>NC_136068.1:1479536150-1480996150 GCF_964261635.1 Lissotriton helveticus
GCACCCTCCCCGTCTCCTCCTCTTTTCAGTGGGCCTACATTGTCTATGGCATAATATTTCAGAAGAGTGCTATCGTTGTTATGGCACTCTTTAAAGTGGCGCGCCACCGGGTATGCCCGGTCACAGGTGTTGATGGCCCTTATGTGCTGGAGTATCCTCTTGTGCACCTGCAGCTTGGTACTGCCCACATACCGCAGGGCACACGGACACTCCAGCACATACACCACAAACTCACTTTTGCAAGTCAATTGCTTTTTGATCTTGCGAGCACTGGGAGTAAACGGGACCGCATATTCTGTTTTGTTGAGTCCATGCTGGCAGGCTTTGCAGGAAGAGCATTTCCTGAAGCCCCTGCTCTTGTCTAACCAGTTCTTATTTGCTCTAATCTCTGGGCTAGATTTAACAAGGGCATCCTGCATAGAGTATGCCTTTCTATAGGTGATAGATGGTTTGGCTGGAATTTTATCACCTATGATAGGGTCGCATTTGATTAAATCCCAGTGCTTAGTGATAATCCTTCTAAGCGCGCCATGTTGCCTGTTATAGGCCCAAATTAGTCTAACAGACTGGTCTTGGGAGGTAGCAAGTCCAGCAATGTCTTTACGTTGGAGGGTTTGGCTGCGTGATAGAGCATTTGCTTTGGCCATGGCTTTGTCAATTTGCCCAAGCTTGTACCCTCTCGCCAAGAATCTAGTTTTGCTGGCCTCCTGTGCTAGACGATATTGAGCATCAGTGCTGCTCAACCGTCTAATACGCAACATCTCCCCATAGGGGATGCTGCGTATGAGATGGGAAGGATGGTGGCTACTGGCATGGAGTACTGTATTTCCGGCCGTGGGCTTCCTGTATAGCCTGGTCTCAAGTTTGTCCTGACCATTAATGATAGTCATGTCTAGAAAATGCACCTGCTCCTGACTTATATCTGAAGTGAACGAAAGATTGAAATTGTTAAAATTCAGTGTCTCAATAAATTGTTCAGCTTCCTGACGTGTGCCTCTCCAAATAAGAAACACATCGTCTATGTAACGATACCAGCGCACAATAGACCGCGTTGCTGTGTCAGAGTGTTCGCCATAGAGGACCTGTCTCTCCCAGTAGCCCATATGCAAACAGGCATAGCTAGGAGAGAAACAGGCCCCCATGGCAACACCTCTGACCTGCTGATAGTATCTGTTATTAAACATAAAGAAATTGTGATGTAAACAGAATGAAATCATGGATAACAACATACGATTATGGTCTACCATCATGACCTGTCTCTGACCCAAATAAAATTCAATGGCCCGTAAACCATCTTGGTGGTTTATGCTGGTGTACAAAGATGTAACGTCCAATGTTATTAAAAACCACTTAGGATCCCACTCTATATTTTCGATTTTGCGCAAAAAATCATTGGAATCCTGGACAAATGACTGTAAACTTTGCACATGTTCTTGCAAAAACGAGTCTACATAAATAGTTGTCTTTTCCAGCAATCCCCCGCATGCTGCAATAATCGGTCTTCCCGGGGGATTGTCTGGGTTCTTATGAACCTTAGGGATCAGGTATAGGACCGGCATGATTGGGTTGTCGTTTTTCAAGTACTTTAATTCATCCAAGCTTATCAAGCCAAAAGACCTCCACCCCATCAATAGCGAGTAGAAGTCCGCCTGGGCTTTCCTGACCAAGCTAATGTCACTATGTCTATAACAATCTGGGTTGATGAGTTGGTAGAGGGCTTCTTCTAAATATAGTTGTCGCGGCCATAACACTATATTGCCCCCCTTATCAGATTGCCTGACAATGATGTTCTCATTTTGCTGGATCTTTTTGATAAGTTTCAGATATTGGTCATTCTGTGTATATTTCCTTTGTTTGGTGTCGAGCATTTTCGAGTAAAGCACCTTGATTTCCTTTGAAGCCGCATCATGGAAGATATCAATGTTATCATATAGCATCACAGGAGTATAAGTAGAGCGAGGTTTAAACGATGTTAGGCCCCCTACATTGTTGGTAGTCTGCGCCGATGTATTTTGAGATATCGACTGTTCTAGTCAGAGTGATTCCATGGCCTGAAGACATGGGGCATCACGAGCCAGGAGCCCCTGATTAACCAACTCTGCCCTCACTGGTGTTGTGCGTGTTTTGCTGCCTGAAAAATGTTTTTGTAATTTCAACTTGCGGATACATTTGTATAAGTCTATCCTGATGTCTACACAGTTGAAGTCACTAGGAGGGCAGAATGTAAGACCCATAGATAAAATACGTAGTTCAGACTGAGTAAACACAGTGTCAGTAAGATTAATGACAGAGAGGGCAGTACCTGATGTCACTGATAGATCGCTCACTTCCTGTTCCATTTCCTGGTGCTTTTCTTCTTTTTTTGCTGATTTTTTTCTTGCGTTGGCTTTTCGGCGTTGGTAGCGCTTGACATTGCGGATTTTGTTCCTGCAGATGCTTGAATTCTCGGACGTAGGGTCTCGCGCCTGTCCTTTCGTAGGCATTCAGCTCCTCCGCCAACGAGGGTTTGGTAAACCCCAACTGAGAGTCTGTCTGAGAGGTATTGGAGTCAGAATCACTGTTTATGCTGGAGCTTAAATTAGATTCCGAGGTGTTGTCTGGCAGTGCTGTTCCTGGCCCTGATTTCTGAGTGGAACGATCAGGAATAGGTGCAGACTTGAGTCTTCTGCTGGCTTTGATAGCTTCATATTTTTTGGCAAATGTAAAAATTTGCCCCTCAGCATAGTCCGCTTTGTCTCTTTGAAATTTAAAAGCTTTTCTCTTGCTAATTGCTTCCTCTTCCTTTTGGAGTCTTGCCATCATTTCTCCTCGCAGTTTTGTGCATTCTGTTATTAGCTCCCCACACGATGATTCTATCTCCATATTCAACTCATCTATTTTAGCTTGTGTTTTCAGACGGTCACTCTCAGCATATCGTACAAGTATCTGTACTAGCCGGCGTGAGGAATCAAGATTGCACTCAGCCCACTCCCTGAGCATATCTGGGTCAGGATCTTCATAGCTGGGGGCTAACATCACTCGCAGCCCCCGCGGTATTCTATTAACCTCCAGATAGCGGCTCAGGGAGCGGTGTTCCCACCATTTCGAAAGTTCACGCCTCATAAGCTTCTCCAGTTTTTTAAACTTATCTCGGGTGCTGATTATTTCGCTCACAGGTGCATCTTGTACTGCTGACACAGATGGCTCCCCAGCCGGGGAATCTTCGAACGCATTCAGGGCTGCCAATTCCCTTGCTTTAATTGCGTCTGCTGACATGCTGCCTTCCTTGGTTTCCTCACGCGCAATGCGTGCTCACTGCCACACAGCGGTTCTAACAAATGCACGCCGCTAGTTGACTGGGCACAAACTTCTCTTACCGGCGCTATCTGGAATTGCGACTCCAACACAGCGGCCCGACTTCAGGTGTCACCGGAGAACAAAACCCCTCCGTGTTCCTCGTCAGGTCCGTGTTACTGTCGACGTCCTCAGTGTCCGGGGGCTGGAGCAGTTTCTCCCCGACGGGAGAAGACAAACTACTTCCGGGTCACCAGAGGTCTTGGCTTCCTGCTACTCCGCCGCTTACGAGAGAAGGGGTCATCCAAAAAACCAGCGAAGCACAATGCCAGTTTGTAGAGCTGAAACAATCTCAACTTTCTCTCGCCTGGAGCCCAATCACGGATCCCAAACTGCGCAGAAGAAGAGAGGAGACCCAGGTGCAGGTGAGCAGTGGTTTATTCAATCGTGATGAAGGCGCACCTCCGCATAACGTTTCGGCCTTCACAGAGGCCTTGGTCACATGACGCATGTAGGAGAAGAGGCAAAATTTAAAGTGCTAGTGCCATTCAGAGTGTAACGTCATTGGTTGAATGTAATCAGATGTAAATGCAATCAACAAAAGACAGACAACAGATTTGGAAGTTGATGACTCTCATTCCGGGGTAATCCCCTATGTTGTTCAAGAATGATGTGCAAAGAGCAATGTGCAAGATACAGCGTGCAAATAAAATCATCCAAACAATTAAAGTATTCAATAAATACCAATAGTCATTTCATATAAAACACTGTAATCAAATCCAAATGTGACAAAAAAAAATATATGTACTAATAGTTAATATATTTACAATGACCTTGAATCACGCTATATACATTAGATGAGATTTCGGATGAGTGTTACCCGTGACTGCATGAATGCAATTCACGAGCCCATGAAATCACAGCAACCTTAAATAAATAAATATATTGCACATGCTGACAATCTGTCTATCTATAGTCACCAGTGAACCTCTACAATCACGGGCTCATGGAATGCTGACCATCTGTTGCAGTGATATATATATATATATATATATATATATATATATATATATATATATATATATATATATATATATATATATATAGATATATATCCCAAGGAAATGCAAATCCAACGAAAAGATCTAGATATATATATATATATATATATATATATATATATATATATATATATATATATATATATATATGGGATGCTGTGAACGTTTTTACGGAGGCCATGAAAAGTGACCTGATGCAATATAGAAAAGCGGATCACCGAGTTAGAAGAAATAACATAACTGACCAACAACGTATGGCTTTAAAAAACCTGATGAGTGACAAATCTATCATGGTGAAACCCTCGGACAAAGGGGGGAATGTGGTCCTAATGAGCAGGGACCAATATAAAGGAGAAGCACTGAGGCAACTGTCATATGAAAAATTCTATACAAAGTGTACCACTTCAATGTATCAACAGAGCATCACACAGTATGAGATACTCATTCAGAAGTGGTGCAACCTCCAGATGCTGGGCAAGGATGAACACCTTTTCTTGCGGAATAACTACCCTATGATCCCTACCTTCTACCACCTCCCCAAGTTACATAAGAGTATGGACTGCCCGCCAGGCCGTCCCATTATCTCGTCCATTGGCAGTCTTACGGAGAATATGTCCCGTTTTGTTGACAATATCCTGTTTGAAACTGGATTCGTACATTCAGGACACGAAAGACTTTTTGATCAAGATTCAAGACCTAACATGGAATCCACAATATCTGCTGATGGTGCTGGATATTACCAGCTTGTCTACCTGCATAGAGCATGGACACGGCCTGGAAGCAGTCCGATATTTCTTAGATTAGCGCCAGATGACATTTGCTAAACATAATGAAATGATTCTTGAATTTGCTGAATTTTGTCTAACTCACAATATTTTTTTATTTGAAGACCAGCTGTATACACAAAGGTCTGGTACGGCGATGGGCACTTGCTTCGCTCCCAGCTACGCAAACTTGTTCGTAGGCTGGTGGGAGGAGCGGGTGCCCAGGAGCTGTGTAGTTGGACAAGACAGAGGGGAGGCAGTGTGTTGGCACCGTTACATCAACAATTTATTTATCGTCTGGAGCGGTGGGACAAACGCAGCAGAGGAATACATCAGGGTACTTAACAACAATGACCTTAACCTGCATTTCTCAGGTTCAATTAGTCCGGTGGCAGCGGAATACTTGGACCTGAGGGTATTTGCCGAGGGGGACCATCTTCACACTGCCCTTTACAGAAAGGAAACTGCTGGCAATTCAACATTCTTTGCCAGCAGTAGTCACCCTCCCCAGCTTGTGGGGAGCATTCCTTACGGAGAACTCCTAAGGCTCCGAAGGAATCGCTCGAGAGATTCAAATTTCGAGGCGGCTGCCTCAGAATGTTTAGCGCGCTTTGCAATCAGAGGTTATGGTGAGGAAATGTTATACAACACACTGAAGAAGGTAAGAAAGATCTCGAGGGGAATTTTATTGACCGCTAAAACCCAAGGAGGTGGCCGTGACAAGAACGCAGCTGCCAACAAGGGGAAATTTAGGCTGATCATTCCCTACTCATCAGGTGCCAATGATCTCAGAGCCATGCTACAAAAGAACTCGCACATACTGCAAACAGACAATATACTGAAAGAAGACCTACCAGCATATCCTCTGTTGACATTCAGTAAAGCGAGATCTATAGGAGATATGCTGGTTTCTAGTCACTTGGACAAACCCATATCCAAGACTAATGCTCTTAAAGAGATGAAGGGATTCTTTCCCTGCGGACGCTGTAAAGCATGTGCCGGCAGCAAAAGAGTCCTGTCTTACATTATACCTGACACAGTGAGAACAATGTCCATCAAAATGTTTATAACCTGTAGTTCCCAATTTGCAGTATACTGTTTACTCTGCCCTTGCGGCCTTTGCTACATCGGCAGCACAATTAAGAAACTGAAATTGAGGGTATTAGAACATCTGCGGGCAATCGAAAAAGCGGATCCCGCCTACCCGACATTTTGACGAAAAGCATGGAAGGGATCGAGATAAACTTCAATTTTTGGGGTTGGACATCGTCCCACCCACTGTCAGGGGAGGTGATCGCCTGAGAAGACTCCGTAGATTGGAGTCGAGGTATATTCTTGAGCTCTCCACCAAATATCCGAGAGGGCTCAACAGTGGAGAAGAGATGGCGTTCCATTTAGGAAAGTGGCATTATAACATCCTCGTATATAGACCATCGATTTAGGGATCGCCCTGACTAACAATGATGATCCCATTATTATTCTTCTAACCTCGGGACTAATGAATTTCCAAGCTTTGAATGGGTATGGGTTAGGATCAGACTTACTTCAATACACATGTACAGACATATAAAACAATGGTTCCCTATTTCATTTCTAGGGGCTTATTTTTTCATGTTTTTTGCCTTTTTGACTTCAGTTCTTGTTTAGGTCTGTTATGCATCCACCCACCTATTTAGTGAGTGGTGGGTTGGGGAAATGATCAAACATTATATAAATTTGTGGTTACAGTTATCCGTTTTGGATCTCATGAATGTGAATATCTTTTTATTCGAGTAATTTGTATTTACTAATTGAATCAGTGTATGACTTGTATCATCTATGCCCTTCACAAATGCCTGAAGAATTTGATTCGAATATATGCCGGTATTGATGAATTAAGGTATTATTTTCGGTATGCTTTTGAAATGTTTTATAATCATGACGGGACAGTTTTAACATAGGACATTAGCCGATCCACGGCTTTATTCTCTGTCGAAACTCTGTGACATTTTGTAACAAACATACCCTCCAACCATAGGACACAGTCCATCAGCGGACGTAATGAGTCTTTTTAAACATGCAATATAGCTTTGGAAATATATTCCAATATGGCACTTATATTGTGGTTTATGGGGTTAGTCCTATGTTTATGTCCATGATTGTGGTAAAACTTTATTAACATGCTGATCTGGTGTTGTAACTGACACACTGACGAAGGCAGCACCCCGAAACGGTCTGTGCAGTTCCCTTAATAAATTCGTGATTTCCATAATCCTCTTTGAGTGCTGTGCCTTTTCTGGAAAAGATGAAAAGTTTGAGCGTAATATATATATATATATATATATATATATATATATATATATATACACTAAATCAAAGTAGTCGAGAAGCCGCATACTTTTACTGCTGGTGCAAACATTAGGTTGTGATCACTATCCCCAATAGATTCCTGCAAGCAACAAAGTACAATGCTTCACTCACAGGGGACTTCAATATCACAGATTTTATTCGGCAACTGTAACCAGCATATCACCTACGAATTTCAATCATTGCGGTCTTCTTAACGGTGGCTGGATATGACTTACATTAACATCCTGTGCTCACATGCCTTATATTGATATCAGGCATTGTGGTACTTGCAGTCCAATGGTGGTTTTCCTTTTAATTATTACTGGGTTTGCACTGTTATTGGTATAATTAAGTTCTTTATTGATGATGTATTGCCCAGATGTCTCTGTGGGAGATAAATATATGCGTGCCCCAACTTGGGGAACGTCCCCTTGGCACTACGATATCCCCAGACAGGGGTTGATCCTTGTTAATGGAAGTATTAACTCCAATGTTATTGTGAATGTTTATATCTTTATTATTTCATATAAAGCATTGATATGCATGTTGTTCAAACTGTGTTATTCATCACTCCCAACATGCTGAACTTAAATCCAATTCATTTCGGGTAGGCATACCCTTTATCAGGGATTGTGGCATGGGGACTGGACCCACTGGAGGGTTGAAAATGCCTAAATAAACCACATCCCCCGGCATGCAGTACTTTAACAAAACGTGATGTTCACGAGCACACTGGAGGCTAATTTGAATTAAACATTGCAGAAAAGGGTTGTGAGCGGCGAAGAAACCTTTCCTCATGCCGGCCTCTGAAGAGATGCCAAAAAGCATCAAGCATCGAAATGCGTCAGGCCAAAGGATTTATATGCCAGAGGGGATGCAAAGTGCCTGGAAAATAAAGTTTGTTAACTTACTTTTGGCGGAGTGCGGCTTCAATTTCTGAGCAACTTTGGGAAATATATATATATATATGTGTGTGTGTGTGTGTATATGTGTATGTATATATATATATATATATATATATATATATATGTATGTATGTGTGTGTATATATGTGTGTATCCTCATCCGCCCTCCAGCAAAATGAAAGGAAGGAGCTACAAACAGGGAATTTCAGGTGAGGCTGTTTAATGGCAACTGGACAGCGTAGGTATGATGCATTTCGGATTTTGCTCCTTCTTCAGACACCTCTTGCTGCCGCGCCTCATGTCCGTATTGCCCAAATCAAATGGCTGTGTCTTTTAAAGTGGTATGCTGCCAAAACGCCACCCCAACCATGTGATCATCCGCCATGTTGCATATGATGAAGAACTACAACACCCAGAATGCTGTTTGTCAGGAATAGCGTGATGTGGGAAACCAAGTAATTTCTTGTAGTTTGTTGGCGTAGTGGAGCTGGGCAAACTTGCTGAGGTCGCTTCTATAATGTCCTGGCCCCTCGAGTCCCTGCATACCGTTCCAACCCGCCGTGCGCCGTGCAGCTGGTTCAAGGGTCGGCGAGATTGCGCCGACACTCCTGTGAAGTCACGGTCTGCAATTTGAGCAGTGTCCCTCGCATGCCGGCGTTCAGCTGGTGGGCTGCCTGATAGCCCATACCTGAGCAAACTCCATTGCTCCGCTTACGCAGAAAGCAGGCAGCCACTTGACAGAACGGGGCTCCTTGGCGTGTCTTCTGGCCGACACGAAATATCCTCATCCCCCCTCCAGCAAAATGCAAGGAAGGAGCTACAAACAGGGAATTTCAGGTGAGGCTGTTTAATGGCAACTGTATATATATATATATATATATATATATATATATATATATATATGTATATGTATGTGTATATGTATATGTATGTGTGTATGTATATGTATGTGTGTATGTATATGTATGTATGTATGTATATATATGTATGTATATATATGTATGTATGTATATGTGTGTGTGTATATATATATATATATATATATATATATATATATATGTATGTATATATATATATATATGTATATGCGCAGTGCGATCAACACTGCCGAAGGCTTGATGCTGAAACGCGTCTGTTGTCTCTGAGTTAATAAATAACGATGGTGTGAGCATTAACCTGGGTTTACGAGTGCAGTTCTTCGAAAAGAAACTTTTTTGGAGCCGAGCTTGGTGTTACTGCGGGAACCCTCTACCGCAAACCGCACCCGCCCGCGAGTGCCTGGGATCTTTAGCGGGAGCAAGCATATATATATATATATATATATATATATATATATACATATCCCTCTTCATATCTCCTACTGGCGGTCGCCAGTAGGTAGTTATAGTTAGGACCAAGTTTCCATAGGAAGAGCATTTTTTGTTTTAATTATAACTTTGGCATCGTTTGATGAATCTTCATTAAATTTTCCAAACTAATTCTTTGTTCATATCAGCTCTTATGTTGAAAGTTTGGGGGTGATTCGTCAAGGAAGGGCGAGATGAAAGGGGGGTTCCAAAACGTGTTTTCTCCATGTTAATTTCCATAGGTTACTTTAGACAAGGCTGCAGGTCGAATGGGTGAACGGAATTACCTCAAATTTGGCAGGGAGAAGGGTCTTGGTCTAGAAAGCACGCTTTTGTTTATTTGGTGTAAATTCGTTAAGTAGTATTGGAGAAATTTCGAAATTTACAGATATTGATATTTGGGAATTCTGCCATCTGATTGGCTGGGGGCGTTACAAGCACGAGTTTGGTGCTTATTGGCTGCGAGGGGTTGCAACTAGGAAGTGTTGGCTGCCATTTTGTGATTCCGTTGAAGCGAGTAAGGGGAAAAAATGGCAAAAAGAGGAGGATAAGAGCACTGTAACCTCTGTGGGGGAGTGCGCTGCAAAGTAGTCACTCCTACCGGTCTGAAAGTGCGGTGTTGCTCAGAATGACATGGTTCTGAGATGCTGCTACACTCGGGTATGAAACTGAGAGCCTAAACCGTGAGCTCATTGCTGTAAAGTGATGTGGTCTGGTCTTTGTAACATACGTGTGGAAGTAGTATTAGTAGGCGTTTATACCATACAGGGAGTGGGAAGCGAACTACTGACCGCTACCGTGCGTTTACATTATACTGGAAATGAAGTACTCATGCCTACTAGTGTGAAGACTCGGGGATCAAACCGAGCTGATTGATGTAAAGTGATGGGCTCTGGGCACTGTAGCATACTGGTCGCTGTAGTATAACTGTGTAAGTAGTGTTAGTATGCGTTTATAGTATACAGGGAGTGGGAAGCGAACTAATCACCCCTACTGGTCTGAAGACTCGGGGATTAAACCATGAGCCTAAATCGTGAGTTCATTGCTGTAAAGTGATGTGTTCAGACCGGTGTAGCATACCTGTGGAGGGTAGTGTTAGTTTGCGTTTATACAATACAGGGAGTGGGGAGCGAACTACTCACCCTACCGGTCTCAAGACTCGTGGATACACGCTAGAACCCTTGCAGTTGTAGAATTCCGAAGGCTTCATTTATGTAATAGTCTGTTGGTTTATATTTGGTAGGTACACCACAAAATTACAAATGTTTTCCCTCATAACCTCCTATAAACAGACGATTTTCCCAATAAACTACAGACAAGTGTTGTCAGAAAAAGACTTATACACTCACTTATTTATTTGTAAAAAAATAACCTTCATTAAAACCACACAAATTAATGGAAACGCAACTTTTTTTCGAAGAAACAACAGTATAACATGAAATAAGTGGCTGGGACTCCTCCGGAAGCACCGTACAAAACCTGCAAGACAGAAATGAAATATAAGTATGTGTGCTATGTCCAAGAGAAAAAGAAAGGTAGTCGGAATGAAAGGAAGATAGTGAGAATGGGACAGTTGGGGAGGGAGTGGGTGGGAGGGAGAAGGGGAGGGAGAGTCAAAAGAACAGAGGGAAGAGGAGACAGAGCGTCGGTCTACTGCTCCCTGCCCTCACTGCTTGCCTCCTGTCACCCGTGTGTCTAGGACGCTGGGGTCAGCGAGAAAGAGTGCGGTCCAGCAAGTCCTTAAAATGAAACCGGTAGGAATGAGGCCAGAGCTTACATTATTAGCTACGGGAACCTCGCTTGCCTGTACCTGTGCACCCAGGCTGCTGCACCCCAACCCCTTTCCCGGCACTGTGCTCAACTGTAGTTCCTGCGCACAGAGGCTTCACTGCTCACCTGCCACCATCAGTGTGTCCAATGCCGTGCCGGTGCAAGCTCCGACTCCGGGGGGCCTCTGTAGGGTGGCAGAGCAGGTCTCCGGTCGGGGACGGTGTCTTGATACCACGATGGAAGGTGTCAGAATGCCCAGGGCATCATCACGGAGTGAGCACCCGCTCCGCCCATTTCGGCGCAACAAATTCAGTGTCTGAAAAGGGAGAAAAAATATAATGGTGGAAACATCTGAAGGTAAATGAAGGTTTATGTGAAGCTTAATAAAGAACACCAGTTGAGTGCATCCTTCCTTCTTGAAGTACGATCTAGCAACTGTTAATGGTAATCGTGGTTCAAAGAGGAGTTGGAGTGCACGAGAATACACAAGGTTAAATAATATGTTACGCCAACGTTTAAATACAAAGGAACAGAGCGCATGCTAGAAGCATAATGTGCATGTGTAATGCAGTGCCGCAAGCATGTGTTCATGTACACTTAGTAATCGGCTCACTACAGTGCCCTGTAGGTCAGAGATCACATCATTACGCACGGCAACATCGCTTGTTCGCAGCTAGGGTGATGCACCCCACCCCTCCTGCCACACTGCGCTTAACACGTGTCTGTAGGGCAGCGCTGCCCGCTGGCTCAGGCCTACAGTACGGTGCAGAAGGTCCTTAAAATGAGACAGACAGGTGACTGAATGAGGTCAGAGATCACATCATTACGGAGGGCAATATAAGCTTGTTCGCACCTGCGCACCCAGGCTGATGCACCCCACTGCTCCTGCAGCAACTCGCTTAATTGCAGCCCCTGTGCACCCAGGCTCCACTGCTCACCTGCTGTCATTGTTGTGTGTCCAAACACGATGGGCAGCAGTGTTCACAATTCAGATGGTGTTGATTGCAGGATGGTGTACACCTTATGGATCCATTTTAAAACACGACATCCAGTAGGGTTCACAATTGATGTCTAGAGTTGGTTGCCAGGATGGCGTACGCCTTATGGATCCCTTTTTTATTGCGCATTGTGATATGCTAGGTGAATGCGGCCATATCGCCTTAGGCAGTGTGGAAGAACTGGTACATGTGGCGGCGTCGTTATCCTATTTATACGTATGCAAAGTGGGCTGGGCTTGCGTATGCTAGGCCAGCGTAGGTGTGTGAATAATTCCGGGGACCTGGCCGTTCTTCAGTTCCTGCCTGGCCAGGAAGTGTACTTATGTGCGTTTCTGTTGCAGTTTTGATTTCGCAGAATGCGCAGTTTACATTAATGTAGTATGTACTGGTAGGGCGGCAACTATCGCTAATAAGATGCTGTTCGAAAACATTGAATGGCCAACGTCTCATATCGTTGTCAAGGTTGTTGATATGCGCAGACACGCATGTAAGTGGTTTGCGGTATTATTGAAAGTGTTGCTATCGCGAAGCGCACACGTGAATGTGCTCGGATGGAGGGAGGCTCAGCAGTGAGGCTAAGGCATACGTTCATTACTGTCAAGCAATGCATGTCAAATGTGAATCTGAAAGTCTCACATATGACACACTACTATACTGGTAAAGCCTGACAACAGAGCATACAGCAATAAAAATCTACACATTACCGTTTACTGTTTGTCACATGTGATCTAGGATGTGCACTCTGCCCGTGGCTGATGATACCCCTTTGAGCCAACAATACCCAGGCTGAAAGGCAGCACAATAATGTGCACACGCACACACCAGGGGCATTGTGTAACACACATTTGTTTTGTGATGTAACGTTTGAGGTGCATGTCCATCACACGTGGAAGGCTAATTTACAGACCATGAATATTGATCAAGATGATCGTTGCATGTTGTGTGTAGTATAAGATGTCTACACAGGCAAAACACTTTTCAAAAAAGCTCTCTAAGCAGAAGGGGTGTGTCTGATCAAACGCTGTAGAGAGAATGACTAAAATGGGTGGTGTCCTCCAACTGTTACAATGGGAAATGTTATGTACTAATCAAATGCTTTTTTTTTTAAGGTCATGTGGCAATTGCGTATCGAGGGGGGAAGGAGGCTGCACCTGACGCATTAGATTTAGTTTTGAGACATAAAACAAACTGAGGGAATGGCGTACCCGGCGCGACACCATACGTCTATGACATAACACGGGTCCTGGCAGCTTGCACTTGTCGCATACGCAATGCGCAGCAGGCGTGGTCCCATACTTACATGACGTATCGCGATGCTTGGTACTACGTACCCATCGGATACCAAGTAGCAGCTGGTGCGACCTCATACGTGTATGATGTTACACGGGACGCTGTGCCACGAATCTGTCGGATACGAAATGCGCATCATTTACGAGTTTAGCAATATGGCGAATAGGATTCACGTGGTGGTGGATCTTGGTACACTACCAGTATGGGGGTGCAGTTTAAAAAAAAAATACATTTTTGGGGGGAAGATATAAAACATTACCTAATGTTTAAAGTTAAAAAAAGTATAATAGAGTTCCAAAATATTACACCAAAAAAAGAAAAAAATATAGGTTTTGTAAACATTAAAATATGAAATTAGCATTTAAAAAACCTTTGCAATTCACTGAAAAAACAATGTTTTACAGACGTTATAGTTAGGAATTAGCATTTAAAAAAACCTTTGAAATTCACAACAAAAAAAAAGATTTCAGGGACGTTATAGTTAGTTGGACATTTCGCGTATAAAACCAGAGAAAATCGCCTGTTATAGTTAGTTGAGCTAACTATAACTTGCGCGCCCACAATGCACTGCTGATGATATCGCATATTACATCACTCATAACATGGTCAGTGACATCACTGATGACATCTCAAATGACATCATACATGTGATAATCTGATGCACATACTGATGCCCTAATATCAACTGATACACCCATTCTAAAATGCAGACTACGATTTTTGAAACCATACACACAAGAATGCCATATACTACATACCACTCACTATTTCCTAGGTCTACACACACTTCCAGTCACTTATACATGTAGTTACTCATCAATATAGGACTATAATATGCACTCGTACATCTATACATGCAGTCGCACTCTGCCACTTATCCATAGTTACTCACACACCTGGCCAGTAATGCAAAGAATCAATCACATACCCATTTACTCATGTATACAGTTATACACACCAACTCCGTTATTTATATACATCCCACATCACTTACTTATACAGATACTAACACACATTTACTGTCCTATTCAATCACTGATGGAAGCAGACACTTATTTATACACCCACTCTTCAAATAACTTAGTCTCACGTATAGTCATTTATATACTCCAACACTCACATATAGTGCCTTAAAACATATGTAGTTAGTTACAGATATACCACTGAGACATTCTTTCACTCACCAACACACCCATACACACACTAACTCACCCATAGAGCCCTTTCCAGATGCACTTTTTAATCCATACAACCAGTGAATCACCCACTCAGACATCTATGCACAGACTCATATAACACACAGACACTCGGGGACCCATACAGATAATCAGACAACAAATCCATAACCTATATAGACGCTCATGTAGCTATTCAGCAACCCATGCAGTTGCTTACACACCAACTGAGAGACTAATACAGACTTTCACACAGTTTAGTCAGTAACCCATGCATTTAGTAAGACACGTTCAATCACTCACTTATACAGTCACCCACCTACTAAATAATCCCTTTAGGCACTTGTAAATGCATTCATTCTTCAATACACATATTTGAACTTTACAGAAACACACATTCACTGGATGATGTCATCAGTGATGTCATTTGAGATGCAATCCGTGATATCATCAGTGGTGTCAGTGACCATGTCATGAGTGATGTAATATGTGAAATCATCAGCGGTGTATTGCGGGCGCGCGAGTTATAGTTAGCTCGGCTAACTATAACAGGCGAATTTCTCTGGTTTTATGAGTCAAATGTCCAACTAACTAGAACGTCCCTGAAACCTATGTTTTCTTTTTAATGAATATATATAACAGTGGAACTGACTTTGCAGTGTACGCAGATTACCATTGAGTCGAAGGATGATCTGGGGGTTGCCTGCTTAAGCAAAAAGTTTGAAAGAATGAAATCAGCCAGAGGAGCAGCACGCCTATTCAAGAGAATGAGGCTGAGTGAAGACCCACTAAGGGACCCCACACTCACTGGTTTTGAAGGTAGAGCAGCAGAATGCAAGGGAAACAGTCTGAGGACAGTCTTTAAGATCTGAGAAGACCCACAAATTAACTGTTCCATTGCACCAATAACCAATAGAATGCTATGTGATAGAAAGATCTTAAAAATCAGGTCAGCTGCACATCTGGCATAAAGAATCATTCTAAGTTTTAGTGCTTAAGTTCTGTCTAAACCGGAGTGCAAGGAGTGTAAGAACTGATTCTTGTCAATCTTAAAATGGTAATCGAGGGTTAACCATGATTTCTTAATTTTTGTACATGAGAAGTAACAAGGACATTCTCTGATAATTCATGAGTGCTAGGATCAGTATTAGGCGTTTTCATTATGGGTAGTATCAGTGATTTGTTCCAGAAATAGGGAACAGTACCAGAAATCAAGAAAGAATTGCGTAAACCCATAACGGAAGGTGTTGGTGTAGATTTAATTGTCCTAATAAAAATGACCGGGCAGTGATTTAGAGAAACAGAGGTAATAGTTTTAAGCTTAGCCAACAAATGATCTTGGCTAGTTGGAGCACTGTGGTACCAGGCTGGGCAAATGTCTACAGTGCAGGCACAGATGACGGATTCGGTGGGGTGGAAGAATAGTCAGATAGCTGAGAACATAGCTCCTGACTGGTATATATGATAGAAGTGACATGATAGGCTAGACTATTAAAAGACAGTGAAAATCTCCTCTTTATACAAAATAATACACTCCTGGTAGTATGTGGGCTTTGCGGTTCTGACCAGTCTATATTTTCGTAATTCCAATTATTGAACACAGCTCTTATAGGAAAGGTGTTATCAGTCAAAGGAATAGGCATGACATATTCAAGAATAGACACAAACTGTTAGATTTGTAGCTTACACCAAAGTAGGGCCAGTTGAGCAGGTTGTAGGACAGGCTGTATTTTATGTGGGTGATGGAGTTAATTAAAGCTGTTGAATAAGACGGCCATGTGATCAGTCCAAACACCCTCAGCTGAAGATAGAAAATTTTCAAGCATGCAATGAGCAAAGGGGCTCATCATGTTTCCCTCTTGATGGGTGGGCCCTATTACTGAGTCAGATTAAGCAAGTTGCAAGCTCTCATTGATTGTTGAGTATCAGTTTCTGCAGAGTCCTCAATGTGGAGATCAAAATTGCCTGTTTTTTAATATTACGTTTATTTTCCATGCAGTTCCAGCTAAAGCAGTGCTATTTTTAAAAGCAGAGAAAACTTTAATGAATGCAGCAAGGGAAATATAGGATATACTTTTGTCCGTAGGAAAAAAGCATTTAATTATGTAGTTAAGAATACATGATATCGGCTAAAACAAGCTGTTCTCTGTTAAACACTTTCTCTGTGGTAATCAAATTGTTGAAGCTACTGCAAGCAAGGTAGAGCTACAAATAGTTCATGATTGCGGCACTCCTTTGTACGCGACTCCACTAAACGGTATTAAGAATGTTCAACTTTCCAAAATAGACTAATGTTTAAAACAATGCACAGTTATGCTCAACTGTTTGAAAACTTCTTTAGCAATATTTATTTGGATAAAGGTAATCTGTTGCTCTTAGTACTCCTAGGCTTTTTCCAACACATTAGGGCACCAAATTCTGTTGCAAAGGCTGATGGATATGAGATTGTTGGTAGATAATTTAGCACATTTTATTTTCAAATAAACACGCAAACTGACTTCTGAGTGGGCTCAAATTTGTTGCCTTCCTTTTTTTGTCAGTAAAAAACCACTACATGATCTTTAGAAGTGTTTTTTCACAGTTTTTCTAATGATACGCAAATTGTTTTTCTACTAAGGATGCAGAGATTACTGAACAAATAGATAGATGACAAAATGGCTGGATCTGAGTCCAAAACAGAGATTCTTTTACTAGAGACTGAGTATGTCCTGAAAACACATACAAGCCAAACACTAAGTTCTTTGACTTGACACTTTTGATATTTTCCCAAAAGAACAAGTTAAATCTGTGGGAGTGTTCTTGAATTCAAAAATATATTACACAAACGGGTAAATGCTATACTTTTGCCACCCAGATGCCATCGAAAAGTACTCTGAGAAGCCGGTCTTTTTTTCAAGAGTGGTACAGAACATTTCACTATGTAATTCTCCATTGGACAATTAAGAACAATTTCAGTAAACTCAAATTTCAAGAGCGAGTGCCATAGTTTGTACTCCGTAGACCATATCACACCTATAACTGGGAAAATGCTCTGTCTGCAACAGTTAATTCAAATCTTTAACTGTTGTTCAGAAGTCTACTTTGACACACGGGATGTGTGACCCACAGGAAAGAGTTAAACATTGAATTAAGAAGATCACTGTAGACTCACAATAACAATTCCTGCTGGTGCCAACCATTGTCAGTATGAGTTGGAAGATACACTTTGCCAGTTCAAGTTACCTTGTAGATTGAGCTACCAGAATATGAGATGTAATAAATTATTGAATTTGTTATGTAAGATGCCAAAATATGTTTGTTCTGATTACATTCAAGCACACTTTTTTTTTTGATTGAGCAATAGCCCAAACGTTTTAGTGCTACATAAGAAACAGTAACTTTTACTGCTATTGAGAGTGCCACAAAATAAACACCAACTCCTGGAATATAGATGTACTGAAGCATACTTTCATCTCTCAACTTAATTCAGGGAGGTTCATCTCAAAGAGGATGTCAGTACATAGTCCTACAGCACAAAAGCAGCATCTGATACTTTATACATTTATTTTTCCTTAGACTATATAAAGTTGTTATAGTGGCCTGCCCTACGCTGTAATTTGCAGAGAAGACCCTTGGCCACAATTTGTAATTTCACTCACTACAGCTGTTCTGATCCTCAATGCCATGTTATGCTGTTCTCCAGTGAATTATGTCTAAGTATACACAATTTTGAATGCACAGAATAGTGCGATTAAATGTAAAGTATATTTAAAATGTAAGATATCCTTGCTTTTTTCACAGTTTATTCTAGCTTTCTACCGTCGTACTATTTTTCCACCTTGGCAATTTACTGTTCGCTTTTCTTCAATATGTGATTTTATGCTGTATTGGTATTGCAATTTTTATTATCACTGATTTAGTTTCCATTTTGTTTTCTACTTACATTGTATTTGCTTCTCATACACTTTTTTATTGCTTTCCAGGGGCAGTTACATCATCTGCAACAAATCCGTTTCAGCCTTCCCAGCAGACAACTCTCACCTTAAACCAACTGCGTGCCAGTCCTGTAATGTCACTTGGACAGCCTGTTAGCCCTGCTCCGGCCTCGATTCCTTTTAGTTCAGTCTCTCCTATGATGTCCATGTCCCCAATGGCTCCTGGAATGTCTCTGGCATCTGTGCCCCCCATAGTTGGTATGCAGCAGATGAGTGCTGCCCCTCAAATGCCAGGTTTACCTGTAGCTACCATGGGAATGCCGATGATGCCACCACAACAGATGGTCACACAGCCAATGGTCCCAAATAGTTTGTCAGCACAAACTGTGACCAGCACTAACCCATTCCTCCTATAATGAATTCTATATGTGAAGGATAGGGTGTTGGATTTTGAGATGAAAAGGAGGACAAAGTGGGAGAGTGCTCAAAAGTGAGGGGAGTAACCGCTGTAAAGGCCAGAAAAATTCCCTGTTCCTGCACATGCCAGCTATCTTCTTCACAGCCATTCCTTGTCTCCCCCAGTCAACCACTACATCGACCAAACCCGCCTGTACCAGAGACAAATTGAGCTGGAGTTTATATCCTGGAGGGCATGAAGTGGAATTGTTCATTCTAACGTTTCTCCCCACTCCCTATCTTTAAAGTGTCAGAAGGGTTGCTTGTACATCTGACTTGTCAATTCTTTGGCGAGCAGGACAAATCCATGTTTAGCTGTCACATTGAGATGGAGGTGAGCTAAACGGAGATAGAAAGAATATACAGTTTCTTGAGGTGGTTTATGATTTGCAGGAGGATGTGTAAATGCGTGAATCCAGGCTGCTGTGAGGGTGTGAAAGGAGAACTTCAGCAAGAATATCTCCTACTTGATTAAGGTTTGGCCAACACATCCATTTGAAAATAGGATGGTCACACTAGTGTGCTGGGGTTTCTTATGTGAGTGCTGCGCAAACAGGTTTAAAATACCACATAACGTCAAATGCAATGGTAAGGTAGAGCTCTATCTAGTATAAATCCAATAATCCTATTGAATTTCGGGATCAATGATGTTTAATGCACACAAGTAACTGCCACGACATTCAACATTGCGTTCTTCTGGGTTTATTACGTTGGTTCAAGTCCTGTTTTTGCTCTCATTTTTCTCAAATGGGCTCACTTTCGGTAAGAGTTTGTGCAAAGGTGACTTTAGCTTGGGGTGTAATAAACATTACAGTGCCTGTCCCCTGTCCTAAAATTAACACATTTTGAGTTATAAGATACTTTTCTTGTGCTTTATATTCATTATTACCCCTTGATGCGGTCATCTTCATAGCCATATGATCTCCACAGCTGGATTGGAGATCATATTTTCACTGTCCTAGTTACGGTGAGGAAGTTTATTGATCTACTAAATATCTTGATATTACAACAAATATTGAAGATTTAAAGCCCAGGGAAACATTTGACCTCTGATGTTGAATAGAAATAAGGCATCAGCCCTTTTTGAAGACCCGTTAAAAAATATCTATGTATGTCAGTCTACTGGTGAGTGAAAGGAGTTAATTACTAAAAACAAAACTCCTTGTAAGAAAGCATAAATAATTGTTCATTCGAAAATGTTCCCTAGAAAGCATATGATGGAAGTCTAGTTTAAAAAATCTTTGTCTACCACACTGAGGAGCCTAAAACGTCATAACCCCTTTATGGTCATTCATACCTTTCTGATTTAAAAAAAAAAAAAAGGCTCAATTGTTATATATTTTTAGTTGATCATACCACACCAACAAAATTATTATTCTAGATGACATTTTTTAAATTCCTGATACAAAACTGCTGTTCTTTGTGATATATTGTCCATTTCAGCTATACCCCAGTGGATTGATACTAACCCTTGTGTATTACTTTGAGTTTAGCTGCTTGTTCAATGTTTTTTTTTTTTACCTACAATGTTGTTGGATAAAATGATTATCCTGGAAGATTACTGTTGTCGTTCAGCTAGGTAGTACCCCAAAAGAGTGCACCATATTTTCTGACAATATTTTCCATTCCATTATTTTAAATGATCAGTACTCATTTTCAGACCCAACTAGTTCTTATTTATATTCTAACAAACATGATTTTGTTGGCACGTTTTTAAAAGTTTTCAGATTTTAATTGTGAGAAAAGCTCATTGTTTTTAACTGCAAAATCTAGGTGATACTTTTCGATCTCCCATAAATTCCCATGCTTGGTTGAGGGATTAACCAGTGTAAAATAAGGCTATCGGTTTACTATTGTAATAAATAAATCTGTGCTATAGGGAGTAAGGTGCCAATTGTTCTCTTAACTGCGCTTGCACTGTGTAGTTTGAGTCTGAATCTCATGTGCCCTCATCTAATATGATTTTTGAAATCTGTTGACTCATTCTCATTTTCACTTGAACTGATTTTCTTAGTTGACTTTTTAGTTTTCTCCACCACCTAATTGTCTTTTATTTTTTGTAATTTTTCTTCCTACTCTAGAATAGTGGCATTTTGAATATTTCTGATGTTGATGAGTTAATTCTAATTCTTAGGGACATTGGTGGCTAAATCAGTAGTCAGGCATGTTTGTATTGTCGTTTTGTTCCGGTGTGTAGCTTCTGAGAACTTTAAAACATTGAGGTCACAGGTCACTGGGAGTGATGCAGAGTAGGTCCAACTTTTCTGTGGTGACTGTGCTTGCTTCTTACATGATCTCCCTGTTAAACAGGCAACTATTGTACAAATCAACATCTAATCGTTAAACAATCCTAGCTCTCTAGCTTTACATAGGACAGCTTACTTGTCTGGATTTTTTTCAGAGTACTCTTTGTAATGGGTTGCCCTGTGCTCAGAAAATTGCAACTGAAGACATGAATTATAAAAATGTTCTCTCTAAAGAGGATTATCAGACACCAGTTGAAAACTATGCCAAAAGCTCTTGGGTGCCAGCAGTGTATTTTACTCCTAAAGCTACAGTAGTGCCAAAATACCTTTCTGATGAGTAGGCCCACACCTATAGAACTCTATTAGCAAGGAAATGTTGGGAGTTTGTTGCAGTGCAGATCTGGCTTAACCTTAAAATGAACTAGCAGTTCATTAACAGCCTTACACGTGTTAATCTCATTTACCTGTGGTGTGTGATGACAAAGTGCAAAATTACAAAAGATCCTCCCTGTTTGAGAAGAACTAGCATAGTCTTCACCACGAGATAGATTGCTGCTTTTTTGGCTTGAACTAGAGGACAGCTGAAGTGCAGGAATAAGAGCCCAAAGCAAAACGATTCAGTATCCCTTTAGCTTCTTATTTTAGTGGTTTCCAAGCATGTGGTAAAGGCTTTATTCTCTCCTTCTACATATTCTCTGCTAGCACTAATAAATGTGGTCAGAGAAAACAACCATTTGCGTCCCTGCCATGTTCTCCTTCTAATGAAAGTCTTTTAACATGTTACCAGAATGCTAGTTTTCCACTTCTCATGTATTCTACAAAAGGAAATGCTTCATCTGAAGCACTCCGAATACAATCTTACATCTAGATATTTGAATGGTAGCTACACGGAGAACAAATTGTTATAAAGCTTAGGGTGATGCTTGATATGTAGACCACTAGGTCATTGTCCTTACCATGCAGTCTTACATCATTTCCAAGCCTCTATAAGAGTTCTAAACTGGGCTCTGCATGGTAGGTGAGATGGCTGGTGGGTGTGTTATATCCTAGCTCAGAGGTTCTAAACCTTTTGACTTCTGTGGACTCCCACTGAATCATTACTTTAATTCAGGAACCCCCACCCGGTCATTATTGGAAGTTGTATAATTTGGACATCAAAACAGTACGCAAAAAATCTAAACGTATACACCAAACAAATGCTCAAATATTTGAATATTTTGTGTAATTCACAATCCAATATTGAAAGTTTGAAAACTTTCAATGTTGCTTCCTAATTTGTAAATACTTAATTAACTTTGATTAATTTTAATATTTAAATTTGTAAAGCAGTTGTGGAACATCTGAAAAGGCCATGAGACCCCAGGGCCACAGATTAAGAAGAACTGTCCTAGCTGATGGATGGGTTTCTTTTTAGTCAGTAAGTATTAGCTGGTCCTTGACGTTTTCATTATATATAGTTATTGGTCCTCAAATGAGAATATTCCATAGACACCAGTGCTGGTAAATCATTATTACAAGCCTTTGGATTTGAGTTGTGTCTAGCTTTTGAATACCTAACTTCTGAAATGTTACAGCTTAGACATGGTTAGAGCATCCAGCGACTGCAAGTCAAAATACCAGTTCTCAATGAAGGTATGTAGCCAAAAGAGGCATTTTTAACTAAGATCAGCATTACTTTGTGTTCATGACACTGGTAATCAGAGCGCTAATCCACTACTGTTCTATATCAGTCTGAACTATTTTTTATGCAATAGCTGCTCAAATCGGTTTATTTAAGAATTAATGTAGGAATGCAATTATTTAACCAGATTCTAAAAAAAGCAACTTTTTAGGCAACATAATGCAAACAAGAAAAAAACATTTTTCAAAAGTAGTAAAATGCATCTTAGTATTCTTACTAAAAGCTAGGCGGGTATCAGTAATTAGTCACTTAATGGAGTTTGTACAAACTATTTTTAAAATCTGCAGTCCATAGGAGCCATTTTAATAAATCGTGCTAAAAAAGTCAGGGGTGTAGTGGATCAAAATAATCACATGCTCTCGGGGGACTTAATTGTTCACAAGGCTTCTGTAGTGCTCTTTTGTCCCCATATCTGCATACCTGGCTTCACAATGTACATGTGGTCAAACTGTTGAACTGTTTGCGGAAAGCAGGTGATTCAAAACCATTGATAAGCTTCTGCTTGGTCAGACTATGTTGAGCAGATCCCATTTATGATCATTCAGAACTGCTGCAAATGCATAAATAGCCTTTTTGATTTTCAAGCCATCTGTCAAGTCTAGGCAGTGATAAGTACATCTGGTCACACCATGTAACAAATCTAGGCATCTGGCCAAGCAGCAGTATAAACAATAAACTAGATAGGCTTCTGACATTGGCTTTGTGCAAGACAACCCATTGTAAGTGGTAAATTGGGAAGAAAAGAAACTTCACAAAATACGGTAATGGATGGTTTAATTCAGCCTGATTGTGTCCCTAGTGTCAAGTGTAAAAATTAGGAGAATTCATCGGTGGTTAGGGTGAAATGAGAGCAGGAATCATATTATCTCAGGTCTGTGGCGAGTTTGATGGATCTGTGTATTAATAATGAAGTCTAGTGACTTAAAATGAGTTTCTTCAACAACTTTGACTTTTAATAATATCTGGATTGGATTGAAATATAAATTCAGTTGTTTAATACAGACCAGATCTCTGCCTGTGTGTACAAGTACCATTTTCAGTTTTTCAGTCAAAAAGAACATTTGAAGCATTTTATGTGGAAATTGGCTTTTCTGTGTTAATTATCTTTGTAAAATCACCTTTGTGGTTATTCTTAGTCTTTGATGAGCAAGGCCTTGACCGTAATGGACCATGATATATAGGTGCACAGCTACCAGCATTGAGTTCTTCTTAAACAACTCCTGTCATTGGCCGCTAATTTCCTTCGACTCTTAGTCTGTATTTTCAGTTTGTTAGGCCTCCCAAGTGTCCATGTGTATAACCATATCCCTGTCACTATTACAAAAAATAGTGCAGAAATACTGAACTGTCATGTTGCATGAACATACTTCTTAAAGGAATATCCGCAAACTCCTAATTGCTGTGTCGAGCCATGTTTTATGTGAAAGGCATTATGAACTATTTTTACATACTTAGATTTTCCAAATATAGTCACTAAATTATACACAGGTTTACAGTTTCCCTCTTCTGCCATACAATATTAAACAATACCCATTGCTCTTTTTTAAATTTGCTATTGGGTTGTTGGGCACATTTTCAGTATTGATATTTAAACTTCCTGAATAGTTTATTTTTTAGAAATTATTCACGCTCTCTGTGGTGCATATGAAGACAGCATTTATAACCAGGAAATTGATCCATTTATGCTATCAATTTAAATTTTGTTCCACGTGGTTTTAAATGTTGAAATACATTAATTGCTCACAACGGTACACAGATTTTACTGGTACAGTACGAATGTGGGGATCAGTAATGCTTCCAGTACCTGTGATGTTGGTGATCTGTTAATTGCAATTTTGTAAACCTGGTTATTCAGGTTAATGCATTGTCTACATTAGAAGTGTGAACAAAATCTGTTGGATAAGCGATGTTTTTAAAAAAATTAAAAATGTGACAATCACTGCTTGTGATAAAGAAATACAAAATTCACGTGATGGTGCGTTGTGACATTAGGAATACAGAATACACATGATGAAGTACGATTGAGAAGATATTGAGTGTCATGTCAAACCTGAGTCTTTATATTGCCCTTATGGCAGTTGGATTACTGCCTGTAAAAGAAGAGTGTTGATTATGATATGTAGCACACTGTCATGACCCATAATCTCAAGAGCATATATTTATTATCTTCAGAAACCTCTGATTAGCCCAAAATATTCTGAAGCAGGAGGACTAGAGAATCCGTAATTTTATCGGTACACCTTTGTTTGAGATCTTCTTAAACAGCTCTGAGGAAAGTCACCCCTTCATCATTTGTATACTTTAAAATCATTAAATGTAAAAGGTGTTTCGTTAACGAAATCCCATTGGTAATTTTGCTGTGTTTATACCTATTTCACCTTGGTCACTTACTTAAGAAAAAATAAACCGCCTTGACACTAAACAGAAAATTCAGGACAAATTGTATTTCCCCACTCTGGAATTCCCAGTGGCTCTCCTACAGATCTGTACTGACTGCTTAAAGAGATGCTGTGCAGGAGGTTACAAAGCGAGCTGCCACTCACCTGGAATGATGGACATGCCTTGTGACTGAAATTCTAGCCCCCCACTGACAGTTTGTTTGCTTTTACAAAGTTCATGATTTCTCAGTGTCAAGCCCACACCTAGCTTTGAAAATTAGCTGGTGTGGGATGTTTTGTGAAAATTTATTTGAACGAGCATTCATAAAAGGGACACTTGCATTCAAGTTTACCCATAGATCTTGGGTAACTTCGCAGGAGATTAACTTTGGCTGTATGTATTCGGTTTCAAAACATTGGTTCTCAATACATTCTTTGTACTACCGTAAACAGAATAGTTTGTCCGTGTTAATCACCATAATCACCTAGTGTTGCTGAAGATTCATGGTTTTTTTTAGCACCTCCTGTGGTTGAAGTATGCCAACCTGCCCATTTTCCAACAATAAAGGTGAATCATCTTTTTTTTAAAATTTTTTTACAGTTCACGCGCGGTTGTTCAGCTTAGTTGTGACATGTATTTTCGTAGAAATAATGATTTCCCATCCAGAAAACCCTGTCCTCCCCCAAAAGCTTAAAATTATTATATCTACTCTTGCAACACTTTGTCTTGGGTACTGTGGTATCTTGATTGCATCCACGCTGTAAAAAAGAGTTCTCATCTTTACTAGGTTTAATATGTGAATGGAAACATGCAATTGCCAAATAAATGAGGGTAATCCCTGAAAGGACAATTAAACAGATGGCCTATTTTATTTTCTGACAGTATATTCAGATAACAAATATCTCAAAAGATAATATACAGTACTTTTGTAGCGCGATCAGTTCTTTACACTGCTAAAGTATATTACTTGAAGAATTGCAGCTCACAATTTAGCGATCAAACTAAAAACCTTGCTAAAGTGTAGAGCGCACCACATATCCTATGTAGAAAGAAAAGAAAACCTGCCATAAAATAAAACATAGTGATTGCACAGGACACAAATTAAACCCAAGGAATCCATGCCCAGAACCATTACACCTGCCTCTCATAGCCCACCTGAAATTTGATTACGGAAGGGTGATGCACTATTTAAGTTGGGACCTTTTATTATTTGGTGAAATAGTTTTTTTTCTCCTAATGCTCTGTGCGGTAAGGATGAGGTTTGCTAAATAGATTTCCACCAGAATTAGGATCCTTGAATAATTCTTACCCAGTCTCATTCTACTCTGAACTATGCCTTAAAGCATGAGTGGCAATGTTTTCAGTCAGCAGACTGAATTCTTAATCCAGTCAGCTAAATTTGGAACCTTGCTTTAGAAGATTGAACGGTTACAGCCCAAGTCTCTTTGTGTATCACTAACCCCCTGGTTCATACACAATAGTGGTCTTTGGTGTAGCTCTTTGAAGCGTCCATTTTTAGGCTGCTACTCTCCCTCATTTGTGTCCACCTCGGTTCTGTGCAACTGTTTTTTTACTGCACAAGGTGCATGAGTTTGATACACTTGTTTTTGTATGGAGTTTAGTATAGCATACCCGTTTTCATGGTTTTAAGATTCGGGGGGGCTGCTGGGTGTCACAGCTCTAGCTTGCCCTATTGTCATTAAAATACATGTGAAAAATAAATAACGAAATAAAATTTATTTATTTTATTTATTTAGGAGTTTTCTAGAGCGCGTAGTCACCCGGAGGGTATCCCAGCGCTGAACCTCTTACTCACAAAGGAGGAGAAAGTCGGGAGTGATACTGGCTCAGGGGAAGAGAAGGGTTTTGAGGGCCTTCCTGAACCGTAGGAGGTTTGGTTCTGTTCTGAGGCTCAGGGGGAGTGTGTTCCATTTTTTACCCGTATTGACCGAAAAGCGACGGCCACCTATCCGGGCCTTCTTCACCTTGGGGATCGTGATGAAGTTTCCATGTTCGGAACGAAGCGCTCTCGTGGGTCTATAAGGTGTGATCCAATTATTAAGAATTGGGGGGCCAGTATTGTGCAGTATTTTGTGGGCCAGACAGAGGGCCTTGAAAGTTACCCTTTCCCTAATAGGGAGCCAATGCAACATCCTCAGTGCGGGCTTGGCAGAGGTTCTGGCCGGGGTGTTCGTTAGGAGTCGGGCTGCGGCATTTTGGGCTTTTTGCAGGGTTTGGAGAGTGGATTCTGGAGACCCCAGGTAAATGGCGTTGCTGTAATCCAGCCTGGATAAGATTAGGCCTTGGATCAGCAGAAGACGCGACTGGAAAGGCAGTAGAGGAAGTACCTTCCTGCACGATCTAAGTAGTCCGTAGCAAACGCCGGCCGTCTTTCTTGCCTGTGCCCTGAAGGTGAGATCGGTCTCCAGCCATACTCCGAGACTCTTGACCTCCGTCTTGGGGGTGGGGGGTTCACCCATGCAGGCGGGCCAGATGTTAGGGGGGAGGTTCATGGCGTTATGCCCTAAGAGTAGGATTTCTGTTTTGGAGCCGTTTAATTTCAGGGCAGAGTCACTCATCCACTGATGTACGTTGGAGAGGCAGTCGTGGAGATTGGAGGGCTCTAGCTTGGGGTGGGAGAGTGTTACCACCAGCTGTGTGTCGTCGGCGTAGCTAACTATAGAGATTCCAAAGGGTGACACCAGTTCCTCCAGTGGGGCCATATACACGTTGAACAACGTGGGGCTTAGGGATGAGCCCTGTGGCACACCACACTGGAGGGGGATGGAGGGGGAGCGACTTTCACCTTCCCATACTTGAAAGGAGCGTCGGGAGAGAAAGGACGAGAGCCAGTTTAACGCCCTCTCTTTCACTCCGATGTTATCGAGACGTTGGATTAAGACCTGGTGACTGACCGTGTCAAAGGCCGCAAAAATAGCTTTTCCCTTCATAAATGTGAACTCTTCAAAAGCATGTTTTAGTTCCTAATTGTGAAATCTCATCTTCATAGTTGTCTTTACCATTAGCATTTGATTACCATGAACTGCCATAACATAATTGTGCTCCAAATACGTTTTGTGCTGAATTGGATTTCCTAATCTCATGAAGTGAGTTGTATAATCTGTATTCCGTCAACCAGAAAGGAATGTCAAGCATGTCTTAACTTTGGTTTTGCAGCTTGGTGGTAGCAATCAACATTCCTGATTATACATAATCTTATATTTGTTTTTACCTTACATGACCAGAATCAGGCTGGCAAATTTCCTTTAATGCTTCAGTTTGAGAGCCTACTGATTCTTTTACACAGAACATTCAAAGGAGCTTTCTATTTATTCCCCATTTTAATATGTGTGCTCTTGCGTAAACACACTCACTCTGTTCACTCGATAGGCCAGTCAGCCAGTACATTGCTATATAAATACGATTCTCTTCCCATGTTTTAAACTTTTCTTTGGTGTAAGCTTTTGCTGAACATTAGTGTGTAATGCTGTATCTTCATCTTGATTTTTCTGATGCTGTTCCTTCACCAATGTTCAACATTGTTTCATGCCTTTTCTGTGTTTGCACACACATGATGTGAATGGTGGACAGCTGCAAAAACAAACATTGATTGAAATTAATATCAAACCTGGAGAAATATACCAAAACTAGAGGTCATCTGGCAAACATGTTTCCATCCATTTTACTGATATCTTAATTGCTTCATCAGGCACAAGTTGCGTACATTACCATCTGGCTGAGACGTGTGGAAGTTGTTCTTCATTGTGTTGTTGCACAACTGGGAATCAGCACTAACATGCAACCAACTTTATTGCAGTATACCAAGATGTGTGCATTATGTTCTGTGGTTTAGTGTATTTGTCTGGATGCTGTGCTGTACATTACTTAAATTCCGATCTAAAAATGCAAGGTGATTCCAGTCGGGCAGATGGTTTACTTGGTGCTGGTAATGTTTAAACAATTATAACTTGCATTATATTCCGTTTAGACTGGATCCTTTTATTTAACCAGAAATCAATTTGCTATTGTCCTGTATATCACTCGTTTCCTTGCTATTCGATTGCTCAAAATCCTCTGGGCTGGTAATTTCCATACTTATATCTCCATGACAAAATGTTCCAAATACTGGCAAAAATAATGAACGTCACTTAGGAACCACTGTCTGTGTGCCCATCCGCTCCCCCTAGTGGCAGAGTAACACCTGCATATCCTCTTTCCTTTTCAGAACAGCTTTCTCTCTTACAATCTGAAAATATTCTGTTGCTTGCTACTTTCTCAGAAGACTGATTTATGTGATGATGTGCATAAACATCATGTAGGTTTCAAGGGTGGTCTTCAGCGTATGTTATCACCGAAGTTCTCAACTGTCAGGCTGGGCATCATGCAAGTCCTAAGAACCTGTGGCATTCATATGTTGTGGTTGAATAATAGATGTTTGCCCAAGTAAGCAGGAAACCTTTTCCTGGTGTGTGTGTGTGTTGGGATATCGACCCAGGAAGTTAATAAATACAAGTACTGAGAATTGTAGCATATATCCCTTCCACTACAGAAACGAACTCCAATATGTGACAGGAAAGAAGTGGTTACTTCGATGTTTGCCGTTTGGGGAACATTTTATTGGATTACCATGCAATGAGAAAACATTTAGCAGTTGGTTTTTAAGAGATGAGAGCGGATTTAACAGTATTTTAAACAATAGATGGAACCATTGACAGTGAAATCATATGTTATGGCTAGTAAATAATCAGAACATTACACCACATTGAACAACTCTAATATCAGACTGTTAAGGTATATTATAGCATTTAACTCGCCTGAAAAATGGACCACTCCAGGTAACTTTTCACTTCTGAAAGACTTCTTTCAGTTTTGTGTTTCCATCAATTATACTAACTCTACTTTGGATTTGTTCTCTTTTGGATTGCTTCCTTCTCCACTTTTTACAGAGCTCACCAGTAACTCTTCATCCAGCCTTGGCCGTTCATCTGCATCTTCTGCTCAAGTTATTGCATTAGAACAAATCCAACACTAAACCTTTTGTGTTTCTTACAGTGTTACTAAGAGCATAGCTGCATGTTTGGATTGTTGGAATATTGAAATGACCAGAATCAGCCTTTTAATAAAGCATTACTTTGATATAATGTTTTAAGAGGTCAGTTGGTACCCTAAAGTTGACGTTGTTTGCTCGTGGATGTACTGCCCAAATTGCACCTTTAAAAGTCACACTTAGGCCGACTGTTTGATGAAAACTTTGAAAATAGTGTATGGGTCAAAGGGAAATGTGTACTGCCGCGTAGCTTGTGCTTTTCAAAAATTTTTACTTGGCTGAGCTGGGTTTGATGTTAACCACTATTGTTAAGAAAATTGTAACAGGGATTGAGGCAATTTTATGTCATAATTTTGAAGTTTGATGGACAGTTATTTTCTTATATGTCCACCATTAGGGTGACTTTTCTTATTCATGCTCATAATTTGGAGGGTGAGCTTTTCTACACAACAATCAAATATTAAATTGGAACTTTTAGAAGATAAAAAATGGAAAACAGGGCAATTAAGTTAGTGTATTTTGGTGGGAAAATGCACGGGTATCCAAGCATTTTTGCTTTCATGTATTTTAACGTTTTTATTCTCAAATTGGTTTTATTTGTGCAATACAGTTTTACCCATAAACCCACTGGTATGGGTTATCAGTTATCTTTGGTTTTATGTTAAATAAAACTGAATTTACATATTCTTTTTCAGTCTTGGATCTAGTAGCTTGTAATGTTATAGAAGTGTTTTTAATCTGGACGAAATGAATACAGTGCACTGAAGTCTACATATAATTTTAGTGCTCAACCTTCACTGGCGCACCTAAATATTTGTCAGGAACAGACAGAATCTTGCATAGTTCTCTTCAGAGACTGACGCAAGACTCAAACTTTATTTCGGATAGTGAACATAGTTATGTATTTAAAACTAAAACTTTTGAATTTCCCCTATTTAAGCTACTCACTGAAGATTCACATTTCATTTTTAGTCTAGTCTTTCATTCTGTTCTCATTGTCAACTCATTGCACTCATTGTCAACAAATGTTGTTTAGAGATTGCTGAATTCAGATTATTTACTCCACTGCCGAGCTCCCCTAAAATACTTTTGTTAAAATGAAAATTTCATCTGTGTTTAGAGGGGTGGCCATCGTGATGGTTTACCTCTAACTGGGAGGCATGCTAAATGTATTAAATTATTTGGAATTTACATGTCTATCCTTGCTTAATGAACAAAAGTCATAGTAGTTTTGCTGATGCCACTGTACAAAAGAAACTCTTAGGTATGAGGAAATGTTTCATGCGTTTTCCATGCCTAAACAATGCATTTATCCCAAACATGGTCATTGGTTAGAGTTGGCCATACCCATAGCACAGATGGACATAATCAGGTCCTTGGAGGCTAAGGCAAGCAAAGAAATTATTCCTTTCTGCTACTGATTAAGATGAGTTATATCGGATTTGTCAATGATGTGAATGGCAGGATTTTAAAAGAAAACGTATAGGAGATTCTTGCTACGTTCTATGTATGTTGTGCAAATTCCATTCGCTGTCCAAAGTTATTAACATCCTATAGAGATCATCCTGAAGAGAACTGTGGATCCATGTACTACGGTATTTTCAGCCTGTTTAGTCTGTCCTTATGCCTTGCAACGTATTTACCCTTGTTTCCTTACCTGTGATATTGTTTGAGTTCCTTAATGTGAATCCGTCTACAATTTTCAAGATTCATACCTTGTTCTGGTTAAGAAGCTTTTTTTTCCATTTCACTTTGTAAAAAATGTACATGGTATTCTTCATTATAGAACTTGTTATATAGAATTTCAGATAGCAGCAGAGATATAGCTGCCTCTCAAAAGTTTGCAGTCAAATGTTAAGAGTATCATTATTCACACTTGCCCATCACTTTAAATACTGTGAGAAATTTGTAATACATTTCTGTATTGCCCCTGGATACTGTTGACCTATTTAATAAATCATGTAATAGTTCGACTACACAAGGAATCGAATTTGCTACGATCTCTAGCTTCTTATATCCCCCAAACAGGCACCCTTCGGTTCATATTGCCCAATTGCTTTTGTAAAGCATCTTGTTTAAAGTATTTTCCTGTTCGGTGTTGATATTAAATCCATAGCATTAAGAATGTATTTATGTTATGTGTGTGACCAATAGTTGGTCTAATTCAAACATTGGTCTGTACTTTTTGAATTCCGGTTTCTGTTGCTTTTTCATAAAGCTCCGTCAGATAAACAACGCTCCGCATAGCATGCTAAAACTCAAAGTGAACAAAGATTGTATTACCTGAAAGAGGTTAAGGCTCGAATTCTAGGGGGTTAGATTTAGCACTAAAAAGTTAGAACCAGAATATGATTAGTTGAAATGTGAAGTAATGTAAACCAACTTACAAAAGGGTAGACCAAAAACAAGAAACATTACTCCTCTGAATGGGAAAGAAGATGTAAGTTTCCAATGTGTAACTTCTCCGTTTTTATCCTCTAGTTCATCATTCAGTTCACTATTAAAATGAAGGATAATCTGTATATATACATTTGATCTCCCTTCTTTCCACCCTACTTTTTACAGATACTTAAATTTGTAGAAATACTTAAGACTGTATCTGAAAATATTCCTAACCCATTTGGGTCAAATTGTTTTATGTTAGCGTTTTTACTTTTAATAAATACATATTTTTCTGAACTGTATAAAATGCTAAATCAGTAATGGTTTAGCCCTACAACTCTGATGTATAGATTAAATTCAGTACTCTCTCCATGTCCGGACAGTATAAACTGCAATATGAAAAATTATAGCAATCAGAGTGTTATCTGACTTAATCGCCATGTCAGTATTAATGTGAATATTTTGTAATCTGTTGTCATGTTCACCCTTTTCCCAACTAGGTGGGAAATGCCTATGCATGCAAAAAAAAGCTTTGTCTAAAAAGAACACTTTGACCTTAAAAGAATTTCAATACTTCCATCACAAATGTTAAGTCAGTGACCTACACTCCTTTTTTGTGCCACCAGTTTCCACACCTATTTCGTTGCTCTGTTCCTGCCTATTAATTGGCTTTGGGGTTGTTTCCATGATTGTCAGCAGCACTGTTTTTGTGGGTGATTTGTTTACATTTTATTTTTTTAGGTCTTCATTACAGACTACTTTACCTGTACGTTTTTAAAAAGGCCGTTTGTGTAAAACATCAATACTTCCAGTCATCTCACGTCATCCCATGGCAACCATTGTTGGTTACCTTTCTTGTCTGTTATTTGCCTGCTTTTATTCATTGTCGTTCTTCCTCGTCTTGTGTTTTTTCCTCTCGTAGAACACTGCTTCTTTACCATCCTTTTGATTTTGTGACTTGTTGCCTTCAACTGTTAAGTTCAGGGAACTACTTTTTAGGTCTGGCCTAACAGACTTTGCGTAGGCTAAACTATCCTTTTGACTGACTCACTTATAGGAATCGACTTTTTTCCATTAGGTTGTTCTTTTGTGTTTTTATTTTGTGCTTTTGCACTAAAATAAATTATTTTTTTATTTAACAGCCAGTCCTGGGAAGTGGAGCGCAATTGCGTGATGATGCATGTGTCCCTACTGATTGCGTTTTCGCACCACCTTTTTTTTTTTTTTTTTTTTTTTTGCTTGCTGCTGTACAGTATTTGCACTGGCAACGTTAATGGGATTTAAATGTGTTTCTCGCCCCTTTGTGCCTGCTTCTGCTTGCTGATATTCAAAACTCACCCAATCTTTCCATGTTGTTTCTCCCTTCCTCTAGCTCAACCCTCTGTTTTTTTCTGCTCCCGCCCCTCCCAGCTCTTCCGTTTCTCCCTCAAGTCCTTTTCAATGTTGCGTCACGCTCCTTAGTGGTGTTGATGTATTTCCATTCCCTTTCTTCTGTTGCTTCCTCATCCCTCCCCGTTCCATTGCTGTCTACTTTTTTCAGAAAGCAATTGCAACTTAATACCAAGCTAACCTTTTGATTGTTATTTTTGCTGATACTTCATATGATTGGCAAAGCCATATTGTTGACTAACTCCTTTCAAAGGTGGGGCTTGTTGGCACTGTCAATGCTTGTTTGATTCAGTTGGACATAGTATCTATCTCCCTGTGCCATATATGCTAGTTTCAATAGGTTTCAAACAGTAGATGACATGTTCAAACATATATTGGTGGCTAATTCTTCCAAGGGTTCTCACATATCTGGTGAACCAACATCCACTTGGTTTGTACTTAACTGCAGTGGAAACATTCAGGCTTCAAACTCCCTGCTATTATTTCCCAGAGAAGAGCGACTACAGAAGGACAACCTAAAGAGCAGAATCTGTTGCACTTGGTTAACCCGGTTTCCTTAATAGATGTGATTAGTATGCTGGAAATGCTTATAGGTACGGAGGCAACCTCAGAGCTGATGCCCTAGCCAGTACAACTCACAGGGATAGCACCAAGTTGCAAGGCCTGCAGTAGTAGACACCCTGTGCAGCACTGTTCTATTCCATATGGGGTATTCTTGCCTCTGACATCTACCGAATTTACCAGGGTTGAGAAGACTTCCCAGGCCAAATCTCCAAAAGGATTATTGGATTAGCATTATCTTTGCTTTCAGAGGTTGAGCCTTTCTGGCTTCAGGGGCTTGTGTTCATTACGTTAGTACCAAGGATGTATAGAATCTAAGCATTGTTCCTGAAAATTCAGAGCACAGTTCTTTCTATGTTAGAGTTTTAAAAAAGAAAGTCACACAGGAAGAGTATGGACGAAGTTGTGAATCTGTATCTGCCTTCTTTTGCTCCAGTTTATTACTAAAGCCTTTGCATAGTCAGAAAGAAATGGAAACAGGAAAAGAAAGGCAGAAAGTGTAACTTGGTAGCAGAACGGATTTCTTTGGAAAAAAGTTCATACGGTCATCCTAGTCTGTAGTGGTAGAGAATGTTGCTGCCTTGTACCCAGCACTTTTCTGGTTCTTTCCTCCCTGATATTCATTCCAACTAAGGAATGAATTAATATCCTCCTAGGATTCGGAGTTTTAGGCATATTGGTGCTTTGTAGACTGATTTCAAACCAGGTATTCATCTCTCCAGCAAAGGAGGCTGTAAAACGCTTCATTCGTTCTCTCAAGACCTCCGCTTTCCTGATTTGGAAAATAGTTATTTTTCTAGAAAGAACTAATAACTTCCATAAGGTTTTAGGGAAGTCCGTCCTGAAATCCTATGAAATGTTGAAGTGCCTTGACCATTGTGGCCTAATTTATATCAGCACGTTTTGAAGACCGCTACTGCGATAATGTCCCGTTATTTGAATCAGTGCCAGGACATGCAGTAGGCTCTTTCATTCCCAAAAAAGCTTCCTTGTTAAAGGACTTTGTTCGTCCTTCACAGAAGTAAGAATTGGATGCTGACAAGCCTGAACGATTCATTCTTTACATACTGCCAGATATTTTCACTTTGTGATCCTCTAAAGCCATGAAGACTTTAAACGGTGGCTATCTTCCAAGCCAGTTTGCTGTGACATATCTTCACTGATTTCCCTCTGCTACAGAACATTCATTTTGAAGTATCAAAGCTGCAATATTACATTTGTTGTTGGTGACATGGTTTAGGCCTTGATCAGTGCCATACTAATTAAAAGCAGTGGACTTAAAATATGAAAGTTCCAAAGATAACTTATGATTTGTAGCCTTTCTGTTCAAAATGCCTATGAGCAGACTCCTTAAATACGGGGGACAGGAGAGTATGGTAAGGCATCTAGTCTAATGATTATCTATAGGAAGTCCTGTCAGTTCCCTTTGGCAAGGATTAGTACGAACCCCTACTTACTTGAGAACATGCCTGTTTTTGGTATGTACTGTTGCGGAAATGTCACGCGGTAGCAAATATGTGAATATAGCACTAATGGTTCTTGATGGTGTTCTGAGATGACCGTCACCAATCTCTCATAGAGAAGATGGTTCTTTGTAAGCTGATGGCACTGTACACAATGTTCCATATATAGATAGTGTAGATTTTTCGTTTTTCTTTCATTGGTCTAATTACCAAACTTCACTGGAATGGTAAAGTGTAGGTGGCATAGTCAATTCCCAGGCATAACTAACGTGTGCTGATTTTTGGTGATTTTTAAATACTGGTGGGTGGTAACCCCACTTCAACTCCCCATCTAGTGTTGAAAGCAATTTTGGGTGTGGGAATGGTAGTAGGAGGCGGCTACGGTTTAAGCATTAATAGTAGTGTAACCTAAAGATAAGCTGAAAGTGTGAGACATTTGTAATGTAGATTTGAACATACCAAAGGATGTTCATACTTGAGAGAGAGCCTATTTGCAGGTTTTTAATATTTTATGTAATGCCATTCAATAAGTGGCATATTTTGCTGCTTAAAACGTAGTGCACTGTCCTAAGTATAAGAAGTTAACTTGCAAATCCCATGTAAGTGCTGGCAATGTAGGGAATGTGGTGGCGTTTTTTTTCTTACTTATTCTGGGAGTTTTCTAAAATTTGCTGTATCCTGGAGGGAGTGTTAAAGACAATGAGTTCATTGGCTGCCATAGTGATAGATGACACTCCTAAGTTGTCTGTTGACACAGTTTGCTGGTCAGAAAAAGATTATGCAGTTAGAAAATACATTGTTTTTACTAACTAGTGACCACATTGTAGTTGTTAGGAATACCCATTGGGCCCTGTTAATAGAAAGTTGGATAAGGGAATTTATTAAATGGGATTTGGCAGAATTGTGTGCAATTTCGCTGGTGAAAGGCTTTGAGAGCACTTCAGATCGCATGGAAAAAAGAACTGTGTACTAGTACCTGTTGTACCCTCTTTAAAGATCGATGCTGTGCTGGAGGACATCAGATTGTAAAGGTTAGTTTAAATGTAACAGGGCACACTGTGTTCTCTCGCTTGATTTTCAGGTCTCTTCCTAGTTCTTTACTTTTTTCAAGATATGCCAAGGATAAGCATGCTTTGTGTAACCTCTTTCACTCAGATATATTCACCTATGTTTCACTGTGGGGCTGACTGAGGGGCAAATTCCTTTTCCAGATAAACTACTTTGTTTCTTCCTCTGGTTTTAGATCTTCTGGAGCACCAGGTGGTGGTGTTTCTTGCCTTCTCAGTTTTAATTGCTTCCTGGAAAACAAACTTATTCACACAAGTCTCATCTCAGAAAATGTGTGCTTGGCTAGAAAAGACTACACCATTAAACATTTGAAAGGCAAATGACTAAGATTTTGTCTAGAGGCGCTAGAGAGAACTTCAGATCTCCTAAAAGCAATTCTTGATTTACAATATATTTGGTCTCCTTTTCTTTCGAAGAACTAAAGCAGGTGTCATTTAGTGATCGTTCTATCCTACTGTTAAGGACTTATATCTAGTTTCGGCCTCGTACATGAATAGGTCTTTTATTCTCACAGAGTTCTGTGACATAGATTTGTTAATTTGTAAAACTGTTCTTTTCATAGCAATATCTTCTAACAGGCTGATTGGCAAGTTTGTGTCTCTTCTAAAGAAGAAAGCTGGCATTTGGACGATCCCTTCTCTTATTACAAAGTGGTTAATGCAATTTGAGTTGAGTCAAGTAATTAGCTAGAAAAGTTCAAACCCTTCATGTGTCTCTATTTCTAGATCTTATGATATCTATGATGTCAAAGAAGTTAAATATCCTCATGCTTCCACATATTGTTTTGCAAGCATTACTAGTTGGATGGATTTTCTTGTCTAAAATTCTGTACTAGTGATTTGCTTAAATAGTGGATTGATGTATGCTGTCCCACACCCGGTACAAAATGTGAACCTCCATGCACCTTGCTGCAGTCCCAGTTTTGAAGTTCATTTTCTAAACTGGTAGGAAGAAGGCTGAGAAGGACAACAGACTAAGGGCAAGTTATTGTCATTGTAATGCTGGTACTCTTAATATTTGTGCTCCTGCATTTTTAACAGTCACATAGTCATCTCCTTATCAGCATACACATGCTTGGAAAAACATGTAGGACCTGCTTGAAGTAGTTGCAGCCGCACACAAGTGGAGCATGTGGAGGAAAACTAACGCATGGAGGCAGCTTAAAAATTCTTTTAGGGTGACCATGCACTTTAAGAGACTGGGTTTTTTCAGTCCTGCCTGCTGACACATGCAACTCTGAAGAGAGTTTGCTTGAAGGAGAGCACTCACTAAGAGTAAAAGAATCATCCCACTACATCTTCCTTAGCACTAAGAGTCCTATTACAAGAATGTCACTTTGAAAATAATACTGCAAGCATGTGATATGTTGTCCACTTGAGTGCCACATTACACTATTTCACAAGGCAGTTTTCAGCACTTTTGTTGCAATTTAGCAACACCGCTAAGGGGTGCCCTTAGGTTGATGCTTTATTTTGCCTTTTGAATGCACTAGCCGTGACTAAAGCCTTTTTATTTTTTTAATCTGTCCCTTTCCATTTGCTTGGTTAATTACCAGTTTTGGAATTGGTCTAGCTTCCCAATTTTTCAAACTGCCACAATTACCTGCTCTTCATTCTTGCCAGAGCAACTGGAGTCAACCAACATCAAGTGCCCCCTGTCCGTGGAACTCTCTACTCAAATCCACTTGTTCAGGTAGAAAAGGCACTGTTTCAGGAAAATGTCCTTGCCGGGTCCTTTTTTCTGGCGAATTCTGTGCTGAAAGCAATGGTAATGCTTAAAATGTATACATTATTTTTATTGTTTGGGGAGAGAGCTCTAATTAGATCTTTGCGGGCAATCACAGTAATAAGGTAATTCTCCTTGCTTGATTGGCCATGAATAACTGGATAAAAGTTACTTGGGAGAAAGGAGTTGCAGTTTGCATCTTAAATGAAACATGAAATTAATGCTGTGGAAAAAAGCTGTGGAAAAAAAACTCCAGAAAAAAGAACGGGTATCATCCTATGTCATTTTATTTTATCTGTGAAATATACTTGTATGCATAAAATGCCAAATGAATTTAAAAATAAAAAAAATTCTTACAGTGTATTGGATCTCTCCTGTCTGTTAAATTATTGTTGCTGTGGGTCGACTAAAAAAATACTATCGCAAGAGCTCCACAAACACCAAGGACTTCATATCATACACACACGTTCATTGCTTTACACAGTGGTCCCCACATAGAAATCAAGCTGAAATGGAACATTAGAAGTTTGCAAGGAATAAAAGGTAATGCTTCTGGAGGTTCAGCTTGTACCGCAGGCTCTTCAACACGACCACTCTTGCCACAAGAAAACTTGCTTAGTAATACCTATGAGGTCCCATGGTCTAAACCTTTTAGTGTTTATCAGGGCCTCTAACTCAGCCGTAGCAGCGTTGATAAAATCGAAGGAATGCCTGAAAGGCCCCTTGATTTTAACGTTGGCTGCCTCTGCGCTTTAGATCTGCCTTCAGTAATAGAGCCCAGGGGCAGGCAACGTTAAAATTAAAAGTCCTTTTAGGTACTGGGCATCCGATGTTAAATGCAAGTTTCTTGCCTGCACTAATCCGCTTTCACTGACTTAACCACGGTTTCATTTGCCTTTGCGTAGTAGTCGGTGAAAGCGGCTCAGTGCATGCAAGTACCTTGGATTTTAACATTGGCTGCCATGCGTTAAGGAATAAAGCATGGTGGAAGCAGAGGTTAACATCAAAGGTCCTTACAGCCAGGCACTTGCCGTTAACACGGCCGCCAATGTTAAATCCAAAGTGCTTGCCTGCTCTTATATAGCATATATATTTTTAAAGTTTTTTTTGTCAGTATAATAACAAATTGTAAGTTTAATATTTAAACTTACAATTTGTTATTATTAAATATATATTTGAAAACCACATTAAAAAATACATATTATTTTGTTTTGATTGTATTAAATTAAGTATTAATGTATATGTTAATTGTCTTTCTTCGTTAATTTAATTAATTAAACTAATATTAAAACTTGAGAGGATATTGTTAATTTTCTCTTCGCGTGTTTATTTATTATAAAAATATCGCTTGCTGGTAAGTAGTGGTAATATCACAGGAAATTTTCAATTAAAAAAATGGCATGCATTATATTACTTTTAAATGTAGTATGTTTATAGTTATATTAAATATTCTGCCCACAGTTTGCAAGATGTCAACCAGAAGTTATAAAAGTAGAGCTCAAAAGAGGAAAAAGAAGCAGAGAGCTGAAGAAGAGCTTAGCAAGTTAACAAAATTAGATCATTTCTTAACAAAGAAGAAGATAGATATGGGGTCTGATGAACCAAAAGCCTCTACCACAGTGAGTCAGTCACGGGATATTCACCCTATTCCTGATACAGAGCCTGGTACATCTAGTTGTTTAGAATCTACTTCAACGAATGAAGCAACAAATATTAAGATTTATAAACCAGAGAGTAGTACAAGCACAGAAGATTCAGAATTAAAAAACAAACAGAATGATGTCAGGGTATGGGGTGATTTAGGTAAAGATGAGATTTTATACTGGGTAGAAAAAGGTCAGTCAGAATGTCAGTACTCAAATGGCTCATTTGAAAAATCAAAGAAGCTTTTTGCAAACCAAGACCGATATTGCTCGAAAAGCTTGTTCTATCCCAAACGGGCTAATGGTGAAAAATATTGCAGAGAATGGGAGGTATATTCACCAGCAACTGGTCGTGTATACTATTTCGTGTGTAAACTCTTTTCGAATTCTTCTACACCATTATCATCCGATGGATTTTGTGATTGGCGCAACACCTATTTAGTTCAAAGTCATGAAAACTCTGTAGACCATAGAACAGCTTCGGTAACATATCTTACAAGAAAACGTGGCTCAACAATTGACTGCCAACTAGTAGAACAGATAAATAATAAACAGCAGTACTGGAAAATGTTCTTGAACAAGTTGTGGCAGTCATAATTACTATGGCAGAGCATGGTTTACCTTTCAGAGGAGATAAGGAAACATTTGGTTCTCCTCACAATGGCAATTTCCTTGGATTACTCGAACTTATAGCAAAATTTGATCCTTTTCTAGCAAGCCATATAAAAACATTTGGGAATAAAGGATCAGGTGTCACATCTTATCTTTCTAAAACAATATGTGATGAATGTATCCAAATTATGGCACATAAAGTAAGACTCAATCTTGGATGATTTAAGAACTGCAGGGTACTTCAGTTTATCTGTAGATTCCACTCTAGACCGGTCCCATATTGATCAGCTCACTGTTATTGTGAGGTATGTTTCACCAGATGATGGGCTCCCTATTGAACGTTTTCTAACTTTCCTAGAGATGGGTAGCCACACAGGGGAAAGTATGGCTCAGATGGTGCACAACTACCTTACAAATGAGTGAAAAATAGATTTTAGTAAGTGTCGAGGCCAGTCGTATGATAATGCTGCCAATATGTCTGGCAAATACAAGGGTATGCAAGAAATAATGTTATGTTATGTTAACTGGTTTTTTGTAGAGCGCACGGCTACTCAAAAAGAGTGTCCCGGCGCTTTTAATGAAGCAGGCTGCAGTAAACTAACATAACACCTTTAAGAGAATAAAAAACAACAAAATGGAAAACAGAAAACAGCACACAAAGACGACCTACTGGACAAACAGCCAGGTCTTAAGGTCCTTTCTGAAGGATAATAAGCCAGTGGATCCCCGAAGTGAGAGGGGCAGGGAATTCCATAATTGATATTGAAGGTTAACAAGTATGCTATGTATTTTCCATGTGCTTGTCATTCCCTGAATCTTGTTGGTAGAGCAGCAGTTGACTGTTGTTTAGATGCAGTAAACTTTTTTGGAATTGTTCAAGAAATATATAATTTCTTTTCATCATCTACACATAGATGGGCAGTACTGTTGTCATTCTTCAAAGATGATTCAAAAGTTCCAAAGTCTTTGTCAAAGACTAGATGAAAAGCACATTCAATGGCCACAAGTGCAATACTTGATAGTTATGATGGAATAATTTCTGCATTGCATCAGCTGCATATTGATACTACAGAGAGAGGCAAAACAAGAAATCAAGCCATAAACATTTTTAATAAAGTAGAGGAGTTTGAATTTATGGTATTGTTATATTTGTGGAGTTACTTGCTGGATGAATTTCACAAGACTAGTCAATCACTGCAAGGCCCCCAAATTAGTCTAGATGTATGTAGGAAATTGTATGCTTCACTTTCGGATTTTGTTAAAGGTTCCAGGGATCATTTGGAAGAAGAAGCAAAGAAAAAATTGCCTGATGTTGATTACAAGGAGAAGATATAGAAGAAGGCCTATCAATGATGATGAAGATGATGCTTTAGAGAACCTTGAGACAAGTTCAGAATCAAAACAATTATACCTGTGATGGATGCATTACAGTAAAGTCTGGCACAGAGGGCCTCAGTATACAATGATGCTGCAAAAATGTTTTCATTCTTAACAAAACTAGAAGCTACAGAAGAAGAGATTCATGAAGGAGTTAGTGCTTTATGCCAAACATATCCTGAAGATGTGGACATGAATCTTGTAGGAGAAGTCAAGCATTTTCATCAATAGGTTAAACATAGTCAAGCCCTTGGTTCAGCGGAACAAGATAGTCTGACACATCAGGATCTGTATAGGGTAATATTTAACGATCGTGTCCAATCAGCATTCCCTAATGTAGAAACAATTTTGAGATTGTTTCGGAGTATGATGGTTGCAAATTGCTCTGGAGAAAGATCTTTTTCTCAGCTGAAGAGGATAAAAAATGAATTTAGAACAACAATGACTCAAGATAAATTGTTCCCTCAGTCTCATGTGCATAGAAAGCGACAAACTACGCAGTTTATGATTTGATGATGTCATCAGTGAGTTTGCTCTAGCAAAGGCAAGAAAGAAAATATTTTAGTTTAATATAATTCCTTAATCCTTATAACATGTTTCAAGAGATTAGATAATAAGCCTGTGTAAACTGTGCCTTTTAAAAGAACTTTTGTTTCTTTTTACCAGAGTTTGCATTTTTAAGTTTATGAATAAAAATGATTTTAAGTTAAAGATTTATTATTTCACTATCAATATACTTCTTAATTGTATTTCAGTTTAACCCTCTAGGTATCCGAAAATCATATGTGTCACTGACATAGTCACATAGAATATCTGGACTTATAAAGGGCCCCATATTTCCAATAGCTTAGTGCCTTATCAAGTCTAAATCCGGCGCTGTACTCAGTATAGGTATATAGTATAAATCAAAGCGTGCTTAAGTAGATTTAACTGACACTAAACTAAACCTGCTTTGACTGATAATAGCGACTCTCCTAATTACCATGCCAAGAGAATCTAGATTGCATTAAAGACACGGAGGCTAACATTATGCATTAGTCTTTTAATGCCAACTCCACACAGCCGCTTTAAAGTATGACATCACAGTGTGCATTGTTCTAGCACATAATACAGTCAGGCTATAACAGGCATGTGGCCAGTCTCATCTGCCTCTTCTAAATGTGGATAAAGTACTTGGCATATCACATGAAAGTTTGCAAACATGATCAAAAGGGTGATCTTGTTGAAGAAAATGACAGGAAACAGAAGCTCCTTGGAAGATGGATGAACGGTGATCTGGGATGCAGAAATCCGCATAAACCGGATGGTAGGCATTGATGTGAAGTCTTCCAGGCGATTGTATCAGAGGCGCCTGGATTTTGGGATGTTGTCTGAAATAAAGGATTGTTATTAGGACAAATTGGTTACAAGTAGGAGTTAAATTTGAACGAGTACTCTAAGATTACTAGTCGAATTAAATTTGAGCAAATATTTCAACTTTGTTTTTAATGCATACAATGATCAATGAGAACACAGAATTAAAAATATTACCTTTAAAATCTTCATTTGGTTGAACATTAAGACTACCTCAGCAAAATTAAATCCCAATCGTTTTATATATATTTAACTCCCTTTTGTTTTCTTTTTTTGGGTTGGGAGGGTGGGATAATGTTAGCATCTGTGTCTTTAATGAAATCTAGATGCTCTTGGCATGGTAATTAGAAGAATTGCTATTTCATTACAAGGCCGAAGGCTACCATTATGCATGTTAGTAGCACTGCAGAATTGCATTTGACATGAGTTCCATTGGCTTACAGTAATGCTTCGCAAAAGTAGAGTGTTTGACCAGTTGGCGACTCTAAGGAGGTCTTCTAGTCTGCTGTCTTTCCAGAGGGATTGACCAGCGATCACACCGCTCATGGAATGTGCTCGAAATCGCTTATGGTTAATGCCTGCTAATTGCATAGATTTGTTTACCCAACAAGCTATTGTTGTGCTAGTCACTGCTTTGAAAGGTTTAACAAATGGAATGAGAAGTTGGTTTACCCCGTCTGGGTGATGTTCATTCATTTCATAATCCTATTCTTTTACACTCTACCACTCAGTTTTTTGCATAGATCAAATTTAGGGTAAAAGATGGAGTCAGACATTTTCTTGGTTCTTTGAACAATTTCAAATTTCACTCCAAAATAATTGTAAACTCTATTGCTTACCTCTGAGGCTTTAACACCTGAAACTTTTCTGCAGGAGATCAGGAATAAAAGAGAGGCTAGTTTAATGGAAAACATGTTTTTGATTAAAAATCTATTTGTCCAGGAGTTGAAAAGCTTTAAGACCAAGTTGACGTCCCAGAGAGATTAATATTTAGGTTTAGGCAGTCTTCGCAATCTATAATTTTGAGAATTCTACATATCACATTTTTTTTCCAATGCTTCTGCCATTAACTGAGTTGTGACCAGCTGAGACTGCTGATCTGTAGCAATTCTGATTTCTCCAAGTGAGGCCTCTGTCAAATTGTTCCTTCCTAGGCACCAACAAACCCATTTCTTCCAAATTGAGTTGTATTTCTTGTGGGTTCCAGGAGCCCAGAATTCTTGGAGTAGCCCCTCAGCTCTTCCCGAAAGACCTGACATCTCTCTAGATTTCCTGATTTTTTCCAGGAAAGAAGGCTCAAAGTTCTTGCCGAGATCAGAGGTTGTTCCTCCCCATCAGTGTCTATTAGGAGTCCTGCGGGAATGAAGAAGGGTATGTCGCGTGCCAGTTCCAATATCGTTGAAAACCATGCTTGATATGACAAAAAGGGAGTTATTAAAATTAGTGCACAAGCTTCCTGCCTCACTTTGTGGAGGATTCTGGATCATGCCACAGGGGAGAAAGGCATAAGCATGATGACCCTTATGTGGTCGAAGGAAGGAGTCCCCCCACCAGAGCATGCTGGTCTGGTATCCAGCTGAAGTATTTCTCTAGCTGAGCGATGAGTCTGCTCGCAAGCAAGTCTAAATTCAATGGACCCAATGTAAGTTTAGTAATCTGAAGATAAAAACGTTCAGCTTCCAATCAGAGTAGTCCTTTAGGTCTCTGAAGTTCCAGTTGGCTGAGAGATTGGCTTTCTCAGGTAAATACTCTGCTTTGAGTGTGATCCAGTGTTCTAGACAGAACATCCACAGTTTCTGGCCCAAGTTTGATAGGTCCCTGGATTTTGTGCCAAGTAGGAGGTTTATATATGCTACCGTTGCCCGAATTACATATGAGCCTTCGTATATGCAGACCATATCAATGATCATTGTAAGATGGCCACCGTATTTATAGTGATGAACAACCTACGCTTACTTTCGTTTATAATGTATCTTCCCCCGGCGGTCCATTACTGGTATATTCGCTCCACTGAGAGGACCGTATCGGCGACGATTAAGTAAGTAATTTGGCATGACCGAGTGTTTTTCCTTCATCCCCTTCCTTTGACATTGACTCTTGCAATGTTCCTAAAAATGTACATGAGATGTAACTAATCTCTTTCAGTTGCTCCTGGAACTGAAATAAAGATCAGCTTTAGGTTTCTACCGTTAACCCTTGATGCAACCCATCCAACTCCTCATTGGAACCTATCCTAGTGAGTGTACACTAACCTGTTACTTATGACACAATACGTTAATATAACCTACAAATACTCAAACGTGGCATTCCCTTGTTACAGGTTCCGCATTTGCTGTTCCTGTGCGATTGTTCCCACTGCAGGACACCCCTAAGTAATAGACGCCCTGTACAGTACTGGTAAGCCAGATTGCACACATCATATTAGCCCTTCCTTATACTACTTTGTACCTTCACCACCCTACTTCCTATTTTATACATTAGCCCCCAAAAACGCTGTCCTGAAGAGACCCCGTATCAAGAGAGGGTTCAAACGTCCTCGACTTTAACAAAAGAGAGCATGGAGGAGGTGGAGGAGTGTGGCTTACTGATTAAAGCGGCAGACCCTGATGCAGAGGTCTGGCCCGGGACCAGGGTTCAATTCCCGACGCGGCAGGGTCCTGAGCCCAAAATGTCCACGGACTCGATAATTCTTGCCTCGGTGCCTATTCTAATCATAGGGTCCCACGCTGCAACTCTGGGCAATAGTTGCTTAATCTCCACTACGGCGGCCCACCCGCTGCGGGATGCCTGGCTTTCACCCTGGGGATACCCAGTAGGGGTTATCTCACAGGGAAAAGCCAGGACGGGTTCCCAAGGCAAGCGCCTTGATGCCTTCGGGTGATACGTGCGCTATATAAGTCGCAATACATTTACAAAAACACATCATAATACATCATCCAATTTGTATATAGCTCGTCCTTTTGATACTACCAATAACCTGTTTGTTTTTCCCATCTTTTGTCTCATTCTCACTTAGTATTCACCAAGATAGGTATGGTCACTTCACTGGGGCTCACAATTCCCCTTTTTGTACCATTAATGCAAATTGTATAAAATCTTCTGTATATAAGGATTATATCTGCAAAAAACTGATTGCAGAATAAATTTAGGCTGAAGTAAGCACTATTTTGAATAATATGTTGTCGGGATTTTTTAAGAATTTTTATTATCAATTGTGCAATGTATAGATGCTGTCAGGCATTTTTTACTGTGACCTAATTCAAATAGTCGGTATCAAAAAGTAAGGATTTTGATTAATTGTGAGCAGGTTACTTAGTTTGCATATACAGTACCTTATTGGACAAAATGAGTTCCTTGTGAACATTGTGTTTTTGCTTGGATGCAAACCCAGTTCGCAAAGACATATGGGTCGCTCTTGTGTTCTTGATTCCTGTGGAAACACTGTCCATCTTTAGCAGAACTGATCTGCCCTGTAAACGGTGTTGAAACTCATCAAGGCATGAAGTCCTGCGGTCAATTCTAGGAAATTTATGTGGCAGGCTCTCTGTGTGGGACCAGAGTCCTCCTGTATTCTCGGATCCCAGGAGAGCGCCTCACCCCTGGAGACTCGCATCGGTTTCAAGAATGTGATCCGTCAATGACCCAAAGATTGTACATCCATTCCATGCATATAAGTTCTCCAGCCACAAACCAATCCTGCTCTTGCTTCTTGATAGGAGATTCTGTCTCCGTATCACAGGCCTGCTCGTAGAGTTTTTGCTTTTACCCTTTGAAGAGCGCAGTAGTGAAGTGGACCGGGGAATATTGTTTTGATGGAAGAGGATAGAAGGCCTAACAATACGGCCAGTTCCCTCAGGTTTAGAAAACTGTTTCAGGACGGAGCGTATTTCCTTGTGGAGTTTGGCCACCTTCTTTGACTGTAGGAGGAGAATAGATTTTGCTGTATCTATGGAAAGCCCAGCAATTCTGTGCATTTTATGATGAAACCTAGATCTTAAAAGAGGGAAATTGTTCTCTCTAGAACGTTGAGAATTTGCACTTGGTACTGCGACATTATGAGCATGCCTTCCAGATTTATAATAAGACGTATTCCTCTCTCTCTGAGGAAAGAGATGACTGGTCTTATTACTTTTGTAAAGCACCAGGGGTCTGATGTTCACCCCGAAGGGGAGTGCCTGAAATTGAAAAGGTTGATTTTGCCATAAAATTTGAGATTCCTGAGCCATTGGGATGACGAAATAAGCGTCCTTGAGGTCGAGTTTTACTAGCCAGTCTCACTCCAATTAGATGTTTCTTAGGGTGTGAATGCCCTCCATCGTGAAGTGTCCTTAGACGAGAAACTTGTTTAGGTTTCTGAGGTTTATGACTGGTCTCCAACCTTTATCTTTCTTTTGTATTAGAAATAGTGTACTTCTAAAAACCTGCTGGTTCAGTGGTACTTCTTTTATTGTGTCTTTCATTAGCATGGAGCAAATCTCCTCTTCTATAACCCTCTGTTGATCTGGGGTCAGACTTAATTCTCCAGGGACATGGGATTGGTCACTTGGTCGTTAAAAATCTACATTGAATCCTATCCAGGCCCCTTGTTTATGGTTTGCCATGCTTTGTGAACAAATTTGAGGCAACATCCCACCTTTACCTGTAAATAAATGAAAGTGGGAAAATTGGTACTCACTGTTGAAGGAGGAAGAAGTCTGTTAGTGTCCTCGAGCGGAAACCTCTGCTGCGTTGGAGGTGAAAGGCTGGTATTGCTCCGTCCTAAAAGCCTTTGCCGAAGCCCCTTCCTCTGAAATTGGGCCTGAATGAGGCGCAGCCGGGAGGAAGGCCCATTCTTCCAGCTCGACCAAAAACGCTGGGTTTGAAAACCCTTCACATGTTTGACTGGGCTTTGCCAAGAGCTGTAAAGGTAGAGACGCATTTAGTAATGGATTTCATCATACCCTCTCCAAATAGGAGGCCTTTGGGGATTTCAGAAGGCTTTTTTATAGCTAGATCACTTAGCTCGGGGTTTATTTTTTATAGGATCATTTTGCGCCTTTACACATTTATACTTGCATTAGCGTTACCAAGTAAGATTAGAGCTCTTTGGCTCCATCCAAAAAAGGAGAGTGACGTCTAACTGGTGTTGGTTTAGGTGGCAATTTTCTGCCATGTCAATGATCCTAGCTAGTGGGCCTAGACCATCAATTTGGCGGCCCTGGTACATTTTTAGGGACTTTTCCTTGCCCTTTCTTGGGGCTCTTCCCAATTTAAAAAGCAAAGTTATGAGTTCCGGTTCCAGGTTTGGAGTTAGGGGCACCTTATTTAGAATGACTGGTTTGGAGCATTCGGATTGTATGAGGTTTCGTGGCTCCCTAGTGCATTTCTTAGTCACTTATTAATAATTTTGGGCATGTGGTCTTGTGGCCACCACTCCGCACTTCTAGGGTGTTTCATGTTACCAGGAGAAAACATTTACTTTCCTAGAGGGTCTAGAGTTATGTATTTGGATGTGGAGGGGGTCTCCTCATTAAGGAGGGCATCACGTCTAGGTCTCTCTGGTCAAGATCAAAAATGTATTAATCTAGTAATTCCTCATTCAGAGGGTTAACTTCGTCCACCTCAATTCATCTTATGATCAGTGCGGGTAATGGTGCTGTTGTGCGCACTCAAAGGAACTGTCACGTAGGACACCCAACATTCTTTAGGGGCTTAGACCTCTGATTTTGAGGTGCTTTGACCTCTACAGTTTGAAGTGTTTGGACCTCCTGAACATTTTAAAAAGCTGAAAGCTACTGGGCTATCGCTGGAAGACGTGTCCTTTAGAGGCTTGGGTTTTTTTTTAGTCTTTTTTCCGTCTGGGGGCTTTGGAGTCTCCCTCAGACGTTGACTTGGGTTCAGATTCCTCTTCCGAGAGGATAGATCTTTTATTGGACATGACCTGTTGGATAGTCTTTCGCACGCAGGAGCGCAATTCCTGCTGAATCCGTTTTTTAATAAGTTACTCATTCAGGTTTTGAGGAATTTCTGAGCTTTGACTGTCCTCTGACATCTTAATATTAATTATTGGTTAATATTTTTCTATTTTGCTTAACTCTGAGCAATTTAGGAAAGGAAGGTGCTTTCTAAGAGGTCTAATTTAATTGCGAAGTTATATATAATTTTGCTTTTTTTTATTGGAAGTTTAAGGTTTTTTTTTTTTTTATTCTTTTGAGTGTTTGGCTCCACTGTGTGTTCCTATTTAGTTTTACCTTGGCTCTCAGGGGAAGTGCTAAATGATTTGAGTTTTTCAATATTAGTTTGGGAAAGATTGTGAACCAACTAGAGAATTTATATAATGAATCGTGCTGCGGAGTCCCAGTCAGCTGTTCACATCAAGAAGCAACCTTCAACGTTGCTCGAGTGAACAGCTGCGTGTATTGCGGCGCGGATTGTAGCCCAAGATCTTTCCTCTAATTTTTCATACAGCCTCTCCCGACGCACTCTGATGATGATACACGTTGGGAGAAGCCTGTGTTACGGTTGCTGTTGCTCCTGTTGGCAATTGAATGTGGTAATCCCCCTATTCTTGGCGCGCAGCGTCTTAGGCTGCTCGGTCATGCTTGGCAGGGCGGTAAAGACTGGAGTGGAGTGCTCGTCTTCAGCACCACAGACTGCGCTGAAGGCTACTATAAGCGACCGTAAATTGGAAGCTCTACGTTTGCCCATTTGTCAAGAAAGGGTATTAGAGTTGAGTTACCCACATGCATAACAGTTTTTCAGCCATATAAATAGATTCACTTATAAATACAATATTACAGTAATATAAAGGTGATTGTTTCCTCAATACTTATGTACTATGGTAGGGAACAGTTCCAAAGAAGAAACATCTATAAACGGTCTCCTAGAAATAATTGATATGCAAGGCTATATACAAGTTACTTGTGGAGCCACATTTAAAAGAGGCAGTTAAGACTGGCCACATGCCTACTATAGCCTGACTGTATTATGTTCTAGAACAATACAGACTGTGATGTCCTACTTTAAAGTGGCTGTGTGGAGTTGGCATTAAAAGACGAATGCATAATGTTCGCCTCCAATCTTGAAATGAAATCTGCCTACAAAAACTAAAAGGCCATTCATGAACTTAAATTGGAGTCATGTTCTGTGCACAGTGTGATTATAGACCATAGGTTGTGTAAACTAGCTTCATTATCAGTCCTGTCTGTTTCCACGGATATAAGAATTACTTCCTAGATGATACAGCCTCTAGAACCTTGTACCTAATAAACTTTGTTTAGGTATGTTAACGGTTGGTAAGGTGAGAACCGATTGGGCAAGTACCCTGGTACATGACTGCAAGGCCTTATCTTCTATGCAGATGGCTTTGAAGTTTGATAGATCTTTTAATGGGTAATGTTTGCAATGTGATGAAGGTTGGGTGATACATGCTCAGAGTTCCAACATCAGCAAAAATATAGGGTCCAGCAAAAGCCGAAAAATGAGGTGACCATACAGAAAAGGCGGATTTCCTATCCTCAGTGCATCACCCCTGATCAAATTATACTGCTCTGTCCATGGTGTGAAGCAGCCACGTTCTCGATCCCAGTCGAGAGGAAGGTCTCTGGATCAGTTGTGGAGTCTATGATCTTCGTCAACATCAAAGTCATCTGGACAAGTCCTACAGAGAGAAGAAAAGTAAGAAGTCAAAGAGGTCTTAGACTTAACACCGTCCGTTTAAGTCTTCCGATGAGACAAGGGAATGGTGTCATTTAAGGCCCCTGCCCAACACCGTGAAATTATTAGGCCTTACACCTTATATTTGGGTGGCCTGTACCTGCTGGTACACCTTCGGGCCCCACGGGTTCATGAAGGGCCCCTACTGGTTGCCCGCTGGTGGGTCTGCCCTCAGCGCCAGTCAGGCACCTTGGATCCATGGATGGATCCGGACCAGCACCGTTTGTACCACCTCGACCTTCCCCGACGCCTTTCCTGATGTTAAAGCTCCTGGCGGCTCCATCCCCATTCTCATCCCTGACTCTAACACAGAGCCAGAGGGGCGTTGCACAATGCTGACTCCAGTGTCAGCTGGATCCTTTCCCTCCAGACCACAGCCTGAGTGCTATTGTTATAGCCAAGATTTTTAGAGGAATGGAAGGGGCCACTGGACCCTGAGGAATACCAGCCCCTAGACCCCAACATGGACTGGTGGGAGGAATTGGAGGGTGCAAGTGGACTGGACACCTCCAGATACTGGCATTCTCTCTCCTACTGTTGCTATGGAGGAGGGAGCTTCTTTCGAGAAGGGTGGCTGAGGTCCTGGACCTTAGCCTGCCCTCAGTGGCAGTGAAGACTAACATCTTGACAAAGGTGCTTCAGCTGGGATTGACTCCTCTGGAACTGTTTCTCCCTATTAATGAAGCCCTTCGGGACATCCTACTATGGACCTGGTCCAAGCCGAGCACAAAGGGTCCTGTGAACAGGACAATTGCCTGCCGCCATCACCCTGCCACAGGGGACCCTGTTACTCCTATGCACGGTGGGAATCAGTTGTGCAGGTGCTGCTCATGGCCCCGGAGGAGGACTGGACAATACTCTCTCAAGCTATGGCAGATGGGAGAGATGCAGTCAAGTTCACAATCTCATGTGAGCTGGATATGACTGATTTGCTAGGCAGAATGGTTTCTTCATTGGGAGCCTTACGACGCCACGCCTGAATCCGAACAATTGGTTTTCCAAGGAAGTTCCCAGTCTTTCTTATGGACATGCCCTTTGATGGCTCTGATCTCTTCGGAGAGGAGACAGCTCTAGAGCACTTTAGTGACAGCAGAGCTGTGACCAGGTCCTTGGATCTTTCCATGGTCTCCCGCCAAACACAGTCTGCCTTTTGTAGCAACGGAAGGAGCTTGTAGCCACATTCTTTTCCACCCAGCCACCAAGTCAGGCAAGCTCCCTAGCCTCTTTGTAGCAGATTATGCGATACCCCAGACCCCGAAAGATGGGGAGCCAGAGGTTGGGCCAGTGACCCTCCATCTCCCCCCCCCCCCCCCCCACCCCTTCCTCACCCTCTCCCTTGGAACAGTCTCGGCCTCCAAACCTCTTTAGTTCCCCCTCCAGCCATCATGGGCAACCAGTGGGAAGCAGGACACACCATCACCTGCCTCACTGAAGGTAGATTGCATCAGACTGCTGGGTTCTCCAGACCTTCAGAAGGGGCTACTCCCTCTCCTTCATGAATACCCCTCCGCCCACTTGCAACAGGCTGACGGAGGGCCATCTATCCTTCACCAGGAAAGGGCAGCTCTCTTGTCCAAGGGAACCATAGAGCGGGTGCTGACACCATAAGTAGGTTGATGTTAATCCTGCTATTCTGGGTGATTGCATTGGCCTGGCAGTCTGACTAAATTGAGGACAAGGCTGTGGGGCCATCCACATTTCATTGTGCAACACAGGCGCTGATGGTGCCATCGGCCTGAAGAACAATTGAACGTTCTCTGCTGGATGTGTGGTGCCCTGAAAGCACAACATTCACCTGACACCTTATCTTGAGATCTTTGTAGCTCGCCCACTCCTCTCCTGGGCTTGTGAGTGGGGGGTATCTTCAATTGGCCTTCTCGCATCACAAGCCTCCAAATTCCTCCTCCTGTATGAAGGACATGTTATCCTGCTACGAAAGCGCCCGGGGAGGTGGCACCATGGGGGCCCCTGATGGGGCGCTGCAGGGGTTGACACATTCTTCCACCGACCTTTCCTTCCGATAGCAAAGTGGGATATTCAGTATCTCCTCCAGTTAATGAAGAAGCATATCGCTGCTAAGACTGTCAACGTCACCAAGGCGCTAGCAGTGTTGTGGAGCATTTTAGGATCCGAGCGTAATTTACCGATTCATGCCCTTATATAGCTATAATTCACATTGCCCTTATATAGGCATCAAAATCATACCCATATTTAGACATAACGCATCCAGTCCAAATACAGGCATGGCTACTTCAACTAGTTTCAAAAAGCCACAAAGATTTCTTGGAAAACTCGGCTTCAGCAGTCAGGGACATACCCTTACTTGAATATTAATTTGTCCTAGAAATCATGGCGTTTTCAAAGAACTACCATTCCCTTGGGGTTCTTTGGTGACAATATTCTGTCCAACTTTACTTCAAACTAGGCACCTTCAAGGTATAAATATGCCTACACTTGCCCTAGCAAACACACGGTGGTTCGGAGCAGCTAGACTATATACTTGCCCGACGCAGCTCGCAACAGCAAGTGCCGAAGGAAGCCGACCCTCCAGCTGACGCACTGACAGAGAAGCTGTCCTTTTTCTCGCTGAGAATCCAGCTCCAGTGTTTCTAAGCTCCCCTCGTTGGGTGTTGGGAAATCGAGTCCTGAGACAGATACCAGACCTCCTTCATGCTAACATCAAGGTACGGAGCTGATTAGACCCTAAGAGAAATCTTGGTTAGATTCTTGGCAAAGAAAAACGAAACCTATGCTACACCTCACTTCTTCCCTCGTACTAGACTTAGGTTAGGTACATCGGGGTAGGCGTATTTTAGAAGCACCAGTTGAGTACTTTTTAGCTTTGTTATTTATGTATGTATTTATCTAAGGTCTAGGAACCATACAATGCTTTTACAGTATTATTTTATAATACTCTCCTTACTGTACGCATTATACTTTGCAACCAGTATTACGATTGTAGCAGTTCACTTTACTTGCATGAGAAAGAAGACTGTTCAATAAACCCTTTTATTGAAACGCCTATTTCTCTGCACCTTTGATGAAACGAAGCATGCACGATTGACTGAGTAAAATATCCATCTATTGTTTCAACGACTCTGAAGATCAGTTTTATTCATGGGGAAACAAAGTTGTCATGTTTATGCGGTTGTCAGAAACTAATCCCTTGTTTATTCGAGAAAGTTTCTAGTGACCTCTGAGCTAGCTGGCACTCACAATTAAGTCTAATATGTTCGATGGAGACCTAGGAGAAATAAGTCGTACGTCAAATCTATAGGATATGTTATTCCAATGCGCAGAGCCTATTGGGAATATAGGAACTACACTACAGCAGGGTATGACCAAACAGTGAAGGGGTTGAGGCTTGTGTGGACGTCCAAGTCCTCTACTACTCAAGTTCAGGTCTCTAAAGACTTATGTGACAGCTTCGCCAACTTCTTAAATGACAAATTCATCAAGATTGAACTATCACTTGACATCAACCTCCAACCTGCCGGCATAAACTCTGCCCCAGCAATCGAAATTACCTCGAGGTGGCGCCCCACAAAAGCCTGGAGATCCTTCGACCCCCATCCCTGAAGCTGAGATTCTCAATTTAATCTCCTCTGGCTCCACCAAGCCCTCATCCCACATCCTTGACCCTATATCCTCCCAAATGGCCAAAAAGCTGAAACTCTCCCTTGCACCACTTTGGTGCGAAATCATAAACAGCTCCTTAAAAACCAGCATCATGCCAGATTGCCTCAAAATTAGCCAAGTCACACCACTTCTGAAGAAGCCAGGCCTAGACACCAACGACCAGAACAACTTCAGACCTGTTTCCAATCTTCTCTTCCTAGCCAAAATCTTCGAAAAATGCGTTCTCTGTCAACTGAACCAACATATCGACAATATCACTCTGCTAGACCAACACCAATCGGGCTTTAGAAAAGGCTGTAGCACCGAAACTGCAATCCATAACGTCGTGGATGACATCCTCCATTCCCTTGACACGGAGCATTGCTGCCTACTCATCCTCCTAGACCTGTTGGCAGCCTTTGACACGGTGGATCACAATCTTCTCATCCATGCTTTCAAAGACCGAGCAGGTGCAGACAAGGTGGTCCTTCAATGGTTCTCTTTCTCCTTTCACAACTGCTCTCAAAGGATAAAATCAAATCCTTTACATCTGACCTACTCCCCGTCAACATAGGTGTCCCCCAAGGATCAGTTCTTTCCCCTCAACTGTTCAACATTTACATGGAACCCCTCACCACCATTCTGAAAAAAGCCAACATCCCATTCTACCTATATGCAGTCGACACCCAAATCTACTTGGAAACTTCCTCCCATTAATAACCTTCTAAGACTCAACAATACTCTCAAAGAAGTTCAACAATGGCTATCAACAAACCACCTTAAGCTCAATCAAGAAAAAAATGAAATCCTCCTCATCTCCAATAAAGAAGAAAACCCGCAAATCGTAGAGTGGCTGAAAGCAATCGATGTTCTCAACGGTAATCTCACCCTGGCAAACTCTGTAAAATCACTAGGAATCACCCTTGACCACAAACTAACCATGAACAACCACATCAAGAACTCCGCAAAGAGTGCCTTCCTCAATCTGATGCTTCTCAATAAAATCAAACCCCACATTCCACCCAAGGACCTCAAACAAGCCACCCAAGCACTGGTGTTGTCTAGACTGGACTATGGGAACGCAGTCCTCTCTGGTACAGCTCTCTCCCACTTAGCACCACTCAAAACAACTCTCAATGCTGCTGCCAGAATGGTCACCGGAGTAAAAAAATATGACCACATGACTCTCACACTCAGAGAACAAAAATGGCCCCCAGTGGAAATGTGTGCTAGCTTCAGAACTGCCTGCTTCACTCACAAAGCCCTGCACACTTGGAAACCAGAATACCTGGCCTCTAAACTTAAGAAAGCCGGCCAGTCTACAAACCTCCGGAGCTCCAACTCCCTCTTACTCATCCCCTTGAAAACGCGCAAACAAAAAATTGCAGCACGCTCCTTTGCAGGAAACGCACTCAAAATCTGGAACTCCATCCCTGTTGATATCAGAACTACCCCCTCCTTTGTAAAATTCAAAAGACTCCTAAAAGTCCTCTACCGTGCCTTCCCGAACTGAAATCCGTAACTCACAAGCCTCCACTCGGCAGTCACCTGGCAATGCTCCTTCACTCCCTACCTCATCCCCTCTCCTTAACCCCCTCCTTGTTCACCGCCGATCAGAGGAAGATTCAGCCTAAGACTTTGTCCATGCATCAAGACTACCTCTGGACCTCTCTACCTCAATGGCGCACCTCGGAAGCACAGCACAATGCAACTTTCGAGCACTTATGAACACTTATGTTTACTTTTATCTCCTTTATTTGATTTCTCTCCTTCCTGCTGTAGAGCGCTCCGATACCTTCGGGTCTGGCCAGCGCTATATAAAACCTCTTAAATAAAATAAATAGAGCCGGTGTCAGTGCTTGAAACCCAACAACGAGGTTTGGGAGATGCCCTGGAAGACTTGGCGCAACAATATAAGGAATAGGGGAGAAAGTGCCACAGTGTCTAATGTTGAGCTTGAAAATGATGTCCAAGGAGCTGTTTCAACACATCCTGCAAGATTCAAAGGGCCAGGATCTCATCCTTGATCACACTAATCCTGTCTCTTCTATGTACAAGTAGCGAAACCAGTTGGCATCAGACATACTTACCAGAGTGCATTTCACAGGGTAAAGGATGACATTTTGAGAGCATATCGGAAAATGGTTTCCATCAGCTTCCGGGCTGATAACCTCATACTCTTTCAGGATCTCTTGTTTCAGACCCTGCCCAAACACTGTGACTTCAGGGACATACTGCCTCACCTATGTGACAAGAAAATCATTTATCGCTGGGACTTTCTGCTGCACTTAATATCCACAATTGATAACAAGCACTGGATGAAGCTCAAACTCTGCGGCACATGGTCCCTCAGGCCAACACCGGATGTGCCCCAATGCGTCCCTCCAGCTCCCCAAGGTTGGACAATTGGCAATGGCTATTGTCAAAGTCAGCCCACATGGCTTCAAGGAAACACGCGCTGGTGTGATCGACATATGGACCAACCGGACGATAGTCCACCAGGTGACTGCTTAGGAAGCTTGCTCCCTGAGGTCTAGAGGTTGGGCGCTTGCAGATGCGCATACACGGATTGACTTCTTTTTAGATTCTACCTTGCTCCAATCGACAGTCATGTCGACCACTGTAGGCACCCAGAACCTTTCTGACTATGCCCCGGTATTCATAGTCTTAGATGCAGAGACACTTACTCAGCATGCACCCTCAAAATGGTATGTCAATGAGCTGCCATTCTGTGATCCAGTGCTAGGAGACTCTGTGCGAGAGTCCTAAGAGCTTACCTTCAACGATAATGATACAGGGGAGGTGTCACGGACTACCCTATGAGATGCAGCAAAGGTGGTCTTAAGAGGTGAACTTATAAACCATACCTCCACCTTTGTCAGGCTGGCTAAGGCTCAGAGAGGGAATATGGAGACCCAGCTTGAGTCCCAGCATAAGGCTCCAATAGGGTTTATACAGAACTGAGACCAGTTTGAGGTGAACTAGAACAGCTCTATATGAAAGATGCGGGATGAAAACTTCTATACATCAACCAGAAATACTATGAGAAAGGGGACAAGGCACATCAGCTGTTGGCATACAAATGGAGGCAGAAGCAAAGTAGGAACCATATAATTTGAGATGAGGCGGGGGTCACCCATACAGACGCAACCGACTTTCTGAACCTTTTTAAGGCATATTACCAAGCCCATTCGTCATCAGCAGTCATCAAGGATCGCTATTTACAAGATTTTATCTTTCCACACTTTGATTTGGTGCTCATCCAGGAAATGGGAGGAGCCTATAACCCCAGACAAGGTGAACTCTGCCATACGTCAACTAAAAACCAATAAGGCCCCTGGGCCTGATGGGTTTTCAGTCTTCTTTTATAAAACCGGCTGAGACTGTTGGCAGGAACCCTCTTACCAAGGTCTTCAACTTTCCGCACCGCTAAATCGGTTATGCTTACCATGATGGAATCCACTGTGACCCTTACATTGTAACCAGACAAGGACTCTCTGGCCTGCTTATCCCATAGACCTGTTTCCTTACTCAATTCTAATGTTAAAATCTTTACTTTCATCTTGGTTTCTCGCCTTCACTCCAACTGCCCTGTATTGGTCTCTAGCTACCAGTCTGGGATCATTCGTAATTGTCAGTCACAAAATAATGTGAGGGTGGATGTGGTTGACGTGGCAGAAGGTTCCAAAATGACGACCCTCCTCCTCTCGCTTGACGCAGAGAAGTCATTTGACCCGGTGGATTAGAACTTGCTCCGCACGGTCCTCTCAAAGATGAGGCTGAATCCCTGTATGACTATCTTCTTGCTGGCCAATTACGTAACCCCGCCAGCTTTAATCCGAGTTAATGGCACCCTCACTTCTCTGATACCCATAGGCAGGAGCAAGCAACAGCGGTGCCCCTTGTCACCACTGATATTCGTCCTCACAATGGAGCCATTGGTCTGTTGCATTGAAACAAATATTGGGATTCAGGGGTTTGAAGGGGATGGAGAACAATATAAATCGTCCCTCTTTGCTGATGATGTACTCTCCCACTCCAGCCTGACTTAGGGGACTACCTCCCTGCGCTGTCTAGGGATTTACCTGTTTAATTCCATTCGTAAGCTCTAGGACCATAACATTCCCCCAGTGCTGAAGGCACTACTCCACTATCTCTACTTCTGGAAATATCTTGGTTGGGTCCTATTCATGCCCTGAAGATTAACTATTTTTCCTGACTAGTGTATGTAACACATACATTGCCCCTTTTGGATCTTCAGTGAGACTATCCAGCAGGTTCATACGCATCTGCAAAATGTGTGTAGCATAAATCTACACCCCACAGACCATAGGTAATGCTAGATAAAAGAACATCGGATGGGGGGGGGGTGTTGAGGTATCTCAAAATAGAATATTCACACTTCCCAATTACAATTTGCCCTGGATTGGCACAACCCCCCTCATAATTAGCCTTTGGTGCTTTTGGAGCAGCGCTCACCCTGTCATCCTCTTACAGCATATCATGTGGATGAGCGTCAGTGATCGCTTCCAATCGCCACAAATGCCCTTATCTGCTAATGCAACCATTCTGAGACTTTGGGAGAGAATTAACAGTAGTCAGGCAGCCACTACACATCCTTCCCTGCTTTCCCTCATTGTGTATATTTGGAATTTGTACCAAGCACACTCAACACCAGATTTTCTGATTGGGGAGGGACGAGTGCCCCCCATTGTTGGTGGATCTTTACCAAGATGGGAATATCTTTGATCAGCAGATTTGCAGGCAACATTTTCACTTGACCTCCACGGACGAGTTTCGCCTCAGTCAGCTACTACATTGGACTAACACACCCTCCGTGAAAGCTAAAGACAGTAGAGCCAAAACACCCTTGGAACAACATGGCACATGGGTCTACTAGTAAGGGTATTACTCGCCTCTACTCCTCACTATACTCCTTTTTTCATCCACACCAACTTCCCTACCTGTCCCACTGGGAACAGGATTTAGATATCACTATTGCTGATGCCACTTGGCAGTGACTTTGGGCGCATGCGGCCAAGACCTCCATTTCTTTACAACACAAGGCAAATTCTTATAAACTCCTCACCAAATGGTACTTCACCCTGGCTCGATTGCATGCCGTTATACGCACTTCCGATCATTGCTGAGGGGTTATGACTCTACGGGCACATGTTTACACATGTGGTGTGAATATACATATGTTAAGTGCTTCTGGATGGAGATGCTTCTTTTGGTTACTCATATTTGTTCAGTGTACCTGCCTATGGACCCCTTGGTACTTCTGTTAGGGGAGATGGGGGAGGATTCTGTCTACCCATTCACAACTGCTCGGGCAGATTGCTTACCCTTTTCCCTCTGCCAGCAAGGCTAACCATAACTGGAAAGACCCCCTGCTGCGTTGCCTGACTCTGTGTCGACTAAGATATGGCATATCTATGCTATGATTGACTGCAGTAGTTACCGATATGATGTAGAAGTTTGAACGTACTTGGCTATCCTTTAAGACTTCTGTTAAGAGTTATAGGGAAAGAATGAAGCCGGCCACCACTATTGTACTGACTTTTCTACATTGAGTTCATTTGGGGGTCTTCTGTCAACTCACAGCAAAGTGGAGGGGGGATTAGCTGTTGCGACAGGGTCCAGCACTGCTGTCTCCATCTAACACCGATCTGCTCGCTTAATGGTTTTGTTCATGCTCGTGTTAGTTGATATAATGCACTGCCCTGTCTGATAATGTGATGCTGTCTCCCCTCTGGTTTATGTTCTTTTCCTTTATTCCATGGTGCTGCTCTCTTTATTGTTCAAAACTGCATAAATAAAGTTTTGGGAGTTTTTTAAACAAAAAGAGAAATTCAAAACGCTCACTCTCTCAAGTACTGTCTGCCCTGGACTCCAGAGACTGGATGGTAGCTTTGGATTTGATGGACACATTTTCACATTCCCGTCCTGCCTGACCACAGACACTAACGGTTGTTCAAGGTAGGCAACAAGCACTTTCAGGTCACCTTGCTCCCTTTTGGCCTTACCAACGCCCCTTGGGAGTTCACCAAGATGGTGGCGGTAGCTACAGCTCATCTGTGGAGACCAGGGGTGCTAGTCTTTCCCTATCTCGATGACTGGCTGTTAAAGGTGGGCTTATCTCAAGCGGTCGTCTTCCACCTCAAGGCTACGGTAGACCTCCTGCACTCGCTGGGGTTTACTATCACTGTGCCGAAGTCAGCTCCCTTTTAGTTGAGCGGTTCTGGACACAGTGCAGTTTCAAACTTATCTTCCCGAACGGCGAGTTCAGGATATTAAGGCTGTGATACTGATGTTTTAGTCTTTATCCTGGGTTTCGGTGAGGCTGACTCTGAGGCTGCTGGACCTCATGGCCTCCTGCATCCTGCTTGTGACACATTCCGGCTGGGATATGCAAACTCTGCAGTGGAACCTGAAGTTCCAGTGGACGCTGTATCACGGGAATTTCGCTGACATGGTCCAGATCTCTGAAGGAACTGCATAAAATCTGCAATGGTGGCTATCGAACCGTGATTGGGCCAGTGGCAGACTCCTCTCCCTTCCTCAAGCAGATCTGACAGTAGTAACAGATGTCATTCCTGGGGTTAGTGCGGCTATCTGGGAGAGGTATAGATCACACACCTCTGTTCTTTGACAGAATATACATCAATTTACTGGAACTCTGGGCGATCCGGCAGGCATTGAAAACCTTTATACCCTCCATTAATGAGGCTAGTGCATGTGTTCACAGACAACCCCACTACCATGTGGTTCTCCAACAAACCGGGAGGGATGTGTCATGGACCCTTTTTCAAGAGGCCCTGTGCCCTGAACATCTTCACAGACAAGCTGGTCCTTCGCATTAGGCCTCCTTCCTGCGAAAATGTCACTCCCTTTCATGTAGGCCAGTTCATCACTCTGCCTATTTTTTTACACTCTGCCAGAAGGAGTGACTCCACAACTTAATCCCTAAAGAGCATGGTCATTCTACCTTCACCGCACGAAGAAGTTCCTCTTGTGCAACCAACTCTTCGTGAGGTATGTTGGAGCGAAGGAGGAAAAGGTTGTGCAGAAATAGGCCGTCTCCCTATAGATCATGCTCTGCATTCAAATCTGCTATACATTGGACAAGAAGCAACCCCCTGAGGACTTGCATACTCATTCCACCAGAGCTATGTTTACTGCATTGTTATGTTATGTTATAATACGCTTATATAGCGCATGGCTACCCCAACAACGAGGCGTCCCAGCGCTTGCAGACAAGCCCAATTACATAACAACCAGAGGGATGCGGTAGAGTACCTGCTAAAAAAGAGCCCTAGATAGAGGAAAACAACCAAGTTTTAACGTGTTTTCGAAAATGAAGGTGATTGATAATAGAGCGCGCATTACCACGTGCAGTTCTGTACATCTGCCATGCAGCAACATGGATCTCTCTGCACATGTTCACAAAACATTACTGCCTGGACAGTTTGGTTCATCGGGATAGGCACTTCGCCCGTTAGGTCCTGGAGGACTTTTTTGGTGTGAAATTGTCGCAGATCCACCTCCTCTGAGGTATTGCTTGGGTATTCATTCTAAGGTAAGGAATCTGCAGTTCGAAGTCTGTCAGATGAACAAGTTACTTACCTTTTGGTGTAACGCCTTATCTGGTAAAGACTCTTATCTAGCTGCAGATTCCTTACCGACCAACCTATCCTCCCTGCTCTGTGAATGGATTTCCAATGACAGAGCGTTCTCCTTTTCAACACCAGTGGTCAGTGTTCTTCATGGGTTCATGCTCCTGCTGTGGAAAGTTGCTAAAAGAAACTGCTGTCATCGTGCTGGGGTGATGCCTATAGACGCATTGCGCATGTCACTTCTGGAACTGACAACTCTGCTGATGCCTGGAGAAGCCAAATAATGTCAACTACTGGCACGCAGGGGTACTGCTCACGAAAAGATTTCAGCTCCAGTCTGGTGCCGTGGAATAATTCTAAGGTAAGGAATCTGTGTATAGAGTATTTACCAGATAATGTGTTACTGAAAGTAAGTAACTTGTTCGATTATGCCAAGCACTTACTTCAATTCTTCACTTAAATTGGCAGACACCCTTCTAACTTTGTGAGCTCTAAAAGTAGCACCTTCCTTCAATCTGCTACTAGGGATAAAACCATTCAACATTCTTATCCTTTTAATAAAAATGTCTGCATATTTATCTTCCCACTTTTCCTTGGATAAATACCTCATCCCATTGGAACAGAATTAGGTTTCTGCACACCGTGTACAAACCGACATTAGCTATCACTTGCTGCATAAAAAGTAGCGATCTATGTATAGTACAGTTTATAAGATAGCTTCTCATTGAAAACATCTTCACCCTTAATTTTCTCAAAGTGACTCCTGAATATTTATTGAATTCTTCATCAGTCCATGCCTACGGTTAAACAAATCTGCCATCATGCAGACTTCCACATTACCCATATTATAACCTAAAATAGGGCTTTACCTTTCTTCTCATAAATGTTTTTCTTGTAAACCGCTCTGGCTGCAGAAATTCTTTTGTACCAACTGTATTAAATGACGGTTTCCCCTTTCATATTTACACACCCGGATGAGATGACCCTTCCTGCTACACTTAAGACAAATAGTTTTACATTTTATGGCTTTTATTCAAGTGGGATCTACTCCCATAATAAGCTACCCTTTCCACCGGGAAGGGTCAAACCTGTAGAAGCTCCAAAGCGAGTTTTTCGCTTTTACACAAATAAATGATCCCACTTCTTGAGGTTCATATTGGTATTTATTTCATATGATGATCCTTAGTGGATATTCTGTATGTTCAATCCCACTTCAGGGTAATGTTATCTACATTTTTCAAAAAACGTTCCAATACATATATAGGTTTGTATGTGTACTGTTAATGCTTCACAGAATATCATTTAGCCCCAATGCATTTCGGGACCAGCCCTTCGTCAATGGGTGTTCCCTAGAATGGAAATAAACAAGGTACGTGTAAATCCAAGAACTTGTTAAGATTGCGGAGAGTGGTTAAATCTGGACAAGGTGAGTTAATGGTGAAAAAGAAACGGAAGCTTCATTTGCCAGTGCCTAATATTAGTTGCGCTGTGGATAAACGAAGAGTTCAAACAAAGACTTTATAACTGAGGTAATGTGAAGTGAGTTATACTATATAGAGTGAAAAAATGAATATACCATTGGGGTGAACATGATAAGGTGCATGGGTTAAAGTGCACACGGTGGTACTTTGATTATTATGACCAGATTTTAGCTGGCTGTAAGAAACGTTAGAAATTGTGCATTACAGTGACAGTTAAAGTACGAACGCTGAAAAAAAGCTGTGCGGGTGCGATTTAGTCAGATGTGCACATGACAGCAAGTGGCCGTGCTGTTTTCAAGTACGAACGCTGAAAGAAATGTCATACGGTTGCGTTTTAATCAATTGTGAATATGACAGCAAGGGTAGTTACGAATTATATGCTGCAATAATCATTTAGTTCGTGCATAAGCATCCGGCGTCTGTTGTCAATGTTAAAGCTAGTTTAACATATATTCGTACCTGTGAAGTCCATCTGATTATCGCAAGTAAATGTCTTTTCTCAAGGTGGTGAGACAACAAACACGCCTCTGGTCTAAAAGGGCGCGTAACCCGGAAGTGTAAGCCGGTCTCTGCCGGATATGTGGTGCGTCGTCTGGGTGACCAGGGACGCTACAGTGTTGTGTGCGTCACTCAAAAAAATGGAGAAGGGAGAGAAGGAAAAGAAAGACTGTGTCTAATCGGACTATTTAAACGAAAGTGGCATGTAAACATCTAATCGCAACATTTAAACACAATAAAAACCCTGCAACAAAAAATTTCATGGGATAAATGGTACAAGGTATTGGATAGTTCCAGTGTGTGTGTCAGATACATTATAATCAAACTATGAGAACAATGATAAGTCCCATGGTATAAACATCAGAAATGTACAGATAACTGCTAAATTCAAGTCTTTCATTTAACTCCTTTGGGTACAGTGCATGCAGTCTATGGATCCAATAAATTTCGCGCTGGAGTAAAAATTATTGTTCATCTCGTCCTTTTTCAACCACTTGTTCCATAATCATGAACCGAAGTTGGCTGGTATTGTAGTTTTTCTCTGCAAATTGTATCGCCACTGTAGATTTCAGGTTCTCGTTTTGTATGTTTCTTTTGTGCCCTGTGAGGCAAATTTTTATCTTACTTTCTGTTTTGCCTACATATGGTAGGCCACATGGGCATTTTAATAGGTACACTACAAAATTCGTGTCACATGTGGCGTTAACTTTCAATTTCATTGGGGTTCCTTGTGTAGGATGAGTCAGTGTGGTGCCTCAAATTATGCTATTACAGTTCCCACAGTTCTGGCAAGGAATTGTTCCTTTGTATGTCTCATGTCCTTGTTTTGAGCTTTCGCATAGTGTTTGTTTTACATTTTTTGTGCGTTGGTAGGCAAAAATTGGACTAGGTTGGAAAATCCCACTGAAATAATTTTCCAATTATTGTAGAGGCCAATATTTCATGATGGTCTGTTTGATTTTAGATCTTTTGGTGGAGAATTTTGATACAAAGGCTAGTCGTTCTGCTTTGGTACTAGTTGGTGCTTTAGGTGTTAGTAACTGTGTTCTTTCTTTGGTGTCCACTCTTCTTTCAGCTTCTTGTATGATGGAAATAGGATATGCTCGTTGTTGGAATTTTTCTTTGATCTTTTCATGGTTTGTTTTGTATATGGTATCTGTGGATGATAAGCGTGTTATTCTGAGTAGCTGATGGTAAGGAACATGTCTTTTTAAACTCATTTGATAAACTGTTGAAATGTAAGTAGTTGTTGCGATCTGTCGATTTTGTATACACTGAGGTGACTAATGTATTATTTTTCAGTTGAATCTCCACATCTAGAAAGTCTATTTTTTAATTACTGGTAGAACAGGAGAATTGAATCCTTTCGTCAATGTGGTTAAGTTGACTGCATGCTCGGCTCCTCCAGACAGAGAAGGGAGAAAGCTGGATGGGGCAGGAAAACTTTTTGCGGTCATGGCAGCCACGTCCATCAAAGCCTCTAATGCACTGGCTATAGTCAGCCAATATGATAGACAAATGTGATCAGATCTGGCACCTTCATTATCATATCTTTCGGAAGATAAGAAGGAAGAGGCCACTCAAATCCTCCAAGATGGGGCACGAGCGGCCTCTGAGATGATGGACATAACCATGGATATATCTGCAGTGGCTTTTAGATAGATGGCATGAGCTGTGGCACTCCGTAGGCAGGGCTGGCTTAAGGCCACCTCGTTCAGACAGAAAGTGCAAGCAAATATTGTTGATATGCCCTTCGATGGGGAAAATCTCTTTGGCAAGCATGTAGAAGAGGCCCTTCAAGGGATAAATACAGATACGGCTTGATCCTTAGGGTCTCTGCATCAGAACAGATTTCAGTCCTTTCTGGGCAGAGGAACAAGAGGTCATTATCAACAAAGACCATCCTTTCAATCATATTGGTACCAGCCTTATTAACAGCAGGGGTATCAGCAGTTATCCAATACACTGCAATTTCGATCATCTAGTGCCCCTTAGCAGCAGGCAAACATAAGAAAGTCCACTGCGAGGAGAAAACCTCAGGTCTCGAATAGGCGACAGTGACAATCTCAAGGCGCCAACCACCTCGATATCAAACAAGCCTCACCATACCCATTTCCCCTCTCGCTTTTACCACCAATGGTTGTCAACATCAGACAGATGGGTGTTGGACATTATTCATCAAGGTCACACCCTAGACTTCGTCCAAAGTCCACCGGACCGACCTCCCATTCCCAAAAAACAGCAGCATCTTTCGGCCCTAAAGAGAGAGGTTCTTTCTCTACTCATAAAAGACGCAATAGAAGAGGTCCTTTGTCTACAGCGAGGGAAAGGATTCTACTCGCACTTTTTCCTTATACGGAAAATAAAAACTACCAAGTGTAGGTAAATTTATCAGGAAACAGTATTTCCGCATGTTATCTCTGTAAGATGTATTGGTGATGCTTAACAGAGGAGAATATATGACATCTTTAGATCTATTAGCTGCATACTTCCATATTCCAATACACGTCAAGCACAGACTGTATCTCAGGTTTGAGGTGGCAGGGCACCACTACCAGTTCAGAGTGTTGCCCTTTGGCCTCCGGTCCGCACCAAGAGTGTTCACGTAGTGCATGGTACCAGTGGCGGCACATTTACATCTGCAAGGTCACCAGGTATATCCATATCTGGACGATTAGCTCGTCAAGGGCCCATCGTATCCGGACACTCGAGAATCATTGGAAAGTTGCATGAACCTTTTTGTATCCCTGGGTTTAAAGATAAACATGGAAAAATCCTCTCTAATTCCATCCCAGACTCTCCACTTTCTAGGGGCTATATTGAGAACAAAAGAAGCAAAGACGAACCCATCGGAGGAGCGTATCCAGAAAATCTTGAAACTGATTTCTCTGTTGAGAAAAAGAAAGTCCGCTACAGTGAGGATATTCAAGTCCATAATGGGGATGCTTTCATCCTGCATCCCTCTATTTCAGAATTGCTGCCTTCACATGAGGCCTCTTCAAGAACTTCTCGACCTACAATGGGTGCAACATCAAGGCTCTTTCGAAGATCTGATAGTCATCAATCCTCTGATAAAGATAGCACTGTCATGGTGGGAAATAAGATTTTTTTTTTTCGGAAGGCCTCCTCTTCGAGCCCCAATCTCCCAGTTATGTAATGACAATGGACGCCTGACTACAGGGATGGAGAGCATATCTTCAAGACCTGGAAATACAAGGCCATTGGAACAAACAGGACGCAAAGCTGCACATCAACCTGTTGGAACTAAAAGCAGTGTTTTTAGGGCTACAAACATTTCTGCCCAGGAATCAAGATTCCACAGTCTTAGTCAGAACGGACAGTACGACCGATATGTTTTATCTGCTAAAACAAGGAGGAACGGGATCGAAACCCTTATCTGCACAAGCACAAGAAATCTGGCAGTGGCTTCTAAAGCACAATATCACTCTGCAAGTTCAGCATGTCCCAGGAATTCGCAACATGCGAGCAGACTCGCTAAGCAGATCGACAACCCTATCTCACGAATGGGAACTGGATCAAGGTCAACTACTGCAAATATTTCACCTCCGGGTAACCACAGGATTAGACCTGTTTGCCACTCGAAACAGTAGAATATGCAAGCAGTTTGCCAGAAGATTCCCGCAGCGGGGCTCATTGGGGAATGCTCTTCACCTTCGCTGGACTAGGATGTCTGCTTATGCATTTCCGCCTTTCCCTTTGATTCCGAAGGTACTCAGTAAAATGAGACTGAAATCATGTCACTTGATCCTCATAGCCCGGCATGGCTGAGACATTCTGGTTTCCGGAGCTTCTACAGATGTTGGTGGCTCCCCGGGTTCAGTTTCCACTGATGCAAGATCTGATTTCAATGAACATAGGTCAGGTGCTTCATCCCCAATTGGACTCGCTAAATTGATCAGCCTGGAACCTCATGAGCACAAATTTAAATCTCTGAATGTCCCTCAGGAAAGCAGATATATTCTCTCTCACTCTCGAGCAGTCTCCACCAATAAGACATATGTGGCGAAGTGGAAAATATTTTGTCAATGGTGTTTGGAGCAATCTTTACACCCCTTGCTATCATCTGCAGAATAAATTATTCCGTATCTTTTAAATTTAGCCAAAGCGGGGCTTTCTCATGCATCTGTGATGGTACATCTTGCGGCAATCTCAAGATATCGCAGAAGACCAACTCAGCCTTCTCTTTGGTCCCAGAGAGTGGTAAAAGAGTTCATGAAGGACCTTTTTAGAGTGTTCCCTCCAATTAAATGTTCATCAGTGCCTTGGCAGCTTAACACAGTCTTAAAGCAGCTGATGAAGTCACCTTTCAAACCGATTCACAAAGCTGAACTGAAGTTCGTATCATGGAAGGTGGCTTTACTCCTGGCACTGACATCAGCCAGAAGAGTCAGTGAGATTCAGGCTTTTTCTATAGCAGAACCTTTTTTACAGTTCAAAGCAGACAGAGTAATCCTTAGAACGATTCCAAAATTCATTCCAAAAGTTCCAACGTCTTTTCACTTCAACAAACCTATTATTTTACCTACATATTTTAAAGACCCATCTCTTACAGCAGAAACATCTCTTCACACATTGGATATCCAAAGATGTCCAAAATGTTATATAGATAGGACAAAATCCGTTAGAAAAACAAATCAACTGTTAATCGCTTTCGCTGCGCTCAGGAAAGGTTTGGCATTATCCAGATCTAGTATTTCCAGATGGATAGCCTCAGCTATTACTTTCCGTCACAAAAAGGCTGGAAAGTCTCTACTCTCGACAGTCCGAGCTCATTCAACAAGAAAGATGGCGACTTCTGCCGCATTGTTAGCGGGAGTATCGCTCCCGGACATTTGCAGAGCGGCAATGTCGTCAAATGTCCATACATTTACCAGACACTACTGTCTTGACACAGCTTGGAAAACTGATTAAGCGGTGGGACAAGCGGTGCTGCGCCGACTGTTTCTTTAAGGTATTTTCATACATTTGAAAGAATGTTGTTTTTTCTGGTACTGATAAAATATGTGATTTAGTTATGTAAATCTCATAACATGTTTATGCTTTTAGATGGTACTGTCGTACATGCTGAGACGCACAATCCACTCTATAATTTAGAAAATCTGGTAGTCCTGAAAGAGACACTATTTGATCCTTAGGAAATAGAAGTTTCTACCCTTGAAACGCTTTTTATGGAGGAGATACTGTACACTGTGGTTCTCCAGTATTGATATCTTTCATAGATTCATATGCAGCCCGCCCCGCCTCCCTGTTTCTAAGGCACAACACTTTTACCTTTTCATGCTTTCTTGGCTCACACTGGGTCTGGCAATCTGAGGTATGGTGGCTCTGCTGGGGATTGTGATCTCAGGGCTGGCGTCTCATTGGTCGGTATTTGGACCATATAATGATGGTAATGCATTTGTATGGTATTAGTGCAGTTTTTTCTTTATCCTGCTATTTATTTTCTATACAGTGAGACTCCCACCATGACGTCGGGGAAGATACAAGCATGTGAATCTATGAAAGATATCAATACTGGAGAACCACAGTGTACAGGTAAGTAACTTGTTTCATCAGTTTTATTTTGGTCTCCTACCTAGAATTGTCTCTGCTGCATGGCAGTGCCATAATAAACAAACAGTGGCTGGAGTGGGCTCTCCCCCATATGTTAAAGCATACTGTGGTATTGGGTATGTGGCAAGGTTAATAAATTTTTTCTCTCCCTTTTTTAGTGTCTTTGTAGAAGTTGCAGCTATAAGCTAAGTGCTTTTTTTCTGTTGCACACCTCACAGACGGACACATCCACTGATTGATAAGGTAAGTTCATATACATTTTGACATACTCAACTTCCAGCTGCAGACACCCATTGACTGCTTTAGAACCAATTTTTTGCCTTCTATGTAAGACAGTATTTTAGAATTAAGAGTTTGTTTTAAATCTTTTTATTAACTTTTTATAGTGAACAGATAACCTCATCTAAATCCAACGGGTCAGTAAGGGGATGAACGGGGTGGTGGGTGTTTAGTTTGGTAGGGGAAAAGAGGTGAAGGGATTAGAGGGAAGTGACCATGAGGGAGGTGGAGGGGGTTGGAGCAGTGCATACACTTCTCTGTGAAAGGCGAGTCCTTAATGGAAGTAAGAAGATAATCGCCTGCAGATAAAATGGTGGTCAGTCATTGTCTCTAGGGAGGGGGTGAAGAGTAAGCTACCGTGAGTCGAAGGACCCATAAGTATGGTAGGCAAGAAAGTTCTCTGAATTCCTCTGCCAGGAATCGCACAATTTTGTCAAACTGTGGCTGTGGAGTTCCTATGGCTGCTGTGAGCTTTACCATCCCGACGAGATCCCACAATTTGTGTAGCTAGTCAGAGTGGGTCTGCGTTTTATCTAATCCCCAGTTAGCTAGAATCGTGTTTCCCTGCGCAAATTGCGATTGTCATTGCTTTCCACTGGCGGGATTATAAACATCTAGGGGTTATGTTAATACATTGGATACGCCCAGGAAAATGCAGCTTGGGAAGCAGGGAAACTCTATGCCGAAAATCTAGTCAACATCATGTAGGACTTATTCCAAGTACTGATGTAGCTTGGAGCAGGGACTAAGAAGATGTATGAGTTTGCCAGTCTCTCCACAGTCCAATTTTCATGCTGTCATTCTAGCTGGGGTGTAATATCAGTAATGGGTAATCCTGAGGAGAGTTTCCAGTTCGGCCATGAGCGGGCAGAGGAGTGTGTTCTGTTTATTCTTTCAGTGTGAAGGCATGTTCCAGCTTGGCTTCCCACCTAGATTGTGCTTGGAGATTTGGCCAGTTTGATGGGTTTATTCAGAAAACTGTATAGGTCGGAGAGCAGTTGTTTATCGCAGGTGCGGGTGACTATTAATTTCTCGAAGGATCAATCTGCCGCTGGCGTGTGGGTGGACATGGGCCCAGGTGACCCAATGTTGGACAGCTCAACTCTTCTCGGGTTGGGAAGCTGTAGGATTCTTGCAGTTGGGCAAAGGACTGGAGGCTGTTGTGATCAAACGGGTCACTCAATCTCTTGCAGTCTGTGTCTTGCAATGCTTGAAACTCTTTCCCTGACCAGGCTGGTGGGAAGTTGAGATTGCCAATGCAGGGCATGAGTGCAGGCACAGAAGAGCGCTCCCTTTTGACTTTGCATCTTGTCGCACACCGCCACTGTCGCTATTACCACTGAGAAGATATAAAACCCTGGTGATCTGCACTGCTTAGGGAGCCATGGTATTTCCATATGTGAATACCCACCACTGCCCGGTCTAGAAAGCACCATTGTTTTTCCATTAGGGGGTCTGGCCCATTCTACGATATAGCAGCGTTGTGCAGCAAGAAAGTAGTTACCCGGGTGTGGGACTCCCAGACTACCACCAGTGAAGGTTCTATAAACTCTTTTCTTTGCCATTCATGGACTTTTACCCTCCCAGATAAAGCACTCAATTCGTTGCTGTAGCTTGGAGAGAGAGTGTAGATGTGGGTGAAGAGGTAGAGTCTGCATGACACAAAGGATCTGGGTTAAAAATGTCCTTTTGACTGCTGCTAGTCTCCCCATCAATGATAGACCTCCTGATCCCCAGGCCTGTAGTTCTGAGCGTGCAGTTGTCAGCAGGTTGTCATAGTTATGCTCCACCGTCTTGCTGTTTGAAGGGCAGATATTAAGGTCAAGGTATTTCACCCAGTGCTTAGTCCAGGGCAGAAAGTGGGATCGCTCCAGCTGAGCCCTGTCTCTGGGTTGGACTGTAAGATTCAGAATGTGAGATTTTTGTAGGTTAACTTTGTAAGCTTAAGATGTGCCCAAATGCTTCTAGTTACTACAGAAGTGTGAGAATTGAAGTATGTGGTTCCGTTAGAGTTACCATGACATTGTCTGCATATAGGGTTAGCTTGTATTAGTGACCCCACATTGTAATGCCAGAAACCCGTGTGTTCACCCTGATGTGTACTGCCAGTGGCTCCATATAGAAAGCAAAAAGGAATGGGGATGTGGGAAGCCCTGCCTGGTTCCGCTGTGGGATGCAAAAGACTGTTAAATGTTGACATTGACCCTGGCATTGGTGTTGGGCTGCTGGTAGCTACTCTTTATCCATGTTCTGAATCATGTCCCCATGCCCAGCTTGTACAGGACACAGTATTAAAATGGCCAGTGGACACCATTTCCACAGTAATTGATACTAATAGTTCTCAAGTATGGGCCCTTGAGGTCTTGTCTTCCAGATGTAGTAGCTGTTTGGTGTTATCACTGCAGCTCCACTCAGTTATAAAAACTGTTGGCTCATAGTTGATGAGCCATCATATATGGGAGCCACGTCTAGCTGCTAGTATACTAGTGAAGAGTTTAGAATTGACATTAAGAAGGGAGTTGGGCCAATATGTAGCACACTGGGTTGGGTCCTTCCTTGGTTTGGGGATTGCAGTGAGTACTGCTTCACTCATAGGTTGTAAGTGTGCCAGTCACCAAAAGAGTCTTGTATCCGTGCCAGAGCAGGGGACCAGTTGGGGGCCAAAAGTCTGATAAAAGGAGGGGGTGGAGCCATCGGCTCCCGGGACTTTACCCGGTAAGGACTCCAGGCACCTGTATGTCTGCCTCGAGCAGCGTATAATCCAGATACGGTATACTTGTGGTTTTGGCAGCCACCAAGTAGTCCGCCATCACGTCTGGGTAAATTTCTTCAGAGGTGTAGAGGGCCGCATAGAATAGTTTGAAGGTGTATGATATCCTGTCCTCAGGCATTACAGCCTGTCCTCCCTTTGCCTAGATCTCCAGTATTCTGTCTTTTTAGCTCTCAGCTTGCATGCCACAAGCTTCCCTGCCTTATTGCCTCCTGTGTGGTATTTTTGTTTAAGTTTCGAGAGCACAAATTTTGCCTTTTCAACATCTAGTGCTTTTGGTCTGTTTTCTGAGTAGTTCATTCTTGTCAGCCTTTCTGTGCTCCTGTGCGTTTGTGTTCATTTTCCAAGGTTCACACCTCCACCTCTACCTCTGCCCTTTTATCTTTTCTAGTCTTGGTGAGATTGGCCGCAATGGCCTGGAAACAACCTCTAAGCATCATTTTTAATGTCTCCTATAACAGGGAAATTAGGGTTTCTGGTGCATCATTGAATGTAGATCGTGTTCAATCACATCTGTGATTTCTTTTCTGGTTGATTTGTAGGTGGGCAGCTGATCATTTAATAACCAGGCTAGACCAGATATGGGTATTGAGGAGACCTTAAAAGTTAGCCAAATATGAGACTGTTCAGAGAGCAGGGCTACTCCAATGTCTACCTGAGTGATCGCTAGGCACATATCAGGGGAGGCCAGTTAGTAGTCCAGTCTGGCATTTGTCTGGTGGGCAGCCCATGTCCTTCAGCTATTCCATACCCTTGGGAGAAAACACCCCAGTCGTCCCGTTCATTTGGCTGAATAGTTTTGTTTGGGATGTGGAACTAGGTTAAAATCCCCCCCCCCGCAAGGAGATCTTTGTCTGGCACTCCAAGATGGCGGATGAAGAGGAGCTCGAGGAATGAGCTCTGCTGGCTAGGAATCGAAATTGGTCATGATATCCTTGTTTAGCCTCAAAGCGACAAGGTAACTGGAAAAAATGTCAACACCCATGCAACCGGACAAAGAGGATGTACAATATCACCGATACCGAAGTAGCTTATCGTAGGGCAGAGACACTTACCCGTGGCCGAGCAGGTCTAGACTACGGTGGACTGGCGAGTGGGTACAGATAAAAAACGAGACTGTCAGCGTGGGAGAGGAATCCGTCCTCCGCGCTGGCCAGACTTCAACCTGTGCAGAGGGTGGACCGTGGGCCCGTGGTGTACAGCCGAGCAGGATCAGTGTTCATCGGAGGTGGCGTTCGGCCCCTCGGTCCTGACATCAACCATATCGCCGGAGGAGGCGTGCAGGTCCCCGGGAGTCTTGCTTCTCAGGGCTGAGTATGTGGCGGGGCGACCATCCCTCCTTGCCTCCATCGCCTTGGTACTGTCATTAACTGAGGTCGCGGCTGGCTGTGCCCATCTGAGGTGGAGTGCTCATCCCAGGTGGATCATCGCTGTAGGAGCTCTGCCTGTGGCGGGTGTCAACGACTATATATTTTTTAGTTCTAAAATGGCTAAATGGCGAAATACCTTAACTCGTTGAAGGTACAGGAATTGAAAAACATGCCTTATGGCACTAAGATGCTAATAACACCCTCTCGAAAACTGAGAGCAACACTAAGCATAACTTGCTAAAAAAAATGGCACGTTTCTCATTCAAGCTGCCAACAAAGACCTGAAACGATTTGATGAATATTTCTCAACATTAAAAGTTCATGACCTTAACAGCCCTCCCTCTCAAGAATCCGACCAAACAAGAACTTGCAAGCCATCTCCCCACATGGTAATCAATCCGCCTTGATTGAAAACTTCATGGCTATAGAACCCAACAGACTAATCAAGCTATGGTGATAGAATACACAATCACTAATGAGCCCCAACTGTCTAAACCGGCAGCCAGTAATTCCAAAGCTATGAGTAACAGCCCACATCTAGCTAAAGCAACATTATCCATCTCTAACCACAGAGACTCTAGCTCCTATTCAAGCCCTAACACTGGTCACAACCCTCTACTGAGAACAGTTAATAGGTTGGAGCCAACAGTATCTGACCAGCTTAACTGGAGAGGTACTCATATGACGAGACAGGGAAACGCGAAACAGCATCTAGACACAAAGAAACATGCACAAAACAACCTAACAGTTGTCCCTATCCCCCAGAGATATTCAATGCTTGCACTCCAACAGGGGCACCCATACAACCTCCTATCATTCCCCAATCTAGAATAGAGTCTGAAAAGATTAGAGCCCCTCAACACAATAGGGAATTTGATAATCTCAATTTGCAATCCAGCAAGACTTACAAAGCCATGCAATTCACTATTAGAGATATGAAGAACCTTCTGTGCTTATCAGAAAAATGGCTTTCAAAAATGGAGGTTCTACAGGAATTCATTCGCAAAACCCAATTTAAACTAAGATCTACCCCAATGGTAGCGTCAAACAGAATATTCCGGCCCCGTAAACAACTCCTTTATCTGACAGACAATGAGATTCAAACCCTTCTGATATCATATGAACCAACCCCCACTACTCCCACTAAGATAGGTGAAAACAATATTCAAACAGTCCCAACGAATGCTTGCAGAACTGCCAAGCCTAACACTAGAAGGCAACATTTTAGCAACCTAAAAAATTTATTATTCATTTCTGACAAGCTTAACTCGTCAACAATCAAACCACATAAACACATTTGATGCATTCTATTAAGCTGTCAGCCAGCAAAAAAACATGCTGCAGACATAGCCGACCTCGTACTAAGCCAAGAAATCGATGTAACTATGTTAACAGAAACATGGCTATCTGACTCTTCTTCCCCATGCTTAGATCTATTAGTCCCCCCGAACTACTGTATTATGAGACAGGACAGGAGAGACAAAACGGCAGGAGACATTGCCTGTATACATAGTTGTGACATTACCATCACAAAAATACAATCTGACCCATTAGAGTCATGTGAATATCTGGGAATGTCCTTAAGATCCTGTGATAAACAACACTGTAAACTTCATGCACCCTACCACCCCCCTGGCAAAAAGACCAAGTTCATAGACCAGATGATGGAAATCCTCACAGCAAGCTCTAATCTGCAGTCCAATTATATTTTCTTAGGAGACTTCAATCTTCATTGGGAGGATCATACTGACAATCGGATCATTCTTCTCAAAGCCTTCCTTGAAGATCATTTGCTGATCCAAGAATGTCATCTACCTACCCACTCCAAAGGTTCTACCTTAGATTGGATCATGGCTAAAAAAAAAGTATAGATAAAATTGTAATCACCCCCTGCGATTGGTCTCATCATATTACCTGTGAAATTCCTTTCATAAAAACCAAAATGTCCTCACAACCAATTAATCCCAGAAAATAGACACGTGACACTAGAGGAATCAATATGGATAACGTCGCAGCCCGCTGTGAAATAGAATTGCAACCACCTAAGAACATGGTTGACGTCGGTGACCTCACGAAGTACTATAACAATACAATGTCGAGCATTATTGAGGACATAGCCCCTTTAAAATTCAAAAGGATCACTGACAAAGACAAAAAACCCTGGTTTAACAGTGCCCTAAATAAAGAAAGACGATCAATCCGACTTACAGAGCGAAAATGGCAACAACACCCTTCATCACCCCACTTAACCCACCTGAGACAGTCCAGGAAAGCCTACAATAAAAGCATTCTAAACTCAAAAAAAGACTTCAGGAAAGAACTGGATAACACAATAAACAGACCGAGGAAACTATTCAATCTACTAAAAGTTCAATCCAATAAATCAGCCAAATCTGCACCAGCCACTATAAAAACAATCTTAAACAGTGAAGATTTCTCCTCCTTCTTTACAGACAAAGCAAATTCATTGTAGGTGGAGCTCAAAAAAGCAGCTGAAGACCCTAAAATCGTTAAGAGCACCTTAGATGATCATCAGTATCAACTAGATGTGGAAAAAACGAAAAACAATGCCCATTGGTCAGTATTCACGTCTGTCCGTGAACTAGACATTGCAAAGATCATTTCGACCATTAAACCTAACAATAATAACAATCCCTTACCTGCAAACTGTTGGTCTTCAATAAACCATCTGCTCATCCCGTCATGGACAAAGGTCATCAATGCTTCGTTGAAACAAGGCGAAATACCGGACTGCCTAAAAACTGGGCAAGTCACCATCATTTTTTTTTTTTTTAAACGAGAGAACCCCTCTGATCCCAACAATTTCAGACCAGTAACAAACATTCTCATGCGAGCCAAAGACCTGGAAAAATGTGTGCAACAATTGAGCCATCATATTTTTTAATTCAATCTGTTAAATGACTTCCAATCAGGATTCAGACCAAACCATAGCATGGAAACAGCAATTCTGTACATCGTGGATGACTTTACATGCCCTTGACCATAACAAAAAATGTCTCTTAATTCTGCTTGACCTTTCGTCGGATTTCGACACGGTAAACCTTGCCAAAATACTGGATCGCATGTAAAATAGAATGGAATTAGAGGGAACAGTCCTAAAATGGTTTAGCCCCTTCCTAGAGAACAGATCACAAAAATTCATAGTCAACCAAACATTGTCAGGTTCAACCAGAAATATAATTGGAGTTCCGCAAGGGTCAACACTATCCCTGGCATTATTCAATCTGTACATACAGCCACTCACATAAACATTACAAAAAGCAAACATTTCTTTCCACATGTACGCAGAAGACACTCAGCTGTACATCAAAGTCACATCGACAGAAGAGATAGGTATCATGAACCAGGTACTAATGAGAACCATCCATTGGCTAACCAGCAACCACCTAAAGCTCAACACACATAAAACCGAATTCCTGCTGATCACGCCCCAGAAAAGCTCAACAAGTATATTAGAATGGACCAGTCTAATCCGGGCTTTAAAGTGTACTTCTAAGATTGTTGACTCCATCAAATCCTTGGGAATTATTCTGGACAAAAATTTGAACATGCTAGCACATTTTAAAACAATGGCAAAAAATGCCTAGTTTCATTTAAGCTACCTCAGAAAACTAAAATCGTTCTTAAATAAGTCCGATCTCAAAACCGCAGTTCAGGCACTTGTCATATCAAGGATAGAGTATGGCTGCACAACTCTGGCCGGGCTCCCCAAGAGCTCAACAACCCCACTGAAAGCTTTTCTTAATGCGGCCACAAGACTTCTAACTGGATCCCAATAATTCGACCATATCACCCCACATTTGAAAGCACTCAACTGGTTGCCCTATGAAGCAAGAGTTCAATTTAAGTTGGCATGTATCACTCACAAAGCGATACATTACAAAACACCAGGATACCTAGCCCAGAAACTCACACTATCGGAGAGTTGCCGGGTCTCCAGGAGCCATGCAGATGTATTACTGAAACTGGCAAATTTTCGTAAGAAAAGAACTTATGACCGAGCGTTCTATGGTGCAGCTCCTAGAATCTGGAACACTCTCCCTCCTAACATTAGAAAAATCCCATCCATCGCTGCATTAAACAAGCATTGGAAATGCAATAGGTCTCGCAATAACGCGAGTCTGAACTATTAGCATTGTAAATGATAATGCCCTTTATTTTTGCGTTCTGGTTTTTGGAACATAAATAAAAGGCTTTGTCATTTACAAGGCCTATAGCTTAAATTTGCGTTAAAACGAGACCTATTGCATTGCAATGGTGGTGGTGCTGCTGAGTTTTCTCTGAATCTGCACTCTGAATCTGCACTCTGAATCTGCACCCACAATCTGCACCCACAATCTGCACCCACAATCTGCACCCACAATCTGCACTCTGAATCTGCATCCACAATCTGCACCCACAATCTGCACCCACAATCTGCACTCTGAATCTGCACCCTGAATCTGCACCCACAATCTGCACCCACAATCTGCACCCACAATCTGCACCCACAATCTGCACCCACAATCTGCACCCTGAATCTGCACCCTGAATCTGCACCCACAATCTGCACCCACAATCTGCACCCACAATCTGCACCCACAATCTGCACCCTGAATCTGCACCCTGAATCTGCACCCTGAATCTGCACCCACAATCTGCACCCACAATCTGCACCCACAATCTGCACCCACAATCTGCACCCACAATCTGCACCCACAATCTGCACTCTGAATCTGCACTCTGAATCTGCACTCTGAATCTGCACCCACAATCTGCACCCACAATCTGCACCCACAATCTGCACCCACAATGTGTGAGTGGCGTTGCGTGTGTGAGTGGCGTTGCGTGTGTGAGTGGCGTTGCGTGTGTGAGTGGCGTTGCGTGGCTGAGTGGCGTTGCGTGGCTGAGTGGCGTTGCGTGGCTGAGTGGCGTTGCGTGGCTGAGTGGCGTTGCGTGGCTGAGTGGCGTTGCGTGTGTGAGTGGCGTTGCGTGTGTGAGTGGCGTTGCGTGTGTGAGTGGCGTTGCGTGTGTGAGTGGCGTTGCGTGTGTGATTGGCGTTGCGTGTGTGAGTGGCGTTGCGTGTGTGAGTGGCGTTGCGTGGATGATAGTGGGCTTGCGTGGGTGTGAGTGGCGTTGCGTGTCTGTAAGTGTTGCTGTGTGGGTGAAAGTGGCACAGAGCCTTTGATGTGGCCTGGCGCTGGAGAAATGCTGCTGCTGCTAATTAAATACAAGAGTGGCCGGGAAGCGGCCGGGAAACACAAGTACGGCCGGCCACATAATTAGGGGAGGAGAAGCCGCACAGCACACGCTGGGAGAAGCCCTTTGATGTGCTGTGCGGCCGCGATGCGCGCTCTGTGCTGGGGGAGGGGGGAGGGCCATTAGCCTGACGAAGGGTGGGAGGGACATTGAGGAACAGATGGCCATGAAAGTGTATGGGCCAAAAGCGCGTGCCTGTACGTGCACTCGAAGAAAACGCCACGAAAAAAAGCGGTGGTTTGACAATCAGTTCGAGCACTTGAATTCTCGGCCATTTCCCATTCCTTCGGAATGGTAAAGGACGAGACCTAAAAATTGTTCTATATGAGTAAATACCTCCCATAATTTCAACAGACTCGCTATCGTCAACAGTCCTTTCATGATCATATTCTTGCTACCTCTCATCGAACGTTAACCTTTTTGTGGGCTTGTATATATGTATATTAAGCTTCATGTTTAGTTCTAATCATTGTACAACAACTGATGACTTGGTAACACAACTGGTTTTGGAAATACAAATGTAAAGCGCTCTGATACCCTACACAGGGTCATGTTCGCTCTATAGAAAACACCAAATAAATAAATAAATGAAAGGACAATCTGACAGAGCTGTTGTGATAAATTTTTTCTGATGGTCATTGGGCGCATACAGGGAGGCCAGAGTAAAGGAGTATTGGTTGAACGCAATTTGGAAGAACATCAGCTGTCCTGTGATCTCTGCCTGACTTTCAAGGATGCATCTGTGGAATTTCTAGGCAAAGAATTTGGCAACTCCAGCTTATTTGTTAGGTCTCAAAGAAAAGTATTGGGTTGGGAATCATTTAGAAGGTACTACCCCCCAGTCCTGTTTGAGGAGGTGGGTTTCCTCTCAATAAGGAAAGCGTGGCCAGCCATTTCACTGGGGCATTGAGGCCCCTCATTTTGGTGCTGTTGAGGCTTAGTACCTTCCCCATGCAACAGACTTGCGAAGCAGCTATGAGACTAGGCTATGTAGTGTAATAGTTAGGACTCATTAGTTATACAGGGCTTGGGTATGGCCTATGTGAGTTGGTGTAGGAGAGATTGGGCCAATGGGGAGGAGGTCTCAAACTGGAGACAAAATGTAGAACTGGGGAGGTCCCGAGGTTGGGTCCTTGCGACTGTCCTTAGGAGGATTGTGTTGCCGACCAGCATGGTAGTGTTGCCTCCGATTCAGCTGCTCACGCTCCACCGGTGCCCTAGCAAATACTGAGTGATTCCTGTGGAGATTTCCTGACTATTATCCCAGAGCTCTTGTGTGACCCAGAGTGAGTTTATGGAAGAGAATAGGTTATTTCCATGACACCTATAGTCCCTGGTCCTTTGCTGCTGTAGGTGGTGGAGGAGCTTAGAGCGCTCCCCATGGATGTCAGCCTTGGTGTGTCTGTGGATTGTCCGTTTAAGGGACCGCTCTCAGGGCCTATTAGTGTCTGCACTGGGATCCAAGTTGTGGGATGTCCGATCCAGCTCTAGGACCACCTGACCTTCTTCCATGATGTGCACCACACTTGTCTCCTTGTCCCAGATGAACAGGCACAATCTGTACTGAACATTCTTGTCTCAGAGAAAGGTAGTCACCTCTTGGAGGTCATGACGGCATTGGAGAGTGGTAGGAGATATGTCTTGGTATAGTCACACCTGACGATGTGAAGAGGGGGTTACAGTTTATCACTAAGGCCAGGAGAGGGCCTCTCTGGTTGTACTAATGGAGATTGTAAGAATATCTTGGAGCATGCCAGGGGAGTCTACAGGGCGTCCTGGTCTATGTGCATGGTCCAAAATAATGTCCATCTCCTTAAGGTGTGGTAGGATTTTTTTTTTTTGATAATCAACTTTATTGGTTTTGCGTAAACAAAGAAAATTAATTGGTGTTACATGTAGGGACAGTCCATTACAATCCAAAACGGCAATTTGTATAGCAGTTGATTATGATAGAACAAAGAGAAAACAGAATATCATTGTGGCATCAGTGGTAGGAGTTGTTTACAGAGGCAAATGACCAAACCCTAAACATCCCCACATGAAGAGTACACCTTAAACAAAGTCCAGAGCACACAAGAAATCTTTTTGTGAGGGTAATCACACTGTCAATAAAGATAAGATCGCACACAAATAGTTCTTTCTATTGGTTTTTATAGGTGAAAATGGTCCTCCTATCAAACAAGACCTGAGGAACAAGAAACATGCCGACACGTGTTTCGTCAAATCGGGTATTCACCTGTGACTCTTTAGGGCTGGGGGTGATACAAAAGGGAATAGTACAGTAATGATGCGAAAAAATTCACGATCTTAAATGTTCGCTTGGGTGGAAGGAAATGACACCTTGTGCTGGTGGAAACCATGGGGATTGGTGATAAAGGACATAATAAGTGACTACTAACCTAATAGACAAGATACAACCAAAGTGAATGTGGATTAAATAATAAACAATGTTATCACAAGCATGGCTGACAGGATTTAGAAAATTATATACGGGAACAATGTCAAAAGCAGATTAAAGCATAAAGAAGGCTAGAAAAGGAGGAGCGAATTAGAAGGGGCAGGGGAAAAAAGAAAACATTGAGTTATGAACATAAGAAATTCTCACAGAAGGGCCTTGTTGTACCTCTGAAAGAAAAACAAAACAAGAGAATAACATGTTTAAAGGTAAGAATTGTGAGTGATGTGGGGTGAGTGAATACCTAATAAAATGCACTTGAGAAAGGTATGTATTAGAACCAAAGCTCAGCTCCAATCATAACGTTGTTCCATGGCACCTTTAACTATACAAAAAATTTATAGTAAGCACATGGTAAGTATAAAATGACCCCAGGACCTGTGGAAAGAAATTGGAAATAAAGGGAGAACATGCATGTTTATAAAGGTACTAAACGAATACGGTTTGGTCCTTGTTGCAGTTTAAACGAGCTGGTTCTGTAGGGAAATGGAAATATAATCCCTGACGTGCAATGTAGAAAAAATACTCATGTCTACGAGGTACATATTAGTGAGTGGAATGACCAAGGACTGATTGACGAAGACTAACTTCTATACATGAGGGTAATCAGACCTACATTTCCATGGCTACACACACTACCAAAGATCCAAAAACCAGGCCCCTTCCCCCCTGGCAGGCCCATTGTGTCAGGGATGGGAGGACCCACGGAGAAACTATCCCAATATGTCGACATATTCTTGAAATCTTCCGTCTTTTATACAAGACACAAAGCACATCTTGAGCATCTTGGCGGACATACAGTGGCAACCCGATCTCATCATGGCCACCCTAGATGTAGTATCTCTATACACCTCGATCAAGCCTGACCTGGGTCTGACAGCAATCACTAAATGCTTACACAACACACCCATCTCACTATGGGAACATACCAACATGCTTGTTTTCATGATGAACATTATTCTCATGAACAACTTCTTCATTTAGGACAGACGGTGGAACAGACAAACCAAGGGTGTGGCCATGGGGTCTAGATTTTCCCCATCCTTTGCTAACCTTTACATGGGGGCCCTGGAAGCACAATATATCTGGGTAACAAGGGTATCCTTTGGGTTAATTACATTGTATACTGGGGGAGGTACATCGACGATTGCTTATTGATCTGGTCTGGCACCCATGAGTCACTCAGCGACTTCTGCAATCATCTAAACAATAACAACATGGACATGAGATTCACTAGTCACATTAGCACCACCAATATTACTTTCTTAGATGTAGAACTTTTTTTATCAAAAACAATGTTCTTTACAGCCGCTTATATCGCAAGGAAACTGCCTGCAATGCGGTCTTGCATGCAGTGAGTTCCCATCCCAGTCATCAGATCAACACCATCCCCTATGGTGAGTTTGTACGCGCAAGGAGAAACTGCAGTGAAGAAAGTGAATTCGAGGACTGCATCAAAGATATGACCGAACGTTTTTCCAAGAGAGGATACAAACCACAGGTGCTACGCAAAGCAGGAACTAGAATTAAACAATTGAATAGAGAATTGACACTCACCAACAGAAAACGTCCAGCGGAACCCAACCAACCGGTGAGGCTCATTATGGATTTCAATGAAATCAGCTCATTTGTGCAAAAACGCATCAACAAACATTGGGGTGTCTTACTTGCTGACAGGTCCTTGAAGGATGCCATAACAACCAGGCCGCAGGTTACGTACCGACGTGGAAGGAACCTCAAAAACAGACTATGTTCCACGGTTCCACGTGAAACTAGGAATGACACATTGTTAACTGAACGGTCAAAAGGTTTCTTCAAATGTGGATGCTGTGGAATGTGCAAATGGGCTAACCATGGCATCAAGACCTTTTCAGGATTCCACAAACAACAATTCACCATCAACACAAACATCAACTGCAACACCAGATATGTGGTGTATATCATACAATGCACTTGCCAAAGCCAATATGTGGGAAGCACTATTAGGCCCCTAAAAGAGCGCATTAGGGAACATGCACGAGCCATCCTTCAACAAGAAGTACGTTACCCCATGGCAATACACATGGCAACATGGCCCTCATAAGGAACAACCAAGATATTCTGTTTTTTTGGAATCGATGTCACTGAAACCAATGTCAGGGGTGGTAATCGAGAACTGAAACTCAGACGCCAAGAGGCCACCTGGATTATGCGTCTACACACAATGAAGTATGAACAGAATTCTGACCATGAGCTTCATTACTTCTTGGGTCCCTGAGTCACATGATACCATCTGGAACTCTCTGACTAATATGCACCTTTTCTGGTGCTATTCACCATGATTACATTTATAAAATTTATAACATTTTGTAATTGCTCATTTTGGTTGTTTATTTTCACATGTTTAGCCTCATATTTTTCTTTGTATTCAATTTCGGTAATGGTGACTTCCATTATCATTGTCTCTTTTTTGTTTAGTATTTCGAATCCTGTGTTATTACTTTTTCTTAACAGTATGATCTGCGCTCGAGCTAATATCAAAACTGTTTCCATTCTGTCAATTTCTGTTTTTGTGAGCCCATTTTTCACAATGCTTACATGATTACACATATCTACACTACGTGCTTTCGCTGGGTTAGTTTCAGACAATATCACTATGCTGTTTACTCTATGTAAAGATTCTGAGAATATATTTGTCGCTTATTATGCAAATAACATGAACCTAGTGATTAGACATGCGTTTCTCAATTATTCCCCTGTCTCCTATCCACTTTTGTCGTTCTTTGTACATCATTCTTAAAATTTTCGGCCTTGTTTTGCTGCACATTAACTTCCTGGGAGGATCTACATTATTGGCTCTGCCTTAGTCGCATGCTGTTGCGGCTTGTTCACTTGGCCCTTTTGGGAACGTGACACTAACATTGCAATTAGCGTTTGATATACATCTTTTATCTGAGATGCATATTCTTCACGTTCCACTAGTCCGTCTTCTGTTGAGATTTAGTCAAATCCACGGGAGTCTTTTCTCTATGTCCATGGCTTTCACTTCAGTCAAACAGTCCCTGCAGGCATGGTCTAGTTTTTTTCGCCGCAGCCATGTTTCTTTAAATAGTTCTGTTTTAGAGAGTGAGCTTGTTTCCGCATACGGCAACATTTCGCGCTGCTCTCCAGATTTCGGCTTACAGGTAAGCTCCACGATTACATGGACTTCCCGTTCTGTAACTAACTGAGGGATCGAGTTTCTAAATTCCCTTTTTGTCTTATTCCGCAGCCCCCTTGACCATTAGACTGCATTACCCGCTTCTATTGTGGATACTTATATCTTGGCTCATCATTTACGCTTTCGGCCGCAGGTGGCCCCCCTTCCTTTTTTGAATTTTACCCGAATAGGACCGGGTTGGAATTATCACCGGTCTCCCGGTGAGTTCCTTGTTGCCCAAGTAGATTGTTCTTGATTATCACGGCCAAAAATGTTTGTTCAATGTGCCATTTGTGTACCGTTTCTGAATTTGCGAAACTTAGTTTCCCCTATCCATAGATACCGCCCCCGACTTACACCATTTCAGGTATCTTTCGTACATTTTAAAACAAATTGTCTAAAGTCAAGGCTTTCTACTAAACTCCCATTCCTATTTCTTTTTCTTTTCTGTTCACGTCTGCCTTTCAAATGCACCACTCCTTTTTTCGATGACAAGTTTGCCGCTTGTAGGAAATATGTACCTCGTAGACATGAGTATTTTTTCAACATTGCACGTCAGGGCTTATGTTTCCATTTCCCTACAGAACTGGCTCATTTTAACTGCAACAAGGACCAAACGGTATTCGTTTAGTACCTTTATGGACATGCATGTTCTCCCTTTCTTTCCAATTTCTTTCCACAGGTCCTGGGGTCATTTTATACTTACCATGTGCTTACTATACATTTTTTGTATATTTAAAGGTGTCATGGAACAACGTTATGATTTGAGCTGAGCTTGGGTTCCAATACATACCTTTCTTAATAGCATTTTATTAGGTATTCACTCACCCCACATCACTCACAATTCTTGCCTTTAAACATGTTATTCTCTTGTTTTGTTTTTGTTTCAGAGGTATAACAAGGCTCTTCTGTGAAAATTTCTCATGTTCATAACTCAATGTTTTCTTTCTTCCCCTTCCAATGCGCTCCTCCTTTTCTAGCCTTCTTTATGCTTTAATCTGCTTTTGACATTGCTCCCGTATATAATTTTCTAAATCCTGTCAGCCATGCTTGTGATAACATTGTTTATTATTTAATCCACATACACTTTGGTAGTATCTTGTCTATTAGGTTAGTAGTCACTAATTATGTCTTTTATCACCAATCCCCATGGTTTCCACCAGCACAAGGTGTCATTTCCTTCCACCCATGCGAACATTTAAGATCGTGAATTTTTTCGCATCATTACTGTACTATTCCCTTTTGTATCACCCCCAGCCCTGAAGAGTCATGGGTGAATACCCGATTTGATGAAATACGTGTTGGCTGGTATCTTGTTCCTCTGATCTCCTTTGATAGGAGGATCATTTTCACCTATACAAACCAATAGAAAGAACTATTTGTGTGCGATCTTATCTTTATTGACATAGTGTGATTACCCTCACGAAAAGATTTCTTGTGTGCTCTGGACTTTGTTTAAATTAAAAGAGAGGGCTCTTCCCCACTCTTTTTCAGAGATTTTGGGTTTCCTCTGACCAAGAAGCACCAACTAATATTATCATTCCTCTTCTATCTCACCGCTACTTGTGCGCCAAAACATTTCTGAATACTCAAAACCCCTCGCAGAACTCTTAAGAGTACACCTTAAATTTGAATTTTAGATCGGTGTATTCTGTTTTCCTGACACTCCAGTTGTGTGCGGAGAGTGAGGTTCTGTTCCTGGAGGTCTAGGATTGCTTGCCCGTGGTTGTCCAGCTCTTCCTATTTGGCATCACCACCATCTTCCAAGGCCCAAATCTGTCACTTCCCTCTCAACTTCTATCATGTCCGCTGCTACTTAATTCCTCAGCATAGTGAAGTCATCTTGCAGTATTGGAGAGGTACTCGAAAGAGGATTGGGTTATGGGGGCATCTGGGGTCTCCCGCTCTGCAGTCGATGGAGGATGATCCTGGTTAACGTTTTCGAACATCTCCGGCTCGTAGGGTCGTTGTGGTTTCTTGGCAGAAGCCTTAGTCAGCATATCCTTTAGGGTGGTGTCCTTTTTAGGCTTAAGGGTCACCATTGTTTGTCATGTTACCACTTCAGTTAGGTACGGAAGTGTAAGGCAGCGGTTGCTGATTGCCAATTGATGTTGAGAGTGCCAGCAAGGGAGATAGCGAAACACTGTACCATGGGGTGTCTGTTATGCTATGTCAATAGGACCTTTTATAGCACTCGTTCACCAGCAGGTTTCTTGGCACTGGAGGAGTTACTTTCCAAAAGGTGTTACTGGTAAGGATGGTCTAGGTCTAGCTGTAAGCTAAAGTGAAGAGCCAGGTCTTCAGCATCTTCCTAAAGCAAAAGAGGTCTGACTAGAGTCTCAATGGGGGCGGAAGAGCGTTCCAGAATTTGGGTCCTAATATTGAGGACCGTGAGCCTCCTGTTTTCTTGCGTCTAAAATCTGGGACCTCTAAGTAGTTCATGTGCATAGATCTTGAAGTACTGTGGGGGATTTACTTATGGATTTTTGATGAGATATACTGAAGGCCAGTCCCGTGCAAGGCTTTAAAAAGAATACAGCCGGCTTTAAATTTGGATTGTTGCTCCAGTGTAAGCCAGTGCAACTCTTTTAGCAGTGGCTTGATGTGACATCGTCTGCCTTGTTGATATATAATTCTGGCTGCCAGATTTTGTATTAGCTGCAGACGATGTATCAGATTGCGCTGAAGACCTAGGTATATAGAATTAGCATAATCAATTCTTGACAGAATCAAGGAGATCACAATTTGGATACATGCCTCTCTGCTGAAAAAATCTCCTGTTTTTTCTCAGGTTCCGCAGTTGGAGGAAGCAAGTGAAGGTGACTGCTCCAATCTGTGTGTTCATGTGTAGGTCTGAGTCAATGTGTATGCCTAGACTTTTTATAGAGTTTTTTAGTGCAGGAGGCCGGCCTGTATAGTCTTAATAGCACCTCACTGTCCACCCCCCTTCCAGTAGTGGCCCCACTCAATTGCTATCGCTAGTGCACTCCGGGGCTGGCGCATACCCCACAGGCAAGGGCACTTTCACTTGTCATCCCTCGTCAGGCATAGGTGCGATATCTACGCTGTGGTCTCCAGGAGGCATCTGGCATGCACTGCGTGGCCCTAGCAATTGGGGCCTGCCAAAGTCTGCACGGTCTCTGTTTTCTTAGTCACGGTAGTTGCCAGACCTCATGGTTTGCCCGAGTCTCAGCCACACCATCGGGGCTTCGCTATGGCCAAGAGGGACTTTGGTATGCTGAGGCTTCACTCACCACTCCCCTGCAGTATGGCTGAGGCGGTCGGGGTCAAGAGCAATGTGGCGCCGTTCCGAAATCTGCTCAACTCCGAGATTAGCCTTGATGCTCCGCAGTGTATGGTGGCCACCATGTTACAAGCGCAGCCACGAGGGGGGTCTCCGCCGGGGATCAGCAGTCTCCTGTGTGGCCACAATGGTCAATGGGAGTTCCTGTAGGCTCCCCACCAGTCGATACATTTCAGGCATTTTTGGCAGCCAAGAACGGAGTTTGGTGGGCATGCACTGCAAAGAGCGGCAGTGAAGCTCCTACTCTGCCGCCATCTTGGATATCTGAAGGAAGATTTTAGACCTGCTTTAGTGAACAGGATCTGTGATCTATGGATGACTGCTGCCCAGGTCCTAACTTGAGTTATGGAGACCAGCTATTAGGTAGGATAAGATGCTCGGACATTATCTGAGGGAGAAGAAAATGGATCAGAATCTGGAAGCGATTTGTTAGTCTTTGGAATTTCATCTGCTGACTTATCTCCTCCATCTTGGTAGTTGCAGCCTACCAGTGCCCAAGATTGCAGTGAGCAGAGTCCAGGTAGTGGTAAGGAGGCACACTAGTGTTGTCTCTTTCCTAAAAAAGTTTAAAAAACAATTTTCCCTACCTGTGATTGCATCATCTTATTTTTTTTCTTTTTACTTTTCTTTAACTAGCTTTGCCTGTGGTTTTTACAGTTTAAAATTGTAGTTTTAACCTGCCAGTGATTGCATAATTAATCCCATGTTTTTGTGTTTAAACTTGTGGTTTTTCCTGCCTGTGATTGCCTCCATTTAACCTGTTGAATTGTGGGATTTGCAGTCCAAACTGTCATCTTTCCCTCTCATTCCACATGATTATCAGTTTTTCCCTCTAAATGTCTCCTTTGCTCTGTGCTAAGACCTGTATGTTAAGCAGTGCACCCTCAGCGACCATTTTGTGTTAACAAGTCGGTGAAACCAGCCCCCCTTCCCCACTGAGACAGCAGTAATCTGCTGTAAGCTGTTTAAACTGTGTTTAATAGGGACTCTGCACTTCATTTTTTGGCCAGGAGAGTGAGTAAAGTTTTATACAAATAGTGTTGTTAGAGGACACGTTTGTTGGGGCTTTACCAATGTGTGGATTGAACCTGTCTGTCTCCTAGGAGATCTTTGAATAGAGCAGCTCTCCAGTCCCAGCCCCACCCCCAAGCCAGCAGACCTAGGACTGCTATTGGTTTTCCCCAGCTCCAAGTAAATCTGAGCCCTCCTCTCACACCTGCCCAGGCCCCTTAAGGTTTTTCTAGGTGCACACAAAATCATTCTCCTCCATCTTGTGAGTTGCAGCCTACCTGTGCCTCAGACTCCAGTGTTGTTTACAACAAGGGGTGGTGATGGACAGAGTCTCTGAATTAAGCAGAGTACTCTCACCCAGTCAAAAGATCAGGGCTAGATCCAACACCGTTTTTTAGCTCATTGCACCATCCCAGTTTCAGAACCTGGCTGTATGCAAATTAGTCTGTCCCTGGCCCAGTGCATCATGGGAACAGGGCAGACCAGACTACAAAAGCCAATTCTTACACTGGGAAGGAAACAAGCTTCCGGGGACCGGTTTCTGGCATTTCAGCCGTCTTCGGCCCGGCTTGCTTGAATCCTGATGGTGCAATGAGCAAGGGACTCACATCTGAGTATACCCTTCCACGCTTAGGGTGGACAAAATTGTTTACAACAAGGGGTGGTGATGGACAGAGTCTCTGAATTAAGCAGAGTACTCTCACCCAGTCAAAAGATCAGGGCTAGATCCAACACCGGTTTTTAGCTCATTGCACCATCCCAGTTTCAGAACCTGGCTGTATGCAAATTAGTCTGTCCCTGGCCCAGTGCATCATGGGAACAGGGCAGACCAGACTACAAAAGCCAATTCTTACACTGGGAAGGAAACAAGCTTCCGGGGACCGGTTTCTGGCATTTCAGCCGTCTTCGGCCCGGCTTGCTTGAATCCTGATGGTGCAATGAGCAAGGGACTCACATCTGAGTATACCCTTCCACGTAAGAATTGGCGTTTGTAGTCTGGTCTGCCCTGTTCCCATGATGCACTGGGCCAGGGACAGACTAATTTGCATACAGCCAGGTTCTGAAACTGGGATGGTGCAATGAGCTAAAAAACGGTGTTGGATCTAGCCCTGATCTCTTGACTGGGTGAGAGTATTCTGCTTAATTCAGAGACTCTGTACCTCACCACCCCTTGTTGTAAATATTTTTGTCCACCCTAAGCGTGGAAGGGTATACTCAGACATGAGTCCCTTGCTCATTGCACCATCAGGATTCAAGCAAGCCGGGCCGAAGACGGCTGTAATGCCAGAAACCGGTCCCCGGAAGCTTGTTTCCTTCCCAGTGTAAGAATTGGCGTTTGTAGTCTGGTCTGCCCTGTTCCCATGATGCACTGGGCCAGGGACAGACTAATTTGCATACAGCCAGGTTCTGAAACTGGGATGATGCAATGAGCTAAAAAACGGTGTTGGATCTAGCCCTGATCTCTTGACTGGGTGAGAGTATTCTGCTTAATTCAGAGACTCTGTCCCTCACCACCCCTTGTTGTAAATATTTTTGTCCACCCTAAGCGTGGAAGGGTATACTCAGACATGAGTCCCTTGCTCATTGCACCATCAGGATTCAAGCAAGCCGGGCCGAAGACGGCTGTAATGCCAGAAACCGGTCCCCGGAAGCTTGTTTCCTTCCCAGTGTAAGAATTGGCGTTTGTAGTCTGGTCTGCCCTGTTCCCATGATGCACTGGGCCAGGGACAGACTAATTTGCATACAGCCAGGTTCTGTAACTGGGATGGTGCAATGAGCTAAAAAACGGTGTTGGATCTAGCCCTGATCTCTTGACTGGGTGAGAGTATTCTGCTTAATTCAGAGACTCTGTCCCTCACCACCCCTTGTTGTAAATATCAGACTCCAGTGAGCAGAGTCCAGGAAGTGGTAAGGAGGCAGACTAGTGCTGTCTCTTTCCTAAAAAAGTTTAAAAAAACGATTTTCCCTACCTGTGATTGCATCATCTTATTTTTTTCTTTTTAAATATATTGAACTGTTTTTGCCTGTGGTTGTTAGTTTAAAATTGTAGTTTTAACCTGCCAGTGATTGCATAATTTATCCCATGGTTTTGTGTTTAAAGTTGTGGTTTTTCCTGCTTGTGACTACTTTCATTTAACCTGTTGAATTGTGGGATTTGCAGTCCAAACTCTGTAGTTTTTTCCTCTCCTTCCCAGTGACTATCAGTTTTTCCCTCCAAATGTCTCCTTTGCTCTGTGCTAAGACCTGTATGTTAAGCAGTGCACCCCCAGCGACCATTTTGTGTTAATAAGTCAGTAATACCAGCCCCCCCTTCGCCCCTGAGACAGCAGTAATCTGCTGTAAACTGTTTAAACTGTGTTTTATAGGGATAGTCACTTTGTTTTTTTGCCAAGAGAGGGAGTGCATTTTTATACAAATAGTGTTGTTAGAGGACAAGTTTGTTGGGGCCTTACCTCCAGAAGTCCAAAGTGTGGATTGAGCCGGTCTGTCTCCTAGGAGATTTCATAATAGAGGAGCAGCTACTGACTCACTGGCCAGCAAACCTTGTCTGAGGTAGCTGGGACCTTATATAGTCTGATATTGTTTGGTACATGTGTACACTGATTGGTGGTTGTATCTGATGTTTCTATTGGATTAGGGTTAGTGTCCTCATTGGTTGGGTATTTGAGGGTTCTGATTGGTTTCTGGGTCTGTGATTCAATCAATGTAGGGTTGGGACTAGGGCTAGGGTTCGGACCTCTATTGGACGAAGGGACTAGGGCTTCCTATGTTATTGGTTGTTGGGACTAGTGTGGGACTAGGGCTAGGCCTTTAATTGGAAGTAGCGATTAGGGCTTATGGTGTGATTGGTTGCTGGACTAGGTGTGGGACTAAGAGTAGGGTTAGGCTTTCTATTGGAACTAGGGCTTCATGTGCCAGTGGTTGCTTGGACTAGGGTTGACACTACTGGTAGGGCTAGGGCCTCTATTGATGTACAGGGTTTTTTAAACTAATGGGGTGATTGGACTATGGCTAATATTGGCTGTAAGGTCCTCATCTCCTATTGGTTCTAGATTTTAGGGCTCGTGCTGTGATTGGATAGTGTTAGGGCTAGGGTTCCCATTGGCTGAAGGGGTCACCTGACGACTAGGGCTATAAACGGCTAAGGCTTAGGGCGTTCCAGCCCGGGCGTCAAAGCTAAGGGTGGAGAGGACAAGGGTGAGTGCCTGTTTGAGACTGGTCGGGACCAGGAATGCTGCCCATTTTCCCATTCATTAATACTCACGCTATGTATTTGTCCCTCTGTATATAAGCATTTATTTTCACTATAGATATGTGCTTAACTTTGCCTTGCTTTGTATAAACATGTACATGATTATTTTGTTATAAAAAGAAAAACAAAAAATTCAAAAAATCATCTTTGGTCTACGTGTACTTGCTTCCATTGTGCATCTATGTACCTCCATGTACTTGGATCTGTGTGTCTGTTACTTTCGCCTGAAAAAGCATATCCAATACACTACCCTATTTCTCATCCGCTACCTCTCTCAATATCTTTAATCTACATATACTTACCTCTTTTATGCATCTACATACTTTCAATGTACTTATGGATCTATATATTTATCACTTTCTTCTAATTTAACATTTCCAATGCACTACCCTATTTTTCAGCCTATACTTCTCTCAATATGTCTTCTAACCCAACTTTCTGACTCATCTCAAACTTCTTTCTACTACTCTTTCCAATGCACTACCCTATCTCTCACCCTATACATCTATCATTATATCCTCTACACCCACTCTCATTTATCCCAAACCCCATACCACTACTATGTTCCCCAAAATAACCCTTTCTTGACTCTTTTCTTCTCTACCCCTCCTTGCATCATCTGACACCTCTTTTACTATACTTATCCCCCAAAACAAACCTTTCTAAACTCTTCCTTCTGACTCTTCCCCTCCAAAACCCCTTTTTACTCATCCAAAAGCCTCCTCGTACTGCCATGACCTAACAAATAAATCCTTCAGTCTTCTATCCCTCCACTATCTTTTTCAATCAAAATACCAGACTAGTATGTTCACTTCTATAATTCCATATTCCACTACACTAATTCACCACTAATCCTTTATGGGTTCCAGAGTAGCGTGCTTCTCGCCAACATATTGTTTCAACACCTCATCAGGGTTACAAGCGCTATATAAATGCAAACCTGTCTTCCTTTTTTACCCCTCCCCAACCATTCTCAATCCAAATTACTCACTAACATATCCACCATTCAAATACTTCATATTTCACTATACTAATTTTCAACACTAATCCTTTATGGGTTCCGGAGTAGCCTGCTACTCACCAGAAAAGTGCTTCAACACCCCATCAGGGGTAATAGGCACTATATGAATGCAAACCTTTCTTTCCCTTCTATCCCTCCTCTATCCTTCTCACACCAAATAACTGACTAATATCCACCATTCAAATTACTTTCATATTTCACCATACTAATTCACCTCTAATCCTTTATGGGTTTCCGGAGTAGTGTGCTACTCGCCAAAAAAAGTGCTTCAACACCCCATCCGGGGTTAGAAGCGCTATATAAATACAAACCTTCTTTCCTCTTCTATCCTTCTGAATCCAGAAACTAACATATCCAAAATTTTTAATTTACTTGCATGTTTCACTATACTAATTCAACACTAATCCTCTATGGGTCCCGGAGTAGCGTGCTACTCGCCGAAAAAGCACTTCAACACCTCGTCAGGGGTAGTAAGCGCTATACAAATGCAAGTACTATACAATACAATAAAATATAATAAAATCTTCCAGTGAATCTGAGGACATGGTCACCGAAATTTGTGATGTCCCTTTGCAAGAACAAGCTGTTCAGTGGGGAGACAGTAGCCGGGTATACTAGTTTAGAAAGCTGGCATGTGTAGCGGCAAGCACAGACCAAGTGCCCGCTTGGCTGACCCCCAATTTAGTGCAACCTCACATTCCCTTGTTCAGTGCAGACACTGGATGTAAAGTTTATGCAGCAAACTTTGCACCAAAGAATTTTGCGTGCCAAACAGTTTCTGAGGGAGTATGAAGGCACTCTTAAGCTTGATTTTAGGGCACACTGGGTGGATCCCCTTTTATTTGGGAAGATCAAGACATTTTTTAGACTAACTATTAATATAGGAGCAGTGCACAAACTAAGCTTACTATTCTGCTGTCATACCAGCAGAATTTTATATTTAGGTAACTCATCTTCCCACCTGTCATGTGCAGAAATCAACATTTGCTATTGCAGTGCATGCTGCATTTCAATAGTAATTTTACTGCATTGTTCCCCGACTATCTAGATGATGACAGGTTGTCCAAAATTTGGCCTGTCATCGAACATTTGTCTGCCAGGTTTCCAGAGATGTATGCCCCTGGAAAGAATATAGCTATTGTTGAGTCCATTATCCTTTACAAAGGGCGGTTGCTGTTCAGGCAGTACATACCAAACAAAAGAACTTGTTATGGCATCAAAATGTGCATACTGTACGCGATCTCTACTGGTTATGTATATAGCCTGAGCTTGTATACAGGGAAGGACTCCTGTAGGTTGCCCTTCCACGCTAGGCATTGCAACAAAGATTGTATGGGAGTCTAACCACTCCTTCATAAAGGTTATAACCTTTATGTGGATAACTTCTAAATGGGAGTTTAGCTGTTCAGGGACCTGTACAAAGCTGGTACTGTGTACGGTATCAGTTTGTTGTTGCAGCTTGTTTGTAAAACACTCCAAAAATCCTAGCGTACTGCATTGCAGTCCTTTTTTTAATTACATTTTTATTAAATACCCAGCACAACAACAATAAATACATTTTACACTTCATTCTGTTAAAAATGGTATACACAGATTATAAAATGTAGAGGCCATCGAATACATAAACATGTGGCATTCTCCTAATAATTAAGAGAGATTAGTTAATACAAGGTAAAACGGGGTAAGAGACCATAAAACAAAATTAATTAATATTGCCGATCCAGTTATAATAATAGCAACCTTTAACCTACGGAGACTTCCTTCTGGCAAAACCATATGGGATTTTAGGCATTCGGTTAGATTATGCATTTTAGCCAATCACCATTACCCTAGGAGCTAAATATATCGACTCCGTCCAGCCTCCTATTCCACTCCCGTGTTCCCCTTCACAAACGGGAATCCCTCCATCCCTTGATGGGGGCCCAGATACTCAATCCTATCTCCCTCATCTTCCTACCTCTCCATGTATATAGGGAGTATTCTACATTCTGAATCCCGAGGAGTCGAGCAAGCCACATCTGAAAGGTGGGGGCTAAGGGGTCCTTCCAGCCTGCCGCTAAAAGTATCCGCAGGACTGCCACACATAGAAAGACAAGCTTCCTCTTCCTTACTGAGGCCCAACTTACTATCAATTCCTATTAGCATTAGGGTTGGGGATAGGTCGATCTTAACTCCTAGCAGCCCCTTCCAGAAAACCCCAATCTCTCCAAGAATTACACTTCATTTTTCACACTCATGGAACATGTGTATCAAATCAGCAGGCCCTTCCCCATACCTTGGACATTTATCATCCTCCCTCTTCCCCCAGTCATGCAGTTTAGCTGATGTGAAATAAAGGTTGAAGAGGGCTTTATAGTGTTGGGCTTTTAGATTAGCAGAACGGAACAATTTCCCTGCCAAATGCAGCGCTTTGTACAGATCTACGTCTGGATTATTTCGTTTCATAACCCAAGAGTCCTCATATTTTTCTAGATCATCTTGTATACTCCGTAATAGAGAGCTATATATCATTTTAATTTTTGTTCCACCCCATATTAAGTACTCGATCATATTAATTCTACCCCCCGGAGAGATCCGTGACCTAATACCCAAGAGTATATTATAGATTTGTATAAATTTAAAGCCTTGGTTTGCCTGAATACCATATTTTTGCTGAATGGTATTGAATCCCACCAATTGATCCCCTTAAAAAATATCGCCTATTCTTCTCACTCCTTGTTGCTCCCAGAGTCTACCCATCCTATCATAGCTCAGTTGTGAGAATGCGCTTGATTTCCATAGGGGAGTACAGTAGTTTATTCTTGGAACTGCTAGCGTTCTTTGTATTACCTTCCAAACCTCCCAGGCACTGTCCATTATCTTATATCGTATTTTCTTATAATACCCCCTATCTGTTTTACGCAGCAAAAACCCTATGGCTTCTCTGTCAAGCATCAGCCCATAAATAGTTGGGAGATTATAACTGCTTGGCGACATAACCGTCAGGCTTCTTGTAGAGTCAAATATTATTGCCATCTGGCTTACTAAGCAGGCCCAATGGTAAAATCTGACATTCGGGATTGCAAGCCCTCCCTTTTTCTGCAGTAGAGACAGGTATTTGATGGTGCGTCTGACTTTCCCATGCTGCCATATAAAATTAATAAATATTGACTCTATTGAATTCATTAATACTTCATCGAACTCCCTTCCTGTCCACATCCGTGCCCTTAATAGCCTGACTCTTTTCAGACGCGCGATTAAAACCTATTTGTTCACCTCTGTTGATTGATCGTGTTTCTTTTCAGCGGTGATTTGTTGTGTTGTGGTACTGGATCAGGCGCCAGGACGCCCCTTCGCTGGGGCAGCTGTGCGCTGAATAAAAGTTACTAACATAACATAACATAACATCGATCATAAATGGAATAGATCGGAACAAATACAATATTTTGGGAAGCATAGTCATTTTTAGTACATTGGCTCTCCCTATTATGGACAAGTGCAAAGCGTCTATTCTCTTTAGGGTCGCTGAGATTGACTTCAACAGCGGATCGAAATTAACCTTTACGATTGTATACGTTGCAGAGCTTATTCTGACCCCACGATAGACTGCACTTTCTGTGAATCTTAAATTATTCATTATAATATTATTAGTGCAGACTTTCTGGTTCTTGCTGTCATTCAGCAGATAACCAGACCTTCGCCCAAATTTACTAGCAAAATCCGAGTGATTTCTCTCAAAGCCCTAAATGGAACAGGAGTAGTTATGGCCAGGTCATTGGCATAGGTCAACAACTTGGTCTGAAACCCATTGATAACTATTGGCTTAATATCATGACATCTTAATATTCTTTCAGTCAACGGCTCGATATATAGGGTGAAGAGTATTGGTGAACAGGGTCATCCCTGTCGTGTCCATCCAGAGATGAATATCCTTTCCGAGCTGCCTCCCATTAATTGAATTCTTGCCCTTGGCTCTGAATACATGGCCCTGATAGCCCTAGTTATTTTGAGGCCAAAGCCCCTTTGTTCCAATATCCCCCACAAATACTTCCACGTGACTCGATCTAAGGCTTTTTCCGTGTCGAGAAGGATCACGGCCATCCGTCCGCCCATGGCAGCCTGCGCATCAAAAAGCGCGGTGGCCCGCCTAATATGGTCAGTTGTCCATTCCAATGCACTGCTCACAGTCAAATTCTCCGAAAGGCGGGATATGCTGTTTAGGGTCAGTTGGCCAAAGTTCATAAGCCCACCTATACATTTGATTATAAGTATATGGGCAGAGTACATAAAAATGGCCCGGTACTTCAGCCGTACAACGCTGGTCGTAAAACTCGCATGTGGTAGAAACTGTTTACCCACCTGATCCAGTTGGCAACATACAATGTATAAGTTGTTTACCGACAGACTGCCACAGGAAGACCAATGTCTTTCCTTGACTTTCAGTTGTCTGTCCTTGAAATTCTTAATGCTGAAGAAACAGTAGCCTCTACTTTACTGGGCATGGCAAAGCTGTAGGATTTGCACAGCTAGAAAGGCTGAACCATGTTGTCATTGCAGAGTCTGCTCTAAGCACAAAAAGAGGCAGTAGACTCACTGTTATTGTCCCCAGTGCCCGTCTCAGCCAGCCCTGTGTTTTTCAACTTGCTTTTCATTGTACCATACAAAAGTGAAGTATTGCAAAATTTACAGAGGTGTACTAGTATATACCTTTCAATGTCTGAGCATGAATACATACCTTCAATTGACCACTAGTTCACTAGATACGCAGCTGTGCTAATTGTTTAATCTAGTTGAGAAAATCTTTTACTTGCTAAAGGGCTGCTTGACACCTTTATCCATGTCAGAATGAGCTAGATGTTCTGTTTGCTGTGCGACCAGTGCATTACAGTCCCCACACTGCCCATAATGGTGGATTGAACATAGCCACTTTGTCATAGAGTACTCAAGCAGCAAAACCTAAAGCCTTTAGTAGTTTTTGAAGTGCTATTTAGGGAACCTAGAGCAGTCTTCCCCAGCATGTTTACCTTTGTGTTGAAGGTAGATATTCTCACTCAGTTCAGGAAATTTAGGCCACAAGGCATCCCTGGACACCCTCCAACTCAAGGCCAGAATTTGGAATGAGTTGGATTTAGCACAGCGAGTGGGCTTAACCCCTTGCACGCGTCCGGAATTTCCCCGCAGTGCGGGAAAATTCCACGCATACGCAGATCTGATGGCTCCCGGCCGTCTGACGCACACCCCCACCGATACCTCCGGGGGCCGTCCGACGCATGGAAGGGGTTAAGGAGCATGAAATACATGTCTTCTTGAACTTCAGGTAGCTGCCACAGTAGGCGTAAGGGTTCACTTGGTAAGTATATAGGATTAGTCAGAACTTTGAAGGAGACTGAGACATGGACTGGTAGAAAAGGTTTAGGCTAATTGTGCTTCCACATGCATGGATATTGCATAGGTCAACGTAGTAGTGATACAGTGCTGTCACTTAATTTTCACCAAAGGACTCAACACCATCTGTGCCGCACTCACTCGAAACTCAATTACTCTCTCACTCAACTCAGCAGACCCCAGTATGCAGCAGCCAGGCTCCTCTGTCTCCCACCCCACACCTCTGCACCTCAGAAATGTAACTCCTCCTCATCAACAGCTCTCTTCAAACTTCTAACACACACAGTCTTACACAACTCTGGTCCAGCACACCTCACAAGTGCCTCAGATCTCAGACACCTTTCTTACACCTTTGCTCAGCCAAACTTCTGCTCTCACACATTTCATGCATACACAGCACCATAAAAGGCAATAGAGACTTCTTCTGCCTTACTCTGAAAGCTTGGGACAACCACCACTACGGATTTGCATTGCCTCTAAAATTCTTCCATTCTGCACAAAGCAGGCGACATGGCTCTTCATCTAGGTATGTCCATGAGTCAGCTGTGACTGCTCCTGCATCAGCGCAGTATACCCATCTGAGTGATATTGTGCTTTAAAATTGCACAAACCATTACAGAGAACTCTCCACCACTCACTACACGTATGGGTCAAATTTGTGTGTTGCATGTCCTGTTCATCCTCCGTCAGAACATGTTAGATGTTAAGTTCACCACATGACAAGTACATTACAGTCACTTTGCTGCACTATAGACGGGACACGTAGTTTAGGACGTGGTCTTTAGGGAACTTAGGACTGTCTTCACCAGCATATTTTCCTTTAGTTTCAGAGGTAGATATGCTCACTCAGTTTGAGGAATCTAGGCATCAATGCATCATTGGCCTTCCCTCCCCCCTCCCCCTCCACTCACATCCACACACTGCCAGGATTAAGCATTGCGAGTGTGCTAAAGGTGCATGAAAGACACGTCTTACTCAGCCTCAAGTGGCTCTCATGGGAGATGTTAGTAAAGGTTCACTAGGCACGTGTTCAATATTAAAAAGTTAGTTAAACGTTTTTCATTTGTGAAGGTTTTTGAGGCACCAACCATCAACATGTCTGGCCATCTGTATGTACATGTTTGCTTGTGGTGTTTGTGTGTAAGTTGGTTGATGATTGGGTGAGAGGTGGGTTGAATGTGAGGGTCCTTTGAATGGCAGCAGTAGTTTGATAGAAGTGCACTGATGAGTCGTATCGGGCCCATGGCTAGGGCTATGAAAGTCTTGTCTGTGGTGTGTGAATGGCCCTTAAAGCGGTTGATGCCATGATGTGGTTTTATGGCTCATTCTTCTTTAGTTTGGGTTTCAATATTCAGATACTGTGATTATTATTTGTTCTTTGAAGCTGGCACTTCTGGAGGTGTCAAAACCAACCAGTGTAAGTGGTAGGTTAACTTCAAAAGTTTACTAAGAACCCCCTTTTTTTGCAAACTAAACTCCTGAAGGTGTCCAGGGTGATGTAATTTTTCATTGATTGCGCTCACGTCCCATAATGCTCTGCAAAACTTGCAAATGTGTAAATGGCTAAGATCACTCATTTATTTACATTTTGTGTTGGAAATTTTTTGAATCTGTTGAGGTCCACTAATTGAAAACCACCCAGAGTTCCTACATGTGTCCACATAAAAATAGAACCCAATTTTTGTGGGTGGCACTAGCACCACAATTGAAAAGGGCACAAAACACATCAACACATCAATTTTTTTTAACTAAAAACCACCCAGTTTTAGCAATCTGGGCAGCTGTGGATTCTGGGGCTTATCCTTGCCGCTGCCAAGGAAAACCTACCAAACTCTTACATTTCTGAAAGCTAAACACCCAGGGAAGTCCAGGGGTATGTGGCTCTCACCAGGGTCAATGGGATGCCTCGTGAAGGGACTCTAATTGACCTTAGTTTGATCTGTTCAATTTATTTATTTATGATTTTGGAACTCTGATGAGATCCACATAAGAGAATAACAAAGAAAAATATACATTTTCATACAATCACAATAAAAAATACAAAAAAAGAAAACATTTTATAGACCACTAATATATATCTAAAAAGCTTTAAAAAAAGTTAACTTCTGTAGTAGGGGATCTCTGTGTATAGTCATAATCTAGTGAATAGTCCCGCCCATGTGCGTGGACCCCGGAGCAATCAAAAATAATCTCTTATAGTGTCAAAAAATGCAGAAAAGCATAGACACTTAAGAGAGAATTTAAAGACAGATAATGCAGCCTAAAAAGGCTACACTGTCCAGTACTTCAACTAGAAATTCCACCATAAAATCCACAAAACAGCAAAAGCCTGTACAGATTTCCCTTGCTTCACCAGCAAAATCCCTCAGGAATGATAGAGAGAAGAACCTGGACAGACAAGCCCCATAGGCTGCCATTATGTGGCTCAAAACAGGATACTGTGCCTTTAAGAGAATCTTCCAGAACCTTCTCCCAGTATCCCAGAATGCATAGCAGGTCCAACTTAGTTTCAGTTCTTTTTTCCGGCTCCTGCAAGCAGGACCCTGGAGCATTGAGCTCTCCCTTTTCAAGGGTTTTGTTGGTATTTTGTGTACTTTTAAAGTACTTTGGTGACTTTCTTCTTGGATTTCTGCTCTCTTTGGCTGTCCATAATGCCTGCATTATTTGATAAATGCCCAGAGTGCTCCAGGAAGAAGGCCAAGTCCGACCCCCATGAGGTGTGTATCCTCTGCCTTCCCTCTTCCCACATCCCAGAGGAGTGTGTGATCTGTAGAGGCTTCTCTGGCAGGACCCTGAAGGACAGGAGAAAAATCAGACTTCGGGGACTTGAAGAAAGAAGACTGAAGGCTCAAGGTGGGTCTGGAGGGGCTTCTGCTGCCCATGCTGAGGCCTCTGGGGGGCTCCCCAGGGGCAGGAAGTCCAGCAACCGTCCAAGGTCTCCGTCTGGTTCAGTTGCTATGACCACGACGTCGAGAGGAAGGTCCATGGCCAGTTCCCGGTCTCCCCAGGGCTCTGGGTCGAGAAAACGTCGCCCGTCGACGTCGAGGGACGTTTACAGGCCGCCGTCGAACCCGGTGTCGATCTCCTCGTCGTTGCCGTCGAGTGGACGGCATCGGAGGGCCCGGCGTCGGCGCTCGCCGTCGAGGCGACACCGCCGTTCGCCGTCGAAGACAAGGACATCGTCGTCGTCGAGGGGATCCTCGTCGTCAAGGTCGCCGTCGAGACGGAGGAGGTCTCCGGCGCCGAAGAAGTCGACGTCGAGACGGTCGAAGAGGTCGACGTCGAGGCGTTCGAAGAGGTCGACGTCGAGACGATCGAAGAGGTCGACGTCGAGGCGTTCGAAGAGGTCGACGTCGAGGCGGTCGAGGTCGCCGTCGAGGCGTCATCGCCCGTCGTCGAGATTTAGAGGTTCGTCCATCTGGTCGGGGTCGACGTCGAGGCGGAGAAGCCGGTCGACGCCGGTCGACGCCGAGGAGTGAAACGGTCGACGCCGAAGGGCCGCTCGCCGTCAAGGGAACCACGATCGACGTCTGAGCACCGATCGTCGACGTCAGGAGGTCGTAAGGACAGGCCCAGGACTGTGGGGGGCTCCCCACAGTCAGGACAGGATGGTGGCTCGCCGGGAACGGCATACTCCGAGGTGTATACCCCGAAGAAGCCTACTGCACCGCCTTCTTTGCCTCCTTTGCCTAAGGGCCCACCTCCGAGGGTTTCGACCCCTCCTCCGTTGCCTCCTCTACCGGCGCCTCAGGCCCCGGTTCCAACTGTTCCTCCTCCCCCGGTTCCACCGAGATCGGTGTCGATGCCCCAACTCCCGACACCTCCGAAGAAGACTCCTAAGTCGAAGGTTCCTCCTAAACCCAAGACGTCCGACCCGGGGAGGCCGGCGGAGCGTCCCAGACCCAAGAGATCGAGGTCACGCTCAGGTAGACGGGACAGGTCGAGGAGTGGACGGGGATCCTCCTCGAGATCCAGGCATCGACATAGGAGGCATAGGTCCAGGTCTCGTTCTGCCTCGGGGACCCGTTCCTACTCACCTACGTTGTCAGATTCACCGTAGACGAGTGTGTCCCCGATTGATGACATTGGCACGTTCCTGGAGGTTCTCCTGCGCGGGGCGGCGAAGTTGGGGATCGAGGTTACGGCCCCTACGCCCTCAACTTCCGTGATCTTTGAGACATTACATAAGAAACACCTGTCTCGCCCCCTACTGCCTTTGGTGCCAGGACTACTTGAGCCGGCAGAACAACTCTTCCTTACGCCGGCGGTGGTGAAAGCTGCGCCTTCCAGGCTCGTGAAGAAATACAGGGCTCCTGAGTCGGACCCGGCTTTCTTGCGGAAGGACCCGACACCGGATTCGGTGATTGTGACGGCGGCTCGGAAGCTCCATGCCACCTCTCCTGCCTCCACCGTGCCTCCCGATAAGGAGAGCCGCTGGATTGACTCTGCTGGACGAAAAGCGTGTGGGACGTCCTCTACAACGATGAAGGCCTCCAGTGACTCGGCGTTGTTGGGACGATACGACCGTGCACTGTGGGTCTCCATGGAACGGTTTGCGGACCTCGTTCCGCGCGACCGGAGAGAGGATTTCATGGAGATCGTCCAGGAAGGGATGCTGGTTTCTAACCAGGCCATTAGCGCCGCGGCGGATATCTCCCTGCTTGCCGCGCATGGATACTGCCACGGTATCAATCAGAGGCGCCATGCTTGGCTTCGGTTGACGTCGCTTAAACCTGAGGCGCAACAGCGTGTGGCAAATCTGCCGTTTTCCGGGGATACCCTTTTCGGGAAACACGCAGATGACGAGATGGCCAGGATGAAGGCCGAGGCGGAAACCCTGACGGCGGTGGGCTTGGAGAAGCCCAAAGATAAGAAACCCTTCCGCCAATTCCAACGGCGTTTTGGGTCGCAGGGTCGAGGAAGGGGACAGTCTTCTGGGCAACATCAGCAGCAGCAACAACAGCAGCAGTACAGAAGACCCTTCCAAAAACGTCAGAGGGGTAGAGGTGCACAGCAGTCCTCTACCGCGACCAAGGGCCCGGCTGGGTCTCGACCCTGAGCAGTTACTTCCCCTTCGTCCGTTACCCGCTCCGGTGGGGGGAAGCATTCAATTTTTCCTGGCAGAGTGGAGAAAAATTACTCAAGACAAGTGGGTGCTGAATATTGTTTGCAATGGATACAGTCTTCGTTTCACCAGCCCTCCTCCGTCGATTCCTCCGATCAGCTCGCAGTATCAACTGCGCGAGCTTCAGGCGGAGGCCGACGTCCTGTTAAGGAAAAGGGCGATAGAGGATGTACCTCTGTCTCAATGAGGAATAGGTCTGTACTCTCGGTTCTTTCTGGTCCGCAAGAAGGACAAGAACGAGTTCAGGCCCATTCTGGACTTGCGACAGGCAAACAAATGGATTCGCAGAGAAAAGTTTTGCATGCTGTCGTTGCATCAGATCTATCCTCAGCTGCAACGGGGAGACTGGCTTTGTGCCATAGACCTACAGGATGCATACTTCCATGTGCCCATTGCACACAAACACAGGAAGTTCCTGCGATTTCTAGTCGGCACCAATCACTATCAGTACACTGTACTTCCGTTCGGGCTGAAGTCTGCGCCCAGGACATTCTCGAAGTGCATGGCAGTGGTAGCGGCACACCTGAGGAAGAACAAGGTGATTGTCTACCCGTACCTGGACGATTGGTTGATCAAGGCCTCCTCCTTCTCGGAAGCTCAAGCACACTTCCAGAAGACGTGCGTTCTCTTGAACAAGCTGGGGTTGCACATCAACATGTCCAAGTCTGTTCCAACTCCGGTCCAGTGCATCCAGTACTTGGGAGCCTCCATCAATACGCTGTCGGCAAGCGTGTCTCCTTCGGAAGAGCGACGTTTATCACTCCTTCGGAAGGCTCAGGCTCTCCTGTCCACTCCATCCACAACGGTGAGGACGGTGTCTTCTCTGCTGGGATCGATGGCCTCTTGCATCTTCCTGACGCCACATGCGCGGCTGCACATGAGACCGCTGCAGGAGTGCTTGGAAGATCAATGGGACCAGAGGAGAGGATCTTGGGACGACAGGATACGACTGTCTCTACATGCTCTTCAGTCTCTGAAGTGGTGGTGTTCGGCGGAGAATCTCCTCAGAGGGGTTCCTTTCCACAAGAACATTCCCACACAGACGATCGTGACGGATGCTTCTCTCCTGGGATGGGGAGCGCACTCCGGAGACCTGCAGATTCAAGGGACGTGGTCCCCTTCGGAGTCCACGTACCACATCAATTTCCTGGAACTCAGGGCTGTTCACTTGGCGCTGAAGGCTTTTAAACCGTCCTTCCGGACCGACTCTCTGCTTGTGCAAACGGACAATACGACCACGATGTATTACCTCAACAAGCAGGGGGGCTCGAGATCGCGCACTCTGTCTCAGGAGGCGCAGGCGATCTGGCACTGGCTTCTGGCCCGAGGACTCTCGATAACGGCCACTCATCTGCCAGGTGTGCAGAATGTTCAGGCAGACGAGCTGAGCAGACTGATTCAGGAAAACCACGAGTGGGTCCTAAACGACGAAGTGCTAGGAGAAGTCTTCGCAAGGTGGGGCACTCCAGACATCGATCTGTTCGCCACCGCCGAAAACAGCAAAATGCCGAGACTTCGCCGCCAGGGACGCTGGGGAACGCGTTATGGATCAACTGGTCGAACAACTTTCTGTACGCTTTTCCACCCATTCCCCTGATTCCAGCGGTTCTCATCAAGCTCTTCCAATCCAGGGCGAAGATGATTCTGATTAACCCGGAATGGCCCAGACAGTGGTGGTTCACGGACCTGCTTCACCGGTCTCTCCTTCCTCACATGAAGCTGCCGTGCAGGCCGGACCTTCTCACGAAGTTCGGGGGGCGGATGGTGCACCCCAACCTCTCGTCTTTGAGTTTGGCGGCATGGCTCCTGAAATAGTGCAATATGGCCATTTGAATCTCCCAGCGGATTGTATGGACATACTGAAGGAGGCTAAGCGACCTTCCACTCAGACTTCTTATGCTTACAAGTGGAAGAGGTTTTGCATCTGGTGCAAGTCTAAGAACTATGACCCTACGACATGCAAGGAAGATGTCATCCTTCCATATCTGCTACATCTGGCGCAGTCTGGCCTTAATGTCCATTCCATTAAGGTTCATCTGGCTGCTTTGACTGCCTACAGGAAATGCCCTTCACAGACTTCCTTCTTTCAGATCCCTGTGATCAAAGATTTTTTGGAAGGCTTGAAGAAAGTGTTCCCTCCTGTCAGGCTTCCTTCGCCTTCATGGGACTTGAATGTGGTGCTGTCCAGATTGATGAAGGAGCCTTTTGAACCTATTCATAAGGCTTCGTTGCAGCACCTGTCCTGGAAGGCGGCGTTCCTCGTGGCCATTACATCGGCCCGCAGGGTGAGTGAAATTCAGGCGTTGTGTTGTCAAGAACCTTATACTGTATTTCATGCTGCTAAGGTTGTTATGCGTACTCACCCTAAGTTTCTTCCCAAGGTTGTTTCTGATTTTCATATCAATCAGACTATATCTTTACCTACGTTTTTTCAGAATCCTTCGTCTCCAGCGGAAAGGTCTTTACATTCCCTGGATGTTCGGAGGGTGCTGACATTTTATCTGGATAAAACCAGGGATATTCGTAGGTCGGACCAATTGTTCATCAATTATGGATCTGTCAGGACGGGTCTTGTGACCTCTAAGCAGTCTATCTCTCGGTGGATTGTGTCCTGCATACAGCTGTGTTACCAAAAAGCTAATAAGACCTTAGGAGGTAAGCCTAAGGCTCATTCCACCAGGGGCAAGGCTGCCACGACAGCATTGCTCCGTAATGTTCCGATTGCAGAAATCTGCAAGGCGGCCAGTTGGAAGTCGGTTCATACCTTTGCTAAGCATTACTGCCTGGACACTGATGCCAGGGCAGACGCTCAGGTTGGGCAGGCTTCGCTGCGAAATCTGTTCGCACAGTAGTGGCGTTAATTCTCTTTTCTCCACCGCCGCTTTGGTGTGGGGATGGGCTTGCCATTCTATTCACTAGATTATGACTATACACAGAGATCCCCTACTACAGAAGGAGTAGTTTCTGTCCTGTAACTCCAGTTCTGTAGTAGGGGTATCTCTGTTATAGTCATAAGCGCCCTCCCTCCTCCCCGGTGGAGAGAGACATATTCCTTTATGGAATGCTACAGGTCTGGCGTGTTACGCCTTCAAAAAGAACTGAAACTAAGTTGGACCTGCTATGCATTCTGGGATACTGGGAGAAGGTTCTGGAAGATTCTCTTAAAGGCACAGTATCCTGTTTTGAGCCACATAATGGCAGCCTATGGGGCTTGTCTGTCCAGGTTCTTCTCTCTATCATTCCTGAGGGATTTTGCTGGTGAAGCAAGGGAAATCTGTACAGGCTTTTGCTGTTTTGTGGATTTTATGGTGGAATTTCTAGTTGAAGTACTGGACAGTGTAGCCTTTTTAGGCTGCATTATCTGTCTTTAAATTCTCTCTTAAGTGTCTATGCTTTTCTGCATTTTTTGACACTATAAGAGATTATTTTTGATTGCTCCGGGGTCCACGCACATGGGCGGGACTATTCACTAGATTATGACTATAACAGAGATACCCCTACTACAGAACTGGAGTTACAGGACAGAAACTACTCCATTTTGTGACAGAACATTTCATTGGGTGGATTGTAAATGGCGTATATAAATACGGCGGCAGACAAGATACTTAGTTTTAGACAAATTGGTCTCAACCACTTACGCCGATGTGAAAGTAGAGCCGGACAGACAAAGAGCACATGGGTCATATCCTGAATTGAAATATTACAAAGATCACACATATCTGAGGAACCATACCATCTGGACGATAAATTATTCAAAGGGAGAAGATCCTGCCTCAATAAAAACCATAAACGGCGTACACCATGAGGGAGATTCCAAGTAACATAAGATTGTACTTTTCTTATTAGTCAGGAGTCGATGGCCAGATAAACACCCTTCTTTGAGATACGGGCTTCCCTATCCATCTTAAAACTTAGTTTCCAGGAAGCCAGTTTCAAAGTGGACTTCAGCTGGTATGCAGATAGTGTAAAAAATACTGATTCATCTAATTGTAAAAGATCAACTGCAGTTCTAAAAAAATTTACAATTAGAGAATGCTCTTTTAGAGTTCCTAGTAATTCTTTTTGAATAAGATGTCTTAAAGTACCAGGTTCACCCTTTGCGAGGCTGGAAACCCATCGCACTATCCCTGCGAGGCCCTGAACCCAACTACTATGCAGGCCAAATTCCAGCCTAAGAGCAGCCACAGTACATGCAGTGTTAACTGTGGTTAGATACCGCAAGATTTTGCCTTCCGTAGTATTTAAAAAAAAAACATTTTCTTTAGATCAACTAGTTCAATACCATACAGTAAGGAAGCTGGGATTTTAGCACGGAAGACCTCTAGCAGGAAGGCAAAGTGTCTTCTGCCTGTGGATCCATAAAGAGAAATTAAACTTTTGCCTTGTACCGTTGCCTTGTATTATTTGCTATATGGGCCTTTTCACTTAAATTGCCAACTATTGTTTTTCCTAGGAAGACATAAGATTTTACCACTTCCAACTTTTGGCCACCTACAGACCAAGCGAAACTCCCATATTTCAGCTTTTTCCTTCCCGTCATGCACATTACTTTACTTTTTAACACATTTATCTTCAGGTGGTGGGTCACTGCGTATTCATGTAATGCCTGTAGACTGTTATTTAAACCTCTTGGTGTTAAATCCAGTATTAATATATCGTCTGCATATAGCAGACAGAGAATCGGTTTACCCCCCAGTACTGGAGCGATACCTTCACTCAAACATAGGGCATAGGGGAGGTCAGATATCTATAAGGAAAATAATACAGGGGCCAATAAGCAACCTTGTTTTAAACCATTAGCAGAAGAAATAGCTTGAGAAAGGCCTCTTTCCCCTCCCAACAGGACTCTACACCAGGTATCCGAGTGGAGAGCCCGGACTAGCTCCAGAAGCATGGTCGGCATGCCAAGATCCGATAATTTCCTCCACAGCAAAGGATGGTCTACTTTATCAAATGCTGTGGAGAAGTCTATGAAGGCTGCATAGACTCTCCCTCCTCGGACTTTGATGTATTTTTCAGATATAACTTGCAATGCCGTTAGATTATCCATGGTTCCATGCCTTTGCCTGAACCCAGTCTGCTCGAGGGGTAAAATTTCACCCTTAGCCACCCAATCATTAATTAGCTTCAGAAGGCATTTTGCGAAGACTTTGCCTATGGCGTCCAAAAGGGCAATTTGTCGATAGTTCTGTGGAGAGTCACGTTCTCCCTTCTTGAAAAGGGGGACTAATATGCTCCCCTTCCAAGAAGGGAGGACGGTTTTGTGTGAAAAACAAAAACTGAACACCGGAAAAAGAATTTTGCTCCACATATTGCTATTTTGTTTTTGGACCGAGATGGGAAGCTCATCCGGACCCATAGCCCCAGAGGAACGCAAACCCTTAATAGCCAGTTCGATGTCCTTTTCAGAAGGCGGACCGTATGAAGAGCTATCCTCATATGTTCTACTACAGTCAACCACTGTTCCGTTACTTGCATACAGGTTCTCAATGTAACCAACCCATGTTTGCTCTTCAATAGGTACTGGGAGTGGTCTAGATCTTACTCCACATCCCTCCCCAATGAGTGACCAAAATGTTCTTACTTGACCTTTAAATGCAGCTTTCCGCAGTTTGATCCATAAGGTATCTTCCCTCTCTTTTTTCAATTTAACCTTCACCCTACTCCTCCTTCTTCTTAATAAAACTATTCTATGGTATCTTTCGGGGGAATAAGTTAAATACTGTGCCCTTACTAATTTGCTTATTTCAATATTAAGTAAACGAAGAGAAATGGGAATTACTTTGGTATTTCCTTTTTGATTTGTTTTTTTTGCAATGGAAATCACCACATTCATGAAATCCGCGAAACATATTATTTCAGATCCTTTCCAGTTAACCAAATTGTACACAGCAGCCTCTAGAATACTCTCCAAGCCCCTAATTGCCCTAATATCCCAATAGCATCTCCCTGATTTCTCTCCAAAGCTGACCAATTCACTGTTTAATGACCATGGATCCGTTTTTGGCGGTTTTAAATTTACAGTGATAGTTAATACTTTATGATCGCTATATAATGTATTGGATACCGTAAGATCTTTCAGGAGGGAGAAAGAGGTACTTCCCACCATCACATAATCTAGAATGGATTCACTATTGTTTGATTTATAGGTGAAATTCGCCGGTGTATCTGAGGAAAGCCTTCTATTTACTATGATTCCATCAACTTCTCCTCAAGAAGCGATTTCCCTCTCTTCTTTGTCTTAATATTGCCTGGAAAAAGGGCTTGAGGAATCTGCAAGGATTCCTCTTTGTGCTTATTCCTGAACAACTCTAGGCTGAAGTTAGAGATTTTACAATTAAAATCCCCTAACAAAATTATATGGGGGAAAGGTTCTATATCGGAAGTTTTCTTTATAAAGGAAAATACCTTCTTTAAAAGTACATTATGACAAGCATCTGGGGAAATATAAGCATTTATCAATACAATTGGTTTACAGGTTTCAACATTGTCAAAATTGAACACTGTTACTGCCTGGAAAAGATTGCTAGGATCTATATAGTGAGCAAAATTCCATTTTTATCTTATTAGACAGCAAACAGGCCACCCCGCCCCTTGCATGGCCTCTCCTAGAGGGAGTAGCTCTGCCATCTAACGAAAAGTAATCTTTTCCCGCAAATAATTTCTCCAAGTCTCATGGAGGCAGATCACATTGGCTTCTAGTGTGTGTAGGAATTGTAATTTTTCTGGGCTATTCTTTATTCCGGCGGCATTCCACGATATTATTTTTAAATCGTTGCTAAAAATGGGAATATGGCTTGGGATTATTATTAGATTTGCTCGACAAGACGCCGGGCAACCAATTCCATTGAAGACTCTCTTCTGCAGCATTTCGTTGGGAAGGGAAAGAGAGGGAATTTATGTATGTCACATGACGTACATTTTTTGAAATACAGATTTTTAGGTCTTCAATTTCAGCTGGACGATCTGTAATACCCAAGACTGTCTGAGGTAGCAAGGACTTATTAACAAGTCTTCCATTTCGGGGTTTCTCTAGAAATGGGATAACATCAATCCCCCTACTTTGTAACCCTTCTGACCATTGAAGGATGTAATTTACAATACATTTAGAATAAAACCTTACCCTCGTTAAGTTCCCAACCTCTGTTTTCAAAATATTAACTACATCTATGTCATTAGTTTGAATGAGTTTCAGGCTTTCGATCTCCCAAAAACATTTAAGGAGCGAAGATCTATTTAGTATAAGATCTGTGTCAAACAGAGGGAAAAAATCTAAATGGAGAGTATCTATACTTTCCTTTTCAGGGACATCATTTGGCCTATTAGAAGCCTTTGATCTGTTCCTATCGCGGGCACTAGGCCCAGCCACGCAAGTGGGGGCAGCGTTTTTAGCGGGACAATTGGGGTACTGCTGAGTGGTAGTTCTTTTGTGGATTCCTGATGCCTCTGGAATTTTTCATCACAGAAATATAAGTAAAATGGGCGATTTTAGGCTACATTTGAGGTTTGTAGTGTATAGTAAGAAAATTATTGGGATCCATGCACGGCACACCACCCTGGAATTCCCCGGGTGTCCAAGTTTCAAAATTGTTTGTAGTTGGTAGGTTTCCATGGTTGATAAGCGAACACGACTCCAATTACCACAGCTACCCCCATCACTAATCTCTCCAAGTAGTGATTTACGGTTTTCTGTGTTGCTGTCCATAGGCCCACCCACACAACCATTTTTACCTGAAGACTTGAGGGAACACAGAGGGTGGTAGGGAATTTGTGGCTTGCCTTACATTCCAGAACTTTTGGTCTCAGAAAATGTTGGCTTTTAGCCAAAGTGCGAAGTTTGCGAGGGCTTCTGGGGGAATATTACCTGGTGAGAGCCACACAAGTTGTGCGACCCTGGACTCTGCGGGGTTTCTAATTTTCTAAATTGTGCAGGTTATGTAGGTTTTCCTAGGTGGCAGCTGTACTAGAGCTCAAAATCTGCACCTACCCACGATGTAAAAAATCATGCAATCTGCTGGGTAAAATATGATGTGTCTTGGTCATATTTTGGAGTTTATTCGATTTGCAGTTGCAAGTCAGACACAGCAAGTGGGGTACCAGTTTTATCGTAAGACATTTGGCACTACAGAACAGTAGAAAATTGTTTTTAAAATAGGACGTCTTCGCATATGTGCCTTCCAAATGAAAGCCAGTGTGTAAGAAAGAATAAGTTCACAAAATGCCCCCTGAATGCTGGCATTGGTACCCACAAATTCTGAGATATACAAATAACTACTGCTCCTCAACTCCGCATCTGGTGTACATTTCAGAAATACATAGGTTTCCTTCATACCCATTTTTCACTCTATAGTTTACCATATGAATTGCTCTATAGTCTGTACACAAAGAAAAACCATTGTAAGATGTTGCTCAGTTATTGGCTGTAGGTACGACGGATTCTTGGAGACCCTACAAACCCTATATATACACCCACAACCAGAAGACCCTAGTGAACATACTGGCGTATTGCTTTTGTAAATCAGACATCATGACAGGAAGTTACAGACTAAAACGTTGTCAAAAATGCTGTTTTTTTCCACCCATTGTTCATTGCTCATATTTCTTATTTCAACAATTACTTACTTTGGGAAGACCTTGAGGGATCTACACAAATGACCCCTTGCTGAAGGGGTCATTGTGTTCAGAATTCTCTCTACATTTCAGAAATGTATAGCTGTCCGACATCATCCATGGGTTTCACACCTGTTTCCATCACAAACTGGAAGTAGGTTGCAATTACAAAATTGTTTTTCCCATATGTTCCTGGAAGATGGCAGGATGGTGATTTTACAACTGCGAACTTTGGTTTATTTCCTCAAAATGCCATCAACACAAACCCTTTTCTGGGCACTTTTGTCCTGCAAAAACACAGATTTAGCTACATTTTGGCTATTTTCTAAGTCCTCTACATGGGAATCCACAAACCCTGGGTACCTCTTTAGATTCCCCAGGATATTGGCAAAAAAGGACAGACATTTGCAGTGTATACCTTCTGTGGAAAAATGTTATGGAGGCCTAAGCGCAAACTACCACAAATGGCCAAAAAGGGCTCAGGTCTGGATTGAAAAAGACTCCGCTGTTAAGGGGTAAAGATATGTTTAGTTTCAGTGGTTTTTATTGACATTTTAAATATGCAGCAGGTCCAAAAATGATGATTTGGCCTTCCCACTTAAACCTTTCCTTCTCCACAAACTACCCCCTGCCTAACCTCTAAACCCTAATCACAATTCCTATACTTTAAAGCCCCCTCCACCCCAAGGCCTCCATCTCTGCTACCAAAGTCTACTGGCCTTAACTTGGCAAATGGGTTGCTATTGTGCTGTAATTTATGGGGGCCAGAAGGGACATGTTAAGTTTCTGTAATCATTATTGAAATATGTCAGGACTGGGTTCCACAGCCTGGTGAACTGATGTGACTTCTCAGCAAAGTCATATGCAATCTTTTAATGCCCTAGCAAAGTCCTGACCCTGTTGAGCGATATTTGCCTGTGTGGTTTTCTGTCTCCATAACAAGAGAATGTTCTGTTACACAGGACGCAATATAGGTAACATCCTCTTGCCTTGGGTAAAGTGTAAAGGATAAATGTCACCTGCAGGTCTCCTTAGCATAGTCAACTTCGGCAACTTATCAGTGTCTTTAACGTTAATGTGGAAGATAACAAGGCAGACCTTGTCCCAAACAAAAGTCTATCAACTTAACGCAATACCAAAGAATATGGAGTAAAGTCCCTTTTTCCCTGCAATTTCTCCAGTAAACAGTGGATTTCATGTGGTCAGTTGAGTGAAGGAGGGCTGGAGTAAGGTCCTCATAAATAAAATCTTGTAGAGTAACCTTACCATGCATAATTGTTCACTCGCAGAAAGATATAACCACATTGTTTTAAGTCTACACTCCCATTCAGTGACAGCCGGCATCTACAGGGGTGGGAGGGGATGGGCATGCATGCAAATAAAACTCAAAAACTTACCTGAAACTTCTACCAGCGTTGTCCTCTCTGGATCTCTTCTGAAACGGATCCTGCCGTGTGGGATGCAATCAAGGTGCTGCTCTCATGCTGTGAGAGCAGCACCCTGTTTGGACGCAGCAGCCTTACCCGGCACTCCCCAGCGCCCTGGAAGCCTGCACTTACTCTAACACAGCTGTCCTAACACAGCTAAGTTAGAGGTTTCAACGTGTGCATATCTGGTTGGCCATTGCAAGACTGTCTGCCAAAAAGAATGAAATGGAAGTGCTCTACCTCAGGTACTTTGTACTGTGCCTTAGCCTCCTCAAATGACCTAATCTCACCCATCAAGAAGGAAACCCAGAGTCTAAAACTGCCCTTCTGCCTCCAGATCTGAAAGGTACTAGCATCAATCCTTGGGGGAAACTCTAGATTGCCAACCACAGGGGTGAATGGTGATGGAAATGCAGTGAGACCCTCCCTTCTAACCAGGGAATCACAGATCTCTATGGTGGCCCTCCTTATCAGTGAGATGTAGCGGTTAGCGCCCAGTAGCAGTTGGAGACCCAAGGGACCCCCCTCAGTGTTCTAGAAAGCATTGTGTATTCATATTTTCTGTTACCCATCAGTTGCGGCCGCCATGACTTGCGGGTGGGATTCGTGTGGTGGTCATTTGTTGGGTCGGGTTTAATGTAAACATTTTTAAAGTACCTTACCGGACCCATGCGGCGCACCGCCTCAGCTCCTGGCCGGGTCCCGCATTTTCCTGCTGCTCTCCTGCAGAACAGGAAGCAGCCACAGGCAGCCTCTCTCCCCTCCTCTAAGCCAATCACAACGCTGCAATGGCAGTGTTGTGATTGGTGGGGATGGCAGGCAGCTGGGCGTCAATGGAGAGTCCACTTTCTCTATGTAGGCTGCTTGCAGCCTACATAGTACCGAAGTACTGAAACTTCCAGACCCCCTATCTTTGGATGGTTTGGGTATGCTCTCTTGGTTAGTTTTAACTTCTCTCACCTCTCATAAGTAGGAAGCGCAGAAAGGGTTGCAGGGCGCTATCCTCTGCCTTGATAGGCAGGGGCAGAGAATGGAAAACATATAAAATTCACTGTAATAGTGTCATTTTTAGATCAGTTTTTCCTCCCACCTGAGAGAGGACCTGGCTTATGACAGTGGTTAATGTTGCCTAAGCCTTAATAAGCAGTTCCTTTTTGTTGAGCATAAATCATACCTTGTCTAATTGGATTAAGCAAACTAATTGGATTAAGCACATTAATTGATTTTCCTACCAACTGGTGAGGATTTCAAAATCAATCTTTAAGAGCGAGATAGGGCAATATGATAAGCACCTCGCTGGGTCTTTGCCTGGTTTGGCTAGCAGAGAAATACTTGCTTCAGCCTTTAATTGCAAGACGCCCTTAATCAGTGTTTAGTTTGTGTTAGTAGAAGTGTTGTCAGCATAGGGAGGAGCTGAATAGCATTCCTCTTGTAAACGCGAGCCGTAATACGTTTTGGCCTGGTTCCTTGGCTGGCTTTGTTTTGTAGCTCCCTCAATCTGCACTGTTGTGATAGGCTCTTCAAGAGGGTCGGAGTACTGTGGGGCAGCTTGGGAAATGTGTTGGAGTCTGGTAGGAAGCATATGCTTTTGGGGAGACATGTTCTGCCGTGAAAAGGCTTTGCTAGTAGGCTTGGATTTGTGAAATGCGTTTTGTGTTGGGTCTCACCTAGGCAGCGTGACGTAATGACATCACCACAACACGGTATCAAGTTGTAGGCTTCATTTATTGACACACCAGTTAATGGCGTGATCCTTTCCTTCGCCAGCCACAGAGCAACTGTCGCTGGATGAATCCTACAACCAAAACATTCCTTCCCACAACCTCTGTATGACACATGGAGGTTCTACATTACAACACATCCCTTTCCCTTCCACACAAAAGTAGAAACGAAAACAAACTGCAATTTTGCAGTTTGTTTTCAAAAACCTAATTAAATCATGACGCCAGCTGTCAGAAAATTTCAACAAAGTTACACAATAGAACTAGTATACAAAAATACAGTAAAAGCAGAAGAAAAAAGGGAACACATAAAGATCAGTAGAGCGTGACATAATCCTCCAAATAACGAAGAGGTCCATGAAGTCTAGGAGTGCGGCTTCCTCTACTCGCCCCATGAGGAATGATATAGGGGTGCATGGGTCCTCTGGCATCACCACTTCCACACTCAACATGCCCACTCATCTCCTACCTTGTTACTGACCAATTCCTCATCACTCATAATCATGAAACCATTTAAGCTTGCACGTAGGGGCTCAATGGTAACTTTACACTGTCACCTGTCCTTTCTGGTACAATGCCACTTTTTGTTTATTCTTAAGTTACCATTGTCCAACACCACTGTGCCTTCTACCAGGCCGGGTCACCCCTCCTGCTCCCGAGGATTCCTGCCGCCGCTGCCCTGAGCGACCCAGCCGCCGCTGAGCCGCCCGCCTGTGCTGTTTCCCGCCGCTGCCTCCCTGCGGCCCCGCCCACCTGCTACCCATTGGCCGCCCTGCTCCCGCCACCCAGCTGACCCGCCCTCCCGGCTCCTGATTTATGACGCCCCCAGAGCGACCGCGCAGCGGACGCGCGCAGCGGGAGCACCGAATGAGCGCCGAAGGTGCGCCAAAGGTAAGCCCGTCTGCGCCCGTCTGCGCCTGGCCCGCGCCCAGCGCCAGGACCCCTGGCCCCCACCGACGGAAGCCGACCCGACTGACCTACACCGCCACCGAACTCAACGCACTCAACACCGGCCGAACCCCGGGCTGCTACCGAGCCACACCGAGACGCACCCACGGACCCTTCAGCTGCCACTCCTGAAAATTCACCTGCAACCGGACCCACGCTACACCAGCACCCACCAAGCCGAACTCCAGCAGCACCCACCTGAAGTGCATCCTGCTCAACACCCGCTCCGTCCACAGACACGCCGTCGAGCTCTGGAACCTGCTCGACACCACAGCCCCAGACGTCGCCTTCCTCACGGAAACCTGGATGAACGCCTCCTCAGTGCCCGACATCGCCATCGCCATCCCGGACGGCTACAAGATCATCCGGAGGGACCGCGTCAACCAGACAGGAGGAGGCATCGCCATCATCCACAGGAACACCTGCCGCATCACGACCGACACCGACGATACCCTCGCACCCGCCGAACACCTGCACTTCCAGATCCACGTCAACCCCAAGACTACCCTCAGAGGCACTCTCATCTACAGACCCCCGGGACCACGCACACAATTCAGCGAAGACATCGCCGACTTCATCAGCCCTCCCCTCCGCCGACTACATCCTCCTCGGGGACCTCAACTTCCACCTGGAGAACAACAACGACCGCAACACCACCACCCTGCTGGACACCCTCGCCAACCTCGGACTCAAGCAACTGGTGACCACCCCCACCCACTACGCCGGACACACACTCGACCCGGTCTTCTCCTCCAGCAAGGACATCGCCTTCAGCCACGCCATGGGACTCCACTGGACGGACCACAGCTGCGTCCACTTCAGCTTCAGAAGGACCACGCTCCACCATCACCAGCAACAGGTTCCCCGCAGAAGCTGGAACAAGATCACTGCAGACCAGCTTGTTACTTCCCTGAGCAAGAACCCTCCCACCAGCACAACGAACCCCAGCCAAGCGGCCACCAACCTCACGAAATGGATCAGCGACTGCGCAGATGACCTCGCCCCTCTGAAGACCCCGCCGAGCAGACCCGGCAGCAAGAAAGCAACATGGTTTAACGACGAACTCAAGAGCTCCAAGAAGAACTGCAGAGCACTCGAGAAAACCTGGCGCAGAGACCCAACACCGGACAACATGACTGCCCTCAAGCTCGCCACCCGAAAACACCACCAACTGATCCACGCCACCAAGAAAACCGCATTTAAGGAACGACTGGACAACAACGCACACAACAGCAAAGAACTCTTCAACATCGTGAAAGAGCTCTCCAACCCCAACGCCGGAAACAACGACATCACCCCTTCGCAAGACCTCTGCAACTCCCTCGCCTCCTACTTCCACAACAAGATCGCGGACATACACAACAGCTTCAGCACTCAACCGACGCACGCCACGACCGAACCACCGCCCCCCACAACCACCCTCCGCGCCTGGACCACGATCAGCACCGAAGACACCGTCAACACGATGAACTCCATCCACTCCGGATCTCCGACAGACCCCTGCCCTCACCACGTCTTCAACAAGGCCGACGCTGTCATCGCACCCCACCTGCGGGACATCATCAACACCTCCTTCGACACCGCTACCTTCCCGGAGAGCTGGAAGCACGCCGAACTCAGCGCCCTACTTAAGAAGCCATCAGCCGACCCCACCGACCTCAAGAACTACCGCCCCATCTCGCTGCTCCCGTTTCCAGCAAAAGTCATCGAGAAGACCGTCAACAAGCAACTGGCCGCCTTCCTCGAGACGAACGGCTCCCTCGACCTCTCGCAGTCTGGCTTCCGGGCCAACCACAGCACCGAGACCGCCCTGATCGCAGCTACCGATGACATCCGAGCCCTGCTCGACAATGGAGAAACAGCGGCCCTCATCCTCCTGGACCTCTCCGCGGCCTTCGACACTGTCTGCCACCGTACCCTAGTACAGCGCCTCAGCAACGTCGGAATCCAGGAGAAGGCACTGGAGTGGATCATCTCCTTCCTTGCTGGAAGGACACAGAGAGTCCGCCTCCCCCCGTTCAGATCGGAGGCCACCGAAGTCATCTGCGGCGTTCCTCAAGGCTCCTCGCTCAGCCCAACACTCTTCAACGTCTACATGAGCCCCCTCGCAGCCATCGCACGCCAGCACAACCTCAACATCACCTCCTACGCCGACGACACCCAGCTGATCCTGTCCCTCACCAACGACCCCGCCACCGCCAGAGCCAACCTACACGAAGGGATGACAGACGTTGCCAAGTGGATGATGAACAGTCACCTGAAACTGAACTCGGACAAGACGGAAGTCCTCATCCTGGGATCTTCACCCTCCGCCTGGGAAGACTCCTGGTGGCCCCCCGCCCTGGGCAGCGCACCCAAACCCACAGACCACGCACGCAACCTGGGCTTCATCCTGGACTCCTCCCTCTCCATGACCAGACAAGTCAACGCCGTCTCCTCGTCGTGCTTCAACATCCTGCGCATGCTACGTAAGATCTTCCGATGGATCCCCACCGAGACCAGGACGACGGTCACCCAGGCCCTCGTCACCAGCCGTCTGGACTACGGCAACTCCCTCTACGCCGGAACCACCGCCAAACTCCAGAAGAGACTCCAGCGGATCCAGAACACCTCAGCACGACTCATCCTGGACATCCCCCGCCGCAGCCACATCTCCGGACACCTGAGAGACCTGCACTGGCTCCCGGTCAACAAGAGAATCACCTTCCGGCTCCTCACCCACGCACACAAAGCCCTACACAACCAAGGCCCAGGATACCTCAACAGCCGCCTCAACTTCTACGCTCCCAAACGCCAGCTCCGATCGACCAGCCACGCCCTCGCCGCCGTCCCCCGCATCCGAAGAGCCACCACAGGAGGAAGGTCCTTCTCCTACCTGGCCGCCAAGACTTGGAACTCCCTTCTGAATCACCTCCGCCTGACCCAAGACCACCTCGCCTTCAGGAAGCAGCTCAAGACCTGGCTGTTCGAGCAGTAGCGGACCCCCTCCCCCCAGCGCCTTGAGACCCTCCGGGTGAGTAGTGCGCTATATAAATGCTTTGATTGATTGATTGACCACATACCTGTCACACACTTGCTTGACTCTGAACGGCCCCAATATGTAATCAGTCCCTTGCCTACCATTCCATGTTTTATCCTGACCCTGTCACCAACAGACACCTCTCTTCTTACGCCACTCACCTCCGCACTCTCTTTCCAATCAGTACCATTGAGCCAAGCCAGGGTCATTTTGGCTCCAGGCTTTCTTCCCCACATTTTCTCAAAGGGAGAAACATTGGTCTATCCATGAACTGTGGTGCGATGAGCCCATACCATATCATCCACCATAGACCTCTTTTCCACTTTGGATAGCCTTAGAAATAGAACCTTTAACCAATCGGTTAGCACTTTCCGCCATGCCATTGACCTCGGGGTTGTACAGAGCAGTGTGATGATGTTCAATACCACAATTTTCCAGCAAGCTCTTCATCTCATGAGGAACTAGTTGAGTACTATTATACGTGATAAGCACACAAGGTAGCCCTTCGTCCAAAAAATCACTCTTCAAGGTCTCCAGTTGTTCTGGTGGTCACATCAGGAATGAACTTTACCATTAACCATTTGTAATGCACATTCACTACAATCATAGCATGTCTCATCCCTTCTTTTTACAAAAGCATTGGTTCGATTAAATCTAAGCACACAAGAGAGGACACCCCGGGTCCTCAATATGCCCTTGGAACGATAATACACCTTTCTTAAGCCTCTTCTCACTCACTCCGCACACTTCACAGTTCTCCACCCGCAACATGATTTGTTCATCCCTATATGGTCACCAAACATTGTCCCTCACATTTTTTCGTCATCGTTTGACCTAACTGTCCCTCATGAGACTTTCTCTCAATCCGTCTGGTGGCACAAATTTGTCATTTCTCATCAGCACATGCTTGTCACTCAAAGTGAACTCATCCAGAATTTTTACAAAAGGTCTAAGACAGAGCAACTGTACTCTTTCTACACCCCCACACACCACCACTTTGCCCACATTCTGGAGGACAGGATCACGATCCATACAATTATTCAATTTTTAAGCAAAGAATGAACTTCCAACGCATTATTCCAGATCACACAACAATGCCACAGCCCCTTCCTTTGCCCAAGCTGCAGGACCAAAAGAATTTTGTCACACTACAGAGCAGGTCCATATGATCAGGCATTTCATTCTTTGCAGTAAACCATATGTGGTTTACATTATTGGGTGTCCGTGCAAATTGATCTATGTGGGCAGCACAGTACGCAGTCTCAAGACTAGGATCCAAGAACATCGCAGAGCCCTGCTACACTTAGATCCTAGATACCCCAAGACTGATGATTATAGGGTAGCACACATGGGGCACCCCGCTTTCTGGTTCTACGGAATTTATCAGATCAAAGTAAGCACACGGGGTGTTGACGGAACTGGCCTTGAGGCAAAGTGAAGCCAAATTGATTTGCAGGTTACAGTCCATCACCAAGGGGCACAATATGGACAACTAGTTCCACTATTTCCTGAGATAAGGTGGATACTTGGCATTCCAATCTGGAATGTTGGTCATCCTATGGCTTTGTTTTCATTTAACTACAGTCCCTACTCTAGTATACCACACGGGGACTTATGTGTTCCATGCCCTGGACTGGGCCAACTCTTCTGTGTTAATTGGGCCTTGGACCCTTGCTGACATGCTAGTATGTTTTTCTGATAACTCCTTATGCTGCTTTTGGGATAATATGGCCTGTCGCTCTCTGCCTTTTATGCTTCTATTCCTTTGTCTTGGGTAACCCACATTATGGACTTCTATGTGACTTTGGCCGTACTCTATCTTGTTCTCATCTGCGCATTTTCTCACCTGCGCATTTGCTTTAATTCCCCCCATGGCATCGCGTAGGGTCTCATAGATTTTGAGATAGTAGCTCACACTAATTTCGCTAACCTGTCTTTTTGATGATGTTTTTATTATGTTTAGTGGCGTAGGAGAGGGTGCTTTATCCTTGGTTGCACCTCAATATGAGTTCTCATGCCTGGGACGACTCCTGGTGGCCCCCCGCCCTGGGCAGCGCACCCAAACCAACTGACCACGCACGCAACCTGGGCTTCATCCTGGACTCCTCCCTCTCCATGACCAGACAAGTCAACGCCGTCTCCTCGTCGTGCTTCCACATCCTGCGAATGCTACGCAAGATCTTCCGATGGATCCCCACCGAGACCAGGAAGACGGTCACCCAGGCCCTCGTCACCAGCCGTCTGGACTGCGGCAACTCCCTCTACGCCGGAACCACCGCCAAACTCCAGAAGAGACTCCAGCGGATCCAGAGCACCTCAGCACGACTCATCCTGGACATCCCCCGCCGCAGCCACATCTCCGGACACCTGAGAGACCTGCACTGGCTCCCGGTCAACAAGAGAATCACCTTCCGGCTCCTCACCCACGCACACAAAGCCCTACACAACCAAGGACCAGGATACCTCAACAGCCGCCTCAACTTCTACGCTCCAACGCGCCAGCTTCGATCGACCAGCCACGCCCTCGCCGCCGTCCCCCGCATCCGAAGAGCCACCACAGGAGGAAGGTCCTTCTCCTACCTGGCCGCCAAGACTTGGAACTCCCTTCCGACCCACCTCCGCTTGACCCAGGACCACCTCGCCTTCAGGAAGCAGCTCAAGACCTGGCTGTTCGAGCAGTAGCGGACCCCCCCCCCAGCGCCTTGAGACCCTCCGGGTGAGTAGTGCGCTATACAAATGCTCTGATTGATTGATTGATGCGACCTTGGTCTCACTTCATCTTGCTTACATCACCTGTTCCTTTTTTTTGTTCTTTGCCCATCTCTGGGTCAGTCTGATTTCTCCATTTTGCTTGTTCTAAGATGTTGTAATGGGTTTAGCCACGTAGGGGAGGGTGCGTTATGCATGGCTCCCATCCTTATAACTCTAGGTGACTGCGCTGTTGAAAAACACATGAGGTTCTTTGCGATGAGGCTTACCGGATTGTTTGGTTTTTGCAGTTTTGGTTGGCCGTCTAGCCCCTGCTGTTGCACTTTGTGGGAGGGAGTGGGGGTTTGGGGACCTATGAGTTTTTATTTTTTATTTCTCAGTATTCATAATTTAATCTTCAGTTTATATTTCCCCGTTTTTGTTTATTTTTTGTAATTTTTTTTGTCTCCCCTTTGTTGTTCTGTGATCTGGCTTGCCCCTTTTTAGCCAGGAATGGCTCTCACGGTCCGCTGTTGTTAGTGCCTATTGACTGAAGGACCATGTTCATCCACCTCTGACCAATCCAAAGATAAGCGTGAGAGGCAATCAGCTTGTGTGTTCTTCCACCCTGGTTTACTCTTAAATCCTTGAATCTAGCCTAGCAGACCCCTTGCCAGCCCCACCAGGACTTTGACATATACCTTCACCATAACACTTCTCCTCTCATTACTTTACCTGCGCATCCCACTAACCCAACCCTCTAACCAATCGAGACCCACTTACTCTCTGACAGTAGTTTAACCAACTCCTGACTTACATACTACTCTCCCATTCAACTTTACCCCATTCTAGACTAACACTTGTCCTATACCCACTGACTCCTGACCTATATACTATCCCTCCTCTCAACTACACCCCCTTTCCTGATTGACCTCTGACCTTTTCCTACACTAAACTACGTATCCTAGTGCACTTTACTCACCACCCTAATACCTTCCCCTTTCTGCCCTGTTTTGATCTACACTCCACCCGGTTTTTGTCGGTTGATGCTCTACTTAGGCAGCCTACTCTTCACTCCACTTTCCTCCTAAATCTGCTTCTCCCTCATCACTTCCTTCAACTCCCCTCCTCCCTTCTCACCCTTAATGTTTTATATTTCGGGATCGCTTCCATAATTTGTTACGCACAACATGAGCTGATTCACATTCTTACCACTACTCTCTCATCTCACATCCCTCTTATCTGATGCGTCTGTCCGCTGTATTTTCATTAGTTGGTGAGCTATCTTCATCATGTATTCCGTACTCTACTGTTCCATGTGATATGATATGCACTATCCTCGCCATATATGCTATATCTGCCATATATGCCATATTTTACTATTGATTCTGTGCATTGTAAGGCGCTCCATCTGCATTATGTCTCCTATATTCTACTGTTTGTTTATCCTGTTATGTTCGCGCTAGGTGATCTGATGTGCTCCATCTTCCCCACATATGCATATGCTTTATCGCCATTTATGCCTTCGCTTATTGTTTATTTTGTAACAGCATACTACCACCGACTTGATGTCCCTCTGTTATGTTGTGCACTATCCTAGACATATAAGCTATATCTGCCATATATGCCATATTTAAATGTTGATTCTGTGCATTGTGCTCCATCTTCATTATGTCTCTATATTCTACTGTCTGTTGATTTTGTTATGTTCGCACTAGGTGTTTTGATGTGCTCCATCTTCCCCATATATGCTTGTATCACCATTTATGCCTTCGCTTACTGTTTATTTTGCATCAACATACTACCACCTAATTGATATCCCTCGGCCTCTACCCACCCTCATCCATCTATCACCGTTTGAACCTACCTAATTTGTCCACTGGTTACGCCACACCCCCTACCAGCTCCTCTTTTTGCAACATGGGTGTCCTCTTCTATTTGCTGCCCCTGCTTGGTTGCAACCACACCTCTCACGGCTGGTCCCTGCTTTAGCTAAATATATCTCAACCCAGTATTTAGCCTCCCACTCAGAGTGGTCCAAGCGGTCTTTGCTTCTCCCCTCGCTCCACACTCTCTCCCTACTCTCCCTACAAGGCCTCCCCTCACATATCCCCTTTCTACCTCATCCTCACCCATCTCGAAACTAGGCCCTAACTCCTGGTCTATCCTATACCCTCCCCATCTCTCCAAACATGGGGAAAAAAACCTCAAACATAAACTTCTATGTCTCCAACCAGAAATCTTATTTGCTGACCACCACAATACCCTCAACTCCTCTATTGTCACCAACTACATCTTCTACTCCAAACGCCCATCGAAATGGAAAAGCCTATTCCTTCGACACCTCCCTATCACTGTCTCCTCCCGCAAGATTCCTTACGGTCTCAAACTATCCACCACTATCTCTTCCTCATTCTTGGTTGTAGCAGACATCTCCATCTTCAAATCTGGAAACATCCTCATCCAAGCATCTGAAAATCACCTCCTCATCTTTGAACATTACTTTAATGCGCTATCCCAACTCCTCTCACAGCCCTCAAACCCTCCCCTCTCACCCCCTCAACCCCTGGACTCTGCACCTCTCTTCTCTTCCCCCGCCCTTCACGAACCATGGTGTCTCTCACCACCCACCACCTCTCCCGAACTTACCCTTTAACCCCCTATCTTCGATGTTTATTCTCAACATCTACTGACTACCCCAGCCCTCAACTCCACCACTATCCCCAACACCCGACCCCCCCTGCACCCCCTTCAACCTGCACAGCATCGCCTGAACGCCAACCTCTACTGACTACCCCAGCCCCCAACTCCACCGCTATCTCCAACACCTGATCCCCCCTGCACCCCCTTCCACCTGCACAGAATCGCCCACTCCCAACACCACTGCCCCTGCCCAGCCTCAATTGGCCTTCCTGGCCTCCGTCTCTACCTCTATCTTTTGTGCTGACTCTCCACTCCCCCTCCCCCCTCTAACTCCCCACACGACTCCACCCTCCTCTCCCCACAATCCTGAGGACTATTGCCTATCACTACTTACATCCCTCGTGCCTAACTGTTTTATCTGTTACGAAACCCGTGTTTCCCAAGCTCCAAATGTTCCTGCACCCCCCACATCCCCTGCACCCATCGACTTGCCCACCCCCTCTCGACTATTCTAAACTACCTAATGTCCCTGTCCCGATCACTCCCCAATCCATTAGCCCACTGTCCTCTATTCCCCTTTCACCCTCTAACTCCCATTTCACCTCACTCTCTGATGCACTTTCTCCCCTCCCACCTCCCCAAATGCCCCACCTCTCCCCCTCATTCTCTCCCACACCTCTCCCTCTGATTACTCCTTCTCACACTCCCTCGGTCTCGCATATATCCCATATATCCCGGGTACATCAATGCCTGTTGTCTCCCCGCCCCATCTTACAATGCTTCCGCCCAATCCGAATTCCCCTCCCACGTCGACCCCCTGTGCCCTCCATCTCCCCAAAGATGATCACGCTACACACCATACTTCAAGTCCCCTCCCCCTCCAGGCTATCCCCCCTTCCGCTCATCAATCTTCGTCCCCCTGAATTACGCTAACTCCTCTAACCTCCCAAACACTATCGATCCTCTTCACTCCTCACTTCTCACACAATCACTCCTTAATGTTGAACTACTCCTGATGTCCCTTGTCGTTGAACTCGCCTCTCTCAGAACTGATGTCTCACACCTTACTAAAGCCCACCCCTCTGACCAGGCTCACACATTGGTCCCTTCGCAAATCTCTATCCCCTTATCGTCACACACCAACTCCTCTACTCTTAATCTCCCCAATAACTGCCCTCCTTGCACTGAAGCTGTTACCAACACCAATACGCCTCCTTGCGATACCACCTACACCAGCACTCCACCTTGCCCTACCCTCCCTCGTAACCTCAATACCTCATCCATACCCGCTGAACTCACCAAAATTGCCCATGCCTTCAGTGCCAACACTCCCCCCCCCCCTCCCTCTACCACATGCTCTGCATCCGTGGAATTCAACTCCCTTACTAGCTCTTTTGCATCTCCCCCAGAATCCTACCCTTCTACTGCCCCTAGCCTTCAGTCCACTATCCCTGTTCTCCTGGGTACAAGCAGACTACCCCTTCTTCCGACATCACCTAGACCCCCACAACAACTAAGACCCGTACCCCCCTGTCCCCGATCTCAATTACCCAACACCACCACCCTATCATGCATGCTGATTAACTGCCAATCCGCCTCCTGCCACGCAACAGAGATTGCGGAAACTATTTTCAGGGAAATCATAGACATAGCATTCCTTACTGAAACCTGGCTTAACCCCACTCCACTCCTTTTCTAGACTTGCTGATCCCCCTTATCTCATCATTAAAAAAGATAGAAGTGAACAAATAGGAGGGAGTCTTGCCATTACCTTCAGAGATAATCGTAATCTCTCGCTTGTCCAACTGCAAGACCCATCCACATTTGAGTACCTCTGCGCAGATATCAATACCCCAGGGTCCCCTGCCATTAGGCTTCACACTATCTACCACCCCCCTGGAAACTCTATCTCTTTTACCAAAGAGATGTCCGATCTTATTACTCTAGCATCACTCTCCCACTCTAAAAACATCTTTCTAGGGGACTACAACATCCACTGGAATACAAATGACGACCCTGCTGTCTCCCGGTTTAATGATATCATGTACATCACCTACCTGACCCAACTCTGCCAATCCCCAACTCACACCAAAGGTGCCACCCTTGATGCTATCCTGACTAGCAAGGATCTCGCCTCCCTCTCAAAGATCCTTCCAGTAGACTGATCCGACCATCACCTTATCCTCTTCAACTTAAATGGCTCCATTATACACCTGACCCCCATAGGCAGTTTGCCTTTGAAACCTACTCGTAAACTTCAACTTTTTCCGCCGGGCGCATTGGAATCCACTATTAAATCTCGCTTACTTCTCCCCCCTTTCTCCCATAGCACCAATGACCTAACTGAACACTACAACAATTCTATTGTTGAAGCTCTTGATCAAATTGCCCCTATCAAATACAAACAAGAAAAAAACATCCCACCAAAATCCTGGTTCAATTCGGACCTTAACAAGGAAAGACGGGCAATCAGAACGTACCTCGAGGAATCATCCCACCACTGACAATTTGATGCTTTTGAGAAATGCTAGGGCCCAATACAAAAAACACATCTTAAATGAAAAAGCCTCCTATCTTCGAGCGCAGCTAGACCAGGCCAGAAACCGCCCTAGAGAACTCTTTAACATTGTTAAAAAACAAACCTCCTCTGGCCCTCCCAAAATACTAGCCACTATTGAAAGATGTGAAGAAATCGCCAGCTTCTTCTCCAACAAAGTCAACACGATCGAACTTTCCTTCGCCTCCACCCCCTCTCACCTCAACCTCCCCTCAAACATCACCTCCTCCTAACATTCGTAGCACTAGCTCGCCCTCCTCCCCCCGTTGCAAGACAACTCTCAACCACTCTCAGTTCCCCCCCTCCCAGTCTCCACTCTCATACACCACCAAACTAAAAACAGTGCCTCCTGGAGCGAATTCTCCCCTGTCTCTGAAACAGCTATCATCAACATCATCTCAAATCTCAAACCATCCTCTCACACTAAAGACCCTCTTCCCTCTCACCTGGTCCAAGAACTCAAGCACATCATTGCCCTGCTCCGGACCAATATCATCAACTCCTCTCTTTCCACGGGCTGTGTTCCCGCCTCCCTTCAGATAGGTCAAATCTCCCCCATCCTCAAAAACTCCTCCGCCGACCCCAATGACCTCAACAAACTATGCCCCATCTCTAACCTTCCCTTCCTCTCAAAAGCCCTGGGAAAATGTGTCCTTTCCCAACTAGATAACCATATCGTCTCTTTCAATCTCCTTGACATGTTCCAATCGGGCTTTAGAAAAGGATGCGGTACCGAAACGGCCATGCTCAATATTACAGACGACATTCACCGCTCTCTAGACAGAGGTGACTCCTCTCTACTAATCCTCCTTGACCTTTCGGCGGCATTCGATACTGTCCACCATCCAACCCTTCTTAACACCCTTAAAGGTCACTTTGGTCTTGAGGGCACCGTACTCAAATGGTTCTCCTCATTATTTCAAAACAGATCCCAACAAATTAAGCTCAGTCAATGCCTCTCCAAACCCCAACCCGTCTCACTTGGCGTTCCACAAGGCTCTATCCTCTTCCCCATCCTATTCAATCTATTCATGGAACCACTCACCCTCATTCTCAAACAAGCCAAAATATGCTACCACCTCTATGCTGACGACACCCAACTTTACTACAAGATCAAATCCCACAATGACATCCTTCACCTCAACGACACATTGAATAAAGTTCAAGCCTGGTTCCACCTCAATCATCTCAAACTGAACCCTAAAAAAACTGAAATCATCCTATTTAGTCCCAAGAGCAACTCTCTCCCTATTCAACTCTGGATCAACGATATCACAGCTCTCAACTGCCCCCTCTCCACCTCGAACTCTGTCAAATCCCTAGGCATCAGCATTGATCTAAACCTGAATCTCATCCCACACATAAAAAATGCTGCAAAAAATGCCCTTTTTACCCTTCATCACCTCAAAAAACTGAAACCTTTTATTCCAGCCGATGACTTTAGAATTGTTGTCCAATCACTTGTCCTGTCTAAAATTGATTATGGTAACGCAACACTCGCTGGCACCCCTAAAATCCACCTGGCACCGATTAAATGTGTTCTCAACCTCGCCACCAGACTATCTCCGATTGTAAAAAATTCGACCACATCTCTCCCGTCCTTAAAAACCTCAACTGGCTCCCAATCGAAGGAAGATCCACATACAAGATTGCATGTATCACGCACAAAGCCCTCCACCTAAACACCCCCTCTTATCTTGCTGACAAGTTACAAAAAGCTGGGTGCTCTAGGTCCCTTAGGAACACTAACTCCCTTGTCCTAATCCCGCCCAAACTCAAATGCAAAAAAGCCCAATCCCGTGCATTCTCTGGTAATGCCCCTACGATTTGGAACTCTCTCCCCAAGGTTTTCCGCTGCATCCCCTCCTACCCTCTCTTCAAAAAAAGGCTCAAATCACTTCTTCTCAACAAATATTGGGGCACCTAATGCCACTGATTTGAGCACTGTCCAATCCTGCTCCCTGCTATCCCCTCACCCCCTTTCCCACCTCTTACCACCTCTTACCTCCTCTCCTCCTGTTTTACACCCCCTATTTCTCCGATTCTCTATACTCTCTATCCTCTTTTTGATCTCCTTGCCTCTCCTCCCCCACTCACTCATTTAAAAGCTGTTTTTTATCCCCCATGATTACTTGCACACGGCTTTTGTCGTCCTATATGGCTACCTCCTATCCATTTGATTTTAATGTTTTATATCTTTCATGATTAATGCACACGGTGAACTATTTCTTGTATGTATACCGACCCTGTAAAGCGCTCTGATACCCTCGGGTCCAGTAGCGCTATAAAAAACTCTCTAAATAAATAAATAAGACCCATAAAAAGATCCTAACATGCAGTAGCTAAAGCCCCGCTCTCAATGACAGTAGTTGCTCTCACAATCTGTTAGAGACTGTGATGCAAAAGGCACAGTCTTCTCCGTTCCAGCATGTACCTAAGATGACCGCTCACAGGCACTTGCATTCACAGTCACATACGTTTTGAGTTGGATGTCAAAAGGTGCAAGGATCCCGCCCGCATCACAAATGTCTTCCTTCACCACATCATATGCTCTTTGTTGACTTTCGTCCCACAGAAACGTGCATCCCTTCTTTAGCAACACCCTCAAGTCTTCAGTTATGCTAGCAAAGTTTTCCACAAATTTAGCATAATAGTCAATCAAACACATGAATGATCGTAACTGATCCTTAATCATGGGGAACTGGTGCGGACCGAATAGCTTTCAATAAGACTACCTTGGGACGAACCCCTTGACCAGAAATAGTATGTCCATGGTATTCAATCTCCTCCACCAAAAACCTACATTTGTCCCTCCACAAGTGAGCCCTGCTTCCCTAAGCCTACCCAACACAGACCTCAAAGTTTTGTTATGCTGCTGGATGGACCAACCAAAGACCAAGATGTCGTCTTGAAAGAATTTCACATTCTGTAGTAGGGGATCTCTGTGTATAGTCATAATCTAGTGAATAGTCCCGCCCATGTGCGTGGACCCCGGAGCAATCAAAAATAATCTCTTACAGTGTCAAAAAATGCCGAAATGCATAGACACTTAAGAGAGAATTTAAAGACAGATAATGCAGCCTAAAAAGGCTACACTGTCCAGTACTTCAACTAGAAATTCCACCATAAAATCCACAAAACAGCAAAAGCCTGTACAGATTTCCATTGCTTTAACAGCAAACTCCCTCAGGAATGATAGAGAAAAGAACCTGGACAGACAAGCCCCATAGGCTGCCATTATGTGGCTCAGAACAGGATACTGTGCCTTTAAGAGAATCTTCCAGAACCTTCTCCCAGTATCCCAGAATGCATAGCAGGTCCAACTTACTTTCAGTTCTATTTTCCGGCTCCTGCAAGCAGGACCCTGGAGCATTGAGCTCTCCCTTTTCAAGGGTTTTGTTGGTGTTTTTTCACTAAATTCGATTTTGTGTACTTTTAAAGTACTCTGGTGACTTTCGTCTTGGTTTTCTGCACCCTGTTGTTGTCCATAATGCCTGCATTATTTGACAAATGCCCGGAGTTCTCCAGGAAGAAGGCCAAGTCAGATCCCCATGAGGTGTGTATCCTCTGCCTTCCCTCTTCCCACATCCCAGAGGAGTGTGAGATCTGTAAAGGCTTCTCTGGCAGGACCCTGAAGGACAGGAGGAAGATCAGACTTCAGGGCCTTGAAGAGAGAAGACTGAAGGCTCAAGGTGGGTCTGGAGGGGCTTCTACTGCCCATGCTGAGGCCTCTGGGGGGCTCCCCAGGGGCAGGAAGTCCAGCAAACGTCCGCTGTCTTCGTCTGGGTCGGTTGCACTGACCACGACGTCGAGAGGAAGGTCCACGGCCAGTTCCCGGTCTCCCCAGGGCTCTGGGTCGAGAAAACGTCGTCCGTCGAGGGACTTACACAGGCCGCCGTCGAACCCAGTGTCGATTTCTTCATCGTCGCCGTCGGCGTCGAGTGGACGGCATCGAAGGACCCGGCGTCGGCGCTCGCCGTCGAGACGACACCGCCGTTCGCCGTCAAGGGCGAGGACATCGTCGTCGTCGAGGGGATCCTCGTCGTCGAGGCCGCCGTCGAAGCGGACAAGGTCGCCGTCGAGGCAGACGAGGTCTCCGGCGCAGAAGAAGTCGACGTCGAGGCGATCGAAGAAGTCGCCGTCGAGGCGGTCGAGGTCGCTGTCGAGGCGTAAGTGCTCGCCGTCGAGGTATAGAGGATCGTCCATCTGGTCAGGATCGACGTCGAGGCATAGAAGCCGGTCGACGCCGAGGCGTGTGAAACGGTCGACGCCGAAGGGCCGCTCGACGTCGAGGGGACCACGTTCGACGTCTGGACACCGGTCTTCGACGTCGGAGGGTCGTAAGGACAGGCCGAGGACTGTGGGGGGCTCCCCTCAGTCAGGAAAGGATGGTGGGTCGCCGGGAACGGTGCACTCAGAGGTGTATACCCCTAAGAAGACTATTACCCCCCCTCCTCCTCCTCCTCCTTTGCCTAGAGGTCCTCCTCCGAGGGCTCCAACCCCTCCTCCATTGCCTCCTCTACCTGCTCTTCCGTCAGGACCACAGGCCCCTGTGCCTGGTGCTCCTCCTCCGGTTCCACCGAGATCGGTGTCAATGCCCAGACTTCCGACACCTCCGAAGAAGACTCCTAAGTCGAAGGTTCCCCCTAAGCCCAAGACGTCCGTCCCGGGGAAGCCGGCGGAGCGTCCCAGACCCAGGAGATCGAGGTCGCGCTCAGGGAAGAGAGACAGATCTAGGAGTAGACACGGATCCTCCTCTAGATCCAGACATCGCCATAGGAGGCATAGGTCCAGGTCCCGTTCGACCTCTAGGACCCGTTCCTATTCACCTACATTGTCGGACTCACCGGAGACGAGGGTGTCTCCGATAGATGACATTGGCACGTTCCAGGAGGTTCTCCTGAGGGGGGCAGCGAAGTTGGGGATCAAGGTGACGGCCCCTACGCCGACGACTTCTGTGATCTTTGAGACTTTGCACAAGAAGCACCTGTCTCGCCCCCTACTGCCTTTGGTGCCAGGACTGGTTGAGCCTGCTGAACAGCTCTTCCTTACGCCGGCGGTGGTGAAAGCCGCTCCCTCCAGGCTTGTCAAGAAGTACAGGGCGCCAGAGTCGGACCCGGCCTTCTTACGGATGGACCCAGTGCCTGATTCGGTGATTGTGACGGCGGCTAGGAAACTACATGCTACCTCCCCGTCCTCCACTGTGCCTCCGGATAAGGAGAGCCGCTGGATTGACTCAGCTGGAAGGAAGGCGTGTGGGACGTCTTCCACGACGATGAAGGCCTCCAGCGACTCGGCGTTGCTGGGGCGGTACGACCGTGCGCTGTGGGATTCCATGGAACAGTTTGCGGACCTTGTCCCGCGGGACAGGAAAGAGGACTTCATGGAGATCGTCCAGGAAGGGATCCTGGTTTCGAACCAAGCCATCAGCGCCGCGGCGGATTTCTCCCTGTTGGCCGCACATGGATACTGCCACGGTATCAATCAGAGACGCCATGCTTGGCTCCGGCTGACGTCGCTCAAGCCTGAAGCGCAACAGCGAGTGGCAAATATGCCGTTTTCCGGCGACACCCTCTTCGGGAAACATGCAGATGACGAAATGGCCAGGATGAAGGCCGAGGCTGAAACCCTGACGGCCGTGAGCTTGGAGAAGCCCAAAGACAAGAAACCCTACCGCCAGTTCCAATGACGGTTCGGGTCGCAGGGTAGAGGAAGGGGACAGTCTTCTGGGCAACAGCAGCAGCAGCAACAACAGCAGCAATACAGAAGACCCTTCCAGAAACGTCAGAGGGGTAGAGGTGGACAGCAGTCCTCTACCGCGAACAAGGGCCCGGCTGGGTCTCGACCCTGAACGGTTACTTCCCCTTCGTCCGTTACCCGCTCCGGTGGGGGGAAGCGTTCAATTTTTTCTGGCAGAGTGGAGAAAAATTACTCAGGACAAGTGGGTGCTGAATATTGTTTGCAATGGATACAGTCTTCGGTTCATCAGCCCTCCTCCATCGATTCCTCCGGTCAGCTCGCAGTATCAACTGCGCGAGCTCCAGGCGGAGGCCGACATCCTTTTAAGGAAAAGGGCGATAGAAGATGTACCTCTGTCTCAAAGAGGAAGAGGTCTGTACTCCCGGTTCTTTCTGGTCCGCAAGAAGGACAAGAACGAGTTCAGGCCCATTCTGGACTTGCGACAGGCAAACAAATGGATTCGCAGAGAAAAGTTTTGCATGCTGTCGTTGCATCAGATTTATCCTCAGCTGCAGCGGGGAGACTGGCTTTGCGCCATAGACCTACAGGATGCGTACTTCCATGTGACCATTGCACACAAACACAGGAAGTTCCTGCGATTTCAAGTCGGCACCAATCACTATCAGTACACGGTACTTCCGTTCGGGCTGAAGTCTGCGCCCAGGACGCTCTCGAAGTGCATGGCAGTGGTAGCGGCACACCTGAGGAAGAACAAGGTGTTTGTCTACCCATACCTGGACGATTGGTTGATCAAGGCCTCCTCCTTCTCGGAAGCTCAAGCACACTTCCAGAAGATGTGCGTTCTCTTGAACAAGCTGGGGTTGCACATCAACATGTCCAAGTCTGTCCCGACTCCGGTCCAGTGCATCCAGTACTTGGGAGCCTCCATCGATACGCTGTCGGCAAGTGTGTCTCCTTCAGAAGAGCGACGTTTATCACTCCTTCGGAAGGCTCAGGCTCTCATGTCCACTCCATCCACGACAGTGAGGACGATGTCTTCTCTGCTGGGATTGATGGCCTCTTGCATCTCCCTGACACCACATGCGCGGCTGCACATGAGACCGCTGCAGGAGTGCTTGGAAGATCAGTGGGACCAGAGAAGAGGCTCTTGGGACGACAAGATACGACTGTCTCTACAGGCTCTTCAGTCTCTGAAGTGGTGGTGTTCAGCGGAGAATCTCCTCAGAGGGGTTCCCTTCCAAAAGGACATTCCCACTCAGACTATCGTGACGGATGCTTCTCTCCTGGGATGGGGAGCGCACTCCGCAGACCTGCAGATTCAAGGGACGTGGTCCCTGTCGGAGTCCACGTACCACATCAATTTCCTGGAACTCAGGGCTGTTCACTTGGCGCTGAAGGCCTTTCAACCGTCCTTCCGGACCAACTCTCTGCTTGTACAGACGGACAATACGACCACGATGTATTACCTCAACAAGCAGGGGGGCTCGAGATCACGCACTCTGTCTCAGGAGGCGCAGGCGATCTGGCATTGGCTTCTGGCTTGAGGACTCTCGATAACGGCCACTCATCTGCCAGGTGTGCAGAATGTTCAGGCAGACGAGCTGAGCAGACTGATTCAGGAAAACCACGAATGGGTCATAAACGACGAAGTACTAGGAGAAGTCTTCGCAAGGTGGGGAACTCCAGACGTAGATCTGTTCGCCACCGCCGAAAACAGCAAATGCCGAGACTTCGCCTCCAGGTACTACCAGCTGGGGACGCTGGGGAACGCGTTATGGATCAACTGGTCGAACAGCTTTCTGTACGCTTTTCCACCCATTCCCCTGATTCCAGCGGTTCTCATCAAGCTCTCCCAATCCAGGGCGAAGATGATTCTGATTGCCCCGGAATGGCCCAGACAGTGGTGGTTCACGGACCTGCTTTACCGATCTCTCCTTCCTCACATGAAGCTGCCGTGCAGGCCGGACCTTCTCACGAAGTTCGGGGGGGGCGGATGGTGCACCCCAACCTCTCGTCTTTGAGTTTGGCGGCATGGCTCCTGAAATAGTGCAATATGGCCATTTGAATCTCCCAGAGGATTGTATGGACATACTGAAGGAGGCTAAGCGACCTTCCACTAGGACTTCTTATGCTTACAAGTGGAAGAGGTTTTGCATCTGGTGCAAGTCTAAGAACTATGACCCTACGACATGCAAGGAAGATGTCATCCTTCCATATCTGCTACATCTGGCGCAGTCTGGCCTTGATGTCCATTCCATTAAGGTTCATCTGGCTGCTTTGACTGCCTACAGGAAATGCCCTTCACAGACTTCCTTCTTCCAGATCCCTGTGATCAAGGATTTTCTAGAAGGCTTGAAGAAAGTATTCCCTCCTGTCAGGCTTCCTTCGCCTTCATGGGACTTGAATGTGGTGCTGTCCAGATTGATGAAGGAGCCTTTTGAACCTATTCATAAGGCTTCGTTGCAGCACCTGTCCTGGAAGGCGGCGTTCCTCGTGGCCATTACATCGGCCCGCAGGGTGAGTGAAATTCAGGCGTTGTGTTGCCAAGAACCTTATACTGTATTTCATGCTGCTAAGGTTGTTATGCGTACTCACCCTAAGTTTCTTCCCAAGGTTGTTTCTGATTTTCATATCAATCAGACTATATCTTTACCTACGTTCTTTCAGAATCCTTCATCTCCAGCGGAAAGGTCTTTGCATTCCCTGGATGTTAGGAGGGTGCTGAAATTTTATCTGGATAAAACCAGTGATATTCGTAGGTCAGACCAATTGTTCATCAATTATGGGTCAGTCAGGACGGGTCTTGCGACCTCTAAGCAGTCTATCTCTAGGTGGATTGGGTCCTGCATACAGCTGTGTTACCAAAAAGCTAATAAGACCTTAGGAGGTAAGCCTAAGGCTCATTCCACCAGGGGCAAGGCTGCCACGACAGCATTGCTCCGTAATGTTCCGATTGCAGAAATCTGCAAGGCGACCACTTGGAAGTCGGTGCATACCTTTGCTAAGCATTACTGCCTGGACACTGATGCTAGGGCAGATGCTCAGGTTGGACAGGCTTCACTGCGAAATCTGTTTGCAAAATAGTGGTGTTGATTCTCTTTTCTCCACCGCCGCTTTGGTGTGGGGATGGGCTTGCCATTCTATTCACTAGATTATGACTATACACAGAGATCCCCTACTACAGAAGGAGTAGTTTCTGTCCTGTAACTCCAGTTCTGTAGTAGGGGTATCTCTGTTATAGTCATAAGCGCCCTCCCTCCTCCCCGGTGGAGAGAGACATATTCCTTTGCGGAATGCTACAGGTCTGGCGTGTTACGCCTTCAAAAAGAACTGAAAGTAAGTTGGACCTGCTATGCATCCTGGGATACTGGGAGAAGGTTCTGGAAGATTATCTTAAAGGCACAGTATCCTGTTCTGAGCCACATAATGGCAGCCTATGGGGCTTGTCTGTCCAGGTTCTTCTCTCTATCATTCCTGAGGGAGTTTGCTGTTAAAGCAATGGAAATCTGTACAGGCTTTTGCTGTTTTGTGGATTTTATGGTGGAATTTCTAGTTGAAGTACTGGACAGTGTAGCCTTTTTAGGCTGCATTATCTGTCTTTAAATTCTCTCTTAAGTGTCTATGCATTTCTGCATTTTTTGACACTGTAAGAGATTATTTTTGATTGCTCCGGGGTCCACGCACATGGGCGGGACTATTCACTAGATTATGACTATAACAGAGATACCCCTACTACAGAACTGGAGTTACAGGACAGAAACTACTCCTTATCCAACCCCTTAAACACCTCAGACATGATCCGCTGGAACAAGCTTCCTGCTGAGGATAGCCTGAACTGCATCCTCGTAAACCTAAAAGTTCCCTCCATGGTGACAAACTCTGTCAAAATGTGTGACTCCTCATGCAGTTTGATCTGGTGGTAAGCACTTTTCAAGTCAAGCTTAGAAAAGTACTTGCCACCTTTGAGCAACAATAACAACTCTTTTATATTATGTAGGGGAAACATATCCGTCACAACGTGTTGGTTCAAACTGCTCACATCCACACAGAATCTAAGTTTGCCATCACTCTTCTTGGCGATAACCACTGGAGAAACCTATTCCGAAGCTTCAACAGACCCTATGATACACTCTCTGAGCATGTCATCTAAAAGTTTGACCTCATACCTCACTACAAATGGCACCCTCCTCAATTTATGTTTAACCGGAACAGTACCTTTCTCCAAAACTGTTTTGTCAGGGTATCCCCTCATCTCACCCAGCGTTTCATTGAATACATCCTTCATTTCTGTCAACACTTCTTCAGTTGTACCCTCAGTGACTACCAACACTTGGCCTGGAGCATGGGGGTCAATTACTATATGAATAATCAAATTGAAGCACCCGCCTCAAAATAGGTGGCTCCTCCTTTGCCACATAGATTTTCCTTTCAATCTGCCATTATATAAACACATTCAGAGAAGTAAAATACCCCAGAACATCAATACGTTCTCCCTGGTAGCCCCTGGGATTTATGTCTTTAGGCAGAAGATAAATTTGCGGCCACTCTTTCTTCCACATCGCCTTTGGTACAATGGTGTACAATGAACCGGAGTCCACCATAAATTCCACTAGTCTGCCTTCAATACCAAACAAGGTTTTAGGTCTGACTTTCCTGTTCCCTTCCTCCCCCTCAGGCTGAACCATCAACACTCAATCCTATTTGTTCTCTTCCCAGAATATGTCCTCTGTGACAGCCACACAGGACTTAGATGAATCTTTACACACAAAAGCATAATGGCCAAGGCGCCCACACTTCCTGCACTCCTTGTTCGATACGAAACATCATTTGGAATCACTGGTGTGGTATTCACTCCCACAGCATGAAAATCCCTTCAATCTGCTCCCTCTCTGGGATCTAGCCACAACCTTGCTGGACGATCCCTTAGACACACCCTCCTTTTTTCCAACTGCAACAACCTGGCCGTCCATCGGTTCCTTCTTGCCTACCTCCTTCGTACATCTCCCAGACTGCTCAACAACATTCCCAAATGTGATGGCATCATTCACGGATGGATTTTTCGCTGCCCACAAACGCTCCTGCTATTTTCTGCTGTTGCCCTGAACAATCAGTTGATCTCTGATCATCTCATTGATCATTTGTCCAAATTTACAATTAATTGATAACTCACGCAGACCAGAAAAAAAATCATCCATCAAATCATTTGGTTGATGCGGCCTAGTGTAGAACTTGTACAGAGATAGGACAATGTTCTCCTCTTATGCAAATTGTCTCTCAAATCGCAGCTGTGCCTCCTAGTACACATCTTCGATGGGTTGATTAATACAACCTAACAGCTGAAGTAAGTACTTAAAAACATGATGCGCCTCCTTGCCAGCTGTGCTTAATAACTGCGCCTTCTTCCTCGCAGGAGTGAATTCCTGTCCATCAAGCGCCACAATATGATTGTCAAAAAGGTTAATCTATTCCTCCCACTGAAAGGAAGGTTAACCTTGCTCTGGTAAAAATAGGGGTGGCTCATAGCCAACGTTTTGGGCCTTATTGCTCGATGCATCTTGTTTTGTCTTTGAAATCAATAAAAAGATTTAAACCTAAAAATGGGGCTAGAATAACAATAGACGATAATGTCATCATTAACAGATGCTGGAACTGGATGCCAAAGAAGATAAAAAGTAACAGTACTGTACACAAGTTAGAGAAAGGTTGAGATCTTAAAGAATAAGGTTTTTTCCTATCCCCAGTCACATGGTACAACAGACTCCTTCAAACAACGGAAGTAAGACCCAAGACACCTGCACTCTGTGGAAGCTGCATACAACCCTTTCAGCTGCTAGCTTTGTGTGTTCCTAGGAAGCTTACAGGTAAGCACTGGACAGCGTGTCAGTGTCCCAATGCGGTGCCTACAATCCAACATGCGCTCAGCTTGCAATGCCTGGAACACTGGCACGTGTGAAAGGCAGAAAGATATCGGGAGGCTGATTCACGGCCAGAGTACAATCCCGTACTCATCAGACTTCGGTCTGAGGCAATCGCAGCGCTCCACACAATTTACTCTCACCACACTGATGCTGATGTACCCTGCCGCTGCATCACCTGCCAAGTAGTGCCGTCCTACGCACATCGCCTGCCTAGCAACACCATCCTGCGACACCCACAGAACAGTTACTGATGACTTCTTTACCTGTCTGTAATCCTCACGCCACACACTGGTACCGGTGTCAATACCGGTGGCTGGCGATTGTCGCCAAAAATGAAGTAATAATATCACCACGTCACAGTATCAAGCAGTAGGTTTTGATTATTGAAACACCAATTAATGGCGTGATCCTTCCCTAGCCACAGGGCAACTGCCGCTGAAAGATTCACACAACCACAACATTTCTTCCTAGAACCTCTGTATGACATACGGAGGTTCTACATTACAACACAGCACATGCGTTGTCTCTTCAAGTCATGCTGTATCAACTCTGTGGGCTTGGTGCACAGCCACCATTTTTTTTCTTTCTTTGGTGTGCCTTTCGTAAATCCTTAGTTTTCATAGGTGCATTGGTTTTATTTGCCCCTCCTTTTGGTGTTTACTTCGGGAAACAGCCTTTACTACGCAGCCAGAACTACGCAGTACCATTACAATGCAAAGCAATACAATGAACGTGTTGTTACCAAGCGTTCCATTACTATGAACAACTTGTAATAGGGAACTTGTTGTTGGATTTTATATCCAACACCTTCCCTACAGACTGGAGTTGGAATAGTAATATATACTATTCCAAAGTCCAGCACTTTCCTAAGGCAAGTTGTTGTAACGACTTGCGTGGTAATGGAATGTGTGGTAAAAAAGCCTTTATTGGATTACCCGCATTGTAATGGCACGATTTGTAAAAGCATGCATGATTGGGTCATACATTAGTATAATTCACTCCCATGGCTACTGGCCCTATTACATGTAGTATTTTCCTTCAGTTTATTTCTGTTACGGTGCGTTATTTTTTTAGTTGGCATCGGATCATCTTTTCAGAATATTCTGTTTCGCTTGGCCTATGGCATTTACATTTAACAATCACCTTGCAACATGTCTACACAACGGGAGATACTGCACCCCCCTAATGGCTTTTTCATTTAACAATCGCCTCACAATGTGTCCACACAACAGGAGAAAGCGCTCCCCCCTATTCTCTAGAAATGCTTTCCCGTATTTTTTATTTGAGCTTTTGATAAGTGCAAAGACTTTTTAATACGGTCAACTCCACCCCAAGCTATCAGAGTGCTTTATGCATCATACCAATACTCGACCTACTGTAGACCGAGCAGCAAGGTCAGCCGCCCGAGTCTTACGCCACATCCTTGAGATCAGCATTAAGATGGCTGGCACTCCTTTGGAATGCACAATTATAATGCATTCCACAGCAGTGCCAGCCATCTTGTTTTGTTTGTTTTCTTTATTATGTGAGCCAGATTATGTATGCTGAGCTAGGCCAAAAGTAGAAGGCTTTCCATAATAACACTATCCAGTTACATGATCCTCCCTTTTATGGAAGATGAGTTACTAACCGTGAGTGTGGAAATTAAATAATTGGCTTAATGCTTGCGAGTAGATGCAATTCCATACACCTACTGGTGTTTGGTTGCTTTGCAGTTGGCTGAACTTATTGGGGTTCCGAAGAAAATCACTCAAGGTGCCTGCAGGTCAACCCATTTTATTGTTCATGGATGGAAAAACTGACACCTTTTTTTTTATTCTTTTATACACTAGTTATGCCCTTAGGTGCTTGTGATACTTGACTTCTCTACTAAATCTGATGAACAGCTAAGCACTGTAAGGAATAGCACAACCTTTCATTTATGTTGAGTAAATACAACTAGTAGTACCTCTATTAAATAGTGGTGTTGTAATTTGACTGTTTAGTAAATAACTCCCTCGCTCATCTCGGGTATAAAGGGTGACACAGACCAGCTGCCCATTCATTAATTGAGTGTTTGTCATCTGTGGGACCTTTTGTATTTGCACAATGCCTCACCATTTATCTTCTGAGTTATTGAGCACACTCTGACTTAAAATGTGTAAAACAGACAAATTGGTAGATAGTACTGGATTATAGCATCACTGTAATGGTTTTCCTCCACACAATTATGCACCCAAACACTTTACTGTTAGTGAAGTAAATATCTTCACTGTTGTGTATTGCTGGAAAAGGGTATATGTTGATGTGAAGTTTGTGAATGTTTTTTGTGATGCCTGAATATACTAGATGCATCATGGGGCAACTTTTTACATGTCCTATGGTATATGACTCTAGTGTAAAGATTTGTTTCCTGTCCTATATATACAAGTATACAAGCGATTGATTTATAGTCTGAATGGTAGTTACTTTGCACTTTTAGCAACAGTCAGGTGTTTTATGCTTTTCTGAATTCTAGATGGCTTTTGATGATCCTTAATAAGGATCATATTCAAAATGTTTCTTGCCTATCTAGAGAAGGAGCTCCCTCCAATGTTTTTCCCCCCAAAGGGATTAGTAGTGAAGCCATTTTGAATCCATGGTTTCACCTCTATCTGTTTAGTTTCAATTTCAATTGTATTCTTTATCATTTAGTCTTTGGTCCAGTAGTTTGTGGTCTACATTGTTTGATGGTTACAACGGATCAAGTAGAATCAGTCCAGTGACACTATTAGAGTTTATGATGGTCTTGCGCTCTTCTCAGATGGAGATTAATGCAGATTCAGTACTGGTTCTTAATTTGAATACTGTCTGTGTGGGAGTTGTCTGTTTTGCTCAGTGAAACTGGAGATCTTAAAGAGACACGTTAGTAATAGATTCCTTACCTTAGAATATCCCCAGGCGTCAGACTGGATCTGGAAATTTTTGCGTAGCAGTACCCTTGCGCGTCTGTAGGCGTCGTCTGCGGCTCCGCGTCCGTCGTGGGTGCCGTGATTACATCGTCGGAGTACTTAGACGCCACCTCCGCGTGCTGACGTCAGTTCTTCTTTTTTTCGCGCCAGCAGCGCAGATCCAGAAAAAGTGGTACCTTAGTCATTTTTTGACTAAACTTTTTTGATCTCTTTTGATCATTCTTTTTCGAGTCTTCGATGAATCGGTGCCGGTAGGGATGCCAGGGTTTAAGCCTTGTGAGGATTGCGACCGACTAATGTCGGTCACGGACCCTCACCGTCGGTGTCTCCACTGTCTCGGCGTCGACCACGACGACAAGACCTGTTCCGACTGCCGGGCCCTGACTTCGAAGGCTAGGCGGGAGCGGTCCCGCAAGCGGCTCGAACTCCGGCAGTCGGCCCCGCGCCGAGAAAGGTCCCGGTCCGGACGGAGGCCATCGCAGCTCCGGAAGTCGACATCACTCCTCATGGTCGAAGTCGTCAGGTAAGCACAAGAAGTCGAAGAGACGTCATCGCTCTTCCGACGCCCCCCGACGCTCGCTCGACATGGCCAGGGGTTCAGGTAGCACCGCCCACGCGGCTCCGTCGAGTCGCTGGCGTCGCGCCCGGCTCCATACCCTCCGGTCCCTGGGCCGCGCGCATAGCAGGAGGAGATCGAGCGGTTCCTCATGGCCATGAGGTCCCTCTCTTCTCCGACGAGCTCCGCAGCGCCTTCGGGCCCAGCGGACCCGTCTGGGGGCCCTAGCGGGTCGGGTGCTTCGGCTCCGACGCCGCCGCGTGCTTCGGCGCCGCCGGCGACTTCGGTCCCGGCGCCGCAGGGCCCCACTGGATCCAGTTCCGGATCCGGGTCATCGCCAGTGGACCGCAAGACCGCGCCGGCCCCTCAGGTGTCACCCCCGGCGCCGTCTTTGGGCGGCGCCGTCCCCGACGCCTCTCTCAATCCGGCTCCGGCGCCGTTCCGGCGCCGCTGGGCGCCGCTTCAGACGCCGTTTGGAGAGTTTATCTTTCATGAGCCGGCCCCATCATTTGACACCTCTGAGTACCAGGAGATGGGTGATGAGGAGGATTGGGAGGGGTCTGAGGACCCTCTGACACGGGAGTGTCAGTCCCAGGAGGACTGGACAGGTGGACTTGGGGATGCCAGTGGTCTGCACACCTCGCCAGACACTGGTTTTCTCTCCCCTCCTACCGTGGCTACGGAGGAGGGGGCTACCTACAGTGTGGTGCTGACGAGGGCGGCCCTTGAACTCCCCGTCGCGGCCGTGAGGACTAACCTCCTCACTGATGTCCTTAAACCGCAGTCAAGCTTGGCTGAGCCTCTGCTGCCGTTTAATGAGGCCTTGACAGACGTTCTTTTGGGCACTTGGTGCAGGCCTGCTACAGGTTCGCCTGTAGATAGGAACGTGGCCAGACGCCACCGCCCGGCCCCGGGTGACCCTTGTTTCCTGTCCACCCATCCCACCCCTGAGAGCCTGGTGACCCAGGCCTCCAATTCCCAGACCGCATTCCCGTCGGCTCCGCCTGACAGGGAATCCAAGAGGTACGAGCAATACGGCAAGAAGGTATTCTCATCCCTGAGTCTGGGACTGCGGTCTTCCAACACCGCGTGCCTCTTGGGCCGTTACACCCACTCTCTGTGGGACACAGTCTCGGACGTGCTGCCAGAATGCCCGTTGGAGGTACGGGCTAATCTCGGCCAAGCCCTTGTGGAGGGCCGAGATGCGGCACGTTACTCTATCCGGTGTGGATTGGACACCACCGACTCTCTGGGCAGAGCAATGGCAACGCCGGTGGCGATTCGTCGCCACGCCTGGTTGAGGTCCGCCAACTTTTCGTCCGACGTCCAGAATACCCTCATGGATATGCCGTTCGATGGCTGTCGCCTCTTTGGCGACAAGGCAGACCATGCGCTTGAGCGCTTGAAGGACTCCAGGGCTACGGCCAGGTCCTTGGGCCTATCGGCCCCGCGCCAGCAAACGGGTGCCTTTCGCTCCTTTCGTGGCCAAGGAAGGGGCGCCCCCACACGTGCCGCCAGCCACGCACCGCAGACTAACATCCAACGCGGTGGCGGCCGTGGAAACCGCCGTGGAGGCGGTCGGGGACAACGGCGAGGTCAATCCACACCTTCCCCCGCAGCATCCGCCTCAAAACCCTCCTAGTCCGTGCTTTCAGGCCCATGTGACGCCAGTAGGGGGCAGGGTTCGCCATCACCTCCTCCACTGGCGCACTGTCACATCGGACAGGTGGGTGCTGCAAATCGTCCGAAGGGGCTACTCCATCCCCTTCGAGGCAACCCCTCCAGCCATGCCACCGCAGAACCACCGCGTATCGGGGGATCATTTGCGACTTCTGCAGGAGGAACTTACGGCCCTCTTGGCCAAGGGGGCCATCGAGCGCGTTCCTGGGCCAGAAGTAGGGTGTGGTTTCTACTCCCACTACTTTCTGGTACCCAAGAAGGGCAAAGGGGGCCTACGCCCTATCTTGGACCTAAGGAACGTAAACGGCTTCCTCCGGAAGGAGAAGTTCAAAATGCTGACACTGGCTCAGGTCTTAGCTGCCCTGGACCCAGGAGACTGGATGGTAGCGTTGGACTTGCAGGACGCTTATTTTCACATCCCCGTCCGGCCGGCCCACCGGCGCTACCTATGGTTCACGGTTGGCCACGAGCACTTTCAGCTTACCGTGCTCCCCTTCGGCCTAACCAGCGCCCCACGGGTGTTCACAAAGGTGATGGCGGTGGTCGCAGCTCATCTGCGCAGATTAGGGGTTTCAGTCTTCCCCTACCTCGACGACTGGTTTTTGAAGGCGGGCTCGCCCCAGACAGTCGTCAACCACCTCCAGACGATGGCAAACCTCCTGCACCAGCTGGGGTTTTCTATCAATGTGCCGAAGTCACACCTGTGTCCCTCTCAGAAGCTCCTCTTCATCGGAGCGGTTCTCGACTCGGCGCAGTTTCGGGTTTATCCTCCCGAACAGCGGGTCCGGGATATTCAGGCTCTGATTCCACTCTTTCGGCCTTTATCCCGGGTCTCGGTCAGGTTGACGCTGCGGCTTCTAGGGCTGATGTCCTCCTGCATCCTTCTGGTGCATCACGCCAGGTGGCGGATGCGGGCTCTGCAGTGGGACCTGAAGTTTCAGTGGGCCCAGCATCAGGGCAACCTGTTCGACAATGTCCTGATCTCGGAGGGCACTGCGAGACAGCTGCAGTGGTGGCTCACGGACCGCGATTGGGTCAGCGGCAGATCCCTCTCCCTTCCCCAACCGGAGCACGTAGTTGTGCCGGACGCGTCCCTCCAGGGCTGGGGAGGCCACATGGGAGAGGCGGAGATCAGAGGCCTCTGGTCTCCGCCGAAGTCCCGGCTCCATATCAACTTTTGGAGCTGAGGGCGATTCGTCTAGCACTGAAGGCATTCCTCCCCTCTGTCCGGGGGAGTGTAGTGCAGGTGTTCACGGACAACACCACCGCCATGTGGTACTGCAACAAACCGGGCGGGGTGGGGTCGTAGACCCTTTGCCAGGAGGCCCTGCGCCTCTGGCAATGGCTGGAACGTCAGGGCGTGACCCTGGTGGCTCAACACCTGGCAGGTTCTCTGAACGCCAGGGCGTACGAGCTCAGCCGTCGGTGCATGATGGATCACGAATGGCGTCTGAACTCGGACGTGGCGCAAGGCCTCTTTCAGCAGTGGCGAGAGCCTTGGTTAGATCTATTTGCCACAGAAGAGAACGCGCAATGTCATCTGTTATGCGCGTTGGAATTTCCAAGGCGGCACTCGCTCGGAGATGCTTTTTGTCGCGAGTGGAGTTGCGGTCTATTGTACGCCTTTCCGCCTATACCACTTCTGCCCAGAGTGCTGAAGAAGATCAAGCGCGGCCGGGCACAAGTCATCCTTGTGGCTCCGGACTGGGCACGAAGGTACTGGTATCCAGAGCTACTCAGTATGTCAGTCGATCCCCCGGTTCGTCTGCCTCTTCAGGAGGACCTTCTGTCGCAGCAGCAGGGGACGTTCCTCCACCCGAACCTGTCCAGTCTCCACCTCCATGCTTGGAGATTGAGCGGCGACAGTTGAGGCCATTTGACTTGCCTCCTGAAGTCTGTAATGTCATTCTGGCAGCCAGGCGTCCCTCCACAAAGTCGGTATACGCCTGCAGGTGGAAGAGATTTGTGGCATGGTGCACAGCAAAGGCTGTGGATCCTTTTGCTGCCCTTCTTTCTGAGGTTCTTCTCTTCCTTCTTTCTCTTGCCCAGCAGGGCTCTGTTTCGGGCACTATCAAGGGCTACCTTTCTGCCCTTTCAGCCTTTCTGAGGCTGCCTGATCAACCTTCTTTGTTCAAGTCCCCTATTGTAAATTGTTTTCTGAGGGGCATCACACACACACGTTCCCTCCTGTTCTGTTTGTGATGCCTCAGTGGGACTTGAACCTTGTTCTTACATTTCTGATGTGCGCTCCCTTTGAGCCACTTCACAACTGTCCTCTCTGCCTTCTCACTTTGAAGACTGCTTTCCTGGTTGCCATCACCTCTGCCAGGAGAGTGAGTGAGCTCCTGGCTCTGTCATGTACTCCTCCTTTCCTTTCTGTCCATCCGGACAAGGTTGTGTTACGTACTAAGTCATCTATCCTGCCCAAGTTTGTCACGGCCTTCCACATCGGGCAGTCTATCACCTTGCCCACCTTCTTTCCGCCACCGCATCCCTCTAAAGAGGAAGAGCGGCTCCACCGTCTGGACCCAAAACGTGCGCTTTCATTCTACTTTGTTGGTTACGTGGGCGCTAAGAAGGGAAAAGCGGTGCACAAGCGGACCATCTCTCGGTGGATCATCTTGTGTATCCAGGCATGTTACTCCTTGGCTAGAAAGGAGCCCCCGGTTGGATTGCGGGCTCATTCCACCCGGGCCACGGCGACAACAACTGCCCTGGGCCGGGGAGTGCCCTTGCAGGACATTTGTCAGGCAGCTACGTGGGCCTCGCTGCACATGTTTGCAAGACACTACTGCCTGGACAGTCAAGTCCGGAGGGATGGCTTCTTTGGCCGTTCCGTCCTCCAGGACTTTCTGGTGTGATTATTGGTTCACAGACCCATCACCTGGGTTGGTATTGCTGGGGTATCTATTCTAAGGTAAGGAATCTATCACTAACGTGTCTCTTTCAGATGCACAAGTTACTACTTGTGTAACGATATATCTGTAAGAGACATTAGTTAGTGATAGATTCCTTACCGACCCACCCATCCTCCCCGTTCTGCGAACCGATATCTAGGGTTAAGGTCATCCCCTTTCAGGGCCCTAGTTTCAATGGCACCAGTGTTAGTTTTTAACATGGCTCAGCGCTTCTGGCGCGGAAAAGCTGTGTCTAAGAACTGACGTCAGCACGCGGAGGCGGCGTCTAAGTACTCCGACGACGTCATCATGGCGCCCACGACGCCGACCACAGACGCGGAGCCGCAGACGACGCCTATCGACGCGCAAGGGTACTGCTACGCAAAAATTTCCAGATCCAGTCTGACGCCTGGGGATATTCTAAGGTAAGGAATTTATCACTAACTAATGTCTCTTACAGATATATCGTTACACAAGTAGTAACTTGTGCATCTGAGACAAGGCTACCTTTCCAGGGAGTTTACCTACTGTTTGTTGAATATCAACTGTATTTTGCTGGTTCGATTGTTCAAGTGTTTGCTTCTTTTATATGTGTTTACGGTAACATTATTGTAATCTCGCAGTTGTAGGGGCAGAACTGGAGTGCCATAGCCTTTATAGCAGCTTATGGTTCATGGAAAATACTTTTACATAGGCTTGAAGGGTCAGAGCCTATTGGAGATCCTGCTATGTTTTTTTTAATGTTTCATCGAATCAACAGGCAAAAACACCTTACAACTATATCAGATGTACAAAAGTTGACATAGGTAGGTGCAACACCTGCCCAATATTCCAAATCCAACCACGAAGTGTACTGTTTGACACAGCTGTCAAATTGTCAATGCAACCAACAATTTAACGTCGCCTTGGGCAGAAATATTAACTCAGCAGCAAAGCTACATTTATACATATTTTCCCGCGGGTGGTCATTACTCATTTACCTCTGTATAATACTCAGCAGTCAGATAGTCTTTCGAGGGTGTCACAGCACCTAATGTGCCAGCCAGTTGGGTTAAATCCTTGTTGAAAAGGTAGTCCCAGTGGGATGCCCAAATCTCTTTTGGTCTACCATTCACTGGTTGCATTTTGGCATTGATCTAAAGAGGCGCATTGCAGTATGCTAGGTCAGCCAACCACAACTTTTGTTTAGGTAGCCTGCCACTTTCCCAATGTATCGCAACTTGCCTTTTTGAGAGATATTGCTGAGTTTGCTTTGATTAGTTCACTCGTTTTTACGGCTCGCCTAATTCATGTTTCCTGTTATTTCTTAAAGACTGGTGAGCTCAGTCAATGAGAAGAGTGCCGCCTGATGATGCCAGTTTGACCCTGTTGTAGCAGCTAAGTAGTTGTCGTTTGTTTAACATCGCACATTCTTCATCGTGCCATGCTAATTTTGAAAGGGGGAGGACTTCTTTTTTTCTACACTGATTACTCTGGCTGCTAACAGAGAGGCATTTTCATGGCCCAGTCCCCATGGAGCTCACAGTTCTGCCAAATCAAACAAAGGCTTATTCCTCCAACTGGGTATGTCTGTGCCTTCCATGTAGCATGAGGTTGACCGAACACTGAAGTGAATCTGCACATAGTTAACACCTGGTCCGATGCCTTCTGGCAATTAACCAAGGTATCAATCAATTTCTGACAAAACAACAATTATTACTAATGAGCTTGCATATTCATTTTTTGGTGGCTTTCAATCGACAGCATATAATGGCTCCCGCCATTGATTTACCATAAACTTTGATGTCTTGAATGGCTAATGTAATGGATCATGTGCTGGATGGCTAAACACATATAAGGTCCCACAGAAGAGCCCTTTTGGTTATGCCAATGCTTGTCCTTCATTTGTGTCTGCATGCTTTGTATGCCTTTAATTTATCTGCCTGCAGTCCACCTGGTTTATTACACCCCTCATGGAAGCCAGCTCCTGTCCTAGTGAGGATATGATTAGCTTTATCTACCTCTAAGGCATGAAGCGGAGTGCTTACAGTGATCCCCTTCATCCAGTTCTTTTGGGAGGATTCCTTTTGTGTGAATGTTCCAATTATAACCATAGTTTGGTTATAGGGTTGGGCACAGTTAATTCTTGTGTATGGCATAGAGACACTCTTTCCTGGATGAGGGTGTACTCTAATGACTGCTTTTAATGCACATACACCACCCTTTTAACTCCTCCAATGCATTCTGAGTCATGTTCTCTTTAAGTTATCCACTGACCTTGTAGACCATCACAGTGTCCCTCAATAGAGGGACACTGTGATGGTCTACAAATGATTTCCACTGGACCATGGTCCACAAGTATTTGGAGGATTGGTCAACCTCTTCCAATAGGTACTCCTGCCTCATATCTTATATGATAAACGTCAATATGAGTGTATGTCCATTGTGCTGCCAAATAGTGAATGTTATCTATTTCCATGGGGTGGTTAGGGTGCCAAGCATCAAATTGGCCCAGATCATTGAGCCATGCCTTCACCTCTATTGACCACTTTGTGGTGCCTCCCAAATGCTACTCGGACCTCTCCTGAGTAGCTTTCATAACATTGAGATCAACCCAAAAGAGGGGCCTGTAATAAAGTCTCTGATTGTTCATATGGTGCTTTATATAATCTTGTTTTGACCTAAGACAGAAGTTACTAGCATATTGTGGGGCTGAAATATGCTCTAAATATAAGATAAAAATAAAATAGGGACCCTTGGTCAATGTAAGTCTAAGAAAGCTTTGAGTATTCTCGTCTAGACTGCTCAGGTTTCAAGTCTTTCGTTACGAACTCTGCAGATCATTCACAGGTGGCAAAAGGTCCAGAAAGAATGCCGTCTTTCAATATTCCCTTTGTCCAAGTTTTTCTGAGGCCCTCGGGGAAAGGAGAGAACTATTTGGGTTTGAGCCCAGGTGACTGAGAATCTGCAAAACTAGTCCAAAGCCCGAAGGCCTCTAAAAAAATCACTGCCAAAAGGCAACAGCGGCCGCAACCAAGTCATGGTTGATGTTTCTCGGTTTCAAAGGTCCACTACCCAAAGCCAAAAAGAGTGTCTTGGTGTCCAGTTACCAGAGAAAACAGGGATCCGCTAATTTGTGCTTCTGACATTGCGGTCTAGTAACAAGCCCCAATGATCACAATCATTGTTCAGTGTGGCAGGCTAACACGTGCTGGATGTGCTTTATCATACATCGACTGGTCCTGGTCATCTCCCATAACAAACTTTAAGATCTGTTTTCTTCTGGTTCATCATTTGCCACCGAGGGTCTGGATTGTTTCTAAAGCCCAAACATCACTTGAAACCTCATTATATCTCCAGATCGGTAAAAGCAGATATGGAGGACTACATAGTCGGAGATGATGCAAGGTCACCACAGTTTAGCCATGCAATGTTCTTTGCAGGTCCTAATCCTTTTAATATTGTTGGGTGAGTCTGACTAGAGAGGGCAAAGCCGTAGTGGTTCATAAGACTCATTTTTATAAAAAAAAACTGCTTCCAAACCTACTCTAATATGCTACATCATACTTGTGTCCTATTGGTCAGGGGCTTGCTCTCCTCCACATCTGGTGGTGCAGCTCCTTCTTCAAAGGGCAGGTTACAGAAAAAGGAAATTTCCAGGGCCTCGAGGAGCCATATTGCCCTTAAAGGAAGAGTCTGATTCACAGTAAACTCCTCTCTGAGTGCTTTCTCAGATCCAAACAAAGAACAATTTACTGACTCAAGCACTGTGGTTAAGTCCACTGGGGGGGGAGCTGAATCCAACTACAGGCCAAGCTTTCTTTCAAAATTAAAACTGTTGTTTAATTTGGGTGGAGTTTTCCCAAGCTTATGCTAAGCGGGGGGGGGGGGGGGGCAGCTGCTACTAAATGCTTGAGCAGGTCTTTTAGATGTAACTGGCCATCCTGTGGTCACGGTTGTTACTGATGTTATGTGATGCCTTTTTGCCCAATCTGTACTCTCATTCTTGTTGTTTCTTCCACTTTTCTCCAACTCTGCTTTTTTCATCTCTTTTTGCACCCTTTCCCCCTTTTGGACGTCATGCCTTTTTGGAGCTGTTTGCTGTCCCATTTTTCTGTCCCAGCGCTCTCACCTGCCTTCCCTGATCCCACTGCTCACTCTTGCCCCACTCATTGGTCTCAGTACTTCTCACCCCTCCCACTCCTGCAGACTTAATTGCCCCTATGGCTCTCAACTCCAACTCCTTCATCCTCCTCTGTGACTTCAACTATCACATGGAGGATCACACCTACCACAACATTAGCACCCTCCCAGAGGACCTGAATACGCTCTGGCTCATCCAACAAATAAAAGACTCCATCCACGCAGCCAGACACATCTTTCATGTGACATACCTGTATACTCCATTTTAGATTCAACTCTTCAACTTGACATCTCTTTCTTATGGTGCCCGTTGCCACACTTTCGGCTAATTTATGAATGTGCTTTATGTGCATCTTTGATAGGCACCGAGACCCTGTAATCTGCACAGTTAGTTCCAGGGTCATACATGTAGGACACAATGGGGAGTTACTTTTACCTTGCAAGTCTTTCCAATGTATATGTTTTTATTGGTAAGTGGTAAGTAGTTTATATATTTTTAAGTGTAATTACAAAAGTGGGGGTTTTGGGATCGCCCTCCAAAAAGTAAACCTGTAATCAACATAAATGTAATTTTTTTTAAATATATATATATAGTTCGTGTACAATAGCATATTAAGATTTATTGTATCATTTATGAACAGTAGGTGGCAGTGTTAGTCTGTGACTGGTTTTTTTGGGTGGTAAAATTATGCATTGTAGTTGATTGCGTGGTAAAGGTATTTTAGGTGTGAGTGAATGTAAATTTGTGGTAGTGGTATGCGTCTTAAAATTTGCATCGTAAAAACGTGCTGGTAAAAAAAATGCATGGTAATGTCATACAACCAACACAATGCCACTGTTTTCCTTTTTTTCAGTACTCATTAGGAGACATTCCGTTTTAGCTAGACAAAATTAAATGAGCTGCTCTGTGCCTCTGCCACAGTTGATAAGAACTGTACTTTATTATATAAACATCTTCCATGCTAAGGCACGTTGAGAGGAGAATTTTCATGCTGGGATTGTCACGGAACCGCTGCGATCTGTGACTGAGATGCAGCCCTGCTGACTACGTCCTCCACTGTGACCGGCTTCTCGACACCTAAGACAAAGGTATGTGGCTTAGGCTATCCCATTTGATCTGGCAGAATGGGGCTTCCACTATGCTCTCTTTAGTAAAGTATCAGATACAGATAGGCACAGGCAAACATTAGCACCAATTAACATGGTTCAATTTTTCATATTCATACTGATGCTTATTACAGTAGTTTGCCTCATTTTTCTAATAATCGCTTTTCATGCAAAATCACAAATTCCATAAATGTCAGCAAATGCATTGTGGTATCTTTCTTGTGTTTACCTTGGGCATTCTCGAGTAACCAAATAAAAGGGTTAGATCTACTTCTACTGATTCCTTGAGAATGGCGATTCTCCAAGTAGAGTGAAATGAGAATCAAGGTTTCATTAAAGACACGGAGGCTAACATTATGCATATTATCCTTTAATTGCCACTCTCCACAGCATCTTTAAAGAACTACAAAACATCACGAACACAGCTGTCCATTAATAACCCTGCTCCTGAAAATTCCTCCTCTTTAAATTGGCAAAATCGGGGGGCATGGCCAAGATGGTGGCTGAGTAGCACTGTTTCTAAGTGGCACCGCTCGCCGAGGCCGATCTATAGCATCTACAGGCGGCATCGAGTCCCGGATCGGGACCACCTGAGTCCCTGAGCTGTGCTACTCACCGAGGGTGCGGCGGACTGGTGAGCGGGCCCTGTCCTCAGCGGCGATCGGCAGCGGTGTCTGAGGTGTGGCGCCCGGCGACGCAACCTGAGTCAGCCAAGGAGCGACCCGGGGGTCCCGCCGTCTAAGCCTGGGCCGACGGCGGCGGGGGTGTCCCATGGGCCTTGAGGGCCCAGATTAAAACGATCGGCAACGGGTTCTGCTGCGGATTCAGGGCGATAAGACTGCGTCCTGCAGTGAGGCCTGTACTGGGTGGGTGATCTGCCTGCTTCGTACGCGTCCACAGAGGCCAATTGGCGGAGAGTGAGAAGGGGGAGGAATGGAGCCGCCTCTTCTAGATAGGGTGGTGGCCCGGCGGCCTCTCTTCTAGATAGGGTGGTGGCCCTTAAAAGAGCCGTTGTGTTTGCAGTGTCTCGGCGGAGGCCCGGCGTTAAACAGAGGGGAAGGTCACAGACCCGGATCAACGGGGTGAGTCTTTGAGGCTGCTTTACTTCCACTGCCCAATTTCGTGAGAGTGACTAGCCCGACCTGCATACGCTCCCCTTGAAAACAGTGGGGCCTAAATTTGGGGCTGTGCTACTCTGAGCTTAGTGATCTGGCCCCCCATCCGTCACACTGGTGTTGAGGACCCTGGTTGGGCGTAGAGAAGATCTAACGTCCGCACCTTGGTGCCCTTGATTGCATGTGTGCACATCCTGTGGCTGTCGTTGAAGGTGCTCACACAGTGGGGGCAGCACCCTGGGGCCCCTGAGCTTGAAGTGTGACTGAACGAGTAGGATTGCTGCTGGGCCCTAGATGCAGTCGGCTCCCACGTTACTGGGACTCATCCACTCCCGACGTAGTTCGACCCGGCTTCTGCGTGAGTGGCGGCCGACGGAGGCTCTACCCCTGCTACTGGTGTTACGCGGCCTGGGAATGACTGGCAGTGGCTATGACCACTTTATCGGCAGGACCCGTGGGGGAGCACTCTCGTGTGGGCTCGTTCGATCGCCATCTCTAACCTTGGCGTATCATTTTGGCACCATGTCGCTACTCCTGGCTTGAGCACCACTGGGAAAGACTCCTGGATACAGTGCCCTCCGGATACCTTGGCCCCCAGGGCCAGCATGGAGATTTCTCCAGCCCAGCAATTGTATCTCGATTGAATATTGAAGTATTGTACCTTGGAGCAGCTGCGACTATATTTTACCCTGAGTGGATTTTTCCTTCTCCGCTTCTTTGCATCGCCATGTGGCACCCCTTCTAGGTTTTCGGATCGTTCTTTCTAAACGTATCCTCAGTGCAGTTATATCCCCAGTGCAGTTATACATTGTATACCTTTTAAGGTTCTTTGCTGCATATTGTATCTTAGCCAATGTCTTTCAGACCTGCTTATACACTATACATTGTGTATTTTGATTATTGATGGCCCTTCCATGGCCACAAATCATAAAGATGAAGTCTGCACCCTGATGAAGGAAGAACTCAACAGTGGCATTTCCGAAACGCGCGTCAGCGCTTTCACTTCTGTTGTCATATTTGTTATCTGTGGTGTATTGTTTATGTATTTTGTGTATAATGTTTCTTGTTTTGTGATGTAATCTTTGAGTTTCACAGTGATGCATTTGTTATTCAGTTGTACTTTATTTGTTAATTAGTTGATATTTTGTTTAGTGTTATTTTTTCGTGCTTCAGGGTTGTCTGTAGGATGTTTATCTGCTTATTGTGCACATGAATGTTATTTATTATGTGTTCACTTTTATGCACTAAAAATATTTATGCAAATCATTTTTCTAGAAAAAAGTAATGAATTTTAAAAATACGATGAATAAATAATTGTGATATCAGCCTTTTGCTGGGTGACATTTTTACATTTGGAGCTATCGCCCTTTCATATTGTTTGTAGTGTTCTTGTTTTTCATTGTATGACCACCTCTCAAGCCAGGAGAGAGACTATGAATAAGGATCCCTCCATCAAAGACCTGCTCGAGAAAAAGAGCGGGAAAATGTCTAACGATCCAGGCAGGCACCCGGAGGCCAGTCATGCGGCGGATCCCATCACAAAGGAGTTAGTGGAACAGCTCTTCAGTTCGCTTAGAGATGACTTTTCTAGCCTCCGTCAAGAAATGGCCTCTGATGTCAAGCAGCTACAGACGGAGCTCGGAGAAATTGGGGACAGAATGGACACCCTGGAACGCAACGGAGACAGGCGAGAGGAAGAGCTTACGCTTCAGGCTAGGTAACTCCTCGATCTCCGTGAAAGAAACAATGAGCTGTACCTCAATCTGGAAGACCTAAAAAATCGTTCGAGGCACTCTAATATCCGCATTAAGGGAGTTCCACTTTTGGCTGATAGAGGCACATTGGAAGAGCGGGTCCTTCGTCTCTTTAGGCACATGGTCCCGGAGCTGCGAGACAAGGAAGTCGTGTGGGACCGCACACATCGTGCTGGGCGGTCCGCCTCGGGCCCCGGCCAACCACAGGACATCCTGACCTGCCTGCATTCCTTTCGTCAGAAAGAACTCATCATGGCCGCCACGAGGGATCGCTCGATGGTGGATTTCGAAGCCCTCCAAGTGGGTGTCTTCCAGGATCTTTTGCCCCTTACCCTGCAGAGGCGCAGGGAGCTGCTGGATGCCCAGGGTCCTTATGCTGCCATGTTGGGTCTGGTGCCAGTGACTTGCAACATCGGTCTTGGTGGTGGAGCCACACCATCTGGATGGTGATGACCAACTGCCAGACACATGGACCCCTGCACGAGAGTGCGATCTGTTCTGATGAGACAACGTCACTGTTGTTCCTTTGTTTTCCTGTTACTCCTCCTCTGTTGTTTTCTTCCTTCTGCTTTTCCTGGCTTTCTCTCTATACCTACATGAGATCTGTGGCTCCTTTATGGTCAGGTAGGGAGTGTCTTTGATTCTGGAAGTCGGGGTGGGAGTTGTGCTTTGTGTGGATGGGAGCCTCAGGTGGGGTAGGTTTTGGCAGTTGGGCTTCTTCGGGGTGCATTGCTCAATCACCTTTTGGGCTCCTATCCACCCAGGTTCACTAGATGCTTTGCTAAACTCCTGGGATCTATTTACTGGCACACACCGTGGGACGACCCCTCCAGACCGGGTGACACTGCACAGCGCTGCGTGGGAGGACAGGGTTGTTTGGATGGGAGTCTGGGGGTGCAGAGTGGGGTGGGGGAGCAAGTATTCAGTCATCCCTGGTTTCTCTCTGTTGATGGCGGGGCTTGTGTACAATGGTTCTTCCTCACACTGACACGTGACCCGTCTTAAAGTAGTTATCTTGAGCTTCAATGTTCGGGTCCTTAATTCACCGACGAAGAGGCGAACGCTTCTTAACTTGTTGAGTGCCGCAAAGTGTGATATTTGCCTTTTACACCTTATGCGGGCGGATTGGCAGCGACTTCGATCTAGATGGTTTGACCGACAATACTTCTCCTCAGGTCTCAGGAAGAAGGCAGGGGTGGCGATTCTCCTGGCTACACATTTCCAGGGGATTGTGGCCAGGACTTTCGCAGATGTTGCGGGACGCCTTCTTTCTCTGCGGGTGTTAAAGGGGGGCCGGGTGCACACATTAACATCGGTCTACAGTCCTAATAAGCATCAGGAGATTTTACTTTGTGATACCCTGAATTTACTCATGGAATCCCCGGATGAGGATGTAGTGATCGGGGGGGACTTTAACATAGTCCCAACCGCGGACCTGGACAGGTTGACGCTCAGGATGGGGCATACAGGCTCACGCTCGGCCACGACACTTCAGCGGCTGAGAGAAGCCGGTCTTACGGATGCTTGGTGCCATAACTTCCCCTCCGCACAGGAATATACTTTCTTTTCCGCAGCGCATCAAACTTACGCCCGCATAGACCTCTTTTGGACTCCGCACAGGGTCACGGTGTGTACCGACAACGTCTCTATTGGGGGTAGCGGGCTTCTCGGACCATTCCCTGATAGTTTTAATGCTGATTCTCCCAGGCGGCTCCCCGGAACGTTATGCCTGGCGCCTAAATCACACACTACTTGCCTATGATGCCAATGTCACTGAATTACGGGCGCCATTAAAACATATTTGGAACTGAATGACGCTGGTGCGGTTGAGGTGGGCACGCTATGGGATGCCTTGAAGGCAGTCATCTGCGGGCGCTGTATAGCTATTGCGGCAAGTCATAACCAGGACCGTAAGGTGAAGAAGGGGGAGCTGGAGGCTCAGATTCAAGAATTGGAGGGGGTTCATCGCTGTACTGGGGCAGTGCCGACACGGTGACTCCTTACGCAAGCGAGGAAGAAATTAAGGGCCTTAGACATGCACTGCCCTGAATATGCTTTGCTCCGCACCACACAACGTTATTAGGAGGGGGGAACAAAGCCGGGAGACTCTTGGCACATGCCCTTGGAGCTGAAACAGCGGCGCGTTGAGTCGCGGAACTTATGAATGCCCGGGCGTAATCTTGCGAGCGGACCAGGACATCGCATCTGAATTCGAGGCCTTCTATAAGGTGATGGATCAAGCCCTGATCTTTGGACTGGGTAAGAGTGGTCTGCTTTATTCAGACACTCTGTTCATCACCACCCCCTTTTCTGAATCATTTTGTCCACCATAAGCGTGGAAGGGTATACTCAGACATGAGTCCCTTGCTCACTGCTCCATCAGGATTCAAGCAAGCCGGGCCGACGAGGCTGAAATGCCAGAAACCGGTCCCCGGTAGCTTGTCTCCTTTCTGGTGAAGAATTGGCTTGGTAGTTTGGTCTGCCCTGTTCCCATGATGCACTGGGCCAGGGACAGACTAATTTGCATATAGCCAGGTTCTGAGCTGGGATGGGGCAGTGAGCTAAATAACGGTGATGGATCAAACCCTGATCTTTGGACTGGGTAAGAGTGGTCTGCTTTATTCAGACACTCTGTTCATCACCACCCCCTTTTCTGAATCATCTTGGAGCTGAAACAGCGGCGCGTTGAGTCGCGGAACTTATGAATGCCCGGGCGTAATCTTGCGAGCGGACCAGGACATCGCATCTGAATTCGAGGCCTTCTATAAGGCATTATATTCAGCTGAAAGCCTGGACCCCACTGCAGCTGAAGAGTTCACACGGGCAGCTCCTGTGACCCCACTACTGGACTCCATTGCGTCCAATTTGGAGGCAGACACCTTCAGCACCATGGGGAGACTTACCCCTTCGATGACCATGGCTGAAGTTGTGGTCTTACCCAAACCTGGAAAGGACACCCGGGAGTGCGCTTCGTACCGTCCCATCTCACTGCTTAATGTGGACCTAAATTTTTTTACCACCATCTTGGCGGCTCGACTCGCCCCACATATGCAAGGTATGGTGGACCCGGACCAATCTGGGTTTATTCTGGACCGCAACTGTGGGGATGGGACTCGACAGCTGTGCCACTTGTTAGATAAGACACAACGCACCCAACTCCCGGTGATGTTTTTGTCGGTGGATGCCGAGAAGGTATTTGACCGGGTCCATTGGCCCTACTTGCATCAGGTCCTATGCCGATACGGCCTCCGGGAGCGGTTCCGGAAATGGGTGAACTGTGTAGGCCCGAATGAGAGTCGATGGAGTGGTCTCCCAGCCCTTCCCAATCAGGGGTGGCGCAAGACGGGGGTGTCCGCTATCTCCTTTCCTCTTCGCACTCTACATGGAGCTGTTTGCTGAATGGGACGGGTTCGCCAGCTTCCTGCGGTCAACGGGGTTTGGATGGGGGATAGGGAGCACAGGATCTCACTGTACGTGGACTGCGTGATCCTTTTCCTGTCCAATCCTCAGTCATCTCTCCCCACCTGCTGATGGAGGTAGCTGCCTTCAGCGCTGTGTCAGGGTTCAAAATTAATTTGCAGAAATCTCAAGTGTTGAGTCTCATGCTCCCAGTGGTGGACCTCCTCTGTCACAACTCTTTTCATTCTCCTGGGCTGTTAGTGACATTACCTATCTGGGGCTCCGGATCTTCTCTACCACTGTGAAGACGGCACAGGTGAATTTCTCGGAAGCACTGGCTAAAGCCTGCATTGATCTGAACTACTGGAGGAGGCATGCTCTTTTATGGCTGGGCAAGATAGCAGCCTTTAAAATGACAATCTTACTGCATTTGCTATACGTTATGCTGACGCTTCCCTTGTGTCCACCATCCACGGTATTGGTCCAAATGCAACAACTAATTAATGGCTTCATTTGGGGTGGGAAGTGAGGTACTGGGTTTTTCAGAACCGGTACCGAACCGGTAACCCAGTGGTGTCAGGGTACACACCCAAAGACCTCGAGTACTTTCCTGATTTAGACCACAGAAACTCAGTCTTCTAGGTGAAGTCAAGGATCGATTTTATTGGCTTCAACCAAGTAACAGGTCCTAGAAGTACAACACACGGGATGTATATTCTCAGGAGACTGCTCCATCTTACAAAGCCAGGCTTCTCTTTTTATACAAAATATTAAGCTTCAGGCAAACATTCTTGGATTTACAGTATACTATTCACATATTTTCGTTACAAAGGAAAAGCAGAGTCATGATGACAAGCCCATATTTCAGTTCGTCCAGCCCACAACAAATTACCCGGCAAGGCCCAGTATTTCCATCAGATACCGGTGGACCCCCAATAAAAACGGGCACCTCCCCATCATAAAGCAAGTGAGAGAGAAAAGAGCAGGGACAGGTGTGAGCAAGATTCGGCAGGGTGTGTGTGCGATGAAAAGGGTTTATGGCCTGTTGTGCCTTGATGCTATCTTGTTCGGCCACTGGGAGAAGAACTGACCAAACAGGTTCGGCCTGGGGCAATGGTTCCAACTTGCCCAGGTCACAGGAAAGTCAATTATGTTGTATGTGTCCTTTGGAATCGAATTTAGCTGTATCATAAGCCTATGTAAAGGGCAACTCACAAAATGGCTTCCGTATACAAAATGGAAGCCAAGGGTTCAAGACGAAAACTGCGATTTTGAGGTGAAATCGTCACTCGAATATGATGAAAATGCTTGTACATAGTGTACTAGCCATTCTCGGTATTTTGATATAAAAATCGTCATGCTATGATGAAGTTTAATTCTCGAGTCCAGAATTTTCAGAACTACAAACCCTCCTTTTGCCCTTACATAGGCAATTTAACCTAATCTCACGCTAATCTGAGTCCAGGTCTATATTCCTAAAGTCATTGAGATGTTGCTGTAACATCATTCTAGTACTTAGCTCGTCTCTTGATACAGGTTTACTTACACATGATGTAGCACAGAGGCCACATATTGCAGGAGCACACTGCACGCACAGACAGAACAGGAAAAGAATGGCTAAGACCATCCCAATGACCATCAGAATTTTCCATCCCCAGCCGGATATCAGTTCCCAGAACCATTCCATCAAAGACCAATCTCCTTTATCCACATGAACAGATTCGGAAATCTTATGCAGTTTAGAGATGGCCTGGTACACTGTTGGAGCGTTATCTGGAATGAAAACACAGCAACTCGATTGGATCAATCTACATACCCCACCTCAGTCTGCAAGTATGACATCTAATGCGACCCTGTTCTGAAGGGTCATAAGACGATCCGACTGGAGCTCTGCAGTCAAGTTACTAAGGGCACCAGCAGTTTCAATTACGGTGGACTCAACCACCCTTGTCAATTGCCTTATGTTCCTGCTGTTAGCCATCGGTCCCCAGAACGGCAGAAAACCCTTTACGAAGTCCCCAAATTCTTGTCCTGCAGTGTCTTCTTTACTCAAGACACCTCTAACTATCCTTGTCTTGTGGTAATCTGCCGCTGCTGTGTAGGTGGGAGGCAACAGGAATGAAACAAAACATGTGCCCGAAAAGTCAGGGGGCAACCATGTATAGGCTCTATCATGGCAGATGAAATAGGTACTCTTAGCTGCTAAAAACGAAGGGGAAGTCTGGGCTGGGATGGGGTACAATCCAAATCGGGGAAGATCTCTTAGCTTGCTGTTTCTCACTCAGAGTAGCTCCATATCCGGTTACGTTCCATCCTGTGTATATTAGTGTCTCATCTCTCGGGATAGTCTCATAAGAAATGTCTTCCTTTATCATATCTACTATACCCTTAACTAGAGCACTATTTTTAGGATTGTCTGTTACAGAACGTAGGGGGTAGATTTCATGTGCATATATGAACAGTGTTCTGTATGCCCACACAGAACCATTGTGACTGAATGGCAGGACCAGATAAGGGATACCTTTATCCGTTGTGTGAGGCATAAGACCACACACCCAACAGTTAGTTGTGCTCATTACAAGTTGGTGTTGGTGCAAAAGCTGAACAAATGAGTTATTAATAAACTCTAATCTCCTAGCTGATTCGTGTTCAGGAAGGGTTTGAAAAGAATGTGAGGAAACAGTGGAAGGAGGAGGTATAGGCGATGTAGTGGGTGCAAATGTTACTTGAAAAGAGAATAAAACATAACTTATCAAAAATATCATCACACTGAATAACATGAAAATGCACAATATCAAAAAGCTTTTCTTTGTCATTATTTTACATATCTTGGTTTTAAAGTTCATGGTTTTGGCAGGTCTCTTCATCTCGAAAAACTCCATCCTCTCTAAAGTGCTGCCCGCGATGGGAGGTTGTTTCTGCTAAGGAATGCTTCTGTCAGTCTAGGGCAACTCCCTTGGACCAACCAGAACTGTCGACCTAACGTCGTCAGCTGCACCCCAAAGACTTTGGGCAATCGCGGCCCTAGCAGCAGAACCCGGATGGCGGTTTGAAAAACAAAAATAAGCAAGTGTCTCAGATGGGAGAGCTGCACTTTTCATAAAATAGTAGGGAAAAAGGATTTATTTGTCCATAGGTCTCGGCCTCAAATTATAGCGCTGTCTCCCAGGTACTGTTTGGTCTTTGAAAAGGAGTTCAGGTTCTGTAGTGTCCAATCGAATTGACGGTGATACAGCTGGTTGCAAAATGTTATCACTCTCTTGTTCAGTAAGTGTTCCTTTTACACGTGCATCACTGAAAGGCAGAAAACGTGGCACAGTTTCAGTTTCTGAGTCGGCGACACCCTTCTGGACCCACTGGTCATACGGCAGAGGCAGAGGGATCCGTTTGCAATGGATCCCGTGGATCCAGTTTTTCTTCCCCTCCACTCGAACAGCTGATCTTGTGGAAAGAAGGACGAGGTGCGATCCGGTCCACCTGGGCTGATCGTTCTTGGTTCGCTGGAAGTTCTTCACAAGAACCCAGGATCCAGGGTTGATGGGGTGACCTGGAGTTTCAGAGACCGGAGGCAGGGTGTCATGGACCTGTTGATGCAAAACACGCAATTTAGCCGTCAATTCGTACAAATAATCAAGCAAAACAGGGTGCTCTATTTCACTGAACTTAGTGGGCCTTGGCACTCCCCATATGTTGGCCGGGCGGCCAAAAACTATCTCATATGGACTAAGTCCCACTCGCGAATGTCATTCTGGTGGATAGGAGTGCTAGGGGTAGAGCGTCAGGCCATTTAAGACCAGAGCTCGCTTGGATTTTGGCCAGTTTAAGTTTTAAAGTGCTGTTGTAGCATTCTACTAATCCAGCTGATTGGGGGTGATTTGCAGCGTGGAACTTTTGCTGAATGCCTAGCCCTTCACATACTCTCTTCATCACACGACACACAAATTCACTCCCATTGTCACTCCAGACCATTCTAGGCATTCCGAATCTGGGGAAGAACTCTTTCACAAGGGCTTTAGCTGTGGATAAGGCAGTGTTGTCTTTTAGGGGATAGGCTTCCACCCATCTTGAAAAGGCACAAACAACAACGAGTACGTATTTTAAGTTATTGCACCTCTCCATGTGGATGAAATCTAGCTGCAAAACCTCAAACGGATACGTAGGAGGTGCAAAATGACCAGCTGGAGTTGGGGTTCCCCTACCAGGATTGTGTTTCAGACGCACCATGCAATTCTTGACGACATTCTCTGCACACTTGGGAATTCCTGAATTTTGCCATACTGGAGCCAACAACTTGCAAATCCCTTTCACGCTGATATGAGCCATTGTAACCACTGCAAGCACATATGCATCGGGTAACAACCATCTCTGATGCCCTGACAATTCAATCCAGCAACCATTTGCATCCATTCTACCCATACTTTCTCTCCACATGCTCAACTCTTTCTCTGTAGCTCCAGCTTGAATAGACTTCACACTCTCTATCGTGTCTTCACACATTCCAACATCACCAACCCATCTTGCAGGGCCTGCAACATACATTCGGCTCATCACATTCCTTGCAGTTTCTTTCGCGATTTTGTCAGCAAATGCATTTCCACGACCAACATCATCAGTCACCTTCTTGTGAGCACTACATTTCACAATCGCCACTTGCAGAGGCAAGGTCAGTGATTCAAGAAGCTCATTCACCAACCGACCATGCTGAATCTTAGCTCCATGCGAAGTCAGGAACCCACGTTCTTTCCACAGTCGTCCAAAACTATGAGCCACACCAAATGCATACTGACTGTCGGTGTAGACAGTCACTTTTATTCCTTTTGACAACACACATGCACTCGTAAGTGCAATCAATTCTGCTGCTTGAGCTGAATTATGTGGAATACGTGCGCTTCAACAATTGTATGCAAAGTCGTGACAGCATATGCTGCAGTCGTATCACCATTCGGGAGCTTGAAGCATGAACCATCCACCCACAATGTACCATCACATTCAGCAAGAGGAGTGTCCTGGAGATCTATTCTCCCTTTCGTTTCTTCTTCTGTTCTAAGAAAACAATCATGCTGTTCTGAAGAATCTAATTCCTCTACAATTGGCAACAACGTAGCTGGGTTTAATGTGCTACATCTTTTTATGTGCACATGACTTGCTAACAAGGTTAATTCGTAACCTGACAATCGAGCACTAGTTAAGTGCTGTGTCTTGGTTCTGTTTAACAACGTGTCCACTGCATGTGGAACCATCACGACTAACATATTATTCATCACTAGACCCGCTGACTGCCGAATAGAAACAGCTGCTGCCGCTGTTGCTCTTAAACAACTTGGCAATGCTTTAGCTACTGGATCCAAAGTCGACGAAAAATATGCACATGGACGCTGTTTGTCTCCAAACAACTGTGTCAGCACTGATAATGCACAGCCTTGTTTCTCATGGACATACAATGTAAAGGGCTTACTATAGTTGGGGGTACCCAACACAGGAGCCGAACATAATGCTGTGCGCAATTCAGAAAAACTTTTCTGACACTCTTCAGACCAAGGAACAGGATTGGGTGTGTCTTTACACGTTAATGCCACCAAAGGTTTGGCTAATAACGAAAAAATTGGTATCCACTGTCTGCAATATGATGTAATACCCAAGAAAGCACGCACTTCTCTCTGTGTTCTTGGCACACTCAATTTCGCTATTGCCTGAATTCTTTCTGGGGTCAGTTTCCTTCCCTCCTTCGATAAGAGATGACCTAAGTAGGTCACTTCTTGTTGACAATATTGTAATTTGGAAAGTGACACCTTGTGATGCAAATCACACCAGATGACGCAACAATGACAACGTGGCTTTCTTACATATTTCCTCAGTATCTGCAGCGACAAGCAAATCATCAACGTACTGTACAAGAGTAGCACCTTCAGGTAAAACAATTGTATCAAGCTGTGTTTTTAAAGCTTGACTATATATTGATGGACTTTCACAGTAGCCCTGGGGAGCGCGTTTGAAGCGGAAGCTGCGTCCTCCTAAACTGAAGCCAAAAATATCCCTGCTCTCCTCAGCAATCGGGATGCTGAAGAAAGCATTCTTCAAGTCAATCACCGAAAACCATGTTGCAGAAGCTGGAATCATAGTCAAAAGGGCAGTAATGTCAGGAACAACTGGAAATTGTGGTACGACTATTTTATTGACCTCTCTAAGATCAATCACAAATCTGTAAACAGGTGGCTGGGAAGGATCAGTTCGTTTTAAAACAGGCAGAACAGGGCTATTGCAAACATTGCCTCTTGTCTCTTCAATTACATCTTTTTCAATTAGATCGTAAACGATCGCTAGCAAAGCTTTTTCACCTTCACTAGAGATTTTATATTGGGGAATTCGTGGCATTTTAACATTGGCTTTCAATGTTACAACATATGGTGGTATTTCTAAAAGACCCACATCATTAGGACCAGTAGCCCAAAGAATATCGGGAAGAAACGACAATTCTGTTGGAAGTTTATCCCTTGAAAAAATACATTGGAGAAACCACTTTCTTACCTAAAGTAACTTGTACTCCCGAAGGAGAACAGTACAAAGTCGCATACAATCTTTTTAACAGATCCAATCCCAACAAGTTTTCACCACAACCTGTTGTCAGAATAAGGGGTGCTTCAAATTCACAAGGACCAACAGAAAGAGACAAAGGGTCAGAAATCGGATTTCTAACCAGGGCGCCAGAAAAACCCACTGATACATTCATTTCGCCAGACAAAGGTGCGCCAAGGAGTTTGGAGTGCATAATAGAACTCTTTGTAGCACCAGTATCCAACAGAAAAGGCTCTGACACACCTGATGTAATCACCTCAACGTATGGTCCACTCTGATCTACTGGAACTGAAACAACTCCCTCTCTTTGTCTATGGCTGTCCTAGCAATCATTACCTTCCCAATGCTCCTCTTCTGTATAGTAATCATCAGCATAGTACTGAGCTGTCCTACCAGATGCGTTATTCTGCTGATCGAACCTATTCATAGAATTTTGAGGTGGAAGGGGACGTGCGTTCTGGGGGACGTTTCTACGTCCTCTACCTCTAGGCGCTTGCTGAACACCTCTACCTCTTGTGTTTGAAACACCATTCGCGCGCTGTAACAGAATAGGGCAGCTATACTTAAAACGACCCTCTTCCTTGCAATACGAACACTGGTTGGGGCCTACAGGAACACGTGGCTGAGTATACTCGACTCTTTGCGAGTTCCTCTGATACTGTTGAGGCTGCTGATAATTACTCTGATAGTTATTCTGACCACCATTATTCTGGCTACCACCACCACGTGGCGGATATGCTTGCTGTAACAAAACCTTTGTTTTCAGCTCCTTAGTTTTCTTTTCTGATCTATCTTTCTCGTCTTTGTCTCGATTTTCGTAATATTGTGCAGTAGCCAATATCTGTGCTGAAGAGGAAACTGCCCATGAACTCTGAATCTTTTAACTTCTTACACAACTCCGGAAGCAGATTGCGCACGAATTTATCGACGAACAAACGCTGACCACCTTCTGTGCTCATATCATGACCACTGGTCGACAAACGTTTCTTCAAACCTGGTGAAGAAATCAGACACCGTTTCATCTTTCTTCTGCTTACATGCAGACAACTTATCCCAGTTTACACGCATCGCAGGCATTATCGTTTTCATGTAATCAATTATTTTACCAGGAAGTTCAGCTACTAAAGGCTCAGGCGTAGCACCACCAACTTGTCGGCCATCTACAGCAGTAATATTAGCCCATGAGTCACCTAACTCCTGATCATGATCCGCATGACGAATCTTTCCCCATAGAGGCTGTGGAACAACGTTCCCAAACAACATGTCTATGTCTGCTAAATTCATGATACATGACCCAGCAGTCTGTGACAACTCTTTGTAATACCCTGCGGGATTTTTACGGGGATCAGGCAATGTCTGTTTAAGGGCCAAAACTTCAGCTCGCTTCCAAGGAACATGTACCCACACACGCTGAAAATGTGCTGGCACAAGTGGTGGAACATTACCAGGACCAGCTGCTACTTCTTCCTTCCATACTGGAGGGACTTCTCTCATGGGGTACTGTCGCGCCTTTTTCCTACCGGATGCGTCACGCTCAAATAGTGATTGAGAAGTGCCCCCCTTACTCCGATACGACAACAATGTCTCAACCGCTCTCTCGACATCGGGACCTACGATCATGCCCTCTGCGAACTCGAACCGCGCACGACACAACTCGTCGGGTTGTATTCCAGATCATTGTCTTCCAAATCTTCACAGAGAAAAACACACATTTGTTCAAAAACATATCTCTGCTTCGGTGCTTCCCATTGACGGAAAACTTCCATGACAGACTCTACATCATACCTTACAGCGTCGATAACTCATTTATGCGCTAAACGATTCAGTAAATCTCTCTCTCGATAGTCAGGCAGTTGATTCCGCAACTGTCTTCGTTCCGTGTTAGGGGTCGTATTAGGCGACCCGAAGAAGGGTGAGAAAAGATTAGTAACAGTGTTGGCCATTCTCTGTCGAACGGGAGGAGAAACTGACGGAAGAACGGGCAGAAAAACAGGGTGAGATAAGGCAGGAGCAGAGGCAATAGCAGAGGGAGCATTAGGAGAAATAGAAGGTGCACTAGGTAAAGTCGTAGAAAGCACAGGCGAAGCAGATGTGATCGGTGGGCCTTGAGGAGGCTGCACCGAAGGAGCAGGGGCCAGCTGAAGAGTAGCTGGTGGGTGCTGTGGAGGAGCAGGAGGCAATGCAATCACAGGTTGCGCAACTAAAGGTTGCGGAGGTGCCGTAGCATTTTGCGCATAGGGGGTGGCGAACTTAACAAATGCGACATTAAGGGATCTTTTTCAAGCTCTTTTGCTGCATCTTGCTGAAGAGGTGGCAAAACTGGATAGCATTTATCTATCACCATTTTACGTTGCCTGTGCAACTGCTCACTCATTTGTTCTTCTTCATTGTCTTTAAACTGCATAGCAGCTTGCATTATCGAAATACCCCTTTCTCCCTTATTTTTCTTCGCTAATTTAATTTCCTTCTGTTTGGCTTCCTTACGCCATAGGCGGAAAGAGTCAAACATCGCCGGCCGGGCTTTCTTCTTGAAAAGTTTAACTTCGAGATTGTCTAAGATTTCCGTGTCAAAGCTACCATATTGGGGCCATTTTAAAACACCATCTTTTCTGGTGTATCTGATCCACACTTCATTATATGTGATGGGACCTACGCAATGTTTTACATATAATTCATAAGTTGGAGTTCCAATCGGAGGAACCGGACACGAGTCCTCCAATCGGGAGTCCCTATTATTACAACCAAGACAAAACAAATTTCCAAGTCTGCTAAGACCAGGCATCTTCGCTCTCTAGTCTAGCTCCAAACTTCAAAGGATTATCGATTACGATATTCTCGTGAATACACGAGTCCTTCGGCTTTGGCACTTGCAAGTTCCAAAAATGATCCCAAAGGATACCTAAAACTAAGAACCAACTAAGGACTGGGAGACGCTCCACTTATACTTAACTGAGATATCGATGACGTCACCAGAAGACTCGTCTTATCGTTTCGCTCTACCAAACTTCAAGGGTCCAAATCAGGGCGATAGCCAGGGCAGCAGTCCTTTGTAGCCGTCGGGAAGCAGGGATCCTCGCAGCAAAGACTTTCGGACCACGTCGACATGCAGGGGTCGATGAAGTGGTTGGCCTTCCTCCAGAATTTTCACACGAAGCTCCTCACGAACCTCTGGCTGGACCGGTACCGCTGGTATCGCCCCACGTTGGGCGCCAACTGAGGTACTGGGTTTTTCAGAACCGGTAACCCAGTGGTGTTAGGGTACACACCCAAAGACCTCGAGTACTTTCCTGATTTAGACCACAGAAACTCAGAGTCTTCTAGGTGAAGTCAAGGATCGATTTTATTGGCTGCAACCAAGTAACAGGTCCTAGAAGTACAACACACGGGATGTATATTCTCAGGAGACTGCTCCATCTTACAAAGCCAGGCTTCTCTTTTTATACAAAATATTAAGCTTCAGGCAAACATTCTTGGATTTACAGTATACTATTCACATATTTTCGTTACAAAGGAAAAGCAGAGTCATGATGACAAGCCCATATTTCAGTTCGTCCAGCCCACAACAAATTACCCGGCAAGGCCCAGTATTTCCATCAGATACCGTTGGACCCCCAATAAAAACGGGCACCTCCCCATCATAAAGCAAGTGAAAGAGAAAAGAGCAGGGACAGGTTTGAGCAAGATTCGGCAGGGTGTGTGCGCGATGAAAAGGGTTTATGGCCTGTTGTGCCTTGATGCTGTCTTGTTCGGCCACTGGGAGAAGAACTGACCAAACAGGTTCGGCCTGGGGCAATGGTTCCAACTTGCCCAGGTCACAGGAAAGTCAATTAAGGTGTATGTGTCCTTTGGAATCGAATTTAGCTGTATCATAAGCCTATGTAAAGGGCAACTCCCAAAATGGCTGCCGTATACAAAATGGAAGCCAAGGGTTCAAGACGAAAACTGCGATTTCGAGGTGAAATCATCACTCGAATATGATGAAAATGCTTGTACATAGTGTACTAGCCATTCTCGGTATTTTGATATAAAAATCGTCATGCTATGATGAAGTTTAATTCTCGAGTCCAGAATTTTCAGAACTACAGAAGAAGCCATGCATGGCTCGACAGCTTACGTATCTGCGGCAGGAGGACAGAGGTCTGGGTGTCCCTCACCTGGGCCAGGACTATGAAGCGGCCCAGTTGCGCTGGATGGTGGAATGGTACCAACTAGAGTACGAAAAGCACTGGTGCTTTATGGATCGGGCGTAGCGGGAATTCACATCTGGAAAGTTCCTTGGCTCCCGAGGCGACACCGTCCTCCGGGTGCGTACCTCTCGCCGGCTCTGCGTGCTACCTTGACAGTATGGGATAAAGTACAGGGGAGATGTCAGCTCTCTACGACTATCTCACCCTTGATCCCCTTCATTGGGAACCCGGACATCCCCTCTGCTTACTTAAAATGACAGGAGGCCAACTGTAAACATATTGCCGATCTTTTTGATCTACCAGGCATTATGGACTTTCCCCAGCTGGTAGCCCACTATGGGATTCCCAAGGAGGGAATTAATCAGTACCTGGCACTGCGCTACGCAACCTCAGATTCGCCTGCATGCAGGTCGCCTCCTTACGAAATTTGAGATCTGGTTCATTTACGCACCTCAAATAAGCATCTCTTGTCGGACATCTATAACTTTCTCAACAATATTAGGAACTACTCGATGTCTCCAGCGCAGCATAAGTGGAAATCTGAGCTGGATAGAGAATGCTCCCCAAAAGAATGGTCAGACATTGTACACCGAGCCCGAGCCTCCTCGTGCAGCACTTCAGGGAAGGAGATGCTCCTAAAAATTGCGCACTATTGGTATTATACCCCGGCATGGGTTGCTAAGTGGAGGCCTGGCAACAGCAACCGTTGCTGGCGCAACTGCGGTCAGGTGGGCACCTTGTCTCATATTCTCTGGCACTGCCCCAAGATACAGTCCTTCTGGGATTCCATATTACCTCTAGTTGATCATATATATCAAACGGAACTCCCTAGATTTCTCAGCTATATTTTGTTGGGACTTCCAAACCCCCTTACATACCCTCTTCGCTCTTGTGGAGGTGGGGTAACACTTTAGCACTGGGAGCAGCCACGGAAGTCGTCCTGGTGAAGTGGGGCACGGATATTATCCCAACCAAGCTATATTGGTTACACAGACTGTGGGAGGCGGTCGGAATGGAAAGCATTGCTGCTGGGATTCACCGCACTCTCCCTAAGTTTGACAAAGCCTGGTGGTCCACTGTGGAGTACCACTCTTCCGAATTAGTTGAGCTTACATGTTCCCAATATCTTAGGGTCCTGCAGGTTCCCATGTCTCCCCTTGTGGCCCCTCCCTCTTCCTTGAAGGGACGTAGGCCCTGACTCTACCAGGCCTTACCTTGCACAGTGGGTGGATTTCTGTCTCTCCATTTCTCAACTGATCTCACACTAATCTGTGCTTCACTCTTCTCTTCTTAGCCTCTTCCTATGTCTCTCTCCTTTACTTCTTTCTGTGTTGGCATTAATAAAATTTGAAGCAATGTTCCCTGCCAGCCAATGGTTGTAGGTGGGCGTAGTGTTATCATTTCCAGCAAAATTAATTAAAACGATTTAAACCATAATTGTGAACATCCTCTTCTTCCTCTTCTATCCGCCATATTCTCCAAATCTTTCCTCACAAATCTGTTGAGATTATAAATGATGCACAAAATCAACCTAACCGCATCAAATGTACGGCCAAATATAGTCCAATCACCACATAAATATACTAAACTCAAGGGCTAGGAGGGAGGGATAATATTAACCTCCGTGTCTTTAATGAAATCTTGATTCTCATATCACTCTGCTTGGAGAATTGCAATTTCATATAAAGACCGGAGGCTACCGATATGCAAGTTGAAAGCTTATTAAAATCACATTTGACAAATGTTTAATTGGTCTAAAATAGTGCTTAGCAAATACACAACCATTAGATCAATCTGCAGCTTTCAAAATCTCCTCCAACATTCCAATACACAAAATCATCTTGCTAGGTCAAGCACCTCTCACAGTTGGTGCCTTAAAACGTTCCACATCTACTCCACTCTTTCATTATGTTCTTAAACCCATCTAGCAACAGTTGCTGAACTTACCACTCCATAAGGCTTCACATACGATATCAACAACTGATTCTCACCATGTTTTCTGGATTCCATCATTCTCCTCTCATATTCTTGCAAACAATCCACAACTTCCTCTCCTCCTCAAATCTTGGATAGAAAATGGACTCTGACATAGTCTTTGTTCTTTTCCAAATCTCAAAAATCACCCCATCTGGTGCCCAAACCTTGTTATTTATCTCCAAAGCTCGTACATCTGATACTCTTCTACATGAAACCAAGCACAACAAAGTCGCTAATTTACCAGAAAGTCTCTTCACATCTAAAAATCAATTTGACGGCTGAAACAAAAACAACTCCAACACTACATTGACATCCCACAATACACTATAATCTTGCTCTAGGAGGCTTCCTCAACCTCATACTCTTCATAACCCTACAAACCATAATATTCGTACCAACTGACTTGTTGTCCACCAAGGCATGTCCTACCGAAACATCTGACCTATAACAACTTAATGTTCTGTAGCCTGATCCTTCTTCAAACTTCCCTACTAAAAAATTGACTACTTCAACTACAGGAGCCTCCACAGGATCCAGACTCCTTTCCATGCACCAACTAACCCAAACTCTCCAAATTCCTCTATCTACTCCTTGTACCTGGTGCCCAAGACTCTTCTAATAATTCCTTAGCCTTTTCCGAAAGTCCTCTGAAACAGCTACTTCTCTTGACACTCTCCAGACAAGAAGCTTCAGTACCCTGCTCTGCTCTAAAGGATGCTCTTCTCCTTCTATGTTTCTCAACAGACCCTCTTTTGCAGGAATCAAATAAGGCTCTGAACAAGCCAGTTCCATCACTGTCGGAAACCAAACTTGTGACACACAAAAACGAGTCACTAAATCTATTTTACATCTCTCCTTCCTCACCTTCAATAATACTCTTTGAATCATAGCAAATGGGGAAATGCATACGCCTTCTTTCCCTTCCAAACTTGTTGAAAAGCAGCTACCTCTAATGCCAAAGGATCCACTCTCCAACTGAAATACCTCTACAATTGAAAAGTTAACAGGCTCGCAAAAAGATCCACCTCCCGAGGGCCCATCAAATTGTCTATTTTCAAGAAGCTCCTCACATCCAACTTCCAATACCTGAAATCCCTCAAATGCCTTGAATTCCAATCTGCTGTCTGATTCATCTCCCCAGGCAAATACTCTACCCTTACCTCTATTTTGTGTTCCAAACAAAAATTCCAAAAATCTTTAGCCAAATCTGCTGAACCTTTTGACCTTGCTCCTCCCAACCTATTTATATACGCTACAGCTGACACATTGTCCATGCTTATCATGACCGATTATCCTCCCAACATTTTCTTGAAACTCCTCACTGCATACAACCCTGCAGTCAACTCCAAACAATTTGTGTTCTGACCTCTCTTCCAAACTCCAAAGTGCGCCTGTCTGCTCCTCTTCTAATCAAGCCCCCAACCATTCAAACATCTGTCTCCAAAACAACATTTGTACATTTTCCAAATATTGCGCATCCATTCCACGCATCGATTGTTCAACTACCATTCCAGTTCCTCTTTCGCCTCCATACTTGAAGAAATCTGGTCTCCATACCATAACCCTTTCCTTAACTCTTCCCCTTTCACCCTCTGCAATGCTAGATAGTGAAGGGGGTCCCGGAAATATTGCCTGAATTGATGAATACAATAAACCTATTATCCTTGCTAACTCTAAGAGTCATGCTCTCCTTCCTCATGCACAACTTTATCTCCTTCTTTATCAACCTTACTTTCTTTTGTGGTAACAAAAGCATGCATTTCACCGTATCCACCTGAAAACCCTAAAACTCCATGGTCTGACTTGGAATCAGAACAGACTTCTCCAGATTCACTACGAATCCTAAACTCTCTAACATTTTGATCACATCTTTCACATTCTATCTCAACTCCCCCTGATCCTGGATCATCAATAAAATATTGTCTAAGTATATTATCATTCGCACCCCTCACTGCCGAAAATAGGAAACAACCACTCCCATCACTTTTGTGAAACACCATGGAGCTGAAAAAAGGCAGAATGGCAGACACACAAACTGATAAAGATTCCTATTCCATCTGAACTGTAAATATCTCTGGCTCTCCATGCTCATTGTAATTGTAAAATATGCATCCTTCAGGTCTAATTTCACCAACCAATCTTTTTCTTTTTACATATCCCTTAGACAATGGGTTCCCTCCATCTTGAAATGTCTGCACTCCACAAAATTATTTAAATCCCTCAAATGTAAGACGAGCCTCCATCCTTTCTCTTTTTTCCTTACCAAAAACAGATTACTTACAAAACATTTCCTTTCTTCTCTTATTCGAATAACTGCCCCTTTCTCTATCAAAGTTTCTATATTGACTATCTCTTCCTGATCTTCTGCCATCCTTATCTCTCTTGCTTCCTTTTCCTTACTTGGAATATTTGTAAACTCTATGCAATACCCCTGTATAGTCTGTAATACCCAAGGATCCTTTGTGATTCTTTTCCATTCCTCTACAAAAAACCTCAGTTATCGTCCTACTTTTTTTTGGGCTAGAACTAATAAAGGTCTCCGTACTCGCCTTGTCCTCCTTGAAATTGGCCCCGTCTTCTTGTTATACTTCATCGTCCTGTTCTTCCCACTCTCCCTCTGCTTGGGAAGAAACCTCCTGGAGCATAGCCTCTTCCTCTAAAGCCTCTACCGCCTTGGGTATAGTATTGTCCATTATATTGGGACCTCTAAAATCCTTGGCCAGCAAAAATTCCCCTTCTGCCGGCCCTGCCTAAAACACTACCTTCCTTTTGAACCACAGCACCTATCTTTGGACTTATCTTCATCAAGATAGCCTTCATTTGCATTTCTCAAAAGCACTACCTCTAAGCAGTTCTACATCTACTGCTTCCTCATTGGAATAAGCCTCCTCTGCCATATCTAGGATCCTTGCTAAAGGTCCTAACGCGTCAAGAAGCTTATCTTGACAGATTTTCAAAGACCTCTCAAGACCCTTCCTTGGATCTCTCCCAAGTCGAAATAGAAAACTGATCAGCTCTGTATCCAGATTTGGAGTACTGCATACTTTCTGATCAATTACTGGTTTTGCACATTCAGACCTCACAACCCTTCTCACCTCTCTATCCAGTGGCTTGCGAATCCATGTTTTAATGAATTTCGCCACATGATCCATTGGCCACCACTCACCACTGCGTGGATGTTTAATGTCTAGCGGTGTAAACTGATTTATTCCAAACGGGTCTTAATTAGCGCCAGTAGAACAAGACCCTTCAAAGTCCTCAAACTCCTCATCCAAATACTCATCTTGATGCAGATCAAAGTTATATTCATCTAAATCCTTTGCATCACCATTCCCTCTGCTAATCCCATTTTCTAAAAATGTTTCTTCGTCATGCGTGCCGCTAAAGGACACCTTTCCATGTGTGCTGCATTGGACACCCTTCCTTTGCGTGCCGCCAAGGACTCCTATTTTTTCGCCTGCAATCATGCCTTCCTTTTTTCCAATCAACACATCCTCCACATCTCTGGTCTTCTTTGTTCTCTTTTTACCCACTTCTGTACTTACTCCTTTTCCATCAGATAAAGAAAAATATTCCTCCTCACATCCTTATTTCTTTTCCTACTCCTCAAAACACCATCTACTGCTTCCTTTTCTTGTTTTTTCATTTCATGTTGAATTAACCTCTTTACCACCTCCTCTTTCACCAAGTCACTGGTATCTGATAAACATCCATCTTGTGCCTCTGACATTCTGCTTAAAAAATATCCAACACTAAATTCTAAGATTGCCTAAAGTAACTTCAACAACCTAAAACACCTTATTATCAACCTGATATTACCTCATTGATTCCTACTCCTCACCAGCAGCACTCTGATAACGATTACCGTTTAACCGTCACCTATACATAGTATTCAACTCTAACATTAAACCTTTCCCTACCTAAAATGTCTCCCAAATCTCACGCAAAAAATTAAATCACATACTGCAAATGCATGCAAAAGAACGCGTTGCCCATGCACGTACACAAATAGTTGTTAATCTCCTTACCCGGTGCTCTTGCACGTTACTATGTGCTGCCCATGCGCATCGCGGAGCACCAGTAACCATAGTGAGCATGAGAGCCGCTCCTATCCTCGCGAAGCCTTGAGAGTGTACAGCGTTCTCTACACAGCTCTTGCCACGTAGAGATCGCGAGCGGCAGGAGCCGTGAGCGGAACAAACAAATCTCCCAGCCCCCTCGTGCTGATGACACATGCCTCACACTCAGCTAACTGTAATATGCATTGATTTGAAAAATGCTCCACTTCCTCATGTTTTAAATAAACTCTCTATCACCCTTTTTTTGTTTTAACAACTTAAATCAAAAACTATACACAAAATATTTAATAATAATAGATATATACAGCATTCATGAATTCCAAGTACACTCGCAACATTAACATACACTGCAGCGTCTGAAAATTAGAAACTGTAGATAACAGATATACTCACAAAATAAACGTTTTCCAAAAAGGAAAATTCATTTAAATATACTTCTCTTATCACATCTATTTAATGTAACGTTAAAAGGTACTTATCTTGTCTTGAGCAGCAATTAACAGAGGAGGAATGTTCAGGAGCAGGGTTATTTATGGACTGCTGTGTTCTAATTCTAGTGTTTGTGATGTTTTGTAGTTCTTTAAAGGTGCTGCGGAGAGAGGCAATTAAAGGATAATATGTATAATGTTAGCCTCCGGTCTTGAAATGAAATCAGAGTGTCATGTTAGAGGTTGCCAACAACAACTGTTACCCTAGTTGGTCTAGGGGTTAGTAGTGGTTGTGTGAGCTAGCCGAAACCCTCCAACATTCACTGATGGTATATGTGGAATGAGTCCCTATACTGTGAAGTTTGTGTTGGTCTAATACACAGTCCTGCTATATTTGTAGGAAACTTTATAACATAGCACCACCAAGGTTCTATGTCAGGTACTTATTTAATGGGTTTCCAAGGCTCCCTTTTCACATCAACATGGAGGCATCTGTGGTAAAAAGGGTCAATCCTCCTCAGCTTTATAGAAAGCATTTATTATATCTGTAGGCTGATCAAGCCTGAAACTTTAAAAACAATCACCCTCCTGCAGTGTTAACATTCTTTGAGTTCCATTAATTAAAAATGGCGCAAGCAGTGAATATTCCAGTAAATAGTAGGCAGACAGTAACTTCTTACTTATCTGCACACACGCGCTCGTCAATGGCGGGGGAGGTGTTACCTTCGTGATTGAGGCAGACAAAGCTTATAAATGTGAAGTTTACTATTCATGGGTAAACTTTTCTGCAGTCGCTGTGTATACACACACACACTTCATATATACACTGAGGCAGCAGCTCCGCCTGCATTTAGCTTCCTATGAATACTTATAAATATCATTTACATACCAGTAACATCAAAATTGGTTTCAAGGCGCTCTCCCCCACACACACCCATCTAAATGTAAGACTGGGTCCTCTCTGTATTGACATGGTAACCTGGCCAGTCTACACACCACTTCCAAATACAGCTGCATTAAATATAGGCGAAATATGTGCTTTATATAATCAGTTAGACTGTATCCACATCTAATGCAGTTTGTTAGGCATACAATAACAACTGCCCGAATAACGGCTGTTCAAGCTGGGAAGCCTCAGTTACCTGTACCTGCCACTAGTCAAGTTACTATTAATGCCATTATGGGTAAAGTACCCACCAAAAGGGAGGAAATTCCATTTTGGATAGCTAAAAAAAAAAAAACACTTTGAAGACCCCAAGATAACTTTTGAATTCTCACTGTCTCTTCCACTTGGTACGGTTCCAACAATTGAAGTTTTCTGACATGGGGTACTGTCCTTGTCATATAAGCCATAACACACAGCACCCCATCAATTACCGTTTTGTCTGAAGTGCAAAGCAAATTCAAAATGAATATAGGGCAGCACCTGCCCTGGACGTGTGGATGAAATTAATTGACAACTTTGCCACAGTATCCTTAATGATTTTAAGTAACAATGAAGGTGAGGCAGGAGCGTTGCGAGCTACCTAAAATTATTTGAGACCTATGCTTTAATAGGTTGTGATAATTTGGGACCCAGGCTTGATAAGCCACAAATTATAACAAATTCTGATTCAGATACCATCAAGCAGATACCTGAGTCTTCTAAAAAAAAAAAGCAGAGATAAAATCTATAAAAAAAGATAAACAGAAAACATGGAGTGGAACTCCCCAACAGGTGTGCACTAACACGCTATGATTTACGTAACCATAATACAATTAAAATACCCGATAGGTATCAGTATTCTGATAAACATCCCTCTCAATCCTTTCATCCTTTATTCAGACAGACGGTCACTGCGAGGGGGACGCGGCAATGAAAGACAAGTGGAATATTTGAAACTGAAAAAAGACTCACAACTCTCCTCTGATGTCATTATAAAAATAGAAGAAAAATTTCTACAAAAAAAAAACTTTGAAAAGAATAAAGTGGCAGGAATATGCACTAAATATGCCACAAATATTCACTTCTCCTGAGCCATAGGTAGATGAAAACACTGATAGTGCAGCAGCGGTCATGATGGTTCGCCAAACTCTTCAAGAATTTCTGGTGGCAAGACCAACTAATGACTATATTCAAATTGAAACTCCAGAACAGTGGGGAAGCCCACCAGACAGACTTTGAGTTGAACATCCAAATCAATAGTGATATACCACGTACTATTAAATTAATATTCTGGCAGAGTATGTCTAATGCTTATGACATTCTCTTAACTGGAGTAGATTGGCCGCCTGAGTTGTTTTTGGCTCTTGTTCTGAGGAAGTTAAGGAAGCATAGGGTACAGAATAAACTCTTGCACAAGTCCTTGCATTATATCGCAATCAAGCATCCCGGGATAAGGACTTGCCTTATCATATTATACTCATTAGGTCCAGCTCGCAAGTGCAACCACAATACCCTATTAAACATGAAGCTAAATGCCCTGTTAGGGAACTTCTGTCACAATTACCATATCAAGGCATAATTGATCTTTGCATCTTTCCTATGAATAATCCTGTAGTTCCTGTATACAAACTGGATCATTCCTATCGTAGAGTCTTAGACCATAGACATTTAAACGGCCATACACGCACTTTTGCAATACAAAATTTACACAGCACAGCTTCAACAAACCACATTGTGAGCACAAAATACCAAACTACATTGTAATGTAATGAGGTTACTTATGAAGTGCTGACTGTCACTCTGAGAGGAGCATCCTTGAGCATCCTGGCGCATTGGATAGTGCCAATTTTTATCTGTCAAAATGTAGCACCTGAAAGCAGAGATTTGCCTGTGTTTAATGCTTCAGGGACCCAACAAACATTTATAGGCTCCCACAGGGGTATAAGAACAGTCCAATACTATTTGTTGCCCGTGTAACATCAATTTTACAAGAAATCGATTCAGAAGCATTGTCTTAAGAAAATGACATTTACCTCACAGATGATGATTTAAACATACACTTGGCCACAGTGAATCACACAATTTGGGAATTAATTGAACATGGCTATATATTAAATGTAACAAATTCTAAGATTGCTTTTTCTAGCCTCCTACTTTTACGATATTTATTTATTTATTTAAACAGTTTTATATAGCGCTGGCTAGACCCATAGGTATCAGATCGCTTTACATAAGGTAAAAGTTATAACAATAATAACAATTACACGTTACATCAAATATATGAGACACGTTAACGAGAGAGAAGGAGATGCAAGTAGAGAGGGAAGGGGAGGTAGAAGGGAGAGGATGAAGGGGAAGACGGAATAAGAGACAAAGGTAAAGTCAGCCCAAAGACCGAATGGGTAGATGACGGCCAGGGAGGTAGTCCAGGGCTAGTTTCCCCTATTGCTCTCAAGGAAGCTCCAACGGGTATCGGTCATAAAGGTGGATAGAAAGGAGACGAGGCAAAATCAGAACGGCCGAAATACGATGAGTAGGAGGGTGGGCGAGACAGGGAGAAGGGGAGAAACTGTGCCCAAGGTCCGGCTGGGCAGGTGACGGTCAGGGGGTGAACATGTCCGATCTCTTCATTAGCTGAACAGAGCAGCTCCACCGGGCGACGGACATAATGCTCGGACTCCACTGTCAGGATGGAGGTCATGTGTACTCAGGGATTGTCAGAGTAGTGCGGAGGGGGGGAGCCATGGTCCGAAAGAATTCTAGACATCCTCTTGAGGTTAGGCACAGTCCTGGAAGGGTTGAGTAAGTAAATGTTCAGCAAGGAGGAAAAAGTCACCATTGTCGGCCATGTTGGAGTCAGCCATCCTGGGACCCTTTTCCACACCGAGAGTGTGTCAAGTACGACAGAGCTTTATAGGGAGGGAAGGGTCAGACTCCCATTAGTTCTTAAAAAGGACACAAGATCTCCCCCGGTGTCCCTAGGCGCTCTAGGCGTAGCGCAGACCCTGAAAGCGCGCTTGGACACATCTCCCATTTTGGTGGGCAGAGTGGTGGGAGCCGCCATTTTGCCTCACGCAGGGGGATAGGGGGATCGCTCACTTCGATCTTCAGCAGCAGGTGCCTCTGTGCTCCGGGCAAACTGTTTGGCATGTCTGCTGCGGCCCGAGTTATGTTTTTACACGCAGCGGACGGGGCACACAAGCAGACACGGGCAGATGGAGACTCGCCATGAGTCAGGATCGAGTTGTGGGTAGGTCCAATGTTCAGGGCTGTGCCTACTGTGTAACTGGTCAATTACAGCTGTGGGCGACCACCGGAGAAGCAGGTAGTAGAGCCCCCAATAACGCTGCTTATCAGGAATAGGTTCCCATGGATCGGCTCCTCAAGATGCAGCCCCCACTCCGATACTTCTAAAAGCAGGTATGTTCCATCCCAGGCGCCATCTTGAGGCAATATCGCCGGGCAAGACTTTTGCCGATATCCCGGCGTTGCAGTGTCCGGTTGGAAAGGCGGCCACAGCGGCAGATGTTCCTGACCTTCTGATGTCAGGAGATGGCTCAATCAGCTGTTTAAGTGGGGTTTAAGCACCGCGCTTGGTTGTTGTACGCGGGGCTTCAATGGAGCAGAAGCTCTTGGCTTTGGACAGGATTGCCTCTCCATTATCATTTACTCAGGATATAAATGATCAAATGAAAGCAGAAGCCTTGCAGCGCACTTTTTAGAGAAGTGTGCTCTTCAACCACCAAATACATTTAAAAAAAAGCTACAATTTCTTTTGGCTTTCTACACTTTGATAGACAATATGGACCAGATTACGCACAATGTATTTTGCATTGCGGTCCCTGCTTTCAAGTTACTTCTCTAAGATGGCGCCGCATCTAGTACTTGTGTTCTTTTCTTTACGAACACATGACCTTACTGATTTGTTTGTCACGTGGTATGGGCGTACGTATTTCTACCAGTGAGAGGACAATGGCGGGTCCTTTGAACTTCTGGCGTTTCGCAGACCGATATTTTGTTACCAGGTACGGTTTCGAGGATTTTTGCTCCTTACTCTGCAATCTTCGCTTTGAGTGATTGCAGATGCATGTTTCTGTATTGCCTCCCAGTGCCAAGGGGAAGGGTGGCGTAGTTATATGTACGCTCGTTTCGAAACTTTCATGTGAAATATAGGTCTGTGTGCTTTTGGTCAGACCATGACGGTTATTTTCTTTGCAGGTTTTGTAGAACCCTATATATATCTAGTTACTAGTAACGTAACGTGATTATGTCATTTAATTACTTGTGTGCGTATTGTCGCCGGCATTATATTGGTTTACCTCTAGGTTGGGTCATATTTTTGTTTATTTTATCTATGCCTTCAATTACTGGCTTTACAGTCCACTGTTCTTGTTCTTTCTACCCACTAGCATATTCCCTTATTATGGGGAGAATGATACTCAAGCCGTGAACAGGATTGATACAAGCACTACTATTTGCTGTCCTTTATACTCATTATAGGTGTGTTTCCATGAGCGATTTTCCATATGTGGCGTCATTTTCAAAATGTGCTCTTTTAAACCCGGGTGAAACTGTGACAGTCATTCATTTTGTTTTATCTGACCCTTTGAAATTTCTCCATCTTTATATCAGTTCCTGTATTTGGCTGCTCTGTGCGTTTGTTGGCATTTAGGATATTGATCCAGTCCTGATGTGACATTATTTTCACTAATCAGGTTGGTTGTTTTCTGTATAAATTACGGGGGTCGTTTCTGATTACCAACTACCACGCAGTGTATCATTAGTATTTTATTTTGTTGTCTCTTGGTCCATACAGGGATTGGTTTATTTATCTAATTCTATGCCCCGATCTACTTATCTTCAATCTACCTGATACAACGACCGAGTTCCTAGGTGAGTAAGGTTCCGGGGTATTTCTATGGAATTTAGGGTGCTTGGTACTCTTATTTCAGAACAATATGTTTTTGCATAGTACAGATAGATCAAGTCGCCATCACTGGAATGATTATTTAATCTTGCTACTTTTGAACATTCGTATATTGTGATGTTTATTAAGTAAGCCTATCCTTCGTTTGTACTATCTATAGGAGTGACCATTCCTCCCCTTCTCTTGTTTTTCGGTCCATACTGCCCACCTTTGACATTTATGTTTCGCATTTAGTATTCATATATGGTTTCTGTGTATAATAGGTATGTCCTATATTTTTTATGTACCTTTTTTTGTCACCCAGATTTTTTTTCTTCTCACTACAGACTGTGTTCGTCGTCAAATTATGTGGACGCCTAATTTTTGGGATTAGCATGTCCTGGACACACCTCTAAATACTTGCTGTTTTTTGGTGAGTGCCGTCGCGGATTCTTTTAATTGTGTGATACTCCTCCTTGGAATTATGTTATCCTGTGACTCCATACTCACAGATGGCTACTTTGTGCTAGATTCTTGATGTTATTTCTTATTTTTTCTTTGATTCAGACTCTTCTGCCTTTCTCTTCTTTTTCCTCACTTATACTTTTCTTCACTTATATTTTTCATTTTGCTTAGCTACGTCTTAGTCTTTTTAGCTCCTTTTTCTTTACTTATTTGTATATTTTTTTATATATCTTCATTATTTACTATTTTTTTCTGACTTTTTTTCTGACACTTTCTCCGACACCTTTTGCTGATACACTTGTGTGGATTTATATATTTTTTCTACCATGTTATTTAGAATACATGCTCTTCTACGGTGCTTTTTGAATTTTGTAATAATTTGTCTGGTTTGTATTATTTGTTTTTTTGCTGTTGTTGTTTTGTCGTCTCCCATGTCAATACAACACCAATATGGTTTAGTGATTTATGTCGCTAGTGATAAATTTCTTTTTGTTCTTCCCGATATGTATGGTTGTGTCATGTTTATGTACTCAATCATTAGTGATTCTTATTGTCATTATTCTTTTTGTCTAATTTTTGGTTATATTTGTTGTATATATTTTGTATATTTATGTATTTGTTTGCTTAAGTGTTTTTATCTCTGTCCTTTCAGCCCTGACGAAGTCCCCTCAGGGACGAAACGCGTTGGCTGAGGCCTTTTTACGATTTCTAATAATAAAGGAACTTTTTTCAATTTACTTCATTGTTACGGACTCTCTTTGGTGCACCATCCTTCATCCATATGCACAATGGGTTAAACTGAATTTGATTTAATTCATCCTGATTTTTCAGACAAACATTGGACTACAGAACATACTATGGTTCTCAGAACATTACAGACAGACATGCTTGCATCCAAACACTTGCACAGTTGTGTAAAGAAAAATAATTCAGTCATCCGCATAATTGGGGGTTCTACTGGATAAACAGATGTCTTGTTTAATAAAGGTGAAACAGTGCAGATTGCATAGAAATTCCGCTTTTTGTCTAATACAGAAATGAATTTTGCATCAATAGAAAAATTACTGACTACAGTTTAAACAGCTGTTCTAAAGGAACCTCCTTTGGTTTAGGGGAAATGCATAATTGTGGTTTCTCCCATTCCAGCTTTGGAGGCTGTCACAAAATCAAGTTTCTCTAACGCTAAAGCCTTATAGCCATGATGGATCCAGTGGGCCACCTCCTTGACAGCTACTCACGAAGACTGACCCTAAACTAAGAACACAGGAATTTCTCCAGTATGAACAAAAATACCCCATGTCAAATGAAATTTTGCCTATAGATCAGTATGATTTTATAATTCATTCATTTCAATCTTTATTTCGATCTATTTGGATCATAAAAGATATACAAGAAATATACAATCTATTTAAAATAATACCAAATAGAAGAAAGGTTAGATACATTCAAAAGGACAGTTAAAATCATTTATCATGTTACTCGTTAAAAACATCAATACACGCCATTTATCCCGATTCTGTTTCAAACTTTAAGTAACGGGTGCGAGTGTGCCACATTGCTGTTAAAAATGTTGCCACCGCAAACACAATTGGGGGTGATATGTCTGTGGAGGAAAATGAAATTTTGCCTGACCAAGATGCCCCCTACGTGTACCCTATGTTACATGTATGTGCATGTCACCCATGCATATTTCTCTTAGTGGCTTGAATCACAAGGACCCTGCAATCACGTCCTGCATTAAGGTGCCTGTCATCAAGTTTCCCAAACGTTCAGCTAACATGAAGGCCCATGTATTTGCATTGTGCACTTTTAAATAAATATCGTAATAAACCCTTTTTGTGGTTGTCTGAGCCACTTTCTGAATTAGGGTTTTCATGACTCCTGACACACTGCAAGCTGCAATTACGTATCTCTGACCTCGCATACTTCTAGCTCAGCCGAAAGAGACCCAGCAAGGGTTGCCAAGATAGTATTATGAATAACAGTTATCTGCCTGCTGTACAGAGTCACATTCCTGCCCAGTGAGGAAGGTAAACAAAACCCGTCTGCGGAAGATAGGGCCTAGCCTCTCTGTCTCCATTGAAGTAAATCACAGTGCTTGCATCCATAGAAAGCTCACAGCCCCATGCAATGCACGAAGAAATATATGCTTTTTCTGATTCTTAGCGATGAGCAACCTTTGCTTCAGATAATACATCCCCTGACTTAAGATATCAGTTAGTACCAGACGTGCTGGTCGCCTTGACACTAAAGATCTCTCTACTAGACTGAAAGTCAGCTCTCCTCCCAGTTACACGTCAATTGCACGTCATGCTCAAATTGAGTGCACAAGTAGGGCAAAGTTCCAGCCTGCCATATAACTCCTCCTCTATGTAGCCACCCACCTATCACCCACCTGTGACTCATCAAGTGTACACCCTCATGCACGCCCACATGCTCTTATCTCTTTCTTTCATGCTCTGCCTGGAGCGCTCCTCCCTATGTACAAGGAAAAATGTATATATGTGTTGTTCTCTGTAAATAATGTTAGAAGACCCTTCCTGAACCTCAGTGGTGTTGGAACAGATTCTCCCTTAACTCGAGTTATTGGAATAAAGCCCTTTTAACTTGGACACCACGGACTCTCTGCCTCTCATTTGATACATGCTAATAGTTAATGCCTAGAAATTATGCCAAGGTAATATTTTATTTACCACATTAATTTGGCGCCCGAACAGTGACATATCCCTTTTCCCACGCGCCGGAGTTGTAGGTCCAGCTTTGCCCCCTTCTACAGCCGTGACGGACTTTAAAGTGTACACGCCATCGGGATTTCCCGCTACTCCCTCAGGCCCAGGAGGAGGACGGACTGTGACCAGGCATCCATACGAGGCGGTGAGGATTGCGGATCGTCTCAACCAGAGCCCGACTTGTGAGAGAGCAAGGTCCGAGGTTTCCAGAGGTCCACCCGTTCCGAGGCGCATGCGTAGACGTAGACGTAGATGCGTAGAAGTCCGAGGCCTTCAAGTTTCAAGTTTTGCTTCTCGGTGAGTACCACTATGGGGAATGCATAAAGTTTCAAGACGGGTTCATTTTATATGAACACGGTCAAGACGGGTCCACGTTATTCATGGAAACGGTAAAGACGGGTTCACGTTATTCGTGAAAACGGTAAAGACGGGTTCGTTCACACGAGCACGGTCAAGACGGGTCCATGGTAAACGTGGGCACGGTAAAGACGTGTCTCATTTTTGAGACCGGTATGGTTGTACTGTATTCCAGTGCATATAGTTTTTCAAGTACATGTTTAGTTCTCTGTATTGGTTTAGATCATGTTTGTTTTAATGTTATGATGTTTTAGTGTGAATGATTGTTGATTGTTTCAGTCTATTTTTGTGTATTGTATTTCCATTGTGTTGGTTTCAACATGCCACTGTTTTCAAAATTGCGTCCGATAGGGACCAGAAAAGGTATACTAGAAGAGTCAGTTAACATCCCGCCTAGAGACACACCTGGCCTATCTCAGGAACATGGGATTCAGAATGCATTATGAGAGTAGAGGAAGCGCTATGGAAAAAGAAATCAAGACCCTCTCAGAAAGATGCCATCGAGTTATGGCGCAAAGAGTCACACAGGAGAACAGAGAAAGAATTTAATAAAGTAGAGAGAACTAAACAAGCAGGGGAAAGAGCCAAAGAAAAAGAATTGCGGGAGGAGGGGGGACGGGTCAAAACAGAACAGGTTGATAGAGAAAGAAATGCCGTCGTTACTGGTATTTACCCCGTCCTCTCAGAAGAACTAGCTAGAGTGACCCCCTCAGAAACACCCAGTAGGTCGCGAACGCCACCACCTGTACCATATAGAGAACGTAGAGTAAAGCCGACAGCATCAGAGGCGTTCATTTCCTCGTATCTAGATGATTCCCTTCCGGACTACGTTAATGCAGGTTTCCCTCCACCCCCATCAGCAGATCAGCTCCAGCAACTTCAGCAGCAGCTAGTAAAAGATGACGTAGGTCCCGGGGCAGTGGGAGGGGTGCCTACTGTAGATGTAGCCATTCCATTTTGTGTATATGATCCAGAACCAGGAAAAGGTTCAATGGTCGTGATTTCACTTAGGCTAAGACAAGCCGTTGCATATCTAGAGACATTACCAGACATGAAAGAACACCTAGATAAAATGTACCGTTTCATTAGAACGGGGGAGGGACCAGATAGTATAGCACAAGCCATGGCACAAAGAAAGGTAGGGGTTAAGAACCATATCCTACGTTTTATTATTAACTGCCTGATCAGGGAACAAGACGAAGGAGACGGAGATGTAAAACAAGGTTTGATAGAATGGAGCGAGCACATAGATGCCGGTAGACATGATAAACAGGGACAGATAGATGCCATGTACAAGAAAATATGAAAGGAAATAATAGAAAGACACAGAAAAGAGTCTGACGAGAAGGGCGAGTCATCAGCGGAAGAGGTAGAGGATCATCAGGATCCGAAAGGCAAGATTAATTATGTAGGAAAAGCGCGACAGTTTGACAGACCCAAGTGCCTTGATTACCGTAAACAAGGGCCAGCTATAAAAGAAAGATATTCCCTTGAAGCTCTATTCCAAGCTACTGAACAAGCCCTGAAAAAGCGGATAGGGAGTGAGAGACCTCCCACCTCACACGAAATTGAATTGGCCCGGTCAGCCACCCAGTGGGTGTCTAATTCCAATATATACAGCAGTGATATAGTGGCTCAGACTTTCTTAAGCCTTCCACCTAACGAACAGCGTTTGGATGGTATTTACATGGTCCAACACTTAATAACGTTGTATGAGAGTCAATATTCTGATCCTGGTCACTTGCATAAATTATTAGACGACTTGCTTCTAGACAGATGGACAGGCCTAGGTACTGAATTAATTAATGTTATCCTGGATCAACGACATAAGTACATAAATTCTCTGACCACATGTATGCCTCCAACCTCACACCACGGCAGAAATAACTTACACGTAGACAGACAGAACCCCCTACGAGAGGTACATCCCGTCAAAGATGCGGACAATGTGTTGCAACGGGTGTATGTTTACACCCCCTTAACAAAAATAGAAATACTAGAAATGAAAAAGATGCTGCCCTGCCATGATAAAGACCCGGGGGGGTTTCACCGAGAATTAAAAGACATCCTCCGCATAGGAGATTATACGTACGCTGACATTCTGAAGTTATTAAAAGTACTGTTACCCGCTGGTATTTATGAAAAGCTTAAGGAAAAAGACTGGGAGGTAGGCGAGAAAAAGTTAAGCTGGGATGCACTGGAAACGGAAGAAAAAGGTAGGCTCCCAGGGGTTGGTCTTGGGGAAAAAGCTAGAGAACTGCCTGAACTCCTGATACAAGTTTTACCGAGATTATTGATTACTAAAAAGGAAGACTGGGATGCTATTTCAGCATGTAAACAAAAGCAAGACGAGGACACAAGTGATTTCTATTCTAGGTTTGAGAAATGCTTTACTATTAATAGTGGCCTTAAGCCAGGTAGCGAGTCATTTCCACATCTTTTTGTGAGCAAATTAGTTGAGAATTCCTTGCCCCAGATCAAGAATAGAGTACTGAAGGTTGAGAGTACTTGGCAAGCAAACAGCCCTTCACAAATGTTACAGATGTTACAGTATCACCAGAACAGGATTAGAGAAGAGCAGGACCATGAAAAGAGACGCATGAAAGAGACAAAAATGAAAGTGCTGGTTGCCCAGACGGTACCAGCAAATTCAAACAAACATAGCACGACACCTGTCAAGGGGAACTGTAATTATTGCAAACAACCAGGTCACTTTGTAAAGGACTGCACTATTCTGAAACACAATATAGCTACAGGCAAGACAAAAGAACGACAGTACACTCCTAGACAGAATAGCACGCAACAGAACACACAACAAACAGTAGCGAATTTTCCTCCACCACCGCCTGTTCATGCCACACCACAAATGTATCAGTACACACAGTCAGACTATCCAGAATATCAACAGTTCTCATGAAACAGCCTTGAGAGGGAAGTAGGCTTGCCCCTTATTGAGGTTCCTGTAGATCAAGAGGGTCCGTATGTACATAGTCGTGTATTAGGTCAGGATCGAAAGTTTCTGATTGACACAGGGGCGAGCAGGACTACCATCAGTCATGACGAGGTTCCAGGGGCACCTCTCTCAGGCTCACAGAATGTTTCCCTGGGATTTTCAGGAAAGCCTATTGTTAATGAAGTATCGAAACCAGTTTCCCTAGGAGTTGGTCCACTGTCACGTACCACAGACTTGCTACTTACTAAGTCATGTCCAGAAAACTTACTTGGTATGAAGACATTAAAAGACCTAGGAGCAGTTATCTGCTGCTCTCCAGAAGGAGTATGCCTGTTCTTACGTGATTTTAAAGGTCATTATGTACTGACTGATTTTGACCACACTTAAGAATGTGCCACAGACTCTATGGGCTCAAGGACCGACTGACGTAGGTTACATGGACATAACGCCACACCATGTCACACTCAAAGCAGGAGTAGTACTTCCACGTATTAGACAATACAAGTTACCACCTGACGCCGAAACAGCCTTATTGAAATTAGTTGATGAACTTATTGCACGAGGAGTAGTGGTAGAGACTGACTCGAATGTATGTAACTCGCCTGTCATCCCTATCCTTAAACGATCTGACCCTAGTGTACTGCCAGTGTACCGACTAATTATTGACCTACGAGAATTGAACAAATGTGTAGTACCACAATATCCAGTGGTGCCAGACATTTCTTCATTATTGACTGCTATTGATTCTGAGGCCACAGTCTTCACTGTCATAGACTTGAAGAATGCTTTCTTTAGTGTACCCATTCATCCAGATAGCCAATACCTTTTTGGATTTAGTTTAAAAGGGCGTAGCTTTGTCTTTACAAGAGCTCCTCAAGGTTTTACAGAAAACCCTAATTCACTTTCTGCCCTAGCATTTACAGTCAAGCATTGAAAAGACAGCTAGACAGTGTTCACATGCCTCCCAACACTGCGCTACTTCAGTACGTAGATGACATCCTGATTACAGCACGATCAGAACCAGAATGCGAGAATGCATCACTGACAGTCTTACATTTTCTGGCTGACAAGGGGCACAAAGTGTCCCCTTCCAAGTTGCAATTCTGTGAAAAGCAAGTGGTGTACCTTGGACACTTACTTTCCAAGGAGGGTAGACAACTAACACGAGAACGCATACAGCTCATTTCTAACCTTTCACAGCCCAAGACACAGAAAGAAGTATGTGCATTTATTGGCCTCACTTCATACTGTAGGCAATGGATTCCCCAGTATGCCTATCTAGCCAAACCACTCATACAGTTAACTACACAGGAGGCAACCACTCCGACTGTCCTCCCTTGGACACAAGAACATACCTTGGCATTTGAGGAATTAAAAAGAGCATTATGTCAAGCACCAGTTTTAGCGACTCCATGTTACAGCAAACCTTTTATGCTTTTCGTAACTGAACGAGATGGAACAGCGTTATCTGTCCTCACACAAGATCAAGCAGGAAAACACAAGCCTTGCGCTTATTTTTCTAGTACACTAGATCCAGTGGCTCAGGCTCTGCCTGCGTGCCTGAAATCAGTTGCAGCAACAGCCCTAGCCATCAGACAAAGTGACTCGATAGTGTTGGGTCACCCTCTGACAGTACAGGTTCCACATGCAGTGGAGGTTCTCTTAAACAGGACACAGACACAACATTTGACTGTAGCAAGACTGACAGGATATGAACTGACATTATTTCAACCACACATATTATTATATTATTATTATATGAAATTTGTAGCGCGCTCAGCTTACCCGGGGGCATCCCATAGAGATCAGACGTTGTAATATTCTGAATCCTGCAACACTCTTGCCCTCAAGTACAGTGAATGCACCGCCACACGACTGTGTGGAAGTAATGAATATAGTGACGAAACCAAGACAAGACCTGACAGATATTGCACTTCCAGACCCAGACTTAACGCTCTATGTAGATGGATCATGCATGAGAACGAGTGCAGGAGAATTAGTAGCAGCATATGCTGTGACCACTGCTACTAATGTCATAGAGACACAGAAAATAGACACATTATCAGCACAAGCAGCAGAGCTCATCGCCCTGACACAAGCCTGCATAAGAGCTAAGCACTTAAGAGTGAACATTTATACAGATTCACAATATGCCTTTGGCGTAGTTCATGATTTCGGGGTACTTTGGAGGGAGAGAGGTTTCTTGACCTCCCATGGGACCAAGATCCAGCACGGCCAGCTCATTCAAGCCCTGTTGGAAGCAATACATTTACCTACAGCCATTTCTATCCTGAAGTGCAAAGCTCACACCAAAGTTACAGACACCATTTCCCAGGGTAATGACCTGGCAGACCGAACTGCTAAACTTACAGCCCAGACACCAACAGACACGACAAGGACAGAGGTACCATTACTGACAACATGTATGACAGTCAGGGATCCCACTCAAGATGTACTCGACATACAGACACATGCCACTGCAGATGAGATAAAGAAATGGACTGAACAAGGAGGGGTCCAGACTGAACAAGGTTGGATGACTAAGGGAAAAGGTACATGGTTTCTTCCAGATTCTATGGTACAAGTAATCATAAACACAGCACATAGTCCAGCACACTTGGGAGAAAAGGCAATGATAGACAGCTTGCAGAATATCTGGTTTAACAAGCACATGCGTGCAGCAGCGAAGCAGAAAGTACGAACATGTATGATCTGTTGTCAGTTCAATCCAGGTAAAGGCATTCCGGTGTAACAAGGCGGATTTCATCCTCCTGACCACCCTTTTGAGGTCCTCCAGATGGATTATATCCAAATGAACAGATGTAGAGGTTACAAGTATGTCTTGGTAGTTGTGTGTGCACTATCTAGATGGACAGAAGCATATCCAGTTCCAGATTATACTGCTGTGACAACAGCCAGGCAATTAGTGCGCGAGTACTTCCCCAGGTATGGATTGCCTCGGGTCGTATATTCCGATAACGGTCAGCCATTCTCCTCTGAATTAATGAAACAAGTGTCTCTTCTGTTAGGATATACTTGGAAATTCCATTGTGTAAGACACCCTGAAGCAGCAGGCCTTGTAGAAAGACATAATCAGAAAATCAAAACAAAACTTGCTAAGATATGTGCAGAAAAGGCGTGGATTGGATGGTAGCTTTACCGGTTGCCCTCTTTTACATGCGTATGGTAGCTCATTCCAGAACAGGCCTATCCCCGTATGAAGTAGTCTTCGGTAGACCGCCAAATATGTGGGGTACACCTATGCCTAAAAGAATAACTGACGTTGACAGTAACATGCTGACAGATTACCTGGCTTCCTTGATGTCTGCACTACTTTCTTGTCGTTCACAGGTTGCTGCCGCCTTCCCTGACAACACCCAGGTCAAGGAACATGCCATAGTCCCTGGTGATTTCGTTTTTGTGCGGAACTTTGATCGATCAAGCCCCCTTGAGCCACGTTGGAAGACGCCGAAGTTGGTGCTACTGACCACGAGGACCGCAATCAAAGTGGAGGGACGCAAAGGATGGCTTCACGCTCAGCATTGTAAAAGACACTTTGGACAATCTGGTACTTCAGTAAAAGACAATACAGACTTTGCGCCGCCTGCGCCGCCTTTACTAGAAAAGACTCCACAGCAGGAGTATAAATCTAAGTTAAGATCTAGTAAGTCAGACGTAGTTTAATTGTTTAAGTCCACTCGGTGGTGAATCGGTTAGACTAGATTTCTGACATGTATAAGATCACATACGAGAATAGTAAGAAAAAAAACATGAAAGCAAAATACTGCAAGCTATTACGCAGTAGATGTATAGTTACTTTGATCATTCTTTTTATTCCATGCATTGTTATAATCTGTGTCAGTTTATTACTACGTGTTTTCTTTCCTATTTCCTCACATATACACTCTTCCAGTAACAGCACCATAGAGCATACATTTAGTGAACTGCCACCTCATGAATTGTCATATCGACTTGCATTGCGTAACAATACTTTTATTCGAATGTTACACCATTCTCATCAGACCAGCAATGCGACTGATTGCTGGGTATGTGGCCAACTGCCACCTTATCAAAGGGCGAAGGGAGTTCTGCCCTTCTATCCTCTGCCGTTCTCACACAATGGTTCATGTGGAGCATGGTTTGCCTTAATGACCTCAATAGATAGAAAGTACATAGCTTATCCAGGTGGCTGGATATATGGAAACCTGAATAAAGTAATGAATGAAGCATGTTCTCCAGACAAAGACGGATTTCCTCAAAGGAAGGGAACCGATCTAGAGAATGAAGAGTACGAGCAGGGAAATGCATCCGTTAATTTTATAATGTTAAATGTTCAGCCCAAGCAAAATACAGGTCCACCGTTTATTTCAGTTCTACCAGCAAGAGGTGATTTATGTGTTAATAAGAAAGGCTCAGTACATATGGGACACAGTGAGTGTAAAGCTGTAGTAGAGTTTAATGATAAAGGACTTTCTTCTTTCAAAACATCACGCCATACCTATTTCATTTGAGGTCAGACAGCCTATGTACATCTGCCCTTAGACTGGGGTGGGACTTGTTATATAGCATTCTTATTACCACCTGTATTCTTGGCCCCATCCCATTATCATAGAGATTCACGACTAGAAGATGTTAGAGTAAGGAGAGAGACAGATGCCTCAGGGATTGATCAGACTGAAACAGCTTGGGAGCAATATACAGATTTCAACAAAGGATTCTTTTTCTTCATAGGTCCCGTCCAAAACAGTAAACTGATACGCAAGTTAACAAGGACTCTTGAGGCAGTAGTGAATGTGACTACATCTGCCCTGGCGAACTTGACCCAGGAACAGTCTGCTATGAGACTTGTTGTTCTTCAACATCGCCTCGTTCTAGACGTCATCTTGGCGGATAGGGGCGGAGCTTGTAGCGTGATCCGATCTAGTTGTTGCGTTTTCATCCCAAATAACGCGCCATCTGTGTATGCAGCGATAACAAGGCTCCACAAGATTGCTCATGGCATACATCAAGACCCAGGCACATGGACTTGGTCCAGTTGGCTCTGGGGTGTGATATCTGCTTGGGGATGGAAAGTGTTGTCCTTCCTAGGAATGATCCTACTTATGATATTTGGTTGCTGTCTCTGTCTACAGTGTGGCCCGGCCATTTGCGGCCTGTGTGCAACTGCATGTGTTCCACATCCAAGTATACAAAGGGTTAAGGACGAACAAATGATGCTGCATGATCAACTATACGGTCTCATGAATATAGATGTATCCTGAAGGGTTAAGTAGGGGACAAGGAGGGAATGAGGAAAATGAAATTTTGCCTGACCAAGATGCCCCCTACGTGTACCCTATGTTACATGTATGTGCATGTCACCCATTCATATTTCTCTTAGTGGCTTGAATCACAAGGCCTCTGCAATCACGTCCTGCATTAAGGTGCCTGTCATCAAGTTTCCCAAACGTTCAGCTAACATAAAGGCCCATGTATTTGCATTGTGCACTTTTAAATAAATATCGTAATAAACCCTTTTTGTGGTTCAGTCTGAGCCACTTTCTGAATTAGGGTTTTCATGACTCCTGACACACTGCAAGCTGCAATTACGTATCTCTGACCTCGCATACTTCTAGCTCAGCCGAAAGAGACCCAGCAAGGGTTGCCAAGATAGTATTATGAATAACAGTTATCTGCCTGCTGTACAGAGTCACATTCCTGCCCAGTGAGGAAGGTAAACAAAACCCGTCCGCGGAAGATAGGGCCTAGCCTCTCTGTCTCCATTGAAGTAAATCACAGTGCTTGCATCCATAGAAAGCTCACAGCCCCATGCAATGCACAAAGAAATATATGCTTTTTCTGATTCTTAGCGATGAGCAACCTTTGCTTCAGATAATACATCCCCTGACTTAAGATATCAGTTAGTACCAGACGTGCTGGTCGCCTTGACACTAAAGATCTCTCTACTAGACTGAAAGTCAGCTCTCCTCCCAGTTACACGTCAATTGCACGTCATGCTCAAATTGCGTGCACAAGTAGGGCAAAGTTCCAGCCTGCCATGTAACTCCTCCTCTATGTAGCCACCCACCTATCACCCACCTGTGACTCATCAAGTGTACACCCTCATGCACGCCCACATGCTCTTATCTCTTTCTTTCATGCTCTGCCTGGAGCGCTCCTCCCTATGTACAAGGAAAAATGTATATATGTGTTGTTCTCTGTAAATAATGTTAGAAGACCCTTCCTGAACCTCAGTGGTGATGGAACAGATTCTCCCTTAACTCGAGTTATTGGAATAAAGCCCTTTTAACTTGGACACCACGGACTCTCTGCCTCTCATTTGATACATGCTAATAGTTAATGCCTAGAAATTATGCCAGGGTAATATTTTATTTACCACACTGTCTTTAGAATTCTGTAAGCTGGGGAGTACTGTCTGAATTCTAACTTTTTGAGGAGTGGGACAAGCCAGTATTTCCTTGCTCTATGGTAGGCGCTGCAGAAAAATATAATGTGCAAATCATTTTCCTGATCGTATGAGCATGACGGACACTGTTCACTAGGCGATGTCTGGGCCCAGCGTCCAGTAAATGCCCTGATGGGAAGTGTGCCGTGACGCCACTGCATGTATAGTTTCCTGGTCAAGACGGGGGTTATGCCATCCAGGACATGCTCCAAAAGGAATGAGTCTTTGTGTTTGATAAACAAATTTGTGAGAGACCCCTCCCGTGTATTCCCCAGTGAGGCCGCTAGCTTTAACTCGTAGAACTCCCTAGAAAGAAGTTTGCGTGGGATCCTCCTGCATGTATTTCCTGGGTCTAGCCACAATTCCGATCTTCCTAGTGACTTGCATGTTTGTTTAATGTATCTTAGCCAAGGGATTTGTGATGTATTGGGGAGGTATAAGATCTCTTGCAGCTCATCCCTATAATTTGTAAGCTCTGGCCTACTCCAAATACGACGCCAGAAGGTTAGAGGTTTTAGTCCCAACTCTTCAGTGATAGGTTTGAGACCCATGTCCAGTCTCAACGGTAGGAGGGGGGTACTTGTCGGTAAGGCCGCCAATTGTCTAATGAATTTATTTTCAGTGGACAATAGGTTTACTGCGGAGATATGGCCCCACATTTCCCCTCCATATAAAACGGCCCCTGTAGCCTGCATTTTATAAATTTGAAGCTCAGGTCCAAAAGGTTTGTAGGTTGAGCCACTTGCCATCCTGCATATGCCTCCCGTTAGCTGGACCAGTTTCATATTGGCTTTAGTCCGGTGCGTGTCCCATGTCATGCCCTGGTTAATTGTGACCCCCAGGTATTCGAAGGTAAAAACCCTCTCAAGTCTTAGGACGCCTATAGTGGGGTTGGGGCGTGTCGAGGGAGGGGGGTTGAGAATCATGTATTTGGTTTTCAGAGCATTAATCTCAAGCCCCCGTTCTGCACAGAAAGCTGAGAACCCATCCAAGACCCGTTGTATTCCCATTGGGGACTTGGACAGCAGCAGGGTGTCGTCCGCAAACATAATAGCGGGCACCCTGCTGCCGTTTAGCTTTGGAGCATCAATATCGCCCAACCTAGTCAGGTGGGCAATTACCCCGTTGACAAAGAGGCAGATCAGGGTCGGTGCAAGCACACAGCCCTGTCTCACCCCCCTGTCAACGGGGAACCTTCCCGAAAGTGACCCATTTCTTCCAAACCTGACACGGGCAAAGTTCCCCTGGTGTGGTCTTATCAGGATGGCTAGAATGCCAGCCGGAATACCCAGATCCGCCAACACAGTCCATAATCTGTCTCTTGGGACTAAGTCGAAGGCAGCTCGTAAGTGTACAGACTACCGCCCTCACCTACCATGGTCTTCCAGTACAGAAGATTCAGACCGAAGATCTGGTCCGCCGTTGAGACCCCTGTTCTGAATCCCGCCTGATAGGGACTAAGAATGGTGAATTCCTCCATCCAATTTTGGAGGCGATCTAATATCAGCCGACCAAATAGTTTCTGGGGTACATCTATGAGGCTGATGGGCCTGTAGTTGGCTGGGAGCAGAGGTGATCCTTTCTTGAATATGGGAACAATCTCTGCGCCCAGCCAAGTGCAGGGGACCTCCATACCCCTCAGGACGGCGTTAAATATCATCGCCAAATAGAGGCCCATACGTCGGTCTCTTTTTTAAATGGGTCTCCCGGCAACCCGTCCATTCCCGGGGCTTTGCCCGATGCCAGCCCTGCTATAGCCACGCGTACCTGTCTCTCTGTGAAGGGATCCCCTTCTACTACTAGAGTGGTAATGGGTGGGGAATTATCAGATGCCATGTCAGTGGCACTATACAGGGACTGGAAGTGAGCTTGCCAAGCTTTAGCAGAGATGTTAGGTTCAATAGCTGAAGCTAGATCCTCGGACCCCGTATTGACCAATCGCCAGAATTTGCGGGAGTCCCTATTGACTAGTGTTTTAGTGAGGTTTTCCCATTTTTCTTGCTCCCATTCACTTTTAGCGTGAATAATCATGTGCCTGTAGTCCCTTCTCCTGGCCTGTAGCACGGATCTATCTGTGCCCTCCTTAATTGAGGTCAGGAGATCTTGTTTGGCCCTGCGGCATGCAGCATTATACCAAGTCGGGCGATTGTGATGTGCACCCGGACCCTTGCCTGTAGCGAAGAGAACTTCCGCCACAGACTTGATGAGATCCTCATGCACCAACCTGAATTGCTTGTGTGTGCCCTCGGTGGGATAATCCATTATTGCGGAAACCTTTTCAAGAGTGGGTATCACCCGGAAGTCGATAATACGTGACCACACAGAGAGCTGAACCAGAACATAATCTAGTCTGGACCCCCTGCCTTCTCTGTGGTATGTCATTTGGGGGGATATCAGAGCTTGTACGCCCATTAAAAGCCCGCACACCATGTTTCAGAGTTAGGGCAGTAATTTGGACAGCTAGAGGGGACCAGGCTCTCGGGGCGGGAGCCGCCGATGGGGGTACTGACCATATAGCATCCTCCTCCTGGGATAGTCCGTCCAATAACCCCGGGAGGGGTTCGTAGTGGCAGTTGAAATCGCCTCCTATCAGGAAGGGGGTACCCTGTGGGATATCGCTGAGAAACACAGAGTTCCTCGATGGTGATGGACTCATGTGTAATGTTTACCGGCCTGGAGTAGACGTTTACCACTATCAATCTGCACCGATTCGGCCACGCCAGCAAAACACCAAGGATGTCCTCTGAGTCTGTATGGAGAAGTGTGGCATCACAACCCAGGTCAACTGCCGCCCAAGTAGTGAGACCGCCTGAGGGACGCCCCTTTCCCCCCCACTTCACAGGAATAGAGAACACCGCAAAGCCTATCCTGGAAATAGCCTCCCTTGCCCAGGTTTCCTGGAACAGGCATATATCTTTGGCCTCGGTAAACGAACTCCAGTCTGGACAATTCAATTTATTCCCTAGGCCTGCCACATTCCATGAAAGTATCTTAACAAAGAGGGGTCTGGGATTCGTGGGAGTGGAAGGAGGAGTAGTCATGTCAACTAGACTCGTCAGTGCTTCGGTGGTGTGCACTCGTTCCCCTGATGCCATTCTGAGTTCTCTCGTATGGGGAGGGGATCCCATGATGTTCAAGTGAGCCGCTTTAGTGATGTTGTGCTCATTGTGGCCCATCTCCGGGACTTTATCAAGGCATTTGGTGGAATCAGTAATTTTTCCTACTTTGAGTGCCTTGTCTAAGACGGGTGCCTCCCCGCTCCCTCCACCATTCTGTCAATCCACCATGTCCAGACAGCTATATCTATTAAATGTTGGAAAATAATCAAGCTGATGAAATCTGGGTCGGTGGAAATCTCCTCTTTCTCTCTCGGCCCATCCTCTCCCCCTCCTTGTAATAGTGTCCCATCCCTCATCCTCGCCTAGATGGAACAGTGGTGGATAGAAAAAGGATAGGGGGAGGGACTGAATAGATGTCCCCTCCTCCAAGTGGGGCCAGCTACATATGTGGGAGACTGTCCTAGGATCCTTGAAATTAATTATGACGCAATCTCCTTTGATTGACTTTCTTGTATTGCCTAACCATGGAACTCTTCTTACCATGAGAAGCTCACTCGTAATTCCAGGGGGTAAGGGTCTATTTATGTTAAGCCAATTAGAGACCTTATTTTTTAGAGCAAATACCGTTTCCTTTGAATCGGCTTTCAGCTCTGGTACGTCTGCCAGAATAACTGTGTATGGACTTGCCTCTGGCGGGAGATTCACTACCCTAGGTTTTTTAGTGGTGGCATATGTTCCCTGTGATCCCGTAGCTTTCTTTGCCGGATGTGTAGATGTTAATGTTAATGTGCGATCAGTCGCCTGAAGTGTTGCAATATGTGGTGTAGACTGCAGTGTTTGTACTGTCTTAGGGGCTAGGCGAGCACCCTTCACTATGGGCGTTGGTTTGGCCTCCTTGTTCCTAAGCTCTAACCCGCCACTGACTACATTCTTACTTATTTTAAAGGTGTCGGCAAATTGCACTGTAGCTTTTTCTATGTTCGTTAACCTGGCTTCAATTTTAGATAGGCGTGCAACTAGGGGGCTTAATAAGGTCCATAGGAGTGCTTCAAGAGTGGACAGGGTACCATCATTGACTGCTAGGTTGGCAGAAGAAGAAGAAGTTATCATATGCGATGTCCGAGTGGGTGAAATTACAATAGGTGGTAGTGGAATATTGACCGATGGTGTACATTTTGTTTTGACCTTGTCTGGTCCCCTCAGCTATTGGATTCTGCCACAGTCCCAGGTTCAGAATACGGGCAAATCTCCTCCAACAAAGTGATTTCCAACGTTACAGCAAAATCCGACTACGAGCGGCACCATATAATATATACTGATGGTTGAACTCAGCCCGTGGGTGATACTAAGCATAAATACTCGACAGCAGGTGCTGCAGTGAAGGATGGCATTAAAGATGATGAATTTCAGGCACATTTGTATTATTGTGGACCACTCCATTCGGATGGTGCATTCACATTTGCAGTAGTGGCATTCCACTCGAGCAATGGACTGATCTTTTCCTCTAAGGCTTACCTGGATACCATGGGAACCCTGGGTGTAGCTGTGCTTTATTCATCTCCCTATCATATTGAGGGAAATTCATTAGTTGGGTGGAAAACCCGTGACTTAAAGCAGTCCTTAAAGCTAGATTATTAGGTTTAGGTCGTAGTTGTATCCTAGATCATCTTTGGGTGTTCATGCCCCATACAAGGTGCTTTTTGAGGTCCAGATGTATGTTCCAGATGTATGTTCCAGATCTTGATAACCCTTGCCCATTCACAGCTGTTGTCACTTTGACATCAAAGAACATTTTGCTGGCATTACAAGACTTTCGAGATGAGCACTCTAATTTGAATACTAAATGTTCTGCCACTGAAGAAGTGAAGGAGCAACCAGCGACTTCTGGCTGGATTCCCAAAGTTGGAGATCCAGTCCTAATTTCAGTAATCCGTGGCTGGGGACTTCTCATGCTGAACTTGCACTTCTGTCTGTTTCTACTGCAGCACCAAATAATGAAATTATATATTATCAACAAACCTTTGGAGTTACTAATGTGCTCTCCATTGCCTAACGATCTTCCTGTTTTTTTCCAGACTACCTCAGGTTATTTTGCTAACACTGATGATTTTTCTTTAGATTCTTCACACTCTTCCTCACCTGGTGCATACACACTATCCTCTTGGTTTAAACAGACTTATCTTGTTCCTCCATGGTATTACCTTTTAATCTTCCATTCCTTGGTTTTTCTCCTCATCTGTATTGGTTACAGTATTTTTTTAGCTATTTAATGGACGCTATCTCCCAGAACGTTCTTCTCTAGACCTGGTAGCTGACGCACGTAAGCTACATTCATCCTCACATAAGATCCAAAGAGACTTGTACCTTGCAAACATTACTAAATTCTCTCTCCATGATGATATAGTTTGGGATAAGGACCCCTATGACATTTTTGGCCCCACAGAATCTTTACAAATTCTATGTTTTTAAAATTGCTGTAGATGATTTTTTTACACCAGGTTAGATTTCTGATGAATGGGACGTTGTGACTGTATCAAACATTTTATCTGAATTAGAATCCTATACAGTATTCGAAAATGAGGATTTGTATTTACATTCTGTAAATTATGGTAAAATGATTTGCTACCATCATTATGCTCATCATTACCTATACAGAGCTAGTACACCATGTGCTGTTTTTAACTGTACACAATGGGAACACTACTTACCACCTGTAGACAGTATTTGAATGTTTACTTACTTTACTTGTCATGCCCCTACAGACCTGGTTTGGTTTTATTATAAGCTGACACCTTCAGAGGCAATGAAAATCATGCTGACACAAAATTAATTTATTCAGATTCTTTTATTTCAAAATTGACCATGCAGAGTTATGATATTGACAAAACAATATTGATTTGAAGTCAATTTGTGGTACAAGACACTGGCAGGTCCAGGGCATTGATGCTTTACTCGGGGCTTGTTTGATCGCCATACAAATTATACTTTTAAACAAAACAATACAACAGACCACATGTATTGTACTAGCTAATATGAAGAACTTAAATATCATCAGCATTCCCACTGTTGCATGACATGATAAATGGCAACAGTACATTAAAATCATAGAAGAGAAATTAGGGAAATGGTGCAGAATGATATATACAACTTTTCACTTTAAGGTTCAGATGGGTGGTTAGTATTGCCACTAATGGCTGCAATACACACTTTTTACACTCCTCTAAGGGGTTTAAAGCTAGCAGAACATACCCTAGATATGTCCAGTCACAACACTTTGGTGTAGTAACTTCCTATTGTCTAGGTACGTTGTGCCAGCAATGGCTAGTACACTCCACATTGTCCCCTGTTAAGCAACATCTATCCCTTCTTTCAGACAACATGATTATGCAAGATTTTTTATTAGGTCCAAGATCTCTACGTTCTAAACATTTCATATATGCAACTTATAATGAACTTTGGAAAATGTCACTGTAAGACATTGCTGGAAGGTAGTGATAAATTGATCAAGCAAATTTAGAAAAATCATTAGCTGTTGTCGATAATAGCATGACAACATTGTCTACTTTTATTTATTAATTGAGTAATATTGTGTCATCTGCATTCGATATTATACAAAATGATATGACTATCCTTTAGCGTGGTCAAAATCAATTAAGATCAATTTCACGAATGAGTTGGACATTGTAGGTTTTAAAATCAAATTGCGTGCCATGAAAATATTTGAATGCAACAGAATTGTTTTTGTCTTAGAATTTATCAAGTGTGCAACAAGTCATGACAAAGAAAGACTGAACTTACGCTAAGCTAAGTATAGGACGTTTAGAGAAATTGCCCTTAAATGTATCTGAAACACCTACAGACTTCTGGTTAATTCATTATTTCACTTCTTCATTTCTCGTCTTGCCTGAAACACACTCAATTAGGCATATAGGAATAACTTAGCGGTAACTTTTATGTATGAGACTTGGTTTTATCCTTTCGATAACAAATGTGTGAATGGCGACAGAGAGGTTTTTCTTAGTTGAAAAGAATGTGAAGTATGCTTGAGCCATCATTTCTTTGTAAAGCGATAACACTGCATGAAACAAATGTGTGGCCTATTTGACGTGTTATTTAAAGGGAGTTCTCATATTCCTGATCAATCCAGTTTTTTAGTTACTTTCTAATAAAAGTTGCTTGATTCTGACTGACCAAGGTTGCTGTGGAATGGAGCCAAGTGTTCACTACATTGTTACAGTTTCCAAGGCTGTTACTTGCTGTACAAATGTACTCAAGCCACCTACACACATGGCTGGAGACCTTGTGGCCAACAGTTCCTATTTATAATTTTATCCTTGATTGGTTAAGCCGACTAAAAGCCTTATTATTTCAAAATGACATGGCATTAACAACTGCCTGAGAAACGTTTGATCTACAAGTTGTGTGGTCTACCTCGGAAGTACAATTGTTGTTGCGCACTAATTTGCCGCTACATTTTGGTGAACTTGTGCACCACATTTTTAATGCTTCAGACGCCATTGGTGGTGTGCACTTTTTAAAAACGATTGGGTCTGAATTTGTTTGGCATTCCAGACTACTTGGAGTGATTCCATCTTTTATACACTCACTCTTTTAAAGTGTCTTTGGCGACATTCCGTTGGTATTATTCCTGTTTGCAATTTGGTTTTATTTATGTTGCTCCACAATGAATGTTCAACAACAAGGCCAAATGGTGAAGGAATTGCCACACGTCTGTCTGTCCTGTGAATGCATGGTGTTGTACTTTGGACTGTCTTTGTTACTGGATTTAAAAAACTGGTAATTGTCTTTATAGTTTGTATGGTTTGAGTGTACAGAATGTGTTTAACTGCCTCTGGTGCTCTTTCAAATGTGCACTAGACATATGCCTTGCTGTGAAGTTGGCGCTTGCTACGGACATAGATCTGCTAGTGTATCCATTGAGGGTGCATCTCCTCTGCTGGGCTATGTTGCTACAGTTGCTGCAAAATACTTATGAGGTGCCTGTGTCAGATTGGATGGATGCTTCCGTTTCAGGAGCTATGGCATCTGATTCCTCGTCTGAGGCTACACTTCTGCCCTCAGCACTTGCTGACGGGGATGGTACTGACCGTTTTTCTTCTTTGGAGCTTACTCTCCAGGCTCATGTGGATCTGTCATCTGTAGATGCGGGTTCCTTCCAGGACTCAAATGACTTTCTTGAAATGGTGGGCCTTTCCTGGCTACCATCCTGTTGTACAGACACTCTTGTAATTCTGCATTTTTGTTTTTTAAAATTATTTTCTTGATTTTGTTTTAGTAGTTTGCGGGATTTTTTAAATTGTCATTTTTTTAATGTTTTTTTTATTGTGCTTATAAGATTGAAGTTTAATTTTATGTAATGCTATACCTTTTAAATGCTTTAAGAGTGGCTAGCTTTTAGTGAGTAAGTCTTCTTTCCTAACAAAGGGGATGGTGTTGCGTGGCTTACATGCATTCTCCATTATATATTCAACTCCTTAAGTTGGCATCTCCTTCTTGTGGTCCCCTTTGCAACACTTTGTTAATGTGTGTATGTGCTGTAAATGCATCTCAGACAGGCACCAATGCCCTGTAGTCTATACAGTTAGTTCCAAGGTCATACATGTAGAATACAATGCCATTGTTTTCTTTCTTTCTGTGCTTGTTAGGGGACACTTCATTTTAGCTAGACGAAACCAAGTGAGCTGCTCTGTGCCTCTGACCAGTTGATAAGTACAGCACTTTATTATGTAAACAGCTTTCGTACTAAGGCTCTTTGAGAGGAGCATTTCCATGCTGGGATTATCATGGAATTACTGCGAAATGTGATGGCAATGCAGCTTTGTTGACTCCGAACTTTATCCTGCTAAGGAAGATCACCTGTGCACTGACACTGGCTTCCTGACACCTAGGACCAAGGTATGGGGGTTAGGCTATCCCAGTTGATCTGGTAGAATGGTGCTCTCGCTAGGCTCTCTTTAGTGAAGTATCAGATACAGATAGGAGTAGGCAAACATTAGCAACAATTAACATGGTTGAATTGTTCATATTGTTTACCATTCTAATAATGCTTATTACAGAAAAAATTCTCATCTTTCTAATAAACGCAACTTTTTATGTAAGAATAAGATCATTTCGATAAATGTTTGAAAATGCATTCTTGTATCATTCTTATATTTACCCTGGACATGCTCGAGTAACAAAATGAAAGGGTTAGATCTGTTTCCAAGGATTCTTTGAGAATCAGTGTAATCTGTTTGAGGTTGCTAACAACATCAGTTACCCTGGTGGGGTTAGATGTGGTAACTTGAGCTAGCCGAAATCCACCAACACTCACTGATGGTATATGCGGACTGAGTTCCTATACGGTGAATTTTGTGTCTGATACACAGTCTGACCACACCCTTGGCCACTGCTCATTAACCACTGGCATTGAACAGCATCCTCAAAACCCACCCGATGAAACTAGAATAGGATCCCAGAAGAAAGATGGAGCTGAGAGCTTCAAGTACGCACACCAGAACACCACGGTGCACTCGCACAGTCCATCACCAGTTTCAAATCCGGGAACACAGCCTGCGCCATCACCCTGCCTCACTCATGACTATGACCAGGAGTCAAGCAAGTTGGTACACAGATAATCAACGACTCTCCAAATGCCACTGCAAGTAACTCAGATGTGGACAGACTCACAATGAAACTGAGAAACACATGGTAAATCAGCCCTCAGATTCTACCATCAGCAAATCGGATCCACTGAGCGGTCAGCACTGACTGAATTCATCGAAACAGTACAAACACAAAATAAATTTTCACCATAGTGAAGCAATTTACTTCCCTCTCTGCCAGCTCAATAACCATCACTCCTTCGTAGGACCTCTGCACCCATCTCTGTCACTAGACCAGCAACATCTACAACAACTTCATCCCCCAGCTAGATACATTCACCTTCGCTGCCCTATGACCCATCAAGACAAGCCTTCAGAACTCCAAAATGGCCCACTATTACCATGGCTGAAAGAGCAGCAACTATGCACTCATCAACTCAGGAGTACCATCAGACCCCTGCCCACAGGATTAGATCCCATCAGCACAGCTCTTGCCCTGATATGCAACAGTTTAATCAACAAAGTCACCTACCTTGATCTCTGAAAGCTTGCCACAATACTGACCCTTCTGAAGAAACCCTCAACAGACCCGAAACTGCTGGCAAACTACACACCGCCCTCATTACTGCACTACACTGCCAAAGCCAATACAAGAGTAGCTGACCACCTAAACAACCACCTCCTTGACTGCACACAATCGGTTTCAAGCTCAACCACAGTACAGAGACACAGATGACAGTGGCTGAACATGGACAAAAGAGACAATGCAGCCCTCGTCTTACTCAACCTATCTGCCACTTTTGACACAATCTTCTACCTCATCCTCATTCAAAGCCTCCATAAAGCTGGCATACGAGGGCCCACTCTTTGCTGGATTTGTTCCTTTTTCACCACTCCCACAAAGTCAAGAAACTTGGCTCCCTACACCTCAACCTCCATCTACCTTATCTACAGAGTGCCTCAACAATCATCTCTGTCGCATGCTGTCTAACCACTACATGGCTCTCCTCGGCAGCATAATCTGAACCCATGAATCAAGGTAATTTCCTATGCAGACGATACCTACCTTATCTTTTCCCTCTTCGATGAAACACCTAGCCCAATGTCGCCTCTGCATGTCCAAAATCACCAGTTGGATGAACACCAACTATCTAATGCTCAACACCAACAAAATAGAAGTGGTACTCTTCGGAAAAGGTTCAAAAAGAAAGAGAGTACCCTAATAGTCTACACCCACAGGAACAGGGTAATAAATGCGAAAAAGAGAAGAATGTTCCCTGGGTTCTTGGTTCTAGCGGGGGAAGTTAAATCATTCACTCATTGCCACTTGTTTACTTTCATACTATTCACCAGTGAATGCTATAATGGAACCACAAAAATAGGAACTATTTTTTGTGCAAAAAACATCAACATTTTATTTTAAAAAACAAATATTCCTTAAAAGGGTATTTGGTACATTAAAAACATGAATTCATTGGACAAAAGTTAAAAGCAATATCAGTCAGTTCAGTGGTATTTCAATTTCAACGTTTTTTTTGGTCAAATCACTGAGTGCTAAAATGCACAGATCAACATACTAATGAAGACATCAATAGCAATGACACATAATTATAAAATATACAAAAACATCCCCAACGGGGTAGTCGACGCGTTTCTATTGATGTCTTCATTAGTATGTTGATCTGTGCATTTTAGCACTCAGTGATTTGACCAAAAAAAACGTTGAAATTGAAATACCACTGAACTGACTGATATTGCTTTTAACTTTTGTCCAATGAATTCATGTTTTTAATGTACCAAATACCCTTTTAAGGAATATTTGTTTTTTAAAATAAAATGTTGATGTTTTTTGCACAAAAAATAGTTCCTATTTTTGTGGTTCCATTATAGCATTCACTGGTGAATAGTATGAAAGTAAACAAGTGGCAATGAGTGAATGATTTAACTTCCCCCGCTAGAACCAAGAACCCAGGGAACATTCTTCTCTTTTTCGTACTCTTCGGAAAAGACATTTCACTATGGAACTCCACCTGGTGTCCCGCTGATCTCAGGCCTATGCCCTGTCCAGACACCCAAGCAAAGAACCTAGGAATAGTGGTGGACAGCCAACTCTTTATGATCAGCCAAGGCAACACAGTCATCACTTAATGTTACCACAACACCAAGCACCTTCCAACAAATTTGATGTAGCTCTCAATTAACACCTGCACAACCGTTGCACAGGCCCTCATCACTAGCAAACTGGATTATGTCAACAGTCTCCGTCTGCCTCACTGCCCAACTTAGCAGAATACTGCAGACCATACAAAACACATCGGCCAGACACGCACTCAGACCCCCATCCTGCACAACCATCACCCTGCACTGCAGAGATCTCTATTAGCTCTCCATCCACAAATGAGCCCTCTTCAAGCTCACACACAGACATACAAAGTGCTGCACATTCTGGGACATCCTACCTCAATAGCTGCATCTACATGCTCAGGCCTACCAGAAACCTCAGTTCAGTCGGCTCCCCACTTGCACATATCCCCTATATCCGCAGAGCTATAGCCAGTAGTCGAGCTTTCTGATATCTTACACCCTAAAGTCTGGAACAGCCCCTTCCTGCACATCAGAGACACCGCCTCAGTCCTTGAGTTCCTCAAGAAATTGGAAACGCTAGGAATCCTAACTTTACTACTCCTAAATGCCCTTTGTGAATACCAAAAGTCGTAAAGTTAGGATTTTGTCTCAGATTACTTTTGTAAATTGGGTCCGTAGCTCTTTACTTACATCACCGGTTTCGGCAGCACAGTCCTCCCGACCTACGAAAGCTCTGGGATACCCACTCTGGTGAGATGCAAGCTTTACAAATTCACATAACGTGCATGCATATACATTGATTTTAATCCATTGTGGCATAACTGCATTAAGCCACAATGGATTTAGATCATAACATTTGTACTATGGATATATTGTTAGTAAATCAAAAGCTACAGACAATACTGATCTGGAGTGAAGATTATGAATTAAAATATTACTGATGTTCCTGCATGGCCCAGTGTACAACTTGGACGGTTGGCTAATCTCTTCACAGGACAGTTCATTACCTTTGAATGGTTTCCAAAGGTAACAATTGTTTTTAATTAGGACTTCAATCTTAAAACAGAGTTGGTTTTTAATCATAGTCAAGATGTGTATTGTTCAAGATTATGTGGTGTCATTTGACGCCCAGCTGGCTTACTTTACAAACTTTGAAATACCATTCTAGCTACGACCACTGTCTGATGGGGTTCAACGCAGCATGAAAATCTTGACTGACCTTACCCTGCAATCCCATTGTTTTATTGTAGGTACCTTTGTGCTATTCTGACAAGTCTGCTAACTAGGTTCAAATATGATGTAGCTTGATGTTCTCTGGGTTTTCTTGGTAGTGATTGGAGCTGAAGGACCTGGGTGTAGCATACCTTAGTGAGGACCTTTGGTAGTTACGCATGCCTATCTAGAATGTGCTTGGAGTGATATCCTTGTGGCAAATGTGAGGGTGGACTGATGTATCAACCTATATTGAGACAACAGTGTGTGTGCTTTGCAGCCTTTACAGAAAACCTTTGTTTGAGGTAGGAGTAGACTGAAGTAATGGAAGAAAGTACTGATCAGTTTTCTTTCTCAGGTCTTGAGCTGACTGGCTTTCGTGAGGAACATAATGATTTTATGTGCCTGATTTTTAAAATTAGCAAGGCTCTTTGACACTATTTCGAATGCCTGTGCTAAAACGCTTTTTCCCCCCTATTCATTCTAGTGTTATTTTATAGTTTAAAATTGGATTGCATAATGTGCTCAAATTAATATTATGTTGCTTGGAATTTCCGCACACCATAGCAGTCTATTGTACGTTTTTTTGTTGTATGAACCTTACCCTAGTTAGTGCGTGAGTGAATGCAATTTTGCCACTTGATTTATGTTTGAGTTTAATAGATGTTTGTGTGTGCTGCAACCTGGCTGCTAGTTCAATGCAAACGTGTGGATTGAGAGAAAGGTGTATATGTCCTGTGTGGAGGAGTGTTTGTAGGTATGTGGTATTTTTTGTATGCCTGCTGTTTGGGGAAGTTTCCACTTAGGACATAGAACATAATGCTTTCTCAGTAGTGGTTGTAGCAAAATGACCTGGACTAAGCATACGTTGACACATGCTGGCCCTGATGGGGCCTTTGTTTCTTTCTTTATACTTTTTTTTCCAACATAAACCTAAAAGGCACATACAAGTAGTCTACCCGTTCATGTCCAAACCCTTATACTAAAGTGGATAAATCAGTTTCTTCATCTCTTGATGTTCATTATTCACTCCCCGCCTTCACCATCAACAAAAATAAAAAAATTGACACTTTTCAGAGTACCAGATGTGGTTCTTGGATTTGTTGGGTCCCCTGCTGCTTTGATACCCGAAATGGATAGCAGATTTAATAAATAATATTGTTATAGGCTGAAAGGCTTTCCTGAATCATTCTGGGATAAGACCTTTCTAGTTAGTTGTGTCATTTAATGAAATCACTACAAGATGTTAATCACATGTGCTATGTGTAGGGACCACAGAATACTTAGATCCAAAATCAATAGGAATTAAAATTGGTGGGATCTCAATTACAACAGAATTTTCGTCACTTGGTCTTCTGTTACATTGCAACCTAATACTTTTCTGTGAACATGGTCTTACGTGGAGATTTTGACAACGTTTTGACTTCCATGTATACTTTGGCTCTCGTTTTGACTTTCCCCATTGTGTTGCATGTCTCATATACTGTAACTGTGTTCCATCATTATATTGTGTCCTTTTCTTTGCTTTTAGTCTTGCATATGATTTTGGCCTTTTTTCTATTTGAAGGCTTTCTTCTGGTTTTGTCTCTTTCTTTCTTGGTGGTGGTTCTTTTTCTTGACGTTTTCTTTCTCGTTTGATCACTTTCTTCATTTGTGGTTTATCCTTTTCCTGACGTCTTTCAGCTAGTGGGACCACTTTCTTTGGTGGTGGTTGTTCCTTTTCTTGAAGACTTTCCTTTTGTTTTGTCCCTTTCTTTCTTTTTGTCCCTTTCTTTCTTTGTGGTTGTTCTTTTTCTTGACGTCTTTCCGCTGGCTTGACCACTTTCTTTGGATGATGTAGCTCCTTTTCTTGAAGACTTCCCTTTTGTTTTCTCCCTTTCTTTGTCTTTGGTTTATGCTTTTCTTGATGTCCTTCCTGTGGTTCTGGTCCTTTTTTTGATTTACGTTGCTCTTTTTCTTTAAGCATTTCCTCAGGTTTTGTCCCTTTTTTTGTTTTTTGTTCTTGCATTGGTTGTGTTACTTTTTGTCCTGGTGGCTGGGCCTTTACTTGTGACTCTACCTTTGAACATTTTCTGTGCTTAGATCCATCCTTTAGCCTTAATGATATATCTACCCCTTTCTTACCCCAAGATGGAATTTTTATTATCCTACGATTATGAAGTGCAACACAGCTGCAAAAAAAAAAGAAATATTGAATTAAGTATGTTTGAATGGCCTTAAAAATTATACATGCCCCTATTGCTCAAGTATGATTTTAACATTCTAAAACTGTATGGATTTAGTCTTGCCTTTGAAGCCTCAATGGCTGTAGCCACACTGTAAGAAATTGGATTATTATTTTCGAGTGGGTTAAAACCCACCTTAAGGAATAATCATGACTCGTGTCAGCGTTTACTCTCAATGTAACTGAATTAACCTGAGCTCAACCCCCTAGTAGATAGGGCACAGACTGGCTTAACTTAGGGCAATGTGTAAAGTATTTATGCACTACCAAAAAGGTCTAAATACAAAACAATAAAAATCGTAAACCAAATGAGAAGAGTAAAATGTAGTAAACAAAATGACACCACAATGACAGAAATCCAATAAGGGGAACCAAATATATGATTATTTTTTAACATTCTTTTTGTTAACATTGCTCATGGTATCATTCACATCAAAACAATATTCATATAGCATGTGGTAAGATTACCTTGCAAAATCCAGTGTAATGCTAACGTAGACACAGGTAGGATTGTCAATATTCATTAGTCTGGGTCTAATCCGCCCCTGAATGCCCTGCATTTCATCTACGTTCCCCAGACCTTTTTCTATTTCTTTATGCAGCCCCTGAACTTGTAGATAGTTTCTTCGGCTTGCTGGCACCAATCTAGATCTCGCAGTCACTGGTCCCACTGCGGGGGCGCCTGTGCCCCCGAGCCACTTGCTATGTTCCTTTCGGCCACTCCTGCTGCCATTGCTAGCCTGATCTCATTGTGTCTGCACCAGTCTGTGGCACCTTTGATCATCAGCAGTAACTACCTAGGCTCCAGCAGGACCAGAGTACCCACCACTGCTGCCATCATGTCCACTACTTTAGTCCAGAACGATACAATCTCCGGGCAGTCCCATAAAATATGGTAAAATGTGCCTGCTTCTCTGCACCCCCTCGCACAGAGGGCCGATTGACTCCTTACCCAGGCATACAGGTGTGTTCGGGGGTAATAAACCCGTTGAAGAATTTTTTATTGTACCAGTCTGAACCTGGCATGAATAGCTATTTCACGGGGTTCTGCAGCGCATCCTGACAGTCGTAGTCCTCCAGGGCCCCTATGTCCCCCTCCCATCTTTCCCGCAGGGACACTAGGGGATCGGGCATGTTGTTGATAAGTTTACGATATAATGTGGACATGGGTTTTTTCACTATGGGGTCGAGGAGGAGCCTGTCCTCCAGAGGGGAGTATTCCGGGAGCGATGTGACCCCCAGCATATGTGTGTGTAGGGCGTGAGTAAGCCGTATGTGAATATATGAATGTTTAAAGTTTTAAGTAAAAATAGCACCAATGATAATCAATGGTCGTGGTAGACAGCGACCAAGGCACAATTTGAGGCTGACTGTGATGGAGTGCCAGTCAGATACACCAACCAGGTTCATCCTGTCAAAGATTTCACCTTCTGACCTAGGGCCTCATTACGATCTTCGCGAACAGGATTACTCTGTAACAAATGTAATGGATATCCCTTTCTACCAACATGCAATTCCGTTATATCCTAAGGAACTTGTAATTTGGCGGACGGAATATCCGTCACATTTGTTACCAAGTATACCATCTGTCAAAATTGTAATCAGGCCCTTAGTCTTTTAATCCAAACCAACAACAGGAGTACACTTCTAAGGCATTCAGATCCTCAGGGGAGGGAATTAGAGACTCGTAGGGTGTCAGGTAGAGGTCAGCAGCAATGTCCAGTTGCTACTGGTTAGCTGGGTACTTCCAGGAAAAGGCCTCTTGCAGCTTGTCTCCCTATAGCAACACAGGATGTCAGTCTACTGACCCTTAGAATCCACATATGTGTAAAAGAGGAAGCCGATCCAGTCATTCCAAGCTCCTCTTAGATCACAGACAACAGGGACTGAAAGGGTTCTGAAGAAGGTGCCTGGGATGCCACATTAATGCCTGGCCCTAGCTACTAGGAGGGGATGACTCCTGGCCCCTCACTAACCAATCTGGTAAAAGTTCCTAGACCCTGACCTACAGAAGTTACTCTTTTCTTTACTGCAAACATGCCTCAGGGCATTTTTAAGATGGCAAACGTTTTCAGCCCCATTAAACTTGAGCTTTGAGGACTTGGTGGTGGTGTGGGAAGCATATTTTGGTAGTTCTAGTGCCCTCCCACATGTAACACTAAAATCCAATCTGAGGCAGGTACTATACCCATACCAAACCCAGAGAGATAAGTCTAGATGAACAAACACAGTGCCCCATAGCAAACAGATAGGGTATGAACAGAATTTGTCATGGCATTCTATTCTACCTTTCAAGTGCACCCCAAGTATAATGATGAAGGAGCGTCACCACACTGCTTTTGGGTAGTGTAAAGTAAAGGAAATATAACTTTGAGTTCTTACCATTTTCTATTTCCTGGGCAGGCGAGTGGGCGGGGCAGCTCTGCTCTTGGAGCAGGGAAGGAGTGGTTTGCCCACTCTTAAGTGCACAATGACTGTTCGGCCATCTCAGGCCACACAAACCAGTCATGCGCACTTTACCTGTTCTCCATGTATTACACCCTGCATGGAGAACAAGCTCAGGCCCCCATTCCTGGTGGCGTGTCGAACCAGGACGCTCAAAACCAATCAACGCTGCATTGTTGTGTTGTGGTTGGTCAGGGGAGTCTGGGTGCTTACCAATGACAACCATGCATTTTAGCGTTTTGATTGGTCAAGGGAGCCTGGCTCTCCTTCCAGGCTTCCTGTTCCTCGAATCCCACGAAGCAAGCAGGAGCAAGGAGCAGAGACGCAGGAACCGACGGCAAGGTAAGTGTATCATTCTTTTTTTAATTGCACAAACCTGCGTCCCTCCTGACTCACTCACTCGCCTCAACCACCCGCCAGTCATGCCAGATGCCACTGGTGTTTCATGTGGCTCAACAAATATGTCCAGCAGGATTTAATGCTGTGTTGTCAAAAAAAGGGCCACAGACCCCACCTTGCAAATTTTGTTTAACTCAAAGGTTTTGTCTCTGCCCCTTCAGATCACCCTATTGTTTTCTCATGGGTGGCATTTCACACTGATTTCACACCTGTTCAAGGCAGAGCACAATTTGAGAGCTGGCAGAGGTGTATGCTAATTACAGTGTCAGTGCTGACAGTTCTAGCAGGTCAGGGTAACCTTCAAAAAGTTATGTTTAGGGGGGGCATGGCTAGCAGCCGATCGAAATGGCCGCATAGCCGAAGAGCTCCGTGGGCAAGGCACCCTCTACCATCTATCCAACCACTAATCTGTTGTAGTTTGAGGCTCCGAGGGGCTGCAGCTAAGGTCCGGAACCAGGCAGCATGGATCGGTGGAATTGGGAAGCAATCCGATACTTGTGAGTGGAGAAGGCAAGTGGTGAGCTTTGGAGGTCTGCCCGACAGCCACAAGCCGCGGCCTGCCGTGATCTGAGTGCCGGGCGGAAGTGTAGAAAAGCCGGCTATCATGAAACCGGAAGTGCGCCCAGCATCGGCCAGCACGGGCGGCCAACAACTGAAGGGCTCTCAGCTGTGATCCGTGGGTGGTGGCGGAGGCTCCGGTGCAGGCGGTGGCCGCGATAGACCCGCGGTGGTAGAGGAGGCGGAGAGATCGAACCGGGAGGACGGGCCTGAGGTGAGCGCCGCGCGACTGTGCTCGCGCCGCCTGTACCCAGTGCTATCAGCATTAACGGACACCCCTCCCTCTCCCCATAACGAGGCAGCGCCAGTGGAGGATCGGGGGGACTCTTGGCGCCGATCTTCCCCGTGACCGGATGTAGCCGCGCCGGCTCCCCGCAAACCGAAGAACCCAGACCGAGAGCCTACAGCGCAGCAGCATATGGGCCGGGGTTGCTAATAAACCCCTGAGGCAGTGGGGAGACACCAAATCGGCTAGCACTAAGGTTAAACACGCAACAGGAGAGAGACAAACAGCAAGTCCTCCCATTATAAAATCATGTGGATTGTACAACCTTGGGCAGAACTGTGACTAAGGAGGGGCTGCGACACTAGGCCTCCCTCTCTTGCCTGACATACTGATAACTGTACTAACCTGCGGCTGCCGCCTCACGGCTTGACCGGGCTCCGTCCGAAGAGACCATATCATCATCACCTTGCCCTGGTGTGTCTAGAGCTCCAACTTAGACAGGGGCGCTGAGCAATACCACGCCCCACTTGGAAACCTTTGCCCATTGATCACTACTGGTACTGTGACACACACACATCTTCACTCTACTTGCTGATCCAGCGCTAACACCTCTCTCTTCCTGGGTCTGCCCTGCCGCGGCGGGTCACGTGAGGGGTGCACCATGGCGGTCAGGGGTCCACGGAACCACTCAGCACAGGCCAAGTTGGACAAATATGCGTATGACAAAAACAATACGCCCTCCATGGACGGACGCCCTTCTGCGGGGAAAACACCGGATGGAGATGGGATGAAAAAGGTCCCCTTGGAAGACATCATGAAGGCGCTAATGGCCGTGCAGACAACGGTAGGGACAATATCCACGGACGTGTCTCTGCTACGGGCGGACTTTCACAAGATGACCGAAAGGATCAAGGAAGTAGAAATAGTCACAAAGTCTTTGGTGGAAGACACGTCTGAGTTGCAGATAGCAATGGCTCGGATTGAAACGGAAAACAAACACCTGAAGGAGAAGCTGGACGACCAGGAAGGGCGCTCTAGACGCAACAACGTACGGATTCTTGGGATTCTGGAAACAGAAGGAACGCAAGCCATGGATCTGTATATAGAGGATTTAATCACAACCAAACTATAACCCAAGGGACTATCTACTTTCTTCTCAATCGAAAGGGCCCGTAGGGTCCCTGGTGGCAAACCTAAACCGGGAGCAGCCCCGAGACCGGTGCTTGCTAGGCTGTTCAACTTTAAGGACAGGGACGCGATCCTTCAGGCGGCGAGAACTTCTCAACCGGTCCGTGTACTGAACTCGACTCTTGCCTTCTTTCCTGACTACACGGCAGAAGTGGCCCGGCGCAGGAAGAGCTTTGTGGAGGTCAAAAAAGCTTTGAGGGAGCGTGAGTTACCTTATTCCATGTTGTTCCCGGCCCGGCTCCGAGTGGTGGCAGACAGTAAAACGTGGTTCTTTGACACACCAGAGGCGGCGCACGACTGGTTGGAGGGATGCCGACCGACAGGAACACGTCAGCGTATCAACAAGACCCAACGGCACCATCAGGAAGAAGCTCACGAAGGATCTCAAGAATCAGAGCGAGACGATCTGAACCGCTCACCACAGCTGGTACTGGACGAACATGAACAGAGGCAAGACCTCTGATTTCCCGGCCCACTGTACGAGATGCAGTACTAACAGTTGGACATCAAGCTGGCTCTGGAATCTGGACTGGGGCGAGCCTGAAGGGGCGTAGGGGGCCGCTGCCTTATGGACCTTTTACCCCAACAAGCAAGTACTATGGGCTGGGTTGGGGAGAAGCACTCTGCTAAGTTGGGGTGGCGGGCGGTTCTTTGTCCGTTGAGCAGGGAGGCAGGGAGGGGGGGTTGGTTGGGAGGAAACGGGTTTTGTTCTTCAGTTTTTGTTTATTAAGGCAGGCAGTGCAGGGCTACATACACTAAGAGCACGAAGGACGGGCAGTCATATCGAGTGTAGGTTGGGAGAGTCACTCCCCCATTTTCAACACCACACTGATGGCACACAACCCACAAGCGGACCTACACGGTGAGGATTCACGGGACTCCCTGGTAGCCCCCCTGCGAGTACTAACGTGGAATGTGAGGGGACTAGGTGATAAAATTAAGAGGGGACTGGTCATGCAGGCCCTAAAACGCTATAATCCTGCGATAATCCTACAGCAAGAGACACACCTCACGGGGAAGGCATGCCAAGCGCTAGATAGGATACAAAATGGCAGTGCACTCCGAGTTCACGTCCGGCTCCAGGGGAACTGGCATTCTGGTAAAAAAAAAAACTCTCAGTTTCTGATATTACAGAGTAAAGTGGACGACCAGGGGCGCTTCGCTGCGATACAGGGCCAATGGGAGGGCCGACTTTTCAATATAGTGTCAGTCTACATTCCACCTGCACTGCACTCCATAGCGTTGCCTGCATTGGGAGAATTTGTTCTAGCCTTGCCACAAGGAGATCTAATTATAGGGGGAGACTTCAACACAACGGTAGATGAATCACGGGATAGATTCCCTACTAGAAAGCAGCCGTCCGGGCCCTCTCGGTTCCAGATTTTCTTCGCAGCAATGGGACTGATAGATGTCTGGAGGCATATGCACCCCACGACTAGTCAGTACACTTTTCACTCCACGGTACATAACAGTCTATCGCGGATAGACTATTTCCTGCTCTTGGGGAACCGACTACAAAGCGTAGAAAATGTAGACATTAAGCCTAGGGGCGTATCAGACCACTCCCCGGTATTATTGACGCTGGCCTGCCAGGAGAAAACCCGCAAGAGGATATATCCTATTTATCCCAACTATTCTAAGATCCCAAGTATAAAGAAAGAACTCAAGGTGGCGACACGGCAATATTTCGAGGAAAACCCGTCCTCTGTAGAGTCGCCCTCGGTGCTCTGGGAGGCATATAAGACAGTCCTCCGGGGTCGGGCGATAGCCTCCATCACTGGGTAGAAGCGCTCGCAGCAGCAGGAATTGTCGACATTGGAGTTGGCCCTGCACGCGGCGAACATTACACACATGGCAGACGCTACACCAGACACAGCACACGCCCTACAGATATGTCCGCAACAACACCGAGAACACCTGCGGAAACAAACAATAGACAATATTACAACAACGACACATAGAATATACGAGGTGGGGGACAAAGCAGGGAAATTGCTGGCCTGGCTGGACAAGAAAGGGGGCAGCACCAAGGGAATACAATCCCTACGCACGAGGGAGGGAACACTTCATTCACGCCCCTAGGAGATAGTACACATACTCGCAGAATACTTTCGGGGAGTTTATACTCCGGAGCAGGAAGTATCGGAGATAGCTGCGTTGAAGGCACTAAGCCACATAGATACCCAGACACTGACACATGAAGCTAGCATGGAGCTAGAGGCCGACCTCACAGCTGATGAAATACAACTGGCTATAGGGGCGATACAATCTGGGAAGGCGATGGGCCCTAATGGAATCCCCATAGAATGGTACAAGATAATGTCTGACACCCTCAGTATACATTTGTTAGCAATGTTTAATGATAGTCTGGCGACTGCGGAACTCCCATTGGATCAAGGTACATCGTAGCAATTCCAAAGCCCGGCAAGCACCCATGGGAATGCACATCGTATCGCCCGATTTCACTGCTAAACGCGGAAGCTAAAATACTAGCAAAATTGTTAGCCAGCAGGTTGATGACCCACCTCCCACAGCTGATCCATCCGGATCAGTCAGGTTTTATGCCCAACAGAAATACTGCCCTCAATCTCAGGCGAGTCCATGGGGTGTTAGCGCAAGCATCATCATTAACAGACCCGGCGGTAATACCAAAATGGCATTTGACATGGTGGAATGGCAATATCTTTTCGCGGTACTGTCCCGAATGGGGTTTGGCCCCAAATTTAGGGCCTGGATAAGGCTTTTATATACTAACCCAATATCACAGGTGACCGCTAACTGTCATTTATCGCACACGGTGCCATTAGCTAGAGGGACAAGCCAGGGTTGTCCCCTGTCACCCTTGTTGTTTGCATTGGTCCTGGAACCTCTGTCTACCCTAATCCGAGCAACCCCCTTATTGAAGGGTATCAGTTGGAAGGAGGGATGGGAGGATCGCCTCTCGCTCTATGCCGACGACATGTTGGTGTATTTGACGGACCCGGAAACTGGCATCCCTGAACTTCTCACACTCTGTAACGTTCACGGGAAAGCGTCGGGATACACCATAAATTGGACTAAGTCAGTGTTATATGTTCTGAAGGGTCCGGCGCCTATGCTTCCGATTGATTGCCCACTAGTATTAGCGGAGGACTCTTTTAAATATTTCGGTATATATGTTACTAAACACGCGGTCGATTTTTTTTGAGAAAAATTTGATACCACCATTAGACCGACTGAGGCGGGATGTGACCCACTGGGCGTCTTTGCCCCTAACGCTGCTGGGCAGAGCAGCGCTATATAAGATGATGGCACGGCCGAGATTTCTTTATGCGCTCGATAACACTCCATACCCGGTTCCGCTAAGATTTTTTAAACAAGTAGCAGCCCTGGTCTCGAACCTGTTGTGGGGGAATCGCCCGGCCCGTATTGCGCAAATTAAATTAAACAAGAGCTGGTATGACGGGGGGGATTGCGTTGCCTAATTTACAGTTATATTACTGGGCGGCACAATTGAAAACTCTCAATCACTGGATCCATGCACCCCAAGATGACCCGGCGTATAGGGCAGATAGGACCCAACTAGGCTCAAACAACATGCTTGCAGTGCTCTACAATAGGAAACTGGCCACGAGACTGATAGGACCCACGAAACACTCTGGTACACGGTGCAAGCGAGACTGGGATGGAAGGGAACTATAACCAAACTCACCCCGCTGTGGGACGCCAGGGCGTTGGGTCAATTGAGAAATAGTAGGGGCTTCACGCAGTGGGACAATATCGGCATATCTACGGTGGGAGACCTCTGGGACAAGGGAACAGTAATTCCCTTTACACAACTTCAACAGCAGTATGACTTGGGTTCCACTGAAACATATAGATATATACAGATTAGACATGCTTTACTAAAGGCGCTACCGGAGGGTAACGAGGTCCCGGAGTCCTCCCCACTGGAGGATCGGCTCTTAACTGACTATATGCAACACAGTGCTACCTCACTCACATACCGGAAGCTACTTAACAATCTACCGGATCCAACACTGAAACTACGTGAAAGATGGGTAAAGGAGGTGGGTGCATTAGACGATACGGAATGGTTGGAGGCCCTGGCGTCCCCTAAGGAAGTGGGCATCTCCGCTAAGTTTAGACTAGTACAGCTTAAAATCCTACAGCGCATTTATTTATTTTATTTATTTATTTATTTATTTTTTGCAATTTGTTAAGCGCGAACGTTTGCCCGGGGGCGTCTTGGCGCTAAAAACTTAACTCATATCTCTTCCCATGTGATTGCGGCATGATTTACTGGGCAAATAGCCAAGTCTTCACATCTTTACGAAAAGCGTAAAGGGAGTGGCTTTGTCTGATTGAAAGCGGGAGTGAATTCCACAGTCTAGCTGCCGTGACTGAGAAACGTCTGTCACCCCAGGTGACAGTCTTGGTGCGAGGCACCATTAATTGGTGCAAGGTCGTGGATCTTAATTGCCTTGCCGGAAGATAGAGTTGGAATTGACTCCTAAGAAACTGCGGACCTAGGTGATGCAGTGCTTTAAACACCAGACATAATGTTTTGAATTTTATACGCTTTTTTATAGGTAGCCAGTGCTAGTTCCGAATGATGTGGGCAATAGAATTGAATTTGGGTGTTTGGATAATACTCTCGCTGCAGCATTTTGAATTGATTGCATTTTGTTAACTACCCGCACTTGAGCATTGGCAAAGATGCCATTGCAGTAATCAAGTGAGGATAGTACCAAAGTGCTAACCAAAGTTTTGCCTGCACTATCAGGCAGGAATGGCATAATTTTTTTTTACCAGTTTTAATTTGTAAACAGCTGTAGCTGCTGTCTGATTAGCATGAGCGGAGAAGTTGAGATGTTCATCAAACATAACTCCCAAATTTCTGACCTTTGAGACAGGGTTGGGCAAGGTTCCAAATGATGCAGGCCACCAGACGGAAGACCAGCGAGGGGAAAGTTTTCCGAAGATAACCTCCTCGGTCTTCTCGGAGTTCAGTTTCAAGCAGCTTGAGGACATCCATTCTCCTATTGCTTGCATACCCTGCTGAAAACGTTCCGCTACCTCTTCCCCATCGTTGTTAATGGCGAGGACTAGCTGGGTGTCATCAGCATAAGCATTTACTACACCAGGACCACTTTGTATAAGCTTCAGCGCACGCAACATCCCTCTGTCTCTGTGGATGCGGGAGGAGGGTACCCTATTTCATACTTTATGGGACTGTCCAGTGATAACTGAATTTTGGCAGCAGGTAATGCGCACCATCTCGCAAACACTAAAAGTGTCCCTCTTGCCTGAACCACGGAAATGTATCCTTAATGTATGGGACCCGAATGACCTCACTCGCCACGGACAAGTTTGGGGAACACTAGGAATGATGATTGCTAAGAGAGACATTGCACAGAAATTGGGCGCAGCGGAAAGACCTACATTGTCAGCTTGGTGTAAACATATGGACTTGATAATGATTACGGAACGTTCAGTGTATGCCAACAGGGGGAGTCCGCGCAAATGGAATCAGATATGGACTCCTTGGAACGTTTTTAGAGGGGAAATATATGAACCATTGCCTGAGGGGGACATATTAATAGCAAGCACCAGCTGATGATACTCAGCTGGTGCTTGCTATTAATAATGATGGAGAACAGGTAGCGGCACGCTTCCAAGAAGGTATGTCAGCAATCAAAGACTGGATGAACGCCAATTGTCTTAGGCTGAACTCCGAGAAGACGGAGGTAGTCATCTTCGGGAAGATCTCCCCACAATGGTCATCAGTGTGGTGGCCTCCATCCTTAGGAGCCTTACCAACGCCATCCGCAAAGGTCTGAAATCTGGGAATTGTTTTTGACGAGAAGCTTAATTTTGCGGCACACGCCAATCAAACAGTGGCAAACGCTCATCATAAACTCAGACTCATAAGAAAGATTATCCCATTTCTCTCAGAAAGCGCTGGAAAAACTGTGGTGAGTACACTTGTGCTTTCTTCTTTAGATTACTGTATTGGCTTATTTGCCAATGTGCAAGCCCGGGTAATCTCCAAACTACAAATGATTCAGAACGCGGCAGCAAGATTACTCTCCAGGACCCCTAAATTTAAACCGATTAGTCATACAATTAGAAGTTACCATTGGTTAACAATCAACAACCGGATTAGATTTAAATCACTCTGCCTGACTTTTAAAGCTATCCATAACCAAGGGCCGAAGTTTCTCCATGAGCAGCTTTCAACTTACCGTCCGTCTAGACAACTTAGATCGACGACGCTGCATCAATTAGCGGTACCTCGCACTAGGACGGTTACCTGGGGAAACAGGCGCTTTACGGTGACAGCAGCCAGACTCTAGAATTCTCTTCCATTAACAATCAGATATAGTCAATCTCTTCTCCAGTTCAGGAAATTGTTGAAGACGTGGTTGTTCAACCAGTAATGAGTCTGTTACCTCCCTTAGTGATAGGCTGTCGTTCTTCAGAGACCCCCTAGTGAAATCTTAGCGCCAAGACGCCCAAGGGCATACTCATGCGCTTTACAAATTGTAATAATAAATAATAATAATAATAATTGATAGTTCGGACGAAGAGACGGAAGATGTTTGAAATGGAATGGGAGGGGGGATTATCAATGACCTATATCGAGATGTATTACTGCCACTATGCGTGTTACATATTCTACTGAGTATAGAGACGTGATTGTAACATTATGATATTACTGAAGGTACTCCTGCCATTGTAACTGCCTTGTTTCGCAATAAAATGTTTAAAAAAAATATATATATATGTTTATAGATTGTAGGCCCCACTCTCTCCTTACCCAACCTTAAAAGCCTGATTTATTTTAACAGTTGTTTTGTTATATTCTCGGTTAGTCGTAGAAAACTCCGGTGACACTCCTTAGGGGTTGTACTTTTTCAGACAGTTGTTGTCGGATGATAATGAGTTTCTTGAAGAAATAGGGGTACAAAATAAATTAGTTGCATATTTCAAGACATTTTATTTTTTCTTCTTTTCGTGTCTGTAGTCTTGTTTATATTGTTTCGTTTTGTAGCCAACAACTGTTTCACCCTATTTATTGCCTGCAGGACGGGGACTTTTTCAAGGCTAAAAAATAACATATATCGGATACAGTTATATAGCCTCCTTCACAAGATATAATACCTCTTGTGAAGTGTGCACAAGAAATTCAAATTGTGTGCTTTGACTTCCTGCCTTGAAATTCATGCTCCTTAAAATAACCTTGTAGGAAAGTGCCCCACTTTTTTTTCTGATATAATTTCGAATTTTAAGTGCACTGAGACCCTGCCAACCAGGTTCCCAGTGCCAGATCTCTTTCCCAAAACTGTACCATGATTGACACAACTTCAGCAACTCCTGTATGTCCCTAGGAAATGGTACCCCTGGATCCTAGGGCATGGGTACTGAAGAGGGTCCACCGGGGCTGCAGCATAAATTGTACTTCATTTTACTGCAGTGTATAGACAGCCAGCATTCTACATTGATGAATCAGCAGTGGGGTCTATGGCTTTGCATTTGCTGATGCCACTCTGTCAATAAGTGACCACACGAGTAAATCCAAAATTGCCTTTATTTAGCCAGTTGCAATTTTTGATTGGTCTATTCTTCAAAAAATGTAAATGAACTGTAGTTAGGGCCTTGGTTAATTCCCTGTATCCAGTTGTTCAAATGTATTATTATTACTTAAGTCAGGAAAAAGAAAAGTGTTATGCTTTTTTTCTTTTTTTTAACAAAATGGTCCCAACTTTAGTATCAATAATGGGTGATACCAATAACCAGGTTCAGGAGCTTGACCTGACCCCTATGCCAGGTGCACGGCCCTCTGTAAAGGTTTTGATATCAAGACTCTCTCTCATGCTAACAAAGAAAAGCTTAGAAGGCTTATAGCAGAATTTGAGAGAGACCAGCCAAAGCTAACATCTCAATCTGACCGAGATGAGACTACTGAAAACAATCCTTCTGAGGAGATGGTGGAGTCCCTTCACTCATATTTAATTTAATTTAATTTAATTTTAATTTAAATATCATTTATCATTACATATACAGATAAAAAGTCCTCAGAGGAGGAACTCATTCTGGAAAGGTTGGGCAGGAGATTGAACTTAGAAGCTCAACTCCTGGACATAGAAAGACACAGAGATGGGCCTCGGACCTATCTCTGGTGGCAGCCGTTTTGTAACTAGGGAGAGAAAAGATTTATTTGACTCAAAACTCCCCACAGAGATTGTTCCTAAAAATTCATATGATGATATCACCAAGTAGTTCACTGCTTTTGAAGAGAGACTGCATAGCCAGGAAGGTAGCCAAAAAGAACGGGGGCGCTCTTGCGGGAACTATTCTCAGGAAAATTCAAGGATACTTGACATTGAATGAGAAAGATGCTGAGTCGTATGACCTCATGAAGGGTACCCTGATTGAGGACTTTGATCTCACCACTGAGGAATACAGGTAACAATTCAGGGAGACTAGAAAAATCCAGAGTCAGTTCTGGGTTGAATTTGTTGACTTTTCAGTGAAAACACTAGGTGGTTGGTTAACAGGTAATAATGTACAGTACTATGAAGGGCGTTACAGATTAATCATGAAACCGCTTCTGTTGAGTAATTGTTAAAATGAGAAGTTACATCCGCATCTGGTAGACCTAGGTTCACGTTCTCCTCTAGAGCTGAGGAAAAAGGCAGACCATTGGGTCAAAACAAGGGTAACCAAAACTACCACTGGTGGGGGTGACTGAAAGAAAGAGGCCCCAAAAATTCTCCCCCCCCCTCCGGGAAAAATGGTGACCAAAAAGCCAAAACGATAAAAACTAAAATGAGTATTATACAGGCCCCCAAAAACATGTAACAGGAGGGTGGGCCCAGAAACTCTTCACAGCCCAAGGGTGGGTACCAGGGTAATAGCTGGGATCCCAAAAAGGGTTGGTGCTATGACTGTAAGGCCCTTGGACACCAAACTGGAGACCATTGCTGTGAAACCAAAAAGAATGCTTCTACCACACCTGCAGTAAATGCAGTTGTGAGTCTCCAGATGAGATCACGGATGAGCCCTGATCCTGTCTAGGCGCTTACTGAGGCAACCCAATTCTCAGAGGGAGGGTTGAATGTAGCTACCCTCGCTGTCTGGCCCAGTATTCTGGCGAGCTACAGACTTGAGCCAACTATCAATAGCATTTGAGTGGAAGCCCTAAAAGACACTGGTGCTAGTATAATCATGGTGACAGAGCAGTTGGTGTCTCCAGACCACATTTGGTTGGAGAGACCTATACAGTCCTCAATGTTGATAATCAGGCTAAGGTGCATCCTATGACATTGGTGTCCTTAGAATGAGGGAGGGTTACTGGCATCAAAAGGGTAGTAGTGTCTTCTGCTATCCCTGCACAGTTTCTGCTTGGCAATTATTTGGAGTACTCCACATGGGCTGAGGTGGAAAAGAAAACCTATGCAGTAATGCTGGGAATACCTGAATGGGTGTGTGTAAAAACCAATGACAGTGTGGAACCCAGAGTGAAAAATAAGTGTTGGAACCTGAAAGTATGGACCAACCTTCCAAGAGAAAGATCAAGAAGTCTGGAAAGCCAGCTTCTAATCAGACACCAGATCAAGATCCCTCTCCTCAGGGACTTTGGGCCTTACACAGCAGAGTTATTGGGCTCAGGGGCACCCTCTAGAGAAGATCTGTGCCAGGGGCAGAGAAACTGTCCCACTCTTGAAAGTCTAAGGCAGCACGCTGCTGATCAGGAAAAGGGAAGTGTCCTTGGTTCCCACAGGTCCTATCGGGAGGAGGGATTCCAATACACTGAGGCCAGATACCCCACACCTGATGCCACCAGGCCAGTAGTAGGGCACAAGCAGTTAAAAAAGTTTGGCATAACATTGGCCCATGACATTCCTCTCACTGGGTATCTTGGTGAGACCAAAAGATGGAGTAAGTTGGTGAACCACTCCTACTAGCAAGGAATGTCTCAGAAGGTGAAGGAGTTTTGTAACTCCTGTGCCACCTGTCAAGCCATTGGCAAGATAGGTAGCCACCTAGAGGGCCCCTTAATGCCACTTCCAGTGGTTGGGGTACCCTTTGAGAGCTTAAACAGCATCAGAAAACCAATTTATACTAGTGGTAGTGGATCATGCTACTAGGTATCCTGAGGCAATTCCCCTAAGGACTACCACTGCTCCTGCTGTGGCAAAGGCCCTCCTTGGTATTTCTACTAGGGTTGGGTTTCCAAAGGAGGTAGTATCAGACAGAGGAACAAAGTTCATGTCTGCATTCTTAAAACACATGTGGACTGAGAGTAGAGTGACTTATAAGTTTAGAAGCACGCTAGGCCACTAGCGCCAAAGACACTACATCCACAGTAGTCAATGTTGCAACCCTAGAGGAATTTATAATGCCAGAGCCAGATGTAATAAGGAAACTAGCACACTGAATCAAATCGGGTTTACCTAGGGACCCATCCCATCCCGAAATCTTATTACAAGGAGCAAATTGTATTGTACCTTTCATATCCAAACTTATCTCCCGATCAGGAGAAGTTCCCTATGAATGGAGGCAAGCTATGGTCCGTCCATTAAGGAAAAAATCACAAATAGATTATGAGGTGCTAGATAATCTATGTCCCATCTCCCTCCTACCTTTCTTTGCTAAAATCGCAGAAAAAACAATTTAACACTCAGCTCACAAAACACAACAATACTAATGACCTACTACACTGCTCACAATCAGGTTTCTGTGCCGCACATTCCACTGAAACCGCCTGGCCACAGAAACTCTAAGACAACCGGCGGATGAAGGACACACAGCTGCACTGATTGTGTTGGACCTCAGTGCAGCATTTGATATGGTCTCCCATGGCCTCCTCCTACAGAGATTAGAATCTTGTGGAATCAGGGGTACAGCTCTGAGCTGGATGAAATCCTTCCTGGCAGAAAGAGGTTTCCAGGTTACACAAGACACATTCACTTCTAAGAGATCTCCCCTATTAGAAAGAGTTCCCCAGGGGTCAATACTAAGCCCCACATTGTTCAACCTATATATGGCACCTGCTAATATAGTGAAAGGCCACAAAGTGTCCATTGTATTTTACGCTGACGATACTCAGCTTATTGTCACACTATCGCAAAACCCAGAACATAATGCACATCAATTCTCCCAACGTATGGAGGAAGTAACAGCATGGATGGCAGACCACTGCTTAAAACTTAATGGCAGTAAGACAGAAGTGATGATAATGGGAAGAGCGCCTTCTATCTGGACATCAGCTTGGTGGCCGGTAGCACTTGGCCAGCTCTCAATCCCTAAAACCGAAGTCAAGTACCTTGGAGTTTGGCTTGACCCCAACCTGACATATGTAAATCAAACCCGAAAAATAACAGGCAAATGTTTCTGAACGCTGAAAACCCTACGGAAAGTCATTAACCTACTACCGGTTCAAGCCAGAATAACTATAATACATGCAGTGGTCACCTCTCAGATTGACTACGGCAATGTTATATACCTAGATGTATAAAAAAAAGGCTGATGAAGCTGCAATCAGTCCAAAACGCCGCTGCCCGGCTAGTGCTGAATCTACCTAGAAGATCGTGCAACACAAAGGCCTTGGTCAAATTGCATTGGTTGCCTGTGGGCAAGAGGATCCTGTTCAAGGCAATTTGCTTCTTCCATCGTATCCTAGCAAATAAAGGCCCAAGTTATCTACAAGACATGATTACACCCTACTTCCCCAATAAAATCCTAAGATCTGAAGGAAAGTCATTGGTAATAGTACCCAGATTTAGGAAGGCCAGGCTAAGAGGCTGCTCTTTCAAATACCTGGCAGCAAAACATTGGAATGTATTACCAATGGATTTGAGGAAAGAGCCATGTGAAGCTGCCTTTAGGAAAAGGCTGAAAACTTGGTTTCCCACCTATAAACCTTAATAGACTTTGAAATATTACAGCTAGGGCTCTCCTCCCTATCTCGTATCATTTCTGAGTTTCTGCTCAGCACAGGAACACACCGTTGGTGTAACCAGGCGCTCTACAAATGCTGCTGCTGTTGATGATGATGATGAAGTTTACTACCCCATACCATCCGCAGAAAACTGGGCTTTTTGAAAGATAGAACAAGACCATAAGAGGTATGATTATTGGACTCCTGGAAATGCTCAGAAGGAGATGGAATGTCCTATTACCATGCCTGCATTGTACTTAGAGAGTTGCCACAAAGGGAGTAAAAAAATTTCCCTTTGAACTTTTGTTTGGACACCCGGTAAGGGAACCATTGTGTCTTGTGAAGGAAGGATGGGAGAGATCTCTCAAAGAACCCAAAGAGGTTATTGTGGATTATATGCTTGGCCTTCATCCCAGGATGGCTGAGGACATGAAACAACCAATAAAAACCTTGAGGTTAGCCAAGAGCTCCAGAAGCTCTGGAATGGACAGAAGGCTGCCATGGTGGAGTTCCAATTAAGGCAGAAGGAGTGCGGTTTGGAGCCTGTGGCTCCTAGAGCCATCCAGGGCAAATGGACTGGGCCCTACCCTACCCTTGAGAGAAAAGGGAAAGTCACATACTTTATGGATCTTGGCACATGTAGGAACCCCATGAGGGTCATCCATGTAAACCGCCTTAAACCCTATAATGACAGGGCTGACATGCCCATGCTCATGGTCACAGATGAGGACCAGAGAGTGAGCCTCTCCCTGACCACCTCTCAAACAACCCTAAATATGGATCAGTTGAAGGAGTGGTCTTGTCAGACACCCTCGCTGTTAGCAGCAGATTGGTTTCAGGCAGGTCCTTAACCTGTTTGCTGAGCTCTTCTCTTTGACCCCTGGTCTGACTAACTAGTACACACATGACGTGGACAATAGTGATAGCCTACTTGTCAAAAATAAAATCTACAGGCAGTCTGACCATGTCAAAGAGAGCATAAAGGCTGAAGTAAGGCATATTCTGGAATTGAGTATCATTGAATTCTCAGAGAGTCCCTGGACCAGCCCAGTTGTTAGTTACCACACCTCACTCCCAGGGTAGAAAGAAAGAAATTCGTTTTTGTGTGGACTACAGAGGCCTCAATGCTGTGAGGAAAACTGATGAACATCCAATTCCTAGAGCTGTTGAATTAATTGACAGGTTGAGGGCAGACAAATATCTGAGAACTTTTGATCTCAAATGAGGTTATTAGCTTTAGATTTGACCCCTGGAGCCAAAGTAAAATCAACATTCTCGACCCCAGATGAGCACTGTCAGTTTACTGTAATGCCCTTTGGACTAAAGAATGTCCCTGCCACCTTCCAAAGGCTGGTTAACAAATTCCTTGCTTGGTTGGAGTCCTACAGTGCCGCATATATTGATGATATTGCTGCCTGTACTCCACCTGGCAGGATCGCCTGATCGACCTTGGGAATGTCCTGAAGGCTCGGCAGAGTGCAGGCCTCACTATCAAGGCAAGTATGCACCAGACAGGGGAGGGCAAGGTTGTATACTTGGGCCACCTTGTGAGTGGAGGTCAAGTTCAGCCCCTACAGTCCACAATCTAGACCATTCTGTATTGGGAACCTCCAGCCATTCAGACTCAAACCAGGGCATTACTTGGCTTGACTGGGTACTATAGGAGGTTTATACATGGAGATATGTTCATTGTGACCCCCTCTCACAACACTGACCTCCAAGAAAATGCCCAAAAAGTTTAACTGGACTGTGAGCTGTCAAAAGGCTTATGACTCCCCGAAGGAAGCAATGTGCTCAGCAGCCATTCTAAAAGCTCCAGAGTATACCTATCAGTTCACAATGCCTCTGAACATGGGATAGGGGCAGTCCTATCCCAGACCAATGATGATGCCCATGGTCATGACCAACATGTTGCTTTCATAAGCAGGAGGTTTCTCCCCAGAGAGCTGTGTTAGAGTGCCATTGAGAGGGAAGCCTTTGCGGAGGTTTGGTCCCTGAAGAAGCTGAGACCATACCAGTTTTGTTCTCATTTCCTTGTACAAACTGACCACAGGCTTCTCAGATGGCTCATGGAAATGAAAGGTAAAAATCCCAAAGTGTTATGGTGGTCCATATCTCTACAAGGAATTGACATTACAATGGAACACAGACCTGGCCTTTCCAGGTTCTTCCACTTGGATGATGAAGACTCTCTGGGGAAAGGTTAGACTTATCCTCTTTCATTTGTAATTAGGGGGCAGGGGGGTCCTGGAGGAAAGTGCCGGTTTTGACATGGTTAGCCCCCCACTTTTTGCATTATGTTATTTCGAAGTGTAAGTGCATTGGGTCCTTGCCAACCAGGTTACTAATGTCAGATCTCTTTCCCAAAACTGTACCATGATTGACACAAATTCAGCCACTCCTGTAAGTTCCTATTAAATTGTACCCTGGTACCTAGGGCATGGGTACTGAAGAGGGTCCACGGGGCTGCAGCACAAATTCTGCCACCTCAGAGACCCCTCACCAAACCCATGCAAAGTGCCACTGTACACTGCTTGTCTTGATGCAGAGTAAACCGAAGAGTCAACAAGGCACACAGCCCTGTGTGCAATTTCCCCAAACACTGTATAATGTAAAGGTAAGTCACCCCTATTGGAGGCCTTACAACTCTAAGGCAGGGTGCACTATACTTCACACCAACAATTATTATCACTTACTAAAAAGAGAAGTTATGTACTATATGAATCCACACTAAGGCTTTATAATACTGCCCTCACATGCATGCTTCATCATAGGGCCGCAAACACACCCTGATGCAGACCAACATTCAGAGTGGAGCGCTGTTATTCTTTTGAAAATACGAGGGATCCACTTCGGCTCAAGAAAAGTTAAATCTATCTAGGGAGGTACACTCTTAATTTGATTCATGTCCCTCTTCCCCACCTCCAACAGGGTTCAAAATCAAGGGGTATATTCGGGAATTTAAGTCTCTGTCAACCTCTCTGCTTTTATCAACATGTTTCGGGCATTACATTTGCCCAACATTGTTCACTGGCCTTCCTCAGGATATTGATCCCTTATAGATGTGTCTACCAATTAAAAATGTTACTTTAAGAAATAGCGGGGACAATAGGAGATGTGTTTTTACAAAAAGGATAGTATTGTAACAAAATTGTTCAAACCTTGTATAGAGTGACAATGGGATGACGTCCCACTCTCACCCCGGGTTAAGAGGGAGAACTATGAAACTCTGGTAAGGAATTATATTTAGTTTTATGGGTTTTTCTGAAGGAGAGGTGAATCACTGTGGTTGGTAGCATGCGGGTGCGTGTGTGTGTTTTTATGCTGCTTGATGTGATGACAAAGTAGAAGTCGAGATAGATGTAAGACCCTCTGGTAAAAAATCTTTTTACGATAAGGGATTAATAAACATATCATTGTCGTTTTAGGAACTCCCTGATGTGTTACTACAGCTGGCAAGTATAGTTATTTACAACCTACACAAAAAAAATGATTGGTAGGAACATTTATAAGGAATCCATATCCCTTGTAAGGCCAGTGACCAATGTTGGGCAAATTTAAAACCAGCCACCACTGTTTCACAAGCGGACCATACCCTTCCAGCCTCTCGGGTAAATGCCTGATGCCCTGTACAGCCAGTCCAGCCCTGCCCATACTCATTACAATAATTTCCTATTTTCTAGTAACCAGATTAGTTTTAAATATTTTTTTAACCTAAGGGGGGGGAGTGGCTTGCTCCACTCCCCAGCATCGATCTGTTTCCATCATTCATTAGCACTATTTGCACTCTGAGGTAATCTGCATAATAATTCTCCACCCAACAATACCTCTATTGTGGCTGCTCAATGGCGGAGAGACTGCTGCTGCGCCTGCGTGGATTGGGTCCTACTCCTTTGATTGTGGGTTAGGCTCGGTGTGAGTGATTCTCCTGGACTGCTGTGGGCCTGGTGCAGAACCTGTCAGCACTGGGTGACTTCTGTACTGTGAGGAGCCTTGGCCGCCCAGCTGTGGCTAATGGAGGTACGTCCGTACCCATGGGGGGTGGGATGGAGGTGCAAGCCTAATATACTGGTGAGGCGCTGCTTCTCTGGGGTATTCACCCCTGCGGTCGGCCCGCCTGTGCCAGGCTGGATGGGGTGGCTTGAAAGTGCCCTTCATTGCCCCAGGACACAGGGCTACTACTGTGAGCTCTTGGGTCGGGGCTGGCTTAGGTCAGTGTCGGAGGATTGAGTTTTTGTGGGGTCTTGGGCCTTCTCAGGCCTTAACTGCACCGGGTGTATTGGTGCGGGCCCTTGGCCTCCGAAGCTGAGAAGGCCCATGCGCATTGGTGGCGGGTGTGGACGCTCTTGCTCTTCTGCTGCAGGAAAGTCCCTACTGTTGCTGCACAGGTGTTGCCTGGTGCTTACATTGAGACTGTGGCATTTGATGCTGGTGGTCCTGTCCCTTATACTCCCTCAACCGACTCGACCGCAGTTGGGTGGTGCTGCTGGGAGAGACAGCATCTACATTTGCCTGATCAAGGGCCTTGATGGTGGAGCCCTGTCCCTGAGATCGTGACTGACATAGGGTCCCACAGATTCTTGAGAAAATGTATGGTAGAGGCTTGATGCTACCTTAGTGGAGTGGGCCAAGGAGAGTGAAAGCCTAACTAGTGAGGGCAATTGTGGCCTCTAAACCCCTACAAATTGCTGGACTGTACGTCTGGTATGGACCCCAGCCTTCTTTGAACAGTAGCAGCTGCACCTCTTGTTCCTGTGCTGAGCGTTCCTGCAAATATATACACTTGCTACAAACTGCAACTGCACCACTCGCTCTCTGTGGTCTGTCTAAAGCCTGCCATCATATCCTCTTTTGTGGAGCGCAATTTTAATCCAGAGCAGCCTGTAGCATACTTACCAGTCTGCTATCGACCTAACTGCATGCCCCCTGAGGGGCCCCTTCGTCATGGACAAATTGGAGCCTAAGCAGGCGAAACTGGGCTGTGTGGCCCGCAAAGACACTAATCGCAAAGCTGAAGCAACCACTGCAACGGCAGCAGTCTCAGGCGCCCCCCTCCACTGAAGCGGACACACATGCTCTGTTCCAGGTGAATACCAGCCTCCAATGTATAGACTACAAAACAGATCACCTGTCGGGCCGATTTCACTGAATGGAGGCTCGTCTCGTAAAACGGGAGACAAAGGTTATATATACTGTTATCTTGCTTCATTACAACTGGAACAAACCACGTTGACCAATGAATTCCAGAAAATGCGGACTCTACTGAAATGTAGCATCAAAGTATGAAGACTTGGAGGCCCGCCCTCGTCACTGAGAGGGACTCGTCAGAGTCCACTGCCACAGGGCGGATTGAATCATTCCTTGAGCAATTACTGTGTGATTCGTGCCCGCCACCCTTTAGTGCCTCCCCCGTCCCTATGACACTGTGCTCTGGCTGTCCCTAAGGAGGGTGAGCGCACCTACCAAGGCTCGAATTTCTCCATCTTTCCTAACTTTATTCTTTGAGTGCAAGATGTCCGGCGTGCCTACCGGGATGTCAAGGCTCTGTTCTGAGAGCACAATGAGCCCTATGCCATGTTCTATCCAGCCAGACTCAGCTGTAGGTTGAATGGAAAGACGACCATCTTCACCTCACCAGAGGAAGCTCTTAGCAGCATCAGGTCTGCCCTGGGGCCATGGCCCAGGTGCAGAGGCAACACCCAATCCTCCACACCTGGTAGTTGTCAGGTCCTTGCATCAAGTAATAGGACACAGGCTCGACGTTTGCTTTACAGACTTTATTGTCACGACTGTTCCCTTTCCTTCCCTACTCTACTCTGCCTTATCCTGTTCCCCCACTCCTCCCTTTCCGGTCCCTCCCATGTCTCCACCCCCCAACTACTGGACTGCTACTTGCACCATCACATCATAACATCTCCCCTCTTCTTAAAAAAATGCAAAACAAAATTCCTGCCAGCAGCCGCTGGACATCTCAATGTCAATGTTAGATATTTATAGTTCCTCAATCAACCGTACAGGTCTACGGATAATCCGTCGTGGTCTCGGATGTGCTTCTGGGCTCTAAATTTCACCCTCAGAATGAGTCTCGGGCCTTGACAGGGTATCACTGGAAACTGCATTCTCACTGGTCAGGATTCTTGAAGAATTGGCAAAGGCATCTCTGACTGCCGAAGGACAATTTTGAAAGTGTGAGACATTTCGTGTGATCCTCTTATTTTCAGATTCCGCAGTTATCATAGTGCCCTTCTGCTGGGTAACTACTAACGGCTCAGCCCTGTAGCGACAGTCCGTTTTCCGCTGTTGCTCTTGTTTGACTAGAACCTAATTGTCTTCATGAATTGACGGGGTTTTGGCTCTCCTCCGAGCATCCACATATGACTTCATCTTTTCTTTGTTCTTTTGATCAGTGGCAGCAATGTCATTATGTTCCGGTGCGTGATTGTCCGACTGTAGGGCATCATCCAGGGTGGGTATCCTGGTCCGAATGGATCGCCCCAACATGAGTGGCAGGGCATTTGCCGGTGGTCGCATGTGGAGTTGTGCGATACGCCTGCAAGACTTCATTTAAGGCAACTTGTGGATCTTTCTTGTCAAATGCCGCTTGTTGGAGTGTCTTTTTTAAAGTGGCCATAAACCGTTCAACCATTCCATTGGCTTGCGGCTATAGAGGTGTTATCTTGCGATGCCTAAAATTAAAATATTTAGCAAATTCCCCAAATTCTTGGCCGTCGAAAGGTGGTCCATTGTCTGTCTTAATCGTTTTCGGTATGCCCCACGCAGCAAAGATTTCATCCAGGACGGCGATGGTAATGGCAGCTTTTGTGGACGAGACAAACTGGGCGATGGGGGAACCTTGAGTATTCGTCCATGACAACCCGCGGCCAGTGGAGCTGTTGAAGCAACGGGGCAGAGGCAGTTCTAGAAGTTACGTTTAAAACCAGACATGCCGCGGTGTTCTGGACTAACTGCAACTGATACAGAGAAGATTCATTCGCTGATACCAGCAGAGCATTGCAGTAATCCAGTCTGCTTAGTACCAATGTCTGGATGAGGGTTTTACTCCCCTGCTTTGAAAATGCATGACTAATGTGAACGAACCGCTCAGTCTACAGATTTCACCAGCGAACCCTTCCTGTTTGATGATTATATCTTCCTTGATTGGATCTGTATAGATCATCCCTTCTTAGACTTCTAACCAGTAGCTGACTGTCAGCTCGACTATGTGCCTCTCTGCCTCCTTCGATTCTCTTCTTGAAGTGACACGGAGACCGGGGTGGAGATTCTTGGGCAATCAGTGCTCCCACTGTTTGTTTCAGTGGATAGGGTGTTTGACTGCAATGAGCGTTCCTCTCCTCGGGTGCATTGTACGTTGATACTGTTACTTTTGCTCCCTACTCGCTGCTTGTATTTTTGTTCTAGTTTCATGGTGATTGGTTTCCCTGTTCAGGTATTCACTGATGTCAGGGGCGATTAGTGTGGTGGTGGGAGTACAGAGGTGGGTTGTTGCTTGTTGTCTTGCTCATTTTATGGTCTTATGCATTGGCTGCTAACCGACTACTTTCTCCTACATGCGTGTTTGGGGGGTTGGACATGAACAGGGGCTTTCCTCATCATTTAGACCCTTCCAGTTCATTGGGTTCATCTGTGTATCACATTACTGTTCATACTATGGCCTCACCTGTCCCTAAGACCATAGAGGTCATCTTTATTGCATGGAACATGCGCAGCTTAAATGATCTGCACAAAACTGGAGAGTATTAGCATACTTAACTTGCCACAATATTCATATTGCATAGCTGCAGGAGACTAGTCTTAAGCAGCAGACACAAATGACCTTTGCCACTAACTAGGCTGCGCATGGGGTCTATGCGAGCTATTCCACCCCTTCTAGAGGAGTGGTCCTCTTGGGGAGGAGAGGCCTTTTGGTGCACTTTATACAGGAGGTCTCTTACTCACAGAGGAGATACGTTATCCTGCAACTGGTTCTACATGGAAAACACTTCACCATTATAAACACCTATTCACCCAATCTAGATGATCCGGAATTTGTTTGGACTGTTTGGAAGCACTGTTTATCCGCTATCTGGGGCAGAGACTTCAATCTCGTTTTTGACTGCACTTAAGACTGCTCCAATCTCGCCACTCACACACACCGAGCTGCTGCCAGCGCACTGCATGTTCTTATGCAAATCTGTCACCCTGTGCTCTGGGAAGGCACACATGTCTCTAAGGTCTACAAATCGTGGGTTCAACTAGATTATTGGCTAGGTACTGAGTAAACGCAAGGAGATGATGGACGGAGCGCTGAAACGTTTCAGACACTCACGCTCAGTCACAGATCTGGCTTGATTCCATCATAGTTTTTTAGCTCACTTCTCCGCCCCAGTTCAGACATGGCCATATGCAAATCAGTTTTGACCCTGTTCCTAATGGGAACAATCCAGCCCGAACTGCCAAACCTGGTCCTGAAACAAGCATCCTCACCCTCGCTATTCCCATCTCCAAATATACAGCCTTTGTGTGGGTGCTCAGTTCCAGCCCCCGCCCCCCACCCAGGCACTGGTGGGCTATCCAGCGAGATATCCTTGACTTTTTTGTAAATAATGACTGGTCTGCAGATTCACTAGGCACCGTTTGGGAGGCCTTCAAAGTGTACATCAGCGGGCTGTGCATATCCAAGCAGTTCTCGATCCAGAAAGATCTTCACCAGTTGGAAAAACCCAAGCTCCACCTTCACCATTCTTAAATGTAACCAAGAGACTGCCCCTCAAGTGGGTTTTGTGGCGAAGATTCAGGAGACCCTAGCAGAAAATACTGCCCTGGCAGAAACAGAGCGCAAATATTTGCACAAATATGATACTGCGTGGGTATATGGAGTAGGGTATAGGCCGGAACCTTGCTCGTGTCCTGCAGCGTTAGAGTGTCCCTCTCAATGTTACTCAGCTAAGCCGGGAAGACAGTACAATAGTATTTGATACAGAGAATTTAATGCAGGAAATGATGGTGTACTATACGCAGCTATGTTCCTCATGCCACCTGCATGCCCTGGAGGACTATACCACTTACTTCAGCCGCCTTACTTTGGTTTGGCTGAAAGGACCCCATCAGGCAATTGTGGCTGAGCCCATTACTCTGAATGAGGTTACTGCAGCCATTGGTGGACTACCTACATGTAAATCCCCGGTAAGTGATAGCCTTCCTTCCTAGTTTTGTGCAGCTTTTTTGACCATTCTTGCTCCCCACCTTCTTCAGGTGTACAATAAAGCATTGCATGGTGTCCTGCCTCCATCTTTGTGTGAGAACAGCCTAATAACGCTCCTGAAACCCCCGCCCCGAGCTCCCAAAGTTTTATCATCCCCTCTCCCTAATAAGGATGCAAATATATTAGCGAAAGTGCTAGCCAAAAGACTGCTTATTCTTCTCCGCTCCCTCATAACTCTACCTCCCATAATCTTGAGACTCTTTATGCCCTTTTGTATCAATTACGACCAGATGATGAGGCGGTGGAGGTGTTCTTAGACACAGCAAATGCATTTGATTCTTTGGAATGGCTTTTTCTCTTTGCGGTTCTGTTACGGATTGGCACTCCTGATCCTTATCTGCGGTCAATGAAGCTACTTTACACAGCCCCTGCATCCCGGATCCGGGTCAATGGCTTAATATCCCGACCTGCCCCCATTGTTAGGGGCACACGGTAGGTTTGCCCCTTTGACTCCGAAGTCTCTGTGACAACTGAGCCTCTAGTGTCGGCCGTTCGCCAGCTACATGTACACAGAGGCTTGGCATTCTCGCTTTGCAACATAGTCGCATTAATCTATGCTGATGAGATCACGCTGTACTTAAGTAACCCGGGTGAAAACCTAGACCCTGTTATTTGCAAATTCTCCTTGTCCTGAGTAGTTTCGTGCAAAGTGATAAATTGTAAAAAATTCTGTCTTCCCTCTCACCGCATCCACCACCATCCCACCCTTTATCGGTGCCTCTGCCATGGGTGATGGACTCCCCATGATACCTGGGAATCCATGACAGTGCAAACAAATCGGCAGTCCGGTTCCAAAACTATGGTTCGGGGTTGGCTAAAGCTGTCTTTTTTTGCTGATGGGGCACGTTTCCATAATGAACATGATTATTCTAACAAAAATGATTTATCTGTTTATGAATAGCCCTATCCCTCTATACTTTTTTCACACCCTTCCTTCTCTTATGTAAGGGTGGGAGTAGCTCAGGGTGTTGCACTACGTGGAAATCCGCGGAGTTGCAAAAAGCTCCTTGGAATTCCGCAGAGTTCTGGGAGCGGGCGGAGTTGCTCCACTTGCCTGCCCCTAATATCACCTTGGCTTTCTCAAACCTTTGAGCACCCTTTCCCTCTCCTCCTTATGTCTCCTAACTCGCCTCCTCTTTCGATTGTATGGCATTACCACACATTACTTTGCCACTTTTTTTACAACGCAGATTTTAAAACGCATACCACCACCTCGCATTTCATTCACATACATCCGAAATACCTTTACCGCGACAACTACTACCACTCACACCTTTACAACTCTTAGTTACAGAAAAATCCAGTCACAGTATAACACTGCCCCCTACTGTTAAAAAAATGATACAATAAATCTTAAAACACTATTCAATTATGAAACTACAAGGCACTTTGAATAGTTTTATCTGGGCAAACAAAGGGGACTGGATAGCTTGGAAAAAGCTGGGTAGGAGTAAGATCTATGAATGAATTGCTAGTCCTGACCTGATTGCTTATTGTCGTGCCTTCCAACTCAAAACGTTTAGATCTTTACTTCTGGAAAACACTTACTATACTCTCTTTTTAAGAGTATTAACAATGGAAGAGGACAATAAGGCAAACTTTTTCTTATATACATTTGGTCACCACATATACTACAAAAAAGTGAGGTTAAAGGTTTTAAAGGATGCGTGTAGTCTGATACCAAATCAGATGTATACCGGTGCTACCCTACTACTGTGCTTGTGCCCCAAATGGGAATCCTCGGGGACCCCTGCAAGTCTTGCAGACAAAATGGTAATCCCATTAAAACAAGCTGAAATAAATAAATGGGGTCAACTTTTACAAGAAGACGGGTAGTATACCTGGGAGGTACTAGAGAGAGCCACAGATGATCATCCTGCCAAATTTAAGTACTATCAACTGCTGAGTTGGGCGAAAAGTTTAAAGAAACGGAAGAGCATAAAGGGGATTTTGAAAAGGAACATCAACTAATATCTCCCCAGAAAAAAGGAGATTGCAAAGTGGTTCTTGGTAATGATCGAGGCAGGGGAAGAACCCTTCTTAAAGCTGGAGGAGATATGGAAGAGGGACCTCGCCACCCCGAATTTCCAAGACATATGGCAAGTATCAATGACTGCATTTTGGTCCACTGTGAAATCCGCATCTCTCAAGAAAAACGATCTCTTCACAGAGCGTATTGGACACCATCGAAGCTGTCTAAATTCGGGACTCAAGAACCAAGAGGTGCCCAAAATGTGGAGAAGAAAGAGCGGTGCCCTCTGATCAATCTTTTCTGGCTGAAAGTGGGTAAGATGATTAAAGAGGTGATAAGTCAGGATATCAAGGTAAGCCTCCAAATGATTATTTTGGGGGTAGAAGAGAGGAGTAAATTATCCAGGAACCACAAATCCCCTTTGTTTATAATATTAATATTGGCAAGAAGGGAGAATTGCATTAAATGGGTATTGCCTCTACCCCCGACTGGATTAGATTGAGTATCGTCCATTCAGAGAATAAGGTCTCTAGAAAGTAAGAGTTCAGTGAAGAAAATGTAAAAAGGTTAGATTTTGGGAAATCTGGGATAAGTGGGAAGAGAAATGAGTTGGAAGTACAAGTGTAAAGAGGTTGAGAAAGAAATTGGTCCTATGATTTAAAATATCGATAGCTAAGTCGCAAGAGTGAAGAATTCAATTTGAACAAAGATTTAGCAATTTGGTTGTGGATCCTGAATAAGAGTGCAATTACAAATTTCTCCCTATGTTAGGGGAAAATGACGGTGGAATTGCCTGCTTAATTTGTTCAATTCAAGCTATGAATACTGTTATTGATGTTTTATGAGGAAAAAATAAATAAATCTTAAAACACTATTGTAAACTATTTTTAAAAAATTACATTTATGTAGATTCCAAGTTTACTTTTTGGAGGGAGATCCCCTCAACCCCCCTTTTTTTAATTACCCTTAAGATATATAAACTACTTACCACATAGTCACCAATACAAACATATATGCTTTGTAAAGACTTGTGTGGTAAAGACTAGCGTGTTATAAGTAATTCTGATGTAAAAAATGCGTTGTAAATGCATTTCGTGGTAAAAACTTTGTGGTAAAGACTGTTCCCTCTTCTTTCCCTCTGCTCTACTATCCTGCCAGAAGAGCCAGCCCCTACAACACCTTTCTCTCCTCCTGAAGTCGCTCTGCCATTGCTCGTGACTCATGAGCCCTGTTTGCTTTGTCTACCCTCTGCCCCCTCCACAAAGACACATCACGGAAGCCTACGATCCCTTTCAAAAGCGCGAGTGATAGCGAGCGCACACTTAGTGCCCGTCCCCCTGGATCCTCGCCACCCCTCCCTTTGGTTGGGGGTCCAGTAGCCGGCTGGCTACTGGACACGTAGTACTTCCGGGGCATCGGGTGACGCGCGTCCGGTCAGCACCCCAGGTGTAGTGGGTGGAGCCAAGGGGGGCTACTTAGCCCCAGGTGCTCCTTCACTCGCCCTCTTTCTCCTCTGGCACGACACCGTCCGGACAGGGCTCCTCTGGAATCTTCAGGAATCTGGGCTCCTTCCCTTGGCGGTAGCTGTGTGGCATCGTGGTCGTTGGGCGCCGGTCAGTAGGGCTGCTTCGTCGGTTGCTTGACGGTCTCCTTGGTCTCGTGGTGCGCGGGCAGTTGGTGAGGTGTTGGGTCGCTGGGGGTAGCGTGCGCTCCGTGGCTTAGGCTGCTCCGCTGGGCTTCGGGTCCCTTTCCTTTAGTCTCCCTGTCCGTCCGGGTCTTGGGGCTGTGAGTTGCGGGGGCTCCGTAGGGCCGTGTTACTAGTGCTGCGTGGGCGCTTCCTGTGGTTTTTTGGCTCCTTTGTCCTGGTGGGTCATCGTATCGTCCTCCACCCCCCCCTTTTTTCCTCCTTACTTCTGGGCGGCTTCTCCGTGCGCGAGCAGCCCGTTCCTCTTCTCCCCCCCCACCTCTCCTCCTGCTTGTGGGTCTTCCGGGGTCGAGTTGTGTGCCCCCTTGTGCCGGTTACTCCTCTCGTTTAGCGCTGCGCCGGTCCCGGGGTGTACGCGTCTGCGGCCTGCTATCTTTGGCCTCCTTTCCCTTTGTTGCGGGTTGATTGCTTGTGGGGCGGGTTCCTGGCGCTTGGGAGGTGCGGCGAGGGGGAGAAGGGCGTAGTCACTTGCGACATAGTGGGAGGCAGTACAGTGGTCCGGGGGTTCGGCTCAGAGGTCGAGAGGCACCCTGGGGTTAGCTCGCTGGATAGCTGGCCTGGGGACGTGAGCGCGCTTGTGCGGCGGCGGGAAGGAAGCGACTTGCTTTTTAAATTGTACGAGATTGGTGCCTTGTGCTCATACAGGGTCAGAAACAAGGTGACGGGGCCAGCGATTTACGGGCAAGTTCTTTGGGTTGAAATTTTTATAACGGATGGCCCAGTGGTAATTAACAGTGGTTATCAGTAATTTGCCAGAGCGAAACACATAATAGGGCCATTGGAATTTAATTGTGCAAGTTTGTCAGAAGTGCAGAAGGTGTGTGGGAGGGCAACAGGGTGCAGGCATTAGAGGTGAGGTTAGAAAAGGGTAGACATGCCTCCCAAGCGCAATCAGAAGCGGAAGGAGGGCGAGTCTGAGATAGCGCAGATGTTGAAGCTGGTGCTGGCAAAATTGGGCAGAGATGAACAGAGCCGAGAGGAGGAACAGGGGGGACGTGGCGCCGAATTCGGACAGCGAGGAGGTGCCCGAATCCATCCCCGGGACAAGACCACGGCGAGCCATAGTCCCTCCTACAGCTGCTTTCCCCCCCCCTGATTAAGAAGCCCAGGGTGTACCAATAGGAGAAGGGGAGCAAGGCCTCTGAGGCACCCCTTCCCACGCCAGGTTCTCCAGTACTGCCAGGGCCTAGTCCCCCTATGGCGCCAGTTCCTAGCTTGCCTGATGCAGGGCTTCCTCCCCAACTTGTGCCTGTAGACATGGTGCCCATTCCGGTGGTACCGGCAGCCCCAGTGCCCATTATAGCGCCAGTGCTACCAGTCCCGGTGATTCCTGGGCCTAGCTTTCCCTCACAACCTCTGGTGTTACCACAGCCAGTTAGTATTCCACCTGCTGAAGGGTGAGATGATGTAGGCGCTATTTTAGCGGAGATCTGGGGGGGGACGTTAAAAGCTTTGGCGCCGAGCCCAACTATTCCCACTGTACCAGTAGCCCCCCAGTAATACCACCTATGGCCCCTAACCCTCCCCCACTCGTTCCAGAAGTGGTCGTAGGGGGGGCTTCGACCATACAAGGGATGCCCCAAGGGTTGCAGGGTACGTCCTCCACAGGATGAACCGGGACAGCTATGACAGCCACCATATTGTCAACAATGGCGACGTTTCTGGCACAATTAAGTGCGCATGGGGTGGGCGCATCTGTAGCTCCGTGGGTCCATACTTCAAGCACGGGTGTATTGGGCGAGTTGAGCAACCAGGTGGCCCTCTTGGGCAAGGCACAAGAGAAAGACGTGAGTAAGTTTCCTCAGGCGGTGGGTCAGCTGCAGGTAAGGCAGTAGATGCTGGGGGCAAAGAAGTAGATAAGGTTAGCTCATCAATAGGTGGCTATGAGTCTGTACTATCCAAGCGGGGTAAGTTGGCTGCACACGTTAAACCTGAAACGAAGGAGAAGATTTGGAATGGAGATTTTGTAGATATATTCTCCCTGATCAGACCTAGGAGAAGGGAAGTTGAGTCCAATGAGAAGGAGAGTAAGGAGGGCTCCTTTAGGGAGAGGAAACCAAGAGTAGAAGAATCCATTACGAATTGGTTGTTCGGTTTTAATGTTTTTTCAGTAGTGATGTTAGAGAAAAAGCCTGAATTGGCCGTCCCCTTGTTATGTTATGCCAACAAGATCTTAAAAGCACAAACAATGTATGGGGGAGGGGCGTGGCTGGATCATGATAGGGACTTTAGATGGACAAAAGTAGATGATCCTGAATTGGGTTGGGACCAGACAGAGGTAAATGTTTGGTTAGAAAGTGTCAACAGTAAGGCACCTGCGAAGCAGCCCTTTCGGTTTTCTCAGGGAGGGGCGGTGACAAAAGTGGGACATGTTGGGCCTTTAATAGAAAGACATGCACCAGGCCCACGGGGGAATGTAAGTTCAAGCATGCATGTGCCTACTGTGGCCACCCTTCCCACCCTGAGTTTAAGTGCATCAAGAAATCAAAGGAGAAGCCTAGGGAGCCCAAGCCTCCCACTCAGCAGTGAGTTACCCACACCAGTGAATTTAGGGAAGCTGATTTTCTGGCTGAATCAGTACCCCGATAGGAAGGCATCCGGGACTTTATTCGAGGGGTTTTCTGCAGGTTTCCGCATTCCAGCGCATGGGGTACCCCAGTTGATTATTGCAACAACCTTTTGTCAGCCCGTAGACACCCTGCAGTAGTGTCACAGAAGGTAGAGAAGGAGAGGGCGCTGGGGCGGGTGGCGGGCCCATTCGCTGCCCCCCCCTTTGCCAGGTTTTGTGTGTTCACCCCTAGGGGTTGTGCCTAAAAAGGACCCGGGCCAGTTTAGGATGATCCACAATTTATCAGCACCAAAGGGGGCGTCTGTGAATGAGGCAATTCATCCATCCATGTGTTCAGTGACATATTCGTCTTTTGACTGCACTCCAAAGGTTGCACAATCTAGGGCCTGGGGCCGTCATGGCCAAGACCGACATAGAGTCAAACTTCAGGCTGTTGCCAGTGCACCCCAAAGACTTCCACTTATTAGGTTTTCAACTGCAGGGTCAATTGTATTATGACAGATGTATGCCGATGGGCTGCGCGATCTTTTTTTTTTTTTTTTATTTATTTTTTATTTTGACCAACCATTTCAAATAAATCATTACAAATTACACATGATTTGGAAAACAATTACATGCCATGTAATCGAACACAGAATATATATATCCACTTTTTTCCCTCCTTTTCTCCCCCCCAACCCCCAGCCCCCCCCAAACCACCCGCTTCCCGGAACCAAAGGAGACCACATTTCATGAAGAAAGAAAAAAAAGAAACAAAAATAAATAAATAGATTAAATTAACATAAATTAACTTAGAATTAACTTATGGCCAAAACAAACCTTTAGCTATTGCCTTTTAATCCAACCGGTTCTGATTTTTAAAACATAGATTCATTAATCCATGAGCTAATTGAAGCCCAAATATCATCCCCTTTTTTCCTTGCTCTTAGGCCTCTTCGTTTGTATACTTTTTTCTCCCAGCGATATGTAGCAAGCAGTTTTCCTAGCAAGCAGTGAACTGAAGGGGGCTCTTTATCAAGCCACACTGTTGCTATGGTGAGCCTAAACACCGCCATCATAATATAAAGCAGCGTCTTCTTGGGTGATGGTAGGCCATGGTTGCTTGCGCCCAACAGTATAACTTGTGGTGACAACTCAATATCACTATCCAGTATTTGTTTAACATAGTAGCCCATTTTCCCAATTAAACTTGTCAGGCAAGGACATGTAGCAAATACATGCATACTATCGGCAGCTAGCTCTCCACAACGGGAGCAATGAATACCTGAAGTACCTCCCCACCTACAAATCCGCGCCGGAGTAATGTAAAAGTTTAACCACATCTTATAGCATTGAACCTGAATGTTAGCTGGAATAGCTGCAGTAGAGTTTAACATTAGAGAGTCCTCGCAGACCCCCGAATCTGCTTGAACCTTCTCTTGCCACCGGTCCTTGTGCTTGACGAGATCATCCTCCATTATATCGTTAAGAAGTGTGTATAGTTTAGAAATTGACGCCCCTTGAGTTCCTAAGACTGTCTCCATTAGTGGAATTGTTTGACCCTGAATCGTCTTTTTAAAAAGGAAGTCCCTGATCTGTAAGTATTAGAAAAAATGATTATCCCCACACCAAACTTTTCTTTTATTACCGCAAATGACAGAACTGTGTTATCCCTTATTAAGTCCTCAATGTGTCTTATCCCTTTCTCCCTCCTAGCATCCATATAACCATCATGAAAAAATTCTGGTAATAGTAGGTTATTTTGTAATGGCGTATACCTGTGAATCCTATTTAATTTCAGTTTTTTCCTGATTGAAGTCCATATTTTAAAAGCACCCAGCAAAACCTTGAATTTTACTCTTTTGTAGTAAGCAAAATCTATGTTACGTGCCAAGCACCCTTGGGCCTCAACCCCAAGCAAAAGTTTGTATATGGAGGGATAGGATCCGTTTTGGGTGTTAGGATATCCTTTACCCAACAGCTCGGACATCTGTTGGAGATTTGCAGCCCAATAAAAAATCTAGATATCTGGGACAGACCACCCACCCCGATCCTTGGGGAGAGTCATATACTTCAAAGCTCTACGGGGGTGCTTCCCTGCCCATAAACACTTAGAGATGACTTGATTAAAGGCAGAGAGCCAGGTTTTGTTAACTTCCAGTGGGATTGATCTAAAAAAATATAAAATCCTGGGCAAAAACAGTATATTGATCGCGTTGCACCTTCCCAGTAGTGTCAGGTGAAGGTTATTCATTCTGTTGAAATCTGATTTGGTCTTGACTAGCAAGGGCGCCAGGTTACATTGCACTACATCTTCCACATTTGCTGTAATTTCCACCCCTAGGTATTTGGCTTTCTCTGTGACCCTACTGTCAGCCAGATTTACCAGGGATTTTTTAATGATCATGGTCTTCTCCCTGTTCAGAAAATAACCTGAAACTTCCTCACATTTTCAGCCTCTTTTTCTACTTCCCTAGCTGCGTCCGCTGGATTGGATGTTGTTATCGCAAGATCGCCTGCATGTGCTAAAATCATTACTTCTCCCCCCAAGGTTTGAGCTGCCCCGATGTCGTTGTTCTCCACTATTATCCTAATAAAAGGGTCTATGTATAAAGCAAATAGTAGTGGAGAACAAGGACACCCTTGACGTGAGCCGCGTGTGATTTTAATTGGATCTGATAAGTTATATCGGAAACAGTGGTCATTTATTCGAAACTTACCAATTTACACGTGACAACTACGTACGTTTTCTCCAAAAATCTTTAATAAAAATGTCGGTGCATAAATACGGGCCTACAACCCCGTGGGCCAGCCAGAACTGTACATGTGGGAATACTTATTAGTGGAAAACCTAATGGAGTCGGTGGTCGTTGATTTCATACTAAAAGTGCGACAAGTGCAACAAAATCATATCGAAACTTCAGTGTGAGCAAGTATCATAAGTGTTGAAATTTGAACTTTCAATAATCATGATGCGCCAAACTTAACAACAATTCATTGTCCGAATGTTCAATCAGCACCCATCTCACTTCAATTCATTGTTTTTAAAAACTGTATACATATTTCATGACATCAAGGCTGAGCAATCGGGGTACAACAAGGAGTTGAAAGTTTCATTTGTACCAGCGCCATTTTGGGTGCAGTCAGGCAGATCCAGGCATAGTCAGAACCTCTACCAACTCGTGATTGGCCAAGAGCCTCTTTCGGCAGTCCAAAAAGTTCCGTTAAAGGACAACAGAAAGGGATCGGCAGTATGAACCATCAGTCAAAAGGGGGGAGGGAGGCAACATTTTTCCCTACCGGGTCATACTGGGTTTTTCACCGGAACTGTTCCGAACTGTAGTCTGCAGGATTTTAGTCATTCAAATTGAGGCTGGCGTCAGCATGGGAGCGCCGACGTCCTGCGGCTACATTTTCATCGTTCCGCGGGCAATCATGGCAGTCATTCCCCATCGGGGGTATCTGCGGGAGTCGGGGACCCCCCGCGGCTCCTATAGAATCTTCAAGGTCGAGGAGAACTTTTATGATGGTGGAATCAACAAGCAACCGGGCCATTCCTTCATGCTGGGCCTGCTCTTGCAGGGTCGACCGCCATTTTGAGAGTTCGGCAGCCACCGGCAATCGCGGGGTCAAATGAGCAGACGGGTTCCAACCTGTCGGGCGAGGCGTCGCAGCACCGCCACAGTGGACGAGACCCTGCTGGGTGAGTGGAGCGTCGCACCGTAAGAGTGGACGAACCCTTTGCCGGGTGCGGGGAGCGCTGGGGGTGCAGCTGGGTAGCCCTCACCTGGGGAGGTGGGAGAGGCTCGTTTGCGCCACCTCTCCCTCCCGGTGCACCCCACGGCGTCTCGCTTGACATTTGTTATGGCCGGACCAGGCGATGAGGACGAGGGGGGGGTCGGAGGCATTTGCAAGACATCCCCCCCCCCCAGTGTTGTCGCAGCCATTATTGAAGAAGTGGGGACGTCTGGCACGTTTCGGGCCGGGCCTACAGCCGATGGCGGCCGGACGCTTCTTCGCCCTGGCCCCAGGAATGGGTCCCTTGGTTCATCCGGGGGACAGGCCTTGGCGCATGGTGCCACCTTCGGGCTATTCGCGTAGTGGTCCTCCCACCCCAGGCCGCCCCTGACTGTTTTTGTAGACTTTACAACACCCAAAAACTACTAGAAAGTAGCCCAAAGTAGCCCAACATTGCTACTTTGGGGAAGGAAGGACTGGAACGGCGTCAGGCAGACGGCGAAATGCATTGTGGGTTTCGTTTGTCGTTGCAGCCGTTTGTCATGTAAATAGTTGCTTTGAATGTTCTTTTGTTTGTTAAAAAAATAAAACGTGTTCACCTGTTACTTCGCTATAGTGTTGTATATTTTCTATTATTCGCCTAAGGTTTGTCGTTAATTGGGCGGGGTGGGTGGTGGAGCCAAGCTGTCTCGAAGTCATAACGTTAAGTTCGGCTTTCCTCACCAGTTTCATATTTCCTGAGGGGTTGTTCCCTATGTTTCCATTTCAGCGAGGTTGAAAAGAGATCTCTTCAGCGGCCTACTGATTTCACTCGATTCCCTTACGATTTTTATATATATATTTATTTATTTTTATTTGCTAGCACGATACAGCGGCTAATCCGCATTTTTTTTTTCTTTATATTTGTCCTTTTGTATTAGGGATGCCCTCCTGGCCGAGCCAGATGACCTACCTCTAATAAATGGTCCGGGTGGAACTGGTTTACCAATCAGTGGGGAGTAGATAGGCATGACAGATTACAACGGGGGACAAAGGTCCGCATTACCTACCCTTCCTTACTTGCAAAGACTAGACAGAACATTTCTATTCCACGTTATTTGCAAACAGAGAATGCCTCAAAAGAACTATTCCTTGAACAATAAATGTCCAGTCAATCAATCAATCAGTGGGGAGAAAAAACAGGCATGACGGATTACAACGGGGACAAAAGTCTGCATTACCTACCCTTCACTATCTGCAAAGGGAGACAGAATATTCCTATTCTTCCCCGTTTGTAGACAGCGAATGTCTCAAAGAGCAACAGAGCAACCAATCAATCAGTGGGGAGAAAAATAGGCATGACGGATTACAACGGGGGACAAAAGTCCGCATTACCTATCCTTCACTATTTGCAAAGAGAGAGGAACGTTCCTATTCGTCGCTGTTTGCAAACAGAGAATGTCTCAAAGAGAACCAATACTTCAAGTAGCGACCGAAGCTAAATGAACCAATCAATGAACAATACCAGTATTTTAAATACTGATTTCAAACCAATCAATCAATCAATCAGATGGATAAAGCCATCCTACCAATCAGACGTAAAGACGTCCTACTTAACCTTACCTGGACCGGACCATGTGGGCAATTCTTCGCCTTCCTTTTTCCAGCGCCCCATCGTTCTCTTTCTCCATGTTTTTACCGCAGCATTCCTCTGGGATTCCAGTCAGGACAGTAGGTCACTTGAGAGAGGTCCGTTCAGAATCGGTGAAGTTCATTCAATCGGCAGCCGGACGAGGGCCCTCTCAAGGCAGGTATACTCCAATCGTTTAGATGTTCACCCCATCGTCTGGACCTCTCTTACCGGACCTTATGTCGCTGATGGCCCCCGCGTTGGGGCGCCAATTGAGGAAAAGTCAGCCCATAACGCACCTGATGCCCAGGCTGCTGGCGTAGGACGCCTCTTAGTTTCCATCTTGAACAATTACCAAATAAAGAGACGGGCGCTGGAAGCAGGAAGACAAGAATAGAGTTTTATTTCTCATGAGGAGAGCCTGTCATTTCGGACACTCGCATAGTGTCTTCAGGAGGTGCTCTAACAAGTTCTCTGAGGCTTCGTCTTTTATACACATGTTTATGATGCACAAACATTCCTTATTACAATAGAGACGCTTTGAAGTAGGAAAAGGCATGCTTGGAATCCCAGCTTCAGGCCTATTCCCATACCAGTCGCTCAGATGTCATCCTCCCCTCCTGAATGTAACAAGAGAGATTGTGATCTCTCAGCCAGACATTCCTACAGGACACGAGGGCAGGAGGGGATGATCAGGTCAAAGGTTGGGCAGGCGATAAGATCGTGCACTTCGGCTGGTGTATCACGGTTTTGTTATGCTGGGCAGGGAAAAGGGGGATGTACATCCACGAGGCTTGGTCTTAGGACTTGGGACCGGGTCGAGAGGCCAAGTGCAGCCGGGGGGTGGGGGGTTGTCAGCTGAGGGGAAGGGTGTTCTTGGGAGGAAATGGGGGGTGTGGGTCAAGTAGGAGGGCTACTTTTAGAGCAGGGTCACGCAGAGGGAGAGGGTCTTGTGGCCGATGCATGAGCAGTGCGCGCAGGGAGGGGTGCCGGGGGTTTAGCAAACGGTCGGAGAGGCCATGGTGCCTAAAATGGCTGTCGTGTACGTGTGTGCATGGGTCTATGCTGGCGGGATAACACAGTCAGCGTTTTAGCGATATCCGTTCTGCTTACAACAAGGGGTACAGTGAACACAAATGAACGCCGCTTATGTACATATACATTGCCATTTTCAACATAGTGGCCCACAGAAAGGGCCAGGAGACCCTATCGAAAGCCTTCTCTGCGTCCAGAAGTATGGCTGCCATAGGGTCCCCTGACACTTTTGCATGATCGAACAGCGTGATCAACCTTCTTATGTGATCTATAGTCTCCCTGCCTGGCACGAATCCATGCTGGAACGTAGAGACTAATTTTCCTATAACTGCTGAAAGCCTATTTGCCAAAATTTTAGAGTAAATCTTTAAATCACTGTTCAGCAGGGTTATTGGCCTGTAGGGGCTGCGCGATTTCATGTAAATATTTTGAGATGTTCAGCTCTATGCTGCAGTGGGTCTTTGTCTTCAGAACAAGGCATAAAGACATGGTACATTACCTGGATGACTTCATGATCATGGAGCCTCCAGCATCAAGCAGGTGCGGTCAGGTGTTGGCAAACTGGTGGAGATGTTTGAGGAGTTGGGAGTATATTTGGCCCCCGGTAAGACGGTGGGACCAGCGACTAGCATGTCATTCTTGGGCATTGAGATCGATACAGTCAGGGGCGAATGCAGGTTGCCAGCAGACAAGATTCAGGCGTTCACACAAGCAATAGAATCTGCTTTAGCAAGTCCCAAAGTCACATTACATCAGTTGCAGGTGCTAGTAGGACAGCTGAATTTCGCTCTCAGAATTATCCCAATGGGGCGCCCATTCTCTAGATCAATAGCGCGCGCAATGGTAGGCCTTACACAGAAGCACTATCACGTGCGATTAAAAGCTGAGGTTAGGGAGGGCCTTAAGATTTGGAAGAACTGCCTGAGAGAGTTCCATGGCAAAGTGATTTGGCCTGACCCCACTATATCTAGCACAGAGTTGGGCCTGGTGACAGATTCGTCAGGAAGCATTGGATTTGGAGCAGTCTTGGGATCCCACTGGTGCAGGGGCGATTGGCCTCTGTCGGCACAAATCGGGCCTCACTAAGAACACAGCATTTCTGGAGTTGTTCCCCATTGTGATGGCAGTAGAGGTCTGGGCTGAGGTCTTTAGGAACAAGTCAGTTATCTTCTGGTCAGACAATATGGCCGTGGTGGAAGCTATTAATAGGCAAGATGCCACGTGCAAACATGTGTTAAGGTTGCTGAAACACTTAGTTTTGACTTGTTTAAAGCTCAATCTTTTTAAGGCAGCGCATATACCAGGTGTGGAGAATCAGGCTGCTGATGCTTTGTCTCGCTCCAAGTTGCAGGACTTCCGGAGGTACCACCCACAGGCAGAGGAACAGATGACTGCCTTCCCGGAGTATTTGTGGACGGTTGGAGCCCCAGTCTAGCTGGGCTAGTGGGAGCCTCTTTGAGCGAGCGCACTATGAAGGCATATCAGCAGCATTTCAGAACTTACAGGGCATTTGCTAATCATGCGAGCCAGGCGGCGCTTTTTTCAACAGGGGTACTCTGCAAATTTTTGTTAGCTATGAAAGAATAAGGGAGGGTGGCCTCATATGCTAGGGCGCATGTGTCTGCGATAGGTTTCTTTGCTAAACTGGCTGGTCAGTGCGACCCTGGCTCGGCGTTCGTGGTAAAGAAAGCACTGTCAGGTTGGGCGAGGCTGGAGGGGGCTAGGAAGGATGTGATGTGCCCCCTAGACCTGGAAACCTTGGCGGGCATAGTAGCAGTCTTGCAGTCAGTATGGGCATCTGAATACGAGAGTACCTTGTTTTGTGCGGCGTTCACTTTAGCCTTTTATGGTGCATTTCGGCTAGGGGAATTGTAGGGACTTCTAAATCAGATCGCACTGGGGGACTCCAGAGAGAGGACTCGAACCTGGTAGCGGGAGGTTTGGTGGTGATTCTAAGGAGATCCAAGACTGACCCGTTAGGGAAGGGGACCTCGATTCACTTGGCCCCCGCACCCGGGGCAGGGGTTTGCCCAGTGGCCAGGATGGAGTCATACTTGGCGGTTCGGCCAGCTGGGTTGAGTCAGGCCTTGTTCATACATAAGCAAGGGGAATGCTTATCGCAGCTTCAATTCAGGGCCATTTTTAAGCGTGCGCTGTTGCATCTGGAGAGGGACCTTAGCGGATATTCCTCCCACTCTTTTAGGGTTGGGGCAGCAACTTTAGCGGCAGGCGCAGGCTTGCCAACAGAGGCAGTTTAGAGCGTAGGGCGCTGGTCATCGTCCTGTTTTAAGTGCTATGTGCGGCCCGAACTACTCTGAGACAAGGAAATAATGGTGGTGACTTAATGAATGCTGATGTTTACATTTCTATTCCTATTACGAGTATGTCTCCAAAAGTGGTGTGGGTGCTGGGGCACTTGTTCGTGCGGTGGGCCACGGTGCGGCTGCGGCAGAAGCGGGTGTTGAAGCCATCTGGTTTGAAAGGAACATCGTTCTTGTGGCGTGGGCGTCCTGCGAATTCGGCAGCTGCGGCGGCAGATTGAGGAGACCAGCGAGCGCGAGGGACATCAGTCCCCGGACTTGGTGGTTCTACATTTGGGCGGCAATGACATGGTGGAACTAGGTCGCATGGCGGTTAGGGAAGCATTACTGACTGAATTTGCTTGGATAGGGAGAGTCTTCCCAAAAGCCCACATTGCCTGGTCATGTGTATGATACCTCGAAGGAGACATGGGCTGCTGGAGTGAGGTCTCGAGCATTGAATGTATCAGTAAGGCGCCTCAACGGTTAATTAGCCAGGTTGTGCTCAGGCCCAGGCCGCCTATGCCACATCCCACACACTGATTTCTGGTGACTTGATGTTTCTTCATGATGGCGTGCATCTGTCGGACATTGGCACAGATGTATGGATCAAAGGGATTTGGTCATTTGTACAGAACTTGTTTGCGGATGGGGAGGGTGAAAGACCTGGGGGCCCTGGTCACCCTAGTGGCGGAAAAGAGGCCACAGGACATTGATTTTCAGGGGGGGGAACGGGAGTCCCGCTTAAATACTCCTGAGGCCAGCACTAAGGGGAGAGACGGTAAGCTCTCCGCAGGGAGAATGGAGACACCGGCTGGGGAGGCAAGGGCGCCAGGTCACAATAGCCTCCTTGGCAGCCTGGTGGTAGAGGGGTGGGCCCCCTGGAGGTGTCGGACAAGGATAGTGAGCTGGGGGGTTCACCGCTCAAGGACGCAGGAGGGTTGCGTCTTGCGTGGTTCTCAGTTGGGGGATGCGAGCCAGAGGGCCCCTTAGTGCTGGAGCAAGTTGTAATTACAGAACTGTTGGTTTTAGAACTGGTGAACGTAATAGTACATATTAACATTGTAATGAATTTGAATATTTGAAATGTGCAATTTTAATGATGCTTATTGTCATGTTTATGAATGTTTTGGAAGATTAAACATGGCAGTTTTTACCCACAACATGGACTGATGGTTGTCTGTGGGTTGACAGGGGTGGGGCAGGGGTCATACTGGGGGGTCCGGGCCCTAATATCTTGCTCATCACTCAGCGTCTCCTTACCTTTGCCGAATATCCATCCTAAGGAGCTCATATCTGCATCTCTTCTTCTCTTTCTCCCTTCTGCAGAACATCAGGTCCAGTACTTCCTGCTCCTATGTCAACGGTCGTCTACGTACCAGCACGTGATATTTCAGTACTACTAGTATCGCATGATGGGTGACGCTAGATACACCACCTTCAGTCCGATTATGTCACCAAAGGAGTCTCTGCATTCTAAGCCTTGCTCTGATATCCTACTGCAACTTCTACGAGACGGAGCTCTTACTAGGACAATGAGCTTGAGTGAATAGTCATTTAGCAGAGTTGCATCTTGACGGGCTTCAAGGTTCTGATGCTACTATCTAACTACGCACTCCCTGCGACATCACTGTGGATTTACAAAAGTAGAGAATACTAATGGTGGGCAGTGCGAGCAACCTCCGCTGTGCAGCGGAATCAGTGGTAGAAGTGGGCGGGGACGGAAGGGCACGGCGTGCCCCTACTTAAAAAAAATATTTCAGTCCGTTCCCCTACTTCTTTCTTTCAAAGAAGCATAGGGACGGCAAGAATAGTTGTACTTTATTAAAACAATAACTTTTTCATTCAGCTTGTGTGGTGGCTCAGGGGCGGCTCGCACTTCTCTGTTGAGCTCCAGAGGCTGCAGCAGCCCCTCCCTGAGCTCTCACAGACTGTGGGCAGGCCTATTGTCCAGACCCTCCAGTTTATCGCGAGTTCGCGATTCATGAAAAGATCGCGAAATCGGCAGATTACCGCGATGGCCGCGATAATAACCATATTGGCCGCGATATTTACAAATAAGTGTCTCTACCGGGAGACAGCAAAACAAACAATGCCTTTTATTGGCTGTGCGCCGCCCCCCCCCACTCGTGTGTGTCAGCAGCTTCCCGGGACACACACAGACAGTCAGTTTTTGAGCTGCCAGTCGCACCCGAGTATTTCACAGGTCATTAAATTAATGACCTGTGAAGTACTCGGGTGCGACTGGCAGCTAAAAGACCTTTCACTTGTTAATGAGGCTTTGTTTTTCACGCCCCCGCCTGTTATCATCGGCTCTGGCAGGTGTCGGGGCTTGCGGTGGTTTTGGGGTCGGTGTGTGTCATTGCACGAGAAGCCAAGCCAACCCCCTGGGTCCTGCCATTAGGGGCATATTTTTCTTTTATGGTTGGAAGGGGGGGGAGGGCGCATTCTTTTTATCCTTTCCAGGCCGGGCCCCCTGGTTACGATCTGTTCTGGATTTCATTTCATTACAGTCTCCTTAGTAACAGCATGGTGGACTGTCAAAGGTACTGGATGCATTTGCCTTTATTTCAGCAGTTAGCTGCCTAAACCCAGATTTCGATAGGATGGAGACTCACTATGTGTAAGTGCATGTTGTCCGATAGTTTTTAGTTTGCTCTCAGATCCAATACATTTGTCTCGCACTTTTTTCTACAGTTGATTTTTAGTCTCCCTGCCTATTACGTTGTCCCTTGTTTCCAGGCCATTTCTTATCAAACAAAAAAATCAGTTGAACCTCCCCTGCACATCTGAGACACGCCCAATACATATGCACCTATTAAGGTAATGACCGGGGGCTTTGACAGTTCAACTCTGCAGCATTACCAACACAGCGCTGATCTCACAAAATACACGTGCCACTAAATGTGAAGAGTGATAGCCAAGGAATTGGAGGCTCTGGGAATTATAGTTGAGCGCCTGGTGACTTCAAGCTCACAGGGTTCCAGGTCCATTACTCCTCGCTCCTTAGAGTGCAATTTGACAGTGAGTCAGTATTACAGTGAAGTCTTCCATTGTCAGAGTAGACTGGAGGGAGAGTTGTGGTAGACTTTAGAAGTATTTGATAAGGGAGTTGGTGGTAAGGTTATGGGCTCAATGCCAGGATGGATGGTGACTAAAGCAAAATGATCCATAAAAAGGCAGTGGGCTCTGCACTATAAGCACTGGCAACAAATCAAGCGCTTAAACAGTGCATAATTGTGCTGGGTGTCGTGAGTTGCACGGGGGGGTCCGTCCGCAGTCTAGACTCGCAGCGGGGCTTCTAAGCCCTGGCACGGCCCTCCCTAGGAACAGGACTCATTTCCTCATCATTTGTACTCTGCGCCTGCCCCTCGGATCCCAGGCAGGAGGCATGACTTCAGAGGCAGGAGAGCTTTGGGGGCAGAAACCAGACATGCAGGGGGGGGTCAGGTGTGGGTGAGTGCCTGTCACTCAATCCCTACATTGCATCCGCGCTGGGCGGCCCTGATGGAGACAGGGATGTTCTCCCCGATTCTGGGTACACGGATGGAGGAGGCCTGTTGTCTTGTTTTGTCTTTATTTCACTTCTTAGGAGGGCACAGGTCCTAAAAACAGAAGTGGAGGGGTCTAACCAAGTTAGGCAGCATAGCGCGTGACATCACATTGAGTGACATCATTGAGCGCAACATGGCACGTCGCATCACAGGAAGTGGCATCAAGACCCATGACCTCACAGGAATTGACATCACAAAATGTGACACAAAATTTGAGACCTCACACTTCTGTTTAGCCCAACTGGCAGAAGAAGAATTGCAATTCCAAGGCATAACAGCCTTAACCTGTGGGCTGCTTCCTCTATTCCATATTCCAGATTGCCTAATCAAAGTGGAATACTCTGCTAAAACAGTTTCCATTGATTTAAGGCTGAAAATGAATGCTTATGAGTAAAATAAAGTGCCGCTAAATTTCCATATTTGTGCCGCTAAATTTCCATATTTGTGCCGCTAAATTTGCGAATCCATGCCGCTATATCCTGGGGGTCTGATTGTCATTCCGATTGAGGCTGATTATCCCCTTTGGAATGACAATGCGCCCGCCCGCTGCCTGCCTTATTGCATATCATGTGCCAGACAAAGCCGGTAGGTATCGCCTGTGTGAGCCATTATAAATGGCAATGGTTTTCAGCAACGCTTCACAGCATCAGTGATTCAATGCAGGGTGGCTAAAGTAAAAAAAAAAATATTACGAAAGCCTTGGACATGGCCATCTGTGTAGATTTATAGGCGCACACACCATACATGTGAGCCCCTACAAAATTACGTGTTGCTTTAAAAACCTTTTTATTACTGATCCAAGTTGTACCAGGTAACTAAAAAAATGAATGTGCAAAAGTGTGTTTTTTTTGTAAGTGAACGGGAGGGTGGGGGGCACCGCAGCAAGACAGTAGGGACGCAGGAGCAACAGATGGAGATAGCTGAAGGGGACACAAAATCAAGAGTGGAAAGGAAGGAGAACAAGCATTTACAATGCAATGGTTTTGCCTTTGTTAAAGTTAGAGCTATTGGCATTGCTCTTGACATTTTTATTTATGTTTTTTTCTAACATAAATAAATGGCATTGTCATTTACAATGCCAATAGCTTAATCTCTCGCAAATGCCACACACAAACACCGACAGAGAGCCCCCCCACACACACAGAGCCCCCCCACACACACACCCACACAGAGCCCCCCACACACACACAGAGCCTCACACACACACACAGCCACACAGAGCCCCCCTCACACAGAGCCCCCCCACACACCCACACAGAGCCCCCCCACACACTGCAAGCCCTCCCCACACACTGCGAGCCCCACACACTGCGAGACCCCCCCCCCCACACACTGCGAGACCCCCCACACACACTGGGGATCAACATGAAAATAGGGCAATGACTGAGTTAGACCAAGAAGCAGGGGGTCAGTGTATTCTGCACTCCTCAATACGTTGAATAATAGTGGGGCTCACCAATCTATTGTCTTTGAATAAGTCAATAGGGACCCCATTTAGGCCCAGCACTTTGATACCTCCCTTCAGGGTAATTTTGGGGAATCACTACTATTTATGCTTCCTGGCATACACCCACACAGAGCCCCCCTCACAGAGCCCCCCCCCACACACACCCACACAGAGCCCTCCCCACACATCCACACAGAGCCCCCCCCACACACTGCGAGCCCCCCCACACACTGCGAGACCCCCCCACACACTGCGAGACCCCCCCACACACACTGGAAATCAACATGAAAATAGGGCAATGACTGAGTTAGACCAAGAAGCAGGGGGTCAGTGTATTCTGCACTCCTCAATACGTTGAATAATAGTGGGGCTCACCAATCTATTGTCTTTGAATAAGTCAATAGGGACCCCATTTAGGCCCAGCACTTTAATACCTCCCTTTAGGGTAATTTTGGGGAATCACTACTATTTATGCTTCCTGGCATATCTATTAAAGTGGCGATGTTGTATTGCTTATAAAAAAGTGCCACACATTGATGCCGTGGGGTCATTGGGTCCATACACCTATCGGTCTCTTCAATCGGTGAATTTACAATTTTCCCAATAAATTGACAGTATTTTATTTTATTGAAGGGAACGGGTGTGTTTGCTTAAAGGGCTTTCGTGACATCAAAGCTAGGATTAGAATTGATACCAAGAGCTAGACATTACCAGCCTGTATCAGCTTTACACAAAACAGAAGTTAACTTTTTTACAATGGGCTTTATTTGAAAAGTGCCCCGCCCATAGACCGCCCTTTTCCCCCGTAGTCAGAGCAGTTGTGCCTGCTTTCCTGCGACTGTTGTCGTTCTTCAGAGCAGTCGAATGGAAGCTCCATAAATCGTACTTTTAATACGCTGTACAATAAGTCTCAAAACGTGAATTCTGGATCAGGCCATCTAAACGTATAAAGCGTGAAAGTACACGTCTCCCACCGGAAACCGGATGCTTCCCTTGAATGGGGAGCGAGTTCCAGATGCGCAAAGAAGGTGCCATGACTCATCTGTCCTACAATAAAGTACACTATGACCCCACTAGCCACACCTAGCCAGCGTCATGGAAACCAAGGTTCATTCATAAAACTCCGCTCACAGGAATTTCCTCCCCTTGCCTGACCCCAGGCTGCTGTCAAGTCAGCTTTGCTCAAGGTGACAAAAAGAGAAAGAAATGGAATGTGAATTATGTAGCAATCTTGCACATAGTGCGTTAAAGTGAAAGTAAAAGCTCCCATTTTTTGTAAAGGCCAAACCTAAAAATGGGAGGGGAGTAAAAGAAAGGAGGGTAAGTTTGTACAATAAAAACAGACAACATGTGAACGCGAGTGTTTAACGCGCTTTTCTTTGCAGCCAGGGCAAAGGGAGAGTGCTGCAGTCAGCTCCTGCGCCCCTCTGAAGGTCGGCGCCCTGGGCATGGGCCCAGCTCGCCCACGCTAAAGGCTAGTCCTCCCAGTACTTAGGTGATGGGGGACGTCCTCTCTCTTTTCCTCGTCCTGTAGTGGGAGGGTAGACCCCTCATCCGCCCCAGCCTGAGCTAGGAGGGGTGCCGCTTCCCACCCCCTCGTCCCCGTGTGCGTGCAGCGGTGAGTCACTCAGGTGTCTGCAGTGGCGCCCCAGGTACAGAAGCTCATTGTGCAACCAAATGGCTGCCATGAAACGCACCATAAATCGCCAGCATCGGCCCCTGAAGGCGATTTACATGGATGTGTTCCACGAAATGAAATTGAAATCACTCCGGGGCCCTCTTCGCTGTAGTGGGGGGGGGGGGTGTCAAACAGAAGGGTCGATGCATGTGTACTGAGGGCGGGGGGAGTGTGAAAGGGTTCCTCTGGCACATTTTGCACGTCTTCATACGCCGTTACCCACAAGTCTCCACTTCCGTCCTGTCCCGCGCCACCCTGGGCTTCATCAGTCGAATGATATTAACGTGTCTCAGCGGATTCTTCATTTACACACATTACTTTTTCACTTTATTTCCAACCAGGGCACAATTTAATTAAAATGTTTTTGTTTAAACGACGAACACGATTTGGTGCAAAAACACAGGGTATTTGTGCACAATGAAGAGATTGTTTTTCAAATGGGGTTGGATATGTACGTCTTCACATAAGGAATATTTACCGAATGCACACGTGGGTCTTTTATGCAGCAAAACATTCACCAATCCCTTGGTCATGGCATATCGGCCAAGCTGGCTATTGTAAATGGTGTCTTAGATAACCGGAGCAGACCTGGGATAGAGACAGACTCCACCTTGCATGGTACTGGCTTGCCAGAGTCAGTTTGTTCAGGGAGTTTGTGCTCCATTCCTTCAATCTGCACCCAGAGGTTTGCGACATTGAATGCCTGTTCAGATGTCCGCATTCAGGAATCACAAACATCTTCCAGTTACACTTATAAACTTGCGCCACTCGCAGCTTTCCTTGGGTAATCCCGAAAAGTCCACACATTCTATTTTTGCAAAAATATACACTTACTGTATTCTAACGTGAAGAAAATGATAGCAGGTACAGGTACATTTGGCACATTTCCCCCAAAGTCAGCAGCAGCTGGTGGAGCGGGCATCAGCGGTCCGGTGTGCACTGACGAGAAGACCAGCCAGCACTTCTCCTCCGGGGCTCCATGCGTCCCCGGGCGGGGGCGGGACTTCCGGCCGGCCGCGCCAGGATTGGCCAGCCGGCCAACCACTTCCGAAATGACGGCGGCTGCAATGAGGGCGGGTGCCGTCAATGCCGGACCAGATTCGGGGGCGTTCCCGAGAACAGGCTTTCGGCTGACGTCACCAAAAGGGAAAAATTCTCGGGAACGCCCCCGAATCTGGTCCGAGATAGACGGACAGAGCCTTCTCCCAATGGCTAGCCTCCATTTATGGAGCTAGCCAATGGGAGGAGGGGGCGGATACCCGACCCCACAGAGAAATTACATTAGATTTTGCTAGCGCATGCGTACTTCGTACGCATTGCCAAGCAAAACCTAAAAAGCAATTCAAGGATTGGTGGAAAGCAACACGGAGGCCGCTTGTGGGGAAGTAATGGGGAGAAGCACATGGGCGAGCTGAAGAAAGAGGAGGGCATAACAGAGGAGCTTTCCCCAAACAGAGTACTGTGGGGAACTTGCCCCCTTGTGTAATTTGTCAATGTTCTACACAGAGTGAACTTGGCAGGAGCAGTGACAGGACAGAAGAGGCGACAGGAAAGGAGAGGTGATGGGGCTAAGAGAGGTGACCGGGCAGGAGAAGTGACAGGGCAGGAGAAGTGACAGGGCAGGAGAAGTGACAGGGCAGGAGAAGTGACGGGGCAGGAGCAGTGACAGGGCAGGAGAAGTGACGGGGCAGGAGAAGTGACGGGGCAGGAGAAGTGACGGGGCAGGAGAAGTGACGGGGCAGGAGGAGTGACGGGGCATTAGAAGTGACCCGGCATTAGAAGTGACGGGGCATTAGAAGTGACGGGGCATTAGAAGTGACGGGGCAGGAGAAGTGACGGGGCAGGAGAAGTGACGGGGCAGGAGAAGTGACGGGGCAGGAGAAGTGACGGGGCAGGAGAAGTGACGGGGCAGGAGAAGTAAAGGGGCAGAAGAATTGACTGGGCAGGAGCGGTGACTGGGCAAGAGCAGTGGCGGGACAGGAGAGGCGACAGGAAAGGAGAGGTTATGGGGCAGGAGAAGTGACGGGGCAGGAGCAGTGATTGGTCATGAGCAGGAGCCGTAACCGGGCAGGAGCAGTGAACGGATAGGGGCAGTGAACGGAGAGGAGCAGTGAACGGGGCAGGCAAAGTGATGAGACAGGAGAAGTGATGGGGCGAAGCGGTGATCGGGCAGGAGTGCTGAACGGGCAGGAGCGGTGAACGGGCAGGAGCGGTGATGGGGCAGGAAAAGTGATGCGGCAGGGGCAGGAGCGAGGAGTGAGGGGCCAAGAGCAGTGACGGGCCAGGAGAGGCAACAGAAAAGGAGAGGTGACCGGGCAGGAGAGGTGACCGGGCAGGAGAGGTGACCGGGCAGGAGAGGTGACGGGGCAGGAGTGGTGACGGGGCAGGAGTGGTGACGGGGCAGGAGAGGTGACGGGGCAGGAGAGGTGACGAGGCAGGTGAAGGAACGTGGCAGGAGAAGGGACGGGGCAGGAGAAGGGACGGGGCAGAAGAGGAAACTGGAATGGCATGGTGAGCAAAAAAACAATGGATTTAGGCCCAGATCTCTGTACTGGGGTGAATGTATGACATTGTTCTACATTCTGCCCATCAGTTGTTCTTTTTGCTTTTCTCACCCCGAGTGGGACGGGTATGCCCAGACGCGGGTCCTGTGCTCTCCATGCCACTAGAATCAAGCTATCCTGGCTGATGAGGGCTAAAAGCCCAAAACGGGTCCTAGTATGCTTGTTTCCAGTCAAAGGAGGACCTGGCCTGGCAGTTCGGCCTGGACTGTTCCCATTGGGCGCAGCATCAAGACTGATTTGCATATGGCTGGGTCCAAACTGGAATGGCATGGTGAGCAAAAAACTATGGATTTAGGCCCTGATCTCTGTACTGGGGTAAATGTATGACATTATTCTGCATTCTATCCACCAGTTGTTCTTTTTGCTATATTATGATGGAGCAGCTGGCTGGCTGACAGGAATATGAAGGAGCCTTGAAGGAGCCTTTGTGGGTTTCCTTGAGTCTATATTCTCTTGAAGAGTCCCTTTCTTTTCTGAGCCCTCCTTAATACATGTGTGCAGGAGGAGCCCTGTATTCATGACCTCAATGTTTGAAACAAAAAATACTCATGGATTTCTGAACAATGAGAGTAAAGGCATTAAGGTAACATGTTGTCCTTGCTTATATTTTGCACGCTTTACGTAAACCTGTATTCCCTATGAGTGTTTGCTTTTTCCTTAATTAAACCTCAAATACACATGTTTATCCATTGTTTGAATTAAATAACGTTATAAGCTGTAACTGGTCAGTGAAATGCTAAACGTATAAAAAATTGGTATGTTCTGCTACTTCTAGCCACACCTCTGACTCCGCCCACTGATCCAATCTTCGGTTATTCCCGCCCTCTGATTCTCCACCCACAGTTCCCCTACTTTTTTTCCCCCACTTCGAACACTGAGCGGAATCCGAGTGATTCCTGAACTCCGCGGAGTGTGAAGTCGCAAAATTCTGCAAACCCCGCCCGCGCGGAGCAGAGTTCACTGCCCACCGAAGTCTTATGATGCGTCTTTCCTGGGTGGGTGGCAGCCTAGACTCAGCTGGGAAACCCTGACACTACCATACATACAGGAAGGCTTTGCCGCTCCTGACTTTGAGATGTATTATCTCTGCGCGCAAGGCTCCTTTGCGCAATACTGGCTGTGGCCTACCTCCGACCCAACGCACCTCGCCGCTGAGCACAATCAGGTGCTTCCAACTCCTGCCCCTCCCTCGTCAAGCTCCAAGTCAGTCCAGGGGTGAAGCACACACCAATTCAAGGTCTGTGACGAGCGGAACCAGCGCTGCCGCAAAAGGCGCCTCCCACCCCCTGGGCTGGTACACGCTCTAACAGCTGCAGGCAGCAGCCCGACCTCGCCGGCGGCACCGGTAGGGTCAGGCCTGAGTCGGTTGACCCCTAGTCCGCCGGATCAGGATCACACCACTGCGCACACTGCACAGAGCACATAGCGGGCCGAAAGTGGCAAGCAGCAGCCATCTGGGCTACAGGGCGGCAGCAGGCGCACGACGTCGAGTGGTCATCCGCCAATGCTGGCGGGGCTGGGTGAGCCTCACGATGGTGTAAGCGGCAGTGGCGTACTTATCACCTCAGCTGCCCTGGACCTTTAGTAATAATCATCTGATCCTGCTTCTGCCATGACTGTGCGACCTATCTTACCGTCCAGTGAACGCCGGCGTGCTTGATCGAGGAGGCACCAAAATAATTATTGTTGCATGTCGGACAGCGGCAAACTAAACAAGCATTGGAAATTCAATAGGTCTCGCAATAGGAAAGTTTTGAGTTTTTGGTGTGGAAATTTTCTTTTTTTAACGTTTTTTCCCCTTCTAAATAAAAGTATTAATCGTGTATTTAGATTTGTGATTATTTTAGTAAATATGTAATGTAACGTGTAGCATTATTAAAGGTACATGTTTTGTTTATTTCCCTGTTTTAAAACTATTGTTCTGAGAAATCACAAAGTTTTACCAATAACACAACTGAAATATATTTAAATTTGATTCTTCAATTTGTATTAAATTTTTTATTTTTGCTAGATAATATTTGAACTATTTGTTGTTGAATTGTTTGACAGATTGATGCAGTGGTTGGGCTGAGTGATGTTGTGGTGTTGGTGAGTGATGTTGCGCTGAGTGTTGTTGTTGTTGCGTTGAGTGATGGTGTTGTTGTGTTGATTGATGGTGTGGTGGTGCTGAGTGATGCTGTGTTGGTGCTGAGTGATGCTGGGGTGGCGCTGATTGATAATGTGGTGTTGCTGAGTGATGCCGGGGTAGCGCTGAGTGATGATGTGTTGATGATGAGTGTTGCTGTGTGATGTTGGTGTTACACCGAGTGATGCTGGTGTGATGGTGAGTTTTGATGTGGTGTTGTGGTGGTGCTGAGTGATGCTGTGGTGTTGTTGAGTGATGCTGTGGTGTAGCTGAGTGGTTCTGTGGTGGTGCAGAGTGATGCTGGGGTGATGTTGAGTGATGATGTGGTGCTGTGGTGGTGCTGAGAGTTGCTGTGGTGGTGATGATTGATGCTGTGTTTGAGTAAATTGATGCTGTTGTTGTGCTTATTGGTGGTATTGTTGTGTTGAGTGATGCTGTGGTGTTGTAGACTGATGCTGGTGTGTTACTGAGGAGAGGGTTGAGTGAGGAGAGGGTTGAGTGAGGAGAGGGTTGAGTGAGGAGAGGGTTGAGTGAGGAGAGGGGAGAGTGAGGAGAGGGTTGAGTGAGGAGAGGGTTGAGTGAGGAGAGGGTTGAGTGAGGAGAGGGTTGAGTGAGGAGAGGGGAGAGTGAGGAGAGGGTTGAGTGAGGAGAGGGGAGAGTGAGGAGAGGGGAGAGTGAGGAGAGGGGAGAGGGGAGAGTGAGGAGAGGGTTGAGTGAAGAGAGGGTTGAGTGAGGAGAGGGTTGAGTGAGGAGAGGGTTGAGTGAGGAGAGGGGAGAGTGAGGAGAGGGTTGAGTGAGGAGAGGGGAGAGTGAGGAGAGGGGAGAGTGAGGAGAGGGGAGAGTGAGGAGAGGGTTGAGTGAGGAGAGGGTTGAGTGAGGAGAGGGGAGAGTGAGGAGAGGGGAGAGTGAGGAGAGGGGAGAGTGAGGAGAGGGGAGAGTGAGGAGAGGGGAGTGAGGAGAGGGGAGAGTGAGGGGAGTGAGGAGAGGGGAGAGTGAGGAGAGGGGAGAGTGAGGAGAGGGGAGAGTGAGGAGAGGGGAGAGTGAGGAGAGGGGAGAGGAGAGGGAGGAGAGAGGAGAGGGAGGAGAGAGGAGAGTGAGGAGAGTGAGGAGAGTGAGGAGAGAGAGGAGAGTGAGGAGAGAGGAGAGTGAGGAGAGAGGAGAGTGAGGAGAGAGGAGAGTGAGGAGAGAGGAGAGTGAGGAGAGAGGAGAGTGAGGAGAGAGGAGAGTGAGGAGAGTGAGGAGAGTGAGGAGAGTGAGGAGAGAGAGGAGAGTGAGGAGAGAGGAGAGTGAGGAGAGAGGAGAGTGAGGAGAGAGGAGAGTGAGGAGAGAGGAGAGTGAGGAGAGAGGAGAGTGAGGAGAGAGGAGAGTGAGGAGAGTGAGGAGAGTGAGGAGAGTGAGGAGAGTGAGGAGAGTGAGGAGAGTGAGGAGAGTGAGGAGAGTGAGGAGAGTGAGGAGAGTGAGGAGAGTGAGGAGAGAGAGGAGAGAGAGGAGAGAGAGGAGAGTGAGGAGAGTGAGGAGAGAGAGGAGAGAGAGGAGAGAGAGGAGAGAGAGGAGAGTGAGGAGAGTGAGGAGAGTGAGGAGAGTGAGGAGAGTGAGGAGAGAGGAGAGAGAGGAGAAACAAGATGTGTCGCATTTCATGAAAACATGGAAACAAGTGAGAAATGTAGAAGGTAAACTGATTTACATCCAAAAAGTTCACTGCTCTTAATTTTCGATTCAGCTAGAGGACTGGCCAGTGAAAAGGGAGGAGGGAGGAGAAGCTGCCGAGTAAGGCTGTGTGCGGGGAGAGAGAGGGGAGGTGCTGGCGGCTGGGGAGGGGGAGGAGAAATGCGAGTAGGTGAGAGGACTGGAAGAATGCAGGGGGCGGAGCGGAGCGGGAAGAGCTGCTCTTGGCAGGCTGGGGAACAGATGCTGCTACATGGAAACAAGTGAAAAATGTAGAAGGTAAACTGATTTACATCCAAAAAGTTCACCGCTCTTAATATTCGATTCAGCTAGAGGCAGAGAGGTGGGGGGCTGCCTGGCTGGGCAGTGTAAGGGGAGGAGAAGCTGCCGAGATTTGAAGAGAGGGGAGGTGCTGGCGGCTGGGGAGGCAGGGGGCGGAGAGCAGAGGGCGGAGCGGGAAGAGCTGCTGGCGGAGCTCGGGAACAGAAATACGAGGCACAGAAAAGCGGCAATGAAATGTGCACCGAAACAGCAATGGGAGGAGCGTGGGTGTCATTCCATGAGCAAGTAAAAGTCACTGCAACGAAAACATAAATTAAAAAGTCACTGCAACGAAAACATAAATTAACAAGAAACTAAGTTCTGACGGCAAAGTTAGGGGAGGAGAAGTAAAGGCTGTGTTTGCGGGGAGAGAGAGGGGAGGTGCTGGTGTGGGAGGAGTGCTGCTACGGCCTGGGGGAAGCTGGCTGGGGAGGGGGAGGAGAAATGAAAGTAAAGGCTGTGTTTGCGGGGAGAGAGAGGGGAGGTGCTGGTGTGGGAGGAGTGCTGCTACGGCCTGGGGGAAGCTGGCTGGGGAGGGGGAGGAGAAATGCAAGTTTATGGCCCAAAAGCGCGTGCCTGTGGCCACGTGAACTTCATGAAAACCGCAGCAAAAAGCTAGTGGTTTCATGGGGATTTCGAGCACTTGAATTCTCGATCCCTCAATGCGCTTGCGCGCATTGTAGGTCACGAGACCTAAAAACAAAACTGATGCAAATTCAGAGAGAGTTATGGATACAGTATTTATTGCAATCACGTGACCTCACCAGTCACGTGAATGCCGTACCCCTGGCTGGCCCGCAGCAGCTGTGCTAATAATGAATGCTCATTTGCTGCAGGCAGCGCAGCAATGAGCCACCAGGTCAGTGCGACACTCCTGACTCGCCATTCACAAATAGACTTTGCACACTTGCGACTAGTACAATGACACATTCTGCCAGAGCAGCACGCGGTCCATGCTGCGTGCTCATCAGGAGGTTTTGCCCAGGGTGGTGATTTTGCTCCCACTTGTCTCTTCCTCTGCAACGGCGGTGGTGTCAAGGAGGTGCTACAAATCGGACCACCGCACAAAAATGCATTAGTATCACTCCTGATGCATGGTACTTGGCAGGACTGCAGGATTTCTGAGGGTTAGGCGAGTGGGCCGCAACATCTGCATTGACCTGTGACCTCCCAGTGCTGTACAGCAGAGTGAGGTGAGCCGGAGCCATACATGCCAACCCCCCTGGATCAAGCGGGAGACTACCGATTTCAAGGGTAGGCTCCTGCTCCCCGTCCCCAATTCTTGCATGCAAAAACCTGATTCCCCATCAGACTTTTGCAGACAGTGACTGGTCTTGTGTGACTCTGAGTATGCACTTTCAGTACATGCAGGCCACTGCACAACATTTTTGTCACGCTCTCTCTGCCTACCATATCGCTTTCTCCATGCTCCTAACCTGTAAAGTAAAAAAATATGTATAATTTAATTTAGTCCAAATACATGACAATAAACCCAAATAAGGTCTCTCTAGAAGTCAATGGGAGAAATACATTCTACTGATTATTCAAAAAAATCTCCCACTTTCCCCTTCTAAAATGTTAGCATGTATGGATCTGTGGCACGGGGGGCTGCTCAAGGGCCTGACTGGAGGTCTGTGTTCGGCCCCCTGGTCTGTCTGGAGTCGGGGATGGGCAGCTGGGGTGTCCCTGAGTTTCTGCCTGGCCTTTATATTCTGGAAGAAGTCATTTTGGGACTGTGTTCTGGGCCGAATCTGGCTAATGTGGTGGCCCTTCACTTTGCCTAATATGAGAAGACAAGGTGCTTTGATATGTACTGAAGACTGTGCCAGAATTACTTTTTAACCACAATACCCTGTTTTATGGGTGTGCTCTGGGCTAGTTAGGGCCATTTGGTGATAATCAAGCCTTTTTGCCCTCGGTGGGATCGGGGGGCTGATCAATTACATGTCCCTTGGAGTCTGACTTGTCTTGCCTCCTTTTGTGGGTGACGCTGTACGCGGGCCCACGCAGCTTGTAACTACAACTGGGTGCAACAGGGGCTCTGGCCTAAAGTGACTGAGTTTGGTGCCAGTGGAGCCAAAGATTTTTCACATTGCGGTGTGGAGCTACCTCTGATTGGGCTACGTTGAGGGTGCCAAAAAACACTCCACATGTTGGTGGTATACTGGACCGAGCATAGTGACTGTGGGTGAAGTGTGTTGCGACGGCAGTGTGCCTTGGCTTGGTCTAATATATGGACAGAGGTATCTGACTGTACATTTGGGTTGCGATCCCAATTTGCCACAGCAGTTATCTTCATTACCCAGAGGGCACTTGTTGCGGAGGAGTTCTGCCTTTTAGCGGAGGAGTGGCCTATTAGCTTGATACCACAAGTCACGTGCATCCTTGATTTGACAATAGAGGCGTCCGTGTTGAATTGGCTACTATGGGAAAAACCAACAAGAAGCAAACCAAATGGCAGTATTTCTTAACTTGGAGTGTTAGAGGATTGAATGATTGTTGTAAGATCTGTAAAGTGGTGATCTATCTACAGCGACATCAGATTGATGTGACCATATTACGAAGACACATTTGGCCCTCAACCCGGGCTGTTTACGTTGCTGAGTTTACCACTAATGCACGTGGGGCCCTAATTTGGGCCCGTTGTTGCTCAGGGGTTACATTGCAGGAGGTGTGCATGTGCCTGGGAGTCATTTTGTGGTGGCATGATGTCGCAAGGAAGACTGGGTCGTGCTTGTGTCCTGCTGCGTGGGATGGAGCGGTGACTTGCTGCTCGAGTCCTATTAAGGCAAGATTGTGCAGAAGGGATGCGGTGTTCTGGTCGTTGGGGTTGTGTAGGTGAAAGTTGAGGTCGACGAGTAGGATGTAATCGGTGGATTCGAGAGCCTGGGGGTAGATGTCGATGATGGCTTTGGTGAAGGGCAGGCAGGGGCCAAGTGGTCTGTAGACTAGGGTGATGTTGGGGTTGGTCTGGATCTGGAAGTGGAGATGTTCCATTGTTGTTGGAATGGGTAATTGGGCAGAGAGTGTTTTTTTGTGGACGATGGTGATGCCTCTTCCTTGTCGTTTAGCACGGTCCTTGCGGGTGATCTTGTAGCTACTGAGATGGCGGTGGTGATGTCCGGACCAGAGCTGGGGCTTGTCCAGGTTTCTGTGAGGAAGGCGATGCCAGGAGAGACTAGGAGGTCCCAGATTTCTGTGGCATGTTTGTGGAGGGACACACATTGACGAGGATGCACCTGAGCTGGTTGGGTCTGTTTGTCCGCGGGAGGAACTGGAGTGCGGAGGTGGGACAGGGTGCAGCTACAGTTTTGGCAGGAGAAGGTCCTTGGGTGTCCTTAAGCGAGGTGGCAGGTGAGTGGCATCCTGAGTGGAGGGTGAGGAGGGTGCTTGCGTCATATTGGTGGAAGGTCCGAGGACCACAGTCCTTGGCGCTAGGCATGGTCCAGGCGCAGACGCGCTTGCATTTGGCCTGCCAGCCGCGCAGCCGCACAGCGACTGCCGGTAACTAATTAAGTAGTGTGTGTGTGTGTGTGTGTGGGTGGGTCTTGACAGCTGGGAGTCGGGAAACTCAAGGAGTGGGAAAGAGGCCCTGGAGGGTGGTGGGTCCCGGGGGGATCGCAACAAAGGGCCAAGCGCAGCAAAGAGCACAAGAATATAAAGTGCAAGAAGGGTGAAGGGGCAGAAAAGCCTGAAAAAAAGAGATGGTGGGCTGTCCAGCAGCAGAGCAGTGATGTTCTACCACTATACCACCAGGGATGAGGGGGAAAATCAGTAAAGGCAGAAAAAAGCAGAGAGAAAGTCAGGGGGAAAAAAGCTGAAAGAAGAGACAGGGCAGGACAGTGATACTCTACTACTAGACCACCAGGGATGAAGCCCAGGCTGTGCCTGCGGGTGCCGGAGGGCCTCAAAGCACTGACCAGAGGGTCAGTAGATCATCAGCAGAGAGTTCAGGGACAGCAGCTACCAGGCAGAACTGCGCAAGGAAGGGAGCAGTCCACTGAAACACACAACCCAACTGGACTCCCCTTTTGTAGTAGCAAACCGGATGTGATGAATTTCAGAATGGTTTCGACAATCTTTGGGAAAAGAAATAGAAATTATTCATAATCACAAATACACAGTGAGGGTGGAACAATTTTCAGACAGCATGGGCTCAGCATCATATCCTACAGCGACGACACCGAGCTCATCCTCTCGCTTGCAAAGAATCCCGAAGACACCAGACTCTGTTTCCAGAAGGATATGAAGGACGTGGCAGACTGGATGGAGGACAGCTGCCTGAAGCTAAACTCTGAGAAGACCGAGGTCCTCATCTTCTGCCCCTGCACCTCCACCTCGTACAACTCCCGGTGGCCCCCTGCCCTCGGAGGCCCACTCACAGCTACGGACCACGCTTGGAACCTCGGCATCATCCTGGACTCCTCCCTCTCCATGAACCGTCAGATCGCAGTCGCCTCCACTAGTTTCAACTGCCTTCGTATCCTCCGTAAGACCAACAAGTGGATCCCCCAGACTGCAGAAAGACTGTCACCCAAGCACTCATCACCAGCAGACTGGACTACAGCAACGCCCTCTACGCCGGAATCAACAAGACTCTTCTGCATAGGCTCCAGACTATCCAGAACGCAGGAGCTAGATTCGTCCTCGGGACACCGCGTAATGAACACTTGACCCCACACCTACGCGGCCTCCACTGGCTCCCCGTCACGAAGAGGGTCACCTTCAAACTCCTCACCCACTCCTACAAATCCCCCCACAACATCGGACCCAAATACCTCAAAGAGAGAAAATCCTTCCACATACGCAGGAGGAGCCTCTGCTCTGCCGACATTGCCATGGCAGAGGTCCCCCGCATCCGCAGAAACAGAACTGACGGGAAAGCTTTCTCCCACTTCGCAGCCAAAACCTAGAATGAGCTACCTGTGAACATCAGACGCTCCCCGAACCTGCACACGTTCAGAAGGAACCTCAAGACCCGGCTCTTCGAATGATCCGGAGCTGCTCCCCCTCCAGTGCATTGAGACCCTCACGGATGAGTAGCGCACTATACAAACCCCTGATTGATTGATTGATTGAGAGTGGGGTGCTGCCTTCGGTGTCACATCAATGGAGTCATAGGGATTGTGAAAAGTCCAAGTGTCACATAAAGGACATGTGTACCAAATAAGCAATGTCACTTCAGCAGGAGAGTGACAAGTGTGTGGTTTGCAGATGGAGGTACATTTTAGAGCACACTTTTGCAAATATGTTACCAAAGCTCACTGTCATTTACAGACTACGAATCTTCTTTAAAATTGCAACAACATTCGCACTGACATGCAGTTTTACTGCTAAAACTACACAGCGCACAAACAAAAATGAATGGAAATCTGTTTTCAGCAAACATTTATCATTTACACATTACTAAGTAAAGTGAATTGATTTATTTGATCTTATTACACCCTGTTTCCTCGAAATATCAGAATTACAAAAAATGTGCTTCATTTGTCTTTTCCTAATTGCTATTTTTTTAAATATATTTGTACAGTTCATTTAAAGGCATATAAATTATGTGTGTTATAAAATAATTGACATCCTACAGACTTTCCTTTCACACTCCCTGTACCCCAGCATGATTGCCAGTTTACCCTACACTATCCTTTAACTTTGCATTCAGTGAAAGACTATTAAACCCCTATCTGGTGGTCAAAGCATATGCAGCAATGTGTCTGAAGACCTAGCCTGTTATTTGACCTCTGTCTTTGAGCACTTGGCAAATGTGAAAAAATAGAAACTAATTTAAAGGCATCTTTATTGCTTATTTACCTTCTGAACTCCAGCAAACTGATTGGGGGGGGGGGGGGCGGGGGGTGCTGCATAACTCCCCACACCTTACCTTGACCTGCAGCCCCTATTCTAATTCATGTCTGTATTTCCCAATTTCACATAATTACTTACAAGGTTTATTTATATAATTTGGGAAGTGCATAAAGTGAACTAATTGAGCGTACAAATCGACTGTAACCATTATTTTAGTGCAATGTTCAGATGGAGGCAAATCTGCAACAAAATCAGCATCTTCCCCTGATATCTTAGACGCCATTCCCCTCAACTATAGTCTTTTAAGAATTGATAGACAAAGACAACGTGGGGGTGGACTAGCAATGATTTGTAAAGAAGAATTAGAATGCACATTAACTAAACTAACAACTATTAATAGTGAGTGCGGTATGTTCACCATAAAACTAGATCCAACTACCACGATTACCGGTCTACTTATATATAGACCCCCTGGTACCGCGGTGTCTTTTTGCAGCCAACTCATTGAATTAGCCACTCAGCTCGCCATTAGACATAAAAATGTAATCATCCTAGGCGACCTCAATCTTCACTTAGAAGATAGTAATTCTAGCGAAGCTCAACTTTTAGTGAGTGCTCTTAACTCTGTAGACCTAAAACTTCTCTTTACCACTCCCACCCATCAACAGGGACATCTATTAGACCCTATCTTTGCAAATTGGGAAGGTATTAGTACTTCTCCCCAATTCCACTAATCTGGTCTGACCATAGCATGGTGCCGTTTGAGATAACTAGAAAATACATTATAAATACACATACTAAACATCCACCTTATAAACGCCGGAATTTTAAAAAATTCACCCCTGAACTTTTTAAAGATATGCTAGCTGAACAACCCCCTTTAACAGGGAATTCTCTACAAGAGGTATGGGACAATTATGAACTCTGGTTAGCAAAAACTTTAGACAAAATTGCGCCATGGACTACCAAACCTCCAGCCAGACAATCCAAAACCGCCCCCTGGTTCTCAGAGAAACTTAAAACTGCTAAAGCCCTATGTAAATCTATAGAACGTAAATGGAGGAAAAACTACACCCCGGACCTCAAAGAAAGCTACAGAACCGAATTGAAAAAATACCAGAAATTGGTAAGAACAGAAAAAGTCGCTATTACAAAAGCAGAATTGAGGAAGCCAAGAACCCCACGAAAGCTATTCTGCATTTATAGAGAAATTACCATTCCTATACGTTTGGATACTAAAGATACTTACTCCACGGAGATATGCGATCGGATAGCTGATTTCTTTGTGGAGAAAGTAGAAAAAATCCATGCCACCTTTTCATGTAGGACCATCACAGCTACTGATAATGCAGATAATCAAAGCTCCCTCACTCATAAATCTCTATTCACCAGATTCAGAACTCCGAATAAACAGGACCTAATGAAAATTATTAATGGAATACGCTCTGGCTCCCCCAGTGATGCCTGTCCCCCGGAACAATGTAAGGCTGTCATGGAAAATATATTAATAGATCAAATCAGTAACATGATACCCTTATCGTTCCAAGAAGGCCACGTCCTGAAAAGCTGGAAATCTGCTCAAGTAATACCTTTAAAAAAGAAACCAAACATCCCTATTTCACAATTCCAAAACTTAAGACCAATCTCACTTCTTCCATTCTGTGCCAAAATTATAGAAAAGGTGGCGAATAAACAACTCATGGAGTTTCTGGAGAAAGAAGCCCTCCTCCATTCCTCCCAGTCAGGTTTTAGATCAGGCCACTCAACCGAATCTGCAGTCCTGTATTCGACTGAACATATCCGGAAGATGGTGGACGAGGGAGAGACAGCAGCGTTGGTCCTATTGGACCTAAGTGCAGCGTTTGACACCGTGCTGCACTCAACGCTGCTGTCTCGTCTCTCGGACATGGGAGTAAAGGGCCCAGCTCTTACCTGGTTCCAGTCCTTCCTGACTGACAGAACGTTCCAACTTCATTGCCCCCCCTTTAAATCATCGTCTCGCGGTGTGTGCCATGGGGTTCCACAGGGCTCTAGTTTGAGCCCTACGTTATTTAACATCTACATGGAACCCCTGGCACACATTGCAGAGAAGTTTGGGGTGGGCATTGTCAGCTACGCTGACGATACCCAGTTGGTGTTTAAATTAACCCCAGAGAGTAGAGAACTTGCCACCAATTTCTCAAACTGCATGTCAGCGATAGCCACTTGGATGAATAACAACTGTCTCCGTTTAAATGGAGACAAGACAGAGGTTCTGGTAGTAGGAAGAGATGTCTCTGTATGGTCTCATGCATGGTGGCCCAGCGAACTAGGGGAGTTGCCTACTCCTGTGGAGACGGTGAAAAATCTAGGCGTTATGCTGGACGCTGACCTCTCTGGCAAAACCCATGTAAATAAAGTGACAGGCAAATGCTTCGGCATATTAAAAGTGCTTCGCAAGGTACTTGATCTCCTGCCCACCGAAGCCAGAAAAACCATAGTCCATGCTTTAATAACACCTCATTTGGACTATGGTAATGCTCTCCTGCTAGGTCTGAATCAGAAGGGACTGCACCAATTACAATGTGTTCAGAATTCAGCTGCGCAGCTTGTGCTCGGTCTCCCAAGAAAAACTTCCATCAAAAATGCGCTATCCAAACTCCATTGGCTCCCAATTAAAGAGAGAATTATATTTAAAACTCTCTGCTATGCCCACCGTATTGCCCAGAACAGAGGTCCCGACTACCTGAAAAGTCTCATCACCATCCACCGCCCGACGAGAGATTTAAGATCGTCAGGCACGATGCTATTTAAAATCCCTCGCATCACAAAAGCTAAAATGGGAGGAAGATCTTTCCGCTATTTGGCCACTAAACACTGGAACGCACTCCCGCTCCACTTGCGGATGGAGCCCTCCGAAATGAGATTCAGGGCAAAATTAAAAACTTACCTGTTCCCTAATAGTCCTATTCTCTGCTGAGTTTCCGAACTCTTTTCCTCTGGATTGTTTTGTACTAGCAGTTAGCGCGGGGATACACAGTTTTGTGCAGCCAGGCGCTTAATAAATGTTTTATTATTATTATTATTATTAAATGATTTCTTAAGGCTTGATGGGAAGTTTGGGTGTTAATAATCCAGTTTTTCTTTGTTTCAGATTTATTTTTGGCACAGATCTCACAAGAGTTGACAAATTCGGTGACACTGAGGTGAAGAGAAGGTCACCAGAACTTTCTTCTGATTAAATCTTATTTGACTCTTCTTCCTCTATGTCTGGGGATTGAGGAATCTTGACACAGAGTTCATTCTTAAGAAAAATCAGACTATATGTATCTTTTATCAGAGATAAAGGAGCAGGTCTTTCTAGGTCTTGTAGTGTAATGCCTTTGATTTCTTGATGAAGAACTTCAAGACGTGTAGAAGGTATTGAAGAAATGAGGGGCTGTGGAGCAACAATCTTCTCAATGGTCCTGAAATTCTATGATTCAGGGTATTGTGTAGATAATGAATCTGCAATAACATTTTCAAAGCTGGAAATGTAGGTAAGAAAAAATCAAACTGGTGAAAACAGAAAGCCTAGATATGATGCCTGCTTTGAACTTTAAGAGTTCTATGGTTGGTGCGGACAGTTACTCAAAATTAGGCTCTGAGTAATAAACGATTCTCCACTCAATAAGGGCTGAATTGTTAGCAAGCCGCCCTTTTTTCAGGACTGAATAATCTCTTTCTACTGGAGAGAATTGTTTGAGAGAAGAAAGTGAAGGGGATGCTCTTCACGTTCTTGATGAGCTGAATCAAGACTCCTCCTATAGCCTGGTCTGAGCCATCAGTCTCAAAGATATGGTGGCACTATGGCTTCACCAAAAGGTCTTGTTGTTTTTAATCTAATCAATAATTGAAAAGACTAGTTTGGCGATGTTATTAATAAACTTTCAACAGTAATTTACCAGGCCTATAAAACATTTTTTTACGTACCCTTTACAGAAGAAGGAATGGGCTAACTTAAATGGGCATACACCTTCCTAGAGTCCATACCTTTATCTTCTGAGAAAGATATATAACCCAAATAATCTACTGAAGCCTTCTCAAAAGACACCTTCCAGTTTCATGTTAACGTATTTTCTCTGAGACATTGTAGGGCTTATTAGACTTCAGATGCATGTTCTTCTTGGTCTTTGGAAATAAACATGTGGATGTCCTCTAGATAGACATTGATCGTCTGGCAAATTAGATCTCAGAAAATGTAATTCATAAAAGGCTGAAAGACAGCAGGAGTATTGCAAAGCCCGAAGGGCATCACCGGATATTCCTAATGTTCAAGAGGCATTCGCAATACTACCCTCCACTCATCATCACCTGTTCGAACCTGGTTTAGGTGGTAGGGTCCTCTCAGATCTTCCTAGGTAAACATTTTAGCCACATGAACTGCCTCTAGAATGTCAAACGAGTGTTTGGTGATAACGATCTTTGATAGTTACTAAATGTAACCCCCTTTAATCTGTCCAACACCGATGTTCTGAAGAGCCTTTGCTCAGTTAAAAAAACGAAAGCAACGCTCTAGCAGGATATTTGGATGGAACAATCAGACCGTTCTTAGAATTTGTATCAAGATCGTCTCCTAGACCTTGCTTCTACAAAGTGGACAGAGAAAAGTTGCCCCCTTAGGGAAATAAAGGTTCTGGAAGGATTTCAATTCCACAATCAGAGAGCTGCTGAGGAGATAACTCATTTGCAGTTAACTCTTGAATCATCAAGGTTTTCATGATAGATCTCAGGGAATTCAGATAGTTGTGCATTTGACTGTCTAGCAATCTTATGAGACATTTCTGTGCTTTCAGAATAGGAAAGAAGGTCAGTAATACAATGAGAAATGCAAAACTCCGAGCCCAGGATTAAGGTTTTATCAGACCATAAGGATTATTTTGAGCTTGCAAGTTCATACCCAAATTAATAGGATCATGAGGAGAAGAAAATAAATCAAAGTTAAGTTTCCCAATATGTGTAGCAGTTTAAGACAAAAGCTGAGTTCCCTCTGTGGCTAAACCAAAAGGCACAAGGGTTCAATCAACAGCTTCTATTACCACTGGAATGCCCTCTTTTTGGACTGGGCTCTGATGGTTGGTAGCCCACTGAATATCCAGGAAACACTGGAAGCCCCACAGTCCACAAAACCAGGCACCAAGAGATGTTCAGTATCTCACCTTGTAGTAGTACGAAAACATTTTTTTTAGAGGAGAAGACAGTTGTGTCTGATTAACACTCGCCTCTATTCCTGGCATAAGGGGTGAAGCTTCTAGTCTTCTGACTCCTTTAGGGAACGAATAAGGCATACAGGACAAGAGCCCAGAATATGACCTTTCTGTCCACTGTATAAACGTCACTCTTGTTTACATTGCCTTCATCTTTCTTCAGTTGAAGGATGTCTAGCAACACGCACTTGCATGGGTTCATCTTCTGAATCAGAAGTTAGATGCAACCTTGAATGCTGGTCTTGAAGGAGGATTTTGCCCAGTTTGTTTACGATGTTAGTTTTTTTTTCTGTAAGGCAAGTGTTGATCTGTATGGTCAGTTGAACAAAGTCTCGTAGGGACACAGGGCTGGCAACTCTTGTGAGTTCCTTCTTCAACTCATGCTTAAATCATTTTTTAAATAAGGTGAAGAGAGCTGAATTAGGCTAGTCAACCTCTCTAGCAATGCTTTTGAACTACAAATGAAGGTATGCAGGTCCATGGAACCTTGAATGACTACCAAAATCTCTTCTTGAGTGGAGTATTTAAGGTGTTGTAAACTTTTTTGAATTCCGTAGGGATGGCTGGAAAATTGTCCAAAAGTGAACTGGCATTCAAAGCTAAAGGTATATCCCAAGCGAAGGCATTTCGGTGGTGTAACTGGGAATAACGTCCACCTTGGATTTATCACTGAAATAAACATGGGGCTTAAAGGTGAATTGGACCTGACAAGTGTCTTGAACGGCCTTTAGTTTCCCAGGGTTTCTGTAAAATTTTAATGTGGCTAAGCCAGCCAGCCAGCCAAGGATCCAAAGAGCCTTTCTGCAGTACAACAAAGGATTGGTGTAAATGGATGGAAAGTGTGTCCAAGGTGACCGAAGGAACAGGGACGTCTTTATGAGCGCCTGTGGTCCAGAATCGCCATCGATGCAAATCCCTGGTATTCCTCAGTTATCCTACCACCACTGGACCCTCTCCAGATCACCAAAATGCAGACGCAACATACCTGAAAAAAGAAGCCGGTCGGGAACCAAGGTAGAGTTGAGACAAGATCTCAGCTGGAGGGGAAGTGACCCCTTCCCAAGTCCCTGACCTCAATTTGCAGGGTTCCACTACCCGGGAGTCAATTGCCATGATACGTGCCGCACTGATGCACCAGCCAACCAGAGAGCTTAGGAGCTATCGAGGAGTAGTGATCAACACTTTAATGAGCAGTCTTTGCGCTCTTTGCTTGCAATGCACTGAAAAATGGGGAAGATCATGCCGATAACCATCATGACAAGCTCCTGAATGGTGGAAGTGGCGCACATTAGCAGGGGACCATATCGGGCTCCTACCTCGAGCCTGTTTCAGGATCACTGACCCTCACTAGAGGCGATTAAAGTGGGACTATCTCCAGTGAACGAGAGTGCCGGTGCCTTTGGCAAGGAGCTGTGACAGCTGCGATCCATGCAGAGGAGGGCCGGGCAGCATATCAGCCTGCAGCAATGAGCTGCTGTTTTCCCGACATGAGCAAAATAGGGCAGGACTCTCTTAAGAGGCCCTCTGTAGAGAAGCACTGTGAACTGTAGGTTGTCTGTTTCTAGCGCAGCGCCCACAGCTTTTTGCCCCGAACCTTGCTGTCCCTCACTGACTGGCTTTGGACCTGAGAGATGCCTGCTCTCCCTGGGGAATCTCCGGCCCCCGTTTGACTGATGGGGTCTAAAGAGACTCCATTTGTGTGCTCCCTCCACAAGGAGCTCCCATCCTGGGTGCTCAATGTGAACCAAGGCACATCTTGGACTTGTCAGTCACTGACTTCTACAGAACTACAAAGGTGGCCTCCATTTGTATACATGCCGACTATCACTGCAGACTCCTTTCAGAGTCCCAATTTTTTTATTTAAGGGTCATACTTCTTGTTATAACAGAAAGCCCTGCCTTGGTGAGCCACACCCATCTATGTAAAGCCATGCTTTCTATGCCCTATGGAGAACAGGAGTACAATAAGAGTATGGCTGGAGAGAAACCGAAGCCCTGAAATTGGGCTAAATGCACATCCTTCCAGGTTAAGGATTTCAGTTTTATTCTAATCATCTCTTCTTCTGCCTAAGGAGATGGACATGGGTGTCCCAGAAAACAGCATTTCTGAACTTTCAGCTGGATTTCCTTTCTCACATCATTAAAACTTTGAGCTTCTTTGTAGTCACAAAATCGGTGATCAATCATTTTATTTGATAGGACCAGATTCCCTCTTTCCAAGTGAAGGCCTGTGTGCATGGTTCTGGTAGCAGAATTAGAATAATAGCACTTCCAACTTCCCCTCTCTCAAAAAGCTACACCACATAGACTGGTCAGATCCACCTGATTCTAAAGGAGACCACAGGGAGGCTCTTGGGACCCCCATAACTATGGCCATCTTAGACAGATCTGTCATCAATCTCTGCATATCATTTTCAGGGTTAGCACTATCAATTTAAACCTCACTGACTAGATTCTACCTATGTAGACATTCCTAGGTCCTTCACTAGAACGGAAGGGCCCTTAGTAACTGAAAAGAGAGTGCTATTTAAGTTCCACAACCTCCACTGCCCATGACAGCAGCCATGAAGACATTGAGACCTATCTCTGACCTCATCACAAGTCCCTGAGGTCCTAGAATGTCCCGCCTTATAATCCAAGATTACAAACTCATGTCAGAAATTTCAGTCCACCACCTATATACCTATACAACTGAACAACCTGAAACCCCATGGCCCAAACTTGTTCTCCATCATCTACCCCCTCCCAACCTCTGAGCTAATGCCACAAAAAACTTCAAACATAGACTGGTCAAACAACACCCCGTAACACTCATTGCAGACCTTTACTACAACACTCCCCAAGAACAAGCGAAAACAGATTCATCTTATACACTACCTGTCTGGCAAAATGGAGAACTAACCTAGCAAAGTCCCTAAGAATAACGAATACCACCAACATCCCATACGGTCAAAAACTGATGATTTCCAAATCATGCACCTTCAAAGGCAGCCTTACCATAATTATATACAGAAACAGTAATGTCCTGATCCAAGCCAATGACCTCAACCTGCGCTCATTTGAGCACATATTCCCGATACTAAGCAACTCCATCTCCCAATCCTCTAACAACCCAGCCACAACCCTCCTAAGGGCCAATGGAGGGAACAAAGCACTCAAAATTTGCCAGAAGCTCACACTCCATCTCTACCACTAACTTATAATCTGCTCCTTGCGGCATGTGCCTCTGCTCCTGCTACCATTATTTCTCATGACTCTACCCCAACACCTCGCTCTCTCCTAGCAGCCCTCTTGGCCAGCCCCAACACCTCAACCAGAGCAGCACCCAACACAAACGCCAGTCCTGGATCTCAGCCCAACAACCCCCCGAACAACCCTTCCCATAACCAACACCCCTCCCTAACTCCACACCCTCACCACCCCACACCAAGCAAGGGTGTCCAAAATCCAGCTGAACAGCTGGCACACAACCCCTCTTAACAACCAATCACACAGACTGACCAGAATGAGCCCTGAGATGTTCATGAACGAGGCAGTGGAGATAGCGAACACTTATGACCTTATAACAACCCTGAACCATTCCAAATATAGATAATGTAATTAGCAGAGACTAGGGCTGCCAGGCCACCATAACACTTCATCATATTACCTATGGCACCACCCTCCCAGCAACACACAAGCAGCAACGAGATTAACTGCATGCTCATGAACTGTAGGTCAGCAACTAAGCATGCACCAGAGCTGGCTGAAGCCATCTTATACCACACTTTTGACATTGTGTTAATCACAGAAACCTGGCTAAATTAATCCTTCTATCGATCCTTAACCTTTTAGTCCCTATAGATTACTCCACCAATAAGGACAGAAAGGAATGCCAAGGAGAAGGGATAGCCATCATCCACAAAATAGCATCACCATGGCAGAAGTAAATTCCCTCTCCGATCCCACATTTGAATATCTCCGCACCACCATAAGGCCAAAAGACAATAAAGAGATGAAATGTCACCTCCACTACCACCCACAAGGAAACATGCTTGCCTTCAGCAAACTCCTGTCAGATCCTATAACACACTGCTCTCTCTGTTTAACACCAACAACATAATCCTAGGTGACTTCAACCTCCATTGGAATAATGGGAACGACACACTAATCTAATCCCTAAACAAACTCTTACTCAGCACAGATCTCACCCATCACTGAAAGGGGCAAAGCCACAACAAAAAGATCTATCCTAGATGCCGTTATAGCTCACAAAGAAGCGATTAGCATAAACAACATACTTCCACTTAACTGGTCAGATCACCACATCATTCTGTTGCACATCAATCAAGCAGAAGCACCTCCTAACTAATCTCCAAAAACTCTCCAATGGTCTAGAAACCTCAACCAGATCCCCTTAACTGACCTGGAAGAAAATATGTCTGGTCTACTTCCCCCTCCTACAGACAACCTCACAACAGATGAGCTCACAACTCACTAGAACTCGACGATGAAAACTGGCCTGGACCAGATAGCCCCCCTGAAATAAAAAAGGGTCAGAGACATTCACTCAAGATCCTCGTTCAGCAAAGACCTCAACTCAGAAAGAAGACAAGGAAATAAAAAAAACACATCCCAAAAGAAAAAGCCACCTTCTTCCGCAATGTGCCAGACAAAGCAAGAAACCACCCCAAAGAGCTGTTTAACATCATCAAAGAACAAACTACCAAACCAACCAAAGATTCTTCCTCGTCTCAAAGGAATGCTGCAGCAACTTTGCCAAATTCTTCAATAACAAAAATCACAAAGATTGAACTCTCCCTGGACCACCACATGTGGACTTCCACTAGCAACTCTTCACACGCAACGGAGCACACTTCTTGTCCACAAAAAAGAGGCTTCTTCCCCAGGGACCACCAGACTCAACCAGGGCCCAAGGCCCTCCACAGCACCCAAGAATTGGAAGATATTCAACCCACTCACTGAGGAAGACGTATCAATGGTGATTGCAAGATCTAAGCCGTCATCCCACTACACAGACCCTCTCCCAACCTTCCTGGCAAACAGCCTCAAACAAGCCATAACCCCTCTACGGACCAAGATTATAAACCGCTCCTTGAGCAATGAGATTATGCCTAACTGCCTCAAAGAGGGTGAAATAACCCACCTGCTAAAAAAATCAGACACAGATCCAGAATACCCCAACTGTTTCAGGCCTTGTGTTGTACTGTCTCCAACAATACCTTCCTGGCAAAAATTCTTAGAAAATGTGTTCTTATAGTGATTTACCTTCTGGATCTCCCTTACATTTGCATCTTAAATGTTTTAGGCGGCCTCTGCTCTGCATAGCCACATATAATACATTTGTTTTTGCGACATTATTCTGGGAATATGCTCAACATGTTTGTTATTCAGGGGCTCTTCTTGCTATTTAGTCTGCACCGCTTGTAAAAGGTTGCTTGGAATACATAACATAGTGTATTGTTTTCTTTGCTCATTCAGCAACAACTCCTAATGTTTAGACATAACACGGTTGCGCAGCTTCATCTCCAGCACAATAGTTGGTATCATATAAACTGTGTTCTGTCCCCATGAGGGCCAGATAGGAGAATTCCAGCAGAGAGGGCTGTTCTGTAATGACAGCAGTGCTTGACATGCAGCCCTGCTTAAACTATGCTTACAGTCATGTTGTGGGCCACTATATACACCAGGTATAGGATCTGAAGCCAATCCTAGAGATCACAAATATATCCTAGTGCATACACATTAAGAGTAGACCTAGACAGATATTTAATGTACCATGGTTGGGATGTTTGTCCCATACACTTTGTTAATATTGCAAATTACTATGTTTAATTGAATATGCCTCATGATCTCAGCATATTTGCTTCATAAAAGACTGATAGTTCCAATAAATGTATCGTAAACTTTCTGTGTGTCTTTCTTAAGTTTACTATGGGCGTGCAGGAGTGAGTGAGTAATGAAAGGGGGGTATCTGTTCCCACGGTTCCCTTGGGGACTAGTAGGTCATGTTTGAGTTTGCCGAAATCACATGTTACTCTGGGAAGGTTCAGAGCTCAGATAAGGGCACTGTAAGCTAGTCAGAACTGGACCGACAATCACTGATGTTGTAGAGAGACTCAGTCCCTACATTCTGTCATCCTACTACGCAGTTGTTTTTTTATTGCTTTATTTATAGATTGTTATAGAAAACAAGCAAGATGCATCAATAAAAAAGTGAACAAAGAAATGAAACATAATGGACATCAATAGTGACCAGAGCATATGAGCTGATACACGTTTACAGAGTTTAGGGTAGCACACATTACAATCATCTGTACCGAAAGCAACACCAACAATGCATGACCCAGCTAAGGTATCAACAGGCTCCTAAACAATAGGCGGTAGCATGAATCTTACATTCAATGCTAAGCTTTAACAAAATCACCATTTGACTTTTCCCCAACAGGGTCTCACTAGAGTATCTATATAATGAACTAGCGTCTCCCTCTGGCCTCCTTCAACTTGACGTGCTCAGCTCTATTGCAGCTAGGTAACTCTGGTATAGGCTCCAAAAACTCTTGGGTGACTTTGTGGGGGGAGCAGTTCACTGTATAATTCTGACTGCGTGTTGCAGTATAACGTCCTTAGTCCACTCAGCAACAGTGGGTGCCGGGCTCTAAGCCCTTCGCATTGCTACTCTGCACTTCGCTTATGAGTAAGCTCATATCCACTAATTTGTGTGATTCTTTCTGTAGCTGTCTAGAGTGTCGAGGGAGTGCCAGCAATGGGTCAATAGGGAGAGGCATGCCTCTGATGTTGCTCAACTTTAGGAAAATTAACCTCCAGAAGTTAGCTATGACTGAGCATTTATATAAACACAAGGATTCTATCAATGTGTGGAGGTGCAAAAACATATTTTTAAAGATTTTTTAAATTAATTATGGTGAAGTGATAGGCTCTCTCTTAACGATGAAAAGATGAGAGCACGTGTGCTTGTTTAAAATACCCCTCACACACTAAAAAAATCCGTTAGTGTCATGCTTCATCATAGGGGTCTTCCCGTCCCTATAACGGGGCGGGGCGTGCTACGACCAGACGGACTACGCGGGAGCACTATAAATGTGACAGAGCTATGTGTGGGTGCAGTGGTGATACGTGAGGTGTAGGGATCTAACTAGTGAATGCGAAAAACAAAATTAAAAATTCCCTGGCTAGTAGAACAAATACACTTTATTGGTTTCTCTGGCTGGGAATGTTAAAAAGGGGATGTAGGTAGAGCAATTACTGACTACCAAGTCGACATGTTTCATAGGCAGTCCCCTACTGCCTACTCATCAGGACCAAATCGTGATCCCTACTGTGAATAGCTCAGTTCTATAGAAGTAGGCCTGCTGTCCTACAAATATACCGGCAAAAATAAGCTGGCTATTTGTGCTTCAGGGCATGAGCTGGCCCAAGTGAAGCAAGGCACCAAAAATCAGTGCCAAAAAGTGACCAATGGTCTTTTTCGGTAATTCTCTCAGACTGAGCATTACCAAGTTAGGTGCATAAATCTCGCTGGGTCAGTATTGCATCTTTCACATATCTACTGGGGTGTAATAAGTTCTATTCAGAAATTTAAATTGTAGAAGTCTATGTCTACCATTGAGGGAGATGCGTTTCGTGGACTCGCAGCAGTACCATCAAGTGGTATCATCAAGGATCGTGTCAAGGTTTCCCTATACCTTTCCCCTACCCTCCCCCCTCCTTCTCTGGTGTTCATTGTTATTTCATTGGGATTCTGCGGGTGCCGCATATTTGAGTATCCGATGGGGGTAGCGGAGGTTGCTAGGGATTGTTTATTCTTGCTTTTTTTTCCTTAATCATATTATTTGTTTGGAGCATACTACTATGTACAGTGTGACAAGTTGCGGTACCTTTTTGCCAGTTATTTTCAACTGAGCATTAGTGATAAAATAAGTGCGAGGGAATTCACCACTACTGACTTACATATTAGATGCTTATGCTGGAATGGGAGGGGACTGTCCTGTCCCAAAAAGAGTAAACAGGTGCTGGCTTATCTTGCGAGACATTCCATTCAGATAGCTTTCCTCCAGGAGACGTACTACACACACCTTCCAACCCACGGGTTTGCCACATCACGGAGTCCAGCTACAGTGCCTACTCACGCGGGTGTGTATCCTAGTTCACCACTCTCTTTCCTTTTGTACCCTTTCGGTGGTGATGGACCCGGAAGGTAGATTCCTACTAGTTCAGGGATCTCTTGGGTGTATGCCAGTACTACTTGTTAACATATATTCCCCAAATGTGGGCACTCCTGATTTTTTTCTCCAAAATAACTTGGCACATTGATCGACTTAAATAGGAAATTATGTTAATGGGAGGAGATTTCAATCTCACATTAGTCCCCACCACTGACACTACTGGACCGTGCTGTGTCACAAAACCGCAGGCCACTAGAGATCTTCTTGCATTACTACGTTCAGCCATGTTAGTGGACCCTTGGTGCATTAACTACCCTGAGTCTCGAAACTACTCCTTTTATTCGGCACCGCATCGAACTTGGTTCCGAATCGACCATTGGTATCTCACGCCACAGCTTCTTTTAGAGGTGCAGAAGGCAGAGTATTTCACCCACACTCTTTCCGATCATTCCCCGATAGTTGCTTTCCCATTGATCCCTAAACGTCCCTTATGGAGGTTCCCTATGAATGCTTTGCTGGATTCAATCAATCAGTCAATCAAACATATGTAGGGCATGCCACTCACCCGGGAGGGTCTCAAGGCGCTGTGGGAGCAGCGGGAGCAGCTACAGGTCAAACAGCCAGGTCTTGAGATGTCTCCTGAAGGTCGGCAGGTCTTGGGTCTGACACAGGTGGATGGGAAGGGTGTTCCATGTTTTGGCGGTGAGATGGGAGAATGATCTTCTGCCGGTGGTCTTTCGGAGGATGCGTGGGACTGTGGCGAGTGCAAGGTCGGCAGAACGGAGCTGGCGGTTCGGGGTGTAGAAGGATAGTCGTTTGCTGAGGTATGCTGGTCCGATGTTGTGGAGCACTTTGTGAGCGTGGGTGAGGAGCTTGAAGGTGATCCTCTTGTTGACCGGGAGCCAGTGCAGATCTCTGAGGTGGGTGGTGATGTGGCTGTGGCAGGGGAGTCCAAGGGTGAGGCATGCAGAGGTGTTTTGTATGCTTTGGAGTCTCTTCTGGAGTGTGGTTGTGGTTCCTGCGCAGAGGGCGTTGCCGTAGTCCAGCCTGCTGCTGAGTGCTTGGGTGACCGTTCTTCTGGTTTCGGTGGGAATCCATCTGTAGATCTTGCAGAGCATGTGGAGGGTGTTGAAGCAGGAGGAAGAGACCATGTTGACTTGCTGGGTCATAGAGCGCGTTGAGTCCAAGATAAGCCCAGGATAAAGCCAGGTTGCGTGCATGGTTGATAGTTGTCGGGGCGGCACCCAGTGTGGCCGGCCACCAGGAGTTGTGCCATGCAGAGGGGGTGGAGCCAAGGATGAGGACCCCCTTCTTGTCCGAGTTCAGTTTCAGCTGGCTAGTCTTCATCCCTCTGCGACGGCCTTCATTCCCTCGTGGAGGTGGGATTTGGTGGTGGCCGGGTCCTGTGGTGAGGGAGAGGATCAGCTGGGTGTCGTCTGCGTATGAGACGATGTTGAAATGGTGTACTCGGACGATGTTGGCGAGCGGTGCCATGTAGATGTTCAAAAAGGTCGGGCTGAGGGATGAACCTTGGGGTACGCCACAGGTGATTGTGGTGACTTTGGACCTGAAGGGGTGGGGGGAGGCGGACTCTCTGCGTTTTCTGCCGGCGAGGAAGGGAGTGATCCAGTCCAGGGCTTTGTCTTGGATCCCTGCATCATGGAGGCGTGTGTGCAGGGTGTTGTGGCAGACGGTGTCGAAGGCGGCCGAGAGGTCCAGGAGGATGAGGGCCGCAGTTTTGCTGTTGTCCAGTATGGTTTTGATGTTGTCGGTGGTGGCGATGAGGGCGGATTCGGTGCTGTGATTGCTGCAGAAGCCGGATTGAGAGGAGTCCAGGACGTTGTTTTCTTCCAGGAAGTGGGTCAGTTGTTGGCAGCCTTCTCAATGACTTTCGCCGGGAATGGGTGCAGTGAGATGGGTCGGAAGTTCTTGAAGTCCTTTGGGTCCGCCTTGTTTTTTTTTGAGAAGGGCGTTGATCTCGACTTTTTCCCAGCTTTCTGGGAAGGTGGCGGTCTCAAAGGAGCTGTTGATAATCTTCCTGAGTTGGGGTGTGATGATGTGGTGGGGGCAGGGGTCAGAGGGTGGGCCGGAGTGGATGGTGTTCATGATTTGGACGGTGTCTTCGTAGTTGACGTGGTGCCAGGAGAGTAGAGGGTCGATGTGCTTGGTGGGTGCAGAGTCAGGGGTGATGGCATTTGTTGTCGGTATCTGGGTGTCGAAACTGTTGTGGATGTCTGCGATCTTGCGGTGAAAGAAGGTAGCCAGGGAGTCACAGAGTTCTTGTGATGGCGGTATGGCATTGGAGCAGGAGCTGAGGGTGGCGAGTTCTTTCACGATGTTGAAGAGCTCTTTGCTGTTGTGTGTGTTGTTGTCGATGCGTTCTTTGAAGGAGGTTTTTTTGGTGGATCGGATGAGTTGGTGGTGTTTGCGTCTGGCGTTTGTGAGGGCTGCGTGGTTGTCTGGTGTCTGGTCATTGCGCCAATGTTTCTCGAGTCTTCTGCAGGTGTGCTTGGCGTTTTGGAGGTCGGCTTTGAACCAGATGACTCTTGTGCTGATGCGCCTGTTGGAGGGTTTCCTTATCGGGGCGAGGTGTTGGTGCGGTCATCGATCCATTATCTGAAGTTGTTGGCTGCTGCATCGGTATCGGAGTGCTCGGGTGGGGGGTCTCGGGCAAGAGTGGTGGTGAGCTGGTCTTCAGTGACTTTTTTCCAGCTGCGGTGTGGGATACCTTGTGGTTGGTTGTGTGCGCTGTATTTCTCGAAGGAGAAGTGGATGCAGTGGTGGTCAGTCCAGTGGAGTTCGGTGGTGTGACTGAAGGTGACGTGTTCGCTGGCGGAGAAAATGGGGTTGAGCGTGTGGTCGGCGGAGTGGGTGGGTGTTGTGACTAGTTGTTTGAGTCCGAGGTTGGTGATCAGCTTTGTGGAGTTGCTGTCGTTGGTGTTCTCAAGGTGGAAGTTCAGGTCTCCGAGGAGGATGTAATCTTTTTTGCGAGGGTATGCGTGTTGATGAGGTCGGCGATGGATTCACTGAACTGTGGTCAGGGTCCCGAAGGCCTGTAGACGAGTGTTCCTCTGAGGGTGGTGTTGTGATCGACGTGTATCTGGAAGCGTAGGTGTTTGGCCGTGCTGAGGGAGTCTTCGGTGTTGGTTGAAATGCTGATGGTGCTCCTGTGGACGATAGTGATTACTCCTCCTGGTCTGTTGTTGTTACGATCCCTGCGGGTGATCTTGTAGCCGTCCGGGATGGCTATGGCTATGTCGAGCGCCGAGGAGTTGTTCATCCAGGTCTCTGTCAGGAATGTGACGTCCGGGGCGGAGGAGTAGAGCAGGTCCCAGAATTTGACAGCGTGCTTGTGGATTGAGCGGGTGTTGAGTAGTACACAGCTGAGGTAGTTGTGGCCAGCAGTGTTGGGGTGGGCAGGGCGTGCCGGTGTGCGCTGGCTGGTGCAGCTGCAGTTTCATCAGGTGAAGGATCCATGTGTGAGTTTCGGGGTGGCCTGGAAGCAGGTGGTGGATCGGCCAGTGTTGAGCACGTGGAGGGTTATGGTGTCATAGCGGCGTCGGCGCTGGGTGCCGTCCAGGGGCGGACGGGCGTAGACGGGCTTGCCTTAAGCATGCTCGCTGCAAGGGGAGGGGGACAGGAGCAGAGACAGGGGGTGGGAGCGGGCTGGATCGGTGGGCTGGGCCCCAGGGGCAGCAGCAGCGGGAAAAAACAACACGCAAATAAAGCAGGGACAGCTAAAAATACAGTCACACAAATACAGGGGCAAGACCAGGAAAAGGCCTTCACCCAGACAGATATAGAACAGTGCAGAGATACGGGAGGCATGGTGGGGATGGCGGCAGGAATAAAAAGCGGCGGGGCTGCGGGCGGGCTGCAGGCACGAACCCTGCTTAGAGGAAGCACAGAGGCTGGAGCGACGAGGTGTAGAGGCGACGCTGCTGCGGAGAGTGCTGGCGTGGACCGGAGTCTGGTTTCAGTATTCCGCAGTGAAGTAGGGGATGCTATTGCAGAATACTTTGAGTCAAACTAAGGATCCGTAGAATCACAACTTAGACTTTGGGATGCCTTCAAGGCGTATATCTGAGGTGTTTGTATCTCAAAACATGCCGAAGTCCTACACTCCATCCTGGCCGAATTGAAAAAAATGAACAAAAACTAAAAGATATTTCATGCTCTCCTGCAAACCACCCCGACATTGAAAGTGCTCCTAGATCCTTCTGCCTACATGACTGAATCCACTGATGCTCCTGCCGGTGAAGTCAAATATATGGGAAAATATGCCAGAGCACGTGTATACGGAGAGGGGGAGAGACCTGGTAGAACACTTGCACATCTCCTTAGACCACAATACCAGCCTACATTTGCCACACAATTAGACACTGATTCAGGAGACTCACTAATGAAAGGGACGGACATCAACATGGCTTTTCTTGACTATTACACTAAACTATACCAGACAAGACACCCGCCTACGGGACAGGCCCTAAATGATTATCTACAAGAGATCGCTATGGTGTGCCTTGAAGAGGGACAGCTGGATTTCCTTGCCGCCCCAATCATCGCTGACGAAATTAAACAGGAAATAAAAGATCTAGCTAGCAGTCCCGCCCCGGGGTCTGATGGGCTTTCTGCGGATTTTTACAAAGCTTACCAACATAAGCTTGCTTCCCGTCTCCTTGAAGTATATGACGAAGCGTTACAGAGTGGCTCCCTCTCACCAACAATGCGCGTGATTGGTGTCACACTGCTACTTAAACCAGACAAACCCCCTCATAAATGCCAGTCCTATAGGCCATTATCTTTACTTAACCACAACTATAAAATCCTTACTAAAATACTTGCTACTAGACTCGCATTACTAGTCGACACACCACTGTATCCCTTCCAAGCAGGTTTTATTCCAGGACGGTCCACGATGGTAAATTTTTGATTAATCAAATGGAACCTACCCTGCTTGCGGCAACAGTGATGCTGGATGCCGAGAAGACCTTTGATTCTTTAGAGTGGCCTTTTCTGTATGCAGTCATGCAAAAGTTTGGAGTCCCCATTGTTTTTTTAAACTTGGTTCGCTTTTGTATTCTTCTCCGGTTGCCCGATTGAAGGTAAACGGTATGATTATACCTCAGTTTGGTTTAACACGGGGCACAAGGCAGGGATGCCAGCTTTCACCCTTATTATTATTTATAATAGCTATGGGCCCGCTTGCTTGTCATATTCAGGAACGACATTTACACCGTGGCTTGCAGCTGCATACAGGCCCACTCATAGCATCTTTCTATGCAGATGACGTAATGTTGTTTGTGCGCAAATCGGCTGAGAATCTTTCCCATCTCTTTGGAGTGCACTGGGGCTTTGTCATTAATTGGGCCAAGTCTGAAATATTTTCCTTGACCCCTTCCATCACTCCATGTGATCTTGAATTCCCTCTACGATGGTGCACCAACCTTCCTAAATATCTGGGCATCTATTTACACTGTAGTGCCCCCGAGGTTATCCGCTTAAACTATGGTCCTCTAATTGGTCATCTCGAAACACAAATCACTAAATGGACAAAACCTCTGCTCTCTATTGCAGGCAGGATCGCCATTATAAAGATGGTGGTATTGCCACGTTTTTTGTACCTTTTAAAAAAATATTCCAATAACTTTAACAGTGACTTTTTTTAACACACTCTGTTCGCTCCTAATACGACTAATCTGGGCAGGCAAACAACCACGAGTCAACTGGGCCACGTTGACTATGCCGTTTGAACAGGGAGGTTTCGGGGGCATGGATTTCTATCTATACTACTTGGTCGCCCAGGTTCACTTTACGTACTACTGGTATTACACCAAGACGCCTGACTGCAATATCTCAAATCTGACAGATCACAGATATATCCCCATTCATTGTCATGTTATTACCCCAGGGGTTCTCACGATGCCCCACAGAAATTCAAACAGTCCCCACAATATGTTGGGCATAGACTAAGTTGTGGAAATACCTGCACTATACATCACTAACCTCCCACATTTACCATTGGCAGACAACCTGTCAACACCATGGAAACGCTTACTTAGAGAACACTACTTAAACATAAACTATTTAAAATTGGCGAGCTGTGCTGAGAATCCAGACCATGCTCGACGGCTGAGTTGGCTGCGCGTGGGGCTGCCACACACACATGGACCATTTCTTACTCCACAGAATTTGTGGCTCTTTTTTAAAGACTTTACCAGACACGTCGTCTGAAGCAGATGACTTCCCGCCACTCACACTTGTCATAGCCTCACCAGACAGCGTTCACCTAGTTTCACGCATTTACCATTTATCTCTCTCCCTTTGTCAGGTTGTGGGCACTAAAGCACGCACATCCTGGGAGCAGGATTTGGATATCACTATCACCGACTATATATGGCGTTATTGTTGTTCTCAGATTCGATACGTCTCTAGTAATTACCGACCGAAATCGCTACGTTTTAAATATCTCCATAGGGTTTAATTTACTCCCAAACTATTGTCCTAAATAAACCTTGCGCTGTTGAACGCTTGCAAGAGGTGGGTGCTCCTGAGGCTGATTTTTCGCATCTGGCTTGGTACTGCACTCCTATAAACACATATTTGGAGGAAATTTTTAGATACCTGTCTGCCATGGTGGAGCACACTATACCCCCTAAACCCGTAGTCATATTGGGATGTTTCAATCCACTCAAGAGAAGCATTAAATGATTCTCTGCTATTGCCTTATTGATCGCCAAGCGACAGGTCTCAATACATTGGGGCCGAACACAAACTCCATCAGTGCAAGCATGGCTTCGTGACCTCACTTACTGTGATACTATGAGTGACATATATGCCACACTTTTACCTGCTACTTCAAGTCCATGTGATATTTGGCAACCTCTTAGAAACTATTTGCAAGCCCACTCCATAGATAATGAATCATACAGGAAATCCTTCTAATGGGGGAGATGTACCTGTTGACGGGACTGGGAATTAGGGGTTCTGGACTCGCCCCTAGATTGAGTAATATGTAAGAGCTGTGACAATAATGGTATTATGATAAAGGACCGCGTCATACCTGTACTGTGAATATTACTTGGTTCCCTTTTAAATTTTTTTTTTTTTTTTATGTTATGTAGAATGACAGGGAATGTTTCCTATCTGTCAAAACAATCCTGATGGCCCGGCAACTTGCAGGCCACCTGCCTCTCAATCACTGCTTGGTTGTAATATTTCTTGAAAAATACAATAAAAGTTAAAAAAAATAAATAAAAAAAAAAGGATTGTGTCAAGGTCATTTTGTCACCCAAGTCTAGCTTTAGTGTAGGTGTTTTTGCGTAAGTCCTGCACTAACCTCTAAATGATATATATTGTCTTATTAGGAGAGTCGACGTGTAGTATGTGAGATAGGGGGGCAAACTTGGGCGACTCCAGCGTGTTTTCATTGAGCAGTCGCAGAGAACATGCCGCACTCTGAAGAAGTGAAACCTCGTCAGCGGGAAAGTAGTATGATTCTCAGCCTCAATTTTGGCCCAACTGCAAGCTGTGCCTTCTGTAAAGAGATCTCCAATTTTGGTGATATTAATTGTACCCAATACCCTAACTACATCTTTTTCCTTGCAGGTTGGCAACCACCGGCACCATTCCAGAGGCGTCAGGGGGGAATACAAAATAGCTCCCGCCTGCTTGTTCAATAGGTTGTGCCTCGCATGCACCTTTGTGTTGATTGAGTCCAAGATCCCAGCACTTCTAGATGGAGGCGAAACAATGACACCACTAGAGGGTCAGGGGCAGCAGCCACTTTTTTAATTTGTAAGTATGGGAGACCTGTGCTCTGGTGGACCAATAGGAAGTGTGTGAGCACTGCGCTATTCTGTAATAGAGCTCTAGATCAGGAGCGCCTAATTCCCCCCCCCTCCCCCATGGTGTAGGGAGAGTGATAATATTCCACAGAGCTCGGGATTACGTACCAGCTAAAGCCACCTTCACCAATAGTGATCTAAGTTGTTTGAAGAAATGTGAGGGGAGGACCATCGCAATATTGAGAAACAGGAAAAGGAATCTAGGTTACACCACCATCTTCGTCAGGGAGATACGACCTAATAACGACAGAAGAAAGCGAATCCGGCGCTCTACCTCCTCCTCCAGTTTGGTAATTGCCCTACCATAATTCTCAAGAAATAGCATCTCAGGGTTCGTGTGAACCTGAATACCCAGATATCGAACTGAATCTGTGGAGCGTGAGAGGGGGAAGTCCAACTCAATAGGCTCCATAGCAGGCGTCAGTGGAAATATTGTGGACTTATTCCACTTTATCTTAAGGCCAGAAAACTCCCCATATCTCACTACTTCTCTTAGCACTGGGGATAAGTTAGTTTCAGGGTCTCTAATGTATAAGAGTGTATCGTCTGCATAAGTGGAAACTATTGAGTTATATCCAGGGAAGTGTATCCCTCTGGGCCCATGGTATTCCCTAAGTGCACATGCCAGCGGCTCTGCGACTATTGTGTATAAAAGTGGTGAAAGCGGGCATCCCTGACGGGTGCCTCTGGTAATCTTGATCGGCGCAGTCACCAAGTCTCCCACAATAATCGTGGCAGATGGAGAATTATTTAACACCCCTATTAGTTGTAGGAAAACTTCTCCTACACCCATTCTTCTCAATACAGTAGACATTAAGGCCCATTCAACAGAGTCAAAGACCTTCTCTGCATTAAGGAAGACTGCTGTGGCCTTGATCTCTGGCACCATCGCACCCAAGGACTCCTGTTGCTGGAGGGAAAGGGAGTCATTCGCTACCAATTGGGGCAGAGTGCACGCGGCCTCTACCGGGGCTGGTATCACAAGATGGGCTGTTTTCGGGAGCGGACCTAACCATTTTTTTAGCAGGTTGATATGGTAGGTTTGTACTTTGGAGGGTTTTACCTGTACTTTATATGTGGTTTTCTCTACTGTCCCCACCACCTTATAGGGGCCCATCCACTCTGCCTTAAGTTTACTTGTGGGGTACCCTGTTCCGTCAGGATTTCCCTGGGAAAGCCTACCCTGGAGAAGAGCTTAATGAGTTTCTCTGTGATAGTCTTGGCGGTTGGTGCTATTAGGTTATAGGCCTCAAGTTAGCAAGTGGAATAGTTCACTATGACTAGGGCATATTTATGTCCTTTTTTTTGGTTTTCGACAGAGGACCAATTAAATCCATCCTAATTCGCTCAAACGGATTGCTGACAACTAGGAGTGGTTGAAGGGGAACCAGGGGAGGATGGTAAGGATTTCTCCTCTGACACACCTCGCATTTCTGACCGTGTTTCTTTATAGACCCATACACCCCAGGCTAGTAGAAATGTCTCAATATACTCTGTGTGGTTTTCTCTGCCCCGTGTGTCCCGCTGTGAGGTACGCGTGGGCGAAAAAGAGCACCTACTCCCTAAAGGCCAGGGGTACAACTCTGGGGGGATTCATCAGGATTTGCCTTTCGGTATAAAAGACCTTTGTCGATAAATAACCGGGGATAAGTCATGGGTTTGGTGGGATCAGAGATTTGGGCCGCTTGCCAAGTGTGTTGTAAGGTAGGGTCGTTGACCTGGGTGTATTTGAAGTTTTTGTTTAGGAGCTAGGGTTCAGTATTTGTGGGGGTTTTCTGGGGTTGCTCTCCTTTCTCCCTTTGTAGAGGACTGCAGAGTGGACAAAAACATCTCCAAGAACCCAGGATTCTCAGTCTTTATTATTAAGTTCTTGGGGAGTTCACCCAACACCCCCCTGGACTCTGTATTTGGATCCTTTGATGGGTTTGAGGGAAACTTCCGCTAAAGGGTAGGGCTTGATATCCCCGTGCACCCACCGTATATGTACCATGGTGTCCGTTATGATTTGGTTAGAGTCCAACAAAGCCATGACCCACCGTCCATTTATTTGTACACTTATGTAGAAGGCACTCCCCAACTCAGTGGTGTGCAGGACTGTTCTTGGGGCGTAACTGACATCCATTGGCTAATCTTGAGTTTTTTTTATGGGGGCATAAATGGTCTATGTGCACTCACCGCACACGAAACACTGGTGTCCCTGATGTATAGGTGTGTCTGCTTTATATGGCCGGTACGGGTATAGGCGAGGTCCTCTTGTCATGCTTCAGTAGGATGGCCAGGTTTTTCTATTTTCCCATAGAGGGACACGAGGCTGGGTGTGGGAGAATGTTTTGGCCATCGCGACCGCTTGTTCTGTGGTGAGGTGGGTATGTTGTCTCAGCCACTGCTGAGTATTAAAGGGAAGAGCTTCTAGATATTGCTTCAAGTATATCATGTCCATTATTTCCTAGGGGGAATAATGGAAGAGGCCGCCCCCCACTCAATCAAATTTCAACAACAAGGGCCTCCCCCACCTCACACCTATTCTCGTTCAACCACTGGCAGAGTAAAATGGCTGTTTATCCTGCTGCCCTAGATACGTTCCTTAACACTAATTTAAAGGGTCATGGTGTGTTCTTGCATTCATAACAAGTTACACCCAGTTCCAGTCCCACTCTCAAATTGTGAAAAAATATAAAGTGAGCAAAGAGAGAGTACCTCATGGTAGCAATACCTGAGGGGGTTCCTGGCAAGCACTTGCCAGTTTACCCACTTCTCATCATCGGACACTCTCTCTTTGTAGTGAGTAAAGAACGAAAAGAAAGCACACAAATAGTGATTCCCCAACTACTACTAGTGTGGTGCACGAATAGAAACCTATATGTCCACTTGTCTAAATGAAAAGTGAAAAAATGTGTGTACACCTAGAACCCCTGTGATAGCCAAGAGTAATCGGCCATCACTGCTAAAATGTGGAGAGACTTGCTAGCTTAAGAACTTTATTCTGATGCTGCAAGAACTCCCAATTAAAAATGGTTCTTTCTATACCATATACAGTTACTCAATGCCGACATGTTTCATTGCTATAAACTTCAGCAACTTTGAGGGATAGATTGGTCCATACCCGCACCCCGGCTAAGTCGCAACCAGGTACGCTCCCCACTGGTAATTACCCGTGTGGTAGCTGTTCTGTGTGTGGTCTTACTAGTGTCACCAAAAGTGTTGCATTCAAGATGGAAGAACGTGGCATCCTAACCGCTTCAGTAATTGTAACACGTCACACCTAATTTACAGGCTGATGTGTAGTTGTGAGTTGTACTATATCGGACTTACTTCACGTAAAGTGAAAACCCGTATACAAGAGCACGTCAGCACAATCAAAGCCAAAAAACTCACCACCCGTCTTGTGCAACACTTAACAGAGAAGGGACATGACCACAGGGACCTAAAATGGACAGTCCTAGAGAAAGTGGTTGGTGAGACACACAATATCGAAGCTATTTTAGCTCGGAAGGAAGCTAAATGGATATTCTCAGATAGAGGGGATCAGGAGGGACTTGGAATGGAATAAAGTGAGCAGACGCTGATGGTTACACTGACCGGGTGACGGCAGTCTTGAACCCAGACCACTCAGCAGTTAAATGTTCTTTTCCATCCTTCATGCACATCTTAGTTACAGTACTCCTCAGGGAATTGCAGACACAATCTATTCTGGCTGGTCCTGTCTCCCCCTCCTTCCCCCTATTTTTGGTTGTGCAGTCGGGTTTTGGCAATTCACTAATATTAGTCGCAAGTATCTTTGGTATTTGGTTGCCCTTTGAAGGAGTGCCCCACATGATATTTACTTTTGCACCACATTATTTTAATTTTTGTTAATAGTGGTGATAATAAGTTGCAGTGTTCATAATATATAAATGGCCCCTCAAAGGTTGTTATTACTAGACATCTTGTATATTAAATATTGGCTTTGGATCCACAACAGCACTTCATTTCCGGCCCCCTGCCCACCAGTATCCCCGCACTCGAAAAAGGCCTTTTTTCCTGGGACATATAGTTTGTGCCAAGCACACCTCCGAGATTCAGAATTTCAACATACTTTATTAACGTTATAGGACCCGTTCCAAAATGACTGTCTGCCGCTGGATGACGTGACACGCTACGCGTCATCACGTGGTTTTACGTCCTTAGCAGTGTTTATTGAGAGACGGGACCAGAAGCAAGCGGGAGTATCGTTTATGACCGAGACGACTCAGCCTCGGTAAGGAGGGTTCTTAAATGGGGACGTGCCGTGAAGTGTGATGTGGGGAGCTGCGTGATGATGATCACGATTTAAAAGCCAGATTTAAAAGCCCGAAGCTTTAGAGGTAATTTGTGAAGGTGAATCTGTGTCCACGAGTAATGGGTGAACTTTGAATAGCAGCGCCCCAAACCACTTCTGTTTTAAGGTCAAGGCAACACAGTTCGGACAATGGGACTGTCAGTTGGCTTCCCCAGGCTGGGCTCCAGGTGCATAGCACAATGTTAGTGCAGAGATATAACGATCTTATGTCCTCACTGTATTTGTGTGTGTTGCTCTGCAGGGGGCCAGATATTAATTGCGCCACATATTAATTGCGCCACCAGATGACACGTGATCTATTGACACTGTGTCGAATGCCTGTGATGGTTGCAGGTATGCAGTAACTAGCAGCCATCAGGTAAACAGCAGATAGTTTTATTCTGTGTGTCTTGTACATGTTTTATGTGGTTATCTTCACTTTTGTAGATACATGAAGTCCTGTGTTTGGACTAACATTTCATTTCCGCTGAGTGTGTTTTTAAATATCACTACAGGTCCTGTGAACCAACAAAAGTAAAGATTGAAAACAGAACTCCGTTTTTGCCCTGACGAAGTTGCTGAAATTTATAGCAATGAAACATGTCGGCATTGAGTAACTGTATATGGTATAGTAAGAACCATTTTTAATTGGGAGTTCTTGCGGCATCAGAATAAAGTTATTAAGCTAGCAAGCCTCTCCACATTTTAGCAGTGATTGCCGATTGCTCTTGGCTATCAAAGGGGTTCTAGGTGTACACACATTTATTCACTTTTCATTATTTGTGGAAGTGAGGAGCGCCCCTGGATATGCCCCAGTAGATCTCTATAGAATTGTGGATCATCAAAGTTAGTGCCGTAAATATTAGCAATTAATAGATCCAGTCCTTGGCCCGTACACCTAGAGATGGTATACCTACCCCTGTGTCGGTATCAATGTCCTCTAATGTTATGTTATAATGCATTTGTATCACACACGGATACTCAGGAGTGAAAACAGAGAATCTGAGGTTAGTACGCCAAGTTAAATAGTAGGGTCTTTAGCTGCTTCTTGAATAGCCTGATATCGTGAATGTGCCGTAATTCCAAATTTTGGGTTGACCCAGGTTAGGACCCCTCTTGCGTGCGTGGAAAAGCCGGCAGCATGGAAGGGAACATGTAATCAACTGGTAGTAAGTAGTTTGCTGTCGAGGGGCAAGTGAATCTCCTGTAAGAGGGCAACATCTATGCGGTGCCTAGTAGGGTACGCCAGCACCTTTCGCAGTTTTTAAAATCTTTGAGTCCCATAACGTTCCATGTTAGGAAGCGCGCCTTTCTACTTTGCTCCAGGACAGTTGGTTAACTTTTCTGTCTACACCTTTACTGTGACTGCTTTACTACCCTGTAGATATATCAGTAGGTAAACGCTTTTGGTGAGATAGATAAATGTGTCCAAATTAACAGACCCTAAATCCCCCTTCCCCCACGCCTTGCAATCTCCAACTTGTCATGGTCTGAAAACCCCCTTCCCCCCAATTCAAAACATGCCTGGCATAGTGCCATTAAATGGGTAACACACAGGGGCGGATGTTACCCCAGCGCCGGATGTTACCTCAGCGCCGGATGTTACCTCAGCACCGCCTAGTATCTCTACATAGTAGAGGTCTAGTAATGCCATCAAAACTTAGAATATACAACCAGAGAGTGTAGGATACCATGAACTGTGATACTGGTGTCAAGACCCGCTGTCCCTGCCCATGTAGTGCCCAAACAACTTTAACTGGACGGTGAAGGACCTCATAGGTTACATATTTACGATGAATATGTCCGCATCTATTGGATGCAGTTCTTTATGTTCAATTAGCAATGTCCCCATGCTCTTTCAGGGGCAGGAGACCAGATCCCCTCGGTGTTGCAACACATATGGTAAAGACGTGCATCACCTGCCCCTCGAAGGTCTCACAAGGAATTATGCACAACACTGTGTTAGTCTTGCTCCTCTATGCTGTCACCGGCGGCCTCAGAAAGCTTCTCTGTCTCGCCGCACCACTTGCAATATTAGGGTAGTCCCTGAGGGCTGCCTGCAAAGACTTGGGGCCCATGAAAATCCTTGACTTGCCATTTAAATTCACCCTTGGTCTGGCGGGGTAGAGCATTGCTTATTCAAGATTGCAGTCTTGGAGTTTGAGTTTCAAGGGGGCAAACTGGCGTCTGGCTTCCTTTACCCTCGAAGTGAAGTCCAGAAACAGCGAAATCGAAGAGCCCTCAAACTGCAGCTCTTTTCACTCTGGCCTCCCTCAGTGCGGCATATCTGTTTCTATAATTCAATAGTTTAGCGACGATTGAGCGAGGTGTAGCTCCCAGCGGTAGTCTAGGGCCCAGGGAGTGATGAGCGCCCTCCACTACAAACATGGGAGAGAAGATATCATGGCCCAGTAATGATACTAGAACTTTCTCTATTAACAAATCAGTCTTACCCATGGGCTTAGTTTCCGGAAGACCGTTAATGCAAATATTACCTCTTCTAGATCTGGCTTCCAAGTCTTCGGCCTTGTCTTGCAGGGCAGCGAGGATCTTCCCCATGTTCTTTTGAGCCGCATCCGTCTCCATATGAGACTCTTCAATCTCCGTCATGCGACGCTCCGTCATGCTGAGACATTCGGCTTGATTATCAACCCTCTGTGCATTACAGTCCATACGGTAAGCTAATGAATCAATTTTGCCGTCTATGGTGGACAGCCTTTTCTGCATTGCCGACAGGATTTAGCGTATGTCTTCGGACGAATCCTCTGTTATATCAGTCTGATTATCTGGGGATTGTGCCTCACCCACCTCTTTATTTCTCGAATTGCGCTGTTCAAACTGCAGCTTAGATTGTGATTTATCAACCTTGCCCATTTCCGCAGGAGGTGCAGGGCTGAATTGAGGTAGTCCCCAATGTCCGCCTCTTTGAAATATCTCAGTCCCACAGAGTCGAGCGGCGCCTGGGAGATTGGCCCACGCAGTAACTGAGACACAAGGACAGGTTGTTATATGTGCAGCTGAGTGCAAGCGGAGAATCTCCGGGTCGTGCTACAGAGGGTCCCAGGGCACTTTTCAGCACAGGGGATGCAAGTTCAGCACGCGCTCCAGGCCCCACGCAGCGTGCCCGCAACTCTTCAGGGGGAGCAGGCGGCAAAATAGGCAGGCAGGTCAATCAAGCACCAGTTGCCTCTCACCTTGGCTGTAGTTAGATCTGTTCGGCGCCCCAGGTCCGCCGGTAATCGTGCCACCTGGCAAGGCACTGCCGATATAGGTAAGGGTAGGCCACCGCTCCTGCAGGCTGGAGACCAGGCCCAATCTGCACTCCCTCCGTCTCCGGGGAGCAGCTGTCTAGCACGGGGTAGCCTCAGCCCAGGAGGCCAACAGTCAGCGCACTAACCAGGCTCCACACCGCAGCACCCACAGCATCTCAGGGAAGGCAGACAGCGGCAGCCCGAGCAAGCCGGCCACTCGAATGAAGGCCGCCTCTCCCTCCAGTAGCCAGGAGGTCTGCCTGGTGCCGCTGGAACTGCCAGCTGCTCTGCTGATCTCACTGCAGGCCGCAGCACCCAGGCCCAGCAGGCTGCTCCCTGCCTCACTGCTTCAAATCGCCCCAGGGCGTCTATGTGCGACAAGCAGGACACCGATTGGTCGCATTTCGACTGGGCACCTCACCACAAGTCGCACTTTATGTTGATTTGTGCTATGGGATCAGAATTCCTTAAGGATGTTTGTGATGGCTTGTGGAGTATAATCAAGACGCAGCCATCTTGTGCTCAGGCAAGCTCCGCCTCCAATACACAATTATGCTTTTCCAGGAGAATCCGTGCAACATTCTCTCCCAATTCAACCAACCCTTTAACACCAATAAACTACTCAATTCACACCAGTCATGTTTCAGGAAGGGATACAGCACAGAAGCAGCGATACTGAATATAGCTGATGACGTACACAAATCCCTAGACCTAAACAGATGCTGCATGCTCATCCTCTTAGACCTATATGCGGCCTTCAACACAGTCGACCATAAGCTACTTTTGAACTCCCTACGACGACGAATCGGAGCAAACGGCACAGTTCTGAAGTGGTTCACTTCATTACTGCACAACCGCTCCCACCTAATAAAAATAAATAACTTGACTTTTGATATTCTGCCATCACCTGGGTGTTCCCCAAGGCTCAGTACTCTCACTGACACTCTTCAACATCTACATGGAGCCCCTCAACCTAATACTCAAGCAAACATTGCCTACCACCTTTATGCAGACAATATTCCGCTTTGCCTAGAAATATCGTCTTTAACCGACATATGCCGGCTTAATGCCACACTCATAAAAGTTCAGAACTGGCTATTGTACAACCACCTCAAACTCAGCCAAGAAAATACTGAAATTCTTGTTTTGTCCAACCACGGCCAATCACCACAGACCCAAACTGCAAGCTGACTCTGGTAGAGTCCACCAAATCTCTTGGGATCACCCTGGACTCAAGTTTGAACATGAGCACACACATTAGATCTACAGTGAAGGGCGCCTCCTATAACTCCTCAACAAAATTAAGCCCTTCCTCCCACCAAAGCCCTAAAAATCACAATGCAAGCACTGGTTCTATTCAGCCTAGACTACGGGAGTACCACCCTCACAGGTGTACTGAAAGTATATTTAGACCCCCTGAGAGCCATTGTACATTCAGCGGCAAGGATGGTCACCTGAGTAAAGAGAAACAATCTCCCCAGCTTCGAAACGTTTTAAGTTGCTACCAATCAAAGCACACTACTGCTTGTCTTGCCCCAAAGCCATACACACTGGCAAACAAGACTACTTCTCATTTAAGCTCACAAAAGTGGGCCATACAAGAAATCTAAGCAGCTCCAACACACTTCTGATCCTCCCTAAAAACATAAAGAAAAATCCCTCTCTTTCTTGGGCAATGCATCCAAAATCTGGAACTCTCCCCTCTTTTGTGAACTTCAAGAGACAATTTAAAAAAATTCCTCCGTAATCAGCACCTTAATCCTCCGGGAAGCAACTCCTAACGCACACTGGAAAACTACTATGTTATGCGCCGATCTCTCCCACAAACCGTCACTCGCAAACTGCTCAGCTGCCCCCCCTGGTGTGAGGGGGAGTGCAGCCAAGCAGTTTGCGAGTGACTGTTTCGGCTGATTTTGTTGCCGCGGGCCGATATTGCTGACCCCCAAAAACAAAACCGGCCCCCAGCGGCCCAAAACCGGCCCCCGGCCTACCGGGGAAATGCCTGGTGCCCGCTATTGCCTGTCTGGCCCTGCCATGGTCCTTACAATGATTAGACACTTGTTGCTACACTTGTACTGTATTGTTATTGAGTGATAATGATTGGCCTCTTGACACTACAATCATACTGTATTGTGAATGTATGACTTACGATGCTGTAAAGCGCTCTGATACCCTCGGGTCTTGCCAGACCTTTGCAAAACTCAAATAGATAAAATGTAAAAAGTCATTTTCAATGGTCAGGCATTCGATTTGAAAAGTCACGGTGAGTAATTCCTGGACCTGATCCATCCTTTTATTCCACTGGTGATGCACCCTGTCAGGAGCAAGCCTTCTAAGCAACGCTTGCAGAGTTGTCTTCATGCAACTTAATATCTCCAGAAACAGTACAAGACTTCAGAATGCAACTATGGGACTAATATTGCTAAAGAAATTTTATCCAGCAGGAAGGAAAAAAAACTGCAGACCAGAAAAAACCATCCAGTTGTCAAGACCAGGTGAAGAACAAACAAGCAGGAACTGAAGAAGGTGGAAAATTGACAGAGCCCGGAGAGCAAGCAAGAAGAATTGCGACTCAACTGGGCTCGAAGTTGGCTCCCGCTTTACAGTACCAAACAGGATGTGATGTAATTCATTATGGTTTTGGACAGTGAATGTACGCATTGAGGTTTTAATTAAACACTACTAATACGTTTCTGTATTGCCCAAGATCACGAAAATGACTTAAATAACTCTTCCCGCATGTGGCGTTTCTGAGGCACTCTCACCCGGTTAGGAACCTCCCCAGAATTCCTTGCGTGCCTTCCGGAATGAGACAAAGCAAATGATACAGAACCGCATGTAAAGTTTAATCCACGTGGGTACATAGGAAGTCGTTACAAAAGAAGTTCATGAATTCCAGAAGTTAACTTGCATGTTGTTTCAAAAGTTCACACAGATCTTTATTGTGAATTCGTACATCTGGTGCCTTCCTAGATGCACAGGGCGAAAAGATGACCGAAGGCGAAAACACTGCTGTGACCCTGCCACAAATTTTCTCAAACAAAGAATAGCCGTGAGCAGGGCTGCCCATGGAGCCAAACCGGAAGGAGCAACCTCCCAGGTCCACAGCAGTAAGGAATAATTCCTTACGCCACTTAAAGAGGACCCCAGATATTAGGTTTTGGAGTATCTTTATGTTCTATATTCACCCACTGTTTACAGATGCCTCTGATCCCAGAGCCATTGAGGAGCTTATTGCATCATTAACAGCCGAAAGGTCAAGTGTTAATGTGCTAACACAGGCCTGCACAAATGCTATTTGCATGATGGCACACACAGAATGACACACACACACACTGACACACACACTCACACACACACACACAGACACACACACACAGACACACACAGACACACACACACAGACACACACAGACACACACACAGACACACACACAGACACACACACACACACACACACACACACACACACACACACACACACACACACACACACACACACACACACACACACACACACACACACACACACACACACACACACACACACACACACACACACACACACACACACACACACACACACACACACACACACACACACACACACACACACACACACACACACACACACACACACACACACACACACACACACACACACACACACACACACACACACACACACACACACACACACACACACACACACACACACACACACACACACACACACACACACACACACACACACACACACACACACACACACACACACACACACACACACACACACACACACACACACACACACACACACACACACACACACACACACACACACACACACACACACACACACACACACACACACACACACACACACACACACACACACACACACACACACACACACACACACACACACACACACACACACACACACACACACACACACACACACACACACACACACACACACACACACACACACACACACACACATGGAGACTAAAGTTTTGTGGTCAATGTGAAGTTCAAACCATCTGCCCCACAAATATATTTTAAACTTTTGCACAGCCCAGATGCATGCTAGAGCCTTACGTTCTATTGTGCTGTGCTGCTTTTTAAAATTTCTAAGTGATCTGGAGGCGAATGCAATGGTTTGCTCTCTACCATTTATCTTTTGGCTCAACACCGCACCCAGATGCTGGTATCTACCACGATTATAGAATCGCAACCCTATCTGAATGCCGATAAAGCAGTAGCTTGCACAATTAAATCCCCTTTCTTTGATGAATGCATTTTGAACTTCTCAGACCAATTGAACTTTTGACCTTTCCTGAGCAAGAGTCTGAGTGGTTTGTTCCACTGTATGAGCATAACCTGCTACAAATCTTGCATAGTATTCTGCAGGTCACAGAAATTAACAAAGTGCATCATGGTCTGTGGGTGGGCTCTCATCCTTAATGGCTCTTATCAAAGACCAATTGGGTTTAATCCCAGATCCAGTAATCGTGTGTCCCAAATACTCTAATTCTTGAGTAGCGAATTTACATTTCTCTCTTCTGACAGTCGTACCCTTGTGCATGAGTATTGACAGCACCTTATCCAACATGACATTGTGTTCCTCCAAGGAATTGGCAAAGCCTAAAATGTCGTCTTGGTAGGCCTGAACACCTGCATGTCAGAAAATAAGTCATCAATACAAAATGCTGGCAGCTGATGCCAGCCCAAAAGGTAATGTAAGGTAGTTGTAGGCACCAAAGGGTGTGACAAAAGCGGTCAGTTCCTGAGACTTGGGATCCAAAGCAATTTGATGGTACACTCACCATAAATCAATGACTGAAAACCAATTAGCAGCTCCTAAATTAGTTAGTATCTCTTGTATGCTTAGCAGTGGGTGACAATCGACTAAAATGTTGGCATTAAGAGACCTCAAGTTGGCACATAGACGATCTCGCCTGATTTCTTACGTGCAACCACTACCGGAGCGACCCATTGAAAAGATTGAAGGAGGTCTTTGATACCTTGAGTGCATAAGTCCTTAAGAAGTGTATTCTTAAGGACAGATAAAAGAACTTGGCAAATTTTGTGCACAAAAGGTTTAGCATTGTTTTTTTTTGTATTTGATGGAGAACACCCTTCACAGTACCATCTTTGTCTGAGAAAGAGAGCCTTAAATTTATCTAAATTTACATTTAATGGTTCTTCAATGTTGCTAATAGATATTGCTGGAACTTCACCCAATATGATTGGATTGTCCGATCCAGGTACCAAGTATAAACCCATCTTGGCTAAGTCTTGCCAACCAAAGATATTCTTACCTTTGACAGCAACATAAACCTTAGTGGGTGTTTCTCTACCTAAACACTGTACTTTTGCATTGTAGAAACCTAATTGTCATGGGTTTTTCACCAAATGCTGAAGGATTAACATTAGGTGTATGAAGTACCTTATCATTGCCCCACAATTCAAAGAATGTTGTGTCACGTAAGATAGTGATGGGTGTACCAGAGTTAACCATGACCTTCAAAGGAAATTCATCTATTAATACTTCACAATTTGGACCCTTCACAGTTGTACACACCAAATTGCAGTCAAGAGTTAAAACCACATTGTTGATTGATTCTATGTGTCCAGTTCTGCATCTACGTTGTTAATCCATAGAGGGATTTTGACGCTTCTACAAACTGCCTGGAAATTACCAAGTTTTTTGGATGACATACATTGTTTCCCAGGTGCAGGACAAGCAGGATGATTGCTAATATGGTTCTTGGACCCACACCAGTAGCAGTATGACTGAAATTTCTTGGCAAGGCCTTTATGAGTAGCAGACCTACCCCTGTTATAGACTGTGCACAAAGTATCAGTTTCAATGTTAGATGATGCACCTGAAATTAAACTGACGGTTGGCAAAGAATTAAACGCTTTTGAAGAATTTAGTGACCTTTCAATGCTGTTAGCCAGATGTAAAACCTCATACAGAGTATGGTTTTGGCAACTGAGGAGGTCTTCTTGTATCTTCCTGGATGCACAGTTGAAGATGAATTGATCACGAATATGTGTATCAGCATTTGACCCAAAATCACATGTGGCTGCTTAAATTCTGAGAGACCATATGTATTCCTCAATTCCTTCATCTGGAAGTTGCTTGCTTTTGACAAAGTTGTGCCTTTCTAAAATGATGCTTGGTTCCTCAGTGCATTGTTTTTGTAACCTTTCTACAGCTTCCACCAAATAAACATTCCAAGGGTTATCCCCAGATTGACCACAGGGTCTTACTGCAGGGGGTAGATTATCAACAATTTGGTGAACAGCTAATCCTAAACTGCCATACAAAAGTGCTAACTTATGTTCAGGAGAATAACGGCCAGCATCATTAGCTACTAAATGGTTCTCACATAAATGGAACTAATGTGCTCATTTAATGCATGGTTTGCCAGATGAAGAAGGGATGAGGCTGTGTGATCTGATGGTAGGCAGCCATTTATAAAAATTTTATTTAGATAATGTGTGAAATGTCAAGATTTAAATCCAAAAGAAAGTGTTATGAATGAAGATACTTGTGATATTCAGATTCTGCTTCAGTGAGATGAGACTTCATTTTAAATATGCATGTTATTACACTTTTAACAAGACAGCGTGTGCCGTGTAAAATTGAAGGACCTCCAACTAAGAGCTAGCGGTTACTAAGATACTGTAGTAAAAAATGGCTTGGGGCGGACTGAGAAGGGTTGCTGACTTTGTGCGGATTGGCTCCCAGCGCCACTGACGTTAACAGGAAATCATTGGAGCCACAAAGGACGATGGGGTGATCCTCCTGAAGAAATTTTGAAGGGTTCAAAGAGGCCCCCAGTGCCGCAGTTGTGAAGAGGAAACAAGTGGAGTGAAAGCTTACCTCCGGCGGGATTGTGGGAACAGCTGTAGCTGGGAAAATCCTCGAAATGAGCATAGAGAAAACGTGCCTCTGGCGGGATTGTGGAAACCGCTGTAGCCTGAAAAAATCCTCCAAACACATGAAAATCCAAGGTGGGTTTGTCGGTGGGCGAAGCAGAATCCCATCTAACCTTTATGGAATGTGGGGATGATCACCTTTGTCACTGCTGCGGATCAGAACTCTCTATCTGGCAAATACCTGTAGAAGGAGGCTCTCAGATACCCAGGGCCCTGCTGGTGAAGAGCCTGTAGACCATACATATTGCCTTGAAAGTCACCCGATTCTTAACAGGGAGCCAGTGGAGTGACCACAACCCGGCACTGACCAAATGATGTTTCGGAAACTTCCAGGACCAACTAAGGGATGCCATTTTGAATAAACGGAAGTTTATTGAGGAAGAACTGGTTAGCATTTAGATACAGAGCATTACAGTAGTCAAGACGAGATGGAATAAGACCCATGACCACTGAAACTCTAAATTTTCCGGGCAGGAAGGAAAATACCTTCTTCAGAATTTTAGTAATGAAGGCAGGCAAGTAATCCTTAGATCCAACTCAGCAGAGGATCGAGGCTGCTCACGCTGTTATTTTTAAAGCAATCAATCTTTTAACGCTTTTATCAATGTAAAATGAGAACTGTTTGTAGCTTTTAAAATTGCCATTTTGCACACTACTGTAGCCTCAAAAATACTACTTTGCTCACCATAGAACGTTGATTACTAACGCATCCTTAGCACTGCGCTCTATTCAGCAGCTGCTTACCTGGTTCGGTGCCCCCTGTTCCGTCGCGGCTTGTGCCGTTTGTGCGGAGGGGATTACACCATTTTAGGAGGTGCCGCTTCCCCTGGAACAATCAGGGTTAGCGTCCTAGCCTCAGCCCCACGCTTGCATGTCCCGCCCACTGGACCTACAAAGCACAGTGCGCCGAGCGGACGCTCGCAGGCAAGTAATCCTTAGATCCAACTCAGCAGAGGATCGAGGCTGCTCACGCTGGTATTTTTAAAGCAATCAATCTTTTAACACTTTTATCAATGTATAATGAGAACTGTTTGTAGCTTTTAAAATTGCCATTTTGCACACTACTGTAGCCTCAAAAATACTACTTTGCTCACCATAGAACGTTGATTACTAACGCATCCTTAGCACTGCGCTCTATTCAGCAGCTGCTTACCTGGTTTGGTGCCCCCTGTTCCGTCGCGGCTTGTGCCGTTTGTGCGGAGGGGATTACACCATTTTAGGAGGTGCCGCTTCCCCTGGAACAATCAGGGTTAGCGTCCTAGCCTCAGCCCCACACTTGCAGGTCCCGCCCCCTGGCCCTACAAAGCACAGTGCGCCGAGCGGACGCGCGCGCCGGCGCGCCGAAGGCAAGGCAGTCTGCGTCCGTCCGCTCCCGGCCGACTCCAGACGCCAGGGATCCTGCCCGTTTTCATCCCCCCCCCCCCAGCCTGTCGCCTCTTTCGGCCAGCACTGTAAAATGGGCAACATCCGGTACACGAGCGCAGAACTACATAATCTCAATCCTCTCAAACGATTTATTTTTATAGACCAGCTCCCCAGTACTCAACTAAAATCAACCATAGTTAAAGTACCTAAACAAACAACCTGTCGCACAGATCACATCTCTAAACCTCAGTCTGACCTGGTCTGCCTATACTGCAATGCTAGATCAATGGCTAAGCACTCACTACAAATCTGGGCGCTCCTGGACTCTGTCAAACCAGACACGCTGTTTGTAACAGAAACCTGGCTACAGGAGTCGTCCGCGCCAGACATTGCAGTAGCTCTGCCCCCAGCATACACAATACACAGGCTTGACCGCCCTGGCAATAAAGAGGGGGGTGGAACGGCCATAATCCATAAGTCATCTATAAAAGTCTATATAAATGACTCCTATCTTGAATGTTGGGGCGAGATGCTCATTGCCACTATGACTGTGGACAATAAAGAATCATGGAAGGTAGCCCTTATCTATAGGCCCCCTGGAACCAAGGCTCATTTCCCTGAGAAATTAGTGGAAGCAATAGCGCCCTATGCTCTTGCCACTGGAATTTTTCTTCTACTAGGAGATGTTAATTACCATCTTGAACAAACCCTTGACCCTCACACTACAGACCTAACTACCAGCCTCGATGCTTTACAGTTGCGCCTACTCCCAACAGGTCCAACCCACGTAGCCGGCCATACTCTTGACCTTGTATGTATCAACTCTCCAAAGGTAGCGATTACACAGACCGACCCAGTTTTTTGGTCGGACCATTTCTTTATAACATTTGTTATAAATGGCTCTCAGGCCCCGGCAACTCGCTCGACCAAGCTGAAAAAGAGCAGGCCATGGAATAAGATCACCCTGTCTGCCTTTGCCGCTAAATTCTCCCCTCCTACCATCTCCCAATGCACCAATCCCAGCCTAGCCACCATGAAACTTGAATCGGCAATCACTCTTGTATTAGATGACATAGCACCCATGCGTGAATCTAAACCTCCGAAAAACAATTCGCCCTGGTTTACGCCAGAGTTGAAGCAAATAAAACATTCTACCAGGCTGGCAGAACGGAAATGGCGACACACAAAAAGTGTCCAAGATAGGGAAAGTTATAAAACTGCACATCAGCAGTATATGAAGGACATTGCTGAGGCAAAAAAAGTCTACCTAGGCAACAGGATTACATTAGCAGCCAACTCACAAAGAGAACTCTTTAACATTGTTAAGGAATTCACTAATCCGTCAGGAACGCAGCAGGCGCCCCCCGATACCAAGGACTGGCTGGAATCTGTAGCCTCCTACTTTCATGAGAAAGTCAATGACCTTCATAAACGTTTTCCCCAGTCAATGACAATAGACCAAACCATTACCCCATACGTCAATGGGCAAAACATCCCCAATGATCATTCTGCCACGTTAAGACAGTTCTCACCCTTTTTAGAAAATGAGGTGAACCAAATCTTGCTGAAAATGAAGTCTGGAGCCCCGGGAGATCCTGCCTCTCTGCAAGTTATATCTAAAATCTCCCCAGTACTGATCCCCATCCTAACCAACATTTTCAATCAATCTTTACACCACTGTGTTGTCCCTAAGCACTGGAAGGAGGCAGTAATCAGGCCTATTTTAAAGAAAAAGGGGAATTGACAGAGTGCACACCTCTTTTTACTTTATTCCTTTTAATCTCTTACTCCTCTTTAGAATCTGATTGCGTGCAAGCCCGGAATCGTAGCTCTGCCCTGAACCACGTGCGTATAATAATTGGTCAAAATGGGGCGAAGCTTCACCCCAATGCCGGGCGCACAGCGTTTGCTCTGAGCATAATTGTAATGCCACACATTAATCCAATTTCATTGATTTTTATTCCATTTCATCCAAAGTTTATTTTTTTCATCCATTATTCTCGTCACATGAGAGACGACTTATGTATTTTTTTGTATCCTTATAAACTGCAGACATGCCAATCCCAGGCCTTATACTGTAGTACGAAGTTATACATAAGTAATCCTTATTCGTTATTCCTGATAACCCAATGCATTTCGGGCCTATTCCTGGCCCTTCGTCAGGGGTACTCTACAAATTAAAAACAATATTGTCAAACAGTTTCTTTGAATCGGTACAGCATATACATCTATGTACGAAGTTTTTTACTATCTTTGCTTTAACAACTATTTTAAAGAAACCCACGGCTGACCCGGATCAACTCGTAAACTATCGACCAATCTCCCTTTTACCACTCTTCGCAAAAATTATGGAGGCTCTAATAAATAAACAGCTTATCGCCCACTTGGAATCCAACAAACTCCTCGACCCATCCCAATCCGGTTTCAGGGCATTCCACAGCACTGAAACGGCCTTGCTCGAGGTCGTGGACAATATAAGACTGTCTCTGGACTCTAAACAATCGGCTATACTGATCTTATTGGACCTGTCTGCGGCTTTCGACACCATCTCGCATCGCGTTCTGTTAGAGCGCCTTGTAGAGGTTGGTGTCGAAGACGCAGCACTTCAATGGCTGATAAGCTATCTTGGCAACAGACGGTCCAAGGTCCAATTAGGCTCCCACTCTTCCACTTTCTATGAAAATGACAAGGGTGTTCCACAGGGATCCATTTTGAGCCCGACCCTTTTTAATATATATGTCTTCCCCCTGGCGAAGATCATCAGAGCACATGGGTTTGGAACCGTATCCTATGCTGACGATACCCAAATCCTTATCACCATCAACCAAAACCCTGATGATATAAAAAGAAGGTTCAAAAACTGTATGGTCAGTATACAAGAATGGATGACCAGAAATTACCTTATGATGAACGCTGGAAAGACTGAGGTCATGCTTTTCGGCAAAGCCGACCAAATTTGGTCATCAGACTGGTGGCCAGTCTCCCTCGGTCCGTGTCCAGTCCCAAAGCACTTTGTCAGGAATCTTGGAGTAATCATAGACGATAAGTTAACCATGTCGGAACACATCAGGAAAATAGTGGGAAATAGCTACGGCCAAATGTGCAGTCTGAGGACGATTTTTAAATGGATCCCACTTTCAGCACGTATGCCCCTAGTCCAAGGACTCATTGTAAATAGGATAGATTATGGAAATGCCCTTTTTTCAGCCATCAACGTAACACTACTGAATAGACTGCAAGTCCTCCAGAATGCTGCTGCTAGGCTGGTACTAGATCTACCCCCTCGTACCCCTTCAGCCGCCTGCCTCAAGACTCTGCACTGGCTACCTATACACACACGCATAAAGTTTAAATTATGCTGCCTAGTCCATAAAGCTGTAAATGGTCAGGGACCTGTTTATCTCGAACATAAGCTCAAGGCCCATGTCCCAAGCAGAACGCTGCGTTCTTCCAGCAAAGCCCTTCTCTCTGTACCCAGAGTTCGAACAGTCAGAAATGGATACAGAGCCTTCAGTAAAACTGACCCAGAAGCCTGGAACTCTCTCCCCAATCAGTTGAGGTTAGAGCCTTATCATGTGAAATTTCGAAGACAGATAAAAACCTGGCTCTTCTAGCCAGTTGAGCCCTCCTATTTCCTGGATTTGTTGGTCATGAGGTTTCCTTCGCCTGCTAGCGCTCTCAGACCTTCGGGTGATTTATGCGCGATACAAATGAAATAAAATGGAAATGGAAATGGAAGAATCATGAACTCACCATCCAATTTACCTAAGCATCGAAGCTGAGGGTGTTCTCAAAGATCAGTCCAAGACTTTAAGTGGATACCCTAATAGTAGGCAATGGGTCACATGTCTCAGGCCACCAGCGTTCAGACCACACCAAGTTATCCACTCCTAAAACCATAATGGTGGTCTTCTCTGCATTCATTTTACGCCATTTGTCTTTCACCCAGGTACTGATTTCAGACAGGTGTCATGCTTCATCGTTGGCAGTCCTCGCTCTCTAGAAACTCTGTTTGAGAATGGACCTACACCTGGAGACAGGGAGGCACTTCTAAAGCTAAGTGAAAGTGAGTGGTTTTAATAACCAATGTAAAAGCCACAATACATTTATGAAATAGGCAATTACTTGGTATTAAAAAAATAAAGTGTGGGGAATGGAGGAGTTAGTACCCCATCACCACTGTGATTGTGGTCTTCGACATGTTTCTGCCTAAATGGCTCTCAGGGTCCGCTGCATTCATCAGGACGGGAAAAAAGTGGGCTCCTATCTTACCAAGGTTGGTTCAAAATTACCACTGGGTAGGGTGACCTAGGTCAGCCTCTACCTGTATGAATTTCTTTAAACCTGTAATGCAAATGTTGGTTTACCTGCAAGTTGTGCAGGAGGTGCAAATGTTTATATGCCATAGTGCTCCTGATTTACTTTTCTAAATGTGATTATAGGGCTATGGCCCAGACTGTCTCAAGAAAACCAAATACAATGTTAATTAAAAAAAACCTGTAATGCAAAATGAGATTGCCATTAGAGAGATATCAGAATCTATCTGAGTAGTATCTGGTCAGAGCACAATAAAAATGACAAATCATGTGTGTATATATATATATCTAATATAGTGGCTATTGACTGTGAGACATGTCACTGCAAACGTGAGACACACATTACTTTTTACACAATAGTATGAGACCAGCTCACAACCTTACCCCAATGGAGGTTCCTAAATGCCCCATGGGAAGAGGGTAAAAAAAGAGAGAGACCCCTATAGTTACACTCTGTCAGAAAATTTAATTGGGCCGCCGGGGCTCACACACATGCATAGGTTCGGCAGCAATTATGGCAAGCAGCCGAAAGGCCCAAATGACTCGAACATCAGGCACTTTATTGTATGGAGCCTCCAGGCAACTACCCGGACACCGGAAATGCCCTGAACAAGCTTGTCAGCACACGTGCAACTAATTAAGCAATTATGATGACCTATATAAGGTAATGCTCTCTCCCCTCTCCTTTCTACATCGGGGAAGAGGAGTTAATATACCTAGGCAGATGGCAAAAGACGCATCTTGAGGAAGTAAGAGTATGAATGATGATGGAGATGAGTTATTGTGTGTAGTCAACCTGACTTCCAAAAAATACTAAACATACGTTTATGTCCCAATCAATTTAATTTTCTTCCAGAGTGTGACTACAGGGGTCTCGCTCTTTTTTACCCTCTTCCCATGGGGCATTTAGGAACCTCCATTGGGGTAAAGTGGTGAGCTGGTTTCGCACTGTTTTGTAAAAAGTACTGTGTGTCTCGCATGGACGATGTCATCAGTGATGTCACTAACCATGTCATGAATGATGTAATATGTGACATCATCAGCAATGCATTGCGGAGGTACGAGTTCTAGTTAGCTGAACTAACTATAACGGCTGAATTTCTCTGGTTTTGTCCAAGTGAAATGTCCAACTAACTATAATGTCCCTGAAGCCTATGGATTTTTCAGTGAATTTCAAAGGTTTTTAAAATGCTAATTTCTAACTATGCCTACAGAGGTAGGATATGTGCAGAAAGATGAAGAAAGGCGTAGAAAGAAGTAAGTTAAATGCAGAAAGAGGCAACAGAAGTCCAGAAAGATTAAGAAAAGTGCAGAAATAAGAGATAGATATGTAGAATGAACCAACAGAGGTGCAGAAAGATGCCTTGTTGCAAAGTCATCCTGTGCCTCCAACTTTTTGCTGACTGGTAGTGGTGGTAACTGGCTCTGACTAACGAGGCGGGGAGCCGGTGCTATGCTGAAAGACACTTAGAATACAGTGAAAACACCTACATACACTAGGGTAGAGTATGAGTAGGGGTACCCCTGTGATTGGCATGACCTCCCCTGTAAGGCCCTAGTACATATTAGGGCGGGGGATTATAACTACCTCTAACTCAGAGGTGCAGAAAGAGGCAAGAGAAGTGGAGAACGAAGCATCAGAGGTGACAAAAGAGGCAAGAGAGGTGCAGAAAAAAGCAAGTGAAGTGCAGAAAGAGGCAAGTGAAGTGCAGAAAGAGGCAAGAGAGGGGCAGAAAGAAGCAACAGAAGTGCAGGAAGGGGTGGAGAGAGAGGCAAGAGGGGTGCAGAAAGAAGCAAAACAGGTGCGTGCAAAAAGAAAAAAAGAAGTGCAGAAAGAAGGACAAAGGTGCAAAAAGAGGCAAAAAGGGTGCAGAAGGATGTAAAAGGGGTACAGAAAAAGGCAAGTGAGGTGCAGAAATAAGGAAGAAGGGTACAGAAAGAGGCAAGAGGGATACAGAAAGAAGCAAATAAGGTGCAGAAAAAGAAATGCAGAAAGAGGCAAGAGGGGCGCGAAGGAAGCAAGAGTGGCTTGTACACCATCAGTACCTATTTAGCACCCACATTTAGCAATAAGTAACAGGTGACCATTCTAGGTTTGCAAAGGGCCTTCCACCACAATGTAACACTTGTCACAGCATTTTTGGCAACGTTTGAGCCGTTTGAGCTAGCAACAAGACCTGGACAAGCTACCATTAGGGGCCTGAATAATCAAATCACATTCCATAGGCCTGGGAGCTTGTTCGTCTGTGCTATTATGGGAGTCTGAATGAATCTTCAAAATCTTATCCCTAAAGAAGGCAGCAACACTGTTACAGAAGGCTTGGGAGTTCTCCAGCTCCTGTTGAGTTGGAGGAGACAAAAGCTCTCTAACTACTTTAAACTATTCCTTAAGGATGTTAATGGCAGATCTTATTGTAGTTACATAATAAGCTGATTTTGTCTCTTTGATGTCATCCTTATAAATTCGTATCAGATCTTTGTTTATTTTTTTTCTTCTAGATTAAGTGTCATCCTCTATCTCCATTCTTACCTCCTGTATGACCGTTGGATGCTTTTAAGTTCCATGGAGAATCACAGAGCAGGCTTTGACTCTATCTGTAGTCTTAGGCCTAACACACATGAATGCTCTAGTGGGAGTAGTGGTAGTAAGGGTGGTAGTGGGAATGCCGGTTCATGATGTGAGTTTTATCATAACGCACTTATATATTATTGTAGTGGTGGCATTGATAGTGGTGGTAATAGTAGTAATGCTAATAGCTGGTAAGAGAGGTCGCTGAGGCTCTGCGCTTCTCTGGTTCACAATTTTAAGATTTTAATAATTATTGCGCTGTGTGTAATACTTTATTTGCCGTCTTTCTGCACTATGTATAGTTTGTTTAAATTGTTGATTTGACGAACAATTTACAATTTACCTGCCTATGATCGCCGCTCCTTGGCGCAACGCTCTCTCTTCCGCATAATTTGTATTTGGCTCCAGGCACCGATCCGCCACGGCTTGTGCCGTTTGCAGCGGCGGGGCCACGTGAGCGCGAATTCCTTTCCGCCCCCACATCCTCACTTCCGCCCTGCTGGCCGATTGGCAGGTTAGCGGGCTAGTGAATTTCTTTCCCCTGGTACTTAATGACGCAATGGCGGAAGCGCAGCGGACGAGCGCAGCGGGAGCGCCGACTTCGCGCCGAAGTCGTGCCAAAGTCCTGCCCGTCTGCGCCCGTCCGCGCCAGTACGGGACCAGGGGCCACTCATCTTGCCCCTGATTACATAAGTTATTCACGTTCGGCCCTATTGAGTTTACAGTCACTTCCCTGTATTTTTGCCCCTAGCCTGAACTGTCAAGATGCGCCGTTAAAATGTCCTAAATGTGCTCTTACATTGGATTCTGTTACCTCGGTCACTGATTCTCTCTCATCCACTTTCTGGGACACTTCACATACCACTTATCAAACCCCCTCTTCCAAATTGAAAACATGTCCTGATTTGAACTTCATTAGCATCAACTGTCGTTCGCTCCCTAGGCATAGGAGAGATATCTTTGACCTCCTTGAGTCATCCAGTCCGGCCGCCATGTTTGTTACAGAAACATGGCTCAACGACACCTCCGGCCCTGACATCGCCATGGCCCTCCCCAATAATTACACCTTTGTAGGGAGAAACCGTATTCTTAAGGAGGGCGGAGGAATAGCTGTTATTTTTAAGAGAGATTTCCTCTGCAATTGGGAAGACTTAGATTTTCCTGGTTGCGAAGCAGGTCTCTTTAAATTGTCCCTCTCTCCTTCGTTTACTCTGACTGGAATCCTTATCTACCGCCCCCCTGGCTCGGCCTCCGCTTGGGCCTCGGCTCTTCCTTAGCTTATTGCCCCTCTGCTATTACAATCCACCAATTTTCTTATTTAAATATTCACTTTAACCAAATTTCCTGTCCCATTAGTACCCGTCTATTGTTGGATTTAGCCGCTCTGGACCTTCACTTATTTAATTCCGACCCTACCCACAAAGCCGGTAATCTACTTGATCCCCTTATTTCGAATCTTAATGGTATCACTTACCATTCCTCTTCTCCTGTTACTTGGTCCGACCATTTTATTGTTGATTTCTCAATTAAGATATCTAATCACAACTTTTCAACTAGCTCACTTCCTCACAAGGCCAGCAGGAACTGGAAACGGTTAGATAAAGATAAATTGAACACCTGCCTTGAAATTTCCAAACCTACGTTTCCCACCATCACGACGAAAGAGGTGTCGGTGGTCAGCTCTTGGTTGACAGCTGCCCTCGATTCCTGCCTCCCAACCCAGAAAAATAAATCTCAGATTCATCACCCTCTGGCACCCTGGTTTAATGATGCACTCCGCCTTGAAAAATCTTGTTGCAAAAAATTGGAACACATTTGGCGCTCCAATTATTGTACATTTAACAAAACAAAATATAAGGCCGCCTTGCGGGCCTATCATTCTGCCTGTGATATTGCCAGAGCTAACTATGCCAATATTTCCATACTCAATGCCCAAAATCGACCCAAGGCCTTGTTTAAAGTGGTAAAAGATCTTTCAGGCATGTCTGCTGCACCTAAAGACCCTTGCCTAGACTTAACACAATGTAATGCTCTGGCAAAATTCTTTTTGGAGAAAATAGATAAGATCTATGCCACCTTTGATGCCACTCCCATTGATTCTTCCATTTCCATGTCTCATTTACCCACTCCTGGTTCCATTGATACACGTAATCCAACTCCCACTGCCCCTTTTCTTCACTTCTGGGAACCGATTTCGCTCTCTCTTTTTCAAAATTATTTAAAAGAAATTAAATCTGGTTCTCCCCGTGATCCGATGCCCCCACAAGTGCTGCGTAACCTGGATCCATCCATGCTCCAGATCATTCTGAATCTTCTTAATGCTTCATTGGCGGAAGCTACGGTCCCTAACGAATGGAAACATGCGATGGTGGTTCCACTGATAAAAAAGGCCAACGCGGACCCAAATAACCCTTCCAATTTTCGTCCTATTTCTCTGCTTTCTTGCTATTCTAAGGTTCTGGAAAAACACGTTAATTCTCTTCTCACTTCTTATGTTGAATCTTTTAATTTCTTGCACTGTTCTCAATCTGGGTTCAGGGCCGGCTTCTCTACTGAGACCACGCTTCTTGGTGTATCTGAGACCATTAGAAGACAGGTGGACAGCGGGGAGACAGTGGCACTCATTCTGTTGGATTTGAGTGCCGCTTTTGACACCGTCTCCCATTCAATCTTGCTGTCCACCTTACAATCTGTGGGTATTGATGGTCCTGCCCTGGATTGCTAGTTTCCTGTCTAATCGCACTTTTCAAGTCTTTTCTTCTTCGTCTGTTTCCTCTATCTTTTCTTCCCCTCATGGTGTCCCCCAAGGGTCTATCCTAAGTCCCCTCTTTTTCAATCTCTATGTGAGACCTCTTGCTTTCTTGGCAGAACAAGCAGGCCTCATGATTTATTCATATGCAGACGATACACAAATCGTCTATTCTCTATCCACCAATAAACATCTCCCTACATCCTCCTTGCAGTCCGGGTTGGTACAAATCTCCAACTGGATGCATAGCCATAAATTAAAATTAAATGGTGACAAAACAGAGCTACTGCTATTCGGCTCTCTCACTTCGCTCTGGGGTCCCCAACATTGGCCTCATCAGATGGGCCCAACTCCTACCCCTTCAGCCTCAGTTCGCAACCTCGGGGTCCTTTTTGACAACCAGCTGTCATTTAAGCAACACGTTGTAAAAGTCTCAGCTACCTGCACCACCATCATAAGGTGGCTGAGAAAAATCACGTGGATGCTTCCAGCTGATACCCTGACGACAGTAGTCCATGCCCTTGTTACATCTCGCATGGATTACGGGAACATTCTGCTGCTGGGTGCCTGTAAGGAGGTAACAAAGAAGTTACAGGTGGTTCAGAATATGGCAGTTCGCCTTCTCTGTAACTTGCCTGCCAGATCATCGGCCTCTATCCATCTGCGCACATTGCACTGGTTGCGCATTGAGAGCCGAGTAAAATTTAAAGCTCTGTCCATAATGCACCATATTAAAATGGGTAAATCTCCAAAATATCTGTCCTCTTTAGTGCAGCATTATGCTCCTTCTCGCACGCTAAGATCCTCTACACAAAACAAATTTCATGTCCCTCGGGTCAAGAGAGCTAAAATGGGTGGCCGCTCATTCGCTCTACTTGCTCCTTCCCTATGGAATGAGATGCCTCAAACCTTGCGATCGGAAACCTGTTATCTGAGATTCCGTAAAGGAATTAAGACTTGGCTTTTTAACATTTAATAGGCGTAGTCATTCCCTCTAAAAACCTAAACTTACTTTCTGTTTGCTTTAGCGCCGGGAAACCTTCGGGTAGCTGCGCGCTTAATAAATGTAATTATAATTATAATAATAATAATAATAATGGTGATGGCAGCAATGGAGATTGTAATGGCAATGGTGCTGATAAATATGGTGAGAAGAGCATGGTGGTGCTAATGTTTGTTTTAATGGTAGTAATGGTGGTGGTAACTCTGCAAGAGATAGTAGAAGTGAGATTCAATATTTTGTCAATATCCCAAAAGATTAGGCCCTCCTGGTGCTAGGCAGCGTAGCTGCCGGTTGATTAATGTATTAAATAAATGGCCAAGCACACACATCAGAGTGGATGCTGGGTGCTTGCCATTGAAAAGAAATAAGTGATCCAACAAGCATGTCACAGGAGATGATGGGCATAGGTATATAGAGCAGAGGCCAACACTGCTATGAGCTGCAGTGAAGCACTCTCATGGACAGTAGATCAGAAAAGAAGCTGGAACTGCCATACAACAGCGGCTCCTCCTCTAAGGTGGAGGAGCGTTGCCCAACTGCTCTGCGAGCAGTAGTTAAAGGAAAACTAAAATAATAATGACCAACGTTATCATTTTAGTTTTCTTTTCCTGGTGCGGGCGGGGGGGCCTGGTCTGCTGACAGAGCAGGGGGCAGAGGGAGGAGTGGTCTGCCCACTCAAAGTGCGCATGAATGTTTGGCCAGCTGTCTCAGTCCGGACAAACATTCAGGCACACTCTGCATGTTCCGCACCCAAGCCGCATTACAGCCTGGGTGGAGAACATGCCCAGGCTCCCATTCCCTGAACCAATCACAACGCTGCATTGAACCAATCACAACGCTGCATTGCAGCGCTGTGATTGGTTTAGGCGGAGCCTGGGAGCTTCCTGGTACCTGACTCAAGACAGTAAAAAGATAAGAAGAGGACAGAGGAGAGGTAGCAGCCGGCCGTAGCCAAGTAAGAGTCCCCACACCCATTCTCCCCTCCCTCCCCGCCCACCACCCCTGTCTGGTAGGAGCCCCTCCTGCCACCATAAGCCAACGTAGAAAGGAAAGTGAGAAGAATAGGAGCTTGGATCTCTAAGTTGCAATGTAGCAGTGACCAGGGTAGTGGGGTTGGACAGAAACCGGGACCACCATGAGGAACAGCAAATAGTGGGGCAGGATAGAAGAGGAGTCACAGTGAAGAGCTGACCAGGAGAGTGAGGCAGAGTCAAAACAGTGACAGTCATGAGCCACTGAAACAAAAAAGGGCAGTGTGTAGCAGGAGCATGGCTCTCTTGAGTTGTCTGCTCAGCGATTTACGGCCAGTTTGTACACACAAAAATTCATTAGGTGGCCTTCTTTAGGTCAGAATGACACTTGAGTCCTGACGAAACCCTTTAAAACGAGCCTACTATATAGACCTTTTTCACTTACCTGCCAGACGCCGCCGCCACAGCTAGGCACTTGGAAGCACGCCGCCACCGCCAAGAGTCACTTTCCATCAGACTGCACGCGCCGCCGCTCCGGGACCACAAATCCCGGCAGCCTACGCGGCGGCGCGCCTTTGTGACACCGCGAGGGCGCCAGGGAGGCGCACATAAGCGCCCAGGAACCGGCGAAGCGGGGGAGACCTTTTTCACTTACCTGCCAGACGCCGCCGCCACAGCTAGGCACTTGGAAGCACGCCGCCACCGCCAAGAGTCACTTTCCATCACCCTGCACGCGCCACCGCTCCGGGACCACAAATCCCGGCAGCCTACGCGGCGGCGCGCCTTAGTGACACCGCGAGGGCGCCAGGGAGGCGCACATAAGCGCCCAGGACCCGGCGAAGCGGGGAGAACTTTTTCACTTACCTGCCATACCCCGCCGCCACAGCTAGGCACTTGGAAGCACGCCGCCACCGCCAAGAGTCACTTTCCATCAGACTGCACGCGCCGCCGCTCCGGGACCACAAATCCCGGCAGCCTACGCGGCGGCGTGCCTTTGTGACACCGCGAGGGCGCCAGGGAGGCGCACATAAGCGCCCAGGAACCGGCGAAGCGGGGAGACCTTTTTCACTTACCTGCCAGACCCCGCCGCCACAGCTAGGCACTTGGAAGCACGCCGCCACCGCCGAGAGTCACTTTCCATCAGACTGCACGCGCCGCCGCTCCGGGACCACAAATCCCGGCAGCCTACGCGGCGGCGCGCCTTTGTGACACCGCGAGGGCGCCAGGGAGGCGCACATAAGCGCCCCGGAACCAGCTTCGCGGGACGCGAGCAGGACGCCCGGGGCTAAGCCCGGGCAAAGGGCGGGCCCTCTACGGCCCTCATCGGCACGAGGAGGCAGGGGCAGGGCCAGGAACGCTGCAGGATTCATCTTTGCAAGTAAGACCCACAGTTGAAAGAGTTTTCCTATTAGTTATTATTTTAGTTTAAAAATCAAGGCTGTGAATATTTTGCAAATATGTCTACGAAATCGAAGGATGTTCCACAAAACACTCTTGACAACTACCTTGTCCAGACCGTGAAAAAAATAAACACGCAGAGGAGAAACTCTCTTGGGTTAAGCCAATCTCCAGACCTTCGTTGTTTGTCCCCGACTGCATCTATCTTGATTGATGACACAATTTTGCAGGAGAGCATAATTAGTGGCCCTATTTTCCAAGGATTAAGCAGTGCACTTGACAATGTAGTCCCGGCCTCTGAGGTCTCCAATATACAGGCCGAAAGTGACATTGACATTGACTCTGACCAGGAGAAACACGCACGAGTTTCATCTGATGGGCAGATACCTAAAGGGCGCGCAATAAGGCCAAGACGATTATGTACTAAAAATCCACCTAAGCTGGGTGGACCACGTCCAGAGACAAGAAGGAAGAGGGCTATTACCCCAAAGACAAAGCAAGTAAACACAGTGGAGGATAAACAAAATCATATTTTTGAGGACGCATTTTTTGAAAGGATTGCTGACTTTCTTGAATTAAAAATTAATGCTATTGTAAAACCTTTAATATCTAAAATCGATAAATTGCAAGCGGAGATTAAAAGATTGGGTGGTCTCCACACCATGGTTGCAGGAGGGGTAGAAAACATTACCACAATAGTTACAAACTTGAGCAATAACACAGGGGGAAATGTGGTTAACGAGGTTGTAAGCGATGGTGCAGGGATTCAGTTGTCTGTTGAGAATTTACCGCCCCAATCATTAACATCATTGACCACTACTATTGAGGGCCCTCATTTAGTTAACATCCCAACAGATAATAATCCCCCTGTCAGCTTACCCCCAGTAATTGCTCATTCTACGGACCCCCTACAATTTTTAGTCGAGGCCACACCAGTGGTTCTTGTGTTAGCAAATGTCCCTCCTTTGGAAGGGGGAACAGTGGAGAGCCCTACCTCCCTTACAAGCAAGGCTCTGCACTGGCTAACCAGTAATATGCGGTTAGCCCCAGGGGGAAAACATCAACTGGCAAACGTAATTAAGTCAGCAACCAGGGTCCCCTGGCTGGGAAACCGGCCGAAAAAGTTTAAAGGGGACTGTGTGGCAGTGAGACTCTCAAATCAAGATGTCCTTCCTAACATACTTGCTAACCTATTCCCTCCTCAACGCAGACAGGGTACTGTTGTTCCTCTAACCCTGAAGTTTTTCTATGGGGAGCAACAGAACGTCACTAATCCAAGGACTCCTGCGCCAGGGTGGGATAGATTTTGGGACTTTAATCCTAGACGGGGGCAAGATATAAGGCATAATGCATTGGTCCATTATCCCCTTCTACCACAGCAAAATTCCTTCGTAGAACCCCTTCAATTATTTAATCGCTATGCCCCATTATCCTTCATGGATCAAAACGATTGACTCTCTATCAGAAAAGATACTAATGATGAGGGTCCTTTGCCTGTTTTCGGGCCTTTAGATCCAAAACTCACAGATAAGAGGGCCTGCAGAATTATGAGCTGGAATGTTGCTGGTATCAGATCTAAATTCAACGATAAGAACTGGTTGGAGATGGTCAGATCCAATGACATTCTTGCTTTCCAAGAAACTTGGGAAACGTCAGACAGACTTGTTCTAGACAGCTTTTCCCATTTCTTTGTACCTGCTGTACCCAGTAATTCTGGAAGGGCAAAGGGGGGCTTGGCTATATATATTTCCTTAGATATTCAAGGAAAGCCAAGACAGATTAAAACCAATTCAACAAATATCTTAGCGGTTGAATTAACTACACAAAACTCACAGCCTATACTATTTGTTAATTTTTATAATTCCCCTGTCAGTCAAATCTTGAACGAGCATTTGGTAACTCTAGAGGATTTCCTGTCCACCCACAGTGAGAATAGTGTTCATGGCTTCGACGTGATTCTCATGGGAGACTATAATATTCACCCATGTAACATGGATTGCCGTGTGGAATACGAGGATTTTCCCCCTTACCTGTCCACCCCGCACTTTGAACACTCATCACGTGGAGAGGCTTTGGAATCACTCTTAGCAATTTTTAATCTTTATGAATTCTATAGTAGTAACACTTGTTTGAGGTTACCAACATACGTGGGTAACAACACTGGCACAGTTGTGGACTATATTTTTTTATCGTACAGTATTCTGTCTGAAGTGTTTAATTACAAGGTAGAAACTTCAGTTTTTAGTGACCATAACCCAATAATTTTAGAGATTGTATCTCAGGGAGTTTTGGGAAAGAGAGAAATTGAAGTTTTATGTGTGACTGACTTAGTTCTGGGAGATCAGAATCGCAGACTGAAATGGGATCAAGTAACCCCAATTACCTTTATACAGGATACCCTGGCTAAAGTTGAGGGGGAGGTTGCAATCTGCTTGGATAATAATAACTCTGCTACCAATTTGATAGAAGCGTTTAATGTCATTTGCCGCCAGGTCAATTTAGACCTGACTGCAAAGAAAAAGCCCCTTATATATAGGGGCCCAAAATGGTTCGATTCAAATTGTTCCAAGGCTCACTCAATCCTCTTGAAGGCTTTAAAAAATAAACCTAGAGACAAAGAACAGATAGCATTACTGAGAAAAAAATATAATTATGCTATCAGGATGAGGAAATCTGAGATCAAAAAGGAGGCCTGGAACGACTTATTGTCGCCCGATACACAGAGAGATAGTTCTAGATTTTGGGCGATAATAAACCATCCATTTTTTGTGGGCTTAGAGAAAAAGAGAGCAGATTGCACCATACCCGATGAACAGTGGGTTACACATTTCAGTAATATTTATAGCTGCCCTGATAACACTCCAGGTTGTGAAATACAACCTACACAAGTAGTAGCTATTATCCCCCCTTTTAGCATTGAGGAGGTAAAAAAAGCGATCAGTGACACACACTCTAAAAAGGCACCGGGCCCCAATGGGGTTCCCGCAGATTTCTTTAAGAGTGCCCCTGAATTAAGTGCCAAAATTCTCACTAATATTTTTAATGCTACAAGAGATTTTATTTTTCCCATCAGCTGGTCTAAGTCTACCATAATACCGATTTTTAAAAAGGGACAAAGAACAGACCCGGCCTGTTATAGGCCAATCTCCCTTATTGATTCTAGTGTTAAAATCCTGGGGAGAGTCCTTTTAGGAAGACTGACTCAGCTCTTAGAAGGGAAGGGTGCCTTATCAAATGCACAATATGGTTTTAGAGCCAAAAGAGGAACTCTAGATCAGTGTTTAAATCTAGAACTGATCGTAAATAAATATGTAATTGCCAAGGGGGGCTCTCTGTACATGGCCTTTATGGACCTCTCCTCAGCTTTTGACCTGGTTAACAGGGCTAAGCTGTGGGGGGTCCTTGTGTCCATGGGCATTGATGCTCCCTTGGTGGGGTATCTGGCGGAGTTACATAGAGACCTTAAGACCTCGGTCAGAGTGACTAGGGAAGGAAGATGTACTTGTCACTTTAAGTCAGAGAGGGGGGTTAGGCAAGGATGTATCCTTGCCCCCCTCCTCTTTACTCTTTATATAAATGACCTCGAGGCAGTCCTAGCAGATTCCCATATTGACATCCCGCGTGCAGGTGAGATAAAGATACCTGTCCTCCTGTACGCGGATGATGCTGTCCTCTTCGCACGCTCTGGAGTGGCATTAAATAAACTCCTTTTATCCTTTGGGGATTTCATGTCCTTGCTGGACATGAAAACCAATGTAGAAAAATCCCATGTAATGATAGCAGGAGCCGCAGGCAGGAAAAGAAAGACTAAAACTTTTTTCTGTGCTGGGAAAGGGGTTAGGAGAGTTCCATCCTTTCCTTACCTAGGAGTGACCTTTGATGAAAAGGGCACGTGGGGCCCCCAGCTTTTGGCTAAAAGCAACGCTGTAGCAAGAGCGGCTGCTGGGTTGCTTGGTTTTGCTAAAAAACTTGGAGCCCGTCCCATGGAAAGCATTATAAAGGTCTACAAAGCTAAATGTTTGTCGGTTGCTCAATACGGCTCTGTTATTTGGGGGTACACAAATCATGAATATGATAAAATCCAGAAAGTAGAAAATAAATTCTTGAGAACCCTGCTTTCTGTCCCTCAATCGACTTCCACATATATAGTACATACAGAGCTTGGACTGGGCTATATCACTGACATTTTAAAATTAGCCCCAGTTATTGGATGGGTGAAAGTTTGGCTCAACCAGGAGCTTACTTTAAATCATAACATCCTTAAAGACTGTTTAGCCCTGGACAGAGCACATAATATCCCATGGTTAAAATACGTTCAGACGCAGTTAACTTTAGTTGGCCGAGCCGAACTTTTTTCTTCTCCACATTTGATAACTCAGGAAGACATAAAAATAGTTAAAAATCTTCTGACAAATCATTATGTCTTGGAGAGGGAAGCCACAGAGTTAAATAAATCTACGGTTAGGAAACATTGCACGTTAAGATCTGTCCCAGGTATGGAACCATATCTTTTTTTGGTAAATAAACCATACCACCGTTTCCTTCTAACGAGATTTCGTCTTGACCTGATTCCCTTCATTCTGGGTAATTTTAAAAAGTGGATTAGACCTCAAAATGCTGATCCATGTGATTGAGATTATTTTTCCACCCAGGACACGACTCACTTTATCTTGTTCTGCGGCCATTACAAAGAGATTAGGAAAAAATATTTGCTGCCTATACTGTGCAATTTGGGTTTTACACAGGTAAAACCAGCTATGATGTTCCTGCAACTTCTTCCGAACTTAAAAGTAGCATTTCATGTTGCTAGTTTTTTGGTTGCAGGCGTACGTACAAATAAGCATCGTTCTAGAATTAGGCACCTTGTCCCAGACTAATGTTTACCTCTTATATTTTATTGATTTTACTCTTTTTAAACATTAATGTATAATTTATTCTGTATAACGTGATTTTAGGGTTTTTTAACAAAATATTGATCTATATTATTATGTGTCTTGATGAAATGTTGTCATGTATAATTGCTCGCTCTTTTATGATTTTTAATAATCGAATAAAGATAATTGACTGACTGAGCCTACTATATTGAAAACTGCATGTATGGTATAAAAACTGAATGTGTGGCAAATGAGTGTACTTTTCAGTTGTAACATAGTTCTTCATACATGGCAATGGGACAACTTCTTACGAGGTGGAATAATACAACCAATAGCAAGCCAGTGAAAGAGAGATACTTTTCCGGGCTGATCTGTTGCACAAGACTCCCCAGAGGCAGGGGTGCTGCACTGCAAAGACAAATCTTTAAAATGTTTCCCCCTCCTATATCTTCAGTTTTTAGCTGTTTGCATTAATGGATGTCGGGGCTGTAATGTTGTGAGGGCAGTGGAAGCTTCCACGTTCCTCACGGTATATGGGGGGGTCCCGTTAGACTACTCCCCTCTATGAGCGTAAGTCATTGATTGGGCCCGGCGTACGCCCGCCAGGCATGATGTATGCCAATAAATAGCCTAGCGCTTTGGGCGTGGCTCAGTTTAGAGCTGCCACTAACTTAAACGTGCCTCCAGGTAGCCTTATTTGCAACGGCCTAGGGCCTACGCCACAACACCACAGGGGCTACGTGTTTTGCAACAATGCTGCTGAAAGAAATGGAAATCTGGACTTGCAAAACATAATTCCATCCCCTGGTATCATACAGGTTTTCAACCATACATACAGGTTTCCAATCAACAGTAGCAGCACTGATAACATCTGGACCTTGCCCCTGCTTGTGCAGTGTCTCTGTATACAGCAATGTTTAATACATGTTCATGCTCCATTGATTTCAGAGCTGCATTTGACTGCATGGGCATAGACCTGGTCTGGCATAAGGTATCAATCAGCCTCGGGATCCCACGGTCCCCTGTGCACCCTTCAGGCACTGTGCCATAACAAATGCCTGATAAAGTAATGATGTATGCCAATAAATAGCCTAGCGCTTTGGGCGTGGCTCAGTTTAGAGCTGCCACTAACTTAAACGTGCCTCCAGGTAGCCTTATTTGCAACGGCCTAGGGCCTACGCCACAACACCACAGGGGCTACGTGTTTTGCAACAATGCTGCTGAAAGAAATGGAAATCTGGACTTGCAAAACATAATTCCATCCCCTGGTATCATACAGGTTTTCAACCATACATACAGGTTTCCAATCAACAGTAGCAGCACTGATAACATCTGGACCTTGCCCCTGCTTGTGCAGTGTCTCTGTATACAGCAATGTTTAATACATGTTCATGCTCCATTGATTTCAGAGCTGCATTTGACTGCATGGGCATAGACCTGGTCTGGCATAAGGTATCAATCAGCCTCGGGATCCCACGGTCCCCTGTGCACCCTTCAGGCACTGTGCCATAACAAATGCCTGATAAAGTAATGCTATACTCCCATAAATGCTGTGAACCATGCTTTAAAACACGGGCTGCGTTCCTGCGCCTCTGCTGTTGAATACTTATGTAGCCAACTGGGGGTGGCGGGAGGGGGTGGACTGAGAGAATAAAGGATCTTTCCTCTGACTTTAGGTAGCCATCTAATTGCTACATTGTAGTATGAGGACCCTTACATCCTCTTACAAAAAAAGGGATAGGCCTCCAACGATCAATAACCACCCTAGACACATAGTGCAGTAAACACAGACAAGATAAAGGTAGTCATCTTCAGTCTGAAATGGTGGTATCTTGGGTGATTGCATCAAGGTAGAATGGGTTACTGGCTCTCAGTAGTTAGGGGGTTTGGGTTGACGAAAACTGGGCCACTCACTAACAGCACTTAACCTCATTAACGTTTGAAGCTCAGTTGCTCACTTTTGCTTTGTACTGTCTATTTTTTGAGTAGGCCTCTGACCCTTCTCTTAGCTTCAATTGTCAGTCGCTAAAGTTATGATGATGTTTGCCTCACGTTATGAGATTAAGGCTTCCCAGGTACTTTTTCTTTCCAGATTGTTGAATCTGAACCAGCTATTTGGTCTACCTAATTCGATTCTTTAAACACAAATCTGATTTCTGTTTTGCCTTGTTTTTCTTGTTTGAATCTGTTTTTATTCGTTTTGATTAACAACACAGACATATACAGTGACGCACATGTTCCGCCCCGCCATAATAGGTTAGCGGCTTCGGTAGACAGTATGAATTGTTACAGAAATAACCAGGACATGCATGCAATTTGTAATAACGATGATCATGCACTAATGTGCAACATGATAAAAAAACATATCACAGTTGACTTCAGTTGTTATATGCAACATTTGAGTGCCCAGGTACATCTTGTTGTTAATTTCAGTGAGTATCTACTGTGTAGTGATCTGTTAACAGGGGAAGTGGGCAGTAATGAATCGGGACAAACTAAAACATAATGTAGGGTTTGTGTATCGAACTGGAGCACTTTTGAATCCCAACTGTCAACCCGTCCTCCCCACTTGCTGCATGTGAGGTTATTTTGGTGCCTTCTCTGAGATCCGCTTGAGTGTAGCATAAGTGCACTCACCAGCTAGTGACTCTGTTATGATCACATTGTATACGTAAGGGAAGCGGCAAACCACCATGTGAGGTGTCCACCGCTACCAATCACATGCAGATACTGGATTGTTCGGTGCGTTGGGACTTCGTTGGTTATATCTCCCCATTTAGAAGTCGGGTCTAGCAGGAGCGAACGTTGCAGCATTAACCGGCCTGGGTGAAACCCGTCTTCCTCAACCAATGTGGCAAATGGTAGTAAGACGTCATCTCGATTCAGGCCTTCCTTGTCCTGTATTCCAGCCTCTCTCAATTGCGAAGTTCGGCTGCAGTGGTGACAGCATGGCCCCTATGCGTGCCCCTGAACAGTAAAGCAGGTACGTACGACGTTGTGTTCCGGGTAATATATAGGCACCTGTGATAACATCTATACTCCACCTTGAGAAACAGGGGTTCAGGAGCAATAGATTTTTTACTTGGATGAAATAAGTGGAGCAGGATGGTTAGGGACAAGGAGGGCCACGTTAATGTTAATGTTAATGTTAGTGGGTATTTATAAAGCGCACTTACACCGGGTGGCTTCATGGCGCTAACCAGAAAACAGAGTATGCTAAGCAGACCAACAGACAGCAGGCTATCCCCTATCCCATGTTATATGCTTGCCGGAACAGCCAGGTCTTAAAAAGCTTCCTAAACTGCATAATATCCGTGCAAGACCAAATTGCCAAAGGAAAAGAGTTCCAGAGTTTTGGCGCCAGTACCCCAAATCGGCGGCCACCTTGACGCACTAGTTTGAACTTTGGAACATATAGCAGGGAGAGGTGGGCTGAGCGAAGGGTCAGATTGGGAACATATCTGGGTAATAGGTTATTAATAAATACAGGGCTTTTGGCATGCAGGGCCTTGAACACAAGGCAGCCTGTTTTAAAAACACAGCGCTGGGAGATGGGGAGCCAGTGTAATTTTTCAAGCGCGGGGCTAATTGATTGCCATCGGGGATGTCGAATGACCAACCGAGCTGCCTGGTTTTGTACCAGCTGCAGGCGTTTGAACAGATAGAGTGACATGCCCAGGTACACAGAATTCGCGTAATCCAGATGAGATGTAACAGTGGCAGTTATAATCCGGATCAGAGCATCCTGGGTAAAAAAGCGGTGACTTTTCCTGATCTTGCGCATCTGGAAGAGGCACTTCGAGATCACATTGCCTACCTGGGATTTCAGTGTAAGTTCCTTATCAAGAGAGACTCCCAGAGTTTTGGCCGAACTGGAGGGGGAAGGTGATGGACCCAACTCCACAGGCCAGTAATGTGGGCCCCAAAATTTATAGCTGTCCCCGGTCAGAACAAGCTCTGTCTTGCCCGGGTTAAATTTCAGACGGTTATAGTCCATCAACTGTTGTATATACAACAGTGTTGCCTGAAAATCCGCCACTGAGCGGTCAGAGCCATCTATCTCAAAGACCAACTGCAGGTCTTCTGCTTAATTGAAAACTGTCACCTTTCTCTCCTTTTAAAGATCGAATCAAAGGGGAAATATAGATGTTAAATAAGTGAGGGGACAGTGCCGAACCCTGCGGGACCCCACATGTGATTTTATGAGGGGAAGCAAGAAAGAGCCCTTGACGGACCGCCTGAGACCTATCATTCAACAAAGAAGAGAGCCAACAGGCGGCCGCCCCCCGGACACCAGCAAGTTCGACACAGTCGACCAAAATTGAATGGTCCACCGTGTCAAAAGCGGCAGACAGATCTAAGAGTACCAGTGCACGGGGAGAACCCCTATCAGCATGGTCTCGGAGAGTGTCCAGCACTGCCACAATGACAGTTTCAGTAGAATGAGCCGGCCGAAAATCTGCCTGATGGGGATCAACATATTTAGATTCCTCCAAAAAGTCAGAGAGACGTTGTTGCTGTGTCACAGAGTTGGCAGGAGGCCAGCCATCTGGCCACCCACTGCAGTTGGGTCGCAAGATATTATTGTTGCATGCTTGGTGCCGTTAGGCCACCGCAGTCTGTAGGTAGGTAAAGTTTTTTGATGGGTACTCAATGGCGAGAATTTCCCCAGTTAAGGTCGCTGACCATCTTCTCAAGAGCATGAAAGAATGCCGGAGGAATGTAAAGGAGTACGTTTGCAAAGTTGTATAAAAGTTGTGGTAGGATCACCATTTTGGTGAGAGTAACCCAGCCTGTCACAGATAGTGGAAGTGTGCTTCGAAAGGAGATTTGAGAGCTTATGGCAGTCAGTGCTCTGCCTAGGTTGCCACCTAATAGGTCCGCCTTTTGCCGGTAAACACAGATGCCGAGATTGCAGAAGGTATCAGTTCTCCATTGCACACGATCTCCATTGAGTACCTACATAGGGTCTTGATAAGTGCCATTAAAGGGGTATAAGCAGGACTTTGCCGCATTGACCCTCATCCCAGACAAGTCTGCGAATTCTCCTAGGATACGTGCCGGTGATGGGGGAATTGACCAGATGTCCGTCATATACAACAGGATATCTTCCGTGTACAGTGAGATTTATGTACTCCTTCTCCGAGGGGTATACCACCAACCACCCCAGTACAAATGGCCTACAACAAGGGCTTTATCGCTAAGGAAAAGAGGAGTGAGGATAACTGGCACCCCTGCCTGGTTTCCCGTCCCACTGCAATCGGTTGAGAGATATATGCGGGCCTGTCTTTACCAGGACCCTCTGCTTCTTATAAAGCAATTTAACCATGTCAATGAACGTTGAAGTATTAACACAAAAGGATCTAGGAAAAGGTACCGCACCTATTTAACTACTGGGAAATATATTTACATTTGGTGCGTCGACCAACAGAAAGCAAGACCCTTTTGATTCTCTTTGTTGTGAAAGAGCCTTTCACAACAGACAATTATAAAGATATGTGGTCCGCACACACAAAAAAGACAGTCCATTCATTCAATGATGATTCACACTGATCTGTATTCCTTCAATCTTTATTTTCTTGTTACACTCCGCAGTATCCAACGCGTTTCGTCCTTTTGAGGGACTTCTTCAGGGCTCCTCACTCCATGTATATGTTCCACTGAGCGTTCTTTCCTCTTTTCAACCACCGTGAAATCAAATCCCTCTTCTGTAATATAGCGTATGTGGATCTATCTCTTTGTTTTATAGACGGAGTTCTCTTATACTCCCTATTTTACTCTCCCCAACTGATCTCACGGTCCTCAAGGTACACCGAGGGACCTTAATCCAATAAATCATGCGTTGTCCTCAGCCCGTAGGATTTCCAAACAGACGTACAAAACGCACAACTCCTCAGCCGATGTATGGTCAATGTAGACCTCTTCCTGCACAGGTACATACGTGCGCGTGCGTAATGCCCAAGGCGTGTTGTGTCAGTGAACGTTGCACCAGGGCCATAGCTGGCCAACATGGAGAACAGGAACTCCCATTCTAGTAAGTCAAAGACTTTCTCTAGGTCCAATATTAATCATCTCGAGTGTGGCCATTGACAAGCTGAATATGCGGTGACTCTGAAGAAGCACCTCCGGTTTAAGGAGGTACTGCGAGAGGATACAAACCTGTTTTGATTCGCGTGGACTAGGGTAGGGATTATAGGCACTAGCCGGTCCACAAGAATTCTCGGCAGCACCTTGTAGTCCACATTCAGTATGGCCAGTGGCCTATTGGAGCCCAGATCTGTAGGATCTCTATCCAACTTCAACAGGGACACTAGGCTTGCCTCACGTGTAGATGAAGGAAGTTCCGACTCTTCTAGTGCTGCGGTTTAGAGGGCATGTAGGTGTGAGGTCTTTCTGGAGACATATGTCTTATAATATTTGTCTGAGAGCCCATGAATCCCAGGGATCTTGTCTGTCGCCAGTGGCACAACTGTGTTGTGAATTTCTTCAGGAGTGATTGGGGCATCGAGCTCCATGAACTGTTCAGGGGTTATCTTAGGTAGGCTCACTGAATCTAGGAAGTCGCCCAGCCACTCTCTGTCGCTACATCCTTGGGATTTATAGAGCGCTGCATAGTGCCTTGTCATTGTTGTGTGTATTTTATGTTGCATGTATAGCATGTGTTCCATGTCATTGCTTAGGGTGTGTATGGGAAAACGTGCCTGTTCCTGGCATAGTATCCATGCCTACAGTCGAGCTGCTCTATCGGATGTTGCGTGTGTGCGTGCAGAGTGTGCCGAGTAGTTGTGGCAGCGAAGCCTTTCTACTAATGCTACATGTTCGCTGCGCAATTCGTTTAGGCGTCTTGTGTCCCCCAGGTGTGTAGCAGCATCAGTTTCATGTTGGAGGAGCCTGCGCTTTTTATTGCTAAGTGAGTCATTCAGTTGTTTGCAAATATTCTATGCGGGTCCTAGACAGTGCTCTCTGATAGTCACTTTGAAAGCATCCCATTCTAGCAGTGTGGCGTCGGTAGAGCTGTTGTTTATCTCAAAGTACTCTGCAGTTGGGGCCTCCAGGGATGCCCAAAATGCCTGATCCTGCAATGCCACCTACTGGAGGCACCAGGTTGGAATTGATGGTGGCACGACCTCCCATTTAGGCTGTAAGAGTTGTGGATTGTGATCAGAGTGTGTGCTTCCTGGGTATTCAATCTCTCCAATTAAGGGGAGTAGGGAGGGAGGATCACAATGAGATCTAATCGGACATGGAGGCTGTGCACTGGGGAATGAAGGAATATAGAAGCACATTTGAGTTGCGAGTGCGCCATATGTCGACAAGGGACCAGTGGGTGAACCATGTTTCCAATGCTTGCACATTGGATGTGGCAGATGTGCATTTCAGGGGTAGGAATGATCGGTCTAGCGTCGCATCAAGTACTGAATTGAACTTGCTGCCTATTAGCCAGGGTATGCCACTCCAACGGGCTAGAACCTTGGTCAACTTAGGAGGAGCACATTTTGCTCCACATTAGGGACATAGATGGAGCCGAATAGGAGACTTTGTCCATTTAGCCTACCCTATGTTAACACGTATCTGCCCTCTGCGTCGGCCTTTACCTCCTCTACTACATAAGGAACTCCTGCCTTTACCCAAACCAGGACCCCTCTAGCTTGGCAGGAGTAGTCAGTGCTATATACTTGCCAGTGCCAACGTAGGAGGTCCGCTTGTAATTGAGTCAGGTGAGTTTCCTGCAGGAGAACTATGCTAGTGGATCTATGCTGCAAACAGGAATATATGACATTCGAGTGTGTCTTTTTAGGAGAAGATGGCGTCTGTGATTGTCAGGTGGTATGTGTATGCAGTAGGGGATCTGGCGGTCAGGTGGTGCTCCATGGGGTTGCAAAAGAAAAACAGGGGTTACAAATTTAATTTATGTAATTTTGTTACAGTGAACATGCAGCAGGAGTTTGCCCAAACTAAAGTGCCTAACCATGGCAACTACTATGTTTATCAGTGTCTGATTGTGGGGTTAGTGAGCGGCGTGTTCTAGTTGACGGTCTACCCCTTTGTTATCCTACTTAAGTACGAAGGGCGTCCTATAGTGTAAAATAAACGTGTTCATCATCAGACAGGGGGAGCGTTGTGGCCAGGTCCTTCCTTGCCCCCGCCCAACTAGTACAATGACCCATTGCTGCCCAATCATGTGTTGCGAAAAGAGCTCGGTTGTTGACCACTCCCCACATCAAACACACACAAAATACGTTATAGCTCAGGTTGCTAACATCTTACATTCCCTTAAATTATCTTATCAGTCAGTCAAACCAGCTTTATTCGACAGTTTGTCATAAAAGCGAATGCAAAAGATATTTCAATATCAATATACAAAGTAATTAAGCATGATTGAGAGACTCCATTTAAAATACAAATTGATCTTCATGACATTATCTTAAAAGCCATAAAACAATAGTAAAACAGCATTGATAGCTTACATAAAGGAAAACCCATGAAAACAAGCACCATTAATAATATCATGTGAAAGTTATTAAGAATTTGTCCTAACATCTGGAGCCAGCATTGAAGGGATAATACATTTTAATCAAAGTTTAATTATGGAACTTCATATACAGGTGCAAAAAGAGCATTTGTTAGATGGAAAAAGAGTGTGACCTTCTGGCCCACGACCAACCTAAAAATTTTGCTACAGCTGTAATTATTGGAATAGAAGTGTTTGTACGTAAAATTCTTCCTGCTTCTTCACTCCTTTTAGTTCCAAGTAGTTTACAAATTGGCACGAGCCATACCCGACGAGGAGCGGCATAGGGTGGACAAACAAATAGCAGATGTGCCACCGACTCCTCTTTGGTCTGACATAGAGGACACATATCATAAGATTTGGACCATCTGGCTGTGAAAGCTTTAGTTGGCAGTGAGCCCACCCTAAACTGAAAGCAGTGAGCCCACCCTAAACTGAAAATATAATTTCCTATCATGTGGTTTAGCTATTATGTCCCAAAAAACTTCAAAACTCGGGGTCAATTTGGCTTCCAGAAAGTTTCCTGTAAAAGTAGATGACACACTATTACTAAATGTTTTATATGTGATCATCTCCCAGTATTTTTCTTTCAGGATCTTTTTTGGAGGGAAGCTGGCTCTGTCTGGTTCTTCCCATAGTGTTCTCATACCTATACTTACTAGGGCATCTCTAATTCCTCTCAACCATCTTATATTGTGGAATGTGTCTGCCCTGATTCTGTCCAGAAAGCCCACGGCATCATGATTTAGTTCTGGTGTGGTCCAAAGACTACGCCAGTATAATAAGGGGCACAGCTTGGCCACCTCAGCCAAGGCCTTCTTCCTAGGTAATGTAGTAGAGGACACACTGGTGTACTTTGGGGGAGCAATGTGATGTTATGCATAAACCTATTTTCAGCAGTCGTAAGATTGGACAGGTTTTCGTACCCCCAGAGCTCTGCTCCATAAAGTGCGGAGTTAACCACCTTCTTATTGTAAACCTGGAGAGCAGGGCTGATTGGTTTGGTCAATGAGGAATTAAACTCCATATTTAACACTCCAGACAGTTGGCGGTGCTTGAGCGTTGCTAGGTCAATTTGCTGTTTCCATTTTAGATCACTTTGGATAATGACCCCCAGGTAAGTAAATGATTTTACTTGCTCCAATGGATGATTGTTCATTACAATTTTGATTTTAAAAGTTCTGTGAGGATTAAAAGACATGAATTTCGTTTTCAACACATTGACTTCCAGACAACGAGTGGTGCAGAACTCTTTAAAAATGTTCAGGGCCCTCTGCAAACCATTAATGAATAGGGAGAATAAGGTTGGTGCCAGCACACAACCCTGGCGTACACCTCTCTTTACTGGGAATGGGCCGGTAACCATGCCCTGGGAACTGCAGAAAATGTTAGCATAGTTTTCTTCATGCAATCTCACAAGTAATGTGAGTAAGTTAGGAGGGATCCACATTTCATGCAAGATTACTCATAGTTTGGGGCGTGGAACAAGATCAAATACTGATTTTAAATCGACAAAGGCGGCGTACAAGCTACCATTGGCCAGGACCACCAATTTCCAATACAGCAAAGTGAAGCGCAACACCTGGTCAATGGTATTGGTGTATGCTCAAAAGCCTGCCTGCAGGGGGGATAAAATGCACTTCTCATCAATCCACTCCTGGATCTTGTTAAGAATTAGCCTGCCCATTATTTTTTGTAGGGAGTCTATCAGGCTAATTGGCCTGTAATTGCCTGGTTGTGTTTTGTCACCTTTCTTATAAATGAGAATTATTTCTGCCCCTTTCCACGAGTCTGGTATGGGGGCTCCTTTTGCGATCGAGTTAGCCAGTAACAAAATGCACCTACTCCGTCTTGGTTTATCGTGTAAGAACATGTCTACAGGGACGCCATCAGGACCTGGAGCCCTCCCTCCTACTACTGAACCCAATGGTAAGTTAACATTGGTCCTATTAAAAGCATCATCTTCCTATAGTGCATTGATGAGGTCCTTCAAATTTGGCTTAGTATCGGAGCGGGCATACTGTGGTTTGAAAAATTTTACCCAGTCATCCTGTGCAACACGATTATGTGGGTGTTTCGGCTCGCCTCCTCTATCCCACTCAACTATGCGCCAAAACGTTTTGCTATGCTTCCGAGAGCACGCCTCCCTAACATCCTGCCATCTTGCCTCCTCCCATAATTTTTTGGGCCTTTTTCTGGGTGCTCTTGTAAACCTGCCTAGCTACTCGGACTGCAGCGGGCTCCCCCTTCTTTATTGCTCCCCCAAGTAATTCTCTAGCGTATATAGTGGAGAAGTGTGGCTCAGTGGTTAGAGGCGGCAGACCCGGAAGCTGAGATCGGCTGTGGACCAGGGTTCGATTCCCCGCCTCGGCGGGTCTCGGGCTCTAAAATTCCACGGACTCGATAATTCTCGCTCCGGTGCCTACTCGACTCACGGGGTCACACTCTGCGACTCTGGGCAATAGCTTGCTTAATCTCCACTACGGCCCCTCGCGGCGGGATGCCTGGCTTTCACCCTGTGGATACCCTGCCGGGGTATCTCACAGGGGAATACCAGGACGGGTTCCCTAAGCAAGCGCTTAGATACCGTGTCGGTGATTTGCGCTATATAAATACATGTACATTTATATACATTACTTATTAAACCAAGAATTGGCTTTCTTCTTTATTACTTTATTTGGATTGCAGCGCTTCATAAAATGTGTACGCAGTTGGGTAAAAAAATCATTGTGGATCTCGGTGGTAAGCTCTAGTGCTGCATTCATTACAATGGTGGATTCTAGCTCTGTCACGGCCTTAACCAATTCCTTAGTAATGTTAGCTTATGATTCAGGCATTTCTACTAAGCTTGCCCACTTTAAGCGCCTCATGTCGTTGGTAGGAACTACATCACAAGGATGGTGATCAGACTTATTCTGTGTGGATATCCTCTGCCGCCACAAGCCCAAGGTTGCACACATGGAGTTGTGGTTGCTTTCCAGCCGATCCCTGACTTCCATATCACCAAGTAAATGCCATAGATTCAAGCTAATCAGTATGTAGTCAATACGACCGGCCACTATTCCATTGCTAAAGGTGTTTGCCCCTAGTCTATCCAATGGAGTTCTACCGTTTGCAGCGCGAAAACCCTTTCCTAGGCAAATAGAATTAATCTGTATGGCCACGTCTGTCCATATTGTTATTGGTGCGAGGTCCAACTTCGGTATAGCCCACTGCTCCTCTTCTTCCTCTAGGACGTTACTTTCTCCACTGTCAAGGGGCTCGAAAGTGGTAGTGAAATCACCAGCAATAATAACATTGGAATCTGCTGAGTATTTATCGAATAGGTCATCGAGCACCGCTATTACTTCCGACTTCCTCCCTCTGGTACCTCTCGGTTATACATTGTAAATATCTACATGCTCCATAAGATCAAATTTCAGGCGTAAAGCCTGGATGTCATTGTTCATAGTCGGGAGCTCCTTAGGAGTGGTCCCTAAATCCTTTAGCACCCAAACTGTTAGACCCCCTGATGGATGTCCTGTATTCCCTCTCACGGATGGGATATGAGAGTGTAGATATCCTACACAGAATTGAGGGGCCGTGAGCCAGGCTTCTTGAAAAAAGGCAAACGTCATAACCTTCAATAAAGGCATGCCACTCCGGGGAGGATAATTTTGAGCCCAACCCTGCTATGTTCCGTGACAGAAATGTGCCCCGTTTGTCATTAATGCAAGACGACAGTGGGCCTGCTGGGACCACAGCGTGTATACAGCTAGGTTCCCTGTGGCTCTCCAATAGGAATGGAGAAATGTTACTTCTTCCTAAGAACCCAGCGTGCCCTTCGCTGTCAGTGCCAAGAGGGTAAATAGATTGCGAACCGTCCCTTGTGGTTCGAGGATCCCCCGTGCCAGCTGTTCTTGTTAATGGCAGGCCTCCTAGTCAGTCGATGTTCTCTAGTGAAGAACATGCCACCGGCATTGTTGGCCACTGACCCATGCGGTCTCTCAACTGGGTATCCAAGGGAGCCTGTCTAAACTGTATAATTGAAGAGTCGGGGGCAAGTACGGAACTCTAAGGCAAAGAGGTTGGCAACTAGATCTTTCCTAGCAAGGGTGAGCTCAATACAGTCTGTTGATTGGTTAGGGAAGGAGAGTCTGCGCACCCTGGTAATATCCTCCCTAATCACAGAGCGCAGCACCAAACGTGCCTAATCCAATGTATGGCTTTATTTGTTAGAGAATCCGCATGTTCCCTGCTTCTGCTGATATCTAGCTTAGGATTATTTACCATGTAGATTTTATGTGTACTATGATTTAGGTCAACGTTCTGTCCCCCCATCTCGTGTGGATGTTTTCCTGCTGTGTTCTAGGTTTCAGGGGGTGAGTCCCCCTACCACCCAGAGGATGATTTTTAGGCTCTCCAGTGGTGTTTGGATTTGCTAAATGAAGGACATTGGTACTTATATTGGTATTGTGCACCTGCCTGGAGATGGGTAATGGGTTGGGTAATGATGGTAATGTTTTTTTAGACTTCACCACCAGAGAGTACAGCCGTTCACCTAGTTTCGCTCCACCGTTTTGGGGCTTGACAGTTTCGCCCTCTACGGCAGATATTTGGCTAGGTGGTGAAGAATTGTTAGGTTGATTGTTGGTGCAATTGGGGCAGCAAGGGTTCCTTTTTGTTAGCTGTCTAACCATTAGGGATAGATCCTCAATCGCCACTTTTATGACCCCTATTTCAGCCCTTAGCAGTTGCACGAGAACAGTTGCTTCCTGGTTGTCGAGTTTGCTAGGGGTATATCAAGTTCCCGGGGTGTCACTTCCTCTAGACTGTTGGATAACACTGTATACCTATTGGTACATATAATTATAGGATCAATGTGTTAGGGATTACTGTCTACCGTTGCATCGGGAGGGCTAGGGAGATTAGTATCTACAACTAAAGTTTAGGGGCTGGGGCAGGACTTGCAGCTAGAGGAATCGCCCGTCTGCCCCTGGTTCTGTTCCAACTCGCCTTTTTTCGAAGCGGGCCCTTTTTTGTGTGATTTAAGAAACATGATCTAAGTGTGGTTTTATTCCTACCTGCTCTCACATTTGTTTCAGCTGCTAGTATATCCTCACACTCAATGAGCGTGTCGATTATGTCAACAACACCGGTGTTTCCAACTTGTTTGTATGCCTTTCTAGCTTTTTTCCCCTCACACGGTCTACCGCTATTACCCTCTTCGCCTCCACTGCCACTACCTTCCATGGTCTTTCTTTTTCCCATAGTTCGAATGGGGAGAAAGCAGTAGATAAATGGACAGCTAGACAGTTGAAAACAAACACCAAGGCTAGGACAAAGTCTATCTCTAGGGATTAAGCGATGTACAATGCATTAACCCATACACAGGAATAAACTACATAGCAGGCTGTAGTGAAGAGGTTCAGTTTAGACAAACAAGATCTTGCTCAGTCCATCTCACAGGAGCAATCAAGGGGGGCATAAACAAAGGATGCACAGTACCTCAGGCGGGTTATCACCAATGTAGACCAGAATCAGGGGGCAGGTGACAGAGGGATTGCCCACAATCACCCGTAAGGGTCTCTAGGCGCTGGGGGCCGTCGGGAAGATTAAGCGAGCTATTGCCCAGAGTCACATGGTGCTGGGCTAACCTGCCGCCGGAGCCGGGGATCGAACCGTGGTCCCCAGATTCCAGCGTCAGTCGCCCTGGCCGCGGCGCCACACCTCTCCCTCTCCCTCTCGCGGTCTTCTCTCAGGACAGCATCCCTGTCTCTGAAGTGCAACAGTCTGAATAAAAATGGTTGTGCATTAGCCCCTGGCAGGGGTTTGCAGGCCTGCACCCTGTGCACTCGTTCCACCACAAACTGAGGCGACAGCACCCCTTCAGGGAGGAGCTCCTTCAGCCGGCTCTCCACATAGGCCACCGGATCTAGCCCCTCCGCTACTTCTTGTAGGCCCTCCATTCTCACATTGTTTCGTGAACATCCTTCCACATGCTCCAGCCTGTATTCTAGGGTGCATACTCGCTCTAATAAATTTTGCACTGCCGCCGCGTGGGTGCGGGCTTAAGGTTGTAGGTCTGTTAGTGCAAGTTCATTGGCGTGGACTTTCTCTGCTAGTTTATGATGGTCAGCCTTCAGGAGTGTAAGGTCAGACTTGACTTCAATTTTTTACTCCAGGGGCGTGCGTATTTGGTCTAGCGTCATTGCTATTTTTTCAACTGCTGCTAAGACCGAATCTAATTTAGTAGCCAACGTCGAGTGAGGCAGCTCCTGGGCTCTGTCTGCCTGTGATGAGTAGCCCACCTCTGGGTGCGTCACTGCATGTGAATTATTGGACCGTAGAGGACCCATGGCAAGTTTCTGCACCAAAGGCATGTGTGAGCTATTCCAGAGAGTGCCGACAGTACTGTCGAAGATCAGGTAATGTATGAGATCGGTCCCATAAAGCAGCTATTATCCCTCTAGCTCCTGGGGAGGGCTATCAATTACTTAGGTCTGTGAGAGGTCCCTGTGGCTTCCTGAGGCAGAGCAGGCTGTCTGTGAGGCCAGATCTCTATTGGGAAGATGAGCTCCATGAGTGGGTGCAAATCAGTCTGGCCTTCTAGCTTATTGAAAGTGGAGCACGCTGCGGTTGTGTCACTTCAACATTGTTCTGCCATGGATGCAGTAGGCGACAATGACCAGGCACTTATTGAGGCTGGAGGATGTTGGCCGTCCTATTAAGCTGCTGCAGAGGGGGAAGAGAGAGAAAGGGGGCAATCTGTGTGTTAAGTGCCTGATCCGGTATGGGCACAGAAGGGAGGGGCGGGCAGGCCTTACATGACCCCCGGGGCACCCCCAGTTCGACCAAGGTCAGTAGCTAACCATGTAGGTCTGAGTGTGTCTCAGTCAGTTGGATAATGCCTTGCTGTGGGAGCTGCTGTTAACTAGAGTGCTTGTCAATTTAAGAGGGACCCTCACAGCCCCTAGTGCAGGCAGGAGAAGGCCATGCTGATACATCAGCATGGTGTTTGCGGTTCTCGGGCTGGGGCCTAGACCCAAACTGACCTCCTGGCCCTGCCCACTGCCCTCAGATCCTAGACAGATTCCTCCAGGCAGGAAACTCACCTCCGTGTGGTAGGGGTGCATCCAGGCCATTGTGTACAGACTCCGCTCCTACCACAATCTGCCACAGCTTCCGGCAGGCCGCTGTTACTTCCTCCATCTGAGGGCGGGAAGTGGCTCGTAGGTCAGGCCCCCACCGTCATCCTTGAGCCCACTCCGACAGAGTGTGTCAGTCCTCTGTTATTACGCAGTGAGCCGCCATGGCCCACACAAGCCACCTTGATGGTTCCAAGGTCCGCCCAGGGTGGATCCTCATAGTTGGCACCCGACTCCAAAGCAGCTGCCTCTCCCCAGTCACCATTCTGCACTGAGCGCCGCAGACTCCGTAAGGGCGATGTGGTCGCCGCTCACTGGCACTGCAGTGGGTCCGCAGGGCCACCCGCCGCACTTGTGCAGGTTGTGATGCAGGAAACTGCCAGTGCTGGAGAGAGGCTCCCCAGCGACTGCAGGCCTCCGGTATCTGGCGCGGTCCGGAGCTTCGTCACTGGTAACGTCGCTTGTGGCAGAACTGCCGGTGCGACTCACTGAGGTTTTCGGGATGGTGAGCCTCTGGGGGGATCCCACTCCTGCTGATCGTCAAATAGTGGCTGGATGCAGAGGATTAATCAGTATAACAAGGGGAAACACACGGAGCAATATTAACTAACGTCCGCCATCTTGGCTGGCAAGCCATGCCCCCTCCTTCCGTTTTGCCTTGTTGAGCAGGCTTGAGCCATGGAAGCTAGATTCATAATTTCCTTCTTCAGAAATAGGCAGGTGGACTTGGACAAGCTTAATCACTACTATGACAAGAATTGATAGCCCCTGGGTAGTTTAATTATTTTGTGAGAAACCAGGGTCTTTTGCAGTGTCCGCTCACTTTTTGCCCCCATTTTGACAAAGTGTTGCTTTTGTGACTCTGATTATGCCCTGGGGACTGATTAAAAGTACATGATAATTTGGTGAAATTACAATTGGTACTGACAACCTACCTGTAATTCCCTAGTATAAGGTTGGGCATGTAGGTTTAGCAGCCCCACAGATTTAATGCACTCAAATGTGCACTGCTTTGTGGCCTACCATCATTTTAAAAGCAGCCCTGCTTTGCAGGCTTCGTTTAAAAGGAAATTATCTGCACTTTTGACTTTGGAATTAAAGGTACTTCCAAAGTCTTAAACTACCTTATTTTCACATATGTCACCTCAAGGTCTTCCCTAAGTGCCCCAGGTGTAGGGTACCAAAATAAGCAGGGACAATTTTAAAAGATGTTTTATATGCAAGTTGTGAATGAAAAATTGCTAATTTAGTTTTCTCAGTTGAAGTGTGTTATCTCCATAGGCTTACATGGGCATACTTTAATAAAATGCAACTATTGATAGGAGTGAGCTAAAACATTTATTTTATAAAGATTTAAAACAACACTTGTGATAAATCCAACAGCTTGCAAATGTTAGATTTATTATAGCTTTTATAGAAAAGATGTAAGCCAAAAGCCAGCCTTTCAGCGGCTTCTCCTGATTGGCCAGCCTTTGACAGGCTGAGCCAAACTGCTCTGATGAGGTGTGAAATGGCCTGCATAGAGACAAAGGACCTTTGGTAGGAGATCTGCTGATGCAGGGCAAAGGGCAGGATGGGGCGGAGTAGCCAAACTGGTCTTAAAGAAGGATTGACAGCCAGGACAGGACACAGGCTCTCCCCCACATGTAACACCTCTAGCCAGACAGGAGTTACCAGTAATTGAATTAGCAGAGGGGCTGGGACGGGAGTGTTAGGGAAACGTAGCCATGCCAGAGGGTTGGATTCGCCAGATCGTAACCTCCAGGAGAGAGTTTCCCTGTTTGGGATTTTAAAGAATAGTGCTTTCTGGGTCAAGCTTATGCCACATAGTCATACCTGAGGGTGCCCTCCTACTTGTCACCCCAGAAGCACGGATGAATATTGGAGAGCTGCCCAGCAACTCATATCCATGCCTGAAACTACAAGAAGAAGTACTGCCCTGCTGAAACCCTGGCTTGCACCAAGAGGATTGCACTCTGAATGATTGCACCTGCTGCACTCTTTGGAGCTGCAGCGCTGGGGAATTTGCCTTGCTTTGAAAAGTAAAGTAGTAGACTCTCTGAAAGCAACAGGTTAAAGAGCTCCACCTGCATCATCTCCACCACGAAGAACCCAGCTGGACAGCATTCAGTGAACTTTTAATGATTTGGTCAGGTGTATCGTGGGTCCTGTGTTCCCAACTACCCCAAGGAGCAACTCAAAGATTCTGGAACCCTGGATTGGTGTTGTGGACTCACAAAGCCCCAAAAGAAACGTCTGGAGAAGGACTGCCCTGCTGGACCCTATGACTACCCTTTGACTACACAAGAGAGGACTGCACTCATAAGGACTGCGTCTGCTGCACCCACAAGGCTTCACAACAAAAGGACTTTACCTGTCTTTTTTATTTTTTATTTTTTTTGTTCAGAAACCTTTATTTGAGCAAGCATAGAAAAATACAAGAATGGGCCTACAACCTCACGGGCTGGCCGCTAATAATAAGGCACAAGGAATAAATTAGAAATGTACTCCCGTGGTCAGGCACAAATCAAGTACCAAGCATTACTCCCAACATATCACAGAGCATATTGAATTTTTGTTTTATACAAAAAGAAAAACAAACACTAAAAAGGCGAATGCACAGTAATCAAGGTCAGCCCAAAGAACGGAGGGGATGGTCAACACTCAGGAGAACATACCAAGAGCCCTGAGGCTCCAACAAGGTCGGGGGGGGGGGGAGCAGCGGGGAGAATCGGCAATTCACAAAACAGTATGAAACGGTTCCAGGAACGCTCGCCTAGGGAGATAGGACAACATCAGTAGTGCCTACAAGGGGAGGGGTACAGATATCCCCACGATATTCATTCCACTGGCCCCAAATCTTCGTCCACGCCCTGGGTCTGCCCCTGGCCACATATACAGTCTTCTCACGAAACATGGACCAGTCCATGTTGTCCTCCCATTTCGGGACCTCAGGGGGCCTGGATGCGCCCCAAAGTTGCGCAATATCCCGTTTCGCAATCATGTAACCCAAGGTAGCCCATCTGGTCTGGGCTACAGAATAGTCAGTGGGCTCCCACACATTCAACAGACACCGTCGTGGCTCCGGCCGCAGGGCAACACCAGTCACAGCAGTCATCACCTCAAGCACGGCAGTCCAGTAGGCCGCCACAACTGGGCACTCCCAAAGAATGTGTAAAAAAGTAGCACTCGACCCACAACCACGCTTACATAACCCATCCAGGGAAAAGCCCATTGTCACCAGACGCGGACCAGTGACATACACTCGATGAAGGATTTTAAGTTGAACCAAACGGAGACGGGCAGGAATGGCTACCTCCTTGGGAGAAGAGAGTGCCGATTGCCAATCCTCGTCGTCCAGTTCCAACCCATCGCCGACCCAAATCTCCCGAAGTCGGACCAATAAGTCCGCCCGATTATTGATCAGCTTCTTATAGATCAGGGAAATAGTGCTATCAGGCAGGTGCCCATCAAGGACACGATCTTCGAGGGGGGAAGACTCGGGCAGGGCCTCATCAGGAGTCAAGACTGAGGCGAGGGCGTGTCGGACCTGCAGATAACGAAAAAATTCCCTACCATTCAAACCGTATTCCGCCTGGAGGGCCTGGAACGACTTCACACTACCTTTCGAACAGACATTACCCACCTTACATATCCCAATCATATCCCAGCGGTCGAAGCCCTTAGTAGACCAGAGACACCCCAAACGTTCCGAGGCATAAAGCGGTGTCGCCAGTGTCATTCGATCCTCCCATCCCAAACTCACATTCGCGGCTCGCCACACAGTTACTGCAATCCTAGACAAGCCCACAAGATGGCGCCCGGCTGATCGAGAATAAAGCGCTCTATTAAAGTCCCCACCCGGCAGCTGGAGTCTATCCATCTCGAATGCAGGATTTCGACCCGGTGAAAACATCGCGTGATTAATAGCAGACAACTGGGAAGCCCAATAATATCGCTTGATATCGGGGAGCGCCATGCCCCCGTCGTACCAAGGGATGGTGAGTTTCGCGAGGGCAATACGTGGACGCCCGTCCCAAATCAATTGCCTTTGAAGACTCTCGATCTCTCGGAAATAGGTCTTGGGGATGTCGTCATAGGAATTCTGGAGCGCATAGAGGAACCGCGGCAAGGACATCATTTTAAACAGAGCCGCCCTGCCCAGAGGAGACAAAGGAAGCTTACGCCAACGGGCCACGTCCAGTCGCAATCTAAGCAACGGGGGGAGGAGATTACGCTCAAATCGGAGCGAGGGGTCCAGCGTAATGAAAATCCCTAAATATTTGAAGCCAGACTGGACCACCTGGATAGGAAGTCTGCTCGGCAATGGGGGTAAAACACCCGAAAGAACATACACGCAGGACTTGGCCCAGTTAATAACGAGGCCTGAGTAGGCACCAAATGAAGTGAGAACATCAAATAAAACAGTCAGAGATTTACGCGGGGAGGTGAGATATAAAAGAATGTCGTCCGCGTAAAGCGAGACGCGGTCCTCAAAGTCCGGTGACCAGCGAATCCCCTTGAGCGAAGGCTCCCACCGAAGCCATGCAGCTAATGGTTCCAAGGCGAGTGCAAAAAGCAACGGAGACAAGGGGCAGCCCTGACGGGTACCCCTGCCAAGGGTGAAAGGGGTCGAAACTCTACCATTTACCACTACTTGCGCCAGAGGTTCAGCATATAATAACTTAATCCAACCAATAAACTCAGGTCCGAAACCAAATTTCTCAAGAGCCGCCCAAAGATAAGGCCATTCCACAGTGTCAAAAGCCATTGAGGCATCCAACGATGCCAAAATGGCCGGCTCCGTCAGAAGCCCCGCCCTCGCAATCGCACCGTGAAGACGACGTAGGTTAAGAGCCGTGTTGCGATGCGGGATAAATCCGGATTGATCTGGATGGACCAAGCCACTAATGACCGTCAGGAGGCGGGACGCCAGGAGTTTCGCCAATACCTTGGGCTCAACATTCAGCAGGGATATGGGCCTATAGGATGAACAAAGGTCCCGCGGTTTACCATCCTTGGGGATGACAACTATCGTGGCCAGTCGCTGATCACATGGGAGAATACCCCGTTCCCGGGACTCCAGAAACATGGCGCGAAGATATGGCGCCACTCTGTCGGGACGCAACTTGTACAGTTCAATTGGCAACCCGTTCGGGCCCAATGCTTTGCCCGAACGGAGTGAACGGATGGCAGTAGCTATCTCATCAACAGTAAAGGGGGAATCCAACGCCACACGATCCAAATCGGAGACACTGGGCAGAGCTATATCACGCAATAGAAGGCGAGAGTCAGCCACATCCCTCACAGACACAGGGGTATATACCACACGGAAGTACTCAGCAAAACAGTCAACTATTCCAATCGGGTCCGTCACACTCTCACCACTCGAAGACTGAATCACAGGCACCACACGATTAGCTCTCTCCTTCTTATCCAGCCATGCCAGCAATTTACCCGCTTTGTCCCCCACATCATACAAACGACCCTGTTGCTCCCGAAACATCACTTTAGCAGCATCCGTGACCATAGATTTATAGGCAAATTGTTTCAGACCCAGGGCGTGGAGTTTCGCAGACGTGACACCCGATTCCAAAGCATCCTCCAATGCAGAAATCTCTCCCTCAAGGTCCACCACCTCCCTATTCCTCGCCCTCTTAGCTTCAACAATAAGGGAGAGGGCCTGCCCACGAATCACCGTCTTAAAGGCCTCCCACAGGGACACCGCTGAGGAAACCGATCCCTCGTTATCCAGAAAATATGCGTCCAAAGACTGAAGCAAAAGGCTGCGGGTCTCGGGGGAGGTAAGGTACCACGGATTGATGGGAGCCACCCGGCCCACTGCCTCCACTCCAACCTCAAAACGGAGCCAGAGCGGAGAGTGGTCAGAAATACCCCTGGGCAGGTGTACAATCTCACGCACCGCTGGCGACTGAGCCGCAGGCATCAGGAAATAATCCAGTCTAGACAGACTCCCATGGGCCCCAGAGTGAAAGGTGTATTGAAGCTGAGTAGGATGCAAAAGCCTCCAGCAATCCACCAAGCCAAAGGTATCCAAAAACCCACCCAACCACTGTTGAGCCGCAGGAGTATCTCTAGGGGGGTGGCGATCGTGGAGACCGGAGAACACCGAATTAAAATCACCAGCCAGAAAGAGAGTACTATCAGGGAGGTCCAACAACACACGGCCCAAATCGGAAAAGGTAGAAGTCTGCAAGCCAGGGGGGCACGTAAACAGTAAATAGGGAGAGGGCACGACCCTCATAGCGACCCACAAGGACAGCATATCGCCCCCGATCATCCTGAATCACATCATCAATAGCTAGGGGGAGGGAAGCCCGACCAAGGATACCCACACCCCTAGAACCCGAGGTAAACCCCGAATGTGCTACGAGGCGATAGCCCCACCTATTCATCGCATGACAAACATTGCCTACCAAATGAGTCTCCTGCAGGAAAACAATATCAGGAGATAAACGTCGTATACATTTCAACACCACACTCCTTTTGATACGATCCCCCAGACCGTTAACGTTCCACGAAACAAATCTCAACCCGCTACCCCCCATCCCACCCAGCAAAGCCAAAACCCCCCACCAATGAGCATGACACAAGAAACATCTTCAAATACAGGATAAAGTCGCCTTGAGAACAGAACACACAAACAACGAACTTCCCAACCACCCACCCCCCAAATAACAAGAAAACACCCCCCACCCTGCACCCCTGCAAAAAGCTAAAAAGCCACCCCAACCTGCAGTGTGCCTGTCGCCCAAGAACCCCTATTCTACACAAAGACCCCGGAGGAGGAAAGGCTCCGTCCCACCCGCCACCCCGATCAAGACCAATAACGAGAAAAGAACATACATCAAATCATATAAACAATAGAGGAACGTAGGCATACACTCCTGGAAAGAGTTATTCAAAACAAGGCACCAGGCAAAGACGAAATGTTCAGCTCTCTACACCACCTTCAGCACCGCCCGGGTGGATATCGGACTCAGTCTCAGGAGGTCGGCCAGGCAAGGAGTCCAGCCAGTCATTCACAGCATCCGGCCGATCAAAGAAGAAAGTTCGGTCATTATACTCAACCCGCAGCCTGGTCGGAAAAAGCATAGCGTAGCGCATCCCCATGTCCCTAAGACGCTTCTTGGCACCACGAAATCCCATCCGCTGCTTCTGGACCTGTTGGGAAAAGTCCGGATAAAAGTTCACCGTGGCATTCTCAAAGGCCACCGGGCCCTTCACCCGTGATGCCTGCAGGATAGCGTCCCGATCCCTATAGTGGAAAAGTTTTGCAACAATAGGTCTCGGCGGGGCACCTGGCTTACCCTGGCCCCCCGGAACACGATGTGCACGCTCCACTGTAAAAAATTTACTAAGGCCAGATGGAGAAAGGTGTTTTTGGATCAGGTCTTCAACCAGGAGATCAACCGAGTGGGGTTCTGGATTCTCCGGAACACCAACCACGCGAACATTACAGCGACGTGCCCTGTTCTCAAAATCTTCCAAGCGCCGGGTCATGAAATCGTTCACCCTACGGAGATTGCCAATCTCCGTCTGTATCTCAGAGATGTCCGCCGTGAGGCTGGATGATTTGATGTCCAATGACTTCACCTTTTCGTTCGTTTTCGAGAGATCGGCTCGAATTAAGTTCACATCGATGGCCACGGTGTCAATTTTGTGGGCCAAGGTTCCATATTGTTGGCCTATCGACTCCCTCATGCCAGAAATGGCGCCCATGATGTCCTGCAAGGAAGGCTCCGTCGACGCATCCACAACGTGGTCAGACGCACTGGGACCGGGCAGGGCAGCCCCGGGGGACCCCTTAGAGTGGGTATAACGGTACATGACGTTAGATTGGACCGGACCCCCGCGCAGAGGTGTCTTCGTCTTCCGCGTCTCCCGGTCCCCTCTGCCCGCCATTTTGGAGATGCGTCACAAGGAGATTCACCAGGGTCAACGGACCGGGCACCAGAAAGGGAGGCCTCGGGACCAAAGGACCGCAACAAAGGTACCACGAGGAAAGGGGCAGCCAAATAGGAGAATAGTCCAGCCAAAGGCCCGACAGCCGACTCGTGCCCTGGACCCAGCTCTGGCCCGACCCTCTCGCCGATGCCCCAGTCAGAGGCAGAATCGAAACCGAAACTTAAGAAGGGGACCCACAAGTCCAATCCCCCTGCCGTTGTTGTTCAACTCCAAGACGGCCACTGAACCTCACCCAGTCCCGGGCGCACCTCAAGGGCGGAGCCCAAAAGTTCGAATCACCGTAACTCAGGCACCCGGTGTCAAAATAAATTTCTGAAAGGTCCAGGTAGATCAGCCCAACGTCCTCTATACAAATCCTCATGAAAAATCAGGATTTATGCAGGATATTATGCCGGGAGCGGCGGGGGTCCGGGGAGCGCTGTGCTCACGCGGCCATCTCGGATGCCCGCCAAGCTCCTCCTCCGACTTTACCTGTCTTAAAGGATAAGGAGTGAACTCCCTGATCGGGAACAGGTCAAAAAGGGTTGGAAGGGTTACCTGCAACGTCATCAATGAGGACAAATGCAGCTGACAAGCTTCACCTGGATTTTGACTTGGATAGACCAGGAGGAATTGTGGGAGTTGTTGTCCCAGAACCCAATAGGCAAACCAGAGCTTCTGAACCCTTGGCTGGTGCTGTGGACTACTTTCCTGTATTAAGAAACACTTCTGGAAGTAAGTGTAAAAGTGTTATATCGTGGGTGGTCTGAACTTCTTGACTTTGTCCCAGTCCAGCACAACTTTTAAGCACTATATGCTTCTTAGTGCTAGTTTTACTTGTAATCTTTAGAAATTCATATCTCTAGTTCTCTACATTGGATTTTTGTTGTCTTGGTATCAATTTAATGATACAAATATTTCCTCTTAATAAATTGTTGTCAGACTTTTATGTTGTGTGTGTTGTGGCTTACTTATTTAATGTATTGGTGTTTTTTAATGCTTTACACACCTGTCTTCTAAGTTATGCATGCCTGCTCTCAGCCTGCTACCAAGCATTGAGCGGGGAATAATTTATTGAGACCTTATATTGTGATTGTGGCCTTAATATTAGTGGTAGATACCTGCTTACCCATACTAATAAACCACACTCCACTTTTCAAGACAATTATCTGGGATTTGCAAGAACACATGCCTTGCTGACAATAGCTACAGATACTTTTAACTATTGTCAGCGTTCTTTTTACATGTCCCTTCCAAAGTCTGTAGAATGCAATTTCATGAGTTTGAGGTTTGGTCTGATCCCTACCTATGGCATTTTTTCGGTGAGGCAATAAATGAGAATCTTTGGGGCATGTTCTTCACTTCTTCCCAGCACTGGTTAAATAACACAGGAAATAAATATGACCCATGTTTGGGGTAGGCACATATGCCAAAGCCAACTTAATTTGTATGAAGGGAGAGGTCACCTTAAATGGTGTCAGATGTGTTAAATAATGGGCACAGTGTTACAATTGTTTACAAAATGGCAAGGTGGAGACATACATGGAGAACATAGATGTTTTGTGTGCCAGTATTTTAATGACTTGTTTTAAAAAGTAATAATAATCTACATACTGTAATTGAGCAGCGGACACTTTCCCTCTGACTAAATTGCTGTTTCCAGGTCTAGGGTAGTGCCACACTAATGAAACATGCATGAGTATTTTCCTTCCCTTCTAATATTTTTCATACATTGACTATACAAATATTCTTTGATTCAGTATACAGTTTTGGACAATGCCAAACAGACACCGCACATCTGCAGTGCTACACAAATGTTATTTGGGTGCACAGACGCGGTCTAAATCATGGGTACAGAACTGGGGAGATTTTTCCGGTTCTTCAGTAACCAAAAGCACAGCAGAAAGATGGAGTAACCAACCCTCCAAAAAATCACCTGAATGCGATCTCCCAAGGAAACGTCTGGTGGAAGTGGCTCACCACAGATCCTGTCATTTCCGACCATAAGGTGGAGGAACTCTTCAGACACTTAGGACATGCCCAAAGGAATCAATACAAAATATACTGGGAGACACACCTGGGCAAGACAGCAAGCACAATGCTACAGCTCACTGGGCTGGGAAGGAACTTGAATCTTGCAGAAAATCACACTGTGGTGATCAAAGCAAAGTTCTCCAAATGCACACTGAGTGATGACTGACTAGAAAGACAGACTGACAGACACAGATCAAACCACAACCCTAGAGAGCATAGAATTTGCAAACACAGTGACTTACCAAATATACTGAGTGGCTCATTATGATGTTGGGTGGAAAGCCTCCTCCCGATAGTCGGAATCTCCTCAACCGCGTTGAAAAGCGACTCTGTCAGTTTACATTCTGACTGTCCGATTTTGATGTTCGAGGTCGGAACGTAAACTGCGCGGTCATTCCGACTCGAGACCGACTTGCGGAGTATTCCTGTTGGTCAGAACAGCATCGTACACCCCTAGGAACAGTGTTTCTGTCGTCTGTATTACGATGTTGATTTCCAACAGCCTTTCCGCGTTGGCCTGCCCGACACGGAAAGGCTGTTGAAAGTGACTTTGGGTTGCACCCTGGCAGCACCGCTAGCCCCCGCGGCCTACGGTTAATGTCCGACGGGGTACCTAAGGGTCCCAACTGTAAAACCCTGCACTGTGTGGCAGACACCGTGGCACCCCATTTTCCCATAGGAGCCTGTGTTATGGCCGGTTGCCGGGTGGAACATGATCTACCATATGAAACCATGGGAATCCGGTTGCATCACAATCCAGTGGTCGGAACCACCGACCGGTCCCGAATCTGAGTTGGTGTTGGCGGAGGCTTTCTGCCTGACATCGTAATGAGCCCCCAAGTGATTAACGACTTAGAAGGAGAGACTGGCTGACACAAATCTAACCACAATCCCAGAGAGGACAGAATTTGTGACTGGGAGAAATAGAGATTAAGAGGCGCCTTCACCTACCTCACTAGTTTTTGCCAATAAAATAAGAGACGAAAAACTGCACATCATCCATTTAAGAGTTGGCGGAGGTATCCGAGAGGGTAGCAAAAAATGTATATGCATGGCACCAAAAAAGACAGTGTGCATAAAAGTGGATTTCAGAAAAACCCTGGAAACTGAAAGGACCACTAAGGATGTCACGTGTACACTTGTCTTTCCTATTTTGTCAGGGCCCTTATGCCTATGATCACTTCATGTAACCTATATCATTTGCTCTTATGCATAACACCATATATATTCAGCTTTTATTACTAGCCAATATTTTTATGACAACATTGTGCCTATGTTCTGTGTACATGCATTGTACATGCATTATAGTGCTGGTGTATATTAGTGATACCTAATACTGCCAGCCTTACTATTAAGTATATGAGACAAACGTAATAGTTGAGTAAGTACTAGAGATGGGAAACATGTCTTTACCATAACTTGCCTTTACTATGCATAATGTTAAGGATAGGTAAGTGACTTGATATATTCACCTCCAGAATTGCCCTCGAAATGAAGAAATGTAGGTGGTCCTGCCAGGAAAACTGCCCACCACAGAGGAGGTATTGTGGGTCCATTTTGGCTCGTGTTGGAGCCAAGCAGAGGAACAGCAGACTAGCAAAGTAAATGAAAGTGTATCTGGCTCTTACACCGAGAGGTCGACTCGAGGGCTGTAAATAAGTGTTGAATTTTGTAGCATTTCATTGCACATCCACTGGAGGGAAATAATGGATGTTACAGCACTACGTTTCCCAGCATGCATTTAAAATACAAACTCACCTGAAAAATGAAACAAGTATGAGAGGAAAGTGCAGCAGCTGTTTGGTATACTGTCGTGCTGCTGCCTGTGAACACAGATCTGGAGGATCCGAAATGCGGAAGGCAGGAAAGAATCTTGGTGTAAGTGCCAGACCTTCTCCCTAAAAAAATAAAATCATTTTGTCTGCATGGGAGTGCGTCTTCATTTTGAGGGCAATTTCAGGATGTTTAAATTACTTGATTTATTCTAAGTTTTATAAATATGTTATATAAACCTTTAGGGTGCATGTGTAAGGAATATGAGGTAATGGATGTGGAAGTCTATTATTATTCAATCATCAATTAAAATACTTGAGTATTAAATAGCATATCTAATTTAAAAGCATGTAATAAAAGTTGAATTAATGTATAATCTTTTCAAAATGTGCAAAAATGTTTTAAGAGCTAGAGCTAAGGGTTACATGGGCAGTGAGTGGGGAAGTGTATTAATAGACAGGTATGAATTAAAATACATGCATATTACATGTGTTCTCTAATTTATAAACATTTAATGAATGTAAACGTAATGCATATTATTTAAAATATGTAAAAAAAAGTGTTGGGAGCTGAATGTAAGGGATATACAGATAATGGGTGGGGAAGTGTATTAATTCGCTGGTATCGATTAAAATTACTCAGTATTAGAACATTGGAATGTTGGGAGCTCCATTGAAAACAATGGAGTGCTCCGGGCTTATAATGGCTGGTATAAGCCTGGAGCTCCAGCATTCCAATGTTTCTTTGTTCACAGATTAAGCTGTGAACAAAGGCTTCAGGGAGCCTGAGGGAATTCCAATCCCCTCACGTTCCCATAAGGCTTTATTTTTTTTTGTTAGAACATTTTGCCCTCAAATGTATAATTTAAAAATATGCAAATATGTTTGAGGAGGGGGATGTAAGGGGTATAGGGAGGTGAAGTGTATTAATACAGGTATTAATTGGGGAGGAGCTTGGCGGGCATCCGAGATGGCCGCTTGAGCACAGCGCTCTCCGGACCCTCGCCGCTCCCGACATTTTATCCTGGCTGAATCCTGATTTCTTGCAAGAATTCGTGTAGGGGACGTTTGGCTGATTACCCTGGCACTTTTCAGGAATCGATTTGGATCTCGTATTCCTGAGATATGGTGCTCTGAACTTTTGGGCTCCGCCCTTGAGGTGCGCCCGGGACGGGGTGCGGTACTGTAGCCGTCCTGCAATTGAACAACAACGGCAGGAGATCTGGCCTTGTGGGTCCCCCCTTCCTAAGTTTCGGTTTCGATTCCGTTCCGACTTGGGCCACGGATGTGGATGTCGTGTTGCGACTGAGACTTGGAGGCAGATCGGCTGTTGGGCTTTCATGTGACCTATTTCTGGTTTGGCGACCTCTACCCGAGTTGTGCCCCCCCTTTTTATGTACTTTTGATCCTGTACTTTGGGTGTCGGGCCCGTCGAACCTGGTGGCTTGTCCTGTGACGCATCTTCAAAATGGCGGGCAGAGGGGACAGAGAGACGCGCAAGACGAAAACACCTCTGCGCGGAGCTCCAGTTCAATCAAATGTCATGGACCGTTATACCCATTCTAAGGGGTCCCCCGGAGCTGCCCTGCCTGGTTCTAGTATTGCGTCCGAACGAATTTTGGAAGAGTCGGCGGAGCCCTCCTTACAGGATATCATGGGCGCCATCTCGGGTGTGAGGGAATCCATCGGCCTACAGTACGAGGCCTTGGCCCACAAACTTGACACCGTGGCTATTGAGGTGAATCTGATTCGTGCTGATCTCGGCAAGACGAATGAGAGGGTACAATCACTGGATATTAAATCCTCTAGCCTTACGAATGACGTCTCGGAGCTTCAAACAGAGATTGGAAATCTCCGTCGGGGGAACGACTTCATGACCCGTCGCCTGGAGGACTTTGAAAATAGGGCGCGTCGCTGCAATGTTCGCCTGGTTGGTGTACCGGAAAACCCTGAACCCCACTCGGTGGATCTCCTGGTTGAGGATCTGGTCTTGAACCATTTGGCCCCTTCTGGTCTCACAAAATTTTTCACGGTGTAACGTGCACATCGTGTTCCAGGGGGCAAAGTCAAGCCGGGAGCCCCGCCGAGACCCATTGTAGCGAAGCTTTTTCATTATAGAGACCGGGACGCTATCCTGCAGGCCTCGCGGGTGAAGGGCCCGGTGGCCTTTGAGAATGCTACGGTGAACTTTTACCCGGACTTTTCCCAACAGGTTCAGAGACAACGTATGGAGTTTCGTGGTGCCAAGAAACGTCTCCGGGATCGGGGCCTACGTTACGCCATGCTCTTTCCCACTAGTCTCCGGGTTGAATACAATGAACGTACCCTTTTCTTTGATCGGCCAGATGCTGTTAATGACTGGCTGGACTCATTGCCTGACCGTCCTCCTGAGACAGACTCCGCCGCTCACCCTGGCGGTGCCGAAGGTGGTGTGGAGATCTAACTGTTCGGCTCTTATGTCTTATTTTGAATACATTCTCAGGAGTGTTGGCCGGCGTCCCTCTACATTGTGATCATTCTGTCTTTTCGTTTGTTATTTTTGTTCTTGCTGAGGTCGGGGGGTGGATGGAACGGAGACCTTTCCTCCTCCGGGGTCTTTGTGTAGAATAGGGGTTCTTGGGCGACAGGCACACTGCAGGTTGGGGTGGCTCTTTAGCTTTTTGCAGGGGTGCAGGGTGGGGGGTGTTTCTCTTCAGTTTGGGGGAGGGGGGTTGGGAAGTTTTTTCTTTTCTGTGTGTTGTTTTGAAGGCGAGTTGCTCCTGTGTTTGCTGCTGTTTCTGATGTCTAGCTCATGGACGAGGGGTCTTGGCTCGGGTGGTTGGGATGGGGGGTAGAGGGTTGAAATTTCTTTCCTGGAACGTTAATGGCCTGGGAGATCGTATTAAGCGCAGTGTGGTCTTAAAATGTATACGACGTTTGTCACCGGACATTGTTTTCATGCAAGAAACCCATTTGATTGGTAATGTTTGTTATGCAATGAATAGATGGGGCTACCGCCTTGTGGCGCACTCAGGGTTTACCTCCGGATGTAGGGGTGTGGGTATTCTTGTTCGAACCTCCCTCCCCCTGGCTATCGATGAGGTGATTCATGATGACCGTGGGAGATATACTGTCCTGGTGGGTAGATATGAAGGCCGCACCCTATCTCTCTTCAATGTTTATGTTCCCCCGGGTTTGCAGGCCTCTACTTTTACTGACTTGGGCCGTGTTCTGTTGGATCTCCCTGATAGCACTCTCTTTCTTGCCGGTGATTTTAATTCGGTGCTTTCCGGCCTTCACGATCGCCATCCCCCTAGAGATACCCCGCAGGCTCAGCAGTGGTTGGGTGGGTTTTTAGATACCTTTGGCCTTGTGGACTGCTGGCGACTGTTGCATCCTACTCAGCTCCAATACACCTTCCATTCTGGGGCCCATGGCAGTCTGTCCCGGCTGGATTATTTCCTGATGCCCGCAGCCCAATCATCGGCGGTTCGTGAGATTTTACACTTGCCGAGGGGTATTTCTGATCACTCGCCGCTCTGGCTTCGTTTCGAGGTTGGGGTAGAGGCGGCGGGCCGAGTGGCTCCCATTAACCCTTGGTATCTTTCCTCCCCTGAGACTCGTACCCTCTTGCTCAAGTCCATGGATGCATATTTCCTGGAAAATGAGGGGTCGGTCTCTTCGGCTGTGTCCCTGTGGGAAGCTTTTAAAACTGTGATTCGTGGACAGGCCCTTTCCTTGATTGTTGAAGCTAAGAGGGCAGGGAGGAAGGAGGTGGTGGACCTTGAGGGGGAGATCTCTGCTTTGGAGGACGAGTTGGAATCTGGTGTCACGCCTGACAAACTCCATGCCCTGGGTCTAAAACAGTTTGCATATAAATCTCTGGTCACTGACGCTGCAAAGGTGATGTTTCGTGAGCAGCAGGGCAGATTGTACGATGTGGGTGACAAGGCGGGCAAACTCCTAGCGTGGTTGGACAAGAAAGAAAGAGTTAATCGTGTGGTGCCCGTGATTCAGTCTGCGAGTGGTGAGAATGTGATTGATCCGACCGCCATTGTTGATCGTTTTGCGGAATATTTCCGTGTGGTATATGCTCCCGTGTCTGTGAGGGATGTTGCCGACTCCCGCCTTCTTCTGCGTGATATCACTTTGCCCTGTGTCACCGACTTGGACCGTATAGCTTTGGACTCCCCTTTTACGAATGATGAGATAGCCAATGCAGTTCGATCGCTCCGTTCGGGCAAAGCACTGGGCCCGAACGGTTTGCCTATTGAGTTGTACAAATTACGCCCCGATAAGGTGGCGCCGTATCTCCGCGCCATGTTTCTAGAATCTCGTGAGCGGAACATGCTTCCCTATGATCAGCGTCTGGCGACAATCGTCGTCATTCCCAAAGAGGGTAAACCGCGTGACCTCTGTTCCTCGTATAGGCCCATATCCCTATTAAATGTTGAACCTAAGGTGTTGGCTAAACTTTTGGCGACCCGTCTCCTTTCGGTTCTTGGGGAGTTGGTCCATCCGGATCAGTCTGGCTTTATCCCGCATCGCAACACTGCTCTGAATTTACGTCGCCTCCACGGCGCGCTGGCGAGGGCGGGGCTTTTGACTGAACCGGCCATTTTGGCGTCCCTGGATGCCTCCATGGCCTTTGATACTGTGGAGTGGCCCTATTTATGGGCGACACTTGAGAAATTTGGATTCGGGTGCGAGTTTATTAGCTGGGTTAGGCTGTTGTACGCGGAACCTCTGGCGCAAGTTGTAGTGAACGGTAGAGTGTCGGCCCCCTTCTCCTTGGGCAGGGGTACCCGTCAGGGTTGCCCCTTGTCCCCTCTGTTGTTCGCGCTCGCTCTTGAACCGTTGGCGGCCTGGCTCCGTTGGGAACCGTCCCTTAAAGGTATTCGTTGGGCCCCGGACTTCGAAGACCGCGTCTCGCTTTATGCGGACGACATCCTCTTGTATCTTACTTCCCCTCGCAAGTCTTTATCTGTTTTATTTGACGTTCTTGCGTCCTTTGGCGCTAACTCAGGCCTCGTCATCAACTGGTCTAAATCCTGTGTATACGTTTTATCTGGTATCTTGCCTCCGTTGCCGAGTAGACTTCCTCTTCAGGTGGTCCGGGATGGTTTCAAATACTTGGGGGTTTTCGTTACCTTGGATCCGTCCCTTCGTTTTGATCGTAATCTCCTTCCCCCGTTGCTTAGGCTCCGTTTGGACGTTGCCCGCTGGCGCAAACTTCCCCTGTCTCCACTGGGTCGGGCGGCCCTGTTTAAGATGATGTCACTACCGCGGTTTCTCTACGCTCTCCAGAATTATTATGATCCTATCCCCAAGACCTATTTTCGGGAGATTGAGAGCCTTCAGAGGCAACTTATTTGGGATGGGCGACCGCGCATTGCTCTCGCGAAACTTTCCATCCCGTGGTACGATGGGGGCATGGCGCTCCCCGATATTAAGAGATACTACTGGGCTTCCCATCTGTCCGCTATTAATCACGCTATGTTCTCTCCGGGTCGTAATCCGGCGTTTGAGATGGATAAACTTCAGCTTCCGGGAGGTGACTTTAATAGAGTACTCTATTCTCGTTCCGCTGGGCGCCATCTTGTGGGACCTACTTTGACTGCTTTGACAGTGTGGCGTGCTGCGAATGTGAGCCTGGGCTGGGAGGATCGCTTGACGTTGGCGACGCCGCTTTATGCTTCAGAACGTCTGGGCGGTCTTTGGTCTTCCAAGGGTTTTGACCGTTGGGACTTGATTGGGATCTCTAAAGTGGGGGATGTATATTCTAAGGGTTCTGTGCGCCCGTTTCAGGCCCTCCAGGCTGACTACGGCCTGAGTAGTCGGGAATTCTTTCGTTATTTACAGATCAGGCACGCTTTGGTTTCGGTGTTTGCTCCTGGTGAGATTCCGCCTGACTCTTCCCCACTTGAAGACCGTATCCTTGACGGACATCTTCCTGATAGCACTATCTCCCTGATCTATAAAAAGTTGATCAACAATCGGACTGACTTATTGGCCCGACTTCGGGAACAGTGGATGGGAGATGGGTTGGAACTTGATGATGAGGATTGGCAATCGGCCCTCTCCTCTCCGAAGGAGGTGGCTATACCGGCTCGACTCCGTCTGGTCCAATTGAAGATCCTTCATCGGGTGTACGTGACGGGACCGCGACTGATGGTGATGGGCTTTTCCTCCGATGGACTGTGTAAGCATGGATGTGGTTTGCGTGCTACTTTCCTGCATATTCTTTGGGAGTGCCCGATGGTGGCTGCTTATTGGGTGGCCGTGCTTGATCTGATGACTGTGGTGACGGGGATATCCTTGCGACCGGAACCTCGTCGCTGTCTTTTGAATGTTTGGGAGCCCACGGACTATTCGGTGGCACAGACTAGATGGGCCACCCTGGGCTATATGATTGCGAAGCGAGATATTGCGCAACTCTGGGGGGCCTCCAGGCCCCCTGCCCTCTCGCAATGGGAGGATAATATGGATTGGTCCATGTTCCGTGAGAAAACTGTTTATGTGGCCAGGGGTAGACCCAGGGCATGGGTGAAGGTGTGGGGTCAATGGAACGAATACCGTGGCGACATTTGTACTCCTCCCCTTGTGGACACTATCGAGATTACCCTATCTCCCTAGGCTAGCGTTCCCGGACTCTTCATATAGGGACTGAGCTGGTGTCACCGGCTCTTCCCCCCTTCTTCTTCCTGATCTCTGCCCCCCTCCCCCCCCCCCCCGCTCCATACTCCTTAGTGCTTAGGATATTATTACTGCACCTCCGCTGCTGTCCCCCCCTTGCGTCCCTTGGGCTGACCTTCAGTGATACACTCTCGCCTTTTTGTATGTTTGTTCTTTCATATATATAAAACCTGTTTTGGTCCTGTATATAATGTGGAGTATTGCATTGTTGATTGACGGTTACCTCTGCGGGCTTATGTGATATGTGTCTACTCCTTTTTAGCGGCTGGCCCGTGTGGTTGTAGGCCCATCCTTGTACATTTTTGCTTGCTCAAATAAAGGTTTTTAAAAAAAAAAAAAAAAAAAAATAAATAAATACAGGTATTAATTAATATACATGTGTACACATATGTTATCTAATTTAAAAAAACATTGAATGAATGTAAAATGAATGCATATTTGAAACATGCAAATAATGGTATAAGAGTGGGATGTTAGGGACATAGGCGTAATAGGCTGGAAAGTGTATTAGTAGTTGGGTATTGATCTACTCTAAGGTAAAAGGATTTATGAACTGAAAATAATCAATGTATATTAATATAAAACATGCAAATAAAATGTTAAGAGTGGGAAGTAAGGGATATGGAGTAATTGGTAGGAGACTGTATTAATACTTGGGTATTAATTAAAATGCCAGAGTATTACATTTTTATAAAAAATATATGGATTTTTATAAATTGTACATTTTTTAAAGCACAATATACGTTTAGATAAAAAAGCATAGATATTAACATTTTTTAAAACCTATATATGAATAAGATTAATAAAAAAATAATGTAATGTTTTAATATCTAAAGTAAATATAACCATAAAGCAAATTAAAAAATATATTTATTAATTACGTAAATATTCAAAAAATATATTATAATTTTTTAAAATAAAAATGGTAAACATATTTTTAGGACCTGTTATAATTTTATTTACAATTTTAAAACATTTTCCCATGGTTTTATATTTACTTTAATATGATAAATAGTCCTTTTTAAAAAAAAATCTTTTCCTTTTTTGTTTGAGTTAAACAGTTCAGCATCTGTTTCCATTGAGGAGCTGCAGTCTGGTGAGATCAATCTAAATTACTTTTAACAACGTATCTGTTTATTTATTGTAAGGAGAGATAGAGGGAGATAGATAGATGTTATCATTTAAAAATGATATATATTTTGCTTTCTTTTTAAACCAGTTTCAGACCCCCATGTGGGCAATTTTTGTGCATGCATGTTGGGATGTCTTTTTTCAAAGTAGGGTTAAAAAGAATGGTATGAATGTGAAAATAATTATTTTTAAACCTAGTTTTAGGAAAACACATTTTGTAACATTTTTAATTGGTGTTCAAGTTTAAAAGAAGATCTTATCGAACAAGAAGAAAGAATACCTTTTTCGTGGATTTAATTTGATTTATTTGTTCAGCCACTTACAGGGTATTGTTTTTTAAAAATTAAAAATTTTCAAGCATCTTGGCTAATCGTTTTAGACCTTTTGAGAAGTCAAAGAAGGCAATGCATGAATTGGTTTGCGTTTAAAAAAACAGGATTTAGCTATGATACAAGATGTATGTGCAATTGGATTACCGGTGACTACTGGTGAGAGATTTGATAAATTATCACCAAGAGTTAAAGAAAGAAGACAACTAAAGGTAAGAGAAAAAAATATTAATTTCAAAAAATCATTTTTAAAAAGGTGGTTGAATTTAGGGAATTTTTAAAAAGAGTAGAGTAATTTTTCAAACAATTAGTAGGCTTTCAATAGTGTAAAATGTATGCAACATTGTCTAGGTAGTCTGAAGCTCCCAACAAAGGATACTGTTGTATTTTTGCTTTTTTTCTGACTTCACTTTACTTTTCTTTAAATTCAAGCATTCAGACTACCTGTCAATTATTGTGCCTTTCTCATTTTTACGAAACTTTGCTCATTTTTCAAAATTCCTAGAAATGATAGAGGTTGAACAGACTTTTCCGAATAGAGCTGTTAAAAGAATTATGCCAACCCTCATGTTATTGTTTGTTTTTGCACCTGCATCTCAGCAGGTCTAGTAACGGTTCCATCATTCAGTAGGGAAACGTGATTTTCTTCTGTGACCTGACCTGCTTAGATGGCCCTTCCATATGTCTTCAAAGTAAATTAGAATGAGGCCAATTTCTCCTCATTTTGTTCAAAATATTCAAATTGTATAATTGATGTGTAGAAATCATCCATAAACCTTTTGTATAGTGCAGCGGTGTGTTGCATTGTGTGCGTGATGCAACAGTATTTTCTATTTTATTTTGCGGCTTTATAGCTATTTTTTTAATACTTGCATCGCTTTGCACTGTCCTGCATTATGTTGTGTGACACAATTGTATTTTTTTAGTAAATGCACTATGCAAAAATATGTGTAATTTAAATGTAATGATTTTGAGATTAGGAGTAAGGCCTTTATTACAAGTTTGGCAGTCGAATGGACCGCCAAACCCGTGGTGTCTGGCCACCTGCCGTATTACGACTGTGGCGGTTGGACCACCACAGGACTGCTGCTGCTACCACCAGGGATCCATAATCCCTGGCAGTGAAGCAGTGGTCTGAGGCCCCTAATATGCTGGTGGTGTCTCCATGACACTGACAGGCATATTAAGAGTTTCCTCATCGCCGCACTTTTCATGGCAGTGTGCCAGCTATGAAAAGTGTGGTGGTGAGGAAACAAAGAGTGCCCTTTTGTGGCTCTGCGCCATAGACTGCATGCAGGGGGGCACGTGTTCGACTCGCAGTTGTTTATGGCTTTGGCGATCTCGTAGCGGGGCAGCACCGCTCTGAGACCACCAACGTCATAATTAGGCCCTTAATCTTTAAAAAAAAAATCAATTATTTTGAATAATTTTAACTCTAAATGTAAAAAAAAAAATTGCTTTGTAAAGGCATGCATGGCACAGGTATGTGTAGTAAATGTATACATAGTAAAAGCATTTTCTATAGTATCATATGTATATGTGTGGTAAAGGCATGCGTGGTAAAGACGTATGCATGGTGAAGGCATGCGTGGTAAAGACTAATAGCATGCATGTTGGAGGCATGTGTTGTAAAGTCATATACCACCTACAGATGAATCTATCTCCCCAGATATTCTCATTGTGATGTACTCAACACACGTAATAAGAACCGAGACACCTTCTCAAGCGCCTTTTTTTAAATCATTTTTAAATCTCTACAACAGTATAACAGGGATGGTTTTTGACAACAGACTAACATTTGAAGATCGGGTCAATGCTCTAGCTTCCTCTGTCTTCTTCATCCTGAAAATCATCAGGAACGTTTGTCCTTTCATTCACACGACCTGTAGAAAACTGTACTTACAGCACTTGCCTTATCCAAATTAGACTATGGCAATGCTCTCTTTCTCAACATCCAACAAAGATTTCTTTATGAATTACCAATGCTACAGAACTCTTCAGCATGCCTTCTCAATGGAATTCCCAAACATAAATCTGCTTCTCGGAACTGCTTAGGCTTCACTGGCTTCCCATTAAAAAAAAAATGAATTCAAGGCTCTATGCTTTGCATTTAAGGTATTACATATTTCTGGGCTGGAATACTTAAGGAACAAATTCTGGTAGCATGCTCTGCTCATAATGCTCAGATTCTCCACAGACAAACTCCTAGTGGTTCCCAAGTTCAAAAGTGCTTCATGGGTAGGTAGAAGCTTTATCATGTGAACTGCCAAACCTTAGGAATTCTAGCGCCTTGCAACTGAACGAAAGTCAGAATCTCCTGTCTTTTAGAAAATCATTTAAAACATGGCTTTTTAATAATTAATGTTGGAGCTCCATCAATGGTCCGAAGCAGCACCATGATCCCTCAGGGCATTCAAGTGTTCTATACATTTAAAATCAAAATCAAAGAGGACTTATCTTGCCAGAGACACATTTGGTATCTTCCCCAACCATGGACTGGTATAATAGTTCAAGTTCAAGTTCAATGTTCGGGCATTTGTATAGCGCACTACTCACCCAGAGGGTCTCAAGGCGCTTGGGGAAGGGGTTCATTATTTGTCGAATAGCCAGGTTTTAAGTTCTTTTCTGAAGGAGATGTGGTTTTGAGTAAGGCGGAGGTAAGTGGGGAGTTAGTTCCAGGTCTTGGCAGCCAGGAAGGAGAAGGATCTGCCACCCATGGTGGACTTTCGGATGCGCGGGACTGCGGCGAGTGCTTGATTGGACGATCTTAGTTGGCAGGTGGGTGTGTAGAAGGACAGTCGAGTGTTGAGGCATTCGGGTCCTAGATTGTAGAGGGCCTTGTGTGCGTGGGTGAGAAGACGGAACGTAATTCTCTTGTTGACGGGAAGCCAGTGGAGGTCTTTTAGGTGTCCGGTGATGTGATCTTGGCAAGGGATGTCCAGTATGAGTCTCGCTGATGCGTTTTGGATGCGTTGGAGTTTTTTCTGTAATTTTGCTGTGATTCCGGCGTATAGTGTGTTACCATAATCCAGTCGACTCGTGACCAGTGCGTGGGTGACAGTCTTTCTTGTCTCGAGGGGGATCAAACGGAAGATCTTTTTGAGAATGCGAAGTACGTTGAAGCAGGAGGATGAGACTGCGTTGACTTGTCTGGACATCGAGAGAGAGGAGTCTAAGATGAAGCCAAGGTTGAGTGCGTGGTCTGTGGGTGTGGGTGCTGTGCCCAGAGCAGGAGGCCACCAAGAGTCGTCCAAGGCAGAGGGGGAAGATCCTAGGATGAGCACCTCCGTTTTGTCTGAGCTGAGTTTTAGGCGGCTATGTTTCATCCATTCGGCTACTTCTTTCATGCCTTCGTTAAGATTGGTTTTGGCGGTGTTAGGGTCTTTGGTGAGGGAAAGTATTAACTGGGTGTCGTCGGCGTAAGAGATGATGTTGAGGTTGTGTTGGCGCGCGATGGATGCGAGTGGGCTCATGTACACGTTGAAGAGGGTGGGACTGAGTGATGATCCTTGTGGTACTCCACAGATGACTTCAGTGGCCTCTGAGTTGAATGGGGGAAGTCGGACTCTTTGAGTTCTCCCTGCGAGGAATGAGATGACCCAGCCCAAGGCTTTTCCATGTATGCCGATGTTGCTGAGGCGTTGTATAAGGGTGCTGTGGCAGACTGTGTCGAAAGCGGCGGAGAGGTCGAGTAGAATGAGGGCCGCTGTTTCTCCGTTATCCAGTAGTGTTCGGATGTCGTCTGTCGCTGCAATGAGGGCAGTTTCGGTGCTTTCTTTGGCTCGAAATCCGGATTGAGAGGGATTGAGGGAGTTGTTGGATTCAAGGAAGGCGTCGAGCTGGCTGTTGACGGCTTTCTCAATGACTTTGGCGGGGAAAGGGAGGAGGGATATGGGTCGGTAGTTTTTAAGTTCCGAGGGGTCTGCTGTGGGTTTCTTCAAGAGGGCGCTGAGTTCTGCATGTTTCCAGCTTTCTGGGAAGGTGGCAGAGTTGAACGAGCAGTTGATGACATCACGGAGATGGGGTGCGATGATGGAGTCAGCTTTGTTGAAAATGTGGTGGGGGCAGGGGTCGGTTGGCGAGCCAGAGTGGATTGAGTTCATTAGGCGGATGGTGTCTTCAGTGGTGATTGGGTTCCAGGCGCTAAGGTTGTTAGTTGGCGGTGTAGGATCAGAGGGGGGTGGGGAGGGTTGATCGCTGGGAGAGTTCTCGAAGCTGTTGTGAATGTCGGCAATTTTGTTGTAGAAGAAGGAGGATAATGCATCGCAGAGGTCTTGGGAGGGAGTGATGTCGTTAGATGCTGCGGTGGGGTTGGTGAATTCTTTGACGATGTTGAAAAGTTCCTTGCTGTTGTGGGTGTTGTTGTCGAGACGATCCTTGAATGCTGATTTCTTGGTGGATCGAATCAGTTGGTGGTGTTTGCGGGTGGCTGCCTTGAGGGTGGCCATGTTGTTGGTGGTTGGGTTTTTTCTACATGTTTTCTCCAGGGTGCGGCATAGCTTCTTGGATTTTTTAAGGTCATCATTGAACCAGGGAGCCTTTTTGCTGCCTGATTTGATCTGGTGCTTTTTCAGGGGTGCTAATTCGTCAGCACTGTGGGTGATCCATTGCTTGAGATTGGTGGCCGCTTGGTTTGGGTCCAATGAGAAGGTGGGAGGGTTTTGGCTGAGTGATGTGAGGAGTTGGTCGGAGGTGATTTTGTTCCAGTTTCTCCGAGGAATAGGTTGTGGGCGGTTGTGGGTCAAGGTGGTTTTGTAGCTGAAGTGAACACAGCTGTGGTCCGTCCAATGGAGAGCTGTGGTGCGAACGAAGGAATTGTGCTTGCTGGAAGTGAAGATAGGGTCGAGCGTGTGTCTGGCTACATGGGTGGGGGTGTCAACAAGTTGTTTGAGTCCGAGATTGGCCAGGTTGTCCAGAAGGGTGGAGGTGTTGCTGTCGTGTATGTTATCAAAGTGGAAGTTGAGGTCTCCTAAAAGAATGTAGTTCTCGGAGGCGAGGGCATGTGGGCTGACGAAGTCAGTGATGTCATTGCTGAATTGAGTGCGGGTTCCTGGAGGCCTGTAGATGAGGATGCCTCTGAGTGTGGTCCTAGGGTCGGTGTGGATCTGAAAGTGGAGATGTTCGGCGGTTGCAAGATTATCGTCGGAGCTGGTCGTGATTTTGATGGTGTTTCTCTGGATGATGGCGATGCCTCCTCCTGTTTGATTGGTGCGGTCTTTTCGGATAATCTTGTAAGCGTCCGGTATGGCTATGGCGATGTCAGGTGCTGATGATGTGTTCATCAATGTTTCTGTAAGGAAGGCAACGTCCGGTGATGCAGTGTCGAGTAGGTCCCAGAGTTCAGTGGCGTGTCTGTGGATAGAGCGGGTGTTCAGCAGGATGCACTTCAGGTGGTTAGAGTCGGAGCTGTGTATAGAGGAAGTGGATTTGGTGAGGGTCCTGAAGCAGTTGAACTTGCAGGAGAGGCAGGCGAATGGGCCGTGAGTACGTCCTGGGGCGGCTTCGCAGCATTGTGGTGTGCGTCCGGGGTTGAGGGCTAGGAGAGTTGCGGCATCATATGTTAATCTAGTGGGCTGGGTACGGCGGGGACCAGGGGGTCTGGCGCTGGGCGCGGTCCAGGCGCGGATGGGCGTAGACGGGCTTACCTCTGGCGCACCTTCGGCGCGCATGGGGCGCGTCCGCTGCGCGTGTACGCTGCGCGTAGGTCCATCTGTCATAAATGGAAATTGGAGGAGGCGGAGGGAGGGAGGGGCAGCTGGGAGGCGGGAGGCGGGCTGGATGTGCTGGTTCAGGCACAACAAACAAAATGGTGGGGAAATCGAAACTGAGCCTGGGCGAGATTGGGGCACAGGGAGGAGGGACGCTGAGGGCAGTGGCACCGGCACAAAGAGAAAATAAATATTCAATCACCAAGCAAACACCAATACAATCTGAGCGCTAGCTGCAAATGCAGAACCAAATGATTTCAGATGACACGAAGTGCACGATAACAGAATGTAATTTAAAAGACCCAAATTGCACGTTTTCAAGGCAGCAGCAGTGGCAGGCAAAACAGTGCGGCAAAAGCAGGCAGGCGTATAGCGCTACAATACCAATTTTCAGCTGAGCAAAGCGCTATGGCAGTCGGCCAGGGGCAATGGGAGCGACCGCTTCCTACGGAGTAAGAGAGGTCACAGAGGATCAGCAGGCAAGGCAAGCCTTCTCAGTCCGTGGGAGGGGCAGCTGGGAGGCGGGAGGCGGGCTGGATGTGCTGGTTCAGGCACAACAAACAAAATGGTGGGGAGATCGAAACTGAGCCTGGGCGAGATTGGGGCACAGGGAGGAGGGACGCTGAGGGCAGTGGCACCGGCACAAAGAGAAAATAAATATTCAATCACCAAGCAAACACCAATACAATCTGAGCGCTAGCTGCAAATGCAGAACCAAATGATTTCAGATGACACGAAGTGCACGATAACAGAATGTAATTTAAAAGACCCAAAGTGCACGTTTTCAAGGCGGCAGCAGTGGCAGGCAAAACAATGCGGCAAAAGCACGCAGGCGTATAGCACTACGATACCAATTTTCAGCTGAGCAAAGCGCTATGGCAGTCGGCCAGGGGCAATGGGAGCGACCGCTTCCTAGGGAGTAAGAGAGATCACAGAGGATCAGCAGGCAAGGCAAGCCTTCTCAGTCCGTGGGAGGGAGTCAAAATCAGTATACAGCCTTGGTTTAGGCATGCAGATACTGTATCCCACTTTTTTTTTTTTGTAGATTTTAATCTATCAATTAGGGGTGGGTTATGTAGGGAATGTATACAAACCAGTATAATGCGCCTTCTTAAATCTGTATATGTTCTCTATTGTCAGTTTAAACATACCATTTTAAATTAACAAAACACACAGACATTTACCAGTTATAGTTATCTCAAGTAACATCAACTCATGCCCTAAAGTAACTCATGCACAGTGTTGTTATCAATGATGTAATTTCAGATCTTGCAGTGATGTTATCAATGTAATATCGGAAGTAATTAGCAGTGCATGGCGATGGTGTGATTTATAGTTACTCGAGATAAATGGTGAATTTAGTAGTTTTGCTCACTCAAAACAGTATTCTTTAACTGACATTTTCACTTAACTATAACATTCCTCTAACGTTTGATTTTTTTCTGTAAATTTCTAAGTTTCTTTTTATTTAAGGTAACATCTTATTACAATTCCTAACTATAACGTCACTGTAAAGTAAGATGTTGGTCACCATGCGCAGTGTGGGGTTGGGCTCAGGGCCTGACCTCTATGTTACGCTGCAAACAGTGTGGTACAGAGTAAACTCTCTCCACTGTTCACAGTACCCACTTTTCTACTCTTATCCACTTAATTTCTCACTGTAGGTTCGGTGACTGTGAATAGTTTGATACAGGTAAATGGAGTCTGTAGTAGGGCATTAGTTATGTAATAGATGTTGAGTATCTGGATTTTCTTGATTTTCTCGAACAGTTGTATACAGATTGAACACCGTGTGCAGTAGGGGTTACACACCTACATGTGGTTGATCGTTAATATGAACTCGGCTACCGATGAAGTGTATCATAGAGGGCCAATGCTGTACATAGCACAAGCTTGCATCATCTAAGAGGGCTGTATGTGTGCTGGCATTAATGATGCTTCATAATATTTTGAGCTATTTTGTACTTTCAGATCTCTAATGCCATATTATAGAGTAATGTGTACAAAAGAAGCTTGAATATGTGTTATCAGTGATGTCATCAATGATTTAATTTGAGATGTCATCAGTAATTTAATAACTGATGTAACAGAACATGTCATTAGTGATGTGATATGTGAGGCCATAAACAGTGCATTGCAGGGCAAGAGCTAACTATTACTGGCGTATTTCTTTGTTTTTGCCATATAATAATGCTGAGTTGGCACTGACATATTCAGCTAACTATAATGTCACTTTAGCCTTTGTTTTTTCAGTGAATAAGATGATCATATTTATAATGAGTCTTGGATCTGAAGGGAACCCACTTGGGTTCCATTAAGTAATCTCTCTAGAAATAGGTAAGAAACGCATGTCGAACACATGTCTTAAATTCCATTTGTCAACCACCTAAAAGAGAGCTTATTATTTCACCAAAGCATGTTTAATCTGGATTAAAAAAAACTGTAGTATGCATCATGAAAGAAGGATAATGAATTAAAAAGTAAAATGCAACTTGGTAAAAAAACTGGCAGTCCAATTCAAAGAAGCTACCAAAACGGAATGCTCACTACAGTTTTCCTAATTAATATTTCAGTAACAATTTTTTAAAAGGACCCCATGGGTTGAAGTATGATTCCTCATGCATGTTATTTATTCCCATGAGTTCAACGCCTGGTTGAATTTGAAAAGCATTAATCAGCTCATTGGCTCCCATTGAAATTGCTCAGGGCCACACCTTAAAAAAATATAATAATAATAAAAAAAGAAGTTTCCATCTTTTTCTAAAAATGTAAAAAGCATATGTTGGTGGTTGGGTTTAGAAAACCAGTTGTAATCGGAGATTTGAAGCTGAACAGTTGTTCCTTTCAGCTTTGGATGACGATATTGTGATTCGTGTTCAATTTCCAGCGGGATGCAAAATGCTATCTTTACCGGACCCATTCTTATACCCCTTGGTATTTTAAAGACCAACGGAGTATTGTTTGCATGCATTTAACTCTTGGTTGGTTCCCAACTCATGTACCAAGGCAGACAGTGGCGTTGCTAGGCCTTATGTCGCCTGTGACAACCCCTGCGGTTGCTGCCAGCAGCAGCCACATATAAGAGTGTGGGTTTGAAAGCGCCGCCCTCAAAACTCATGCTGCCTGTGGCAGATCGCAGCCCCTTGCTACACCACTGACGGCAGCCAATGGAAACGTGTAGATGTTAAACACTTGGGGTTGAGCAGAATGAGCCCTTAAAGTCAAAATTGTAGGGGGCAATGCCATTGCTTTGTTTCTGTTGGTCAGAAATTAGGTATATCACTTTAATATTATCCCTGTGAGGCCTCGTGATTCCAAATGCTCATGAAGGAGGGTGTGCTCAAAAATATCAAAAGCAGCACGCAGGTCTAAGAGAACCATTGCTGCAACACCGCCATCATCTACCTCCCGCCTAAGACCATCCAATACCGATGGATTTAGGACTGCTAATTTCATGCTGTTCCTTTCTAAGTACATGGTCTGACAATTGTCCAATAATCAATCAGTCTCAATACAACTCAACTGTGCCAATGAGCTCAATGCTTCCAGTACTCATTAGGACTCCACCAATAAGCAGGGTAAAGAATAAGTGAGAAGTGAGATGGGCCTGTTGTTATTCAGATCGGCTGTAGCAAAATTACTGTTTTTAAACAGAGGCTTAGCTATGACCATCTCTGCAGACTGCAGCGAACATTTTAATTCTGGTCTTATTTCATGGGCCAATACTAGGGCAGGAGATTTAAGTATTTCTGTGTGGCAAATTCTTTTAGGGGACCCAGAGCTGTGGTTAACCCTTATAATATCTGTCACAGCCTCGACGGAAGGAGGTTCACTCCCTGAAAGAAGAACAGAACTGGAGGGCGGGTGGTGGCAGGGAATTCTAAGTGAACCATATCCACAGGCTGTTTGTATGAAATGTTTGTTGATACCTTCAGTTGAGTGGATATTATGCTTACATATTACAAGAGATGAAATTCATCAGTTGTGATCAGCTTTGAAATCCTACGTCTCTCCAGTTAACTTCTCACATATTGTGGAATACATCGTACATTACATCATTGATGACCTCACTACTGGCATCACATATCACCTCACCATTGATTTCACTAGTGAAATCATGTTTCACAGCACTCTTGGCATCATTGACTACATGACTGTAGGTAATCAGTCCTTCTGGCCCCCACAGCTCGGAGGTGCAGGGCACAGACTACGACTTTGCTCAGGAAGCTTTGAGAGCAAGGCCTGGCTATTTGCAAGACTCTGCGCTTCTCACTAAGCCTGGGCAGAATTTCGATCATGCTGGAGTAATCCAAGTAATATTGGTAATTTCGTGTTACTCTTTGACGTATATTTACACATAGGTACGCACTTTTTCCTGCTCAAATATTAACAGTAATTTGGGGTGGAAAATTGTACCGCAAGAGTACATTTAGGGAGTGAGAGTGGCTGTTTGCTCTCGCCATTCGTGTTCTGCTGCATTTAGGGCGATTTCCTAGTGTAAAATTGCATCCTTGCATCCATTTTGGACACAAGGGTGAATTTTGCGCTAAGAAAATAGCACTAAATACAGGTAGTAGTAAATTGGGGGAAAATCCTACCCCAAAAGCACATTTAGCGAGTAGCTGCTCGAACTTGCTATTCATGTTCTACTGCATTTAGCGCTATTTCTTAGGGTAAAATGCATCCTCGTATCCAGTGTGGACACAAGAGGTCATTTGTGCTCTAAGAAATAGTGCTAAGCACAGAATTACTCTTCTTGCGTAATTCAAACGTAATCTCGCAGAATTCTTAGGTAATTCTGCGTGATTCTGTTCCACAGAAATACTCAAGTTGCGCCCACCCCTACTAATCACCCTCCACGAGAACCCACTGGGCATAGTCTTTGACCATACAAAGTGTTGTTTGATTGCAGGTTCTGCAGTACACACCCTCTTTTGCAAAGTTGAACAGGCCCTATTATTCCTATAATAAAGTTCATTTGCCACCTCTTTAAGGTGTTTTTTAATCTCTCCTGAGTTGGATTGTGTTTAGCAATTCCACAGAAATGTATCTGAGTACTGGATCTACTAACCCCAAATGGTGCTAACGCTCTGTGACTATCTCACACTTACCTTTTAAGGCCTTCAGACTTCCCTTTCTAGCTTTTTAAACCAACCGGTTATTTAGATGTTCGTTTCTTCACTCTTCCAACACTTGATGGATTTACACTGAATCAGAAAGGATCATGAGTTGTGGTAACTGCATTCCTCCAGGCCAAGTTTGGGGCCATCTGCCCTGCATTTCTTTTGTTTTCCTGGATTCCGTCTGAACGTTTGAATGGTACGTACAACATTTAAGTACCTACTCCCTCTCTCCATGGAGATAACTGTACAAGGCCTTCTAGGATCTCACTTAAGTGGTTGTGTTAATTTCTTTTGAGTGTTTTTGTGAAGACAGAAGCCAAAGTTATATGAAATTAAAACAGGTTGCCCTATCCCCAAGGGCCTGAACAATAACTACAGAGTGGACGGACAATGTATAACTTACAGAAATGCAACAGCGATAGCTAAGAGTCCGAAGAAGAGGAACAGTACAAACAGGCCTAATAGATCCAAGGATTCTGACTCTTCTTGTCCATTTTCTGCAGAGTAAAAAAGACAATTTAAGAAGGTATTAAAGAAAGCAAACTTAATGATAAATGATACTAAATGATACTGTTTGTCATGCCTACAGCAGAGTCTGCTCTGAAGACCTGGGCTATCGCCAGACTATAGAGAATTTTTTATAGACATATACACTTAGTAAATCTACTCTCCAACATCCTACTGTCTGTGAAATAATATTTCACAGAAAGGTTAATGGATGCACAAGGCTACACGCCACGTGGTAGAAAAAAATCATTAAATGCTTAAAATGCCTGAGGAAGACATATGTGCATGTTAGTACTCGGAATGCAAGGGTATAAGCAGAAGACCTTGTAAGGGCATGTGTACAAGCAATCAGTGAAAAAGTCAGAGTGGTTTAGACTTAGTGGTATTTATATACAACTACATTCCTGTTTTTTTCTGTTCTTTGCTGACTACAACATTAATGGACAAACTCATTCAGGAATTAAAAGCTTAATTGTGGAATTAGGTCCAATATTTCTCTCCGCTGCAAGAGATATACAAGACGGCAGACTTTTAAGCAATCAACGATCAGGTAAAATTGCGTTCAGCGTGCACGTCCAATTACTAGCGACCTCTCCAATGCGAAATGCCTGAAACCTTTTTGCAAGAAACACCAGGAGGAGGCCTTGGGCAGTTGCAGTAATGTGTACCATGTCTCAGCTGCAATAGTGACTGTGTTGGCCATTGTTTTCAAGGATCACATCCAAATTTGAGAGATTGATTGAAAAGAAGGAACTGTGAATGATTTAAAATCAATGAATGCTATCTCTGTAGCCATGGCCACAGCAGAGGGATGAACCAAATGAAAACATATGTGAAGGAAATTATTATATTGCATTGTTGAAGAGATATGTCTCAGTTTTAAGTACACCTCGTGATTGTTATGTTTGTACACATCTGTCCACCACCACCAAAGACGATATCACTTACATTGAAGTGGCAATGACATAAGCTGTGCTTTTACAAAAGAAATATTTTATGAGGCAGGATATTATAGCATACTACTTCTGTGAGTTGAAAGGGAATTCCAAGAAAAGATATTCCACTTCCTTTATCACCAGAGGCCTAAGGCAGGACGAGTTGACCCTAAAAGACTAATAGGATAGTTTCCCACGCAAGGACTAAAACAATTATAGTTTGCTGTTATCAAGGGACAAACAAGTGATTCACAGTCGGAGAATAAAATAGCAAAAAGTGAAATGTATTTGTACATTACTCTTGTTGTCCGTATGAATAGTAAGAACCATACATGCCATGTCATTTACATTCTGTTACAGAAAATGAGGAAAATACCTCATTACAGTAACATATATATACGTTTTTGCCGAAATGCATTTGCCGCCACCAAGTTGCCCTGAATGCTGATTAAACCCGCCTTACCTGACCCCTCGAGGCTCCTGCTTCTTTTGTTATGGAGGAAGAGTTTTTGTATGAGTATCCTGTGCCTGCCAGCGGCACAGTTCAGGAGCACCGCTACAACAGGGAACTGGGTAATTGCTGGCGCACGCTCCACGGAGCCTTCAATTTCCTGGGAAGGATAGCCCAGCTCCCGCTTCGCGCACAAGGGACTGTTAGCAGTGAGGTATTTTGCCTCGTTTGGACGTTGTGCAGTGCACTTTCGATCCCTGGGAATGGAAGTCTGTGCGTGGGGCTGTGGCGTCATGAGGGGACAGGAGGACGGATTGCTTGGCATTGGGACAATAAAAAGCCTGGTCTCCGTCTGCCCTGTGGCCGCGGTGGAGACTACACTCCACGTCTTCCTCACTCCACCAGCCCGACTTGCTCTGAACATATGGCTTGCTGGGAGCTGTAGTCCTTGGATGTTACTGGACTGCTGCAGGTGGGCTCGACAATCAGCAGGGGGAGGAGCGGTCCACGCCAAGATATATTTAAGAGGCAGCGGACATTACACACATGAAGGACTTTGGTGCAGGGTATTGAGAAAGGCGTTTTTGCCGAAATGCATTTGCCGCCACCAAGTTGCCCTGAATGCTGAATAAACCCGCCTTACCTGACCCCTCGAGGCTCCTGCTTCTTTTGTTATGGAGGAAGAGTTTTTGTATGAGTATCCTGTGCCTGCCAGCGGCACAGTTCAGGAGCACCGCCACAACAGGGAACTGGGCAATTGCTGGCGCACGCTCCACGGAGCCTTCAATTTCCTGGGAAGGATAGCCCAGCTCCCGCTTCGCGCACAAGGGACTGTTAGCAGTGAGGTATTTTGCCTCGTTTGGACGTTGTGCAGTGCACTTTCGATCCCTGGGAATGAAAGTCTGTGCGTGGGGCTGTGGCGTCATGAGGGGACAGGAGGACGGATTGCTCGGCATTGGGACAATAAAAAGCCTGGTCTCCGTCTGCCCTGTGGCCGCGGTGGAGACTACACTCCACGTCTTCCCCACTCCACCAGCCCGACTTGCTCTGAACATATGGCTTGCTGGGAGCTGTAGTCCTTGGATGTTACTGGACTGCTGCAGGTGGGCTCGACAATCAGCAGGGGGAGGAGCGGTCCACGCCAAGATATATTTAAGAGGCAGCGGACATTACACACATGAAGGACTTTGGTGCAGGGTATTGAGAAAGGCGTTTTTGCCGAAATGCATTTGCCGCCACCAAGTTGCCCTGAATGCTGAATAAACCCGCCTTACCTGACCCCTCGAGGCTCCTGCTTCTTTTGTTATGGAGGAAGAGTTTTTGTATGAGTATCCTGTGCCTGCCAGCGGCACCGTTCAGGAGCACCGCCACAACAGGGAACTGGGCAATTGCTGGCGCACGCTCCACGGAGCCTTCAATTTCCTGGGAAGGATAGCCCAGCTCTCGCTTCGCGCACAAGGGACTGTTAGCAGTGAGGTATTTTGCCTCGTTTGGACGTTGTGCAGTGCACTTTCGATCCCTGGGAATGGAAGTCTGTGCGTGGGGCTGTGGCGTCATGAGGGGACAGGAGGACGGATTGCTCGGCATTGGGACAATAAAAAGCCTGGTCTCCGTCTGCCCTGTGGCCGCGGTGGAGACTACACTCCACGTCTTCCCCACTCCACCAACCCGACTTGCTCTGAACATATGGCTTGCTGGGAGCTGTAGTCCTTGGATGTTACTGGACTGCTGTAGGTGGGCTCGACAATCAGCAGGGGGAGGAGCGGTCCACGCCAAGATATATTTAAGAGGCAGCGGACATTACACACATGAAGGACTTTGGTGCAGGGTATTGAGAAAGGCGTTTTTGCCGAAATGCATTTGCCGCCACCAAGTTGCCCTGAATGCTGAATAAACCCGCCTTACCTGACCCCTCGAGGCTCCTGCTTCTTTTGTTATGGAGGAAGAGTTTTTGTATGAGTATCCTGTGCCTGCCAGCGGCACAGTTCAGGAGCACCGCCACAACAGGGAACTGGGCAATTGCTGACGCACGCTCCACGGAGCCTTCAATTTCCTGGGAAGGATAGCCCAGCTCCCGCTTCGCGCACAAGGGACTGTTAGCAGTGAGGTATTTTGCCTCGTTTGGACGTTGTGCAGTGCACTGTCGATCCCTGGGAATGGAAGTCTGTGCGTGGGGCTGTGGCGTCATGAGGGGACAGGAGGACGGATTGCTCGGCATTGGGACAATAAAAAGCCTGGTCTCCGTCTGCCCTGTGGCCGCGGTGGAGACTACACTCCACGTCTTCCTCACTCCAACAGCCCAACTTGCTCTGAACATATGGCTTGCTGGGAGCTGTAGTCCTTGGATGTTACTGGACTGCTGCAGGTGGGCTCGACAATCAGCAGGGGGAGGAGCGTTCCACGCCAAGATATATTTAAGAGGCAGCGGACATTACACACATGAAGGACTTTGGTGCAGGGTATTGAGAAAGGCGTTTTTGCCGAAATGCATTTGCCGCCACCAAGTTGCCCTGAATGCTGAATAAACCCGCCTTACCTGACCCCTCGAGGCTCCTGCTTCTTTTGTTATGGAGGAAGAGTTTTTGTATGAGTATCCTGTGCCTGCCAGCGGCACAGTTCAGGAGCACCGCCACAACAGGGAACTGGGCAATTGCTGGCGCACGCTCCACGGAGCCTTCAATTTCCTGGGAAGGATAGCCCAGCTCCCGCTTCGCGCACAAGGGACTGTTAGCAGTGAGGTATTTTGCCTCGTTTGGACGTTGTGCAGTGCACTTTCGATCCCTGGGAATGGAAGTCTGTGCGTGGGGCTGTGGCGTCATGAGGGGACAGGAGGACGGATTGCTCGGCATTGGGACAATAAAAAGCCTGGTCTCCGTCTGCCCTGTGGCCGCGGTGGAGACTACACTCCACGTCTTCCCCACTCCACCAGCCTGACTTGCTCTGAACATATGGCTTGCTGGGAGCTGTAGTCCTTGGATGTTACTGGACTGCTGTAGGTGGGCTCGACAATCAGCAGGGGGAGGAGCGGTCCACGCCAAGATATATTTAAGAGGCAGCGGACATTACACACATGAAGGACTTTGGTGCAGGGTATTGAGAAAGGCGTTTTTGCCGAAATGCATTTGCCGCCACCAAGTTGCCCTGAATGCTGAATAAACCCGCCTTACCTGACCCCTCGAGGCTCCTGCTTCTTTTGTTATGGAGGAAGAGTTTTTGTATGAGTATCCTGTGCCTGCCAGCGGCACAGTTCAGGAGCACCGCCACAACAGGGAACTGGGCAATTGCTGGCGCACGCTCCACTGAGCCTTCAATTTCCTGGGAAGGATAGCCCAGCTCCCGCTTCGCGCACAAGGGACTGTTAGCAGTGAGGTATTTTGCCTCGTTTGGACGTTGTGCAGTGCACTTTCGATCCCTGGGAATGGAAGGCTGTGCGTGGGGCTGTGGCGTCATGAGGGGACAGGAGGACGGATTGCTCGGCATTGGGACAATAAAAAGCCTGGTCTCCGTCTGCCCTGTGGCCGCGGTGGAGACTACACTCCACGTCTTCCCCACTCCACCAGCCCGACTTGCTCTGAACATATGGCTTGCTGGGAGCTGTAGTCCTTGGATGTTACTGGACTGCTGCAGGTGGGCTCGACAATCAGCAGGGGGAGGAGCGGTCCATGCCAAGATATATTTAAGAGGCAGCGGACATTACACACATGAAGGACTTTGGTGCAGGGTATTGAGAAAGGCGTTTTTGCCGAAATGCATTTGCCGCCACCAAGTTGCCCTGAATGCTGAATAAACCCGCCTTACCTGACCCCTCGAGGCTCCTGCTTCTTTTGTTATGGAGGAAGAGTTTTTGTATGAGTATCCTGTGCCTGCCAGCGGCACAGTTCAGGAGCACCGCCACAACAGGGAACTGGGCAATTGCTGGCGCACGCTCCACGGAGCCTTCAATTTCCTGGGAAGGATAGCCCAGCTCCCACTTCGCGCACAAGGGACTGTTAGCAGTGAGGTATTTTGCCTCGTTTGGACGTTGTGCAGTGCACTTTCGATCCCTGGGAATGGAAGTCTGTGCGTGGGGCTGTGGCGTCATGAGGGGACAGGAGGACGGAATGCTCGGCATTGGGACAATAAAAAGCCTGGTCTCCGTCTGCCCTGTGGCCGCGGTGGAGACTACACTCCACGTCTTCCCCACTCCACCAGCCCGACTTGCTCTGAACATATGGCTTGCTGGGAGCTGTAGTCCTTGGATGTTACTGGACTGCTGCAGGTGGGCTCGACAATCAGCAGGGGGAGGAGTGGTCCACGCCAAGATATATTTAAGAGGCAGCGGACATTACACACATGAAGGACTTTGGTGCAGGGTATTGAGAAAGGCGTTTTTGCCGAAATGCATTTGCCGCCACCAAGTTGGCCTGAATGCTGAATAAACCCGCCTTACCTGACCCCTCGAGGCTCCTGCTTCTTTTGTTATGGAGGAAGAGTTTTTGTATATATATATATATATATATATATATATATATATATATATATATATATATATATATATATATATATAGCGGTTCCGCGCTGCTCATGTATCAAGAGCAGCGAACGAAGCAAGAAGGACCTTGGCCGCCGGTATATATTGGCAGCAGAAGGCTATCGGCTGCACCCCTATCCACCCATTGGGGTTAGACATTAATTTCACGGATTTTCAAAGGCATCCACTTGGGTTTGACATTTTTGCACATCAACTTCAGAGCATTGAACTACGAGGACCACAACGCCGCTCTGCTCACGCCCACTGGGGCGGAACTTGCATATTGTGAATAAATTAGTGCACGAAAAGCAAGCCTTTGTAATTTGTGGCCAGCCAGTGATCAAGGGAGGGAAGACTCCCGAAACGCGTATGGCAGTGAAAGAGAGAGGTGTGTGGAAGACCTGTATGCTGCTGCCGGTGGCGTCTGTGTATTTACCCTCTTGCGTGTGGCACACCTACCAGAGCAATCTTTGTGACGAATAAGTAATGCGGCTGGCTCAGTCGCGGGAGTGCCCTGCCGCGATAATGGCGGTTCCGCGCTGCTCATGTATCAAGAGCAGCGAACGAAGCAAGAAGGACCTTGGCCGCCGGTATATATTGGCAGCAGAAGGCTATCGGCTGCACCCCTATCCACCCATTGGGGTTAGACATTAATTTCACGGATTTTCAAAGGCATCCACTTGGGTTTGACATTTTTGCACATCAAGTTCAGAGCATTGAACTACGAGGACCACAACGCCGCTCTGCTCACGCCCACTGGGGCGGAACTTGCATATTGTGAATAAATTAGTGCACGAAAAGCAAGCCTTTGTAATTTGTGGCCAGCCAGTGATCAAGAGAGGGAAGACTCCCGAAACGCGTATGGCAGTGAAAGAGAGAGGTGTGTGGAAGACCTGTATGCTGCTGCCGGTGGCGTCTGTGTATTTACCCTCTTGCGTGTGGCACACCTACCAGAGCAATCTTTGTGACGAATATATATATATATGTATATATATATATATATATATATATATATATATATATAGGAAATAGTACCTGTATGGATAGATTACCCTCACCTAATGGTGGTATTTGGGCACAGTACAGGACCTTCTCCACAGGAATTTGGAACAGGGGAGAGTTCTTCAAATGTGGATAGTCAACTTATTTTCATCTGCCCTGACTAGGGAGGTGGTATGGGAGCTGCTATCTATTCTTTATTATGCCGGGAATACATGCCAAGCAATTAGCAGAAAGAAAATTGAGATTAATAAGGTAATTTGGCAGATATTGTTGAGCGGTTTCCTCCTAAATGATATCCCAGTATATTTTTTGCAATAGCCCAGATGTGCAGGCCCTGCAGCTAGCAAGACAATATGTAGAAATGAAGATTATAGCAGACCATACAATCAAGCAGGAAGACAAAGCAACGATCACCATTGAGATTGATTAAATGACGCCTTATAGGGACTGATTACGATATTGGTTGGATCCTACCGACATCTTTACATGCAGTCCGACCACTGCATTTTGATGCGGCAGTCGGAGGCAGGGCGTGGAGGGACTGACGGCTTCCTATCCATAGGGCTCAAGGAGCCCCTCGAGGCAGCAGGTGGAAAGTAATCCCCTACAATGGGGCGATGCCTAATCAGGCACCGCTGTAGGGATTACGATGCACATTTCAGGTACGCCCCCTTGGGCAGCCGTGCGCTCAAAAAAATAGGCCTTTAACATAACATAACATAACAGGTAGCCTTTCAATGGCGGTCCGACTGCCATTGAAAGGCTGCCGTAAACAGACTTTAGGGGCCCCTAGCAGGACCCCATTATCCGTGACCTCCGCTAAGAGGCGTGGGGGGCACCTGTGGAGTCCCCCCAAACATCGATGGCCCAAATGCCAGGCACCCCATGATGCCTGGCTCACGGTGCATTGATGTTTGTAAACATACATTTTCCTTTATGCGGGTTGTGCAATGGCCCTTTTCTTCCCACTGTACAAGCTACATTAGGAAAATGGATGTTTATGACCACCTCATGGGCGGTTGCATCTAATTTAGTTGGATGGAATGCCGACAACAAGTCGGTCGGTTTCCATTCTGACCGGCATCGTAATTAGCCCAAGTGTCAGAGGAGGGGATGTGGAAGCCATCTTATTTCAGGTTCCAGTTTGTGACAGTAAGGAGCTTGCTGAACCTACTGATGGCTGGACGACCTGTTCTGAACTTCCAATGACTGGAAGGTCTTGAGAAATTAAGGAAATCATGAGGCTATGAGTATTCTGCCACTTTGACTCAGTTGCAGAATAGTTCAGAAGTCAATATCCAAATCTAGCTAAGTGTCTTTTGGTGATTAGTGATTGGGTAAATATCTGGAAAGTTCCAACATTGGGCGGTGGCCAATTGGCTGTGTTACTCACACAAGATGTATCAAAGGTTTAAAAACCCATGTGAATCATTGTATGCTAGGTCAGCCACATATGAAGGCTATCTTCACACCACTGCATTCCACAAAAGTCCTACTTTGAACTTTACTGCATACATGTACTTGTTTTAATTTATTTATTAGTAGGCTTCTACAGATCCAAATTTACTAAAGATTTGCACCTGAGTATAGTCATCCAAAGGCACACAAAGGAGCACAATCCTTGCAAGGGTGTTTACATTCCGGTTGTTAGAAACGGGTAGCGTGGTGCAGAGCGGGCAGGCCAAACTCCGGAGGAAATGTGTTAAGCTACCATGCAGCACACACTACAAAAGGCACACTACAAAAAGAGACTCCACACCAGGTTAGGTGAAAAACAGTATGTGTATTGTAGAATGAACACAGAACGTAATCACAGTTGCATATACAATGTGCCAACCGGCACTGGGTAGCAAATTACACGGGGGGACTATTTACAGGGCAGCGCCAATCGGGCCGCTGCCAGAACCATCACAAGGTATAAAGATGAATGTAAAACTGACAGGATTAAATGTGCCCCAGCCAGTACTTACTAGTAAAATAATAAGGGCAACAATACTGCTATAACATCAGCCACATGAGCTCAGGCAGGAACATGTGAGCATAATTTCACATCAACATAAAACTTAGCAACAATGCCCTAAGCATAAAAGCATTAGCATTAACACAGTAGCCTAAACCAAGTGGACCTACACTGGAAGCTTTGGGCATAAACACATTAGGTCAGGTGTCAATGCAGATTAGTCGGCATAAATCATTAGCAGGAACATGAAGCCTCATAACGTGGCATGAAAGCATTAAACATGCACAGTGGCATCATCATATGCGCTAGACGTCCTTGTGGGCATAAACATGAAACCTAAAATGAACACATCTGGTCAGACATAGAACATGTTATGCAGCACGTCAGCATAAGTCCATGAGGCCTAATATCAGCACGGCAACCCTGAGGGGAAAAGCATTAGGCATGAATACACATCATCATGGCATGACAATAGGCCCTAAACATTTGCAGGAGGCGTCTTTAGTAGCTTAAAAGCATGGGCACACATTGGGCATATCATTCCTTAGCATGAGTCCCGTTTGCAGGAGGCCTAAAGTGAAAACATCAGGTATGAAAAAAACATCATAGCAGTAAGCATGCATCAACACCTTTGGCCTACCGTCACAGTGGACCTGAAAACGTGAACAATACATTAGGCATGAAACCAGCCATTTAGGCCTTAGGGGGGGGAAGCATTAGGCCTGAAGAGAAAACATGCTTGCAGGCCAGGAGACCTAATTTTAGGCATAAAGATGATGTGAGGCCTTGGGGAAAAACATTATCATTAACATAGAGCATTAGGCAAGAACATCTGCAAAAGGCACAGACCTGTGAACATCTCATTAAGAATGCACATTAGCAGTGGTATAATCATAAGCATTGATGCAACATCGCATTTGCATTAATCCCTTTAGCATGGGGCATAAACATTAGGCAGAACACCAACACTATAGGCCTTGGGGGAAAAAGAACATCAAGCCTCAACCTTAGGTTTTGAAACACATTACGCATTGCATTAGCCTGCAGCCACCTTATGCAGTAAAACAGATGAGGCATAAATGCAATATCATAAGGGTAAAGACATGTTAGGCGTACATCATGGCATTAGGCATCATCAAATACAATAGGCACCAATCCTGAGGTATAAATACCTTAGGCATGAATCTTTGCAGGTACATTAGGCATCATTAGGGCATTTCTCATTAGCATAAGAACATGAACATCATGGCAGGATTACACTGCGCTTAGAAATGTATTAGGCCTCAAGTCAGAATGGTGAACCTCATACATGCACACACGTTGCAAAGATTGTCACCACACCCTGGAAGTAGCTGTCTCTCAGGTGGGCAGTATAGATAAAGTGCTCTCCTCATGCAGGAGTTGAGTTGCAGCGCTAAGTCCAGGAATGCAGGACTAAGAGTCCTGGGGGCTGGAAAACAGTTGTAGCACTTCACGAGGCGCTAGACAGCAAGCAGAGCACAGTCAATGCGAATATAGCACTCTGGCAGCACAGCGCTGCAGGTTTCAGCTCCTCACCTCCTTGAAGTACAGGCCACCAAATAAAGCGCTTTCACAGCACAGCACTGCAGGCGTCACTTCTCCTCTGGCAACCACGAAAATAGTGCCTTCAAGGCACTAGGGAGCTGGTGAGGATCCTGAGTCCCACACAAGACAGCTAGGCGCTAGGTCCCAGGAATGCCGTCAGGGTCCCACAGAATCAAGCTGCAGCAAAAATGCGGGGAATTGCATATATAGTGCTTTAGCAGCACAGCGCTGTATTGACAATAACCAGCTTTCCCTGGCAGCAGGTCCCACCAAATAAAGCTGCAGCGTCACAAGGCGCTAGGGGCTGGTGAGGATCCAGAGTCCCACAAGGAAGTAGTGCCCACACTCCTCACCTCCTTGGAATACAGGTAGTCAAAGTATAGCGCTCACGAGGCGCTAGGGCAGCAGAGCAGGCAGGCAAGGCTGGGCAAGATCAGCAGACAGTGGGCACTCATCAGTACAGGACAGCAGCTCCTAGAAGCAGTCATCTCCCATAAAGTGGCACTCCTCCTGACATAGCAGTTTTCACTCAAGCAAAGGCTCTCACTGGCCCTGTGGACAGCAGAGGGGTACAGATGGGCTCAGGGGCCAGCACACAGGCCCTTGCGGCGGTACCTCCTGGCAAAGTGTCCCCTCTCAATCAAGTCCACGTTCAGTCTGAGCACATGGCATCTCTACTGCTCTACATATACACCCTTCCTCCCGCCTACCAGGAAGGGCTGGAAGCTTCTAGAAGGTCCCTGGCAGTTCCAGCCTCAACTGTCACTGGAGGAAGTGTAGAGCACCTTGTCACTTCAAACACTAGACCGCCAACCCACCTCAGGCAGGCTGCACAAGCAGACAGAAATGGCATCCATTATTTTATTTTTTTTAGTTTCAAGAAAAAAAAAATTATTAAAAGAAGTTCAGATAAGGTAAGCATAACATATCATAAAAACATGTTACATAAAAATGAATTCAAATATTCTAAAGAAAAGAAATAAGTATAAAGCATCGCAAAAGAGAAAAGAATGAAGGTATAGAGAAGAGAGAAAAGGAAGAGAAAAAGAAAAGAGAGAACGAAAGAAAAAGAAAAATACAATATGCCATAAGCACGACTAATAACTATAACAAAATACAGCTGAGAAGGTATATACTATACATAACACTTACAATGAAAACAAATGTAATTCAAAAATGCAAATATAAAGTAACAACATGTATTAAATTTAAACAATATGGAACATCAAGGCATCCTCACGGAGGCTTAGAAACTTCTTGTTGCAAAGGAGAAATAGGCAAAGAAAGTCTGGCACTATCATCAAAGAAGGTGGTAACAGGTGCCCATAACATTTTTCGTTTCGTCGCCATGGACAATGGATAAACAAAAGTCGTATCTAATCTGTGATTATAACAGACTGCACACCACCAGGCCTGATAAGATATTTTGGTAAAGTCTTTCCAATTTTTTGTAATTTGTTGAAAACCAACTGCTAATAATAGATCTATAATTCTGGTACCCATATTGCAGTGTTTACAAATAGGAGAGACACTCCCCAGGAAAATGTGCGAGACAGAAAAGGGGTGTGTGGAGAGAAAAATTTTGTTAATCTGGGACCACACTTGCGTCCAAAAGGTGCGCACTAAGGAGCATTCAAAAAGCATGTGAAAAAGATCTGCTCCGGGCTTAGCACACGACCAGCATGAGTCCGTGACAGCTAGAAATTGCTTGCTTAGAGTGAGAGGGGAAAATAATAAGCGATTATAAATAAAAAATAACGTCTGAGTTACGCTGGCGGCTCTAGAAGATTTGCGTAGTTTAAGCCAAATTTTATCCCAGATAGCAGTGGTCCAAGAAACTTGTAACTCTCTTTCCCAAGTCTCCTCCGTTTGTGTTTTAAGCCTAGGTGAGGGGGAGGATAAAAGAGCAGCATAAATTTTGGAAGCCTTGGCACGTTTGAGGAGTAAAGAGTGCAAAGAAGGCATACTGGAGGGTATTGGATAAACAGGAGAAGGAGAAGTGAGATAGGTATTGTGAGCCTCTTGAAAAGCAGAAATTAACAAGGAATATTTGGTTCGGAAGGAAGAAGGAAAATTAAACAAAGAAGTAGCCGAAGAGAAGGAAAGGGGCCGACCATGGTTATATAATTGGTGAACCCATATAAGACCGCGTGATCTCCATGCCTTCCAAAAAATGGGCTTCTTATTTATCAAGATAGAACCATTATGCCAAATGGGTTGATCGAAAAAGGAAGTGATAGGGAGAGTAGGAAGAAGTTTAGATGTATGTTTGACAATAGGAGTAACTACACCTTGAGGTTTGTGAGAGAACATAAGATACTCTTGAAAAAGAAAGGGAGAGATGAAAGATTCCTCTAGATCTAACCAAAGAGGAGAGGAAGCATTAATACCCAAAAGCCACCTGGAGATGTGGTGTAACAAAAAAGATTTATGGTACAAAGAGAAGTTGGGAAAATTCACCCCCCCCTCTGATTTGGGTCGAGATAGTTTGTTCAAGGACATACGAGATTTTTTGTGCCCCCACAAGAAGGCCGAAAGAATAGAATTAATTTTCTTAAAATATTTGGAAGGGATGGACAAAGGGATGTTGGAAATGGTAAAAAGTATAATAGGGGATAGCATCATCTTAATCGTATCTAGCCTCCCCCACCAGGATAAATAAAGAGGATGCCATTTAGAAGTAAGGGTGAGAATCTTTTGAATACAATCCTCTAAACGGCGAACAACTGTGCCTTTAAGGGATGCCGTAAAATTAAGCCCCAAATATTTAATGGAAGAAGAATTCCAAGTGAAGCCTGAAGCAGTAAAGTCATTTTTAAGAGTAAATTTCGTTAAGGGCAATATTTCACATTTGTCCCTATTTAATTTATATCCGGAGACAAAAGAAAAAGAATCTACCTCAGTCAGGAACGCGGGAAGGGAGGAGCTAGGTTGTGAGATAAATAAAAGGACATCATCCGCATACGCTGCCATCTTAATATGAGACTTTTGGAAAGTGAATCCATGAATATCAGAATGTTGGCGAATTTTTAATAGGAAAAGTTCTAGGGCGAGATCGAACAAAAAAGGGGAAAGAGGGCAGCCCTGACGAACTCCTCTCTTAAGAGAAAAATAAGAAGAGAGACATCCATTCGCCGAAATTGCCGGCCTAGGGCTAGAATATAAGAGTGAGATCAATGTAGATATTTTTGGACCGAAACCAAACCACTTCAAGGTGTGAAAAAGGTACTTCCATTCAACTCTATCAAAAGCTTTCTCAGCATCAAGAGCAATGGCTGCGAGAGACTGAGATGAGCGAGAAGATTTAGAAATGATGTCGAAAAATAATCTGATATTGTCTGCAAGATATCTACCCTTGACGAAGCCAGATTGTTCTTTTCCCAAAAGATCGGGCAAGTGAGATTCCAACCGCATAGCCAGAGCTTTCGAGAAAATCTTATAATCAATATTCACCAATGAAATTGGCCGATAATTTTTACAATACTGCGTGTCTTTACCTGGTTTAGGGAGAATGCAAATGAGAGCATCTGCAAAAGTACCTGAAGCAGATTCAGACTCAAGAAAAGTAGAGATTAAGGAATGCAATTTGGGGATAAGCAGTTGCGAAAAGTGAGAAAAGAACTCAACAGTGAAACCATCAGGTCCCGGCGCCTTCCCGTGTATCAAAGACTGCAAAGCTCGCAAGAGTTCCGCCTGTGTTATATCAGATTCCAGTGAAGAAAGATCGGGGGCGAAATAAAAGGAGAATGAATTAGCGAGACATATTGGGAGATAGAATCTGCAAATGAGGTAGATTCAGAAGAATAAAGAGATTCATAAAAATGTTGAAATTCCTGTAAGATTTCATTATCTTTATGCTTAAGGGAACCGTCCTGACCATGAATAGTATCTATATTAACCCGATTTTGCTTGGTTTTTAAATAATTAGCCAACAATTTACCTGCTCTATTTTGGCCCCCATAGAACTTTGCACTGGATTTTAGTAAATAATTAGAGGCACTATTGGTGGTATCCTGGTTAAATTTAAGCTTGGTAGCAATAAGTTCATGCAAACATTCTTTGGATTTGGAAGTATAATAGGAATGCTCAAGACGTTTAATTTTGGAAAAAAGATCTTTGGTAGATTGTTGTGCTGTCTTGCGCTTGCGCGAAACAAATTGAATTATAAAGTCCCTGGCCGATGCTTTAAAAGTATCCCAAACGACCGGGAATTGAATGTCGTCAGATTGATTCAACAGGAAGAAATCATGAAAAAAAGAGGTAAAGGATGAAACAAAGGCAGGATCAACGAGAAGGTAATTATTAAAACGCCCTTTCTTAGTAGAGTTGGGCTTGCAAAGGACATCTAATGACATCAAAACTGGAGCATGATCAGAAATCAGAATAGATCCAATTTCAGAGGAAATGAGGGATTGAGATAAGTGATGCGAGATAAAAAAGTAATTCAATCTTGATTGAGTATGATGCGGTGGGGAAAAAAAAGAATACTCACGTAAGGTAGGATGACACAACCTCCAGGCATCAAGTAGTTTAAATTGGTGAACGAGCTGTGTGAAGGATTTATGCGATTTATGGGGAATGTATGCGGTAGAGGATTGTCTATCCAGGAATGGATCGAAAACCTCATTACAGTCGCCAGCTAGAATGAAATTGTCAGTGTAATGTTGTGTAACATGCGGTACTAAAGAAGACCAAAAGAGTGCATCGCCAGTAACTGGGGCATAAACGTTTAAAATAGATATGGGAACTCCATCCATGGTAAAGTGAACAAGTACCCATCTACCCAAATGATCATTACAACTTGTGAGTTCTTTAACAACAAGGGACTTACGAAACAAAATCATTACCCCATTACGTTTGCCATCACCCGGGGAAAAGTGAACCTCTCCCACCCAGTCTCTTTTCAATTTGACTGACTCATCAGCAGAAAGGTGAGATTCCTGTATACAAGCTATGTCAGCATGAAGTTTAGCTAAATGGGACAATACTCTTTGCCTTTTAATTGGTGAGTGAAGGCCCTTAACATTCCATGAAACAATTTTCAACGGCATATCAGAACCAGAAAGAGATACATCCTAAAAATCTATAATATTTGTAAGCGTAAAATGGCATCCATTTTAAATGTGACATTTTACAAAGGTGCATTTCTGCAATGGTGGAAATAAAGGTGTGTACACCATTGCACAACATGTATTATTTTCAGTTCAGACACACCGTGTCTGTAAAAAGGCTAGGGGGAAAAGTGAAACATTTTAGGACAATAAGGGCCGAGTCCAACACCAGTGCAAAGTTATTTTGTGCTGGAAAGGTGCCTTTTTCTCAGTTCAAATAGAGCTTTGCACTGCTTTTGCATCATAATCCTCATCGTCGAAACCTTTATTTTGGCTAAAAAGCAACCTCAAAAGCAAAGCACAAACAAAATCAAAAAAGTGCTCAAAACATTCCATTCTCCTGAGCGCAGCACAAGACAAGAAATAATAAAAACAACACATATATATGAAATAACATACGCACAGTGAATAGTAAGTTTATATAAAATGTCATACATTAGGCAACTCAGGTGGGGCTAGTTCAAGACAATTCATTGATCTCAAACTCATCCCTCGAGAGAAAGGAATGCAATTACACAAAATCGATATTTAACGCATACATTACAAAACAAACGAGAACTAAAATAGAGTCCTACAAATTCATCAAGTCCACCTGAAAGTCCTAACCCAAGGTGAACAACTAACAAAATGACCATACACGTTAAAATGCTCATAGCTAAAAAAAAAACATCGATTTCCGTTTAGCAATAGCACATTTTAAGACCGAGCAGATACTGGCACATAGAAAGGGGGAGTTTAACTATTGTAAGAATGCACGGCGTCACCACATCTTCTGATTTCACTTATCCTTATTATAGGAGTTAAAAACCTTTTGGTAAAAGTAATATAAAAATGGCAGAAAAAGACTAAAATCTAGTGAGCTCCGGTGTGTATGTGTGTGGGGGTGGGGAGGAGGGGGGGTATGACCCGTCACAATGACAAATTATAACCTTGCATGGGTCAAACTGGCTGAGGAGGAAACCGAGATTCTGCCTCACAAAACCAAGTCTAAATCTGGTTAAAAGCAATCTGTCCCAGGTGCTTTACATCCATTCTAGTTACGGCTTCGGTGCTAGGGAGGTTTGAAGCTTCACCAGTCCCTGACAGTGATTTTTCTCACCTCGGTGTCCTCCTTTAGTCAGTGTCTCAGAGTTTTAAAAGTCTTTCTGATCCAGACTAGAGCTGAGTTAGACATAACGGAAGGACTGGAAAAAAGGTCCAGCCGCCCCAAATTGGACAATTCTGTCTTATTATAATGAAACCAGGGGAGGGCTTTCAGACCTCTTTCACATGATAAGCAGTCAAGGATGGACCCCCCTATTAAAACCAGCATGCGGATTTACCCAGCACACCACAAGGCGAGGGGGCCAGTTTAGGAATATCGTCCACATACTCGATCCCAAGCTCTTGATGTACTATAAAGGTTGAGCAAACATGGAGAACTCCAAGCACCCGCCTCAACACCCTATTCTGTTCATCCTGGAGAAAGCTGATGTTCAAATAGCCCCATTGCCAGCCCTTTACGTAAAAATGGGAAGACATTTGCTCCTACATTTCCATCAGGGGGGCCACTGGTTTTCTTCCAATGCAAGAGGCAAAATTATAGATGTACCCAGCCGCACTTGAAACTATGTGGGAGGCTTTAAGTTTGATAGGTACCCAATTCCCCCTGGCATCAAAGGGAATGCCCAGGTAAGACAAATCCTGGGTAGAAGCACCAGGGTTTCCCTGTAAATGAGCACTCCGCATCTTATGGTGTTTGGGGCCACAAGCCATAGTGCATGTTTTGATTGATAGCAAGGACAAGTGACCCCATGGAGGTGGTATGCCACGAGTCTAGGAGACCCATTTTGGCAACGTCATTAAAGCAATTGCACAGCCGAGGTGCCCAAAAGTCGGGGAGAGATGTGGACAGATTCATGGGGATCCTGTCTGGCCCAGGGGCCTTATTGGATTGAGACTTAATGATGGCCTGCCACACTTCTTCCAGGGTAAATTCCAATGATAAGGTGAAAACCACTTCAGTCTTAGTACTCTCTCTATGGGTACCAGAGCCACATAGTTAACTAAAATGGTTAACCCAGGTCTCAGGGCTAATAGAGGAGATAACAGAGTTGTTAATGACCCCTGTGGAACTAATATTATTTACCACTGCCCAAAAAGCCATGGATCTTTCAGACTGCATGCCAGCAGTAACTTCCCCCAGGAGGACATTTGATTCTCCTTAGGTCTATGGCGTTGAGCAGCCTTATATTTTGATCGGCACCGTTGGACCATGTAACTATCCCTTTGCGTCTCCTTCAGTGCCATGTGTAAATCACCCGAGGCTTTCTACAAGATAGATCAAATCATTTTGCATTGTGATCAGCAGAGCTAACAGGCTTCATAAGTAGATTACTAATTGTTATGCCCAATTGGACAAATAGATTGGCTGGTCACCAGGGGGAGTAAGACAGCTAAACAGCGTTTTAAGGTGATTGACACATAGCCCTGATGTAAGGGTTCTTGGAGTCAGCATTCCTCTAGGCCAGGCATAGCCTTACTATCTTGATAGCTAGAAAACCCGTAACTACACCTTTGGAGCTTATTTCCCTTTATTAATACTTAATGCATATCTATAGGGGTTTGTGGTCACTGAATATTCTTTCCTCCATTCCAACCTTAGAGACCCAGCCCATCAAATCTCTAGATGCAAAGATGTAATTGATAATAGAGCTATAGACGCTCCTGACAAAGTGGCATTTGAGAATAAAGAGGGTCCAACAATTCACAGGCATTAGTGAGATCAAAGGAATTAATAAGGCGAAAAGTAGCTTTGGCTCTCTGACCAATAGGTGAGCATACACACTCTGAGCTTGCTCTATCAAACATATTAGATCATTGACCTCCTGTGTAGACCCCAGTTTAGTATTAAAATCACCAACAACAATGATTTGACACCCTGTGTGCAAATAGGCAAATTTGGTCTCAAGGCCTAGAATAAAATCAGAGAATATGTTAATATTAAAACTAGAGTGAGACCCAGAGCACCCATTGTAAAAATGTATAAAAACAATGTGCATAGCATTTGGCCAGGTGGCTATAAAAGGCTTGGACTAAAGTGCTATTAGTGCAAACTGGTCTAATTTTGAATTTCAGCGTTACTCTGAAGAACGCTATTAGTCCCACATTTGCCCCACCAGAGAAAGATAGAATCCCTGGAGCAGTGTAGGCATAATTTTGTATAAAGGAGACTCAGTTCTCATTATCATCTTTGCTGTCAAGGCCAGCAATATTCCAGAAAAATATTTTCACCTGCGGGGTAATGTCAATAATATTAGTCCGCTTCCCCACTACAGTGTCTTCACTACTAACTACAGGATTGGGCGTGAAGTTGCAGGCATGATTAACGATATCCACCATTGGGTTAGGCTCGCTAGCTTGTTGGCCTACCCCCTTGAGGTATTTCCTGGGGATGACACCCCTTGTTTGTCTAGCTGGCACAGAATCAATCTATGTCAGCCAAATACCGCAGGGGCGCAAAGCGATTCTGGACATGGCAGTTAAAAGGCTGAGGTGGAGCTGAGTAAACATCAAGGTGCCCCACCCAGTTTTGGGGATGATTAGCCATGACTCTGTAGAATTAGCCTAGGGGCAAAGGCCCTGATCAAATTCCCTGCTATGCTTCCAATCTCCCCAAATTCTTTTAGATATCTTTCCCACCCATCACACCCTCCTAGCCATAAGCACTTCATTAAATAGCCTGTCCTGACATCTCAAGTTCCCATAGCTCCAGTGAATTGATTTGTGAATTGAGTCCACCGTGGATTCAACTGTCCTTGGGCGTAATGTTGGCACATTTGTATGGACAGTAACGGAGGGGCAGGCTACTTGTGGAAGATTGCATCTGAACCCGTCTCACTGGAAGAAAAAGAAGCATTTCCAGAAATCCTGGATGTCCCAGGGTATTGGCCTGAATCCTCATGGCCTTGAGATGAACATACAACAGCTGGACCTGTCTTGCAGACGCCTCCAGCTATGCAAGAGTTTAGGCACCTCCTACCTTCAACTGGAGAGTGAATCTCTAGCACCGGTCTAGCAATAATATTTTCAGGTAATGAGGTGTCTGTTTTAAATGGTTCTGGGACCTGCCTCAAATCAAAAGCAGATAGCTTCTTCCTAATGGACTACAAACACTTGAGCACGCTTTGCAGCTTGGAGTCAAAGAGCGCCTCAATGTCCTTAACAAATTGGGACAACATGCCCTCAAAAGCATCCTTCATTGGGACAGAGATGTTAAGTGTCCTGTTCCCTGAGAGACTCGATTTCAGTTAGTCCTGCGCTTTTATTTGATACTGACAGACTTAACAGACGTAGCATATTTGGCAGTTGACTCCTTCAAGGACTGGGCTTCTTTTGGGCATGTCACCGCCACCCTAGCTTGGGTTGGTGCCAGATTACTCATGACATCTTTACTGTGGGTAGCTTCTTCTGCCAGCTGACTTGAAGAGCGGGATTGCACTGTGCGCATGGCCCCGCCATCAGCGGGTGCTAAAGGCACTCTTCTTTCCACAGTAAGGATTTTTCTCATTAATGGAGCCCACTGCCTTTGAAGTATAGCCATCGAGCGTGCTAATCTTTTTATTTGCAGAGGATCTCTCCAATGGTAGAGTCATGTTTGCGCTTAACCATCCTGCTGAAGCCCAAGTGTAGAAAATGGACAGTAACTTGGGGCACAAATCACGCTCAATGAGGAATTATCGGAGTACAAAAGATGAGAGGAACAGTACCTTTGCATATATAACCAAGGGGGATGGCCCAAGCTGGTCTTCTCCGGGCTCAGATGGGAGCAGACAGGCCCGCTCTTGGCCCGGTCTTTGCCGGGCATGCGCCTGGGCGTCTGCCGTGGCTCTGGAGGCTTAAAGCGCTTTTAAGTGTGTTTCTGCGGTATACAAGGGCAAGCAGGAATGCTAAGGGATGTAGTCCCACCCCAGCTGGCCGCAAAGTATGTATTGCATGCCGCGAGAGGCTTAAAGCACTTTTAAGCATGTTGCTGCAGTGCCGAATGGTGAGCAGGAGTGCAGGAATGCTTGAGGCAAAGATTGCATCCACTGCTTTGCACCACTTTTGAAAATAGCCAGGCTGAGCCACATGTCACCTCATTAAACCAGGCACTAACATGGAGAAATGTTTTAAGGTCTACAAACATTAAACACATTACATGAATGCTGCACTATATAGCACATTACAATGGAATGTTTAACAATTCGTCTAGGCATCGAATTTTGTACTGGAAGGGTATGCTTCTAAAACAAAGCCTATGCTAGACAGCACACACACACACACACACACACACACACACACACACACACACACCTCTGTGTGATGGTGCAAAGGTTGTGCGCTAGCATAGGAGTAGTGAGTAGCAGCAGGCAATTTTGAATGATAGGGCTCTGTGCTGCTTTCTCCTACTTGCACAAGTCAGCCCAACAATTTCTGTTACAGACTTGTGTTCTGTTAAAAAATAAATCTAACTTTTCTGTGCATGCCTAGCCTTAAGCCTCACTCTCATGCAAAGGGAGGCTTTTTTCAGGCTTTTTGTATCATTTCTCTCTCCTTACTTCATCCTACCTCATCTCCCTTACCCCTGTCTCTTAACCTCTTTCTCTATTTTAGCTCCCTCTACCTAACCTTTGTCTACTTTACTTCTCTCTCAGTATACCAACATTTCTCATTCTACTTCATCTCTACCTCTCTCTCATGACCTTGCACCTCGCTCAGTTAAATAATCCAACTCTATCACCACTCTCGATCCCATCTCTCTATCTTCATTTCTCTATCTCATCCTCCCTACCTCGCTGCACTTTTTCCATCCAATTTCATTTTATCTCTCCTCACTCTACCTTACTTCTCACACAATCTAATCTAATTACTAGATTTCTGTCTATGCTACCATACCCTGTTTCTATCTTTCTCTCTCAGCTTTTTCTCTACCTCACCACTCTACCTCACCTCTCTATTGCAATTCTCTTTCTACTTCTCTTCTCACTGGCCTCACTGGCTAACCTCTCAATTTACCTTACCATTAGTTACCTCTGTACATCCTCTTTCTCTCCTTGTATGGCTGTTCCCTTTCCTTAGCCTATCTGAATATCATACACAGTTCTGGCAAACTCTATTTTCTGCGTCTTTCTGTATCATCAACTCCTTTGCTTCTCCCTCTCTCCGTCGCACACACACAAACACATATCTCTCTCTGGACCACCTCCTCCATTTAAAGACCCCCTCTACCTCAACTATCTCGCTTAACCTCTCTCTCTAGAGATCTCTCAAGCTCATAATTACTTTTTCTTTTTCTGCTTCACACCTCGATACCTTTATATAAGCCTCATCTCTCTTTCACTAGTTCAGGTATTTCTCTAACCTTCCTCTTTTCGCTCCAAACATTTCTCATTCTACCTTTCGCCCCTTTCTCTACCTTTCCCTTTTCTCCAATGCTCTCTTTACCTGCCTTATTTTTCTATACCTCTTTTCATTTTGCTCTCTTTAACATTCATCTCTGTTTTTCCTCAAGTCTCTCTGTCTACGTCTACCTCTTGTTGCTGTTACTTTGCTCTAATTTACCCTTTTCTATGCTATATATCTACATAACCCCTTGAAATACTCTACTTCTCTGCCTCTCAATTTCTTTCACTCTATCTCTATTTCTCTCTAATTATTTAGCACACTCTAAAACTTTATCTATTTCTCTGCCTGTCTTTTTCTACCTACATCTTCCTCTTTTCACCTCTTCTTATCTTTCCTTTTGGCTATCTCACCATTCTATATTTAATTTTCCACTCTCCTTACCTCATATATCTTTCTACATCATCCCCATCTCTACTCCCTTCTCCCTCTTCGTCATGTCCCTCACTATACTGTTCTCTCTGTGTCCAGGGACATCTTTTGGATCATGCCTGTGATGGAGCAGATTTCATCTGGAGTCAGGCATTGCTTTATTTTTATGCTTCAGACAGACTGCACTTAAATTGACACGCACATTTTGGTGCAAGTGAAAACACATGGCACATAAGACATGAAATGAGGCCTAGTCAGTCTGAAAAGCTTTTGCTGAATTAACGTGTTTTTGCAGTGTAGAGAAAAACTTGTGATTTAAGTGGCTTTTTTAGCTTTGAGGATAACCATAGAATGTGTTCTCTCTTCCCAGCTCTTTTTCTTGTAATCTACACCAGTGTCCCTGTCTTAAAAGACTTTGGCTTTGTTGCATATTTGGATAAACATGTTCAGTTTATAACACTTCTTTTTACAATGTGGGTTAATTAACGAATGCACCAAACACAGACATGGGCCAAAACGCTTTTTAACATGAAAAGCTATCTAAAACATTAAAGCATGTTGCTATGAGTATGTATTAACTCTGTGCGCTTTGAAAATTTACACTAGTGCATGTTTATGCTATGTTGCAATTGTTTTTATTTTTGCATGTTGAGCACAAATAATAAGAAAAGCTGCTTTAAACTAATAGCTTTGCTAGGAAATCATTTAGAAAGGGTATTAGTATGGGGTTGGGAAAACATAATGGGTTTATTTACATCAAGTTAATACTCTTTTGTGTTTATTTTATTTTTGGGCCTTAGATAAAATGGCTGCCTGTGAATCCAGCAAGGCTGTGACTTGCATTAAAAAGAAGAGAGCATGCGCAGATTACACTAGCTTGCCTCAAGTACAGAAGGAGTCAAGGCTACTATGATCTGTACATTCTTGTTATTGTGCCAACGTATCAGTGTTAGTTAAAGTATCCTTCCTGCCTGCGATGTGACAGGAAGGAGGAAAATAGACTGGAACATTTTTCTTAGTAAATGTTGCTAAAACATATAAATGTATTAATCATTAACTCTTCTTTTGTTAAAACCGGTATGGCTTAGAATTTCCAATGAGAGCAGGATGGTGAGACCCTCTTGCCATCGTGGCTGACCAATCAGGTATAAGCTTTTCTGAATATGAAACATTTTTGTGCAGTCTGCCAAGAATTTGAGTATAAATAATGAACTCTTTGGAGGCGTGGTTGGCTCTTTGGCTTTTAGGCTCTTAGGCTTTAGGGGGGGCATGTGAGCTCTTAAGAGAAGGAACAGATTAGACCAGACATTCATATGGGTTAGGTACGTGATCATCGCGGGTGCTGCCTGGGAGGAGATTTGTGTCCGATTAGAGTCAGGTGTGGGGTTTCTTGCTCATATTTTTTTCAGAGAAGTCCTTGCACATCATATTTTTGGCAGACCACATTTCTCTGTGGACTGGTGAAGGGCGGGCTGTATGCTCCTAAACACAGACAGGCAGAAGGTAGAATTAGATGTTAATACCTTAAGTTTATGCTTTGACCAATTAACTAGGTCTGAAAAGATTTATTTGTCTCATTATTTATTTCTCTTAATGGGAGATTTTTGCCAACTATTAATTATTGATTAGCCTTGCAAGACTTATTTTTCTTAGAAACTCTTTGAGTTTTGACTGACATTTGCGCCACATTTTCTTTTCTACATGTATTGCGTGTAAGCAGACTGTAATATGTTCTGTATTAATGCTATTTTTCCTGTTTTCCAAATTCTGTAACCTGATTGACATTTTACTAATGAATAAAGGGTCAGAGAAAGAATTAACTATTGACTAGAAAATAAAACCCTTTAAAATACTCACAAACTCTCTTTATTGGCTTAAATAATAATTGCATTTTTGACTGTGCATGTTTATGTTAAGTCTTCTGAAGGTAATACATGGTGTCAAGGGCCCAACACCTTTTCAGCGGTAAAATAGAAGTAGATGAGGCTTTGTATTGAGAAATTACCGTGAAATTACCGCTGTATCACCTGTTCTCATTTCTTTAAGTCAGCAGTGTTGTATGTAACCCTCTAGTCAGAGGAGTGCAAGAGAAAGTTATTAGATTTTTCCCCAATCCTTAGAGCAGCACTTTGATTTGAACTGCTGCAGTAAGAAGGCAAGTAGTGAAGGGAGATATATTTATGATTACAAATATTCTGCAATTGAAGCTACAATTTCAAGTGTTTATCATATATGTCATGAACCTAGCAGCAATTCTCAGAACTGGCATATGATACACCTGGACAGAAGCATCTCTTACCTGAACAGAACTGGTAGTCCTTGCATTTGAAGGTGCTTTTGGCACAGTCTGTGCATCTGACCACTTCATAGCTCTCTCTTTCTGCGGAGAAGAGGGTTGCATGTTTTCAGATCATTTAAGGCAAGACAATTACAGAGATTAGGTTGTAACACATACAAGAAGAGCAGCTGCACTATTCATCTATTATTAGCCAATGGAGGACTTGACTATGTACAACTGTTTACTATTTCCATGACATTAAATGTATGCAATGTAGACGAGATGACAAAATGAACAGTGCAAATCAATGCCCTTGGAGGCAGATTTACAAAAGAATAGCGTAATGCAACATAGCAAGCAAAGTTGTGCTAAATGAGAAAGAGCAGAGCCATATTGACTAAATATGGCCTGCTTCTTTTCTTGCCACCTGAGCTGGCACTCTGTAATTCTGCCGTAGTGCAAAGGTGTGTGCATGGTGTCATGCATAGGTTTTGTACTTGGGGGTACCAGTAAGACTCATGTCTTCTCTAAAATTCCACCCAGGAAAATAAAGCTCTTGGGCTGGTGTCCATTTAGAATAGAAAGTTCTAGGCTGGACAGAAAAGCCCTTGGCATAGTAAAAAAACGGGCACCCCTGCCCTGGACGACCAACTGTACTATTATCTGGATCCCAAATTCTCTGTACTGTGCTTGCACCATGACTAGGCCTGTCTCGTGCATTGGAGTCTTGTTCTACTGCGGGTGGGGGTGGGGAGGGCACCCAAAGCGCTTCCCACATAGTGGTGGAAGGCTGCCACTTCCACCAACAGCTAAGCAGCACAAGGACAATGGTGGCAGCATACCATGTAGCCATAAGTAGGAATGAACAAATGCTTTTTACCCTATGTCACAGGAATGAGGCCTACAGGCTCCCTCATCTTTTTAAAATCTTCGCTGCTGTGTGCATAACTCACTCTTGGCCTATGTCAGGTAGATGTAGAGTGCTGCGCAGCACAGCATTAGTGAGTGCGCAGGATGTAGATGTGGCTGGATGGGTACAGTACAGCTATAGCGCAGTACTGTGCAGTACATGTATGGTTAGTTCATGCACTGAGTGCATGCATGTTTGCCAGGAATATTGTACTTGAGAGATATGGGGGCCCATTAGGATAGCGGGCGGATTGCCCCCGCCAGGACAGCGGTGGTCACCGCCGGCCTGGCGGGGGTAATCTGCCCGCCATCCGCTCCGGAATGACCCCCCGCCATATTAGTATGGCTGGGGGGTCCGCGGCGGACGGAAAGACCGTCTGCTGCTTTTCAGCCCCGGTCGCAAGAAAATGGTTTATATGGTGGCGGTGTCTATCAGACACTGCCATCCATATTAGCATGGGCTTCAAACAATGCCTTTCTGCCGCCACGGAAAGGCATGCGGAGACTCCCTGCAGGGGCCCGTTGCGGGCCCCCAGGGACTCCGGAGGGGTGGGGGGTGCACATGGGGGGTACCTATGGTACCCCCCAGCAGTTCCATGCACAGCATGGCAGGCACCGCGCGGTGCCTGCCATGCTGTGCATGGAAGTGCATAGCATGCCTTCCTGCCATTGTGGCGGGCGGTGCTGAGTGCACCGCCTGCCACAATGGTAGGAATGCAGGATGCGCTCGCCACTGTGGAGGGCGCATTCTAATGCTGCCCACGGGACCCCCGCCATCCTAATGGGCCCCATAGTGTTGTGCAGTGCATGTGCAATGAAAGCATGCGCCATGTTTATGTGTTCTAGCAATAAGTACAATAGAAGTAGGGCAAAGTGTTATGTAGGACATACACAGTGGGTGTATATACTAGCAATGTGTGTTTTTGCAAATAGCACAGCATGGCACAATACATAAATGGTACAGTATATTGCATGCACACAGAATGGTTGATTGAATGTGTATGCAGCTGAGGTGGCACAATACATGGAGGTGACAGTACAAGACAGTGTGTGTGATGTAAATGTAGAAAGAGTCCAAGTGCACCTGCAATTGTACATTACCCGAAGAACCTTGGGTACCATTTTGGGAAGCCCAGGCTTACCTATTGGAGACATGAGGAGTAAAGGAATCCCCACAGACAGTTCTGCAGATTACTGCATTCCTGTGAACTGGGTAGGACACACTAGAGGAAGGGAGAGATAGACTTCCCACTTACATTTCAAAAGTGTGCTTTTTGATTAAATCACAAGGCAGGAGATGGGGCTGATAAGGGAATCAAAAGGAGTAGGGCTGGGAGCCCAGGATTAACCTATTACCTTGACTGACATCCAGATGTGAACAATAGTCACTCCCATGGCCTGTATTGTGTGATTATCAGCTTCGGATTCTCCTCCTGTGACAGGCTGCCTTTCAAGAAGAAAGAAAGCAGAGAAAAGTGTACTCATCAAAAGAAGCAGAACCCCGACATAAACCTTCAAAGACTCAGTCCCTAAATCACATTTTGTGTCAGAAATGGACTATAAGAAGGGGAGGTTGCAACCCCAAAATTCATCATCTGTCAAGCAGCCAGACTGGCTGTGTGAGAAAGGGAAGCTTTGCAAGACTTCGCAAGACTTCTGCATGTGATCTGAAATGGGGGCCAAGGTCTACTCATCTCCCTGCTGGGTGAGGGGACGTCACCTAGGGAAACCAAGACCAGCTGCCCTGGAGCACAAGCGTTTACCTGCTTACCAAGACCAGTGTGGCTTGTGAGGAAGAGGTTTGCGTTGAAGGGTTCAGGTCCATTAACTAGCCCTAAAGAGAGGACTCCCTGTGCAAGGTGTGGGGATACAGCTGTGTATTCATCGGTTAGTAGTTATTTGCGGAAGTGATTAGGCAAGCCCTCTATGGCAAGCGAGAGCCACCGTGGACTGAGCCAAGTGTCGAGCGCTGGGTGGGGAGTGCCAAGCCCATACCTCCTTGATGTAGTGGCCCCGTATGCCAGAAGATGCCACCATTGAAGTGATTGTGCCAGCAAGAGTGCCAAGACTCATGCAAGCCTGAGCGGCGACTACGTGAGCCCAGATTGGCCACTGTGATGAGGGTGACTGCACCAGAGAAGCCTACGTTTTGCCCGCCAGAACCGAGGCAACCCCATATGCCAGGAAGTGCTGCTGGTAATATGTTTGCCAAAAGTTAAGGCAGTTGCCCAGGAAGAATAGAGGCAGCACCTGGCAGGTCAAGCCAGCACATCAAGATTTACCCTTAACCGACCTCTAGGACTTTGGGAGGATGTTGTGCCATTGTCGGGTCCGGTCAGGAGCCAAAGATCATCCCTGTGTGAAGAAGACAACATCTACGAAGACTGGGAAAATCTTCCATCACTGGGGAAAGGCAGCAGCGCAGCTTGGTGCAGAGCCTGTGTTGGCCGCGTCTACCTCAAGCAGCCTGACTTCTCTGAACAGAACGAGAGCTTGCAGGTGGTTGCGGTCGGGGCACACGCTAAAATGCTGACCGTTTCTGTGCTGCAAGAGCGGGTAGGACTTGAAGTAGGCCTGTTGGGCCGCAGTGGACTCGCTGCTGATGGTGCTGTGGACCATAGCCACTTTTTACTAATTATTAGGAGGCAGAGCGGAACTCTTGAGTAAAGCCTACTGGTGAGCATTCCCTGGATATGGCCACCACTGAATGGAGGATAACCTGACCATGTTGCAAGCATGAAGGTGGGACAGGGATTTGCCATTGAAACACTAGAGCCCTGACCTCAAAGGGGTTGTGATGTTGCTTATAAATGTTATTTCTTTGAATGCCTAGAGTTAAAAATAAAATACTTATTTTTTTATTTCACACAAAAATAAGTATTTGACTGGACATTGATTTATTGATATTGCTGAGTGCACTTCGAGTAATAAGTCATGTTCATTAACCTCTATCAACACTCCCTCCCCCTCCAGCCTGCTCTGCCAACCCAAGGGAACCTTTAACCGTTCATCAACAGCTACCACTGAGTGTCAAGTGCAGAAGGGGTACTTGGCCCAGTTGCTCAGCATACATGGAAGAGTTGAAACTAAATGGTATTCATATCAGCCCCCTTCATGGTGTGCTTTTGGTGACATGGACTATCCTTCAAGGCCATAGCCCTTTGTGGCAAGTTATTATTATTAATATTATTAACACAATTTGATATAGCGCATGAATCACCCCAGCAGGGGTATCTCGGTGCACGGTCAAATTCGAGCCTGTGTATGCGATTTAAAACAGTACTGTCCTTAAGGATTTCCTGAAATTAGAGTAGTTAAGACATGTTCGAAGAGAAAAAGGCAGACTGTTCCATAGGGAGGGAGCCAAGTAAGAAAAGGCTCTACCATCACATCTGGTGCGTCAAATGCGTGGAATGACAAGCAGCTCTTTATCACTGGAACCCAGATTCGTAGTGGGAATATAGTGCTTGAGTTTTTGAGAGAGATATTGGGATCATTTTCCCTGAAGTGCTTTATAGGTTAAGCAGCACATTTTAAATGTAATTATTTTCTTCACAGGTAACCAATGCAAGGATTGTAGAATAGGAGCATTCTGGAGGGCTGATGGCAGAACTGTTGTGCAGCAGAGTTTTGAAAAACCTGTAATTTGACTATTAAAGACTTGTTGGCAGAAGCCAATTGCATGTTATTGTAGTCCAACCGACTTGCAACCAGTGCCTGTACCAAGGTCTTTCTGGCTGTCAGTGGAAGAAAAGGCAAAGCTTTCTTTAGTAGGCGCAAAGTGGAAAAGCAGATGCCTGTAGTGGCTATAACCTGCTCCCTCATGTTGAGTTCCTGGTCCACCTTAACTCTGAGGTTTTTTGCTACCTTACTGGGAAGAGGGGCCTTGCCTAGCTCTGGAGGCCACCAGTCTGAAGGTTCACTGACAGAATATCGACACCTGAAATATCCCCATACCACAATATTAAGTTATAAATATATAATATAGACTTCATAATTTTAGTTGTATAAAATATCATTATATATATTTATATATGTATATATTTATATAATAAAATAATAAAAAATAAATATATTAAATAATAAAATTAAAATAAAATAAATTAGATTTAATATACATGTTAACAAATATAACAAACTTAATTTAAAAAAGTCAAACAAATATATAATAATTGATAGATATATATATATATATATATATATATATATATCATATATATTTATATATTTACTTTAAAACAATGATTAAGTATATTATTGTTGTTGTACGTGGGGCATTCTCTGGGAGTTTTAGAAGGTGCCCACTCAATGTGATATACCCCTGGTTTGGCACATGCTGATATTTGTACAACCTGTATCTTCAAAAAAAGGTTAATAAGAATATATTAATAAAATACAATTATTAAACAAATATAATTTATGTATTTTATGATTTTAAAATTATATAGAAATATAACAAGTATATATATGTAGTGACCAAGGCGGTTCGCCGTCGAAACGCGTCTTGCCTTGCTTGGATTATTTAATACTTTTTGCCAGTATATCACGGAGTCTGTGCCTGTTTGTTCGCCGCCGTCAGGATTGGGAGAAAATATATATATATATCTATATCTATATATATATATACACGTGAACAAGCTGCAAGGCGAAACGCGTTGTGTGGATTAAACCTGTGTTCAACCCACTCGTGTTTTTGGACTCATTTCCTGAGAGCGCACTAACAATTTGTGGAAAGGCATTTGGAGATATATATATATATATATATATATATATATATGCATATACCAATAACATAAAATCTATTAAAACAATTCTAATTAAATTAAAGCATGAAACTACTCAAAAATCTTTATACTTAGTAAAACTAATCTTCCAATAAACAAATATTAATAATGAGAAATATAATTTTAAATAAACAAAACATAATAATATAAATTATAACAATACAAAATTAATCACCCCAGTTGATTATAGCTAGCTTCTTGGAAACTATTAGAACCATACGGGCTGAACTGACTCGTAATCAAAAATCTAGAAAATCGGATACCACAGGCTGGTTTGATTCAACCTGCTGTAAAGCCCTAACTGACTTAAAAAGAGCACTTCATAACCAAGTAAGAGATCGTGCCGATATCACTAAACTTAGAAAGGCCTATAAATTAGCACAGCACAACTGTAGAGCTGAAATTAAGAAGAACTTATGGGCCCAATTACATGAGAGCTGCCTACGCAATGACAGTTCTCTGTTTTGGCGTACGATAAAATCTCCTTTCCTGGCAGACGTCTCATCTTCTCAACATCTCGATGTGGCAGTAACAGCTGACGAGTGGGTAGCCCATTTTTCAAAAATATTTGGTGGTCCCCCTGAGGATACCATCAATGAGGTTCACATGGCAGGTGACCGGCCAGTGGACCAGATATTTCCCATTGATCTTCACTTTGATCACAAGGAGGTCATTAATGCGCTGTCATCTTCTAAAACCGGTAAGGCCCCCCGGCACGGATGGGGTTCCACTAGATATCTTTCTACATAGTTTGGAACTTTGGTCACCCCTCGTCACCCAGGTCATGGCAGCAGTCACAAAAATAGGCTTAATAGACTCATGGTCCACTTCCATCTTGCTCCCAATTTTCAAGAAGGGCGAACGTAACAATCCAGCATGTTACAGGCCCATCTCCCTCCTGATCTCCTTGGGGAAAGTCGCTGGTCGGCTGATCTTGGAACACCTACAGGATTGGGCGTCTACAAATAACATCCTGACAGATCTCCAGTATGGCTTCCAGGAGGGACTTGGTACCGTCGAGCAGGCATTGAACCTAGCCCTTCTGATTGGTAAATACGTGGGGGCTAAAGGTGGTAACCTGTATTTAGTCTATGTTGACCTTAGCGCAGCATTTGACTGTGTTATTCACTCAAAGTTGTGGTCCATTCTCGGAGAACTGGGGGTAGATCCCCCTCTCATCCGTGAGCTCTACTCAGACGCCACTGCTTGTGTCAGATATGGTATTGGCGGTGAATTATCCCCATCATTTCCCGTCAATAAAGGTGTTAGACAGCGCTGTGTCCTGGCTCCCTTCTTATTCAACATATACACTAACGGGTTGGAAGTGGCCATGCTTGAAGGGAGTCAGGATCTTCCATCAATCACCGCCCTATTCCCGCTCTGTTATACGCGGATGATTCTGTAATTTTAGCCAGAACTTTAAACCAGCTACAAAGACAGTTAAATAAATACTGTCAATTTATGCTTTCTTTAGGCCTAAAAGTGAATAAAAATAAAATCTTTGTTATGCATATCGGCCCCAGGGCGAAGAATCCTAAAACAGTGTTTATTGATCAAGTTAGGCTGGAACGCACCAGGGAATACCCCTACTTAGGAATCTTAGTGAACGACAGATTATCCTGGAGACAAGCCATGATAAGTAAAAAGCTACTTTTTCAGAGAGCAACCTCAGCTCTAGTTTCCTTTTCGAGGAAACTGGGTAAACCTTCCCCAGTAGAGTTGCTAAAAATCTATCACGCAAAATGCCATAGTGTAGCAACCTACGGCGCAGGGGTTTGGGGTTATGCTCCTACTGAAACCCTACAGACGGTTCAAATGGGTTCCTAAAATATCTACTGGCATTACCCCAAAGTGCTCCAATATACGGTTGCCACATCGAGTTGGGCATCGACTATTTGACAGATAACATCAGATGCCAGCCGATCCTGTAGTGGCACCGTATTTGGACCAAACAACAATGCCATCTAACCCGTTCAATGATATCCGACTGCTTGGCTCTGGCAAACTGGAATAAAATCCCATGGCTTCTGTATGTCTCTAATTTCCTTAACCACTTGGCTGCTAAGGCTTTTCCCCTCCTGTGCTGACATTTATTGAATCCCATTATACATGACGAGTTCACCTTGTCATGAGCACAGCTCCAGTGTGCCTCATGACGAGCTCACCTTGTCATGAGCATGCAAGAGGTTAAGGACCTGAATTGTACAACTTACTTCTTAGAACCTACTACAATGCCAGATATCTCCAGGAAAGACTTGAAAAAACTATGTCTAACCCATCTCAGAGAACTTCGTCTTTCCCAAGAAGTAAGCAAACCCTCAAATGCACAAATCTTATCGGTTCAGACTGTCCTGGGCATCCAACCATATTTAACATTCCATCTCACAAATTACGAAAAATATGTCTTGACTAGGTTCCGATTTAATACTTTTTTTCGCTTAGTTACTTTTTCAAAAGAACAGGACTGGTCACAAGATTTAATGAAATGTCCTTGTGATGGTATATCATCCCAGTCTACGATGCATGTAATACTGTTCTGTAGATTTTACGAGCTTCCTCGTAAGCGCTGTATCATCCCTTTACTCCGAATAACGGGTTTGAGAACATGTCGCCCGCTTATCTGGCCCTGCAGTTTCTGGATTCCCAATACATTGCCAAATGCATAGCTTGTTTTTTAAAATCATGTCTAAAAATCCGCTGTAAACTATGAGCTCTTGTATATTCGATTTCTTGTTCAGCATTTTCAATGAATTATTTTTAACTATGGTTTTTATGATAATAGTTTTTAACTGTATAAGACATTGAAATTTTTTATGTATCGTAATATTTTATCTCTGCACTTTTTATGGTTTTGCCATGATGCAACCGAATAAAATTTTTATGAATGAATGAATGAATTATAACATTTAATACACCTACTATTCCAACTAAAATTTAAACAAAACTATGCAAACTATTAAATTAAATACATAAACAATTGACCACTCCTATATAGCACAACACATAAATATTAAGACTAGATAAAAATACAATTTACCAATCTCCACCCAATATATGCAGCAGTTGTAAAAGAGATATATTACACATAGAAAATATTTACTGCACCCATTCCAGCCAATACAACACCAAGGAAACTGTTAAAGAACAGAGGGGTACAATTTAATATTCCCACCCCAGTCAGTGCAACAGTAGGGAAAGTGTTGGATAGCAGAGGGGTAAAAATTACTATTCCCACTCCAAGGAGTGTAACAGTAGGAAAAGTATTGGATAGCGGAGGGGTAAAAATTACTATTCCCACTCCAGTGAAGGCAACAGTAGGGAAAGTGTTGTATAGCGGATGAGTAGAAATTATTATTCCCACTTCAGTGAGTGCAACTGTAGGGAAAGTGTTCGATAGTGGAGGGATAAAATGTACTATTCCCACTCCAGTCAGTGCAACAGTAGGTAAAGTGTTGGATAGCAGAAGGGTAAAAATTACTTTTCCCGCTTCCGTGAGTGCAATAGTAGGGAAAGTGTTGGATGGCAGAGGGATAACATTTACTATTCACACTCCAGTCAGTTCAAATTTAAAAACAAACAAAATATCAACAAAATCCCAATATTTGTGTAAAAAAACGAATTACAAAATATAAAACTATGTAAAACAAATTATATATTTAATATTAAAAATACCAAAACATAATATAATGTTAAATACATATCAAAAATACCTACAAATGATATATTAAATAAAAAAATAAACCAAATATTTTTATTGAGAAATTATGTATTTACAAAAACATTAATTATTTCATACATTTAGTTTATTTACTTCCTACCCTACAACACCACACAACTCACACCTAAAATAAAATATATATATATTTGAATAATTAACATAATTATAAATTAAACAAATATTATTAATTAAAAACAAATTGACACATAAAAATGTATTAACTTCCCAATCTTTACCCCTATAATACCCACAAACCACACACAAAATTAAACTATAAAAAAATTAATTACACAATAAAAATGTATATTCAATTAAATTTCTAATAGTATTTAACAACTAATTATAAAGTAAGTAAAATTAATTTACTACCAACCCTTTACCCCTATAAACCCCGAACCCACACAAAAAAATTAAACAATTACCATAATTAATGATCAATGAATTAATATTATTTATCAACGAATTAAAAATAAATTACTTCCCACCCTTTACTCCTAAAAACCCCACATCCTGCAACTAAAATTAATTACACAATTTCCATATGCAATTGTCACTTAATTGATTAATATTCGTTAACAACTAATTATTAAAAATAAATAACTTCTCACATTTTACCCCTAGAACCCAAACCCACAAAAAATATAATTAAACAATTAACAGAATTGATGATCAATTAATAACCAACTAATTATTTAATTTAAATAAATTACTTCCCACCCTTTACCCCTATAAACCCCCACAACACGCACCTAAAAATGAATTACACAGCTACCATAATTATCAATTCATTAATGAATATTTAATTAACAATTCATTAAGAATTAATTAAATTAAATTACTTACCACCTTATACCCTTATAAACTCCGCAACCCACATATAAAATGTACCCAAAAAGTTAAAAACACAATTAACATTATAAAATCTCAATTAAATAAATATTAATAAAACATATTCATTGATTTATTATAATTAAATTACTTCCCACCCTATTCCCCTATAAACCCACAACCCACTGCGGAGCTAAAAAATACAAAATTTAATTAAAATAAATTAACTACTAAAAATGTAACACATTAATAAAAAACATAAACACTACTTGTACAAAAAATACACCACATACATTTAAAATATATACTAAAATACATAACTAATTAAAAAATCGATATTTTAAACAGATATTTTTGGAAACGATATTAATGACTTCTATATTTTTGAAATGTATATTTCTTACCTTAAATTCGATATTCCTGACCACGATATTCTTGCTGTCGATATTTCTGTGTCACAATATTTAACACTCAATATTTGTGTAAGTCGACATTTCCAACTTAATATTTTGACTGAATCCTAGTCTGAAGACCACAGGTCTTGGCTTTCCCAAACAGAATGCTTTCAGTTTTTTACATTTTTTTTTTATTTTTTTATTTTTTGTTTTTTTTTTGTCCTCATTTGCCATTACCTCCATTTGGGAAGATACCAACCACCTAGCGAGTCCTTCCCTTAGGGTCCTCTCAGAAGTCCCCTCGAACCATTGCCTGGACTCGAGCATGTAATGGGTGGGAGATAAAACCCGAATAAAAAAATACGAGGCAATCAACTGACTCCATCTAGGTGCGTTACCACCAGTAGGACCAATGTCGGAACGAAGCTATATCCAGTGCAGGGAGTATTATCGGCATAATCATAGGACCCGGGGAAAAAAAAAACGAAAAAAAAAACCCCGGATTCTATCTCCAATCGATAAGCAGTTCCCAGAATGTCAAATTACGCCTACTGCCTGATCTTTTAAGATCTGATTTAGATGTTTCATATAATGATGTAAGCCATGCAGAGTGCAAGGGGGCTGCTTTCTCCAGCCATTGTATGCATATTTGCCTTCTAGCCAGCAAGATAGCATAGAAAAGGAATGACCTTGCTTTCCCTGTGATGTTAATGTCCAAACCAAAAATGATAAGTGGTAGTGTGATTGAGAGCAATGTATTCATAATGGAATTTAGAGTTGCCTCGACTTCTGACCAAAACCGCCTTATGTCAGGGCATTCGAAAAACATGTGTATATCTGATGCTCCTATGACATTGCATTTATTGCATTTTTTGTCCGGAAGAAATTTGGAAAGTTTAAGTGGCGTAATGTATGCACGATGTACAGTAAAAAGGTGGTTTCTTCTTAACCACGAGGGTTTAACAATCTTATACAAAAGTGCAAAAGAGGTTTGCCATGTCTCCTCATTATGAACGCCCATTACTGCCCCCCACAGTTGGTCTGGGAGAGAGAATTCTCCGTCAATTTCTTCAAGCAGTTGCCAGTACCAGAATGCTACCTCTCTTTTCCCGATTGGTTTCTCCGCGAGTTGTTGTTCTAAGGGGCTTACGTTCCCCAGATTTTTGTCTTTTTTTCGCTGGGCCCTTGTCCAGCTATCCAACTGTAAATATTTAAGTCTAGACAGTCTGGGGCCAACTTGATCTTTTAACTCATCCCATGTAATTAGAAATCCTTCGTTTACTAGCTGTCCCCATTTTATAATCCCTGCTTGTTCAAGTACAGCTGACAGACTATCTCTCATGTATAATGGGAGCCCGGGTGAATCCCAAATTGGGGCAAAGTTAGAATAGTATGATAGCCCGAGTTTCTTCCTTATACTAAGCCATGTCTTACACAAGGATTGTAATATTTTAAGTTTGATTTTTTTGAAGAATTTCTGACTGGCAAATTTGGACATAAATCCGTCTGTTGGTAAATTTGCTCCGATTAGCATGGCTTTGTACATTGATCCATTCAAGAGGTTTGTTGGGGTTTTTAAAAGCATCCTCGAATGTGTCATTTGAAATGCCCACGCATAGTACATTAGGTCAGGCAGCGCCAAACCTCCTTTCTCCCTTTTCCTCCTGAGCTTCTTCCAAGCGATTCTTGTTGACTTATAATTCCAAATAAAAGAGTTGATTTCTTGCTGACTTTTTTCTAATGCCTTGGGATCAAAAGCCAAAGGGATGGTACTAAATATAAAAGTGTATTTGGGGAGGATGCACATTTTGACTAAATTTACTCTACCTAATATCGAGAGTGGTAAGTGTGTCCAAGTTTTCAGGAGTTTTTTAGTCTCTTTATAGATTCTGTCGAGATTGGTTTGGCAAATGTTGCCCACCTCCTGGGTAACTCGGATTCCTAGGTACCTCATAGATGGTGAAATATTAATACCCAGGTGTTGTTCTGGAATGTTCCAGGTCATGATTTCCATCTTGCTCGAGTTGATGTCATACCCGGAGATAAGCCCAAATTCTTTCGCTCGCCGAATAACTGTGGGTAATGCGTTTTTTGGGTCAGATGTTAAGATCAGAATATCGTCAGCGTATAGTGCAACCCGTCTCTCCCACTCCCCTAAACGAAATGATGGAATATTCGCTTCTGCTCGCAAAACCTGAGCAAATGGCTCGATATATAAATTAAAAAGGAGTGGGGAGAGCGGGCAGCCCTGTCTGGTGCCTCTGGTGATTTGAAATGCCTCAGTCAAGATGCCGTTAACCAAGAGCTTGGCTGAAGGAGCGCTATATAGCTGAAATATTGCTTTACAAAATCTATTTCCAAAGTTAAATTTTTTTAAGACGTCTTCTAAATAAGGCCAGTTAACCCGATCGAACGCCTTGGTTGCGTCTAGTGTGAGTGTGGCCAGGGGTAGGGAGAAGGCGGATGCGATGTCTATGGCTCCTATCAGATCGTGTGTTAGTTCTGAAAGTTGTCTCCCTTTAATGAAGCCCTTTTGGTCTTGGTGTATTAGGCTAGGTATTTACGCTGCTCAGTCTAGTTGTTAGTATAGTGGTAAAAATGTTATAGTCGTTGTTGAGGAGGGATATGGGTCGGTAAGATCCACAGTCTCTAGGCGATTTGCCTGGTTTGGGGATAAGGACAATTATCGCCTCCCCCCATGATTTCGGTATTGGGTGTCCCTCTATTAAGATGTCATTAAATAAACCACATAGGACCGGGGTTATAGCTTCTTCCAGAGCTCTATATACCTCGCCTGGGAGACCGTCTGTGCCTGCCGCCTTTCCTTTTTTGGAACGCCGTATTGCTGTCCTCACCTCTTCCTCTGTAATGTCAGTCTCCAGAGCTTTACTCTGTGAGATTGAAAGGGCAGGTAAGAGAATTTCTTTGAACCAATTTTCCCTCGCCCCCGGATTGTTAGGGAGATCTTCTTTGTAGATTAGTTCAAAGAAATCATGAAAGGCATTGCCAATATCTGAATTAGATGTTCTTACTGTTATTTCTCCCTCTACCTGAATCTCTTTAATATATTTAAGGGCTTTGTCTGATTTTATTTTCCAAGCCAGGACTTTACCAGCTGTCTCACCGAATTCAAAATGTGATATCCTACTTGCTTCCCATCTTTTATTAAGCCTTTCTTGTAAGATCCCCTCTAATTGTGTCTTCTTTTCAGCTAAGCTCGTCTGTTCTTGTGGACTTGCCAAGCGCTTATCGATGTTTAATTCTATTACTCTCATTTCCTGCTCCAAATTAGCTATTTACGTTCTATATATTTTCCGCCTGTACGAGGCTCTGTTGGTAATCTGACCTCTCAAGTAGGCGTTAAACGTTTCCCAGACCACCGCGAGGTTTGAGGAGCCCAGGTTTAAGTCAAAAAAAGTTAAGGACTCTTGTACTAAGAGCTTGAACACCTCCTCCTCAAGCAAGTGTGTACGATCAAAAGACCAGGTTGTGAATGCGGTTTTATTATCTGACTTCATAGAAAAATATAGTGCGGAATGGTCTGAGAGGTGTGAAGGAAGGTAGTCTATTGTTAGCAGGGTGTCTTTTAATGAGTAACTAAAGAAAGCATAGTCAATTCTTGACTTGTGTTTAAACCGACCATTTCGAAAGGAGACCCCCATTTTATTACCCATTTTTTCTCTCCACAGGTCTGCCAAGCCAAGATGTTTCATTATTGTGATCAGAGTTTGCCTTGATTTAGGTGAGCTAGGAATTTTAGATCTTGTGGATTTATCTAGTTTGGTATTAAGTACGATATTAAAGTCACCCATCCAGATCACTGGGTCCTGCATTACTGTCAAATGATTCCTTACTGCGTCTAGGTGTGACGGATCGTCTACATTAGGACCGTAGTAGCCCACCAGGGTACGAATTTCGCCTTCTAGTGAGACTCTGACTATCAGCCATCTCCCTAAGTGGTCTTCTTTGTATTCTAATATTTGGGCTTTGGCTGATTTCTTAAAAATGATAATTATCCCCCTGGTATTTGCATTGTGGTCTGTAGAGCAAAAATTGTCAATCCATTTATGTTTCTTTAGTATCTGTTCGGCTTCTGACTTAATTAGGTGTGACTCCTGAAGGACAATTATCTGTGCCTGGGAATCCCTTAAGTATTGAAAGATGCGCTCCCTTCTGCCCTTCACCCGTAACCCGTTAACGTTCCAAGATAAATAATGGTACGATGTCATCTTGTTATTTCCCTGTCGCCCTCACCTTCCTTCATATTAGTTTTTTTTTTTCCCTTTAGTTCCAGTAAATGCCACACTTAAGGTTATGAAGGTCAATTTTAAATCAAAAGGAGACACTAGAGTACGATTTTGTTTTGGCTTATGAGGACTTTTTATGTTATCCCCCCCTCTGTCCCCCCACCCCTCTACCCCCCTAGGAAAACCCCCCCAACTTACTGTGGCCTGATGACTAGCCACCTTTACGCCCATTGCAGCTTGCTCTTATTTCCTCCGCTGCAGATGCCTTATTAAGTCTGGAGCTATTATCAACCCGTGTAAGGATTTGCTACTTCATGGTTTATCCCTTTTATTACTTTTTTTTTTAAAGGAAACTTTTCTAAAGTATTTTTAAATCTTAGTCTTCATTTAGAAATTATTTTTTATTTTTTTATTTAATTGATTTTGTTTTTTGTTATTTAATTTCAATATTTTCCTGTTTGTATATTTACCTTTCCCCTGCTTTAAATCCTTTTTTTTTTTTTTGTTCTGTTTTCTTTTGTCGTGTTTTATATATATATATATATATATATATATATATATATATTATTATTATTTTTTTTTCCTTATTTCCTTATTCTATAATGTTTTGTTCATAGTGATGATTATTTATTTGTATGTATGTATTTATATGCTTTACTATATTTGGTCAGTAAGGATATATATATATTTTTTTTAATTCAATTTTCCTCCCTACTTTTTTTTTTTTTTTTTTTATATATATATTTTTTTTTTAAGTGATCTACTGTCTGGACTGTTTTAAATTTTTAACCTTCTTATACTAGGTTATGCTAGATTATTTTGCTTTCTGAGCCTGCACGTGATCCTCTATATTTTGCAACAAATCATCTGCATCCTGTATAGAGCGAATGTTATGCATTTTGTTGTTGTACATGATTTTTAAGAATGCGGGGAATCTCAACTGAACGTTAGCGCCCAATGATCTGAACTTCTCCATGCGCTGTCCTAACTCCCACTGTCTATCCAGTGTGGTTTTGGAAAGGTCTGAGCGGATCTCAAAAGGGAAGTCAGGACCCTGTGTGGTTTTGGCCTTTAACGCAAGATTTAGAACCCTTTCTTTTAGCGCATATGTCAGAAAGTTAACTAGGACTTTCCGGGGTTTACTTCTAGCGGGGTTCAGACGAAATGGGTCTCGATGTATCCGCTGTATGTCTTTTTCAAGGGACTCTGCGGAGTCTTCCAGATTAAGAGATTCCCTCAATAATTTGACTATGAAACTCTTAAGGTCACTCCCCTCTTTCCCCTCCGAAATCTTCAAAATTCGGATATTGTTTCGTCTGGAATAATTTTCCAACACCTCAATTCGATCCCGCATACTTTCTCCGTCCTTCTGGAGAGTATTGATTTTTGCTCTTGCTGATTCAAGGTTGGAGGCCATTACTCCCACGGAGCGTTCTAGTATCTCTGTTCTTTCGTACAGACCGTCCACTTTTTTCTCCAAGATATCGCAGGATGCTCTTATATCTGCTTGGTTGGCTTTAGAGACTGTGAAATCATGTCTAATTTCTTCTCTCATCGCTGTAATCGACCCCACCAGCGCCTCGAGGGTGCTGCTCACACCAGATTCTCCCTGCCAGTTACCCAATTCTAGCTCTTCACTGAGGGTGGGTGATTCTCTGACAAAGCTTGTTCTCGGGAGGGACTCTGCTGCGTCCTCTACGGCTAGCATTGATTCAGGGGCTTGTGTAATAGTTTCTGACAAATCCGGAGATAGTGTCTCAGAAACACTCTGAGAGAGATCTCCTCCTGCCCCCGTGGTGGCTTTCGATTTATCTTGTAGATTAACTTGCTCTACGGACGTAGCCATGTCTTGTGAGATTTGCAAGACCTGGGGTATTGGCTTGAAAAATGACCGTAACGAAGGAGTTATAGGTTTAGGGTCTGTTACGAGTTTATTTTTACGTTGCCTTGTCTGCTTAATATTTTTTGCACATTTGTTTAATGCAGGTCTTCTTGGTTCCACCACTCCTGCTTTCTGTCTCAGATCCTGCTCCTTTGCTGTGCCCTCCCCCACATTGCACTCTGGGACTTGTAGTATGTGTGCTTTCCCAGCTTTGGCCCCTCTGTAACCAGCCCTGGCTTTGCTTCTTGTGATGCGAGGCTGTGACTGTGCCCCTCTAGCTGTCTCCCATACTCCCTCAGAGCTAAGTGTGTTACTTTCCAGGTTAGAGTTTAATGTCTCCAGGTGAGAGCTTCTTACCGCTTCTTTGCAGCTCACCTCGGCGTTTAACTCCGAAGACAGGTGTCCCGCTGACAGCGAGCGTCGGAGCCCTCTCTCACCGCCTATAGAGAATCCTCTCAGGCCCCCTCTAACTGCGGCCGTCTGGCCACGGCGAAGCTCCACGGCTGCCCGCCTCCAGGTCGGGTGAGGGGCGGGTGCGGGTGCGGGTGCTTGGGAGACAGCAATACTCGGCAGACACATTCGCCGATAGCTGGACCTTCAGTGTTCAGAAATGCCGCTTTTTTGAACTCTTTTACCAACCTCGTGCAGGTCAGATCAGATAACGAAAAACCGCTTCACATGGGGAAAAAAAACCATTTGGCTTCTCTCTGCAGCGAGGTTCTAGGAGCGCTGCCTGGTGCGTGCGGTCCGCTCTAGCCGGCGGCCGCCAGTTTTACCTGGGCTCAGCTGGAGGAAGTTATAGAACATCCAGACAGCAATCACCTTCATACCAGCCATGAAACAAGTGTTTGGTTTGTCAGTGTCTACCCTGAGAGAAATGACCAACTGAGTGTCATCCGCGTAAGACACGGTTTTAAACCTGTGAACTCTAAAAACTTTGGCCAGGGGTGCCATGTACTTGTTAAACAACATGGGGATCAAGCAGGACCCCTGTGGTCCCCTTTATCAACAAGCTTGGGTTTGGATTGAAATATTTCCAGCGAGATACATTGCCTTCTGTTTTTCAACAAGTCCTGGAGCCAAGCTAGAGCCGACCCCGTAATTCCAATCTCTTATAGTAGTAGGAGTAACTTGGCATGGGCTAGATTGAAAAAAAGAGTCAGCACTGGGCAAGGGTGCTACTTGTACATATGTGCTACAACTTGGCATGGGCCCCTGTTGGTCAATACAGATCTTGATGTGCTGGCTCGATCCACCATTTGCAGCCTTTATTGCTCCATTTATGTTCCCATTAGGTTTTAATAATTGGGTACAAGGATTAATTTTTTTTAACTGCATATACAACATTTAGCTTGTAACTCAAGACAGTGTGTGTTTTGATAGATTTACTTTTCTGACAAATTTTCTGTAGAAGGGCTTTTTCAGTTTATGCTGTTTGTATTAGTCAAAGTCCAAGGCATCAAAAGTTCTGTTGGACCAAGTGAAATTGCATGTTCAGGTGTTTTAATTAGGGCTCCTGGTCTTATGGTATTTAGTTTTTTTAACATTTCCGTCTGTATTTATCCATATTTATATTTTGCCCATTTTATCTGTATGTATCCATATTTATTTTGTGTTTTGGCGTATAAATGAAGTTGTAAAACTGTACATTTCCATATTTGTTTAATTGAGAGACGCGCACTCATACTTGGATGTCTGTTGTGTTTTAGCTATTTAAGCTGTCAAATATTACATAAATACAATACTGGTAAATACTAGCATTATACCACAAATGAATATTAACACAAGTTGTTATTGAGAAATGTCAACCTGTTTTTTTTAATTTCCCATGCTGTCCATCTGCTCATCTGTTGGGCTATAAATCATGAAAGACAGCACAGAGAGTCACTTAAAAGCAGCTCAAGTTTCTGAATTTATCCACTTTTAAAAATAAATGGAGGGAGGAGCTTAGCGCGCACCCATGATGGTCGCGTGAGCTTAGAGCTCCCGGACCTTCGCCACCTCCACCGATTATCCTGTACATTATCCTGACTTAGAGGACGGGTTCTTATTGGCACGGCCCCGCTGATCGTCTATCCGTTTTCAGACTTCGATTTGAACCCCGGGAGCCGAAGTTGTGGACTTTTGAACATTTCCGGCCTGCTCCATGGTACTGCCCCGGGTTTGGTTTCTCTGCCGGCCGGACAGTAATTGAATAACAACGGCTCCTGCGGGTCTCCCTTGCCCGGTCTTCTACTTTCAGTTTCGATTCTCGTGCTTCGACCTCTTTGACTTGCCTTGGTCGCCCTGGTTTATTGCTTTCAGTCTACCCACGCTTCATCGACTGGTGAGCCGGACTTTCACTACTCCTTGACTGGTGGTTGTTCCTTATCTTATTCTCCGAATTGCTGCAGACGCATCGAGTGTAGCCATACTTACTAGGTCTCAGAATACCCTCCGGGGCGTACGACCCAAAATGGCCACCAAGCCTGAGGGAGAAAAACGCAAGACCAGACCGGCAAGTCGAGGGGGTCCAGTGCAGACTAACGTTATGGACAGATATACCCTCGCTAAGGGCTCTCCGGGCGGATCGACTAAACCCGGTCAATTTATGAGAAGAATCCCCGATGGGTGAAGATCTGTCGTTGAGGGACGTCATGGTCGCCATTGCCGGGATGAAGGCCACACTGGGCCAACAGTATGAAGCCCTGACCCACAAGTTGGACACGGTCGCAATCGATGTTACCCTGATCAGGGCTGACCTTGCGAAGACTAATGAGAAGGTCAAATCCCTCGATCTCAAGACATCTAGTCTCGTTACCGACGTCTCCGATTTACAGGCAGAGGTCGGTGACCTGCGATCCGCCCGTGACTACCTCTCTCGACGCTTGGACGATTTTGAGGGCCGTGCTCGACGAAACAACGTCCGTCTGGTTGGTGTCCCGGAGACGGTGGAACCGGGATCGGTGGACCTGCTGGTGGAGGACTTAGTCCTGAATCATTTAGCGCCCAAGGGCCTCAGCAAGTTTTTTGCAGTAGAACGTGCACACAGGATCCCGGGTGGCCAGCCTAAGCTGGGAGCTGCTCGCGTCCCATCATTGCTCGGATCTTTAACTTTCGGGACAGGGATGCGATCCTGCAAGCTTCACGCATATCTGGTCCTACGGCGTATGAGAATACCGCAGTCAGTTTCTACCCGGACTTCACCCAGCAGGTTCAGAAGCAGCGCCTTGGATTCCAGGGGGTGAAAAAGAGACTGAGGACCAGAGACATGAAATATGCTATGCTTTTCCCGGCCCGACTACGTGTGGTTTACAATGACCGAACATTTTTCTTTGATCATCCCGGGGTAGCTAGTGACTGGCTAGACACGCTGCCCCCGGGACCGGATCAATCTGATCATTCTGGACACTCCGGTGGAGCAGAGGGCGGCCCGGTGGAGCAGGAATAGGGGGCGTAATCGGCTCCCGGGCTAACGTAATGACTTTCGGCTGTAGTTTGATGCTATGCCACTATTGCTTGCTAACGTGTTGTCTGATTGGGGTGTGGGTGGGGGTTGGGTGAGTCTTCCTCCTCTGGGGTTCTTTTCGTAGAATAGTTGTATGTTAGGGCGACAGGCACACTGCAAGTTGGGGTGGCTTTTGAGTCTTACGCAGGGGTGCGGGGTGGGGGGTATGATGTTTTGGGGGGTTAGGGGGTTGCGGTTCATGTTTCTTTGTTTTTTTCAAGGCATAGTATCGATGATCTTCTGTTCTACAGTGTCGCGTCTGGTGTGGGGGGGGATGGGGGTGGCCTCTGGGATGGGGGGTAGGGGATTAAGATTACTGTGTTGTAACGTTAATGGGTTGGGAGACAGGATTAAGCGGGGTGTAGTTTTGCAGCTGCTGCGAGGTTTGTCCCCTGATGTGGTTTTGCTTCAGGAGACGCACTTGCTTGGTAATACCTGCCATGCAATGAATAGGCGTGGCTATCGTCTTATTGCGCACTCCGGTTTCACTTCTGGCTCCAGGGGGGTGGGCATCCTGATTCGGCACTCCCTCCCTCTTGCCGTTGACGATATTATCCTGGATGATAGGGGAGGATATGCCGCCATTGTGGGGCGCTGGGAGGGGAGGGTTGTCACCCTACTCTCCGTTTACGTACCGCCAGGCCTCCAGACTACTACCTATGCCGACCTGGGAAGAGTGATCTTGGGAGTCCCCGAAGGTCTGCTTGTAGTGGGTTGGGATTTCAACTCTGTAGTGTCTGGGATGTTTGATCGTTACCCTCCCCGTGACATCGCGAAATCTCAATCCTGGTTGAGGGACTTCCTGGAGGCTCTGGGGCTTGCCGATTGTTGGCGCCTGCTTCACCCTGGGCAATTGCAATATACCTTCCACTCTGGGGCCCACGGCAGTCTTTCGAGACTGGATTACGTGTTGATGCCCTCCTCCCAGGCAACTCTCATAAGAGAGGTGAAACATCTTGCTAGGGGTATTTCGGATCATTCCCCACTAGGGTTGGTTGTGGACGCACACTTGGGGTCGGAGGGTAGAGTGGCCCAGATAAACGCATGGTATCTCCGTGATCCCAAGGTTAGAACGGAACTAATTAAATCGATTGACCAATACTTTGCCGAAAATGTGGGTTCTGTGTCCTCTTCTATTTCATTGTGGGAAGCATATAAAACTGTTATTCGGGGCCAGGCCCTCTCCTTGATTGGCAATGTTAAGAGATGTAGGCGGGAGGAGGTTGTACGTCTTGAAAATGAAATCTCCGTTCTTGAGGGGGAGTTGGAGTCCGAGGTCTCCCCGGAGAGGCTGCACCTTTTGGGTCTGAAACAACTTGACTATAGAGCGCTGGTGACTGACGCTGCGAAAGAGATGGGTCGGGAACAGCAGGGACGTTTGTATGATGTGGGAGATAAGGCTGGGAAATTGCTGGCTTGGTTAGATAGGAGGAAATGTGCGAGTCGGGTTGTCCCTGTTATTGCTGATGTGAATGACGTGAGTATCACTGACCCTGCTGCTATTGTTGAATGTTTCGCTGATTATTTTCGGGTAGTGTACTCCCCTGTGTCAGATAGACCTGAACATGACTCCCACTTGTTTCTACGCGATATCTCGTTGCCATGCTTGTCCGACCCTGAAAGGGATCTGCTGGAGGCTCCGCCTACGGTTGATGAAATCGCGATTGCCATCCGCTCTGTTCGCTCGGGAAAGGCTTCGGGCCCTAATGGGCTCCCCATTGAGCTTTACAAGCTCCGTCCGGATGTGATGGCACCACACCTGTGGTCGATGTTTTTAGAATCACTGGAGACGGGTTCCCTTCCTCCTGACCAAAGATTGGCTTCCGTGGTGGTTATTCATAAGGAAGGTAAGCCACGCGACCGCTGTGATTCCTTCAGGCCCATATCTCTGATTAATGCTGAACCGAAGATCCTGGCCAAAGTGCTCGCCAACCGTTTGGTCTCTGTCATAGGTGATATGGTTCACCCGGACCAGTCCGGATTTATACCACACCGTAACACGGCACTTAACCTCCGGCGCCTGCATGGAGTCCTTGCACGAGCGGAGACCTTGCGTGAACCGGCCATCTTGGCGTCTTTGGACGCCACCATGGCGTTTGATACGCTGGAGTGGCCGTATCTTTGGGCGGTTCTCTTTAAATTCGGTTTCGGACCCACTTTTATTAACTGGGTGAAATTGCTCTACACTGACCCTTTAGCCCAAGTGGTGGTGAACGGGCGTGTCTCGACCTCCTTTGCTCTCGGTAGGGGTACGCGCCAGGGCTGCCCTTTGTCTCCACTCTTGTTTGCCCTTGCTTTGGAGCCACTGGCGGCCTGGCTGAGGTGGGAGCCATCTTTGAAGGGCATTAGATGGACCCCGGAGTTTGAAGATCGTGTATCCCTGTACGCAGAAGATATACTCTTGTACCTTACGTCGCCTCGGAAGTCGTTGATCGTCCTTTTCGGCGTTTTGACTTCTTTCCGTAAAAACTCCGTTCTTGTCATTAACTGGTCGAAGTCTTGCATCTATGTCCTCTCCGGCGAGGCTCCTCTCCTGCCTCGTGTCTGTCCTATCTCGGTGGTGCTGGACGGATTCAAGTACCTGGGAATCTTTATCACCTTGGACCCCGTGCTTCGTTATGAACGCAATTTGCTGCCCCCTCTCCAGCACCTTCGTGCTGATGTGATTGCGTGGGGTAGACTCCCTCTCTCTCCTCTGGGATGGGCGGCGCTGTTTAAGATGATGTCGCTCCCCCGATTTCTTTATGCGCTTCAGAACACACTTGACATTGTGCCAGCCGGTTACTTTCGGGAGATTGAAAGTCTACAGCGACAACTGATATGGGGGGGCCGTTCTCGTATTGCCCTTTCGAAGCTGAAGCTCCCTTGGTATGATGGGGGCATCGCGCTCCCGGACATCCGTCGCTACTATTGGGCCTCTCAGCTGGGGGCTATTAACCATAGCACTTACGCTCACTTGCCGAACCCGGCTTTTGAGATGGATAAATGGCAGCTGCCCGGTGGAGATTACAACAGGGCTCTATACGCGAAATCTGCCGGCAGATCTCTTACGGGCCCCACTAAGTCAGCAGTACAGGTGTGGCATCGTGCTACAGCAGCCACGGGATGGGCTGACAAGCCGACCCGTGCTACTCCACTTTATGCATCGGAAAAACTTGGCTCCCTCTGGAAGTCGAAGGGTTTTGATAGGTGGGACGTGATCGGTATCAGCAGGGTTGATGATGTGTGGATCAAGGGTAGAGTCAAGACGTTTGAGGAGCTGAAAGTTGAGTACGACCTGAATGATAGGGAATCCTTTCGGTACGCGCAAGTCCGACGTGCGGTCCTGTCCGTTTTTCCCTTGGGCTCGGATATTCCGGAGGCGTCCCCGCTTGAAGATCGGATACTGGATGGGCACATCCCTGATAGCACGATCTCGCTCGTATATAAAAAGTTGATTAATACCAGGACTGGCCTGCTGGATAACCTTTGAGAGTTATGGACTTGTGATGGTTTAGAACTCGATGACGAGGACTGGCAGACTGCGATCTCTTCCCCGAAGGAGGTGGCTATCCCGGCGCGCCTCCGGTTTGTCCAGCTCAAAATTCTTCATAGGGTATACGTGACAGGTCCTCGTCTGATACGCATGGGATTCGCGATGGATGGATTGTGCAGGCGTGGCTGTGGTATGGTGGGCACGTTTCTACATATTATTTGGGAATGTCCTGCAGTGCTACGCTATTGGACCCGCGTGCATGAAGTCATGAGTGAAGTCACAGGTGTGCAATCAATGCCTGCGGCGTGGAGGTGTCTGTTGAACGTCTGGGAGCTGAATGATTATGACCAGGCGCAGCTTCGGTGGGTGACCTTGGGTAACATGATTGCCAAGAGAGACATTGCACAATTATGGGGCGCGCAGAGGCCACCGACAGTTCTGGTGTGGCAACAAAACATGGACTGGTGTATGTTTAGAGAAAAGACTGTTTATGTTTCCCGTGGCACGCCCCGCAAATGGGGGAAAATTTGGTCTCAATGGAACACATACCGTGGTGATATATGCACTCCCCCCGTCCGGAACTGAATACTGACCTGTCTTCCTCCCAACCTGATGTTTCCTCCGCAGGAACTTAGATGTTTTATTTGCTTCTGGTCTCCTCCCCCCCCCCCCATTATCATCGTATAATTCTGATGTTTGATTTGCATATGTACCCCCCCCCGGCAACAAAGTGACACATTTGTATTGTATTGCCTTGCTTTTGTTTTATTTCTATGTTTTTTGTTATTTGAATTCAATAAAAAGATTAAAAAAAAAAAAAAATGGAGACAGAAAACACATTGTTTGTCTTTATCTGTAAAAATAGAAAACAGGGAGACTTAGGGGCTCATTATGATGGCGGGAGGACCGCGGTGGCGATCCTCTCGCCATCACAATGAGATGAGATTTACCCACCGCCAAATTAGGATGGCGATGGGTATCGTGGTGGACGCGAAGTCCGTCCGACGCTTTTCCGCCAGTGGCAATCGCACCGATTGCCTGGCGGGCAGAAAAGGGCCACCGTCTGCCATAATAGTAAGGCACCGTCCGCCTTATTAGGATGTGCCCTGGTAGAGGCCTTTCCATGGCGGCCCCTAAATCCCCACCATGGAAAGGCTGGCAGGGATTCAGTTTGGGGGCCCGTTGAGGGCCTCCTCTGTGTGTGGGGAGGGTATAGGTGCACTGGGGGGATACCCATTTCCATTCACAAGGTGGCAGGCATCGCGTGGTGCCTGCCATGTTGTGCATGGAAATGCACATCTTGGCATTTTAACATTGCGAACGGTGCTGCAGCCAGCAGCACCATCCGCAATGTTAAAAGGCCAGGATGCGGCCATCATACTGGCGGGTGCATCCTAAATGGGCTGGTGGGACCGCCGCACATCTGGTGGGCATTCCCAGCAATGCTATGATGGCGGGGGGACTATTGTCTGCCCGTCATCATAATGAGCCCCTTAGTTTTAATTTGTGAGCATGATCATTTGTTAGATTTATAGTGGTTAATTCAGCTGGTGGGCGCCAGCACCGGAACTAATTTTTGAGGATCATGACATGTTCCCCCATCATCCATCAGGCACAAAAGCAACTTGTTTTTTTTTTGTTTTTTTATTCCACAGTTGCAATATAGGAGAAAAAACAAAATCAGTGAACATGAAACCTTCAGAAATAATATTCATAAATCATCCATCATGTGATCACAGAAGACCCCCCATATATACATACCAATTTTACGCTTTCTTGCCCCCTTTATAGAATATAAGCTCCATTCTAAGTTAAATAAACTATACATTTTGGTCCGCCAAAACTCAAATGCTGGAGGCTCTGGTTGAAGCCAGTCTGATGCTATATATAATTGTGCAGCCGTCATTGCAACAAACAAAAAATACTGATGTTTATACAAGGGTTTCCCCTTTTTAACAGATTGGCCTGTCCCTAATAACATTAGAGCCGGCGAGATCTTAAGCCTAGTACCAAGCATTTCTGAATTTTTTTTCAATATCATACAAATAATTAGACACCTTAACACAACTATAAAATATGTGAAGACTATCTGCCTTATCGCTCCCACTTCGAAAACATTTACCATCATGACGGCCTCCCCATTAAAGCATACGGTCCGAGGTATAATACAAATTAAATGCTGTTGTGCCTTCAAATTAGCTGAAAGGAGAACTTCCCCAGAGCTGATAATAGCATTTTCTATAGCTAAATCTTGTTCCCCCAGAATTGCCTGCCAATATGCATTTTGTTTCTCCATATCATCCGGTCTAGTTGATAGTAGTATTTTATATAACCCCACAATTTTCTCTTGCCGTCGTACAGCCTCTACCAAACAGTTAGGTATCAGGGCCATATTCTTCCGACTGAGGAAATGACGAATTTGGAAATATTTAAAAAATTGAGAGTTAGGTAAATCATATTTCCTAGCAAGGTCTTCATACAGCGGAGTCAGTCCCCCAGCCTCATAAAAATCTCCAATTTGCACAATGCCCTTACTCCGCCAATCCAATACCGTCCTATCCCAAAATATAGAAGGGAGCAATTTTAAAGCATTCATTGGTATATAATAAATTAGTCCATCGAAAACCAATAATTTGCGTAGGTTTCTCCAGACTTTAAATGCAGCTTCCAAAACTTTATACCTGGTCCTTTTGTAATAACTACAATCGAGTTCTTTAAATAAACGTCTTCTAGCCTCAGTCCCTAAGATTAGCTGAAATATGGATGGTGATTCCGCTATATTGCCAACTTCTTTCCCAGTCAGTAATATACGCATTTTTTGCAAAAAACAAACATAATAATAAAGAAAAAAATCTTGTATGGCCCGACCACCTCTTTCAATCAGAAGTGTCATAAATCTCATAGCCCGCCGGGGTTTACCGGTATCCCAAAGAAATTTAGAGCAGAGTGACTGCAGCTGTTGCAATTGGATTGGGGATACTTCCAAAGGAATGGATCTAAATAAATATAATACCTTTGATAAAATGTTCGTCTTTATGATATTGCCTCTGCCTATTAAAGTAAAATGAAGTTGTCCCCATCTGTCAAACGAATCTCTTATATTCCGTAATAGTGCCATCCAATTTACATCTACTAATTTATTTATTTATTTATGGTATTTATAGAGCGCAAACAATCATCCCCAATGGGATATCACGGCGCTATCCTGACAGTAGTGAATAGTTAACAGATAACAGAGTGGGGATTGTGTTTAGTCAGATTTTGGAAAAAGAAATGTTTTTAGTTGCTTCCTGAAGGACAAATAACAGTCTGTTAGTCTGAGTTCCTGCGGCAGCTTGTTCCAGTTATTTGGCGCCAGGTGGGAGAACGCCCGTCCACCCATCCTAGCTGTTTTCACACGAGTGTTGCTTGCTCTAGCAGCCATACAGGAACGCAGGTTCCTCGTTGGAGCATAGAATCTGATTTTATTTTTTAGAATGCGAGGGCCCGTATTGTGCAATGCTTTATGTGTTATGCACATTAGCTTGAAGATAGCTCTCTGTCTCATTGGTAGCCAGTGAAGCTCACGCAGGCAGCTTTTGGCTGGGTCGTACTTCCTTTTATTGCAAATTGCCTTTGCTGCAGCGTTCTGTACGACTTGTAGTTTCGTGAACAGATAGTCCGCCATTCCCATAAACAGGGAATTTCCGTAATCCAGCCTACTCATTAATAAAGACTGGACAAGTATCTTCCTACATTCAGTGGGGATCCATGGAAAAACTCGCCGGAGCATCTTGAGTATTGCAAAGCCTTTGCCACAGATTGTGGATACATGGGTTTTCATACTCAGGGTATTATCTAGAGTCACACCTAAATTTTTGGCCTTTGATGCTGGGATAGGGGCGGTGCCCAGAGTTGTGGGCCACCAGCTGTTATCCCATAGGTGTGTATGTCTACCAAACATCAGAATCTCAGATTTGTCTGCGTTTAGTTTGAGACAATGGCTATGCATCCAGTTGGCTAGTTCGGTCAGGCAGTTCAGTAGCCTATTCTTAGGGTCGTCTTCTTCATCTAATGAAATCATTAGTTGGGTGTCGTTCTTTCATTGACGTTCTGATTTTAATACCCAAGTATATAACTTCAGATACTGATCTAGGATCTTGTATTGCAATTTTATCAGTGCATAAAATTTGCGTTTTAGAGACATTGAGTTTATAACCAGAAACCTGGCCAAAATCAGATGCCAACCGCTCAATCTCTGAAAGGGCCATAACCGGGTCTTATCAGCTGACTATTAGATAACATTTCAACAATATGATTTATATATAAAGCAAAAAGTAGGAGAACAGGGGCATCCTTACCTTGTTCCTCTTGTAATTTTATTCACCTCAGATCTCATGCCCATAGCAGCAATTATAGCAACTGGAGAAGCATAAAGCACCTGTATCGCAGTCATGAAGCCTTTCCCAAAGCCCGCCCGGTTCATCACTTTCCAGAGATAATGCCATTCCACGCGATCAAACGCTTTCTCAGCGTCCAATAAAATTAACCCAAGTTTCCGTTTCGCAGCTTGAGCAATGTCGAAAAGAGTCACCACTTTATTAACATGTGTGACAGTCCCCCTATCCGGAATAAATCTGTGCTGGTGTAATGATACTAATGAAGTTATAACTTTTAAAATACGATTAGCCAAGATTTTTGAATACATTTTACTATCACAGTTAAGTAAAGAAATCGGGCGGTATGAACCGGGCAGCTCCGGAGCTTAACCCTTCTTATTAAAAGCCACTATCGTGGCTTCATCCCATGACTTAGGTGCTTGCCCTGATTGTGCTGCCTTAAAAGTTGCAAGCATCATATCCTTCAGCTGATCAAAAAAAAGCTTATAAATCTCACCTGGGAGATAATCAGGACCCGTCGCCTTCCCTGTTGCTAAGCTTTTAACCGCTGTTTCTAGCTCCTCCATTGTGATTGGACTATCCAAAAACTATGTCTCACTAGGGTCTAGTTGACTAAAGATCCACCCCAAGTATTACATGGTCAGCTCCATCCTCCCGCCTCTCCTGTGTATAAAGCTCTGTAAAATATTGATGAAGGATAGCTAAAGTCCTCTGCGAATCGCTACATAATTCTCCTGACGTATCCACTAAACCTGCAATACGTCAAGAGGTTTCTTGCATGCGCAACCTTAGCGCAAGGCATCTCCCCGTTGCTTCCTCGTACTCATGACATTGCTTTTTATATGCCAGATATTTCCCCGCAGTCTCGATATTCCACACCCCATTAATTTTAGCTCGGCATCTAGCGACTACATCCTCCAAATCCGAAATGTTCCCCTGCTGTAATATCCCTTGAGTCAACTTCCCCTCTGCTGGCAGATTGTTCGTTATTATCAAAGAATTCCGTTATCCTTTTCAACATGTGTACCTTAAATTGATCATTTACATATAATTTCCGATCAAAGGTAAAATTTCAAATTTTATGATCAATCCCTAAAGCTGGTATTTCTAAAACAAAAGGAGCATGATCAGAAGAGATCCTAGGGAATATTTGCATAATCGCCCCAGCTAGCAGAGTTGAAAACATAAAAAAAATAATCCAGTCGTACCAGTTTTTTATGGGGAGAAGAATAAAATGTATACCCTAAACCTGTAGGGAATAAGCTAGCCCATACATCAATTAGACCGTGATCTTTTAACAAATTATAGAGGGCCTTAAAAACCTGTGGTTTACGTCCTCTATAATTTTGAGGTACTTCTATAAATTCCAGAGCAGTTAGGTTAATATTTATATCTCCACATACAATCAACGGTGTTACCTATGATGCCAACTCTAGATTTAGATCCTCCAAAATGAATGCCTCATCTAAATTATACCCATAGATAGTGCATAGTGTGAATTGATGACCCCCCCAAACCTAATTCTACTATGGCCCAACGGCCCAGCTTATCTGATAGGCATCGTCCTACTGAGCAAACATTAGGTTTAGCTTGTATCACAACTCTTCGATTCATTGATGACTGTTGTGAGGCAGAAATTAAAGAGTACCCCAAATCTGCTACTAAATGGCGGTTACTCCAGAGTAAATTACTCCAGAGACATTTCGAGCTGTCTCTGAAAACCCAAGCAGCCAAAACAGCAGGCACCTGTTTTGGTCTCATGCGCTCCATCCGCAGGATCCTCCCACTACTTCCGCCCCTATCTAGGAAACTCTTGGTCCAAGGCCTGATCCATGCACGGCTAGACTACAGTAACACGGTCTATCTAGGAGCTCCTGAAGCCACTATGGCTAAACTTCAGCGTACGCAAAATGCAGCTGCCCGGCTCCTTATGAATCTCCCTTCCAGAGTCTCAGCCAGACCAGCGATCAAGGCCCTCCACTGGCTTCCAATACGACAAAGGGTAGAATTCAAGGCCCTGTGCACCGCACACAAACTTCTCAACGGTCTCGGCCCTGCTATCCTGAGAGACCTGGTTACCCCCTACAAGGCCCCCAGGTCCCTACGCTCGGACAATGAGCGTCTGGCCAACGTCCCCAGATACAGGAAGGCACGCACCGGCGGTCGACGCTTTTCTGTAAAAGCATCCTCAGGATGGAACTCACTTCCTCGCCCCCTGAGGCTGGAACCCAGCCATCTCCTTTTCCGGAAAAAATTGAAAATGCTGCTGTTCCCAAAATAAAGTCCCCTCCCCCCTCTGGTCTCCACAAATGCTACAGCGCGGGGATGCCTCCGGGTCAACAGGCGCTCTATAAATCGCTAAATAAATAAATAAATGCGTGTCTTGGAGACATACCAAATCAGGCTGTATATTTCGAAGTTCAGCAGCTATCCTCTTCCTTTTTTTGACATTATTGAGACCAGAAACATTTAAAGAGCATATTTTAATCCCTCTAGGCAGCATTATACAACAAAAAAAAACATCCTTAACTGATATCCTATTAACATTTTATCATAGAATAAGTAACTGTTTTTGGAAACATTTATCTATTTTATTACTCAGCTCCCTTGCTGCAACTATGTTTTTTTCCCACTTTTTAACCCACCTCAGTGCCCCACCACCCCGAACGCCCCCTGCTCCACCCTTCCCCCACCCCTCCCTTTAGCGAGGCTTTAGGACTTATGGTCCTGCAGATGTAAAGCTTTCGGTGCGTCCCCTGCCTTTACTCACAAGTCTATTCATACAAATTCACAACATTACGATTTACTATTAGGAGAAGCAAAATAAATTAACAGTGTCATAATACATCTAACTGAACCTCCATAACCTTGATAATCCTAAATGGACTCCTTAGCAGGCCCCTCATTTGTAAAAAACCGAGTGCGTTCCTGAAAAATAACTTTTCGCTTGGCGGGGTTCATTAGATAAGCTTGAGCCCCTTTGGCCTGAAACTGTGCGATAAGCTGGCGAAGCTGCCAACGAAATCTGAGAGGATCTGGTTCAATAAAGATTGCAGGAGAGGCAAAGTTACCTTTATCTGGCCCTGAAAAGAAATTCTGGCACATACTGGCTAACCTAGGTCAATGCAAAAAAAATCTGTTGGCCAATTCATCCAGCCACATATTTCACATAATCATTTTTCCAACTTATATGGCGTAGGCCTAGAGGCTGAACCATATACTAATGTGCCAACAGTTTCAGGTGGGACTTTTATTCAAAACACATTGACAGTTGATTTCAAGGAAATGCCGTGTGCCATTAAAAAGATTGTCCCTGATAAATTAGTAGGCCCAGGAGGAATCCTGGGGGATGAATGAATGACCAATTTGTATAGCTCAAACGTATACCCGAAGACATCAAGGCGCTGCAACAGTTCCAACTATCTGGCAGGAGCAAATCTTCATAGGTCAGATTTACAAAGCAAGAAGCCAGGTCTTCAAGGCCTTACGAAAAGGAAGATGTGGTTCTACACTGGATATAAATAGAGGAAGAGTGTTCCAAAGTTTGGCCGCTGCGACCGAGAAAGCTCTTTCTCCTATCGTGACCTCCTATATCTTGGACAACCAGCATATTTTTACTTGCTGAACCCAGTTGTCTGGTAGTGACATAGCGGTGAAAGATGTGCCTGATTCCCTCTAGTCCCGAAATATGTAGTGCCTTATGCACAATGCACATGGCTTTAAATAAAATCCTTTTTTCTGCTGAGAGCAAGTGCAATTTCTTGGTGGCAACCAAAACTGAATGGTATTTTGGAACATCTAAGACCAGTCTTGCTGTTGCATTCTGCACCAGTTGTAGTTTATTGATGGAGGCCCTATTTATATCTAAAAAAGGGCATTGCAATAATCCATGTTCGATAAAATCAATGATTGCTTCGGTGTGGCAAGAGAAAGAAATGGGAATATCTTTCTAAGGGTTCTTATGACCCAAAAGCAAGAGGACACAGTCCTATTAACCTGGTGGTTGAAAGATAGACTGGTGTAAACTATGACACCAAGATTTCTTGTTGATTCTACAGGAGAAGGACATGATCCGAATATTTCTGGCCACCATGAGTGGGTCCATTCGGGGTGATGATTACCAAACATCAAAATCTCAGTTTTGTCGCTGTTTAATTGAAGGTAGTTGTCTCTCATCCAGAGTGCCACTGACTTCATACAGTTATTAAAATTTGCGGTTGAGGCCTCTATATCTTCTGTGATAGACACAATTAGTTGTGTGTCATCTGCATAGGATATTACCTCCAGCCGGAAAGATCTAACCAGTTTTGCCAATGGAGAGACATATGTATTAAACAGGGTGGGGCTCAAGGAGGACCCCTGTGAGGCTCCAGAACAATTTAGGATTGGGTCAGAGTTGAATTGGTCCATCTTAACGTTTTGTGATCTATCAGTTAAGAAAGAAGCCAGCAGCTTCAGTGCACAGTCTGTGACCCCTATTTCTTGTAACCGGTTGATCAACTTATTTGGCGAGATGGTATCAAATGCTGAAGACAAGTCCAATAAGATCAACAGCACGGTTTGCCCAGCATCCACCAAAATGCGTATATTATTTGCTGCAGTTATTAAAGCAGTTTCAGACCCATGGCAGCTTCTGAATCCATACTGAGAAGGATCCAGTAGTTGTTGTTGCTCCAAGTTCCGTACTCTGTTGTGAATTAAAATGTTTCTCCAGAAACATGGCATGTACCGGAAGTAAGGAAATGGGTTGATAGTTTTTAAAATGAATAGGGTCAAGATGGACTTTTTTAATAGAGGCTTGATGACCGCTGTTTCCCAAATAAGTGGATAGCACCCCATATTGATGAGCAAGTTGAGAGTTACTGTTAGATGGAGTACAACAATCTCCCTGCCTAACCTCATCAGCTTTGGGGAGCATGGCTCCAAAGGGGAGCCTGATTTAACCCCTTCTCGAAGCTGGTCAGTCTGTTCGTTTGAAAGGGGAAGGAAGGCCGAAAGGCAATGGTCCCTTTCCATAATGTGGGAGAGGCTGTTGGATGAAGGATTGATATTTTGGTTACTGTTAGGAGGCATGGCATTAAGATTCTCCAGAGAGGAGTACATTTTGACAATTTTAGAATGAAAATAGTTAGCCATTCCTTCACAGAAGGCCTGTGAACTCTCATAATGGCCCAAGGTGGGAGGGTTAGATAAAGTGTCAATCAGTCTAAAAAGATCTCTAGGAGGCTTGAGTGATGATGTCATCTGGGTATTAAAGGCTGGTTTTCTTCTCTAATGGCTAATTTATATTCTAAAGCAAGAAAAAATTCTCTTGACCCAGTAGTTCAAATGTTTGAATGCAGTAGTTAACAATACATTAAAATATTGAATACTATATCCAATACGTTCTCACGACAGTTTATTATAAAAAAAAATGTGTTCACATTCCATTACACAAAAGATAAAATCGCATAAAGCTTTACAATTACAACACAATAAAACAAATTCTTCCTTCGTTAAAAAAACATACAGTACATATGAATCGCGGGGAAATTAATTATCAACAGTTTACGATTATGACCAGCATAATATAGACAAACACAAATGTAAGACCCAACCCTTGTGAAATACAGATGCACATCAAATTGGACTCAAAAACGTTGCAGTTAATACATTGATCCAATCGGTATTTAACCCGTTTATGTCAGTCCTTAAATTGTGCTTTCAACAGCCTCGACGCGTTTCGATGGCTTCAATTATATCATACCATCTTTATCACGACACAATGTTTCTGTCTCTGTATTATGTCAATTGCTTTTTTCTCTCCTTGTTTCTTGGGACTTGTGCTTAGGTCCTTTGGACTTTTACTTGTTTGATAAAGTCTTTGACATTCACTCATTATTTGTTCCTGATTGATATTCCGCTTTCACTTGTTTATAAATTAATTCAAATTATAATTTAATTCAAGGCGTACCATTGGCTCAAATTATTTATTTTGACATGGAGTCTTTTGGCCAAATGCGGATGTGGCGCTCCTATTCATTCAGTGAGCTCTGCACTTCGCAAGTCTTGTAATGTATTCAGCTCGTATCCCACGTGTTACATTTAGTGGGGTTTGACTGTTGGTGCCGCTCGGCTGTTAGGCTAAAAATTCTTCTTCGGCGTTCAGCTTCAGCTCGTGTCCCACGTGTTAACTTTAGTGGGATTTAAATGTTAGATGGCGCTCAGCTGTTGCTTAGGTTCCCTCTTCTTCGGCTTGCAGCTTCAATGTATAATAATATCCAATTTATATTCTGCAAGCTTAGCTTTATACTTTATTTTTTTCGATATGTCTTCATGTTTACGCCAGATGCGTTCTTGGCGGTGACAGGATTGCTTGAGTTTTTCTGAAAACCAGGGGGAATGTAGGCTTTCTTTCTACCTTTATACATTTCTATAAGAGTGGCAAGAGAGTCAACTGCTGCCCCAAGCCAATTGGAGTATTCTATGGCCGCCAAATTAGGGTCACTACATTCCATCCATTGCTTTTGTTTAAGGACCAGAGGGAAAGTTTCCTTGTTGATGCTTTTGAAGTTTCTTTTAAGCATTTTACTGTTCTCATTTATGGCAACTTCTTTAGTTATCGGGAGCACTGGAGAAAACGGTTTTGCATAATGGTGTGAACATGAAAGAGGGAGTGATTTCCCTACCCGAATATGCTGATCATTGGTAAAAATGCAATCCAGAATATGTCCTGCATGATTGGTGGCAGTGCTCACTAATTGCGTGTAACCACAATTCATCATGGTATCTTTAAAGGTTTGTGAAATCTTGTAGGAAGCATTATCAATATGGTAGTTAAAATCTCCCAAAAGAGTAAAGTAATGTTTTTTTCAGGTGAGGCTCTATGAGGTTAATGAATTCCTGGTGGTCGATAGGTGAATATTCCTGCAAACGAATCTGTAGAGGACATTTTAACAGTGAAGGATAAAGCTTTGCAGATGTCTGAAGCAGTTGACAGGGCATTTATGTGACAGGAAAATAAATCCTAATAGATAATTGCTAGCCCAACTCCACATTTGCCTATTCTATCTAATCTGAATAGAATATAATTCTGTGGGACCTTATTGACCAAATCAGGTCCTGAAGATTCCTTAGCCCAAGTTTCTGTGATAAATACCCAATCTGGCTTTTGTTGGGAGACAAATTCAGAAAATTCGATTTTATTTAGAGATCTAGCATTGATCAAAAACTCTCTGTAGGTAGTCCCACATTAGCCTTGAGAAAGGGTTGGGGTCTGAACTTGTATGCTGTCTGATTTAAAATGCGTAAATTGATGGTGGCAGGCAGTGCAAATGAACCTACCCTCCTTGAAGAGTGCTTTAAAATTCATGTGGAGTTTGCATTCCTTTTCCCCATTCTCCAGCAAGGCAAGAAGTTGTTCTTTATATTAGCTGTGGGACTGTTGGTATTCTCTGGGGTAAGAGCCAGGAGTTCTGGCGCTGGGCGCGGTCCAGGTGCAGATTGGCGCAGGCGGGCTTGCCTTTGATGCGCCTTTGGTGGATAGAGGCGCGCCCGTTGCACGCATCTGGCCCATTGACTGAATTTTATAAGTGGTGCACTAGGCTTCTTACCCCATCCGCAAGTACACTATGTGTGGCAGGTGAGTTCCGCTTCCCTCTGCTCAAACGGAAAGCCGCAGCGGACCAAGGAGGCGGGAACTCAAGATAGCAGCATTCAAGGACAATCAAAGCAAAACCCCATGGCGTAGAGGTAAAGTAAACATAATAAATGTAAGCTTAATAAAAACTTAAAGTGCTGAATTAGACTAAAAGAATGAAGAGCTATCTGAAAATGTATAGCTTATCTGTGTGAGTTTAAAAAACAATGTGTGCAAGCACCCTACCAGCAGCCTCAAGGGCTGCTAACCCAGCCAGAAGTGCACTATTTGTGGCAGGTGAGTTCCGCTTTCCTCTGCTCAAACGGCAAGCCGCGGTGGACCAAAGAGGTGGGAACTCAAGATAGCAGCATTCAAAGGCAATCAAAGCAAAACCCCATGGTGCAGAGATAAAGTAAACTTAATACATTTAAACTTAATAAAAATGTAAAGGGCTGAATTAAGCTAGAAAAATGCATAACTTATTTGTGCGAGTCTAAAAAAACAGGTGTGCAAGCACCCTACCATCTTTTTGCATCAGACACTGAGCATTGAACTAAATATATAATGCCATGACCAATGCCATCTTGGAAGGAGCAGAAATTCCATGTAGATGGAAGGCTGCAGAAATCATTCTGTTTCACAAAAAAGGTTCCAGGGATTTCCCTATAAATCATTGGCTCATAAGCTTAATTGATGCCATCCAGAAAGTGTTCTGCAGGCAGATTTTGAATAGATTAGATGTATGGATAGAGGAACAAAACGGCCTTCCTTTTTTACAATGTTGCTTTGAAAACAAATCAGCACAGTTGACCAGGTGCTGATGTTCCTAAAAATCTATTGGAAGACTGTAGTTTTTATTTATTTATTTTATTTATGAAGTTTTGTATAGCGCTAGCCTGACCGGAGGGTATCGGAGCGCTTCACAGCAATTGCATAGCAAAACATGTGAGAGCATAACATATTACAATAAGCGACCAAAAGGGAGCATATCAAATAGCAAAACAGACAGTCCGGGTGTGAGTAGGAAGTAAAGAAGATGATGAGTAGGTCCATTACAAGGACTTGTTATCCCACAGCCGGGATGTACAGTGTCATTTTCAGCACTCCGATAGATCCTACCTGCAAAAGCAGCACCTTTACGCTGTGTTTGTGGACTTAAAGTCTGCATTTGATCTGATACCACGTTGTAAACTTTGGAAAGTATTAGAACACAATGGAGTACTCCTAGACCTACTTGATACTATGATTCATCTATATGAAGTGACATACGCATGAATTCATGGCGGACCCTTGGGAGAACTAACGGAATGTACAGGGATCCACAAGTGGGTACAGCAGGGGTGTGTCCTTGCCCCCACCCTATTCTCCCTTTATCTAAATTACTAGCTGCCCACCCTGACGTTGTCCGGGGATGAAAATGAAAGTTTAGAAAGTATTATTTTACCTGTGTAGTTGAGCTGTGCATACACGGTAACGCTAGTTGTCCATTGCAGCCGAAAATGGGCCTCCGCTTGTCCAGCCAGTGTGAGGAAGCGCCACAGTGACTGCGTTTTAGGCCCGCTGCTACGCTGAATCGCCTCAGCTCCCGAGCAATTTTGGGAACGTCTTTGTTGGCTCCAGCCGCGAACGTGTTTGTCCGCTGTACCTGACGCCACTGCAACATGCGAACTGTGACAGCCGCCAACGTGTTTGTCCGCTGCAGCACAACCTAGATGCCCCTCATGGCGTCAACGGCCAACAGCAACAACAATGCCAAATGCAACGCCCACTCGTATTGGAACGCTAGTCTCACCCAGAAGGCTTCTCGCATGCGGTGCAATCCAGCTTGGTTTTGATGAATGCCGCACCCAGCTTGGTTTTGACGAATGCCGCGCCCATCGCTCTATGCACACGCCCCCAGCACAACGCACACTCCAACAACGGACTACTCAGAACGCTTCTTGCAAGCGGTATAATTCAGCAGGGTTGGGTTTTGACGAATGCCGCGCCCATTGGTCTATGCACACGCCCCCAGCACAACGCACACGCCCACAACGGACTACTTTGCCCCTAACGTTCTTTTCCCCTTATAATGTAAATGGTGGGCTGCTGTATAGCCTATGTCCATCTGCTGATACTGTGTTTTGCAATGCTGTATTGGGTGTTCCGATTGGCGCTGTAGTTCCTGAGCTTACCCGCCTCAAAGGTTTGGGCTCTCTCTTTATAATATTAGTATGGATGTTGCAGCCTATTTTGAGATTTGTTATAATGATGCCCTTTGCATAGCTGACCAAAGGATCCCCTGATCCTTTTTCCAGACGATATATAGTTGGTATCTAAACTCCAACAGGTTTGAAGGTTCTTGTAGACCGCTTTAACGCCTTGTCTGTAGGTAGGAGATTAGGGATACATCATTCAAAATCTAAATTTATGCCTACAAATCCCCACAAATCATTCAAAGGCTCCATAAGGTTGGGTGGCACCATTCTGGAAAGAGTCTGCTATTTCGATTACATAGGAGTCAGACTAACCACTGATATGTCTTTGGCCGCCCAAGTAAAAAAAACTGTCTAAAACTTTGCCGACATGCAGCAGGGATATTGAAGTTCTATAACTCCACCAAGGCAAGACATGTCTCTCCAGCTATCAATGTACACAACACAAAGGCAGTAGGATGTCCCTTTATGGGGCTGAGCTGCGGGGCCACTTAGGGGTCAGCACTATGGCATCTACTGAAAATAGCTTTTTGAGATCTCTACTGATCCTGCCTAAAAGCACCCCATCCTCCTTTTGGGCTGGGACCTGGGCATTAAATCCATCCAGTTCAAGGCCAATTTAAGACCCATTCTGTATTGGTAGAGAATGAAGCACATCCCAGCCCATAAAATATTTTATAGTGCTTTCCTAGAGATAATTGTCCTTGATAAAGGCAGGAAAATCAAATGGATCCATTATATCAAAGACTCTTTGACCCAATTAGGATTTGCCAATGCCTGGGGCTCTGAGGAGCGCCTGATGCTGGCTACTGAGAAATGCGTCAAGCATTCTTTTTGGGCATTCCAAGGACAAGAAGTCTGTAACAAAAGACAAGGGTCCCTCACTTCTCAATTTATGTTTCTCAAGAACTATAGTACATTTGAATACCCCCTTGATTATATCACAACTCCAACAGCTAGGCTATTGTTCTGTGAAGTTCTGCTATGGAACCTTCCCAGTTAGTTTCTTTCACCTAAAATGGGAGAATTCTGGAGCCCAGAATGATACTTGTCCTGCTTGCTTGGGGACACTCAAAACTATACCGCATCTTTTATTCTCTGGCCAGGCTATATTCAAACAAAAAAGCGACAGCTAGGATGCAGACAATACCTTGTGGCGCTGCCGCTCCTGCGAGCGGAAACCAAAGAATGTCTTCTGTACAGTGTAGTTATGTTTTTATATTGGGCTTGGATTATAAGGAGTAAAGCACTGTGGTAGCTCTAAATTATATCATAACTGTTTATTTGACTGTTGTATATGCACTTTGTTAAATGTACTGTCCTACGCAAAGACTTTTCCCACAATGAACTCTGTGACATTTTTAGTTCTGGATAGGGTTCTGTCACGCTTCACTATGCACTTTATTGTTTTAGAACAGTTGCCATAGTATGGCTACCTTGGCATCATTTAGTCTCCCACTTTGATAACATTGCTACTGCCTGCCTTAGTGAATACTGCTTTCATTCGTGCTTAATTCATATATAATGCAACTAATATTTTTTATATGGATTTTATGTTATTGGAGGTATTATCCTAAATGTTTTACATTTTATACCTGTTTTATTCTAGTTAATAAGTGTTATTTGTATGTTTATGGTTATCCAACCAAATATAGTTAATTATGATTATTTTTACAAACATTTAAAAAAAATATTGATTATATTTAATCATTTTTGCTATGTATACTTTTAAGTATTTTTTTCTCTGTTAATATTTTTTTCATTTTTAAATTGTTCTAATATGAATATTGTGTCCTTTAAATAATTGTTTATATTAATTTATATTTAGTGAATATTACATTGAAAAAATATTTTTACTTGAATATTTAAATTATTTTTCTTGATTATATGCATTTTTTTAAATATCGTTTTTATTACGTTTCATAAGGACATGTAGACATACACATATCATAGCATTTGCTCACAGTCACGGATCGTTCTACAATTCAATCCAAAAACAGTTCCCCAACATACAGCCCCCTGCTCCAGATAGTGGTCGCAAATAAAAATCAAGCATTATATTTCGTCCCCACCCACCACTCAAGCCCCCATCCATAGGCTATTGAATTATGGCTCCTGGATGGACAGGTTACCCTCTCGAGGACCAACACAATCCCCCTCTCCTAGCATACAGTAATGAGTCTCATTCGTGCTTCCAGCCACCTGAGACTCCTCCTCCAGCTGATCAGTAGCAGCCCTTGCACTGTTTCTGTGCTCTCTACTGCGACCAAGCAAGCCAGAGGTTCTCTCAGGTTAGCCAGAATGGCGGCCTACGCCCTCACATCATCCTTCACTTTTTCTTCCTTCCTGACGTGCTTTGTGTGTACCCCCTGCGCTGCTGTCCACTCAGACATATCCCTGACCCAGTCCTCATATTGCGGGGGCTCTACCGTGAACCCCTTGATAGCTATTCAGCGTTTTGCCATCAGTAGGCCATGTATCACAAATTTCCTGCTGACTCTCCAGCTTTTAGTAGAGGGAAGCAGACCCAGTAGTACCTGTCGAAGCGCGCACTGGACCGCCCAGCCAGTAGCCCTATTAAGTTGCTCCACTACCTCCCGCCAGTAGGGCACCAGTAAAGGACAATTCCAGACTACGTGTAAGACATTAGCTTCAGGGTCCTGACATGGTGTGTAGGGAGCCACCTGGGTATCTATATAGTGTGCAGCTTTTTCGGGATATAGGTTGCTGTGAAGAATATAGTAGTATCAATTGAAACTTTTATTTTTTATTTATTTAATGCGATTTTATATAGTGCAAACTTTACCCGGCGGTGTCAGAGCGCTTTACATACGAACCAGTTGCAAAACATAAGGACTAAGGATTACATACGTTACATAAGATACAAACAGAAAACATTGCAAATGTACAAGATGTAAAGTCACACAAAGAAGAGATATAAACAGAAAGAAAAATTGCAAATGTACAAATAGTAAAGTCACTCAAGGAAGACATACGAATGGATATACTCTAAGAGTCACATAGGAATGGTAGAGAGTACAAAGGTCTACTGCATATACTAGTAATTAGAGTTATCTCTATATACATAGGGAAGGGATACTAATGGATAAACTCTAAAGGTCACATAGGAATGGTAGAGAGTACAAAGGTCTACTGCATATACTAGTAATTAGAGTTATCTCTATATACATAGGGAAGGGATACTAATGGATAAACTCTAAAGGTCACATAGGAATGGTAGAGAGTACAAAGGTCTACTGCATATACTAGTGATTAGAGTTATCTCTATATACATAGGGAAGGGATACGAACGGATATACTCTAAGAATCAAATAGGAATGGTAGAGAGTACAAAGGTCTACTGCATATACTAGTGATTAGATTTATCTCTATATACATAGGGAAGGGATATGAACGGATATACTCTAAGAGTCACATAGGAATGGTAGAGAGTACAAAGGTCTACTGCATATACTAGTGATTAGAGTTATCTCTATATACATAGGGAAGGGATACTAATGGATAAACTCTAAAGGTCACATAGGTATGGTAGAGAGTACAAAGGTCTACTGCATATACTAGTGATTAGAGTTATCTCTATATACAGAAAAGCACAGTTCCATTAAGTGGGGTCGGAGGGTGGGAGTGATACTGGGGTATGGAAAAAAGGCAAATCAGGAACATTTGAGGATCGTCAAGGGGGAAACGAGGGAGAAGGGTAAAGGCCAAAGGAACAGACAAAATGGTGGGCCAGGGTCAGGAGAAAGAAGCGGCTGAGAGCAGCAGCAAAATGGCGGCCATAGAGGAGCAGAGCAGAGGGTGGCAGCCACAGGAGCAAGGAGGGAAAGGGATTGGGGGACCACCGAAGCCAAAACTAGTCAATTGGATGGGCAAACGCTCAGGGGCCACTGGGCAGGAGAGTTGCCGAGGATGTTCAAAGGCACAGTCTCTGGGTTGCAAGGGCAGCAGTGCCCCTCAGGCTGCACGCAGCACGCCAAATGTCTGTTGAAGCCCGTGAGGGTGTCAGAGACACAGTCCAGGAAGGCGTGCACCCCCAGGTTAAGACAGCCAAGAAAAGCCCGGGGGCGTCTCCCCGAAACTGCACCCGTGTACTTGGCAATACGAAAAGGCAACAGCAGCGGAGTGGCTGTAAGTTGAAGCGTCCTCATATCGCCTCTTGGTTATTTGGCATTCCTATGCTGAGGGCGAGATGGCTGGAAGTGAAAGTAGTAGAAGGGAGAATGCTGCAATGCAGGGCCCACCAGTTGATGCAAAGGTTCAGCAGTGCGCAGATCGATCTGGCAGAGACAGTGGTACCGGTGGTCTGTAGTCGCCGCCATCTTGGAACCAGGCAGGCCACGAGTTAGCGCCATATGGTGAGTTCCGCAGAGGAGAGCAGGGGTACGTGTTGTTACTCACGCTTGTGCCCCCGGATCCAACCATACACCGCCAGATTCCAGGAGTTCGCCAGGCGAACAGCGGGAGTCAGCGGCCCAATGTCGCAAGGGCGCCGCCATTTTTGGGTCAGGCGACGGACCACATGGTGTCCCTGCCAGGTAAGCCTCTCGCCGAAGAGCAGGGAGCTCTTCTCTACACCCGTGCTGGAAACTGGCTCACCTTGGGTGCGAGAGTCGGCGAGGAGAATCCCAGCTCCTGGGAGCGCCGTCCTTAGCAGATCCAATGCTCACCAGCCACCATCTTAGCCCGCGGCCCGAGAGCCTCACGGGGCCAGGACGTAAGTGTCAATTAGACAGGCTGATCTTTTTTTAATTATTATTATTTTCAACACTTCAGGGCCCACGGACATCCTGGGGAGCTGGCAGGCCGATGCTGTACAATATTTGGTATTCCATGGGATTTCTGTTTTAGTTTCCTGCTCTTTGCGTCGGCCGCCTCCGGGACCCCTCCTTCTTCTTGCGTGTGAGACGGGGACACCCTAGTCCGGGATCCTCCTGATCGGCGCCGCCGCGGGCGCTCCGCGGACCCGGCGATGTTTTGGCACATGTAGGGGGGGCGCTTCACCTCAGAGCTGCCGCTGCTGCGGGCGGGCGGCCGGAGCTTCTCGTGCCGGGGCCCTCCGACACCGCTGCCGTCGCAGTGGTCCCCGGAGCCCCCCGCTGCTCTTTGGAGAGAAACAGACATTGTCGTTGGGGTCTAGCCAGTGAATAGAGTGCTGAAGGGGCACTGCCATGAAGTATAGCTCACATTGGGGACTTCCAACTTCTTATTATCAGGTCCTCTTAAAAGTGAACAGTCCAATTTGCTTCCGCCTCTTGGCCCAGAGCAGATCTATGATAAGACTGTCTGTTTCAGTAAAGTAACATCAAGGAATCTCGTGAAAACTGCCCTGCAAGGTGTACATTTGAAAATCAGGGGGAGTTAGGCCCAAAGGGTCGAGGGTTAGGCAGGGCCGTTTTGAACTATAGTCACTGGGAAACTAGCCTACACCTCAAATTATTCCAAAAAGCATAATCTATTTCTGCTGAAAGACAAACACTTTGCTTCTGTTTATCCTGGTATTTTAATTATACCTTTTAACTTATGTCTTTAGTTTATAGATTTCATACATTGGTACATGGAGAATGCATTTAATTTACCATTTTGAAACAGTCAACAAATAATAAATCGTGCTCTACAAAAAAGTTTCACAAAACATACAACCAACAACTGTGAATAAAACCAGACCTCTCCACCACCCTGTTGACGTTGAGGTCCAAGAATGTCTGCTCTGCTTGGGCCACTTTGATCCCCAAGTATCTCACATTGTCAGTTTTCCAGGGGAGCCCTAAGTCCAGTAACCCCTCATCCAGATTTCCGACAACAGTCCCCAGCGGAAAAAGATTAGATTTGCGTCGATTGACATAGAGTCCCAACACCTTCCTGAACTCGTGCATCACATTCAGGAGTATGGGTGCAGGATACTCATGCTGCCTCAAATAGACTAGAGCATCGTCTGCATGTAGAGACACCACATGGGTGATCTTACCACTTTGATCCCCAGGGACCCAGTACCTGCCACAGGACGTCCGCCACTGCTTCCATTGCCAGGGCAAACGGCTGCAGCAACAGCATACCCCTCCCCCCACTGAGTGCCCCTGTCTGAGACCATCCTGCCCATCCACACTCTAGCCAGTATAGACTAGTTTATCCCATTGTATGTATTTGGGTCAGAGTCCAACTTTTTCGAGCACCAGCCAGAGGTAAACCCGGCCCACTGAGTCGAACGTTTGTTCTAAATCGAAGAATGCCAGAGCAGAGCATAGGCGTCCCCACGCAGCCTTCGAGCATGATAAACATGTGAAAGGCGTAGTAAATTGGGTATTCTGCTTCGGAATAAACCCACTCTGATCGTTGTGTATTAAGGTAAGGAGGAAATTCAACAGGCAAGCAGCAAGGATACCATTGAGAATTCTAACATCTACATTTAGCATAGATAGGCCTATATGACAAGGCCTCCATTGGGTCTTTGCCTGGTTATGGTATCATCACGACCAATGCCTACCACATTGTGTCCGGGAGTCTTCCTTACTAGAAGGCCTCTTGGTACACCTCCAGCAACCTGTACACAACAGTATCCCTGTAGCGGTGATAAACTTCTGCTGGACTGCCATCGCTCCCCAGAATTTTTGCTATCTTCAGTCTCCTTATTGCCGCAAGTATCACCTCTCTGGAGATAGGTATTCCCATGGATTTACAATCACCCTACGCAGATTGTGGAAGAGTTACCAAGTACTCCTCACGCCTCCCAACTAATCTATCATGCTGTGCCACGTACGTTCTGCGCAGGGCGGACTTAAACATCCCATTAATGGCCGACTGTGTACCAACTAATATTCTTCTGTGGGGGTGTGGCCAAGCAGCCAACCAAATGGCCGCGTAGGCTTGGAGCTCCGCTGTCAATTCCCCTTGATGGCAACGGCACAGTGGCAGTCCGTGCTATGTGAGGGGTGGGAGGAGATGGTGTGGCGACTGGTGGAGAAATAATGCTGCTGGCGACACAGGGGTGGACCAGCGCAGAGTGCCGTGAGCGGTGGCTGCGGGGCCTGCGGCCAGGAGGGAAGCCGGGGACTCGCCTGCAGCGTTGGCCGTGAGGAAGAGAGGCTTGTCTGACTGGCTGGAGCTGTGGCCGGACCGTGGAAAGGTCGTGCTGACCGGTTGCGGTGGTAGGGAGCAGGAGACTGACTCCATCGTTGGTGGGGGCGCTGACACTCCCCGGCAGCCCAGCCATAATCAGCGTCGCCCGCAGTAGCTCCCCCCTCCCTCTTCTGCGGCCGCCCTTGTACCGATTGGACTCCCGGCCCACGCTGTTGTGGCGGTGCCGGGCACCTATTTGCATGGCTGGTTCCCTCTCCGCTGAACGTCAGCCTGTGTTTGGAAGAGGAGTGTGGGCCTTTGTGATCCTGCCCAGCCCCGTATGATACTTTGAAGGCCTCGCTGGGGACATCTTCGCCATTGGCTGCACTGTGGACTGGGGCTTGTTACATGTATGTGACTGGACCCCGCAGCGGCGGTGCCCCCTGTGGTGAAGACGCTGGCACCCCTAGCTGGGTAGGATGCCGGCCTAGACCCCCAAGCTGCTTCGGAGATGACAGTGGGGCGAGACTGGGAGCTGTGATCATTTCGGAAGTTGAGGCACCATGGCGACGCTATCCTCTCTGGCAGCCCTTAACAGTGTGTATTTCCTGTGGCATCACACGACACCAGACTGTGGCGCACCCTATTTGACTCTGGGGGGCATCCGGCCAGTGGTTTGGGTGCTTGTCGTGGGGGGCATAGCAGTGATCAGCGCAAGGACCCCAAGCAGAGCACACTGCCCTTCAGGACGCCTGGTCCGGACACAATGGCGCAGCAGTCCACCATGGCAGAGGGTGGGGAAACGCCCACGGTTGACCCAGCGGGGTCTGACAATTTGCTGGCTGAACTACGGCCTGGCTTCCAAGCCCTGGACACCAGATTTGATGCCCTTGAAAAGAGGCTGGATTCCATGGGGGCCAGATTGGATGCGCAGGACGGTCGCCTGACAGTGACTGAGGGTCTTATCTCTGACTTGGAGGGCGGCGCTGCCCAAACCACTAAGAAGCTTGAGAGGACGGAGAAGCTCCTTAAGTCAATGGCCGTGAAGAACGAAGATTTGGAGGCTCGAAGGCGGAAGAACAACATTTGCATTATGGGGGTGCTGAGTCCACCAAGAGGGGCGTCTGGATAGTTTAGTGGAAATCCTTTTGTTTTTCCTATATACAACAGTTGCAGTGTCGCTCAGGCAGTCCTGGTCTTGGTACGTTAGAAGCATGGGATTTAGACTATGGCTAATAAGGTGGTTGGGGAGGTTAGTGTGGTGCTAATGTCCTGGAACGTTAGGGGTTTAAATAATGCCCAGAAATGTTAACAGGTGACTAACTATATGCAGAGATTTCACGTGGACATTGCGTTTCAGCAAGAGACACACCTAGCGGTGCATGCTCGAGCACCATTGGCAGCGGTATGGGGACCTCATCAATATTATGCGGGATATAGCACCTATGCAAGAGGGGTTGCGGTGTTGATACACAAGCGGGTGCCCTTCCGGGAGGAGGAAGTATATCGGGATGCTGGGGGAAGCTATTTATTGGTGAAGGGCGCCATGCTTGATCACTCTGGACTCGTTGTCAATGTTTATGCCCCGAATGTAGATGACCCCGAGTTTTTTTAGGCTGTCCAGGGTCACATAGTACGCATGGAGGCTGATTGTGTTTATATGGGTTGAGACTTTAACCTATTGCTTGATCCAGGTTGTGACAGCACTGCGCATGCAATTTCCACCATGCCGAGGGCGGGACGGGTAGTATTAGACATAACGGAATGCTTTGGTTTAATGCAGTGGTCGAAGTGGGGGAAAAAAAGTAGGGGAACTGTGGGCGGAGAATCAGGGGGGGAATAAACAGAGGATTGGATCAGTGGGCGGAGTCAGAAGTGTGTCTAGAAATAGCAAAACATACCAATTTTTTTGTACGTTTGACATTTCACTGACCAGTTACAGCTTATAACGTCATTTAAATCAAATAATTGATAAACATGTTTATTTGAGGTTTAATATATAAGTTGTTAACATTTAATTCATTTACAATGTGGGACATGTTTCCAATCACAGAATATTACAAATACGCTTATAAGTGGAATCATAAGCCATTTGTTTGCTAGTCTTCTTATTTAACGTAACCAGGTTCGGGTCTGGAAGGAGGCTCAAGCATCCTTTGTTTCTGGGCAAATCACTTAATCTCCTTTTGCCTGAAAAAGCAACAATTTGCAATGCAATAGGCCTCACATTACTGAAAGTTTGAGCTTTTGGTGTTGCATTATTATTTGCAACGCCAATAAGTCAAACTTTCAGTAATGCGAGACCTATTGCATTGCAAATGCTTGTTTTAATAGACCAAATCCCTAAACACAAACAAAGCAGTGGTACACATTAAAAAAAATAACAATAAAAACAGCATATAAGACATGCAACATTTTCCGGTTATTTAAAGAAAATGCACCAGGTATTTTATTTTCCCAACTTACGTGATGTTTGTGGAGTTGAGAAGCAGTCCAGGCTCCTCTTGCAGGCCCCGGTACAGAGACAAGAGCAGAGTTGTAAAGGACGGTCCGGGGACCTCTGAGCAGGCACAGAGAACATTTTCCAGGAGAGGCTGGTGGGGCTGGGTCAGCTTAGGGCCTCTTCTACAGCAGCCGCTGTCCCCCTATTTTTCAGTTCTGGCTGGGTGTAGAGCAGATTTACAGCAGGTCACAAAATCCTCAGTGAAGCCCTTTTTAGGTCTCGCCTGGTGTTAGCAGCGCGCATGCATTGACTCGCCATGCAAGGGCCTTTTGGAATCGATACGGTTTGAGAAGGGAACTTTAGGCCACGCCCTTCTTATTAATTGGCTTGCGTCATCGTTTATGTTAAACGCTGGTGCGTGATTGGCAATGGGGATTTTGGGTAACCGCCTTGTCCACTTTAAGAACGGCCCATTTGGACAGCCCGACACCATCTTTGTTCCCGTGACTTGGGAGGGTTCAGTGTGAACGTTGATGTCTCAGCCCTGCACGTGTAGTGCACTATCAGAAATGAAGAAAGTACGTGCCTGTCATAAACCTGCAGAATGGGCAATTATCTATGCCACCTAAGAAACCAGCTCAACCGCACACGCCCGTTGATTTCGTCTGACTCTACTATGGCCACACAACTATTCCAGGACTGGTTGGGCCACGCCACTAATCTCCTGGTCCCTACTAAGTCAATATCCAAGAACAGGTCTATTCCAACTGCACCGTGGTACACGGATGAATTAAAACAACAAAAACAACAAAATAGGCATTGTGAAAGGCAATGGAGAAAGACTTATGACCAAGTAAGCAGGACAACTTTTTCTTTTCTAAAGTTGACGACATCTACCAAGCCTTCACCTTTAAATCCACTTTTACCAAGTCCGTCACAACAATCCCCATTGTCCCGAATACACCTTCAGTTGCATTTTTTACCTGTTTTAAACCACTAACTGAAGGCCATATTCCAAATATCGTTTCCACAATTAAAACTGGATCCATGTTGGATCCTTGTCCATTCTCGGTTCTCCCTCCGGTGATGGATTCAATCATACCTGTTCTGACGCAAGTATGTAATTCAATCTTGTGCTCTGGGACATATCCTCAGTCCTTAAAATCCACATTGCTCAAACCACTTCTAAAGAAACCTGGGCTGGAGAAGACCGAGTTAAAAAACTACCGGCCAATTGCCAGCTTGCCTTTTATAGCAAAAGTGGTGGAAAAGGCCATGAATATGCAATTATCAGAGCACATTGAGACACATAGACTGCTGGACGATACTCAGCTCAGATTTCGGAAATACCATGGTACCGAAACCGCTCTAATTAAAGCCTCTGATCATGTGCGACTAATAAGAGACCAGGGTGGGACAGGAGTTTGGGTACTGCTGGATCTCTCAGCCGCTTTCGACACGGTCGACCACAAGATCTTGGTCGATCGTGTCGAAAAGATGGGCATTTGCCTCACGGCAAGAGACCTCCTCGCCTCATTTCTCTCTGATAGAACCCAGGCCGTCACCCTTGGACCTTACCAATCTGCCAAGCTGACGCTGCCATGTGGGGTACCTCAAGGCTCATCCCTGAGTCCGCCACTATTCAATATCTATGTGTCGGACCTTGCCAATGTCATCAAAGCACACGGGATGAGCCTAACCTCATACGCAGACGACACGCAATTGGTTATGGCCATTAAGGGTGACGGAGGGGAAGTTGCCCAACGCTTCCAAAATGGACTGACAGAGATAGGAGAGTGGATGGCAATAAATTGCCTGAAACTCAACTCAGAAAAAACTGAGGTTGTGATTTTTGGACCTCTCTCACCGAACTGGTCTGCTGTCTGGTGGCCTTCCACATTTGGTGCTCCCCCTAAGCCAGTAACCAAAGTAAGAAACCTGGGAGTCACCTTCGACGACGGCCTAAACTTCATGGACCATGCCAATAAAGTTGCCTCCACAGGCCACCATAAACTACGCATGATCCGAAAAATTAGTCCGTATCTTCCAGCGGCCGCCATTAAAACCTTGGTTAGTTCATTGGTTTTAACATCACTGGATTACTGCAATGGGCTTTTCTTAAACACCCAAATTAGAGTTATGAGAAAACTGCAGTCGATACAAAATGCGGCAGCACGCCTGCTTTTTGGAATTCCAAAGTTTGCGCCCATTTCGGACGCTATCACACGACTACACTGGTTGACGATCCAGAATAGGATCGAATTTAAGTCACTATGTATAGTCTACAAAGCACTAAACAGGCAAGGCCCGCATTTCTTAACAGAGCAACTGCTGCCATATCAACCTTCTCGTCAGCTTCGATCCTCCAATTGTAACCACTAAGTGGTTCCTCGCGCTAAAACAGTGTCATGGGGTGATCGTCGCTTTATGGTCGCCGCCCCTAAACTTTGGAACACCCTGCCCCAGGACATCAGAACTTGCTCTACACTCCTCCAGTTTCGTAAGAGACTTAAGACGTGGCTGTTCACCCAATAACTTTTAACAAGTAGGTAACCGGTTGGAGCATTTAGTATCGATCTGAAGTCTGCAAATTAACCAGCGCCAAGACGCCTACGGGTATTTGTCGCGCTTTATAAATGGCAATAAATAAATAAATAAATAAAATAAATGCCGGTCTTGCATGGGTGTGTTCTATTTCTCTCTATACTACATTAATCCTCTTCTGCTTGCTTTGACCCAGGAGCTACACTTTCCTAAAAAAGTTCTCACCACCATCATGAGAATATGGGATGCACTGGGTGCTAAAGCTGTTTGTCTTGCAGTACGTCACACACAGCATATAAATTCTGCAACTTGCGTTATCACGCCAGCTTCAGCATACGTTAGTTCTGCAGCGATAGACATTCGATAGCTCGACGATCCATCTTGTTTGGGTTGCTTGTGTGCCTTCGGCTTTCGATTCAAACCGGAAATGCCTGAAAGGCTGGCTGCCAATTAACATATGAGCCTGTGGAGTAGTGGAAGGGAGAGAGATAGAGCCGGTCGGGACACTTACAGGGAGAAAAATACAGCCGGTCGGAACACCGAGCCCCTGCAACTCGGTCATTAGAAAGGTTAGAATTGTGCTGGGAATTGGTCACTGTACACCTATTTTTTAGTGCTTTTCAGCTTGGGTATATATGAGCTTCTTCTTATCACTGTACAGAGGTTCATCAATTAGGTTGTTAGAGAAAATGTGCTGTTCAAACAGAGGAATTGTGGTGGCAAGTGTGCTGATATTTCTGAAGTAGCCTGTCTCTTCAGTAAAGGGATCAGTGGACACATTAAGCTAAGCATTGGTCCTTGTTGGAGAAGAAGCATTGACTGCATTAGATCTGCGACCACAGAGTTTCTAGACTGAACTAACACCCAACCTATACATTTCTAGTCATAACAACTACTATGATATCCCTAGGTATTGATGCCAGTGCAGCACCGCCTAATAAATTTGAGTGGGAGGATATGGGTAATGTAGGATGGAGTCATGACAGCCTGTGGGCTGTCTGTACAAATGCTTATATTTACATATTCAACCACCCAAAAAATTAACAAATAGAAGAGAAACGTTGTAACACAACTCTTCTGGTTTACTTATTGATGTAACAAACGGATCTTATTTTATGATAGTAGAGGGTTACACAGAATCCGCCCCTGAGATGCTTGTGTGGATTGGGATATAGTACTTTCTAGAGTTATTCAAATGTAATATGTTTATCGTTAGCGAAAAAAGCAAGACAGTTCATTGTCTGCAAATACTTAATGTAGGAGAGTAGGATCTGCTTCCTATGGTTACCCCCACTTTTTGCTGTGATTCACTGGTTTTTCGACTTTAGTCTGACTGTGGCCATGCTAATCAGGACCACAGCCCAGCTGTTCTCTCTCTAAATTGATACCATGTACTTTAGGTACATACCAGATTGGTTTCTCGGTGACCCTTGTGAGCCCCTGTATAGTGTACCGTAGGTACCCAGGGCATAGGTGTGCATCCAAGGCCTACCAGGGGCTGCAGCATGTATTATGCCACCCCTGGGAAGCCTTCCAAAATGGCACCACAGATTTTCACTTGCAGCCTGGGTAAGGTGGTGTAAGCACCTCCTATTTAGCTTAGTATCCCTATATCTACATTTTTTACCTGTTTTAAACCACTAACTGAAGGCCATATTCCAAATATCGTTTCCACAATTAAAACTGGATCCATGTTGGATCCTTGTCCATTCTCGGTTCTCCCTCCGGTGATGGATTCAATCATACCTGTTCTGACGCAAGTATGTAATTCAATCTTGTGCTCTGGGACATATCCTCAGTCCTTAAAATCCACATTGCTCAAACCACTTCTAAAGAAACCTGGGCTGGAGAAGACCGAGTTAAAAAACTACCGGCCAATTGCCAGCTTGCCTTTTATAGCAAAAGTGGTGGAAAAGGCCATGAATATGCAATTATCAGAGCACATTGAGACACATAGACTGCTGGACGATACTCAGCTCAGATTTCGGAAATACCATGGTACCGAAACCGCTCTAATTAAAGCCTCTGATCATGTGCGACTAATAAGAGACCAGGGTGGGACAGGAGTTTGGGTACTGCTGGATCTCTCAGCCGTTTTCGACACGGTCGACCACAAGATCTTGGTCGATCGTGTCGAAAAGATGGGCATTTGCCTCACGGCAAGAGACCTCCTCGCCTCATTTCTCTCTGATAGAACCCAGGCCGTCACCCTTGGACCTTACCAATCTGCCAAGCTGACGCTGCCATGTGGGGTACCTCAAGGCTCATCCCTGAGTCCGACACTATTCAATATCTATGTGTCGGACCTTGCCAATGTCATCAAAGCACACGGGATGAGCCTAACCTCATACGCAGACGACACGCAATTGGTTATGGCCATTAAGGGTGACGGAGGGGAAGTTGCCCAACGCTTCCAAAATGGACTGACAGAGATAGGAGAGTGGATGGCAATAAATTGCCTGAAACTCAACTCAGAAAAAACTGAGGTTGTGATTTTTGGACCTCTCTCACCGAACTGGTCTGCTGTCTGGTGGCCTTCCACATTTGGTGCTCCCCCTAAGCCAGTAACCAAAGTAAGAAACCTGGGAGTCACCTTCGACGACGGCCTAAACTTCATGGACCATGCCAATAAAGTTGCCTCCACAGCCCACCATAAACTACGCATGATCCGAAAAATTAGTCCGTATCTTCCAGCGGCCGCCATTAAAACCTTGGTTAGTTCATTGGTTTTAACATCACTGGATTACTGCAATGGGCTTTTCTTAAACACCCAAATTAGAGTTATGAGAAAACTGCAGTCGATACAAAATGCGGCAGCACGCCTGCTTTTTGGAATTCCAAAGTTTGCGCCCATTTCGGACGCTATCACACGACTACACTGGTTGACGATCCAGAATAGGATCGAATTTAAGTCACTATGTATAGTCTACAAAGCACTAAACAGGCAAGGCCCGCATTTCTTAACAGAGCAACTGCTGCCATATCAACCTTCTCGTCAGCTTCGATCCTCCAATTGTAACCACTAAGTGGTTCCTCGCGCTAAAACAGTGTCATGGGGTGATCGTCGCTTTATGGTCGCCGCCCCTAAACTTTGGAACACCCTGCCCCAGGACATCAGAACTTGCTCTACACTCCTCCAGTTTCGTAAGAGACTTAAGACGTGGCTGTTCACCCAATAACTTTTAACAAGTAGGTAACCGGTTGGAGCATTTAGTATCGATCTGAAGTCTGCAAATTAACCAGCGCCAAGACGCCTACGGGTATTTGTCGCGCTTTATAAATGGCAATAAATAAATAAATAAATAAAATAAATGCCGGTCTTGCATGGGTGTGTTCTATTTCTCTCTATACTACATTAATCCTCTTCTGCTTGCTTTGACCCAGGAGCTACACTTTCCTAAAAAAGTTCTCACCACCATCATGAGAATATGGGATGCACTGGGTGCTAAAGCTGTTTGTCTTGCAGTACGTCACACACAGCATATAAATTCTGCAACTTGCGTTATCACGCCAGCTTCAGCATACGTTAGTTCTGCAGCGATAGACATTCGATAGCTCGACGATCCATCTTGTTTGGGTTGCTTGTGTGCCTTCGGCTTTCGATTCAAACCGGAAATGCCTGAAAGGCTGGCTGCCAATTAACATATGAGCCTGTGGAGTAGTGGAAGGGAGAGAGATAGAGCCGGTCGGGACACTTACAGGGAGAAAAATACAGCCGGTCGGAACACCGAGCCCCTGCAACTCGGTCATTAGAAAGGTTAGAATTGTGCTGGGAATTGGTCACTGTACACCTATTTTTTAGTGCTTTTCAGCTTGGGTATATATGAGCTTCTTCTTATCACTGTACAGAGGTTCATCAATTAGGTTGTTAGAGAAAATGTGCTGTTCAAACAGAGGAATTGTGGTGGCAAGTGTGCTGATATTTCTGAAGTAGCCTGTCTCTTCAGTAAAGGGATCAGTGGACACATTAAGCTAAGCATTGGTCCTTGTTGGAGAAGAAGCATTGACTGCATTAGATCTGCGACCACAGAGTTTCTAGACTGAACTAACACCCAACCTATACATTTCTAGTCGTAACAACTACTATGATATCCCTAGGTATTGATGCCAGTGCAGCACCGCCTAATAAATTTGAGTGGGAGGATATGGGTAATGTAGGATGGAGTCATGACAGCCTGTGGGCTGTCTGTACAAATGCTTATATTTACATATTCAACCACCCAAAAAATTAACAAATAGAAGAGAAACGTTGTAACACAACTCTTCTGGTTTACTTATTGATGTAACAAACGGATCTTATTTTATGATAGTAGAGGGTTACACAGAATCCGCCCCTGAGATGCTTGTGTGGATTGGGATATAGTACTTTCTAGAGTTATTCAAATGTAATATGTTTATCGTTAGCGAAAAAAGCAAGACAGTTCATTGTCTGCAAATACTTAATGTAGGAGAGTAGGATCTGCTTCCTATGGTTACCCCCACTTTTTGCTGTGATTCACTGGTTTTTCGACTTTAGTCTGACTGTGGCCATGCTAATCAGGACCACAGCCCAGCTGTTCTCTCTCTAAATTGATACCATGTACTTTAGGTACATACCAGATTGGTTTCTCGGTGACCCTTGTGAGCCCCTGTATAGTGTACCGTAGGTACCCAGGGCATAGGTGTGCAGGCCTACCAGGGGCTGCAGCATGTATTATGCCACCCCTGGGAAGCCTTTCAAAATGGCACCACAGGTTTGCACTTGCAGCCTGGGTAAGGTGGTGTAAGCACCTCCTATTTAGCTTAGTATCTATATATATATATATATATATATATATATATATATATATATATATATAGAGACACACATTAACCTATATTCACTCCTATGGCAAGCCTTGACAATCCAGAAGGCAGAGTGCTTGGTTTTATGTGAGAGGGTGCTCTAGCATGGGCTGAGCCCCTCTGCAGCTTTCAGAACCATCTCCTTATAGCTGCTCTATGATATATCCATATCGTATACTCTTAAGTGCATTATAATCCTCGTGGTTAATGTTAACTTTGGTTTGGCTTTATCAAAACATGTTGTGTTTGGTGTCAAACACTTTGGAATACTACCACCCTGCCAGTTCTGGTGCGGGGGTAGCATTCCACCCTTTTAGAGGGAGAAGACAGTTACACACTTACTTACCTGGTAAATGTTTAAAAGAGCCTCAGCATCACAAAAGGGATGCTGCTGCCACAGACACGAGTCTGACCTCCTGCTGCTGGATGAAACTCCAGCAGGGGAGGCCTGGACAATAGGTTTCCTGTCCAGGGAGGTGCCAGCACCTCCCCAGGCAGACTTTAGTGTATTGGAGCTGGGAGGGCTGCATTCAGTGAATGCTTTTTAGACACTGCCTGGGGCACACAAGGTGCTCCATGCATTTCCCAGTTCAAACCGGTTGCTGGGGCACTCAGCCCCAGCTCTGGCATGAAATTGGACAAAGGAGAAGGGGTGTAACCACCCCCACCCCAGGTCCTCCCATAGGTGGGACCCTAGAGTTAGTCCAACCCCTAAACTTAGAATAAGTATAGGAACCCTGTCACTAGGACTTTAGATTACCCTGGAAGAAACTCTGATACATAAATATTGGACCTTCGACATTCCATATCAACTAGAAGATGGAAGAAATCTCCCTTGAGTGCAAGCAGTGACCTCCCTATTCAAACAGGCACCAAAGAAGCATCTTGCTGGTCTGCATTTTTGAGGCTCCCGCCGGATCCCGAAGAATCTGCGACACAGGACATAGACCTACAGACATCTCCAAGGCTGCCACGAGTCCCCAGCAAAGCTGAGACCTGTAGTTATCACGAGACGTGGGACCGGAACTCCTGGCCATCCTGCAATTTTGCAAGTGCACCTACTTCCTGAAGTTTCCTGAAGTTGTGCATTGAGGGTATTTGAAGCCCCTGCCTTGAGCACCTTTTGCACTGCAGCTCAGAGACCTACACTCCACGAGTTTTCCCTGGGCCCGCTTTTTGCATTTCCGCTTGAGGCTCCTTCGCAATCCCTAGTACGTTGGCTAGTGGGTCCCCTCAAAGGACAATGCTTTGTTTCTTGAGCTTCCCTGGTTGCTCCAGAAGTGCTCTGACTCCCCTCCAAAGGGTGAGTCCCTCAGACCTTGCTGGTCTGCACCGAAGCCAATCTTGTCATCTTGCGTGGGTTGTGTGGGTTGCTGTTCCCAAGGCTTGTTGGGTCCAATCCGGATACCACCACTGCAGCACTCGACATCCTTTGCGGAAAAGCTCAAATCCAGCTCCTGGTTGTCGTCAACACCTCCTGGACCCCGTGGCTGAAGAGTCAAGCTTCACCTCCTTCACTTGAAAGCACCGACATCGGCCGGCATCTTCTTGTTGCCATCCTGGTCACTGGCTTGTGACCCAGACTCTGTCCCCTCTGCTTTCAGGTTCTTCAGATCTCCAATCCACCCTTGGATCTACCCGGACACTTTTTCTCTGGTCGCTTGCAGCACTTGTTCGCAGCTCTCCATTGGAATCGACGACAAAACCCCGACACGAAAAGACACCTATGCACCCGGCTTCCCTGGGTGAGGTAACACGAGTACTACGGTGCTCCTGTGGGTCTTGACTCTCGAAGTGTCTAAGTCTAAAAGGGTTCCATCGTAGTTCACCCCTAAGTGTCCTTATTCTTTAAAATTGTAACTCTGATTTCCTCCATAGAAGTCAATGGTGATTTCCAGCTGTGTTTAGACACTGCACGCGTCCCCCGTGGGTCCCCTGCGTTCCTATCTTGGGTGGTTCCTGGTTGCCCCAGCGGTTCTACAAACCCTAGGCCTTGTCTCTATGCTCTACGTGGTTCTTATACCACTTTCTTAGTATGTGGTTTGTGAGGCCCCCAGGTCAAAACGTATACTGTGCAATTTACTGTGTGCTAAATTAACTCCTTGTATTCTACTTTGACCTCTTGCCTCATAAAGAGACTAGGGGGTTGTGTTTAGAATAAATACACATGTTTTATTATATATACCTTGTGTGGTGCACTTTCATTTGATCATTCGAGAGATTATAGACTTGGTAAAACAAGCTGCTTTACTTTCCTCCAAGTCTTAGCCTGAAGGCTGCTCTCCACAGCTACCACTAGGATAGCTTTCTATAAGGTTGACTTTAAACCTACCATCAATAAGGGTCATTTGGACTGGTGCAAGGTGGCCACTAGAATAGTGGACATCATATGCCAGGCCAACTTCTCACACTTAACTATAGAGAGTTTGACTATGACGCTTTAAACAAAAAAAATCTGCAGTTGAACCGCGCAACTGTGTGTACTTCATAGAGTCATATGCTCTTTATTATCGTTTAATACTCTGTTACACATCGTCCGTAGTAGATTGGGATAAAAAATATGTATACAAAACTATGCATTTTGGGTATAATGCTGCATTTCTTAAGTAGTGGAGATTATTTTACGCGTTTAAAAAAGCACAGTTGCTGACTGGCTACAGGAGAGGCATGGCATCCAATATCTTTGTCCACTAATGCAAAATTAACAATTGATGGACAGAATGCAGAACAATGTCATACATTCACCCCAGTACAGAGAGCTGAGCCTAAATCCATCGTTTTTTTGCTCACCATGCCATTCCAGTTTGAACCCAGTCATATGCAAATCAGTCTGGACCCTGCGCCCAATGGGAACAGTCCATACCGAACTGCCAAGCCAGGTCCTCCCGGGACTGGAAACAAGCATCCTAGAACCGGTTTCGGGGTTTAACCCCTCTTCAGCCAGGATAGCTTGATTCCCTTTGGTATCGCTTTGTTCGCCCTAAAGTTGGCAGGGTATGCCCAGACGTGGGTCCCTTACTCACGTTGCCACTGAATTCAAGCTAGCCCGACTGATGACGGCTGATTAGCCAGAAACCGGTACCAGGATGCTTGTTACCGGTCCAGGAAATATATGGCTTGGCTGTTCAGGCTGGACTGTTCCCATGAGGCACAGGGCCAGACTGTTTTGCATATGGCCAGGTATAAACTTGGGTGGCGGAGTAAGCTAAAGAATGATGATTTATTAAACCCAGATCAGTTGACTGGGGGTGACTGTTTGATTTGCTCAAACGCTCTGTCCATCATCCCCTTTGGTATCATCTTTGTCCACTAAGACCGTTCAAAAGCAGCCTTAGACCTTAGTTAGTACACATTTTCATTATAGCTAGGCTCAGTATTTTCGCATACATTGAGTGAGCTTTGCATTATTGAGGGGCAGTTTTGATACTTCTCAACATTTGTGGTTACACTACATGATCCAGACCCCCTTGATTAATGACCTTTGCTTTGCTACTCCCTTATGTTGGATTAAGTTCACTAGCATTTTATACCCTTTTGTGGAAAAGTGAACAAATTTGACATATTTATGACCCGGTGATACCAGCTATTTGGCAATTATCTGTACGTTCAACTATGGTTTCTGGCTTGCAAAATGATGACAAAATAAAGAGAGTTTTATTTGCTCAAGTGGAATATTTCCTAGGGTTTAGGGTGAATCAGGCCTGTGCTGATAATAGTGTAGTGGTAACTATTAAGTTGATAATAAATTCCACATAAATGTGATGAAGTTATATTGAAGAAAACATATATCTGTGCCTTTTGAGATGTGTAAGATTTACATCTGATTTTTAATTGCAATAGACTGTTAAACATGGTAATTGTTTTAGTTTTAAGCACAAAACTATGTTACTAATTTTAATTTATAAAATCATGGATACCCTCTCGTAAAATTATACCAATCACAGGAAGATCACACTGTATCTGTGTCACTGCTGGGTTGGGGGTCCTTCACCCATCTCACGCTACTATCTGTGTCTCAGCTGCTTTTCGACTTGCACGTATTGTACTCTTATAACAATACTATATTCGGCTACTCAGTGCACTTCTGTTCAGCAAAATAGCTGTGTGCCTGTTATTCCTTATTGCTTACGTTTTTAACCGCTGTAATACCTAGTGTTTGTGCTCCCTAGCTCAATAGTATGCTTTTTAATCAATCTTCTAGGAAATATGTAATGGTCCTCCAGTATTATTATTTGTATGACTCACCTGCTTGGTGTTACATTGTTATCTACATAAACCTTTTTTGGACCTGTTTCTGCTCATTATATTCCAAATATTAATAATTAGTGAAGTTTACTTATCATTAGGATTCACAGGTGAGGTTTTGCTAACAATTAATTTCTTAAAACCTACACTCAATTGCTTCCCGTTCTAGTAAACACTTATTATTTTGTTTTCACAGGGGAGTGAAGAGATGTCCTGACGGCATATTAACATCAAGAACAAACAAGCATTTGCAATGCAATAGGTCTCGCATTAGGGAAGTTTGAGCTATTGGTATTGTAAATGACAACTTTTTTTATTTATGTGTTGGTTTTGAAAGTGGATAAATTAATAGCATTGTTGTTTACAATGCCAATAGCTTAAACTTTCGCAAATGTGACACCTATAGCATTTGTAATGCAATATGTGTTGTGTTGAGAGTGAGTGAGTCAGTGGTTGAGAGTGAGTGGGAGAGTCAGTCAGGGAGTGGGAGAGTCAGTCAGGGAGTGGGAGAGTCAGTCAGGGAGTGGGAGAGTCAGTCAGGGAGTGGGAGAGAGTCAGGGAGTGGGAGAGTCAGTCAGGGAGTGGGAGAGTCAGTCAGGGAGTGGGAGAGTGAGTCAGGGAGTGGGAGAGTGAGTCAGGGAGTGGGAGAGTGAGTCAGGGAGTGGGAGAGTGAGTCAGGGTGTGGGAGAGTGAGTCAGGGAGTGGGAGAGTCTGTCAGTGAGAGTCTGTCAGTGAGAGTCTGTTAGTGAGAGTCTGTCAGTGAGAGTCTGTCAGTGAGAGTCAACGGTATGCTGTGTACAGTGTGGTAAGTGTGGACCCGTGCCTGCAGCAGAGAGCGCTCCTGCGCACCGCCATGTTTGCAAGCCCTTGCCACTGATGTTTTAACCACACAGCCCCCAAATAAGCCGCCTTATATTCATAACATGCTACACCTCCGAGGGGCAGGAAGATGGTAGGAGTAGATTTCTACAAGTCCTGGTTCACGTGATTAGCGAATTAATTAATTCAGCACGTCCCTTAAGAAACAGGGCGTCGTCATCAATCTACCAAGCAAAAAGGACTATATCAGACTTGATACTCGAGGAGATCCCAAGAATATAATATACAAAGGGTTAGCAGTCTCTATTCTTGGCACTGCTGTCTCTTTCAGAGCAGCATCTTGGTACGTAAAGATGTTTTACTTAGGATAGGAGGCAGAGACAGCGCTTCGCGTAAAAGATAATGTAACACATTCCACAGTCTAATAAAAGGTAGTGATTGTTAGAGGGCACCGGTGTGGTTCGTGCAGCAGGCAACATGCACACAGCTTTGACTCTGTGTGAGTTGCCCAGGGGCCTACTAGTCAGGCACAATAGTCACAGGTCCTGAGAAGAGTATGCACTGGCAAAGGGTAACACCTGTACCTTTGCCCCAACTTTCCATTCTACACTGGAGACTACAGCACCAACTCCAGATGCTGATGCGTTGATTCTCACAAGCAGTTTAGCCACTGCTGTTTGCTGGAAGGCGTAGCCCAAGTCGCTACCTGCACAGGACCATACCCCCCTTGCTTCTTTACCAGGAGCTATAAGCGAGTTCGGGAAAGCGGAACTGCACGTTCCCGCAGCCGCTTTAACAGTGCAGCTGGCTGAATAAATGGGCCTGTGTAAACCCAACTCTCACGGTCTATTATCAGCTGACAGTTAAGCTTCATCAACAGCAAAGTGCACACAAAACCTCCTGCCTCAGACTGAAACACTCCATGGCCCACAATGCATCCTTAAAGGGCCAGTGCGTGCCCGCAGTAAACTCTGTCTTACCTGGGAAGGGGGAGGTGCATGGCAGCCTCGGGGGCAGAGCGGGTTTGTCCGTGGTTGCCCATGGTGGAGGAAGAGCCCCTTCTCCTGCGACAGACCCCGGCACAGCCTCTTTCCTGCCTCCACTAACGGGAACTACACAGAAGGAAGCGGGGCCGCGCGCGACCATCACATGACTTGGGGGCACGCCCGCAGGGGGACAGCAGCAGCCTGAGAAGGGCTGCGCGCGAGCCGGAAGATAGGGTGATTGGGGTCTGCCCGAGCCGGGGGATAGGATGGGCGATGGGATTGGGGTCTTGCGGATTTAGTGGGGACACTTAGGTGGTGAATGCCGCATGGTGCGGCCCAAGCAATATTTCAGAAAAGGGGGTGGTGATGAACAGAGTGTCTGAATTAAGCAGACCACTCTTACCCAGTCCAAAGATCAGGGCTTGATCCATCACCGTTATTTAGCTCACTGCCCCATCCCAGCTCAGAACCTGGCTATATGCAAATTAGTCTGTCCCTGGCCCAGTGCATCATGGGAACAGGGCAGACCAAACTACCAAGCCAATTCTTCACCAGAAAGGATACAAGCTACCGGGGACCGGTTTCTGGCATTTCAGCCTCGTCGGCCCGGCTTGCTTGAATCCTGATGGAGCAGTGAGCAAGGGACTCATGTCTGAGTATACCCTGCCACACCTATAGTGGCCAAAAACGATTCAGAAAAGGGGGTGGTGATGAACAGAGTGTCTGAATTAAGCAGACCACTCTTACCCAGTCCAAAGATCAGGGCTTGATCCATCACCGGTATTTAGCTCACTGCCCCATCCCAGCTCAGAACCTGGCTATATGCAAATTAGTCTGTCCCTGGCCCAGTGCATCATGGGAACAGGGCAGACCAAACTACCAAGCCAATTCTTCACCAGAAAGGATACAAGCTACCGGGGACCGGTTTCTGGCATTTCAGCCTCGTCGGCCCGGCTTGCTTGAATCCTGATGGAGCAGTGAGCAAGGGACTCATGTCTGAGTATACCCTGCCACACCTATAGTGGCCAAAAACGATTCAGAAAAGGGGGTGGTGATGAACAGAGTGTCTGAATTAAGCAGACCACTCTTACCCAGTCCAAAGATCAGGGCTTGATCCATCACCGTTATTTAGCTCACTGCCCCATCCCAGCTCAGAACCTGGCTATTTGCAAATTAGTCTGTCCCTGGCCCAGTGCATCATGGGAACAGGGCAGACCAAACTACCAAGCCAATTCTTCACCAGAAAGGATACAAGCTACCGGGGACCGGTTTCTGGCATTTCAGCCTCGTCGGCCCGGCTTGCTTGAATCCTGATGGAGCAGTGAGCAAGGGACTCATGTCTGAGTATACCCTGCCACACCTATAGTGGCCAAAAACGATTCAGAAAAGGGGGTGGTGATGAACAGAGTGTCTGAATTAAGCAGACCACTCTTACCCAGTCCAAAGATCAGGGCTTGATCCATCACCGTTATTTAGCTCACTGCCCCATCCCAGCTCAGAACCTGGCTATATGCAAATTAGTCTGTCCCTGGCCCAGTGCATCATGGGAACAGGGCAGACCAAACTACCAAGCCAATTCTTCACCAGAAAGGATACAAGCTACCGGGGACCGGTTTCTGGCATTTCAGCCTCGTCGGCCCGGCTTGCTTGAATCCTGATGGAGCAGTGAGCAAGGGACTCATGTCTGAGTATGCCCTGCCACACCTATAGTGGCCAAAAACGATTCAGAAAAGGGGGTGGTGATGAACAGAGTGTCTGAATTAAGCAGACCACTCTTACCCAGTCCAAAGATCAGGGCTTGATCCATCACCGTTATTTAGCTCACTGCCCCATCCCAGCTCAGAACCTGGCTATATGCAAATTAGTCTGTCCCTGGCCCAGTGCATCATGGGAACAGGGCAGACCAAACTACCAAGCCAATTCTTCACCAGAAAGGATACAAGCTACCGGGGACCGGTTTCTGGCATTTCAGCCTCGTCGGCCCGGCTTGCTTGAATCCTGATGGAGCAGTGAGCAAGGGACTCATGTCTGAGTATACCCTGCCACACCTATAGTGGCCAAAAACGATTCAGAAAAGGGGGTGGTGATGAACAGAGTGTCTGAATTAAGCAGACCACTCTTACCCAGTCCAAAGATCAGGGCTTGATCCATCACCGTTATTTAGCTCACTGCCCCATCCCAGCTCAGAACCTGGCTATATGCAAATTAGTCTGTCCCTGGCCCAGTGCATCATGGGAACAGGGCAGACCAAACTACCAAGCCAATTCTTCACCAGAAAGGATACAAGCTACCGGGGACCGGTTTCTGGCATTTCAGCCTCGTCGGCCCGGCTTGCTTGAATCCTGATGGAGCAGTGAGCAAGGGACTCATGTCTGAGTATGCCCTGCCACACCTATAGTTGCCAAAAACGATTCAGAAAAGGGGGTGGTGATGAACAGAGTGTCTGAATTAAGCAGACCACTCTTACCCAGTCCAAAGATCAGGGCTTGATCCATCACCGTTATTTAGCTCACTGCCCCATCCCAGCTCAGAACCTGGCTATATGCAAATTAGTCTGTCCCTGGCCCAGTGCATCATGGGAACAGGGCAGACCAAACTACCAAGCCAATTCTTCACCAGAAAGGATACAAGCTACCGGGGACCGGTTTCTGGCATTTCAGCCTCGTCGGCCCGGCTTGCTTGAATCCTGATGGAGCAGTGAGCAAGGGACTCATGTCTGAGTATGCGTGGAAGGGTATACTCAGATGTGAGTCCCTTGCTCATTGCACCATCAGGATTCAAGCAAGCCGGGCCGACGACGCCTGAAATGGCAGAAACCGGTCCCCGGAAGCTTGTTTCCTTCCCAGTATAAGAATTGGCTTGGTAGTTTGGTTTGCCCTGTTCCCATCATGCACTGGGACAGGAACAGACTAATTTGCATATAGCCGAGTTCTGAGCTGGGATGGTGGAGTGAGCTAAAAAACGGTGATGGATCAAGCCCTGATCTTTGGACTGGGTAAGAGTGGTCTGCTTAATTCAGGCACTCTGTTCATCACCACCCCCTTTTCTGAATCATTTTGTCCACCATATGCCTGGAAGGGTATACTCAGATGTGAGTCCCTTGCTCATTGCACCATCAGGATTCAAGCAAGCCGGGCCGACGACGCCTGAAATGGCAGAAACCGGTCCCCGGAAGCTTGTTTCCTTCCCAGTATAAGAATTGGCTTGGTAGTTTGGTTTGCCCTGTTCCCATCATGCACTGGGACAGGAACAGACTAATTTGCATATAGCCGAGTTCTGAGCTGGGATGGTGCAGTGAGCTAAAAAACGGTGATGGATCAAGCCCTGATCTTTGGACTGGGTAAGAGTGGTCTGCTTAATTCAGGCACTCTGTTCATCACCACCCCCTTTTCTGAATCATTTTGTCCACCACATGCGTGGAAGGGTATACTCGGATGTGAGTCCCTTGCTCATTGCACCATCAGGATTCAAGCAAGCCGGGCCGACGACGCCTGAAATGGCAGAAACCGGTCCCCGGAAGCTTGTTTCCTTCCCAGTATAAGAATTGGCTTGGTAGTTTTGTTTGCCCTGTTCCCATCATGCACTGGGACAGGAACAGACTAATTTGCATATAGCCGAGTTCTGAGCTGGGATGGTGCAGTGAGCTAAAAAACGGTGATGGATCAAGCCCTGATCTTTGGACTGGGTAAGAGTGGTCTGCTTAATTCAGGCACTCTGTTCATCACCACCCCCTTTTCTGAATCATTTTGTCCACCATATGCGTGGAAGGGTATACTCAGATGTGAGTCCCTTGCTCATTGCACCATCAGGATTCAAGCAAGCCGGGCCGACGACGCCTGAAATGGCAGAAACCGGTCCCCGGAAGCTTGTTTCCTTCCCAGTATAAGAATTGGCTTGGTAGTTTGGTTTGCCCTGTTCCCATCATGCACTGGGACAGGAACAGACTAATTTGCATATAGCCGAGTTCTGAGCTGGGATGGTGCAGTGAGCTAAAAAACGGTGATGGATCAAGCCCTGATCTTTGGACTGGGTAAGAGTGGTCTGCTTAATTCAGGCACTCTGTTCATCACCACCCCCTTTTCTGAATCATTTTGTCCACCATATGCGTGGAAGGGTATACTCAGATGTGAGTCCCTTGCTCATTGCACCATCAGGATTCAAGCAAGCCGGGCCGACGACGCCTGAAATGGCAGAAACCGGTCCCCGGAAGCTTGTTTCCTTCCCATATAAGAATTGGCTTGGTAGTTTGGTTTGCCCTGTTCCCATCATGCACTGGGACAGGAACAGACTAATTTGCATATAGCCGAGTTCTGAGCTGGGATGGTGCAGTGAGCTAAAAAACGGTGATGGATCAAGCCCTGATCTTTGGACTGGGTAAGAGTGGTCTGCTTAATTCAGGCACTCTGTTCATCACCACCCCCTTTTCTGAATCATTTTGTCCACCATATGCGTGGAAGGGTATACTCAGATGTGAGTCCCTTGCTCATTGCACCATCAGGATTCAAGCCGGGCCGACGACGCCTGAAATGGCAGAAACCGGTCCCCGGAAGCTTGTTTCCTTCCCAGTATAAGAATTGGCTTGGTAGTTTGGTTTGCCCTGTTCCCATCATGCACTGGGACAGGAACAGACTAATTTGCATATAGCCGAGTTCTGAGCTGGGATGGTGCAGTGAGCTAAAAAACGGTGATGGATCAAGCCCTGATCTTTGGACTGGGTAAGAGTGGTCTGCTTAATTCAGGCACTCTGTTCATCACCACCCCCTTTTCTGAATCATTTTGTCCACCATATGCGTGGAAGGGTGTACTCAGATGTGAGTCTCTTGCTCATTGCACCATCAGGATTCAAGCAAGCCGGGCCGACGACGCCTGAAATGGCAGAAACCGGTCCCCGGAAGCTTGTTTCCTTCCCAGTATAAGAATTGGCTTGGTAGTTTGGTTTGCCCTGTTCCCATCATGCACTGGGACAGGAACAGACTAATTTGCATATAGCCGAGTTCTGAGCTGGGATGGTGCAGTGAGCTAAAAAACGGTGATGGATCAAGCCCTGATCTTTGGACTGGGTAAGAGTGGTCTGCTTAATTCAGGCACTCTGTTCATCACCACCCCCTTTTCTGAATCATTTTGTCCACCATATGCGTGGAAGGGTATACTCAGATGTGAGTCCCTTGCTCATTGCACCATCAGGATTCAAGCAAGCCGGGCCGACGACGCCTGAAATGGCAGAAACCGGTCCCCGGAAGCTTGTTTCCTTCCCAGTATAAGAATTGGCTTGGTAGTTTGGTTTGCCCTGTTCCCATCATGCACTGGGACAGGAACAAACTAATTTGCATATAGCCGAGTTCTGAGCTGGGATGGTGCAGTGAGCTAAAAAACGGTGATGGATCAAGCCCTGATCTTTGGACTGGGTAAGAGTGGTCTGCTTAATTCAGGCACTCTGTTCATCACCACCCCCTTTTCTGAATCATTTTGTCCACCATATGCGTGGAAGGGTATACTCAGATGTGAGTCCCTTGCTCATTGCACCATCAGGATTCAAGCAAGCCGGGCCGACGACGCCTGAAATGGCAGAAACCGGTCCCCGGAAGCTTGTTTCCTTCCCAGTATAAGAATTGGCTTGGTAGTTTGGTTTGCCCTGTTCCCATCATGCACTGGGACAGGAACAGACTAATTTGCATATAGCCGAGTTCTGAGCTGGGATGGTGCAGTGAGCTAAAAAACGGTGATGGATCAAGCCCTGATCTTTGGACTGGGTAAGAGTGGTCTGCTTAATTCAGGCACTCTGTTCTTCACCACCCCCTTTTCTGAATCATTTTGTCCACCATATGCGTGGAAGGGTATACTCAGATGTGAGTCCCTTGCTCATTGCACCATCAGGATTCAAGCAAGCCGGGCCGACGACGCCTGAAATGGCAGAAACCGGTCCCCGGAAGCTTGTTTCCTTCCCAGTATAAGAATTGGCTTGGTAGTTTGGTTTGCCCTGTTCCCATCATGCACTGGGACAGGAACAGACTAATTTGCATATAGCCGAGTTCTGAGCTGGGATGGTGCAGTGAGCTAAAAAACGGTGATGGATCAAGCCCTGATCTTTGGACTGGGTAAGAGTGGTCTGCTTAATTCAGGCACTCTGTTCATCACCACCCCCTTTTCTGAATCAAGCAATATTTCAGGCGGGGCTCCTGTGAGCAAGACGGAGCCCCGCTTGTTGCTGCAGTGACCAGCTGACGTCGGAGAACAGCCGAGGAGCAGCACAAGTCCCCACAAGTGCTGGTAAGTGGGCTGAAGCATGCTGTACATGGAAAGCGCGTGGCACTTGGAGCTCATGTGCGCATTAAAAAAAAGTTATATTGCATGTGGCTTGCTGTACATTAAAGCGCATTTATAAATAATGAGCATGTTAATTACGAGGCAGCTGGCAAATAATAATTTAAAGCCTGCTTTGGAAATAATGCTAACAGCGAGCATGTTATTTAAAAGCATGATTTACAGATAATGGTCACAGCAAGCGTGTTCATTCAAAGCCAGCCTCGGGAAAACGAAACTAATGAAAAGCGAAACTGACACTGCACACACAGCAAGCAGCGCGCTCCCGCGGTGAAATCTGACAATGAACAGGCGCGCGTCTGACTGCTGTCCACATTCCCAAATACGGGTAACATTAGTTGTCTTGCTGACAGCAATCAATGCTTTCACATTGAATGCTAGGTCAGCTCGACCTAAAAAAGCATTATTTTAATAAACAATGCTCATAACTTTGTTCACCCTCCCTTCCACATCGCTCATAAAAATGCAGGTTAAATCGCAAACAAAAACACCTTTGCATCCTTCACAGCACACAGGCTAGCACTGTTATAATACAGTTAATAAATAAAATGATACTCCACTCATACTGACAAGTTTTATCACGTAGGAAACCTACACAACAAAAAAAAACGGCAGAATAAGCACTCCACTGCAAACAAAAACTCCTAATTACAAACATTATTTACCATTGCATTGGTCACAGTGGGGGCAGGAAGGTAGCCTCGGCAGTAATGAGCTGTAAATCACTGCAGCTTTGCTTTGCTACTTGCAAGTGGCGTCCTCACTAAATGAGGGGTGAATCGCGGCAGCAGCAGGGCCATCAGAGGTGGCAGTTTACGCGCCATGCTAAGACTGATGGCCCTTTCAGTGTCTCTTTGAGGCCCCCAGACTCAGAGGGGAAATCAACATTGGGTCACTGGACTCTAAAGGCTAAACTATGGGAGGCCTTTAAGGCCTACGCACAAGGGGTATGCATTTCGAAGGACGCTGGGGTGCTGAGGGCTCTGCGGCATACTCAAACAGATTTAAACGGGCAGTACAGATGATAAACTTCCACATGGCCGTGGAGCTAGAGGCACATTTTTTCGGGAAATATGCAGTTGCTAGTCGTTATGGGGAGGGTGAGAGACCTGGTAGGACGCTTGCCAGATTGATGCAACAAAGTCGTAGGCCCACTTATGTAGCTGAACTTCGCGGGGATGAGGGTGAGCGGATAACCGGCAATGTAGGGGTGTTGAGAGAGGTACTTAAGTACTATATCACCTTGTACACTTCTGGGACTACCAATCACCCCTCTGCCTATGATGACTATCTCGATGAAATTTCACTTACTTTGATGAATAAAGCCCACCAAGAATTTCTGGGTCTAAGGCGCCTGGGCTAGACGGCTTTACGGGCAGTTTTTATACAAAATATAGGAACTTGCTGGTCCCCCATCTTATCGATATGTATCAGGAGGCCATTGAAATTGGAGTGCTGCCGCCCACCTTGAGAGAGGCTGTTATAATACTGTTGCCAAAGCCTGGGAAGGATGCATTGAGATGTGGCTCTTACCGGCCACTTTCGCTCCTGAACTTTGATAATAAAATCCCGGTCAAGGTAATAGCAACAAGACTTGCTCTCATTGTAGAGAAACTGATCTCTCCAGCAGTCAGGGTTTATCCTGCAGAAGTCCACCGCCCTCAATATCCGTACCCTGTTTGCCACACTAAATAGAATTTTGCCATCGTTCCCTGCTGCCGCTGTCCTTGACGCTGAGGAGGTGTTTGATTCTCTTGAGGACCCCTTTTTGTTTGCCACCATGGCTAGGTTAGGAATGCCAGAACACTTCTTGGCAGTGGTTCGGCTATTGTATACCCTACCTACGGCACTTATCTGATGGAATGGTACACTGACCAAGGTGCTTCCACTTACCTGGGGTTCCCTGTCTACCCTTTTATTTGTTTTGGTGCTGGAACCTCTGGTGCGCCAGTTGTTAGAGAGGCATAGCCACAGGGGGTTACAGGTGAACACTGGACCCCTGCTCCTTACTCTCTACGCAGACCATATTAGCCTCTATGTGGGGCACCCGGATGACAATTTATCACCATTGCTTCATGAGGTGACGAGGCATGGCGCCAAATAGTGCCTGCATATTAATTGGGAGAAATCAGAGGTGCTCTAATTGACGGAGGCAGCCTGCCGCAAACTGGTGGACTACCCCTTGGCCTGGTGTGATGACGCTGTGAAAAATCTTGGAGTCCACATACATAGAGACAAGGACCGCATCTTACAGTTAAACTATCGTCCGGCCGTAGAGATGTTGGAACGCAACATCGAAATTTGGTTGCGACTGCCTCTGTCGATGGCGGGTAGGATAGCTATAATTAAGATGGTGGTCCTGCCGCAGTTTCTGTATCTTTTTTTTAATATTCCTATTCTGCTATATAGTAGCTTTCTCTCTAACATAGGCACATTTTTATTACGACTGGTATGGGGTGGTAAGCCGGCCCGTATAGATTGGGATACATTAATCCTCCCATATGAAAGGGATCAATTTGGAGTGCCGAACCTGCAGATTTACTTCCTTGTGGTGCAGGCAAGTTTCACACGACATTGGTAGTGTATGGACATCCAGATCCCATACTAAAGCCCGGATGCCGACTTAGTTCTTCAAGCCATGCTTAACACCCTGTGGCCCCGGGGCTTCCCTAGGGATCCGAGGGATATTCAGACTGTATCTACTACTAGCTGGGCATGGCACAAGTTGCAGCGTGTACCTGGGGCTCACGTGTTATACTCCCCTGCACTGCCCCTTTCAGGAAGTAGCTGGATTCCCATCCTATGGGAGGCCTTGGTAAAACGTACATTGGCCAACTTCCACATGATCACATTCGGCGACATGTTCCTGGGAGGGCACATTTTCTCGTGCACGGAAGATCCTCATCTCCGCTTGGCCTCTCTGATGGATCGTTTCATACTACTGAGGGTTCAGAGGGCGTTGCATGCGTGTGTGGATAGTTACCCGTTGGAACCACCAGACTTTTTTATTTTATCTGGGGATATTAGGGATGGTGATGGGAGCCACTTAGTGGCCCGAATGTATAAGGCAGCTGTGGCATTGCTCCCATGCCTTGATGTGAATGTGCGGGCAGCATGGGAGCGTGACCTTGGATACCCCCTGACAGATACACAGTGGAGACAGTGTTGTACACAAATGTGCCGCGTCTCCCAACCATAGGCATAAACTGCTACAGTTCAATTTTCTGTGGAGGGCATACATGTCTCCAAGTAAACTGTATCGTATGGACCCCTTACGTCCGCACACATGCTCGAGATGTCGCTCCCCGGAGGCAGATTTTGTTCACATGACGTGGACCTGCCCTAGTGTTGAGGACTATTGGAGGTCGGTGTTTAGGGAGTTGTCCCAGATGGTGGAGGATGTGATTGCACCATCACCCTTATTGGCTTTGTTAGGCTATATTTATTATCTCCCTAAATTCAAACGCAGTTTTGTTGCTATAGCGCTTTACTTGCCAAACGTGAATTAGCTATAAAGTGGGCAAGTCTGCGCCCCTATACATTCGCTGCCTGGCTTCAAAGTATGACATTCGGACGAAGGTGAAGAAGGGCAAGCTCGTGGAGGCCTAAGGAGATCAAAACGAACGAGGGTGCCTTGCCGGAGGTACGCGACTCCTGAGTGGACTTACCTTGTGACTGATGCCAGGAGTTCTGAGATCGGGGAGGGTGAAGGCAGTGACAGTGATCAGTACCAGTCCTAACGTAAAGTTGGATGCACTGTTGTTGGTGCCAGGACTTGAAATAGAAGGTGTACTGACCATCACAGTCCTGAATCGACCGATTCTGAGCAGAATTCGCCATCTGATTTTGAGTAGACTGACCTTTCCTACGTTTGGTCCTGAAATACCATCTCATGAATCTATTGTTCTTCGTCTTGAACTTTTGGAATATGTGCTAGAGGCGGTTGGAACAAATCTTAATGTGTGTGAATGAGACTTTTCTGTAAATAAATTGAGTTTGACAACCTAGGTGAAGAAGAAGAAATTTAGGGGCTTCCCATAGAGGACGGAGGAGGATTAGGGTTGTCTTTGAAAAACTGTAAATAAGGATCTGAAATTCGAAGGGGGCTTTAAGCTTTCTAAGGTGTGGTTCGAATTGGTTTGAGAAACTAAAGTTGGAGAGAAGAGACTGTGAAAATTGTTGCTGAACAAGAAAAGCTGTAAATTGTCCTGAGACCATGGAGGCTGGAAACCGAATCGTAGAGCTAGGTGCATTGTAGGCACACTCGTAGGAGGAGTGATACTCTTCATTATTCTAGTAGTTGTAGTTTCGTATTTAGTACCACATGAGCAGGCAGTGAAGGTAGAGGTGATGGAGCAAGGATTCGCACGTTACGCGACTTGCTTGTACTCATGAACCTCGTATAGCGTTAATAGCCTAATCAAAATGTTTGTCTTACTAATATTGCACATTTTACACTACACGGGGGTGTCCCAGTGACGCTTGCCTATGTGTACTAAACAGATATAATGCTTGCTACTAAAATGGCTGCTGCTTCGTGGAAATTTAGTCTGCGCATGCGTCGGTCATAATCACGTGATGTGACGCACTTGCAGGTCTGGTGGGAAATGTTTGCTCATGCGCAATACTGCTAAAATGGCCGCTTTGTTTTCTCATATGCTCCGCGCCGGCAAAGCTGCTTTCGCAAAGTTGTTTGTTCCGCACTCATCCTAACGCTATAGTTATTATAAAGTAAGGGGTATAGAGTAGCTATTCATGGTATACAGTGTATTCAATTTTTCTGTATTTCTAAATTGTTTTTGCTTACTTTTCATGTACTGCATTCTTTGGGGCCTGAGGAACACTCGTGACTCCATCTTGAAAAGTCTTTCTGGTACTCGTCACGTGATGAGGCAAAGAACATCATGAGACAGTGAAACCTAGCCAGCTGGCAGCCAAAGCCAAGATGCTCCTGGGAACCTGAACTACGACCCAGCTGCAGAAGCCGACTTGTACCTAAACTGTTACAATTGTATTTCACTACTGTATACTCTATTGTATTCTGTAAATCTAGTGTCATGAGAAGATAGAACTTAAGGGGTGGGTACGAAAACTGAATATTAAGTCTGGGAAAGTCAAAATCTTAGGTCAATGGTGACCTAATCCTCTCCTTTGTCCAATCAGAACTTGGGGACCCTTTCACTTGCAACATTAGTGGGTGGTACACTGACCTGAAAACAGTATAACTAGCCTAGGTTTAGCTAGAGAATTTGTCCGACTTGTCCGAATAGCTGACCTGTCACTGACCCAACGAACTCTATAGGTGATTGATACAGAGGGCTGCGGAGCACTCTGTCCGTAATTTCCACAAACTCAATCGGGGTTTGGAAACCTTAAGTGCTGGCGAAGCACTTTGCTGGGAGATTCGAGAACCCAATCTGGGTTATTGGCAGATTCCTTGCAGAGAGGGAGTAGCGCAGGCGTTGCATCCGAAGCTGCAGGTGTTGTTCGTACCCTTAGACGAATCCGGTCCTGATCCAAATCCTGGGGTTATCCTGTCCTGACTGTCCATGAGCCGTACCTGTTCGCCTACCGGCAACCTAAGTCCTTGAGGGTCCTGTCCCCATTTTTCCCAACTGACCCGTGGCCAGGGTTAGTTCTTCAATCTGTTCTAGGTAAATATAATCCATGTGGGTGTCCGTCATTCTAATCTCTTTCCTATTGTCTTGAACGAAGTATACATTTACATATGTCATTTAACCTTCTCTCCTTAAATGAGATTTTTCGTGTTTTATTGTTTATTAGCGTGTTCCACTTTTTACCTACCTTTAGTAAATGCTAAAACTGTTTGCATATAAGGTTGTTCCATTCTTACCCTTCCTATAGAGAATAAGCATATCTGGATAAACCAAATAGTCTGAGTCTCATTTCCTCTGAATCGTTAGTGAAGTTTCGAAAGTCTACTTTGATTAGTATGTTCCCTTTCTTTACCCGCCTTTAGTGAAATTGTGAAGTTCTGTTTATCTAAATAGCGTGTTCCTTATTTTCCCTTCCTTTATTTTTCATGATTTCTAAATGTTTCTTACTCTCATACATAGTTATACAATTTTTATGATTCTCGTGATAGATAGTTTGATTGGTGTAAACCTTTGGCTCATGACACTAGAAGATAATGATGATTAGATAAAGGTCTTAAAACTTCCCGAGTTTGTGGTTATTTACGAGTACAAAAACATTATTCAACTGTATATGGTATTTTTGTTTTGCTTACTTATCTTCACAGCTAGCTCCCTGATCCATTGTGATCATTAGGTACCTTTAACAGTGGAGTGGTAAGTCGGGTACATTGGAAATACAGTAGGAAAGAACAGGGATACTGGTTGTAGAGTGTAAGGTTACCCGATTAATAAATATGGAAGATTGAATTTATGGGCCCAGTGCATATATAGTAAAAATTTGTGAGTCGGGTGACCTGCGCGCTCTATCAGTATTTTTCTGGTAGGCAGAGGATGGTTAGGGACTAGTTAAAGATAGGTAAGAACTAGTTAAGATAGGTAGGTAGGTTATTTGCTGCTAATTGTGAAAATGTTGCTGCTAAACGTTCGAACGAATTTACAAATGTTTTATTGCTTTGAAAATTATGAAATGTTTTAAGTTGGTTTTCTTGCTGCTATATTGATATATGTTCTAACAAACCTCGTTAATGATTGTTATATGTTTGTCTGGAATCCCCGGGGAATAGAATAGCGAGTGGTGAGGAGAATCCACTTCGCTCTGAGGTCAGTGGCTCGAGGAAAATTAGTGCATGGTTAGACAGAACTGGAAGCGCTAATTAGGGTTTCTGTATGAATAGTTGAATAAATGATAGCAACGAGTTTGCTAATGAAACTTCAGTTGTGATATAACCTAGTAAGGGTAACACGAGAAAGGAGTAGTAGGTTCATCGGAGCTTGAGTGATAGCAAAAGAGTTCACTAGTGAAACTTTAGACTTAGTATATATCCTGGAAAGAGTGGATGAGTCGAAGAAGTAGCAGGTTCTCTAATGCTTGAGTGAAGGGTAGGCAGAAGAGATCTATCCGTAGTGTATGAAAAGTAGACAAAAGAGGTTTACTTGCAGTGAAACAAATCTGTCCTTTCTAGACACTCGAGTACAGTGGCGAATGTTTTACGTAAATTAAATAAAGCACTTGCACTTTAAGAAAGAAATCAAGTTTCCGTTACCTTGTGAAGGAGGGAGTCAGTTGCGGAGCTGCTCTGACGTCACTCTGTGCCGCGCTGGTATTGGTAGAGACAGCGGGTGTGTAGCGGACCTGGTATTGTAAAGGAGGGGTAAGCGCAGAAGCGTGAGAACTTGTCTCACGAAAAGGCCGCGCACCCATTGGTCAGAACATTTTGCAACCACCGTGTTGATTGGTTGTTGAGGAATAAAAGACGAATTTGGATTGGGAGTGATTTTGTAAACAAGGTCGCTAGTGGAAAAGTATATGTGGCATTCGTATACACCGGAGACTAGACCGGATCCAAGATATCTAGGGTTTGGAAAAGATCAGTGGAAAGGTCGTAGATACGACATTATGTACGGAAACAAGAGGAAAATGACCTTAGTAAGCAAAGTGAAAAATTATTTCAAATGAGACAAGCCTATCAAAACTAGAGAAGGAGTTGTCATTCCACCACCTAATACTCTCGCATCTTTCATGATGTTTGATAAAGGGTACCACTCTTGTGTATGGTTGGAAAATTGGGTGGAATACACAAAGAATGACGGAATTTTAGCATTCCCGTTAGATGGTACATTTAATAGCAGGATTCTATTCAGTTTGAGAACTCGAATGAATGATTTGTATCCCAGACCCAGATTGACACAGTACGAAGCCTTAGAGGAATGGGAGATAGAGGCTTTTGAGAGAGACAAACCCAGAATGGATAAAGGGTTAACCAAATGGTATCCTAAAGTGAAACAAGAAACCCGAGAGAAAAGAATGAAACAATGGAGACAGAATATGATAGTAGAAGGACTGTACCCTATGATGGCACTAGAAGAACCTGTGGGAGGGAAAAAGACAGAAAAGACCAAACATTGGGTGACCAGTGGGGATTCAGATGACGATTATTTGGAGGACTTGTTCATGAAGAATTCACCTCCTTGGGGGGCGTGGCCACGGCGGCAACCGTAATGGCCGCTCCGCTGTGAGGCTCCTCCGGGCGGGCGCCTGAAGCGGACGGAAGGGAATGTAATCCGCATCCCCGCGGACTCCAAATGCTGTGCCCTGCCTGCTGATGAATCGGAGCGACCGGCGAGGGGTTGCCGGGCCGAGGGAGCGGCTGGCTGCGTAGATACCGGCAGAGGAGATCTGAGGCCGCCGGACCTCGGCGCCATCTTCCCTGAGGCGCTGGTGAGATAGGTGAGTGCGGCTCGGCCGGCTGCGGCCGCGGCGCTGCCCCTTTGACTTCCGCCCCTGGCGGCCTCGCGCATTGGTTCCCCCCTACCGCTCGGTCCCGTCTTTTCCCTGGTTTTTCGGGGCTCTCGGGTGCGGCTGGGTCATTGGGCCCGTTAGAGCACGGGAGCCGGGGACTGGATTTTTTGGGCTCGGGCGGTGCCGGGGGATCGGTGGCGGGCGCGAGTGGGGGGCGGGAGGGGGGAGAGCCGCGTTCCTGCTGGGCGGCCCGGGGGCACTCCCTGGACACATACAGCGGCCCCGCCGTGCAGCATAACACCGAGACGCCTGCCATTGCTGCCACGAGGTTTCTGCCCGCTGCGCCACGACTGAGGTGGCTCCCTCCTGCAACCCGGAACGCCATATTGTGCTGCCTGCTACTGACTGGCCGCCCCAACTTCGCCATTTAAGTCACAGTCTGACCAATTGCCGGTCGCTCTACCCACGTTCTCCGGGCCTTGGTGGTTTATTGATCGGCCTGCTTGACCATTGATCCCTGCTCACCGCCACTGTCGCAATGCTTGCGGCCTCGCCACGCATCCGCCGCAATGGGGAAGAAAGATCCTGCTCAGAGGACCCTTACCTTCGACAAGCCTCCTCTCCCTGCTGCTGACCCCCCCACGGGTGCGGCATCGGGGGCTCCGATGGCGCTGGACAGCGGCGATGCAACGTCCCTGATGTCACCAAAATGATGGGGGAGATGCGTGCAGGCTTCAAAGCCCTCGATACCAGATTCGACAGTCTGGAGCAGAAGCTGTCTGCCATTAACTCTACTGTGCAAGCCCACGATCGGCGCCTGGACCTGGCGGAGTCTAGAGTGTCCTATCTGGAGGACGGGTCCTCCAAAGCTTTAAAACGTCTGGAGAGGGTGGGGAAGATCCTTAAAGATGTCGCCATCAAGAACGAGGATTTGGAAGCGCGCAGCCGGCGAAATAACATCAGAATCCTTGGTGTGGCGGAGACCACGTCCACTGGCCGGTTTGATACCTTCGTGGAGAACCTCCTCATTGAGCTGTTCGGTAAAGACACCTTTACGGCTGGGTTTGTGGTAGAAAGAGCACACAGATCCTTGGGGCCCAAACCACGTTCTGGACAGCTGCCCCGACCCATCATTGCCAGAATAATGAACTTTCGGGACCGTGACGCCGCGCTCCGGGCGGCACGAGAGATGGGTGAGGTGAGATGGCAGGGGAGCAAGTTGTCCTTCTTTCCGGACTATACAGTAATGGTGCAGGAGGCTCGGAGAAAGTACACCAGCGTCAAGGCGGCACTTCGAAATCTGGGCCTTAAATACAGCATGCTCTACCCGGCCCGGGTGAAGGTGGAAGCCCATGGCCGGTTCCGTATCTTTGACTCTCCAGCTGAGGTGCAGGAATTCTGCCACTGGTACAAAAAGGGGCCTAGATCGGCCGCTGGCTCCGGACCCACCTCTCCTCTAATTCCTGACACGCAGGCGAGCGATGATTTATTTACTGACGCTGGGCAGGGCTGAATGTCCCTATTGCTCTAGTTCTGGTTCATTCTTCTCTTTGCTGGGATGACTTACAGTTCTTCTACTACCATTCGTCCTTGACGTTCCCAACGTTCCGTTGGGTTGCCCGCTCGGGGGTATGCGTTGCTTCCCCTCAAGGCGCGGGCCGTGATGTTCTGTTTCCTTTTCTTGGGTTTACTAGATTGCATTATGCAGCCAATTTTGTATGTTTTTCACATTTTGCACTTGTTGTTCTGCATTGCTGATTTGCAACTGGTGGGGTTCTGCCTCTCGTGGGGTGTTGGGAGGCTGGGTGGTGGGTGGGGGAGGGGGGTTGTGTTTTTTCCTTGTTTTTTTCTTTTTTTGATATCTGATTGTGAGACACAAGACACTGGTTTGCTCGATGGCCTCTTCTTGCCCACGATTCTTGATCTGACTCTATGGCCCGGATAGGATTGCAGACTGGCCCTTCTAGTCTCACTTTAATGACATGGAATGTCCGTGGCTTGAATTCCACCCGGAAGCGGAAACAGGTTCTACAGTACGCAGCGAGACATAATGTTGATGTGCTTGTTTTACAGGAGACACATATGGCTCAGTCTGACACACCTTCATTTGCGCGGGGTTGGGGTGCCCACAGAGTGTTTTCAAGCTTTAGTCGATATGCACGGGGTGTGGCAGTCTTGGTACACAAACGTATTCCCTTTGTCTTGACGGGTAGCAAGGTCGATGGGGAAGGGCGATATGCGATTCTACAGGGGGTGCTCTTTGGTTATAAGATTGCCATTGTTGGGGTGTATGGTCCTAATGTAGACTCCCCGGCCCACCTCGAGGAACTGCACCTGTCTCTACTACATGCAGACATTGACCTGCTGGTGATGGGGGGGGGGATTTTAATTTACTGATGAACCCCGGCAGGGACAGCACATCTATCTCCCCTGACCGCAAACCGATATCCCGCGCTGTGATGGCGGATATTTGCTCCCGCTTTTCACTTCAGGACATAGAGGCGATGCGACACACTGCCTCGCCTTCCTTTACGCACCATTCCGGCTACCACGGCACGAGCACCAGGATCGACTACTGGCTCCTTTCTCCGGGCCTGGCAGGCTGGGTTACTGATCTCCGCACCCTGCCGCGCACAATCTCTGACCATTCTCCTGTAGTGCTGGCGCTTGCGATTCCTAGGTTGGGTGGGTACGAACGGCAATGGCGATTTCCTGGGCGTGCACTTGCGGATCCAGTTTTCACTGAGGGGATCCGCTCTGCGATCGAAGACTACTTCGACCTCAACACTGGTTCGGTGACCACATGGGCCACACTATGGGAGGGGTTCAAGGCTACTATAAGGGGGGTCTGCATTATCAAACATGTCGGTGCGCTGCGCGAAATTCGAACCTCCCTGGCCCGATTAGAAACTGACCTGTTGGCTATTGAGTCTCAAATCCTTGCTGATCCCTCCCCAGGCAATGAAGCGAAACGCATTGAGCTCCTTTTAAAGTTCAGGGACGAGGCGGACAGAGAGCTGAAATATCTGGGCAAGTACCACACGGCGCGCCAGTACGGTGAGGGAGACAGACCTGGCAGACTGTTGGCCCAATTGCTGCGCCCGCCACGGCAAGCTGCGTACATTACACAAATAATAGCTGACGATGGCACGCCACTCTACACTACTCCTGCCATTTGCAACACATTCTTGTCTTACTACAAGCACCTTTACAAATCTGCCCTTTCCGACGAACACCGTGACCCCGGTCCCTATATTGATGAAATTGCTATGGTCTTCTTGGAGAGGTATATGCAAGATTTCTTGGCGCATCCCATCACACCCGAGTTGATCGCGGAAGCGATAGACTCGCTGAAGGGATCTTCAGCACCGGGCCTGGATGGCTTTACGGCCGATTTCTATCAGACATACAAAGAGGAAATGGTGCCCATTCTGGTTGAGGTCTATGCCGAGTCCTTGGAGTCCGGTATTCTCCCTCCTACGCTCCGTGAGGCGGTTATAGTCTTGTTACCCAAGCCAGGCCGCGACCCAACGGTTTGCAGCTCTTATCGCCCGCTGTCCCTCCTGAACTTGGATTATAAAATCCTGGCTACAGTACTCGCATTGCGGCTTGCACTGCTGGTGAACTCAATTATTTCGCCAGTACAGTCTGGCTTCGTCCCTCAGAGATCAACTTCCCTTAACCTCCGCACTCTTTTCTCGGTTTTGCACAGAATTGACCCTGACATCCCGGCTGCTGCGGTCTTTCTGGACACCGAGAAGGCTTTTGACACTCTGGAGTGGCCCTTCTTTTTGGATGTAATGCGTAGGATGGGCATGCCTGCAATGTTTGTGGCGACTGTTGAATTGCTGTACACAGCTCCCGCGGCTCGCATTCGCCTTAATGGCACCGTCACAGATAGGTTTACCCTGTCCAGAGGTACGCGACAGGGGTGCCCCCTGTCCCCCTTACTTTTCATACTGGCTATGGATCCCTTGGTCAGACACTTTCAAGAGAAACATTTGCATAGGGGGCTCCAGTTCCGCACCGGGCCTCTTCTGGTGTCACTCTACGCGGATGACATGGTTCTTTATGTCCGCAACCCTGAGTTCAACCTTCAGCCTTTGCTTTCTCAAATTGCGCGATTTGGTGACTATTCTGGTCTTAGGGTTAATTGGCACAAATCGCAACTGTTCCCTCTCACCCTCGCCACGGCTAGATGGCCTTGCTCCCTCCCGTTGGAATGGTGCGAGGACTCCATTAAATACCTAGGGATACATATACACTTAGATACTATATCCATTATCCGCCTGAACTATGGCCACGCCCTTGATTTTTTGGAAGATAACACTGATCGCTGGCTCCGCCTTCCTTTATCGATGGCTGGGCGCATAGCCATAGTGAAAATGGTGGTTCTGCCCCGGTTTTTATATCTTTTCAATAACATCCCCATCCCTCTGAAAAAGTTTTTTTCACCCAATTGCGCACAGCCCTACTCAGACTGGTTTGGGGGGGGAAACGCCCTCGTCTCGCCTGGAGCACGCTGACACTGCCTTACGAGAGGGGCGGGTTTGGGGTGCCGGACTTCCACCTTTACTACCTGGTGGCCCAATGCTCGTATTCCCATCCCTGGTACCATCCAGATGCCAGGATCCAACATTTAAAACCCGAAGCGGACGCAGCGCTCCCTGTGTCTCTAGATGCCGTGCTTCCCAAAGGCATCCCTCGCGACCCACACGACATACTCCCTCTCACCACTACGACTTGGGCTTGGGACAAACTCAGACGTTTGCTGCGCGTAGACATACTGTACTCTCCAGCCCTCCCACTTCCTAGCCCGCATTGGCTCCCCATTACAGGCGAAACACTGATTAGTCGAACGCTTTCTAAATATCACCTGCACACGATAGGTGACTTATTCCCAGGTGGCCACGTTCTTTCTATTACTGAAGACCCCCGCTTCACCGACCGCACTTTTATGGACACGTTTGTGTTTGCGAGACTAAGGGTGCTGCTGCGGGCTACATTCCCCACTTTCCCGTTGCCGCCTGATGACACTCTGGCCCTCACGTCCATCATCCAGAACTCTTCGGGGGCCCATGTCGTGTCCAAACTCTACAGACTCTGCCTGTCCTCCCTTCCGGTGTCTGACGAGGCGGTGCGAGCCGCATGGGAGTTGGATCTGGGCACCCAGATAACTGACGACCAGTGGGGAGCATGCTGTGCCATGACTAGGGAAGTTTCCATGAACAGCAGGCAAAAACTTATACATTTTAAATTCCTTCGTAGGCTGTATCACACCCCCGCGCTGGCCCACAGAATCGACCCGACTCGTCCCCATACTTGTCCTAAATGCAATGCCCCTCAGGCTGACTTTGCTCATCTTGCCTGGACTTGGCCGAAGTTGCACGCTTATTGGGTTGAAATATACGACACGCTGGGTGCGATCTTGGGTCTGTCTCTAACGGTCCTTCCAGAGATTGCCCTGATGGGATATATGTCCAAGTTTCCCCGCGCGCTCCGCAAATTGGCGTCGGTCTGCTTCCTTCTGGCCAAGAGGGAGATCGCGCTGCTCTGGTGCTCGAGACGTGCCCCCTCAGTTGCCGCTTGGCTGAGGAGTGTGGCATTCTGCAATGTAAATAGTGTGGAGTATTCTGAAATAAAATAAAAAATAAAAAAGAATTCACCTCCTTATAATGAAGGACCCAGATCCTCAAGTGTAGGGGATGCTTGCCAAAGACCCCCTTACCAGGAGGGATCAAGACCAGTAAGTGTAAGAGACGGCTGTCAAATATCTCCTTATCAGGAGATGCCGAGACCTTTAACCACAGGGAATACATTCCTTAAACCTAACTATGGTGAGGGTCCCAGTATGACGCATCCAACTGCCCCGACGTATGCCCCAACCCTGACTCCACAAATAGTACATGAAACAAACCTGGAAAGAGTACTGCAGGAAAGAGAGCGAGAGGCTATAGCTAAACAGAGAACAGAATTAATTCAGAAAATTTCCCAACTAAATACAAGTCCTGAAGCTTTGACAATTCCAGTAACTATTGGACCAGTTATTCCTTTGTATGGGGATAAACAGGGGTGTCCAAAGACTCCAATTATTACCCCAGCAGTAGTGCAGCCGAGAAAAGAACCCCTAATTGTAGATGACCAGGCAAGTGAATGTGAGTCTGTGATTTCCTTAATGGACTTACCAATAAGGGAACCAGAAAGGGGTTCAAGAAAGAAAAACACTCCTTTCAGTGCAGGAGAAGTGCAGGTTGAGTCAGCTTCTGGTACTAGAAGTGCCACTGTAGTGACTCCTGAAGAAATCGAGAGATGGAGTCGAAAATTAGAGAAACCAAATCCTCAGTCGAAACCATTGGATATTTACAAATTAAGAATAGAATTGGAAGAATTGATGGCTGGAAATGTGGGGTTAGACAGACTAAATACCTTTTCCGAGGAAGAACTGCTGTTTATCTGTAAGAGCATCACCCGTAATACCAGAGTGTTCCATGAGAAATTAATGGATACTGCGGCTAGTATGGGAATAGATATTGGGAAATCTAAATCGTTGCAAAAACCCTACAGAGCAGAGTTCTCAGACAAAGATCTGGAAAATATGAATGTGTTAGGGAAGAAGGTACAGATCAAAGAATTATTGAACCTGTTGCAAAAATGGGGAGAATTAGAAAAATGGAAAGCCAGATGGGCAAAGAAAAAGGAGGAAATTAGATCAAAACAGATGGCTTCCGAGTATGTCTTAAAAGAAGCAGACAATGCAGAAAAATTATATCCTATGCGAGAAGTGCCAGGTGGAAAGTATGTGCATGTTCCATGGTCCCGACAGGATATTGTGCCCTTTACCAATGACTTCCCGAAATTACGAGAAAAACCTGTAGATTGGTACAGACAGGTAGAAAGGTTTGTGAAGGTACAAAAATGCCTGTGGAAGGATCTGGATGGGTTTTTCGATATTGTAGTCCCCGTAGATTTGTGGACAGAATGTAAAATCGCCATTGATTGGCCTAGTCAGGAATTCCCGAGGGACCCTGTTACAGGGGCTCCTTCCGATGAGGTAATGAAAAAATACAATCAAGTAATGTTGCATCTGAAGGGAAAAGTGCCTGCAAAAGAAACTGATTGGACCCGAATAGATAGAACTACCCAGGATAGAGATGAAACTGTGCATTCTTATTATGAACGACTGTTACAGGTGTTCAAAACGTACAGCAGCATAGATAACATAGAGATGAAGGACATGACCCATTTCATTTACAGGTTTGTATCAGGTTTAAGACCTGAAATTTCACAATGGATCAAAGATAATAAAATCTGTTGGCAGTCTAAGAAAATTGATGAGGTTTTAAGGTACGCAAAATATTGTGAGGATGAGATGGCTGACAAACGAAAAGCATTGAAGGAAAAGGTCATGTGGGCACAAGTAAAATTAGCAGAACAACAAGAAAAGCAGTTGAGTAAAATGAATAGTAATACCCAAAATCAAGGTTCTGGGGGTGGAGAGAAGCCCAGAGTAAAAATGAGCCAGGAGGAGGCCAAAAAGAAGTTCCCCTGTCACGGGTGCGGACAGATAGGGCACTGCAGAGACGAGTGTCCACATGCACAAAATGGTAACATCCAAATTAATGATTTAAATCCACAGACGCAGAATGAGAAACCAAGAAAGACCCAGCAACAGGTAAAACAGAGTCAGTTGCCCCGTGCACCTAGACCGAATTTTAAGGGTAAAGCACAGCAGGGTGAAGACATCGAGATTTGGGAAGGAAAGGAGGATAGAAATGCAGCAACTTCGCAATTTTTGTTGAATGATACCTTCCTCTGTGATGAACCTTACTGACGGTGCCTGAGGGGGGAGGACAAGGAGTGTGTGCTTGGCGCCTCCTTGCCGGTGGACCAGTCAGGGCCATACATTGAAGGAAAGGTTGAAGGAAATGATGTCACCTTTCTGTTGGACACTGGGGCCACCCGTTCTACTGTGAGAACAGCAGACGTTCCAAACCTACCCCTCTCGGGAGAAGCGATCCAAGTAGTGGGTGTATCTAATCAATTGATTAGTACCCCAGTTACCGAGCCCATGGAGATTACAATAGGGAATTTCAAAGAAATGCATAGATTTGTTGTCTGTGATTCCAGTCCTGTAAACCTATTGGGACGTGATTTGCTGTGTAAAATGAACTGTACCATCTTTTGCACACCAAAAGGCGTCGAAATCCAAACCCCAGACGAAGATGGAATATACAAATTAATGCTAATAAGACCTGACTCAGAAATTAAAAGACTGACAATACAAGACTTACCTGAAGAACTCCAACAGACAGTGCAACCAGAAGTATGGGATTTTACTGGAAAAGATGTAGGATTAATGGCAAATGTTGACCCAATTAAAATAGCCATAAAAGAAGATGCAGTTTACCCCAATACTAAAGCATACAAAATGAGTGTAGAAGTGAAAGCAGGAGTTGCCATTGGAATAAAAAGATTGCTAGAAGCAAATATCATACAAGAAGTGTGGAGTAGTTCTTGTAACTCCCCGATAATTGGCATCAAGAAACCTAGTGGTAAGTACAGGGTAGTGCAGGACCTGCGCAAGGTAAATAAAATTGTTGTTCCTTGCTGTCCTATTGTTCCGAACCCAGCAGTGATTTTATATCAAATTCCATGGAATGCTGAATGGTTCACCATTATTGACTTATGTCACACATTCTTTACAATCCCATTGCATCCAGACAGCAAATTTATTTTCTCATTTGAATTCGACAGTCACGTGTACGTCTGGAATCGCGTCCCTCAGGGGTATACAGAAAGCCCCTCAATCTTTAATCAGATTCTGAAAAAGTGCCTTGAATCCTTGATTTTACCTGGAGAATCAGTTTTGGTACAATATATAGACAACCTCTTGGTGGCGTCTAAAAGTCAGAAAGACTGTTCTTGACACCATTGCCTTACTGAACCACTTAGGTGAAGGAGGACATAAAGTATCACCTGACAAACTACAGTTCTGTAACTCTTCAGTAAAATATCTGGGGCACCAGATAGAGAAGGGTATCAGGAAAGTTACTTCAGAAAGAATTAGAATAATTCGAAACATGCATTTACCCAATACTCAGAAAGAGATCAGAATGTTCCTTGGAGTTGTAGGATACTGCAGACAGTGGATTGTGGGATTTGCAGTCTTAGCAAAACCTTTGATAAAGATGATAAAGAAAGGAGCAAAAGACCCAGTGGAATGGAATGAGGAAAGCATGACAGCTTTTACAAAATTACAAGAATGTCTGTGTACAGCTCCCGCATTAGGAATGCCTGATTACTCGAAAGAATTTGCACTGTTTTGTGATACACGAGACAATTGTGCACTGTCAGTCCTAACTCAAGAGCATGGTTTGACTAGACGTCCAGTAGCATATTTCTCTGCTACTTTGGATCCAGTGGCTGCTGGATTACCTGGATGTCTGAAAGCAGTAGCTGCAACTTGCATGAGTCTTGAACAGAGTGAATCCATCATTATGGGACATCCTGTAACTGTGTATGTTCCACATGCAGTTGTAATCCTACTGACCCAAACTAAAACCCAGTATCTCACACCTAGTCGGCTGACTAAGTATGAGAGAATCCTTGTGGGTGCAGCAAATGTAACCATTACTCGGTGTAACATACTGAATCCAGCTACCCTACTACCAAATTCACTGATTGCAGAAGCAAAGGGAGAGGTCGAGCATGACTGCATTGACCTGACTGAGTTTAGTACCAAACCACGCCCAGATATCAAGGAAATGCCCCTGCCTGTAGAAGATTTCGAGCTGTTTGTAGATGGCTCATGTCTGAGACATGAGGATGGAGGCCTAAGTGCTGCCTATGCTGTAGTTACAATATCACGTGCCGTAGAAGCATCCTATCTATTTGGAGTAAAGTCTGCACAAGTAGCCGAATTGATTGCATTGGCAAAAGCCTGTAAATTTGGGGAAAATAAAAGAGTAACCATATATACTGATAGCCAATATGGTTATGGGGTTGTGCATGACTTCGGACAATTATGGCTGCAAAGAGAGTTCCTGACTTCTTCAGGTACTCCTATCAGAAATGGAAAAGTGGTACAGGAATTACTGGAAGCAATCCAGTTACCAAAAGAATTGGCAGTGGTCAAATGTGCTGCTCACAAATCTGGCGATGACAATGTGACAGCAGGTAATCGATATGCTGACCAACTGGCCCAATATTGTGCAAGACATAGAATGTCAGTCAATATCAAATTGGGGGGAAGCGGAAACAGCTGCCAACTTATGGTGTTTGAGAATGTACAAACATGGGAGGAACTGAAAGATTTACAGAATGCAGCAGGACCAAAGGAAAAGAGAAGATGGAGAAAGTTTGGTTGTCAACAGAGGAGCGAGGATGGTGTCATTGTTGGCTCTGATGGTATGCCTGTATTGCCTGATAGCTTGCTTGCTCCTATGGCCCGGCTAATACATGGAGATGCGCACATTGGTAGGGATGCCATGGTTCGTGTCTTCAAACAACCATAGTTCAATTCGAAGTTCAGGAAAGTAGCAGAGAGACTCTGCCAGAGGTGCTTGACATGTCAGCAATACAATGCCGAGAAGAAAACAGTAGTTTCACTGGGCAAAATTGGGAAAGCAGAAGGTCCTTTTATAAGGTTACAAATTGACTTTATCCAGTTACCCCCTTGTAAAGGAATGAGGTACGTCCTTGTCATTGTTTGCCTATTTTCAAAATGGGTAGAGGATTATCCAGCAAAGAAAAATGATGCCATCACTGTAGCCAAATTGTTATTGCGAGAACTAACACCTAGGTACGGTTTTCCGGTCACAATTAAATCAGACAGAGGTGGGCATTTTCAGAATGAAATAATAAGTCAGATCTGTGAAGCATTCAAATTCACTCAAAAACTACACTGTGCATATCGCCCAGAGGCTTCTGGAGTGGTGGAACAACTGAATGGCACTATTAAGTCAAGACTAGGAAAGATGTGTGAATCTACTGGCATGAACTGGATAGACACTTTACCACTTGTCCTAATGGGAATCAGAAGTATTCCAGACAGAAAGACAGGTCTGAGTCTCCATGAGATCCTGATGGGAAGAGTAATGCGACAAGCATGGGTACCAGGACACAAACTGATAAGCATTTCTGATGATTTGGTACTAGAGTACTGCAAGCAACTGGGTGACCCAGTGCGTTCTATCTCTCACCAGATTGGGGAAGACGCCGTCGCCAGGCCAGCAACTCCAGTCCATAATCTGAATCTAGGTGATTGGGTGGTACTAAAGAAACACACCCGATTAAGTTGCCTTGCACCAAAGTGGGGAAAACCAAGACAAGTAATTCTGGTAACCACAACTGCGGTGATGTGTGCAGGTGTGCCAAAGTGGATCCATGCCAGCCATACGAAAAAGGTAACCGAAGACGAAGAAACTGACGCTGAAGGTTGTCCAGCTGAGGGGTCTCCAGATGTTGGTCCTGAAGTAGCTGATGACGAACAACCGAGCACCAGTCAAGATGAATGGATCCCAGTAATCGACCTGACCCTCGATCCAATAAGAACCAGAAGCCAAACATACTCAGATAGAGAGTGGGATAGTGAGGAGGAGACAAGAATAGAAGGAGATAATCAGGTCATCGAAATCCATGTCAAGTCTGATGAGGAGGAAGGTCATATAGGGACAGAACAGGATATCGACACACCTCCAAGAACTCCTGAGACTGAAAAGGGACTGATAGAAATTAGGGCGAACGTTCAAGCGGAAGAAAATCAAAGGTTCGAAGTGCTTGAACAGGATCAGATAGAAATAGACGAATGTGTTCAGGATTCAGAAATTGAAACGTCTAAAAGTCAAATCCAGCATACACCTGAACAAGGCCAGCTTAGCAACCAGGCAGAAGAAACTGAAACAAGACCTGGGACTAGTCAGACAGAAAGGGAAGAAGAAGACGTTGAAGCAGAAGTGCCACAACTGAACGAAAATAAAAGAGCATTAGAAGAATGCCAAACAACAGTGCCAGTTAAAAGATTCAAGAAAAAGAATAGGGAACCAAGATATATCAAAAGACTAAGACTGAGGCTGAAAACAGTAGAAGAGAAGCTTGAGCAAAGGAAGCAAGGTTCCAGTAAAACAGAGCCAACTGGAGAAAACACTAAGCGAAGAAGTGCCCGAATAAAAAGACTGAACGAAAAGTATCAGCATCCTGAATGGACTTACCTGGTGTTAGAGGAATTCGAGGATCTTGATATAAGTGACGAGAGTGATGAAGAATTGACTGCTGACCAGTTTACTGAAGATAAAGAACCAACCTGAAGTTGCCCTGTGTAAGCAACCTGTGTAAAGTTACAAAGAGGGGTTGAAAAAGCTTCTTTTGAGCAAAAATGTCTGATTCCAATGTGAATGGAAGACCTAGACGTAATTGTTGTAAAACGTGCTGCAAAGTATGTGTATGTAGTATAGCCTTAGTACTAATACTATGGATAGGACTAACAATTACTATTCCTTATATGATGAGTAAAGATACTAATTTTGACTCTACAAAGACTGGGACAAAGGACACAGAAGAGCTGCAAACGAAAAATACACCACAAAGTGTAGGAGGACATGAGAAATCACTTAGCATTAGACAAACTAAAATGGACTTAGAAGCACCAGATGAGGAAGGACTACATTATCACAGAATCAAGAACAGGACTCATTTAAACGTATTCGCAAACCTTCTAGTGCATTATGTAGAAGCCTTGGAAATAGAAGACTGTTATGTTTGCATGAAGCTACCTACTTCTGTAGCTGAGGGAGTGACCTACCATCACTTGCCACTAACATATGGAATTTCCTGTAGTATTTTAGCTAGCTTATTCTATAAAAGAGGACCGTTACAGTACTATTACTCTAACTCAGACGTGATATTTTCTGAACTTCCTATACGTGGAAATCTGAACCCTGTACATACAAAAAGTGACGCAACACGTTATATGGGAGAATATTTTCTGACTATAGGTACCATAGATTTAGGTGAAGCACATAGAGATAACTTGGCCTGTTCATTACATGAACAAGAGAAAATGTTTCTAAACATGGCAGAGAAAAGAAGAGAAAGTTTCCAAAGAAAGGCGAATGATAAAAGACAGAAAACTCCTAAGTGGGCTGAAAACATGGGAAGCACCTCAAATGGTGGAGCTAATTCTGCTTTGTTGCTGGATTTCGAAAAGAAGGGAAAACTCTGTCTTCACAGAGAAAAGACTAGTTATTATAATAACATTTTCATTGGTTCCAGTCAATGTGAACACAATTACAAGGTAATTGGAGGTTGAGGTTTCAAAAATGGGTCAGAACCTGTGTTTCCCGGAATTTATTACATATGTGTAAACAAGGCTTATTTCAAATTGCCGGATCACTGGTATGGAAGCTGCTATTTTGGAATTGTCTTCCCAAAAATATACCATGTGAATGAAATTGCTGGAAGCAATTAAAACACTAATGAATTAGTGCATAGTAAAAGAGAAAGCGTAGGAGAAATACTAGGTGATATCTTTAGTGCATTGATACCAGCAGTGGGAGTGACTCTGACAGTAGTGGATCGGTTATCTACTGACACTGCTGCAGGTTTCCTGATGGCCAATACCGAAATGGTTGCGATCAGATCTATGGTTTTGCAGAACAGACTTGCTCTTGACACCTTATTAGCAAAAGAGGGCAGAGTCTGTAGAATGTTGAAAGCGCAACATTGTTGCACTTACATACCTGACAAAAGTGTCGAAATCAAAAGGTATGTAAGAAACATTACAAATTTGGAAAAAAAACTCAAACCACTGGAGGTTGACAGTGCCTGGAAGAGATTGACTGATGGTCTCTCCTCTGTAGGTCATTGGTTTTCTAACATAGGTAAAAATCTAGTGAGTAAAATACTGATGCCAATAGCAGGTATAGGTTTAATTGTGCTAATTGTCGTAATCTGTTGCAAATGCCGAAAACACAAAAAGAAATATGCTATGAATAAAAGAGGAGTGAAACGGAATGTGGATGAACTAGAATTAGAGGAACTGAATAATCAAATTTACAAAAGGGTGAAAAATTCTCACCCTAACAAAGAAGTAAAAGAAAAATTGAATCGAATGTTTGAAGAAATAGAATTGGGGAAGCTGTGAGAAGTTGGCATCTGGTTCCATTAATAGTGATGATAGTAAATATTATCAAAGAGGGGATTGATGGAGCAAGGATTCGCACGTTACGCGACTTGCTTGTACTCATGAACCTCGTATAGCGTTAATAGTCTAATCAAAATGTTTGTCTTACTAATATTGCACATTTTACACTACACGGGGGTGTCCCAGTGACGCTTGCCTATGTGTACTAAACAGATACAACGCTTGCTACTAAAATGGCCACTGCTTCGCGGAAATTTAGTCTGCGCATGCGTCGGTCATAATCACGTGATGTGACGCACTTGCAGTTCTGGTGGGAAATGTTTGCTCATGCGCAATACTGCTAAAATGGCCGCTTTGTTTTCTCATATGCTCCGCGCTGGCAAAGCTGCTTTCGCAAAGTTGTTTGTTCCGCACTCATCCTAACGCTATAGTTTTTATAAAGTAAGGGGTATAGAGTAGCTATTCATGGTATACAGTGTATTCAATTTTTCTGTATTTCTAAATTGTTTTCGCTTACTTTTCATGTACTGCATTCTTTGGGGCCTGAGGAACACTCGTGACTCCATCTTGAAAAGTCTTTCTGGTACTCGTCACGTGATGAGGGAAAGAACCTCATGACGCAGTGAAACCCAGCCAGCTGGCAGCCAAAGCCAAGATGCTCCTGGGAACCTCTACTACGACCCAGCTGCAGAAGCCGACTTGTACCTAAACTGTTACAATTGTATTTCACTACTGTATACTCTATTGTATTCGGTATATCTAGTGTCATGAGAAGATAGAACTTAAGGGGTGGGTACGAAAACTGAATATTAAGTCTGGGAAAGTCAAAATCCTAGGTAAATGGTGACCTAATCCTATCCTTTGTCCAATCAGAACTTGGGGACCCTTTCACTTGCAACATTAGTGGGTGGTACACTGACCTGAAAACAGTATAACTAGCCTAGGTTTAGCTAGAGAATTTGTCCGACTTGTCCGAATAGGTGACCTGCCACTGACCCAACTAACTCTATAGGTGATTGATACAGAGGGCTGCGGAGCACTCTGTCCGTAATTTCCACAAACTCAATCGGGGTTTGGAAACCTTAAGTGCTGGCGAAGCACTTTGTTGGGAGATTCGAGAACCCAATCGGGGTTATTGGCAGATTCCTTGCAGAGAGGGAGAAGCGCAGGGGTTGCATCCGAAGCTGCAGGTGTTGGTCGTACCCTTAGACGAATCCGGTCCTGATCCAAATCCTGGGGTTATCCTGTCCTGACTGTCCATGAGCCGTACCTGTTCGCCTACCGGCAACCTAAGTCCTTGAGGGTCCTGTCCCTGTTTTTCCCAACTGACCCGTGGCCAGGGTTAGTTCTTCAATCTGTTCTAGGTAAATATAATCCATGTGGGTGTCCGTCATTCTAATCTCTTTCCTATTGTCTTGAACGAAGTATACATTTACATATGTCATTTAACCTTCTCTCCTTAAATGAGATTTTTCGTGTTTTATTGTTTATTAGCGTGTTCCACTTTTTACCTACCTTTAGTAAATGCTAAAACTGTTTGCATATAAGGTTGTTCCATTCTTACCCTTCCTATAGAGAATAAGCATATCTGGATAAACCAAATAGTCTGAGTCTCATTTCCTCTGAATCGTTAGTGAAGTTTCGAAAGTCTACTTTGATTAGTATGTTCCCTTTCTTTACCCACCTTTAGTGAAATTGTGAAGTTCTGTTTATCTAAATTGCGTGTTCCTTATTTTACCTTCCTTTATTTTTCATGATTTCTAAATGTTTCTTACTCTCATACATAGTTATACAATTTTAATGATTCTCGTGATAGATAGTTTGATTGGTGTAAACCTTTGGCTCATGACACTAGAAGATAATAATGATTAGATAAAGGTCTTAAAACTTCCTGAGTTTGTGGTTATTTACAAGTACAAAAACATTATTCAACTGTATATGGTATTTTTGTTTTGCTTACTTATCTTCACAGCTAGCTCCCTGATCCATTGTGATCATTAGGTACCCGTAACAGTGGAGTGGTAAGTCGGGTACATTGGAAATACAGTAGGAAAGAACAGGGATACTGGTAGTAGAGTGTAAGGTTACCCGATTAATAAATATGGAAGATTGAATTTATGGGCCCAGTGCGTATATAGTAAAATGTGTGAGTCGGGTGACCTGCGCGCTCTATCAGAGGGAACACCTACACCTACTACTCCTAGCAAGAAAGAGGTCGAAATAGGAGACGAAAGAGCTTTGCTACTAGAGGAGAGTCGTAGGTTACATGCAGATCTGTCTAGAGGCAATTTCAAGCTTAATGCGTATGCAAAGTTGTTGTATGAGTATATTGAGGCCATGGATGCGAAAGATTGTTATGTGTGTATGCAATTGCCTGCTTCTGTAGATGAGGGTATTAGATACCATCACCTTCCATTGACTTATGGAATTTCATGTAGTTTGCTGTTTAGCATTTTTTATGAACGTAATCATTTTGAGTAATTCTTTACAAATTCTGATGCTGTACTTCCTGAAGTACCTGCTTACAAGCATTTGAATAAGTATGATTATTACAAATCAGAAGACAGACTTGGGACGTATTTTATTCCGACTGAAGAGTTGGATACGTCTTATGCTCATCGCCATAATCTGACATGTTTGTTGTCAGATACAGAAAAGACATTCATAGAACAAGTAGAAGATAGATACCGGAAACAAAAACAGTTGCTAGATTCAGGACCGGGTAAAGTGGATTGGACAGATGAAGAAAAGCTGCACAAGTCAAAGGGAAGTTATGGTCCAATAGCTCTAGATGAAGTGCAGAAAGGGAAGTTGTGCATTCATAGACCACAGATATACAATGAGAATGTGTATGTAGGTCATACCACGTGTGAGCATACTTTCACTTTGGAGTATTATTCAAAGGACTTTTTGCAGAGTGTGGTGCAGATTATTCCGACTGTGTATTTTGTTTGCGGGAGGAATGCATATGTGCGATTGCCTGAGAAATGGTATGGAACATGTTTTTTAGCAATCATTTTTCCCAAGATTTACCATTCGGAAGATTTTGAACTTTTAGAAGGAGGACAACATGTCAGAGTGAAACAGAGTGAAAGTGCAGGAGCCCTAGCTGGAGACATTTTTAGAGCATTGATACCAACTTTGGGAGTGATCATGAATGATGTAAATATTAGAAAATTGGCAACTGTTGTGGATGAGTTGTCAATGAATACAGCTAAGTCGTTGGTGTTAGTTGAAGGTGAGATGTTATCGATAAGAACTATGGTTTTACAAAATTGTCTTGCTTTAGACGTCCTTCACAAAAGAGGGAGGAGTCTGTAAAACTTTTGAAGGTCCAAGAATGTTGTACTTATATACCAGACAACAGCAAAAATCTGGAGAAATATATAAGCAACATTACTGTGATTCATAGTGAGATTGAGGATCTGACTGAGGAAACTGTGTGGGAAAAAGTTGGAAAAGCATTTGGCAAAGTAGGGAGTAGGTTTGCAAACCTTGGAAAGGGTTTTCTTGGTTTTGTGTGGAAACCCCTTATTATAGTTGTGGCATGTGTGATTGGCTTGTAGGGTTTGGTACGAGCTTATAAATGGTACAGATCAAGCAGACTGGAGAGATCATTGAGAGTGCAAGAAAGACGAATAGAGAGACTGCAGGACAGTCAATATCGGAATCTTAAGAACATGGAGTTGCTCAAGAGAGAGAAAGTGGCAACAAGCTCTGTTTAACTTGGGTCTTTCCTCAAGGGTGGTGTATTTTGTGATGACATAGGTCATCAAAGGGGGGAACTGAGAGAGCGCCATGTTACTTTAAAAATTGCAGGGTTGCATTATAATCGACGTAGTCAGCACCAGCATATTTAGAGAACATACTAATGTGCATTTTTAGAAATGTAACAGTAGGCTGGGGATCAGTGCAATATGTAAAAGTGTATTCATAATGTTTGCAGACTAATGTAGAGCCTTAATAGGAGTGTGATGCTTCATATGACGTAGAAATGTTATTAAACGTGTGTATTTGCTAAATTAGTAAACGTGCCATAATAAGAGTTCCACGTGTATGAGACAGAATGTGACGCTTTAACATGGAAAAGAGATTACGTTTAGAGTTGAAATGTAATGTTGTTTTTGTAATGGAATAGAGTGCATTGCTTATAATGTAGAGTCATTTAGAAATGCATTTAACGTGTAAAGGCCTGGGACATTGAGAAGCCAGTAGAGGCCTAACTGTGATTCCTTTACTTAGCTTTGGTTATTTTTGTGAAATAATTTCTTGCTGGGAAGGGTGCTGTTCTCAGAGAATATTGAATTGGAACTTTGAATGTGCACAAGATTGCTTCTCACATATTTCAGTTGCAGGTGCAAGGCCACATAGCTTGTTAGGTAGAATGATCCATTGTTTAGAAGTTAGGCCAGTAGGAGTGAGGATGAGTAGATGCCAGAGGAATGTCCATCTGCAACATTTGGCGGGGAAGATGCCTGGGATCCAAGGACACCACAACGGATGCTGGATGGAAGAATGCCATGCTGGAAAAATCTGAAAACCGTTACCTGCCCAGAGGGCGCTTTGGGGCGTACCTATGATTTTGGGAGTTTTGTATTAGGGACAATACCTGAGGGTGGAGAGCAGATTTCGTTAGGAGGTTGCCAGAGCAGGATGTAGGCAATCCTAGACAGTTTTGGAGGGAATTTAGGGCAGAGTGGGGTGTAGGCAGGAGCATCAGTAGTTTAGGCTACTTACATAAGAAACGTGAATGTACTTCTTAGGGAGTCTTCACAGCTTACACCTTTACTCTTGCCTGAAGGGGATTGTTAAGTAGGGATGTCACCTTAGAGTTAGTGTATGAACAGATTAACCTTTTCCTTTTCTTTTTGTAAATGCAGTCCAGACTTCAAGTAGGGACGTTAATTGGATGCCTGATGTTTCTCGAACTAACGTTGCTTTTTATTCTGAGTCGATTGAGACTCCTTCGTAGGATTATGTTTGTGTTGGTGCCAGTTTACCTTTTGAACCTCTTTCTGAAGTGTTTGTATGTCCAATTATTTTTGGCTTTGTAATAAATTCTTAAACTTCAGTTCGTAGTCAGTGGTTCTTTAAATTGGATTTGATTGCTGATTCACAAAGCTGTTTACTTATGAAATTGGAAACCTCCCCTCTACACTTCTTAGCAGACAAAAATGTCCAGCCGACCTGTTTTGGGATTCTGGATAATTGATAAGGTTAAAATCTAGATGAGAATCCCAGCTCCTTCAGTCCCAAAAGTTTAACATGTGCAATGAGGGCCCTGGGCAGCGCCCCAGACCTGGGGGGGAGGATGGGGGCATATCCCTTTAGGCCCACTTAATGGTGAAAAAAAGTCTTTTGGGACGTAAAGTGTTTGCAATCCCGTCCTCTAGGAAAAACTCTGCTTAAGAACAACTCCACTGGTTGCCTTTCCGCCTTCTCTGGGAACCCAAACAATTTGCAGGTTGTTTTTCCGGGACCGACCCCCAGAGTCTTTGATTCTCTCATCCAGCTAGACTGTTAGCTTTGGTATGGTCGACGCAGAATCCCTTAGGTTGCACACCTCCAGCTGCAGCTCCGTCACGTTCTCCTCCGCAGTGGTGACTAGGTCCACAGCCTTCTGCAGATTCACTCATAGGCGATTGACCTCAATTGCCACTGAGTCTATTTTGGTGACCAGTTCTTCGCAGGAGCCCTGTATTGCAGTCATTATATCCGCAAGTCCACCGCCTGCCCCGCTGGCCCCTCAGGTGCCCCGCCACACCGTCCAGGTGTATTGCATAAGTATAGTTTATGATTTTACTGTCATACGTCCGTTTGGCACACTTCTCTTTCCCATGATGGTGACAGGCCTGGACAATTATCACAGTGTGGAGACCCAGCCACACCACAAGTGCAGTTTGCCCTCTCCAAGGGGGGGGGGGGGGGGGGGGTCTGCGGACCGCACCGGGTGTCACCCCATCATGGGGTGACACCAATCTGGTTAGTTATGCTGGCTGGCTCGGACGCTGACTTGGTGTGGGGGCACCATGTTCAATGCTTTAAAAGCACCGGATGTCGCATACTTTGTCCCTGCAATAAAAATGACAACTCCAGTGATTAATGTTCTTCCTGGAGAGAGTCCGGAGCCTTTTCTACTGAAAGTATTGACAGATCGTAGGGCAGAGGTTTAACATGCCTGCTGCAAAGTGCGTATCCCATTAACATCACAAAGTGCATATAATAAAAAAATAGGTCAATGGGTTACCAGTTTGGTCTGAGATCCTTTTCTTACTTTCAGTTTATAAGTTAAAATCTTAATATAGAGCAGTGAGCTATTAACTGCCATCACAAGCTGCATGCAAACGGCAAGGAAAATATTAAAGCAATATCATTTTTGCCCAGACTTTCGTTGTCCTAATATTGCCAAAGGGTGTCATTTGGGTAAAAATCACTACTTTTTATTAATGAAAACCCCTAACAATGGTGTTAAATTTTAAATTCTGAATTCGTGCTTTTCCAGTTCAAGGACTCTTAAACTATACTGCCTACCAGTATAGATGACATGTGACTCCTACCCCTTGTAGGTCTCTGTCTTATGTAACATTTCCTATATACTGATTTTCACAGCGATGATTGTCCCTGTGCAATGCATGTGTGATGTAAAAAATGTTGACATCTTAAACTGGCATGAGTGGTGCTATAAAACGAAATGAATCAAAGAGATAGTGCTTATGGAGACTTGAGGGGCACTATCAAATGGTGGTAGTGAGGGAATCTGTGGTAAAGGTGGTCATTGGGGGGGCGCCAACAAACATTGTCGCACAGGGCGCCACCAGTGCTAAAGCCGGCCCTGGTTAGAAATGTGGCAGTGCAGGCACACAATCAGATTCAGATCGCGGCAATCGCATTACTCCCAGACAGGGATGTATGTCATTACAACGCGGGCTTTACACCGTGCTACCATTACGACGCAGCTTTCACAGCGCAAGTCGTTACAACGACTTGCGCTGGATTTAGGAATAGTATGATTTACTATTCCAACTCCAGCCCACGTAACAGTAGGGAAGGTGTTGGAATAATAAATCATGCTATTCCTTAGTATATAGCGATACAAAAGGAGATGATGGACGGAGCGTTTGAACAAATCAAACACTCACCCCCAGTCAACTGATCTGGGTTTAATCCATCACCATTCTTTAGTTCACTCAGCCACCCCAGTTCAGACATGGCTATATGCAAATCAGTCTGACCTTGTGCCTCATGGGAACAGTGCAGCCCGAACTGCCAAGCCATGTCTTCCCTGGACCGGAAACAAGCATCCTGGGACCGGTTTCGGATTCATAATCCTCATCAGCCAGGCTATCTTGAATCCAGTGGCCAAGTGAACAAGGGACTCACGTCTGAGCATACCCTGCCACACTTAGGGCGAACAAAGCGATACAAAAGGAGATGATAAACGGAGCGTTTGAACAAATCAAACACTCACCCCCAGTCAACTGATCTGGGTTTAATCCATCGCCATTCTTTAGTTCACTCAGCCACCCCAGTTCAGACATGGCTATATGCAAATCAGTCTGACCCTGTGCCTCATGGGAACAGTGCAGCCCGAACTGCCAAGCCATGTCTTCCCTGGACCGGAAACAAGCATCCTGGGACCGGTTTCGGATTCATAATCCTCATCAGCCAGGCTATCTTGAATCCAGTGGCCAAGTGAACAAGGGACTCACGTCTGAGCATACCCTGCTACACTTAGGGCGAGCAAAGCGATACAAAAGGAGATGATGGACGGAGCGTTTGAACAAATCAAACACTCACCCCCAGTCAACTGATCTGGGTTTAATCCATCACCATTCTTTAGTTCACTCAGCCACCCCAGTTCAGACATGGCTATATGCAAATCAGTCTGACCCTGTGCCTCATGGGAACAGTGCAGCCCGAACTGCCAAGCCATGTCTTCCCTGGACCGGAAACAAGCATCCTGGGACCGGTTTCGGATTCATAATCCTCATCAGCCAGGCTATCTTGAATCCAGTGGCCAAGTGAACAAGGGACTCACGTCTGAGCATACCCTGCCACACTTAGGGCGAACAAAGCGATACAAAAGGAGATGATGGACGGAGCGTTTGAACAAATCAAACACTCACCCCCAGTCAACTGATCTGGGTTTAATCCATCACCATTCTTTAGTTCACTCAGCCACCCCAGTTCCGACATGGCTATATGCAAATCAGTCTGACCCTGTGCCTCATGGGAAGAGTGCAGCCCGAACTGCCAAGCCATGTCTTCCCTGGACCGGAAACAAGCATCCTGGGACCGGTTTCGGATCCATAATCCTCATCAGCCAGGCTATCTTGAATCCAGTGGCCAAGTGAACAAGGGACTCACGTCTGAGCATACCCTGCCACACTTAGGGCGAACAAAGCGGTACAAAAGGAGATGATGGACGGAGCGTTTGAACAAATCAAACACTCACCCCCAGTCAACTGATCTGGGTTTAATCCATCACCATTCTTTAGTTCACTCAGCCACCCCAGAGGCACAGGGTCAGACTGATTTGCATATAGCCATGTCTGAACTGGGGTGGCAGAGTGGGCTAAAGAACGGTGATGGATTAAACCCAGATCTTTTGACTGGGTGTGAGTGTTTGATTGATTCAGATGCTCCGTCCATCACCACCCCCTTTTATTCCTTAGTATATAGCGCCATCCAGCGCAAGTCGCTGTAACGACTTGCGTTGTGAAAGCTGCGTCGTAATGGTAATGCAGTGTAAAGCCCGCGTTGTAATGGCTGTTTCCCCCCAGACAGTCCCCAAGGCCGGCCCAAGAAGAGACAGACAGTCACACCCACAGTGCTATTAAAAAGGAGAGCTTCAGCTTTAAAGAGACGTGTCAAGTAGCGATCTCTAATCATGATTTATTTCAGAGCTGGTGTTCGCTACATTATTTATGTGTGACTGCACGAAATGTTCCAAAAAAACAAGCTCTCTTGCTTTGGCTCTTTCTTAGAAGGTTTCCCACTGATCTGTTAAACGTGGTACTGGTACAAGAAGAAAGGGAAGTCTCAAAACAATGATTTTCCATTTTAATTCCCATTGGAAACTGTTCTCTGATACTGAAAAAAACAACTTGGCAGAAGTTAGGATTTTACTCAGAAGGAATGCTATTACTTATGGTAAATCTGTTTAGCAGGTTTAAGAAATATTTGTTGAAATAAGTCCTTGGTGTGCTTATGAAGGGGTACATTTTTCAGGAAAGTGATATCTGGACCGTTATGCACTAAAAATAAAAAATTACTTGCTGAGGGAGCATTTTTTCCAGTCAGTCAATGGGGTACTGCAAAACCTGGTATGGTACTGCCGTAGTTGACGTTCTGATTGGCCAGCCGTAACTTTTCATGAAAATGCTGTGGTGGTCATGTCAGTACTCTGGGAATTTGCCATCTGTGTCCAGTGGCGGACTCGGTGCAGAGGAGGTCCATGCGGTAAGTCGTGAGGGGGTGACACCATGAGTTACCCGCTCCGGGTGACACCAACACCAGTGACGCCACTGCAAGAAACCCCAAAGGGCGAGGGTCATTCCAACCTGTAGTCTGTGGCTAAGGGGCAGCATCCCAGACCAGCGTCATGTCCCCCAAGGAACAATCCTTCACAAAGTCCATGCACGCACCTGGGGGTCCCGTCACCCCCGTCACGACATGCCTTCTCTACACCCGAGAGCCACTCAAGAGTCAGTGCAGGAGTGGGCAACAGCCTGCAGTCCTAGGAGATCCCACACAATGTCCCTCCCCAGCGGTGAGCAGTTGACAGCTGTCCCAAGCTGGGCTCCCTCCAGGGGATACCTGCAGGCTCCCGTCAGAAGCAGGGTGCCTCAGTATATCTGCATCCAGGCCAGGGCCTCAGTTCGCCAAGCTGACAACCTGACCGCCGGCCCCTTTGCTTGTCCGGCACCACGTCCGCTGGGCCACCATCAGCAACACCTAACCCCACCCCCAATTGCCAGCTCTACTCACTCGGCAGGGGGCGGGAGGTAAGTTTGTTGAGGCAGCAATATCAGCAGAGAGGCCCCTCACCAATGGGCCCGCTACGGCCCCCCAAAGACTCCAGCAATGCCCACCAGCGAGCATTGCAGGGTCTTCAAATGGGCAGGCCCCTCACGTCCCTGTCGCCCAGGTCAGGAAGCCAGGCCTCGGTCTTCTTTAGATTCCAGCAGGATTATGCTTTGCCTGATGGGAGCTTTGCAAGGAGCTCGTAGTCGGCCATCTTGTTGGGCAAGCCCCTTTGTTGATTATATGTATGTTTGCTAATTTTCAGTTTACTTTACTGTTATCATGTAAAATGTATGTGTAGGAAGGTAGATCCCTGACTATGGTTGCCCCCAACTTTTTGCCTGGTGTTTTGCTGGTTTTCTGACTTAGTTGACCTGGGGCCCTGCTATTCAGGACCCCAGGCCCACTGCTCTCTCTGTAAAATGGATTCCATGTACCTTAGGTACATATCTAATTGGATACTGAGTCACCTTATCAGTCCCTGTACAGTGTACCTTAGGTACCCAGGGCATAGGTGTACCCAGGGCCTACCAGGGGCTGCAGCATGTATTATGCCACCCCTGGCTGACCATCCAAATCTGACACAACTGGCTGCACGACAGCTGGGGCAAGGTGGTGTAATAGTATACCTATATCTAACCCTAAAAATGGACACACAGATCTCCTATCAGTCACTCCTATGGCAGGCCTTGACAATCCTGAAGGCAGAGTGCTTGGAATCATGTGAGATAGTGCTCTGGCATGAGCTGGGCCTGTCTGCGGCTTTCGGGATCCATCCCTTAGCCGTTTCCATGATATCGCATACCATATACTCTTAAGTGCATTATAATCCTCGCGGTTATATGCCAACTCTGGTATCGCTTTATCAAAACATGTCGAGTAAGGTGTCATACGAATTGGAATACTAACCCCTCGCCAATTCTGGCGACGGGGTTAGCATTCCACCCTTCTAGAGGGACACGACATGTATGTAACCTGTAACCCCGGTTAAAGTCAGACAGAGCCTTAGCATCCACAAAATGGATGCTGCCACCGAGACACAAGTCTGCCCTCCTGCTGCTGGGAGTCCTCCCAGAGCAGGAGGCAAGGACAAAGGGTTTCCGGCCAGGGGCGGTGCCAGCACCGTCCCAGACAGGGTTTTGTGTATTCCAGGTAGGCAGGGCTACAGAGGAAGGTGACTGCAAGTGGCACCCCGGTGCTCACTGTGCATAGGCCGGCTGAAACCAGTTCCAGGGGCACTCCAGCCCCTGGCCTGGGGAAAGCCCGCCAAAGGAGAGGGGTGTAACCACCCCCCTCCTGGTCCCACCCATAGGGCAGGACTTAGTCGCGTGACAGCCCCCTTTTCCCAGATAAAGGTAGGAGCAGGCCCCCTTCCAAATTAGATCATCTTTGGAATCAAGACACGACTTTCTACGAAAGGACATCAAGATTTCTTCTTCAAGATTCTCCCATGTGGCTAAGGAGTAGTCACCCTGCATCCGCAGGCACCGTCTTAAGAACACTGCGGTCTGCTGCAAGTCCTTCCTCCGGAATCCGACTGCCCAGCTCGACGAGAACCGGCTTCCCTGGCACCTCTGACCTCTACCCGCCTCTACAGCCAAGCTGAGAACCGTGGGTGCGACGAGACCTCGAGGGACCGGCCATCTTCAAGACTGCACGACTTCTTTCCAGCACGACCGCCGAGGGATCCTCTGGTGAGTGCTTTGGGGACCGAGAAGCCCCGACCCTGAGCAGCTCCAGCACCGAAGTCCAGCCTCCCAGCATCTCCACGATCTGCGTGGGGCCCTTCTGCTTTTTGCTGCTCACCGCGTTGTTTGGCTACTAGCCCGCTGGCTTGTGGCCTTCCTGACGACGCCCGACGACATCACTGCTGCTGGTCTGGTTGCTCCAGACTGGCCCTTGCTCCCTTCCAAAAGAGGAGCACCCCGGACCCTCCTGGTCCACTCCAGACGCCATTTTAGGTCCACCGCGTGGGCTTGAATTTGCCAAGACTTGTTGCCCCAATCCTGGGTCCAGCGACGTCGAAAGCATCATCCATCGTGGGACAGCTCGTACCTCCATCCTGGTCGCCGACAACGCCTCCTGGTCCGTGAGACTACAGAGCCCAGCAGCGCCCACTCACCTGACTGCGGTGACTTCGCCCGGTGCCATCCTGGTGCCCACTTAATCACTGGCTAGTGATTCAAGAACTTGGTCCCCTCTGCTTTCAGGTTTCTTTTTCCCTGATCCAGGCTTGGATCTCTTCGAACTTTTCTTCACTGGCCGCCTGCCAGCAACTTCTTCTTCAGGCTCCTGGTTCGTCAACGAGGAATCCCGACGTCTTTTCAGACCTATGCAGCCGCAGCCCCTGGGCTAGGTAACTTCGGCATTTCGGTGCCCCAGCATAGCCTCACTATCCAAGGGTCCAGATCCACTGTCGTTTTCGACCTACCTAGTCGGGTTCGCCCGAGAACAGTAACTTTGTGAGTTCTAGCTTCCATAGGCTTTTTCCCGCCTTACGAGTGAGAGTTCCCACTCTGCACGTGGTGTCCCTAGGCCTCCTGCTCCTAACCTGAGTGTTTAGTATTGTAGGCCTAGCGTTTCTAAAGCCTCTGAGAATTGTTACTTACCTGCTAGTAATTCGCATTCCACTTTTAGAGTATATGGTTTTTCGTGCCCCTCGGGCATTTGTGTAAATTGTGCGACTTAAAGTATTTTTATAAGAGTTTTGTTGTGTGCTTAGCTCCCTGTCTCATAAAGAGCCAGGCTAGTCTTGTTATAAATAAATACACTGTTTATTTTCATAACAACTTGTGTGGTGTCCTTTCACTGGGTGTTCAAGGGGTAATGTGATGGTAAAACAGCTGGCTTAACACGCCCTCTAGAGTCTTAGCCTTAGACTGCTCGTATCCATGCTACTAGGATAGCTGGTCTATAAGGTTGACTTACAACCAATCATCAATAAGGGTTGTTTGGACTGATATATAGTGATCACTAGAACAGTGAGCACTGCACATCAGGCCAACTTCTCACAGTATATATTTAAAAATGTGTTTAACATATTTTTAAATATATATATATATATATTATATGTGAATATATACTTTAAATATGTATATGTATTTAACATAATATTATCTCTAACAAATTATCTAAAATAAATGAATATTAAGTCAATATTTATAATTTAAAAAAAACAACAATATTCTTTCCTGTTTTTGATCGATATTCTGTTCCAGAATATTTTTAACACAATATTTTAACACGATATTCTGTCAGACAACCCATGAGGGCTCTTGACATGAAAATTTTAGCAGAACTGTACTGTTTTTGTTCATGAATGTATCTCAGCACAAAGTGGAAGTTAGATTAGTGTTTTACTATTACGCGTTTACACATGTGAGCTCAGTTTGCCACAGCTTATGCAATAAAAATGCATCTCTCACATTCCTGCGTGATTTTATTTGTATTTTTATATAGCACTCAACACACCAAAGCCGCTTCAGAGCCACAATATAATTGTTCTTCTTTAACTATTAATGAACTCTGACTCAGAGCACAGCAAGTAGCTGCTGACTGGCAGCACCTCTCTCCGAGCAACAGAGCTGGCGCACAGGTGCGTGCACAGGCGCCGCCGGTGGCGCACGCTGTCAAGTGGAAAAATGCGTGACAATGCCTTTCAGTGCGGTGTTGCGGAACACCACGCTGAAATGCGTTAGTGTCACACGTGTTGCGTGATACTTGACAGGACTGCAAGAAAACAGAACCTTATCCCAAATGTTTGAGACCCTGGGATAGAAAAAGGCCTTGTGTCTCGTAGCAAACTTAGAAACAATTTGAGGAAAACATTTTTTTGTACAGAATGTTACCTAAGGGCTGTTCGGTTTCTTGTTTGCTGTTCGAAATGTTTTTTGCACGGATTTCTTTCTTACAGAACTGCTTTTGTTCAGGTGGCTCACTGTCTGTTTGCTTGTTTGTGGGTGAGAAGGATCAGCGACTCCCAGCAATGGGTTGCAGTCTCTTCAGAGCGTCACGCAGGATTGGTGTGTGTCTTTGGAAAAGAGTGAGTGGCTGGCAAGTGTGTTTATTGCTCTTGAAAGTGAGTTAGGCATGGCTAATATGGAAAAGTGGTTAGATGCTGAAAAAAAGCATTGTTTTTTTTTAATTTTTCCCACTGATTGTTGCAATGGTGCTTTGCAGTAGGGAGCTGGTCAGCAGGAGGTTTACATGCAATGTAGACAATCAGATGGTGGTTGCTTTGGTCAATAGGCAAAAGATGAGTAGGTGTTAAAGATGTTGTGGGTTTTCATCTTAGGTTATTTGAAGTTTAACTTTGTATTTTGAGGAAGGCTTGTCCCAGGAATAGACATTAATATTGCGGATGTATTGTCTTGTTCACTGTGCCAGATTATGTGGGCTAGTGCTGGAAGCAGAGATGGCGAAGACAAGGATGCCTCAGAAGCTGTGAGACTGAGGGAACTTAAGGGTTCTGGAGCCGGTGGAGAAGTCAGTGGCACCATTCAGTAGTAAGGCCTTAAAACATGCCTGGTGGACGCTTGTGGTTAGTGCGAGTGTGAGGAGAGGCGCAACAGAGAAAGAGTAAATGAGTAGAAGAGATGATGTAGTGCGCTTTACCATGGGTCATATTGATCAGAATCTATCAGCGGTTCCTATAGTTTGTAAATTAGCCTGGATTGACGTCTACGGTAAGTATTTTTGTGGCCACAAATTATTGGCTGGGGAACTGGGACTTTGAATTTTAGCTGATTGGGCATAGGAAAGAGGCTGTTAAGAGGGACAGATCACAGATGCTACGCTGGGTTGAATTTAGTGGTATGTATTTTTCTGATTGAAAGGTGGCTCCCGTTTACATTGTGTAAGGTTTGGTTGTTTTGGGGGTGTTTCAGATGAATTAGTGAAAAAATGGTTGGTAGGCTTGAAGAGAGAAGGTGTGTTTCTTCGATGTGGATAGGGTTAGACTATGGGTGAAAAAGGCAAAGACTGACCGGTTCGGTAGAGGACAGGACCTCGTGTTGTATGATTCTGGGGATGAGTGGAGGTGTCCTGCAAATATTTGACAGGTTGAAGGGAAACTATGGTGGTGATGTTTTTAGACATGTGGATAGGAGTGTGCCCAGATAATATTAGGTTCTTCAGGGATTTACACAAAGCTTTGGGTATTCCAGGTAGGCCAGCATCTCATTTTTAACACACTCTGTTTGGATTGGGGCAGCGACCAAGGCAGTGAGGTTTGGTTTTCACTGAGGAATGAGCTAGGAGGCTCAGATTATGGATGTCGAGTTTTAGTGAGATATACATGAGGCTGGATACAATTTGACAATGAGTTTATTGGGGTGGTGGGGGCATAATTTATTGGTTATTTGAATACTTCTAAAGGTTGTTTTGTGGGACTTGCGGGTGCCTTGAACAAGGTTAGGATTGCGGGTCACTCATTCATGCGAGGGGCCCATAAGCAAGCTGAAACATGGCTTGTAGGGAAACAACTCGGTCTGGACAGTGCACACATTATGATCTCTTGGTGGGGGAAGGGTAGAATGAGATGGGGCAGTTGATCCCATGCATGAGGCATTATATTTTCAGTGGTGAGGATGACCAGGTCTTCTAGTTGGGCATCTAGTAAAAAATGTTTTGGACACTTTTAGGGTTTAGGACTCCTGAAGAATATGAAAAGAGATGTTCAGCATTTTTAAAAGTTGTGTTCTGGTATGCACATTAATTGGAAGGGACTATGGAAGGGAGCCAGGAAACCTAATTCGACAGAGAAGCAAAGACTAAAAGCCAGGGGATGAAGGTTCTAAAATAAATGGAAATTGTGCAGAAGGACCACGCAATGTTTCAACAAGATGGAAAACGGCTCTAGTTTCTGTAGAATGCGTGTTACCTCATGAAGCTAAGACTTATGATTGGTAAGGTATTTGGTAAGAGTTATAGGGTTGGACACGTATGGGGGACAGTGGAAAAGTCCCTTTTGAGGGTTTTCTTGGGCGGCAGGAGGAAGGCAGGGGCATGAATACAGATTTTTAGTTAAACTCGTTGCAGGGTGGGTGATTCCAGCCCCGTGGGGTTGAGTCCATGATCACTGACTGAGGAGTTTAAGTCAGGAGAGGTGTGACAGAGACTACACGAGTGACTTGTGGACTGTACAGGAACACGCAGATAAGGCTGTGTGTAATTGAATGGTTGTGGGGATATTATTGGGGGATTGCATATCCACAGTTCAACATCATCTGCCATATTTGTGAATTCTCTAATCTTTGAGATAAAAGTATCATACTTATTTGAGCATCTATTCTAATTCTCCTTTTCCTCTTCATTTTCGCCTCCAACCCTCTTTTTCTTTCATCTTTGATTGTTTGTATTTTCATTCCCCACTAATAAATATTCTATCTGCTCATCAGGTATTCACTGATTTGATATGCAGTGGGAAAAAATGCTGCCTGGCGGGGATGCATGTGGAAGCGGGATGACAGGGCAAGGAGGATGCAGTGGGAGAAAGGGGGAGAAAGCATAGTGGGTAGTAAGATAGAGGGCTGCAAATAATGAGGGAGAGACCAGGAGTGAGGACTACTTCAAGCTCTAATCACCAAAAGCTAAGAAACAGTACAGGGAGAGTGCAACCTTCCACAAGATGCCGTGGACTTGAATGACAGTCCTTTCAACCAATGGCAAACTTTAATAAAACCACTGGAGAGGCAGTCGTTGAAGGGGCTGACTGAAATCCCAGTCTCTCTACATTGGCACTTAGACGTACATACTCTTCAAATGATTGGTAACACGAGGTATCCCAGAAAGTCGCAATTGTCTGTAGTGCGACCTAAACTAGAGATTGTGCCGCAATGCCCTAAAAGTTGATACCATTCTTATGCAGTGAGCATCTTTTGCAAACTCCTGTTTAATGATTTTACAGGTTAAAGGAATTACCTGAGTACCAAATGCAGCTGCACCGGTTTTGTAAATGGTCCGCATCAGGGTGGAGCGCAAACTTTCCAATGTTTCCGCAGTTGGACTGATCTTACGTCCCTCTTTTCGGATCAGCCGTTTTCTTATGTTTGGAACAATCGTTTATGTTGTGTGTGGTAAATAATGTCATCCAAACAGACATATTTTTACAAAGCGGTGTCTGTTTCACTGTTCAAGAAATTGTATATTGTCATCTCACTGGAACCTTTTTCACTTCATCAATTTTCAGTTTTTTTGAGTTATTACTCACCACATTTGCTGCACACTGTAGAAAAAATAAAAAAGAATAAACACATTCTTCAAAAATGTAACAGCACATGCATTTTTGGAATTTTATTCGGTAACTTTAGAGAGGAATATATATTATAATAATACACATTTGTAGCACAGTGGTATGATTTGACCTCCATAGTGTGTGATAGTCGCTTCAAGAACACTGAGCATGGATATTGTACTTCTGAATCTAAACTGTAATGCTACACATTTTGTACACTAGTGTGTGGGATTCTGTTTTTTTTTGTAAACACATTTTATTGAATTTGACAAGTCGATACAAACACAGTTGTGAAAACTGCTTGCGTATCAACATATAAAAGAAGGAACAGTGGGAAACATATGAATTACATTGTGTGGTAAGCCTCCTACTCTTGCCAGATCCCTTCCTCCTGCCCTCTAAGATGAATAGCAAAGATAAAAAGAACAAGTCTGAAAGTGTGTAGCAATCAACGAGCATTCGTTCCAACTATACTGCGAAACTTAATTCTAACCTAATCCCCTACAACTACCCCCGTCCCACCCCTCCCCCCAGGTGTGTCACTCTCAACTCTTCTAAAGTGTTGCAGTGTAAGTTTGTAGTGCTGAAGCTTCGGGTATTGAAAACAATGCAATAGGTAATTCAAAGTGGATGTGATGACATGCTGCTTATAGGTCTTAAGTTCTTCGCACTGGAGCAGTTTCCGGGAGATTGTGCCTAGTCTTCCCCACTTGGAGCGTTACCTACGGGATCCTCATCGCTATTACTGTCTGGGATATTCAAGAGCACCACTAATGTGTCCCATGCTTTAGCCACATCTAGCGCCATCTCAGTTCCTGCTCTCTTTGCCAATTGCATCCTAACCATTCCATCACACTCCACCCATTTGATGAATTTTTCTCTCCATCTATCTGTGGTGGGGCCCCTTTGTGATTTCCAATGTAAAGCGATTTCGCGCTTAGCTAACAGGAGTCCCATATCTGTAAATTTACTAGTGATCCTATTCCTATTCTTAGCCATGTGGAGAAACCAATGTAGTCCTATAGCCGGCGTCAAGTCTCTGTCAGTGAGTTAGTTCAATAAAGTCACTACTGCACTCCAATAGTTAGTCAATTGTGCGCAGCCCCAGAACATGTGGCGGAAGTCCGCTCCCTCCTACCGGTAACATGGGCACACATCTGAGCTAGTAGGAAAATATTTATTAAGTTTTGGCGGGTGAGGTAAGCTCTATGTAATATGTAAAAGTGCACTAACTGAAAGTGTGCTTTCCTAGTGCTCTTCCATGCCTGTTCTACAACATCATCCAATGTCCTGTCTGGGGTCTCTTCCCCTACGTCTAGCTCCCATTTATGCCGTAGTTCTGTCAGTGGCACCAGAATCTCTTGCGTCATGCGGCGGTATAGGCATGTAACCGCCTTGAAAGTTCCTGCCGCTGTTACTATGTATTGACATCCCAGGGCCGCTTTTGGTTCTTTGAGGCCCTCCTTCCAGTGTGTACGAATAGCCAAAGTGTGTGCTGTGTGTAACAAAAAGTCGCCCCCTAATAGACCAAATCGTTCCTGTAGGTCAGCAAAGGGCAGGAGCACGCCATCCTCATAAAAATCACCAATAGTAGTTAGGCCCTTCTCCTGTGAACCAGCCAGTCCCCTCCCGGTCCCGCCACGAAGTAATACCTCACACATGGATAATGGGATGTCAGGTGCATACAGGATGTCAATCTTTGCCCTTTTCAAGCTCCTTTTCCAACACTACCGTGCTGTTTGGAGGTCCCCCGAGAGCCACCAGCGGGGATAGGTAGGTTGAGCACAATTTGAGAAAGTATTAAAAGCCCAGGGGCTCTATACCTGGGTTCTGCAGTGCCCCGCAACTGACCCACCATGTTCTGCGTGAACCATTGTAATTGGGCTACTATCTAATATGTTTTGAAATCAGGTACTGCCCATCCCCCCTCTGATCATGGATGCATCAGAGCAGTCAAGGCTACACGCCATCTACCTACCCCCCACAGGAAACCTGTAACCATGGCCTTCAGTTGTTTAAAAAATTGTGCCGGGATCCAAAGCAGTGGGGCCCCGAAATAATACAAAAGTCTTGGGAGGGCCACCATTTTAATTAGGGCCACTCGCCCAGCTACTGATAATCAAAGCGTCCCCCAAAAAACAAAACTACCCTCTGTACTGTGTGGGATTCTGTTGGTACAGTACACCACAACATGTGCTTTTATTTTACTAATGATTTCTAAAATAAAATATGGAATTATTTGAGCTTATGCTGCTAGACTACCAGGGTCACCCTTTCAATGATGCAATGTGGCAGCCACACAATGCAGTGGTCAGTTTGAAAGTATGAAAATATTTCTTATACTGTCAAGATGCCCACTACGTCACAACACTGTGTCACACAACGTGGCATCCATCTTGAAAGTATTGATCAACTTCAAAATATATGAAATAGACCTTCAAGGTGACTGATTACATTGCTTTCAGCTTTGCCAATGGTGGATGATTTTAAAAGTATTTGCAATAACGGTGACCGTAAAGCAAGACCAACTGGGTTTGACATTGCTTATTTAGTTTAACCGTGATTTTGCAAGAAAGGATTTGTTGCTGCTAGGTCACGGCCACCTTGTATGGCATTACAAGAAAGGCCAATCAGGCGAAGCTTGAGATATATCCCGAGAATACTCAGAAAGTATTAAAACAAATGAAAGCTGCCTGGGTGCATGATTGTGAAGTGCCGATTTAGTGGCGTTATCTCAGCATCTCCCCAAATTTGTTCATCTAAGTCTTAATCTGCTTTTACATTGAGCTTAGAGTTTAGGATGCTACTCAACACAACACAAAATGTGTCAGAAACGTATTAGGCAGCTCTGCATATTATTTGTCCACATATATAAGTGCAAAGCGAAGCTTTAATCAATTATGTACTATAGTAATAGTGCCAGTGCTTAGAAATCACTGGCTATACATTTTCCTCACAGTGCATGTGCTGCTCTGCAATGCATACTGTAATCCCTTTGTGTTTTTTTTAATTAGTTGCTTGGTCTGCCTTTACAAAACCGATTGCTTTAATTGGTGAATAGAGTACATTTGCCCCGCCTTGTGGCTGTTTTGTTAACTCCCGGGCGACTGCCCCTGCTACATGGATCCTTTCACTATTGGCCAAATGTTTAGTTGTGGCACACTCCTTTTTAGAATTTTTAAAACTTAGCCTTTGTTGCAACTGCAATGCTTTTGTCTAATCTCACCAGAGCAGTCCCAATTTGAGTCGCTCATTGGAGTCCCGTTCAGGAACAGATAGATAATGTTTAACCGACACACTTCTGTGCACATGCTCCCCCCCTTGTTGTTCTCTCACCCATTGGACTTCTCTGTAACGCCTGTGCTCCATGATGCTGCGTGTTTCTGTGCAACCCATATTCATGTTGCCCTCTCCCGTCCCATGTGGTTCTATGTCCCCTCTTAACCCTCTACTTTTGTGCTCGTAGGCAGTCATTAGCCATCATTCGCAGCAAGCGCTAGCGCAGCTGCAACCATTGAAGGGGAGTTAGAAGCCACAGTTGAGCATGTATCCATACTCCTTGTCTGGCCTGTAATCGGTTAGCCCTCGGCTTCATTGCATTTCTGCACCTACAATAGAAGAAAGGTGGGCTGTGTCCATGATGCATTGCACCAGGGCTGCTTATTTTGTAGTGGGCCTGTCCTCTTTTCAGCCAGATTTAAAATGCATGGTCAATGCACAGCGGTTGGGAGGAGACCTGCTTCTGCAGAGCAATGGATCTCTGCTCATGGGGTTTTCAGGATTTTCATGGGGTAGTCTCTGAGGACATAATGGCATAAAGTTCAGGCAGGTCGTATCCTCTGGCAGCTGTAGGTTATTGGCACTCGGTACTCTAAAGCTACCCATTGCCTACTGACTTTTGAGCATTCAAATGCATGAATCAATATCCCCCAACTCTGCTTCTTTTCCAATTTCTCGTCCTTGACCACATACAGACCTCCGCTGCCTTATGGTGTGTTATACATCCATTACACATGCGGGGTACAAGCCGGCTTCTAGTTTAACTGTATTATTGAACTGGCTACTGAAAGGCACATGACGCTCACAAATACTTGAGCACTGAAGTTAGAATTGCTCAGTGTCTGCAGCACTGGAGGATGTGGTGTGCAATGGTAAGGTGATCTCTTGTTTCAGTGACAGCTTCGTTACGCTGTTTTGTTTTTTACATTGCCTGGGCTTCCTAGTAAACTTCAATATATCAGCTTGTGCTACCTCCAAGGCTTTATTGTTAACACCAAATATCAAGGATAACGTTCTAAAAGGAAATATAACCTGAATACTCAAGAAAATTATTCATATGTATTATCTAGACTACAATTAAGGTGTTATGCTGGCGGCTCAACAAAGTGGAATCTTGGAGTTGCAAAGCCAGCTTCGTCCTCTGGGCATCCATGGTCCTATGAACCTGATGCAAGTAGGCTAGGATGGAGCACCAACCTGCAGGGCTCTACAAGAATGGGAGATCTGGTCTCTCAAGGAGTCCTTGTTTCACATCAGTTGCCTTGAGATTCTAGCTGGGACCTTTAATACCAAGTGACATGCCAGGAACTGCTTCAACTGCACCTTCCTTCTTCACAACAGCATCTTAATGACCCCCTATATCAGCAAGCTTTTAGAAACCAAATGGAAAACGTTGCAGCTACAGGCAAGGATCTTGGACCTATTCTATTTGGCTATTTCACAGTGTTCCTTCTTTTATATTTCCTCAATACTGTTACCAACTGGCAATCAGCAAATTGCAGTAACTCCAGTGACTGGATGCTTGATCCATGTGTTTTCTACTTGATTCAGTCATCTGCTTCCCTTCACCTAGAAGCCTGGGCAGCAGATACCTTTCTCGAAGGCTGGATTCTCTTCCAAGGATTCGCTTTCCACTCTTTCACAATAATTCCTTAAGCCATAGTCCACGTTTGTCACTGTCTGACTTACCTGGTCCTGCCTCACTTGACTAGATAAACAACCATACTACAGTGTCGAATCACATCATCCTGCAGGACCTTCAGAGGAATCCTTGATACAAATACTGGAGCGAAAGTTATAGTTATTTACAGCATGAGATGTAGTTATTTGAGATAACTATAACTGGTGAATTTCAGTGGTTTTGTTTGTTTAAAATGGTATATTTTAACTGACATTTTCACCTAGCTATAATGTCTCTTTAACCTTTGTTTTTTTAGTTACTTTTTTAAAGTTACATATCATTACAATTCCTAACTATAATGTCACTTTATGTGTGTGTGTGTATATATATATATATATATATATATATATATATATATATACACAAACCACTTCCCTTAAAAAGAGAAGCGCGGAGGCCAGAGGGGGGTCATGTGGAAGCCCTTTATTTCTCGGTGGTATCAGTTGGCAGCAGCAAATGCATTTCGGCTTAACACAAGCCTTCCTCAGTGCTTACGCCCCAACACAAAGTCACGCATATCTCCATCAAGGCTGTTTTGCGAGTGCTGCAGTCGACATTGTACTCCTCCCCTTAAGCGTTGGCTCACCTGTTGGAAGTCACGTGGGTATGTAGAGACTTCAACTCCCAGCATGCAACATGGTCTTGCAGCTGGGCCGGTGGTGTGGGTGCAGACAGTCTATCAATGTCCGCTCCAATGTCCTTTACAGCCTCGTATGGTGGGACTTATAAATGAAACCTCCGTGTCCCAAAGTTCCTCCTCAAGTCCCCTCGGACTGCTGGACCAAATCACAGAGAGATTCTGGCTATGCGAGGACAGCAGTGTAAGCACACAGCGTCCCGGGGTAAGTACCACCTTTTGCACTCCTTCTCCTGTTGCTTTGGTGGACAACAAACTATCTCGATCCCTCGAGCAAAAAACTGCACTGCAAGCAGCGCGGTGCCAGTCTCGTTCGTGTCTTCTTGTCAGCAGGGCCATCCGTAAGCGCTCCTGGCTTGGCGCGAAAATATACACAAACCACTTCCCTTAAAAAGAGAAGCGCGGAGGCCAGAGGGGGGTCATGTGGAAGCCCTTTATTTCTCGGTGGTATCAGTTGGCAGCAGCAAATGCATTTCGGCTTAACACAAGCCTTCCTCAGTGCTTACGCCCCAACACAAAGTCACGCATATCTCCATCAAGGCTGTTTTGCGAGTGCTGCAGTCGACATTGTACTCCTCCCCTTAAGCGTTGGCTCACCTGTTGGAAGTCACGTGGGTATGTAGAGACTTCAACTCCCAGCATGCAACATGGTCTTGCAGCTGGGCCGGTGGTGTGGGTGCAGACAGTCTATCAATGTCCGCTCCAATGTCCTTTACAGCCTCGTATGGTGGGACTTATAAATGAAACCTCCGTGTCCCAAAGTTCCTCCTCAAGTCCCCTCGGACACACACACACACTAGCTTACCCGTCGCGCGTTGCTGCGATCTCCAAAGAAAGGAAATTCAAGCAAACTCGTTATGATAACATTCAATTTACATTGTGTCATTTTTATTGAAACGTATTCATTTTAATATGGAAAACATTTCAAAGTGTCGTTTTAATTGTATTTATTTATTCGAGTGCTTGTGGATACACGATTTTTTGTTTTTCCGTCTTGTGCGTACATCAGTATTCGAAAGATTATGAGGGCTCTGGGGGGCCGATAATTAAAACATTTTCATGCCAGAAACCTTTGCCGGAGTGTACTCAACAACTTACCAAAGTTTCCTGGTGATCGGATGAATGCTGTTTTAATTCTATTTATTTATTCAAGTGCTTGTGGACACACGATTTGTTGTATTTCCATCTGGTGCGTACATCAGTATGCGGAAGATTTTTAGGGCCCTGCGGGGCCGATATTTAAAAAAAATTTATGCCAGAAACCTTTGCGGGAGTGTACTCAACAACTTCCCAAAGTTTCATGGCGATCGGATGAATGATGTAGTAATGCATAAAGGACAAACAGACATACAGACATACATTTGTTTTGAGATATATATATATATATATATATCAACCATGAAGAGAAGTAGTATTTCAAAATGGCTTCTAGTGCAGACCCTGTCACTGCAAGCTTCACTTGGCATGTTATAGATGTTTCTGAAGTGTCAAACCCACGTTTTAGTGCACTGAACACACTTCTAAGATATGCTTATGTATGCCATAAAGGATGCTGTTTTGTGCTTAAGAGATTGACAGATTACCTTTTGAGTTGAATAAGTTACTTGAGCACTTGTAGGCCCCTCTGCAAAGTACTACATGGAGTATGCCCCCCTAAAGCAACTGGTATACATATTCACAAAAGCAGAAACCTTCTCCGCAACCTAATCAGAAAGCTAAAGAAGCACATATCCATTCAGTTACTTAGAAAGAAACTACTTATGCCTGCAGAAGACTCAAAGGTAGTTGCAGTCACACGTTCATAGCTCTCTATTCTCTTTAAGAGGCACTGAAGTATTTGTGCAGCCACTTATATACACATGCAGACAGCCATAGAACTACTAAAATGCACAATCACATACCAGCCACATTTACTTAAACATCGTATGGCACTCATACAGGTGTACTGCTACACTCACTAACATATGTAGGAAAGTACTGACACAATATTCGGAACCATGCAGAGAAATAGTATATGAATCATGTGCAATGGCTAGTAGTGGAGACCCGCCCTGTGTATTCTGAGGCCTAGCTTCACATGGCATGTTATAGGTCTTTGTACGTAAGGGAAGATGCACCAAAAACCGAGTCAATATCCTCCAAATGTATCCAAACAGTATCCTTTTATTATTCTTGATAGTAAAACATGGGTATCGGCCAACGCGTTTTGTTCCACTGAGAGAACTTCATCAGGGCTGAAAACATATATATATAAGACATAACGTAAATCACAACATACCACAATAAAATACACATATAAACATACAAATTATACACACATAAAACATTGACATAGGCAAACGACTCAAACTAAGAAATTACACAAAGCATACATGGATAACCATGTAGCTCATAAATATGTACAATTAAAAAGTATTACATTAGGAGTGCACTTACAGAAGAATATATAATAAAAACAAGCATAGGTAAAACAAACATCATAGCTCAGTAGTAATAGGAAGATTGATTATTTCATGTTGCCGTACATTTCAATGACCGAGCTCATTCCAATCCAGATGAACAGATGGTGAACAGATGAACAGAGGGTGTCAATAAGAAAGAAAGACAGATACACAAATGGCAAAATAAAATAGAATATATCAAGAAGAGTCCGGAAGTCCAACCAGGCCAAGCACCATATATACAGTGATCAGGTGCCAATCTAAATCCCAAAAAATCAACTAAGAACCTCGATTCTCACCTCATATAACAATACGAGGGACAGTATATTCGCAGTCAAAATCAGATTGTATTCAAGATTGGAGCAAATAAAATCCTCCAAAGTCCTAATAGAGAAAACTGCATGTTATTAACCATAAGTTCGAGTTTGTCATGTATCAGACAACATAGGTTGATCAAACATATTAACCTCTACAATATAAGCCAATTTGCAAGAAAGATCTTGCTTTTCCAATATCGACTCAAATTCACAGATCTCACCACATATAACATGACGGGGAATTATATATCCACGTTCTAAATTACGATGAGTCCAAAGTAATAATAAATAAGAACGATCCAAATATCCTAATAGGGAAAATTGAACGATATAAGCTATATTAGCCATCTGTCAAATGTCTGACATCATAGACCAAACAGAAATATAAACGTCTAAATTGCACACTAAATTATAAGGGGGATCTTACCTGACACGTATGTAACAAAAATTAGTACTCACAAGGTGTTGTTCCCAGCCATTATGCTCCACAGAGAGAATGGCAAATTAACAGCCAGTATCCTAAGAGGGTAAAACAATTGAACCCATTTGTGTGACCGAAACTGTGTAGTGTATCTGTTATAGATCTCTCAGTAATAAGTTCAACGATCACAGTGCGGCCAATACCACACCATAGTTTGTTATGCCGACAGTAATCAACATGATCGAACAATCGCAATAAACATAAAGTTATAATGTTCAGCTCCAGGCATACATAATCACACCAGAGTTAGGAATAGTGTCTGGTTTTACTACATGTCAAAACAAAATAAAAGGCAAATCAAATTCTGTATGTCGTGTACATCATTTAAAACTGACTCATATATGGCAACAGTTCAAAAACAAATGTCCAACCACATCTTCTCATGAAGCCAAAGTATCAACCTAGAGCGGCATACCTCTCCGTTTACCCGAAAGAGGAAGCCACCCGTAAATAGTTCAAAATTAAAGATCCAAGACATAACCGACCCACTGTGTCACCTTGATACAATACGTGAACCGTCAGCACCAGAACTCTCACTTTCCCGAAATTCGTATTGGGCGCCATGACCGTCAGTTATTTGGAAGGGCATGCACAGCGCCAATGACGTAAACGTCATGGCGTCGTAGGCCAAAAACATTGCATGTAACGACAGCAATACGGGCGCCATATCAGTAGAGGCAATGTGTACAGTGTTCAATTCTCTAGTATTTTGGATACAGGGTACACAAGCGTAATCAAGTTCATTTTCTTTAAAAACAGTGACAAGCCCAATTTACCAAACACAGTGATCCAAATTATAATCATAATAGTAAAATCGAAGAAGGAACAAACTCAACACCTGCAAATAGAAATATTCAAATTCCGTCCATATAGCAATTATGTACAGAGGCCTAACAGGTTACTAGACGTCAGATTGATAAAGGTAAAGATAGTAAAAGAAAAGAAAAACCCATGCTGACTAGATATTTCGTGTGCATATATATTTCGTAGTCGCATGACAAACGTCAGGGTCAATTTTAGATGTTAGAAGATTGAAATTGAAAGGTTGAGTGACAGATCAAGTAGGAAATAAATAAAAAATGACATTTCAAACCATACATCTATTTCATTCTCAAACAGACATGTCAAGCAGCAGAACCATGTAGGGATTGACAAATGTTGCGATAACCAATTATAATGGGGATTGGTATGTCCCTTCCCTAGTAGTGTATAGTCAGAAAATGGACATCCTATTCAGTATGCATCTGCATAACTAGTTTATCATTAAAACACATAATTATAAGAAGTGATGCATCTCTCCATCAGTATTATGTCCCAACTGGGTGGCCCTAAGACTGCAGATCCATTTAGGCTCGATCTGTCTAAGTAAGCATTCCCTATTGCCTCCTCATCTATTCATAGGTCAATTGCATGAAACCAAAAAGTCAGGCCATCAGGATGTTCATTATAATAATGGTTTATAATGGGGTATCTTTCATCTCTATTCTTTAAAGCCCTACTATGTTCCTGGATCCTTGTTTTGAGGCAGCAAATCGAATGTTATAGGTCTTTCTTAAGTCTAAATCCCAATTTTTAGTGCACATAATACACTTCAAAGATATGCTGTAGGTTTGCAATAAAGAATGATATGTTGTGCTTAAGAGATTGAGTAGTGTCTGTTTGAGTTGAATAAGTTACTAGCCAGTTGCAGGCCTCTATGCCAAGGACTACATAAAGTATGCCATCCCTAAAAAAACTGTCATACCTGTTCACAAAAGCATAGAGCCTGTCTTTCAGTTACAGAGACAGCTAGAGAAGGTTATACATTCAGTCACTCACCAGAAACTATTTATGCATGCAGCAGGCTCAAAGGTAGTTGCAATGACACCTACATAGCTCTCTAATGCCTAACACAGATACTGAAACATTTGTACAGCCACTTACATACATATATAGATAGAGATTTTATAGCAGGCAGATACATACCAGCACATTTACTTAAACATCTCATGGCACCAATAGAGGTGTGCTCCTACACTCTCTCAGAAATGTAGGCAAGTACTGAGACAACCTTGTCAACCATGTACCGAAATAGTCCTTCAAACATAGGTGATGGCTGCTAATGCAGACCTTGTCTTTGCACTCTCACTGCAAGCTTCAGCTGGCATGTTCTAACTCTTTCTGAAATGTCTAACATATGCTGTAGGTGTGCTATAAAGAAGCAGAGAACTCTGGGTAGTTCTCAAGTTTAGGTGGAAATCAGCTCCTTCATAGAGCACCCTCAACACCAGCGACACTCTAAATCTGCTCACATCAAATGTCTGTTTTTCCATCAAACTCTTTAAGCATAGGATTAGCACAGTGCCATTCACGCCGAGACAGAAAGGAACAAAGTATTTTGCCATTTCTACAGCAGAGTGTTGAGGCATAGGACTAGCACGCTGCCATCCATGCCGAGCTGTAAAATGACAAAAGCCTTTTGCTTTATCATAACGAAGCCCCTGAGGGGGTGAAGCGCGTAGCCGTAAATAAACGTTGAATCTCAAATTGTGGAGTGCAAGACCTTTCCGTAATCAGCGATATCTCCCGAATTTAGAATTTGCTGACATTTTGACGAATCCTGCACCCCTGAAGTTGCACCAATCCCACCAGGTGGACGTGGCTGGGTATCTGCAGGAGAATCTCCTTTTCGATCATGATACTCATATCCCGTGCTTCCCTTCCCATTTACCACCACTGCACGAAAGGGCACAGGAAGACAGACAGCACCACACAGTCACAGAGCTCTCCAGGGTTAGTAGCTTCTTTCTGAAATGTTATTCTTTTTTCAACATATTTTAAGTATCCGCAAAGTGCCAGCGCATTTGGAAAACAGATCTATGCGTTTTAGCCAGAGCCCTTCGTCCGGATCAATATTTATATATTTATTACCTACTGGTGGTCCCCAGTAGGTAGTTATACTTAGGGCTTAGTTAACCTTGGGAAAAGCATTTTTGTTTTGCTAATACCTTTGCACCGTTTGATGAATCTTCAAAACTAGTTTGCCCCTCACTTCAGCAGCTGTCTGTAAAGTTTTGGGGTTATTTGTCAAGCAGGGGCTCTGAAAAAGGGATGGTCCCAAAAAGTGTTTTCCCAATGCTATTTCCCATAGGGATTTTGAACACAACTACAGCCAGAAATGCTGAACGGAATTACATAAAATTTGGCCTAAAGCTAGCTCTTGGTCCAGAAACAGACCTTTTTGTAATTTGGTATAAATCCCTTCAGTAGTTTTGGAGTTATTTATGAAAAATGAAATAGAGATATCTAGGGACACAAATCCTCTGCGGATCCGACAGATCTGATGCTGATGTCTGATTGTCTGCCAACACTTCGACCAGGAAGGGTGAGCAGCCATTTTAGGGCTCGGACTTAGGTGAATACCCCCCAAAAGTCTTAATAATTGGAAAAGGGGACAAGGTAGGAATACCCTACCCCCTAGGCCTGGTGGTGGGTTACCACAGGGACCCTGCCAGGGGACAAAAAACACTATTTTTAAAAAAACTTTTCGCTGTGAATCTCTGCAAAACTAAAAAAACAAAAAACAAATGCAGACTCCCACACTTGCTTTTACTTCATCCCCCACATGGGCCAGGTCTCGGGAGCAAATCTATTGAAGTATATTGGGGATGGGGCTCACACGGCACCCTCCCCATGGCCAATTTCTGCCCCAAGGACTATTACCTCCCTGAAGAAAATTAAAGGTGAAGGGCGGCCAAGGAAAATTAAAGGGGAAGGGCTGTCCATGGGGCCATTTACGGCCTGGGGGACTGCCACCTCCCCGGGGCAAGGCCAATGTATGTAAGGGGAGTGGGGACACACACACCTCACTACTAGGCCCTTTTTGGCCCCAGGAACCACCACCTCCCCAGGGCCAGGCTGATTTTCTATAAGGGGCAAGCGGCTACGTGGCCGCCCTCCCGGGCCATTTTTGGCCCTGGGGACAACCGCACTTCCCCTGGGTGAGGCAGATTTTGTGAATGGGGAGGGCTGACCATGTGGACATCTTCCCGGGATATTTTTGTCCCCGAGGACCACCACTTCCCTGGGCCAGGCCGTGCAAATACAAAGGAGGGGGGAGACATTAAAGGACCTTGGGACTGCCAGGATTGGCTCCCTATGCACCAAGGTGCCCACTCTCGGGACATAGATGTTTGCTTTCGCTTGGTGGCCGCTTTGACAGCTCCCATCAAGCAAGAGCAAAAGCAAGTCTGATCCCTGAAGGGTGGAGCAGGAAGAAAAACAGATGAAAATATTGCTCCTGTAGGCAGTGAGCAGCATTTTCTGCCGCTCCTGCTTCCAGGGAGAAGCATTTTCTGCTACTCTCTGCCTGCGGGAGCAATCCTGGCTCCCGCTGGAGGTGGTGAGCTGGCAGGGACAGTACGGGCATTCAAGCTCCCACCATGGCCCCCAACAGTGCACACTGGGTCCCCTGAGTGAGGCTTAGTGCGCTCAGCATGAAGTGGCCGGGCCCTGGGGATGGGTTCCCTGAGGCCAAAACCAGGCCTTTTAACAATTAGCTGGACCCTGGGGATGATGTTCCCAGGGCCAAAGTTGGCCTAAGAAGGGGTCCTGCACAGCCCCTCCCCTTGCAAAAATTTTCCAGAACCCAGGGTATGGGGTCCCTGAGGCTGTAATGGGGAGGGGGACTGCGTGACCCCTCCTGGGTTGCCTACATTTGGGTGACCCTCTGCTGAGCACGGCCAAAAGCTATGCAAGACACGGAGGCCTGCGGAGGGTTGGTTTCTGGGCCTGGCCACAGACAAGGACCTGCAGCTGTTCCACCTCTCCAGCGGGGTTAGGTGCCTGGAGGCAACCCCAGCCACGCATGGCCAAAGGCTGTGCCTGTCATGGAGTTGATTAACGTAAGGTAATTAAATATTAGTTAAAGTTAAAAAAAAAACTAGAAATTCACTGGAAAAACCAAAGTTACAGGGACGTTGTAGTTAGGAAATAGAACCTATCTCAAGAAACTATAACTCGTGCCCTAAGGTAACTATAACTCACCCCCTCACCATACTCTGCTCATTACCTCACATATTACTTCAGCAATTACATTTTCTATGACACCGTTCATAATATAACATTTGCTATAAAATTATTGATGAGAAGTTATGGTTACCTTAGGGCATGAGTTATAGTTTCCTGAGATAATTATAACTATAACTTTTAAATTTCAATGCTTCTCTGCATGTAAAATCTGAACCTAGTTATAACTTCCCTCTAAACTTTGTTTTTTAGTAAACATATATATATAGATATCCATGTTTATATTGAGAGAGAGATGCATATAGAGATAGAGAGATAGAGACAGGGGTATGCACTATATGCACTTACCCTCACAATATTTTGGTTCTTCATATTAAGACCTCACTATTTTAGCTCTTTATATGTTTTATCAATATTTTGACGTTTGCCTTAATATATAGTGGTTCATGTAACAAATCGTTGCTGGAGTTTGCCATAATTATGCAGAATACTGTAATATTGTCTTATCTAGCCATAGTTCCTTGGCTCAGGCGTAAGTACTGTACCTCAGTTAACCTATGGTCAGTGACTTTGCTTCTTATTTGTAAAACATTTTTGTAGATGGGATTGGAGAGCCCAGCCTGCCAGATGGTGCATTTGTGGCGTAGAGTGGAGTGGAGTGGTGTAAAGTGGAGTTGAATTCAGCCTGTCAGATGGTGTGTTTGTGGTGTAGAGGGGCATAGAGTAGAGTGGTGTATAATGGAGTTGTGTACCACCTGTCAAAGGGTGTGCTGTTGTATGTCTTCTACTTTAGATGGTGTCTTGGTTACCTTCTTTCGTAAGATCCGTCGATCGGGACTTGAGTTTTTCCAAATAGTTGTTGCGTAAGCGTATGAGTCTTTCTTTCGCAGTTGCTTGGTCTTTGCCCATTTCTGAAAAGTAAAACAAAAAAAACATAAATGAATGTGAAGGAAATGTGTGGCGAAATATTTGGATTTCCTGCATGCGTAAATTGCTAAAAGAAACAACAATAAAAATAGTAATAAAGACAAAACTAATAAGAAGCAAGGTGATATTAACCTTAACCTCTCCAAGGTCACTCCTATGCATGGACTTTCCCATTACTTATTTTTTCCATAGCATCTGCTGCCATTGGCACATGTGCTATTCTCGCAACAAGATGCCGATTTAATAATTAATCCCTGTACAATCTGAGTGTGCGCATCCTGTCACATTTTAAATCATAACAGTGGTTGGACATGTAACGTGCTTTGCCCCTTATACAAATACCACTTATCGTACTGCCAACTCAATAAACAGAATAAATGCGTCTTATTTTATTTTCATCTAATTAATATTTATATGTGGTAGAACAATGCGCCAAAAGACGTTGTAAATTTTTGTAAAAGAAGGAACACGTAAAAAACAAAAGAACTAGAATACAAACCAACAAAAAATGATATTTTACAGCTCAAATGAAAGCAGAGAGGCCTTTAACTAAAATTGGGGCTAACTGCGGTAGAGAGAGGAGGCGTGTTTTTCCGGACTGACCATCGAACAGCATCCTCAGCAGGCCATGTCTGGCTTGTGGTGGCAAATGTCTAGCAAGAACCTCTTGAACAGATTCTTGAGAATCGTGAGAATAGGAGCCAGTCTAATATGCAGGGATAGTTCAGTGAGTGGCTCTTAATCTTTGACTTCCGTTGCCCTCATTGAATCATTATTGGAAGCCAGTATCCAGACCTAATAAATGAAAACCCACAGAGACAAAAATACATCCAACAAATACACAAATAATGAAAAATATTTTATTTTTAAATCATAAACCTTGTCCTAATGGATGCTCTCTTTTTGTCAGCACATTTCAGTGCTTCAATCAAGACCACCAATCACCATACGCGTCTCTCTTTGCTGTGTTCCTTGCGCATCTCTTATGTACCAAGGGGCAGATTTACAAGCTCCTTGCGCCTCTTTTACACTGCTGTTGCATCACTTTTGTGGCACAGGGGCAGCGCAAATCCAGCGCCATGGTGCGGGGTACTTACAACGTGATGCATCTGGGAGATGCGTCACGTTGTAAAGCCCTGCGGCACATGTAGGCGTTCCTGCGCAGGAGGGGGCGTTCTGGTGCAGGAACGCCTCTTCAAAGTGGCTGAGTGAAATCTACACAATTTCACTCAGTCACTTTTAAGGGCATGCTACGTCAAAACCCTGCACCTGCTTGATGCAGGCTTAAGGATTGACCAGCATGTTAGGGATAGTGCACCCAGAGCCTTGCTGGAGCTGCGTCGCGCTTGCAACGCAACTCCAGCAATGGGTCGCCTTACAGCAGCAGATGCGTCACGCATCTGTCCATTTTTGCCCCATGGTGCGCCGCATTTACAATGCGGCACATCCATGGTGGCAGAGCCGTGACGCAAAATAACTGGTGCATCCCTGCTGATATGCAGGGATGTGCCAGTTATTGTAAATCTGCCCCCAAGGATACAAATTTAGGGGCAGAGTTACCAATATGTCGTGCTGCGCTGTGTGACAGGAAAGGGCAGGAATGCGCAGTATTTAACAATACAGCACATTCCTGCCTTTTCCCAGCACTGGCGCACAATGTGCTGCCTACCGCCAACGCAGGCACTCTTGCACCCTGGGGCAAGGGTGCCTGCGATGTAATCAGGATGGTTTTTGTGCAGAAAAAGGCCACCTTCCCGCACAACAACAATCCCCAGAGGCATTTTCCTTTTTCTATGTGTGCTGCAGGATGCACACACATAGAAATAGGAGAAAACAAGGAGAAATTAACACATTTCTTCTCATTACGTGTAATCTGGGGAGGCGTAGCAGTTTTGGCACATTTACAGGTCTACCACTTATTGTAAATCTGGGAATGCATTAAAACCATGGGTGGTGCGTGGGAGCACCCACGCATCACCCATGGAACGACTCCCTGGGGCAGAGTAACGCAAAACAGCGATTTGCGCTGCGTTGCATTTCTCTAGATTTATGTAGCCAGTCAGGGCCACCCTAGCTGGCCTTGTGTGGCTTGATGAATCGCATTTAAGTGTGGGAGGAGGGAAGGGCTAAACCATAGTTAGAGAAGGGGCGCATGCCCCCCACTCCCTGAGCCTCAATATGCCCCAGGCATCCCATCCCCCATGGCCAAACTTCAATAAAAGGGCAGGGGGAGCGCCGACCCCTCTTCAAAACTCAATAGTACCTGGGACCTCCCCCCCACCCCGGGCCAAAGTGAAATTCAAGAGGAAGGAGCACACAACCCCTGGCCCTCCTCCATGAGCATTGGAACCCCTGGACCAGCTCAGTCAACTCCTGGGACACAGTAGTTTCTATCTGGCAGAAAAACACATATCTGCTCCAACCCAGTAGGACCTTCATAGATACTCCCACTGGGTGGGAGCATACATAAACCCAGATTGCTCCCGCCAGACGGGGGCATGAAAATACTGCTGCTCCCACCATGCAAGCAATGTGACTCCCAAAACACCCAGGATCGGTGCATGTAGGGGGCTGTGGGGGCCCTCCTCCCCTGGGGCCTTAGGTGGTTCCCCCAGTGCACACATGGTGCACCAACAAAATACTATGTTGGGGCCATGGGTGGGGAGTCCCAGGGCCCCCACAGCCCCTGGGACTCCCCACCCGTGGCCCCAACATAGTATTTTGTTGGTGCACCATGTGTGCACTGGGGGAACCACCTAAGGTCCCAGGTGAGGAGGGGTCCCTGGAGCCACTATTAACTGGGGGGCACACGCCCTACTTCAATTAAAAAAAGAAAGTTACAAATGATGTTGTCCCTAGGGTCAGTATTGGTTTGCTGAGGGGGCGCCATGCCCCCTCCTCCTAATTAATGAGAATGACTGTGGGGGATGTGATCCCTGGGGCCCGTAGTGGGTTAGGAAAGTGGCCAAGTGCCCCTCCTCTTAATTCAACCAAATGGTCCCGGGTGGTGGGGCTCCTGGGACTTTAAAGGCACCAGGAGTGTGGGTCTCGTGCCTTCTCCCTTTAAAAAAAAAAAAGCCCTGAAAGTAAGGATCCTCGTGTGCCCTAAAGATTTAGGGAGCAGGGACATGCTCCCCTCCTTACAAAAAAATATGGCCTGGTGATTGTAGAAATGGCAAAAGACTTTGTACTTTTCTATCTCGGCGTGGATGGCAATGTGCTAATCCTATGCTTGAAGACTTTCATAGAAAAACAGACATTTGAGGTGAGCAGATCTACAGTGTCGCTGGTGTTGAGAGTGCTCTAACAGGAGCTGCTTTCCACATAAACTTGAGAACTACCCAGAGTTCTCGCCTTCTTTTTTACATAATTTACGTGTCACTCTATGCCTGAAAGGGTTTTGTTTTGACTTATACTGGGTGCTCTCTTGTGTCTGGACAAAGCTATACCTCTCTGAAGAGCTCTAATTAGAGCGAAACACTATGTCAGGGGTTGCTTTTACTCATTTCAGGTTGGCTTGATTTGGTATTTTACCAATTCAAAGCTGTAATGCTGTGCCTGGAGTGATAAATGGCTTTTGTCATTTTACAGCTCGGCAAGGTCAGCGCTGTGCTAGTCCTATGCTTAAAGGTTTTGCTGTAGAAATGTCAAAAGACTGGGGCATATTACCAAGCAATAGCGATAATTATCGCTATTGCTTGGTTAAAGACAAAATTTTACCGCTGAGCTGCGGCGATTTTTATTGCAGATAAACCTTGGTATTACCAAGGTTTATCTCAAATGCGATAAAAAACGGCCGCAGTGCATGAATATAGCTGAAAAGTCAGCAATATTCATGCATTACCGAGCTAATGCTCTTAGCCATGTTATCCACCTCCCATTGGATAACATGGCTAAGAACTGCTCAGGGCAGGTGTTAGCTTTTGGGGATATTCGCGCTTAGCGCGAATATCTCCATAAGTTGGTAATAGGAGATAGCGATGTTAGCGACTGTTTCCAGTCGCTAACATCTTAGCATGCCCACTTTGCATGTCATTAGTGATAAATATCACTGACATGCAAAGTGGGGCCCAAGATGGTCGCTATCTCCTACTAGCTGTCGCTAACTGGTGTTAGCGACAGTTAGGTAATAGGGAGATAATTTTATCTCCGCTTTCGTGGCTTTTAAAGCCAAAAAAGCGGAGATAAACCCCCTTGATAATATGCCCCTTTATCCTTTTCTATTTTGGCGTGGATGGCACTGTACTAATTCTATGCTTAAAGACTTTGATAGAAAAACAGACATTTGAGGTGAGCAGATCTAGAGTGTCGCTGGTGTTGAGAGTGCTCCAACAGGAGCTGCTTTCCACCTAAACTTGAGAACTACCCAGAGTTCTCTCCTTTTTTGTGTATATATATATATATATATATATATATATATATATATATACGCTCTTAGCTCCCTCATTCGAAAGGAACAGCAGCACTCAGGAGGTGGTAAATTACGGTCTCGTTTTAATATGCAAAGTCAATAAACAAACGCGTTATATATATATATATATTCCACAAAGCTGGTTCATCTTTGTCAGGTGATTTGCGGCGCTCATTATGGGTGCATATGAACCTGAACCTCGCCGCTTCGATATTCGCTCGATTTGGTAAAACAACTACCTACTTTTATAAAGGACACCAGTGATCTATTGAACAAGCTAAGGGATGTACAATGGGCGGAGGATTTACTGCTTATAGCCTTAGACATTGAATCTTTGTATACAAGTATAGAACATGAAACAGGCCTGAATGCCTTGAAACATTTCCTGGATACAAGACCGCTGGACTGTTACATCCATAACTAAATGCTTTTAGATCTTGTGACATGGTATCTTTATAACAATTTCCTTTTATTTGGTAATGATATGTACTTACAAAAGAGGGGTGTGGCTATGGGGGCCTGTTTCTCCCCCAGCTATGCATGCTTGCATGTAGGCTGGTGGGAGGAACAGGTCCTGAAGCGTGCATTCCATTCTGACTACTGCAACCATGTAGCGCAATGGTGGCGTTACATCGATGATGTTCTTATTATTTGGAGGGGTGATGAGAAGAGTGCCCTGGATTTTATTGATAGAATCAACATCAAAACGGTCAATTTAAGATTCACTTCTCAGATCAGCAAGTTACAGGTAGAATTCCTAGATGTTAATGTATACATCAAAAATGGGAGCATTGCAACAACTCTACACAGGAAGGCCACAGCTGGCAATACAACTTTACACACCAGTAGTGCGCATCCTAAGCACACAATTAAGAGCATCCCGTTAGAGGAATTATTACGCCTTAAGCGGATCTGTAGCACGGATGAGGATTTCACTACATGGAAACACGAAGCCCTACAAAGATTTAGAGCTAGGGGTTATAGTGAGTCCTTACTGATGGAGGGAGTCAACAAAGTTGAGATGCAATTGAGGGACACTCTCTTATCCAATGTGATTGATAGGAAAAAACCTGACACCTCTACAAGTACACCTAGATTGATTACTGCCTTCAGCAAACAGGAGAGGAGCATCAGGTCTATCATTAGATGTAACTGGCCAATTATCATGACAGATAGAGTTTTGGCTCCCATTCTACCTTCTCAAACCACTATCACATATAGGAAGGGCCCTTCTATGACTACACAGATTGTGAAGACTTTTCCAGAACTAGCAACAGCCACTAAATGGCTACAGCCAAGGCAGGGTATTTTCAAGTGCTCCTCCTTCAGAGCATGTAGGTTCGGGGTTAATACTACCTCTTACTCAACACCTTTTAGCTCAGACAAAATCGCTATCAGAGGCAGTTTTAATTGCAAAACTGAGTTTGCAGTTTATATTCTGACGTGCACCTGTGGTCTTAGATACGTGGGCAGCACAAAGATACAGGTGCACGTCAGAATACTGAAGCACTTGAAGGGCAATTGTAAATAACGATTCTACATACCCGGTGGCCCAGCATTTTAAATTAATGCACAATAATAATCTCAGTTGTTTGCAGTATTTTGTTGTGGCAGCCATTCCCGAACCCCGATGGGGAGGTAACAGGGAAAAGATGTCGAAAAAGTTAGAATCAAAAATGATTTTGGAATTTGACAGTAAGACACCTAACGGGTTAAATAATACGGAGGACCTGTACCATTTTCTGTAAAAGCCCTACTCGTTTTTGGACATTCAGTATGAATTAACAATATTGTATATGATTTCTTAAATCCCGACTGATAAATAAGCCGCAGATTTTTTATGGTTTTAGTCCTTTTTAACTTTAACCCCTTCAGTGCTAATGACAAGGTCAACTCGTCATGGGTTTTACCTGCCCTGTGCTTATGACGAGTTGACCTTGTCATGAACAATGGGAAAATGGAGGATTCAGCGCCCAGCGGGAAAACCCCCTAGCAGCCAAGGTGTTAAGTAGGAGTATTACCGAATTACTGTGTGGTTTTAGCTGTTGTATATTTATTGGAATATAATTGGTATCGGAACTTTATGATTATCTATTTAGATCTTTATAGCACTTTAGGGATATTCTGGCACTTTCTTTTGCGATTTTGCACATCTCAGCCTGAGAATTAAAACAGATACTCCTCAAGCCTTTAAGCAGGAAGTCTAATACAGATTGGTATTGTTATTACACAGGAGCCATATACGTATATTATTTACATTGAATTATTGCGATTTGCACAGCCATACATCTTTTACCTGTGCACCGATTTCATGTTTTTATCACATATTAATTGTATGTCTCATGAATTTAATATGTAGTGGTTTCATGTATAGAAGATGATCGAGCAATGTCTTTTATGGCTAAAGGTATTTTATGAATTTTAAAATATTTAGTTATTATGATAAAGAAAAATAATGACTTTATATTTATAATGCACTATCGCTATATTCATTTGCACATTAATGCAGGAATCTTTTGGCTCATGTATTCACAATAGTGCCCCACAGGTAGCTGATTTTTGAGACGTTTAAAATGTTTGGAAAACAGACTGGCTAGTGCTTTCAAAAAAGATTGCCAGTGTTTTGTTTGTCTAGTATTCACATGGTGTTAGTACTTCAACACAGTTTTGTATTTAAAATGGCGAATAACGTTTCTCACCTAACTTGTGAGCCAGGGTACTAGGTACCCGAAACGCGTCAGCTTCGAGGTTCTTACGAATAATAAACATCTAGCCTCACATCACTGTGTTTGTGTCTCTGTTCGCCAGCGAGGATGGAAGTGCAGAGCTTAAGGAATATACATAGTGTATATATATATATATATATATATATATATATATGTGTACATCAACACAGTCTCTCTCTCACAGAGAAATTGAGACGCACCTTTCCGTGATTTTAAAGGCTTTTATTAGCACAGTTGCAGCCAAAGCACTTCCTGATGCATTTCGGTCTCTACTAGACCTTTCTCAAAGGATGAGGGTGCTCTGGCATTGTGGGATGTAACAGCATTGTCAGGTGGGCTGATTGTTTTGGAGAGGTATGGCCCTCTAGTGGATGCCTCGGGAGGCTAACAGTCTCTCCTGCTGGTCTTCGTAGTTTATTGCTGTTACTCCTGTTGTTTGCCTGTTGGTTGCTTGGAGGGCGCTCGCTTCCCAGGTATGCTATCGCAGTTTCACAGGTGGCGGTCCCAGTTATGTGTATGTGTGTGTATATATATATATATATATATATATATATATATATATATATATTCACTGAAAAAACCATAGGTTTTACACACGTTATAGTTAGGAAGTAGCATTTACAAAACCTATGAAATTCACTGAAAAAACCATAGGTTTTACACACGTTATAGTTAGGAAGTAGCATTTACAAAACCTATGAAATTCACTGAAAAAACCATAGGTTTGACACCAGTTGTAGTTAGGTGGAAATTTTACTGATATAAAACCAATGAAATTCCACGTTATAGTTAGTTGGACTCACTATAACTTGCGCGTGTAATGCACTGCTGATGACGTCACATATTACATCACTCATGACATCACTGATGACACCATCCAGTGAATGTGTGTCTTTCTGAAAAATAAATATGTTATATATGTATATATTATTGAATATCTTAGTGAATACATATATTACTGAGTAATGCTTAAATATTTAAATATATGTATTAGTGTTTCACTTTGTGTATAAGTGGCTGCATGGGTTGATGAGTAGGTACATGTGTATGTATATAGGTTATTAGATGTTTTTCTTAGTATCAGTATGAGTGTTTGCATGGTTTGGTGGAGGTATTACTTAGTACATAGATGCAAGAATGACTGAGTCTCTGTTTGTATGTGTTTTGAAGACAGCATATGTGAAGGACTGTATGGGTGGATTAGTGTGTATATGTCTGTGTTAGTGAGTGAATGACTGTCTTATTAGTGTCTTTATCAGTAATTACATATGTTTTAATGTAGTATATGTGAATATTGATGTATATAAGTGACTATATGTGAGAGTGAGGGATTGTAAGAGTTGGATTGTAAGAGTTCCTGTTTAAATTAGTATGTGTTTCTATAAGTGATTTTTTAAGAGAGTAAGTATGTGTAAGTTTCCTTAGAAATAAAGTGGTAGTGTGTGTATAGCTGTTTATGCAAATAAATGGATGTTCAATAGTTTATTTGCATGTGTGAGTATGTGTGTGAATAACTTTTGGATGATTGTCAGTGTGTAACAGGATGTGTAGGTGTATCACTACATATGATTAGTGAATATATGTATGAGTGACTATATAGAACTGTTGGTGAATTAGTGCATGTGTATATAGATGGTGGAATTATTGAATTGGTTGTTGTAACTGGTATGGGTATCTCCATTTTTTTGAAAATGTTAGTTTCTATATTTGAATATGTGTTTCAAGGGTTAGATTACAGTGAAAGGAGGTCTGTCACTGTGTCACAAGGATGGTGTCATCAGTGATGTCATGAGTGATGTAATATGTGACGTCATCAGCAGTGCATTACACGCGCAAGTTATAGTGAGTCCAACTAACTATAGCGTGGAATTTCATTGGTTTTATATCAGTAAAATTTCCACCTAACTACAACTGGTGTCAAACCTATGGTTTTTTCAGTGAATTTCATAGGTTTTGTAAATGCTACTTCCTAACTATAACGTGTGTAAAACCTATGGTTTTTTCAGTGAATTTCATAGGTTTTGTAAATGCTACTTCCTAACTATAACGTGTGTAAAACCTATGGTTTTTTCAGTGAATTTCATTGGTTTTTAAAATGCTAATTCAGAAATATCTCATGTATACAACCTATACTTTTGTCAATAAAGGTCTGGAAATATTTTTTTCGGAAACAAGCCGTTTTCTTCACTGTTCAAGTTGCATAGAGACTCCTTGTAAAGCGATACAGAATTAGAAAGTCTGTACCTTGCCTTTTTTTGAACGCATTAAAATTTGTCTGTAAATAAAAATAGCCTTTCTAAACTTTCGTGCGCGACCCGGTGTGCGCACTCTCGGCAACAGTTCTCAATAAAATGGATAGCGCATTTCCAGGCTTTCGTGCGCGACCGACTGCGCGCACCCGCCTATATATTTCGTGAAAACTTTGCAATCTGAACTTATTGAATTTCTTCATAGACCCATCAAAGAACTTATACTACGTCAAAGACACTAAACCTAGGCTTCTTTTTTATTATTATGAAAATTTACATTAAATGGAGCCGAATGTCTTTTTAAACTTTCGTGCGTGACCGAATGTACACACCTTGGTATTTTAAAAAAAATATATAAAAGGTTTTATACTTTAACAATTGTATGCTTGAATCGAGCTCAGAAGATATATTAAATCCGGATGTGTTTAGATTTACTCCTTTTCACGTTTTGAAACTTCGCTGAATTAGACTGCTACTTCCAAATGGCGTACGTGACCAGATACTATCACCGCGTACACGTCCTGAGACGCGCATGTGAAGTCATGTGACTTGAAAACAACACTTCCAATTGGTTCTTAGTAGTTTCTATTCTGCAATTTACACGGAGCACTCCACCCACTTCTCTCACTATCTTTTCTACTCTCAAAAGAGAACAACGTTCAACACCCTTCGGAAGACTTTGCTGAAATGGCTGTCGCCCCGCATTCATCTTCCGAATCTGAAGGAAATGAGCGACTACCTTTAAAAAGAAAAAAGGAATCTTTTATTTGGCAATTTTTCACTTATCCTGAAGAACAAAAGAAAGTAAATGCGCCAAAAGTTACCTGCACGATATGCAATTCGGTTCTCTCGAGAGGAAATCCAAGAAAAAAATATTCCTTTTCCATACATACCATGGTGCGGCATGTCAAACAAGTGCACCCTGTGGAATTTGCACAGGCATCGACAAGAGCCCTGGCCACGCTATTACCATCAGAGGTGGCCAGCACATCTTCTGGTGGACGACCTGTATCTCCATCGAGTGCTGTGATGGACTTGAGACCATATCTTGCAAAGGTGCACATGAAATGCAACGAGTGTGGAGAAATTCTTCTGTACGGAGAGCAGAGCCTCATTCTTACTAAACTAAAAATTGAGAGTCATAAATGCCCCGAGAAAAGATACATTTCTTCATTTCATTTTGATCCTGTGTCACACATGAAAATGTTGTTGCAAGTTTAAAAAATCAAAAACTGCATGACACTGTTCCTGTCAAGGTAGCATAGCTGGCGGCCTAGGGGTGGAGGACCGTTGTGCAAATACCCCGGGGAGGACTCTGGATATGCTTGGTCCCTGAGATTCTTCGATGTCACTGCCTTCCACAAATGGCATAAGTCCTGGATGTTCGGTGCCATACTTGAGGGTTTGACCTAAAGACACGTCCTGCGGTGCCCTGGTCCAAAATCAAAAACAACATAACACTTGTTTAAAAAAAGAAAAAAAAAAAAAGTTCTTTTCAGAACTAACTCATTCTACCAAAAAGAGCTCCAGGAGCATATTATAAAGGGGGTTTATCTCCGCTTTTTTGGCTTTCGTTCGTGCGCGACCTTGTGCGCGCACCCGCCTATATATTTCGTGAAAACTTTGCAATTGCAACTCATTAAATTTCTTCATAGACCCATCAAAGAACTTATACTACGTCAAAGACACTAAACCTAGGCTTCTTTTTTTATTCTTATGAAAATTTTCATTAAATGGAGCCGAATGTCTTTTTAAACTTTCGTGCGTGACCGAATGTACACACCTTGGTATTTTTAAAAAAATATATAAAAGGTTTTATACTTTAACAATTGTATGCTTGAATCGAGCTCAGAAGATATATTAAATCCGGATGTGTTTGGATTTACTCCTTTTCACGTTTTGAAACTTCGCTGAATTAGACCGCTACTTCCAAATGGCGTACGTGACCAGATACTATCACCGCGTACACGTCCTGAGACGCGCATGTGAAGTCATGTGACTTGAAAACAACACTTCCAATTGGTTCTTAGTAGTTTCTATTCTGCAATTTACACGGAGCACTCCACCCACTTCTCTCACTATCTTTTCTACTCTCAAAAGAGAACAACGTTCAACATCTTTCGACAGACTTTCTTTTCACGCGATAATGTGAAATACTGAGATTGTTACAGGATTTTCTATCAGATATGTGTTCCCATTTCTGTTGAAGCACTAACACCGTGGAAAATTCCACCGATAGCAGTGATATTTTTAACGCCGAGCACCGGCGATTTTTATCACTTAGAAGCCTTCCTATTATGAAGGTTTATCTCCTAAGTCTCTGATTCTCAAACTGTGCAACGCGGCTCCCCTGTGTGCCGTAATAAGGTGCTAGGGGCGCCGCGCACATTCTAGTGTGACTAACCATCCATAAATTCCACGGACATCTCTACCCTGTTATCTGCAATTGTGAACATCAAAAGGAGCTGCGCTACGCCCCTGTAAGAGGCCTCACTCCCACTGCTGCAACGGCTTGGCAGTCCTCCAGATGCACAGGAAGTTCTGTGTCGGTCTCAATACCACTTACGAAATGAAAATAAGCACTGAAGAATATTTATGCTGTAGCAGGAGGAGTACTACATGCTTGCAGAATGCATTCTATTACCTATAAAAAAGTGAAACACCCACGCTACAATCATATAGAATACTTCCTCTAAAGAAGCCTGTGAATAACTTTAAAACATCAGGTTAACCTTTTTTTACTCTCTCATCATTGTTAAAGTTAAGTATTTACAATACTATATTAAACAATGCCATGGTTGTTGCTTTTAAATTTAAAAAATCTTGCAATCTTTCACAAACCCAATACTCATGGCTTCTTTTTCGTGACAAAAATATTGCAATATTTCATAACTACATAGAATAACAGAAAAAACATAAAACTACAAAGGCCAAACAGTCTACTAAACGCGGATTTGTAACCTATGGGGCAGATTTATGTTAACTACTTCATACCCAGATATGCACCAGTTAATGTGCACCACAGTATGCTAGTGCTCCGTTACCCATAGTGTGCCACATTTGAAATGTGGCGCACCATGGTACAAAAACACCATACATGCGTAACACATCTGTGCTGAAAAAGTAATACATTGCTAGAGTTGCATCGCAACTGTGATGCAGCTCCAGCAAGGCTCACCAATGCACTATATTCACAATGCTGCGTCAATACCTACGCCTGCTTCAAGCACATGCACAGTTTTGAAACAGCATGGGCCTGAAAGTCACTGAGTGAAATATCATACATTACAGTCAGCCACTTTCAAGACGCATTCCTTCAGAGGAACACTTACCGTTTATTAGAGGTAGATCGTCCGACTCCACCGGAGGACACCCCTAATAAAAAAGACATATATATAAAATGCGGACTAGCCGCTGTATCGTGCTAGCAAACTTTAACTTAAAAATCGTTAGAAAAAACAAAAGGAATCAAGCAAAATCAGTAGGCCACTGATAGGATCTCTTTTTGACCTCGCTAAAATAGAAACATTAGGAACAACCCCTCATGAGAAATATGAAACTAGTGAGAGAAACCGAGCTCGACGCCATGATGGCTGCAAGATAGCTCGGCTCCGCCGCCCACCCCGCCCAAAATAACGACAAACCCTATGCAAATATTATAAATAAATACAACACACCAGCAAAGTAACAGGGTAAAACGTTTTATTAAATAACTATTTACATGGCAGCCTGCTGCAACATGAAAACAACACTTCCAATTGGTTCTTACTAGTTTCTATTCTGGAATTTACACGCAGCACTCCACCCACTTCTCTCACTATCTTTTCTACTCTCAAGAGAGAACAACGTCCTACATTTTTCGGAAGACTTTGGTGAAATGGCTACCGTATCTCATTCATCTTCCGAATCTGAACAAAATGATCGACTACCTTTAAGAAGAAAAAAAGAATCTTTCATCTGGCAATTTTTCACTTATCCTGAAGATCAAAAGAAAGTAAATGCACCAAAAGTAACCTGCACGATATGTGACTCGTTTCTCTCAAGAGGAAATCCAACAAAAAAATATTCCTTTTCCATACATACCATGGTGCGGCATGTCAAACAAGTGCACCCTGTGCAATTTGCAGAGGCATCGACAAAAGCCCTGGCCACGCTATTACCATTAGAGGTGGCCAGCACATTTTCTGATCGACGACCTGTATCTCCATCGAGTGCAGAGATGCAATTGAGATATTTAACTATATATGGTCTATAACCTATGGTTTTTTCAGTGAATTTTCAAGGTTTTGTAAATGCTAATTCCTAACTATATATGGTCTATAACCTATGTTTTTTTCAGTGAATTTGCTCCGCCGCTCACCCCGCCCAAAATAACGACAAACCCTATGCAAATATTATAAATATACACAACACACCAACAAAGTAACAGGGTAAAACGTTTCATTAAATAACTATTTACATGGCAGCCTGCTGCAACATCAATCCAAATGCATGACACTGTTCCTGTCAAGGTAGCATAGCTGGCGGCCTAGGGGTGGAGGACCTTTGTGCAAATACCCCGGGGAGTACTCTGGATATGCTTGGTCCCTGAGATGCTTCGATGTCACTACCTTCCACAAATGGCATAAGTCCTGGATGTTGGGTGCCATAGTTGAGGGTTTGACCTAAAGACACGTCCTGCGGTCCCTGGTCCAACCATCACATATACCTCCGCCAGGAGACGGCGTGGGGTGCACTGGAAGGGAAAGGTTGCGCGAACGAGCCTCCCCCACCTCCCCAGGTGGAGGTTTCTCAGCTACACCCCTAAAGACACGTCCTGCGGTGCCCTGGTCCAACCATCACATATACCTGCGCCAGGAGACGGCATGGGGTGCACTGGAAGAGAGAGGCGGCGCGAACGAGCCTCCCACACCTCCCCAGCTGGAGGTTTCTCAGCTGCACCCCAGCACTTCACTCGACATAGGCGGCCGGCTCCCGGGGTCCGGCGGAACTTTTAGCCTTTTGGTGACTCTTCCATTCTGGACCTTGTCCCACAATCCGTTTGACCTGAAGACACGTCCTGCGGTGCCCTGGTCCAACCATCACATATACCTGCGCCAGGAGACGGCGTGGGGTGCACTGGAAGGGAGAGGCAGCGCGAATGAGCCTCCCCCACCTCCCCAGGTGGAGGTTTCTCAGCTACACCCCAGCGCTTCACTCGACAAGATGAGTTGCGCCCGCTCCTGCGGCACATTGCCTCGCTCGGCCAGCTGAATTACGCCTGCTCTTGCTATTACAGCGTCTCACCCGCCATCCGGCTGAATTGCACCCACTCTTGCGGTACAGCGACAGGCGGCTGCCACGGAGCTCAGGAAATGGCGGTCGGCTCCACAGACTTGGGCCTGGCCTGCAAGGATGGCTCTGGACAACCCTGGAACTCGGACGCTTGACTGCTACGGCATGGGCCCCATTCCCAAAAGCGTCCCATCAGCCTTGAAGATTCTACAAGAGTCACCGGGGCCCCCGACTCCCGCAGAGTTCCGGTAGGGAGCTTCTGCCATGATTGCTCGCAGAATGGCCACGACGTAGCCACGGGGTGCTCTCATGCTGACGCCAGCTTCAGTCTGAAACTTCCAGAAACACTGTAGACTACCAATTCAATCAGTTCCGGTGGAGCCCCAACAACGTATCGCGTTGTTGCATAATGCGTCATATGACACGCCGCGTTAGCGCACCCGGAAGTGCTCCGGTGCGCGAGGCGCGAAGCGCAGCTTCCCGGAAGCAATCCGGGGCGCGGCGCGGAGCGCGTAACGTAAGCATAACAGGTCATGTGACTTGTTAATAAAACTTTTCATTGGTTTAGAAATACTTTTTGTCCCAAATGATGAAAACCCCTCCTTCTTTCCTCTTGGCTCCTGCCCCCTCCCCAAGTCTTGCTCGGCCAGCTGAGTTTCGCCCACTCTTGCGGCCTACGACATGGATACGCCGGGGCGTTATGGATCAGTATGAGCAAATATACACTTGGGGATTCACAAGCAACAACAAGCCTTTGTATTTGGGGCTCTAAATCAACAACAGTGACAGAGAACAGAACCGAACTAAGCACTCAGGGGCTACGTTTAAACGTAACATCATCTCCCCAGAGGTACATCACCTTACACACACATGCACTCTGATCTCCTTGGCCTCAGTCAAGCATCAATAGTATGATTTTCATAGGTGAGTCTAGGTTCATGGATTTCCATCCACAGACTAAAAGCCTGGAGTGGGAGTGAAAAAACCATAACTAAGTAAGAAGGAAGGCAGAAACAGAATCTTCCTCTGCAACATCCGGCTCTGCATCGCTACTTACTTATAAATGCAGAAAAAACTCAATTAACACAAGGGCTCTTTTCAGAGCCACCTTATATCAAAGCACTCAAACTTCTGATTTATCTCCATTTTCACACTCTTGTAAATAGGTGTGCGCGCACCACGCAACTTTTTTCAAATTTTTTTTTATATATTTTCGCCTTTAAGGACCTTACTGCACACCCTGAGAAAACCTACGCAGCAAAACAATCTCTACCTTCTCCCCTTTCCATGTTCCAACGCTTTGAAATGAACAATATATTTACTCGCAGTGACAAAATGGCGGTCAACACTTCCTGATTTCCTTCGAATCGAACGTTAACAGACGTCACGCAGCAACAAAAAAAATTCCGCTCGCGCGCAGCCGCTTGAGTGCGCGCACTCGTGCGCGCGTATAGATATATAATTGACTTTAACTTTAATTTTCTCAGCAACTACTGAACGGATTTACACCATTCCAAAAAAAGCGTAATCTGCGAGCCGGACTCTACAGTTTTGCCAAATTTCTTATAAATCCATTCAGCCGTTCGACCTGTAGCCGTGTCTAAACGTCCTATGGAAAATAACATGGAGAAAACACGTTTTGGGACCACCCTTTTATCTCAGCCCCCACTTCACCAATCGCCCCCAAACTTTCAGGGAAGGAGCGCAGCGGACCGAGCCATCTTCTTTAAGAAATTCGCAAAGATTCATCCACCAGGGCCAAAGTTAATCCAAATAGAATGTTGAGGATTTCCTATGGAAACTAGGTCCTAACTATAACTACTTACTGGCGACCGCCAGTAGGTAATATATATATATATATACATTTATTGTTTTAAGACCCTTCTCTCTTGTGAATACTCCGATTCCCGGAGGTATTCAACACATTCCAAGATGGCGCCTATTGTGGTGTCAGAAGGGATAGTCCCTTGTTGTTGTTGTTTATCACTGCTAGCACACTTGCATTTAAATCGGAACTGCGAGGGGCCGGTAAGAAAAACCGAGGAAGACTATTGCCGAAACGTTTGTTTGCTGATTAAAAGCTGTATCTTGTCACTGCCGGAGTGCTGTCTTCCTTTCTCTAGTGGATGAGGATTTGTGAGCGTAAAATATATATATACATATATATATAAATATATAGCTGGTTCATCTTTGTCTGGTGATTTGCGGCGCTCATTTTGGGTGCGGTATCCTGCGGCTGAACCTTGCTGCTTCCATATTCGCTCACAATCCTCCCAAACTGAAGGATTAAAGGGTCGCACATTCATAGATGATGCAGTTTCTTGCTTTGATTTCCTCATTCACAACACACGGGAAAAGGCAACAGTCTGTCGCCTTTTCCCGTGTGTTGCGAATGTGGAAATAAAAGCAAGAAACTGCATAATCTATGAGTGTGCGACCCTTTAATCCTTCAGTCTGGTAGGATTGTTAGCGAATAAATATATATACCAAAGCGCGTCATGTGATCAAGGGCCAGGGAGGCCCGAAACGCGTCATGGCTAGGTGCGGGGGTTTTGAGCACTAAATAAACGAATTTGCACCTTGACTTTGGGTCCGCAGTCGTCTTTTGAAAACGCTTGTGAAGTTCCACTTTCCTGCCATATATATATATGTCCAGGCAACAACTGGCAAGCCTCACGGCGCAAGCTTCTTCTTCGGGCAACGGAGTATCCTGGAACCCGCCCATGAGAAAGGAGATAAAGCCAGCAGTCGAAAGATTTATCTCTTGTGGGTCACCTGCACTTGCACTCGAACCCCTGCTCAATTGACTCTTTTCTCTGATGGCTGTGGCGGTACAGGGGACTCGAGGGAAGACTGGTGTGGCAGAGATCAGCATCTGGTACCATTGAGCCTGTTAATTGTCCGGGTACCGCTACAAAAACTGACTACTTCCCTCCCCGGTATTTTCACTTACCCATGGTGCGACTACATTGCATTATGGGTGTTGCAGTTTTAAGACAGGGAAAAGAAACTGCAACACGTGAACAATATTGCTTTAAAGGGAGGAGCGGACTCATTGTGAAATTTCAATCAATAGCCAGACTTACTCGGTGCCAGTTGGATCTGGTGCAGGGCGCTGATGAAGGAAATTGGTCCGAAATGCATTCGCCGCCACCGGTTTGAAATCTGCTGCAATAAAGTCTTTCCAACCCGTCCCCCTGGGGTCCTGCTTCCTTCTTTCAGATGGAATTCTTTTTCATGTTTTCTGCACTGGCCAGCAGCGCAGTTTCAGGACTCCCCGCCACGTTTCAGGGTCCAGGCAACAACTGGCAAGCCTCACGGCGCAAGCTTCTTCTTCGGGCAATGGAGTATCCTGGAACCCGCCCATGAGAAAGGAGATAAAGCCAGCAGTCGAAAGATTTATCTCTCGTGGGTCACCTGCACTTGCACTCGAACCCCTGCTCAATTGACTCTTTTCTCTGATGGCTGTGGCGGTACAAGGGACTCGAGGGAAGACTGGTGTGGCAGAGATCAGCATCTGGTACCATTGAGCCTGTTAATTTTCCGGGTACCGCTACAAAAACTGACTACTTCCCTCCCCGGTATTTTCACTTACCCATGGTGCGACTACATTGCATTATGGGTGTTGCAGTTTTAAGACAGGGAAAAGAAACTGCAACACGTGAACAATATTGCTTTAAAGGGAGGAGCGGACTCATTGTGAACTTTCAATCAATAGCCAGACTTACTCGGTGCCAGTTGGATCCGGTGCAGGGCGCTGATGAAGTAAATTGGTCCGAAATGCATTCGCCGCCACCGGTTTGAAATCTGCTGCAATAAAGTCTTTCCAACCCGTCCCCCTGGGGTCCTGCTTCCTTCTTTCAGATGGAATTCTTTTTCATATATATATATATATATATATATATATATATATATATATATAGCCGGCTCAAGACTCCATTTCACCGCGCAAATGAAGGAACTGCACACTTTCAAGGCATTCGGTAAAATTTTGTCACCGAAGATTCCTCACAGGACGCGTTTCGGCTTGCGCGCCTTTTTCGACTGGTTTACAGAGTGCATTGCATGTAACACAATTATATCCGGTACACATTGGGAGTGTCCAGGTCAAACAAAATAAACATAATAGACAGTCTCCAAATGTTGTCGTACATCGAGGTGCAGCGAAAGAAAAGGGAGAATTAATTTTTTCTTTCTCTTTTATGTTTAAATCGAATTATAAACAACTAATTGTGTTATTCTGCAGTAATCAATAAATTGTATAATTAATTCAACATTTAGTTTGAATCATTCTATGCATTAATTAAAAAAAGAGCATATTAGCAAATGCAGGTGAAACACTTCATAATTGCGCCCTGGATGGGCATAAGTGTATTAATTGTCATGGAAACCTACTGGGGGACAAAAGCCACTCAATGTTCTATTGCAAACCCATATAATTGAAAATGAGATAAAGGATCAACCCAATCCTAATAAATAAACAAGAAACATTTCATAATCATTCCACATTATTGTGATTCTGTCGATCCCTATCATAGACAAGAGCTACATAATTCTGACCTCAACAGAATTGAGGCCTGGATGGGCTATGAATTGCTCGCCTATAATACATTACAATAAATTACTTTGTCTGCAAAAAATCAAAATTAAAAATGAAAAATAAAATTAAGGCTCCTACCCAGACAGACATGGCGACACTTTGCCAACTTACTTGAGTCTATTTGACTTCCGGCACAAAAGGGGGTGGTGATGGACGGGGCATCTGAATCAATCAAACACTCACACCCAGTCAAAAGATCTGGGTTTAATCCATCGTTCTTTAGCCCACTCTGCCACCCCAGTTCAGACATGGCCATATGCAAATCAGTCTTGACCCTGTGCCTCATGGGAACAGTCTAGCCCAAACTCCCAAACCATGTCTTTCCTGGACCGGAATCAAGCATCATAGGACCGGTTTCTGGCTATCAGCCGTCTTCAGCCTGGAAATCTGGGGTGGCAGAGTCGTCTAAAGAACGGTGATGGATTAAACCCAGATCTGTTGACTTGGTGTGAGTGTTTGATTGGTTCAGTGCTCCGTCCAACATCACCCCCTTTTGTACCGCTTTGTTCGCCATAAGTTGGCAGAGTATGCTCAGACGTGAGTCCCTTGCTCACTCAGCCACTGGAGTCAAGATATCCTGGCTGAAGACGGCTGATAGCCAGAAACCGGTCCTAGGATGCTTGATTCCTGTCCAGGAAAGACATGGTTTGGCAGTTCGGGCTGGACTGTTCCCATGAGGCACAGGGTCAAGACTGATTTGCATATGGCCATGTCTGAACTGGGGTGGCTTGGTGAGCAAAATAACGATGGATTAAACCCAGATCTGTGACTGGGGGTGAATGTTTTGCCATTGTGCAACATTCCGTCCATCATCTTGTGTGTTTTGCTGTTCGCCCTATGTGGGAAGGTTATGCCCAGACGTGGATCCCTTGCTCACTCAGCAACTGGAGTCAAGCTATCCTGGCTGAAGACGGCTGATAGCCAGAAACCGGTCCTAGGATGCTTGATTCCGGTCCAGGAAAGACATGGTTTGGCAGTTCGGGATGGACTGTTCCCATGAGGCACAGGGTCAAGACTGATTTGCATATGGCCATGTCTGAACTGGCGTGGCTTGGTGAGCAAAATAACGATGGATTAAACCCAGATCCGTGACTGGGGGTGAATGTTTTGCCATTGTGCAACATTCCGTCCATCATCTTGTGTGTTTTGCTGTTCACCCTATGTGGGAAGGTTATGCCCAGACGTGGGTCCCTTGCTCACTCAGCCACTGGAGTCAAGCTATCCTGGCTGAAGACGGCTGATAGCCAGAAACCGGTCCTAGGATGCTTGATTCGGGTCCAGGAAAGACATGGTTTGGCAGTTCGGGCTGGACTGTTCCCATGAGGCACAGGGTCAAGACTGATTTGCATATGGCCATGTCTGAACTGGGGTGGCTTGGTGAGCAAAATAACGATGGGTTAAACCCAGATCTGTGACTGGGGGTGAATGTTTTTGCCATTGTGCAACATTCCGTCCATCATCTTGTGTGTTTTGCTGTTCACCCTATGTGGGAAGGTTATGCCCAGACGTGGGTCCCTTGCTCACTCAGCCACTGGAGTCAAGCTATCCTGGCTGAAGACGGCTGATAGCCAGAAACCGGTCCTAGGATACTTGATTCCGGTCCAGGAAAGACATGGTTTGGCAGTTCGGGCTGGACTGTTCCCATTAGGCACAGGGTCAAGACTGATTTGCATATGGCCATGTCTGAACTGGGGTGGCTTGGTGAGCAAAATAACGATGGATTAAACCCAGATCTGTGACTGGGGGTGAATGTTTTGCCATTGTGCAACATTCCGTCCATCATCTTGTGTGTTTTGCTGTTCATCCTATGTGGGAAGGTTATGCCCAGACGTGGGTCCCTTGCTCACTCAGCCACTGGAGTCAAGCTATCCTGGCTGAAGACGGCTGATAGCCAGAAACCGGTCCTAGGATGCTTGATTCCGGTCCAGGAAAGACATGGTTTGGCAGTTCGGGCTGGACTGTTCCCATGAGGCACAGGGTCAAGACTGATTTGCATATGGCCATGTCTGAACTGGGGTGGCTTGGTGAGCAAAATAACGATGGATTAAACCCAGATCTGTGACTGGGGGTGAATGTTTTGCCATTGTGCAACATTCCGTCCATCATCTTGTGTGTTTGACTACCTACGGCACTGTGATCACCAAACTTACCCTAAATGGCTAGCTAATTCTTCTCCTGTATTCAGGCCATTGGGGAAGGTGGTTTGCAAATCAATTATGAACCTAGATTCTAATCGCCTTAATCGTGGCTCTCGGTTGGCACCCCAGTCACTGGTTGGTACATGATGAAGGCAAAAAAAGTCAATAAATTCCTGTTACTGTTGTGGAATTTGGCAAAATGCCTAGCTACAGGATAAGTGAAATCCAGATTCTCAATGGCTCGTGCATGTTCTAAAATACGGCGCTTTGTCGGGTGAATAGTACTCCCGATGTACTGCTTGCCACAAGTACATAGCAAGCAGTAACCACAAAACGGCGTGTTGCAAGTCAAGAACTTATTGACGACTCTAGGAGTAGGCATGCTTGGAATTCTATATGTGTGAACCTTTTTTCTCCCTTTACACGCCTTACATTTAAGGCATGGAAAAAAGCCTGTGAGTGTGCTAATGCGTGGGACGAATGGGATGGGTAAATAGTGACTTCTCAATAATGTGTCTTTTAGGGATTTGCTATTTCTAAAAGTCACTTGTGGATGATCAGGAAGTAAATTTTCTATTACCCCATCAGCTCTCAGGATGTGCCAGTTCCGGCACAAATTGTTTCTCAAGGGGCCTGTTTCTTTCGAAAAGGTTGAGAGAAATCTAAAAGTTTCCCTGTCTTCCTCGTTAGGGTTCTCTTTATTCTGTAGCAGGCATTGTCTTGGGATCCTGTTTACTTTGATTAAAGTTTTAGCCAACAGTTCTGAGCAGTAGTCCCGCAATTTGAATCGTTCAATTGCTAATGAAGCCTCATTCTGATAATCAGTATCGAGAGAATAATTACGTTTAAGGCGTAGTAGTTCGCCATATGGTATACTGTTTTTTAGCAATCTTTTTTATCTGCCGAAAGTACTGCTTTTTAAACTGAAATATGTTATTCGTCAAACTAGAAGACAATAAATTCAATCAACATCACATTGTGTTCTGAGAATTGTAAAGATCTACCTTTCAGAAAATACTTTACAGCATTCACTCCCTGGGTATGTATATATATATTTGAAACAATTTCCCGACTATTACCACTTCCCAGCTGGCGAAGAGAGAGTCACGGACACCAAACTTTTCGTGGCAGAAATCAGGTCTTTATTGAATCTTCACAGCTATGACGCGTTTCGGATAACAAAGTATTCTTTTTAACATGCGAAAACACAGTCCGCCTACTGTTTTTATACCCTTATTTTTTGTGGTTGTTTTCTTGGGTTACTCCTGTGTCATGTGATCACTAGTGAACATAAAAAACATACTGTTCTATCGCGTTCACTCTTACTTTTTTACAATTGTTAGTTAAGTTGTTGCCTGAGCTATAAATTTACAAACCAACATATTACGATCAATTGTAAGACTGCTAGTGCTGACTGTGATAATTGCATAAATGCAAGAAAATCTGACAAACATTTTGCGAACAGGTGCCATCTACATGTTAATTGTTAATTGTTATTTGTTATGCGCATTATCACCAGCAGGTCTCTAAGCGCTGTAAGAGGGGTCCAGCCTACGCAAGAGGGGGTTTAGATTACGTCCCAGGCCTCCGCAAAAAGAGCTGTTTTTAATTTCTTCCTAAATGGAAGAAGGGCGTGTTCCTTACGAATATTCTCCGGCAGGTTGTTCCAGATGTGGGGGTTGGATGAGGAAAAAGCTCTTCCTCCTTTCGAGAACATGTTGAATCGCGGGCAAGCCAGAAGGCTGGCATCAGAGGACCGTAGTGCCCTGCTGGGAGTATATTTGGCAAGACGGTCCTTGATGTGGCTGGGGGCTCAGCCGTAGATGTCCTCATGTGCGATGCAGAGGCCTTTGAATTTTGCTCTTTGTCCGACAGAGAGCCAGTGCAACTGCTTAAGGAGGGGTGACGCGTGTGCTCGCCTAGGTGCTCTGAAGATAAGCCTAGCAGCGTCATTCATAATCACCTGCAGTCTGGTCAGAAGGTGACCCGGGAGGCCGATGTATAGGGAGTTGCCGTAGTCAAGGCATGATAGTATCAGAGCAGACACTGCCATTCTAAGTGTATTGAATGAGAGTATGGGGGCGAGCTTACGCAGTTGTCTCAGCATGCCTGTACATGTTCCCACAACAGTCGATACGTGCTGGGTCATGGTGAGCTTGGCATTAATTTTGATACCCAGGCTTTTTACGACCACGGCCGGCTCCGGCTTTGTGCCTAGCTCTTGTGGCCAAAAGAGCTCCTTCCAGGGGTTGGAGTCTGAGGTGACGGCCAGTACTTCCGTTTTGTCTGGGTTGATTTTCAGCGAGTTGGCCGTCATCCAGTTAACATTAATTTCAAGATGTTTTGAAATCTTGTGTGGGCTGACAGGGAATTGTCTATCTGAATGACAATTTGAGTGTTGTTGGCGTAGTTGTAGATCTGACACTCCATATGGTTCAGTGCTGCTATCAGGGGCTGAAGGTAGGCATTAAAAAGGAGTGGTGATAATGCGGATCCCTGTGGTACTCTGCACGAGAGTAGTCCAGAATCGGACACATGGTCGTTCAGTTGTGTTCTCTGCGAATGGCCATTGAGAAAAGAGATCAGCCATGCAAGAGCCGTGCCCTGGATCCCTAGCTCCGAAATCCGCGACACTATTTGGTCATGATTGACCATGTCAAATGCCGCGGATAGGTCAAGTAGGACCAGGGCACATGGTTTTTTCTTGTCGGCCCTCAATCTGAGGTTGCATAGAACATAACCAGTTCGGTACTATGGTGCGCCCTGAAACCTGCCTGGTTAGATCCAGGGCCGGACTGGGAACCAAAACCGGCCCTGGCAAAGTGCTCGGCCGCCACCCCCCCCCCTGTCCCCCCCCCCTCCGGGGGGTTGGGGGTGCCGCCAAGCTCTTCAATGTGGTTGGTCAGTGTTTTTAGCATATGTTGTTCTAGTACCTTTGCAAGACACAGGAGTTGTGAGATTGGCCTGAAGTTTTTTACGTTTTTTGTACTGGCCCCGGGCTTTTTCAGGAGCGGGATGACATGCGCTTCCTTGAAGTTGGAGGGGACATGTCCTGTAGCCAGGGATTGATTGAGGAGTGAGAGTACCTCATTTTCTATACCCGGAATTGAAAATCCTGGGCAGGCAGGGGTCCGCCGGAGACCCAAATTACACCCCCCCTATGAGGTGGGAAAGGAGTCGTGCGTAAGAGTGGGGAAGGTGGTGAGGGGTTCAGTGAAAGTAAGGGGCTGTGGTGAAGGTGCCAAGGTGCATGGGAACTTAGGGGTGGCGTGGATTTCCGTCAGTAAATCTTTAACTTTTGTAACAAAGAAAGACTGGAATTTATTACAGTCTTCTTGGCAGAAGGTGGGTTTCTGCTCCTTGACTTGTCTCAATTCTTTCAGGATACTAAAGGTCTCTGTTAGACCTGTCAGCCTTAGGGTGGTCTTTCCCTGTTTTTTTCGCCCTTGCCTCATTTTTCCCACCTTCTTTTTTGTTGGGCTTAGGTCTCCGAGCGCCTTCCCATTGCTAATCAATGCTAAGGTGCAGGTGCTCTCTTCTCCCAATATGGCTGCCACAGGCACCTGCTACTGCAGCGTGGTCTTTTTAGTAGCACCCTAGTTGCCAGGAGCTGGCTGGGACTCTTAAACAATGTTGCAACACCACCCTGCCTTGCCTGCCCATAGCTAGAGTAGTGAAGCTCCTGGAACCTTCCAGAATAGGGGAGGGGTCTGCTTTTGCCACCTTAGAGTGTGGTCACCTGACCTGGGCATATATAAAGAAAGGAGGGAAACTTTTTAGTCTGTTGGGGCATCACTGACCTGGGGGAACCTACGCAGGAGACTTAGGCGGTAGGGCCTAGTCAGGAACGTATACCACTGGGAGTGACAGGGCTGTGGTGCTGCCTTCCAAGCTGTGTGAGGAACACTGAACTAGCCCACTGATCTGGCCAGGCGGGAGGGGAACCCAGGGACCACCTGCAGTGACCTACAAGGACCCATCTGCTTCCAGTCACCAACTCAACCCCCCCCTCAAGAAACTATTTACAAAGGGCGCCAGACCCACCAAGCGCCAAGAAGAAACCCACCTGTGCTAACCAGGACTACTGGGGATCAACCAGGTACTGGGCCGTGCCACCTCTGCGCCCCTCTGTTTTCATCTGAGCCTGCGCTGCCCTGCCTAATCCCCTTTGCTGTCCTACCCTGCCTGCACTGCTGGCTAAGCGCTCTGGTTGCCTCCAGCGCTTGCCTTCTGGACTGACCTGCTGAGCGCTCCCTCCATAGAGCTCGAACTATAACTGCTGTGCCCCCGAGGCGCTATACTCCTCCAGCGCCATCCTGCCTGCCATCTGTGTGCCCCAAGGCGTGGCGATATCGACGCACTACCGGGGAACTCACCGCCGCTGCCCAGACTGTGTGCCTCTGCTGCCGCGCTAGGCCTTGGAGGCCGGGACACTCACCCCACGTGACCGGGGCGCCTGGCCGCGTCATTGGCCGCGCCCCCGCCCATAGCGGTGCAGCCATTGGCTGCAGTTAACATGCCCCCCTGGAGCCGCTCCGCGATTGGCCGTTGTGGCTGGGAACTTCCCTGCCAGCCTCCAGATTGGTTCCCGGGCCGCAGACGTCCCGGAAGGCCCGGGAACCGTAAACACCACTGCCAGAGGGCTCCGGAACCAGCGCGAGCCCCTCCTGTCAATCCTGACAAGCTCGCCAGCCTGCACACCTCCACAAGGGTGGGTAAAGCGGTAATTTTAACATTCATTGCATCTTAAAACGCTGGCGAGCGTTTTGCATTCATATGCGCGCAGGGCAGCTGATTACTAGCGCCACTTGCTTCTCACCTTTGCCAGCGGCCCCTCTGCCCCGTTCCATCGCGGCTTGTTGCCGATTGAGTGGAGGGCGGCTCACCTACCGCGGCTCCTAGTGCCGGTCTGGTGGTGAGAACGGGCGCCATATTGGGAGGAGTCAGAGAGCACTGGGACCTGTGGCAGCGGTCCAGTCGCTCGAGGCTCCCTCCCATAAAACGATAGGGAGTCCTCTCTCACTCGTGGATTCCGGGTTGGTGGCAGCACCCCGGCGCCAAATGTGGAGAGATACTGCATGAGGCAGACCTGACTAAAATCGCTTTTAAAACTTATTATTTGCTGTATTTTTGTAAAACTGTTGTTTTATTAATTACTGTGGGTAAAGCGGTAATTTTAACATTCATTGCATCTTAAAACGCTGGCGAGCGTTTTGCATTCATATGCGCGCAGGGCAGCTGATTACTAGCGCCACTTGCTTCTCACCTTTGCCAGCGGCCCCTCTGCCCCGTTCCATCGCGGCTTGTTGCCGATTGAGTGGAGGGCGGCTCACCTACCGCGGCTCCTAGTGCCGGTCTGGTGGTGAGAACGGGCGCCATATTGGGAGGAGTCAGAGAGCACTGGGACCTGTGGCAGCGGTCCAGTCGCTCAAGGCTCCCTCCCATAAAATGATAGGGAGTCCTCTCTCACTCGTGGATTCCGGGTTGGTGGCAGCACACCGGCGCCATTTGTGGAGAGATACTGCATGAGGCAGACCTGACTAAAATCGCTTTTAAAACTTATTATTTGCTGTATTTTTGTAAAACTGTTGTTTTATTAATTACTGTGGGTAAAGCGGTAATTTTAACATTCATTGCATCTTAAGATGCTGGCGAGCGTTTTGCATTCATATGCGCGCAGGGCAGCTGATTACTAGCGCCACTTGCTTCTCACCTTTGCCAGCGTCCCCTCTGCCCCGTTCCATCGCGGCTTGTTGCCGATTGAGTGGAGGGCGGCTCACCTACCGCGGCTCCTAGTGCCGGTCTGGTGGTGATAACGGGCGCCATATTGGGAGGAGTCAGAGAGCACTGGGACCTGTGGCAGCGGTCCAGTCGCTCGAGGCTCACTCCCATAAAACGTGATGTGTTGGAGGGAGCGCAGCGGGCGCGACGGAGGCGCGCCAGAGTCCGCGAGCGTTCGGGGCTAGGGGCTAAGGACTCTGCTAGTCTCTACAGGTACACATCCGCTGAGTTACAAGCGTTAAGACCTACCTTTATGATGTGCCCCCCCGTACCTCTCAACACGACGAAACGAATATCTCGTCTTGGCATTAGCAATCTTGCCAATTTATCTGCTGATATTGTCCCTAAATACGAGGTGTTGGAAACGTCACCAAGCACAACCTGTAATTTTAAGTGTATTTATTTAAATACCCGCTCTATGATCAGACACCAGATGGATATATTCCTGCTACTATCTGATATAAAACCGGATCTGCTGTTATTAACCGAGACCTGGCTCACTCCGGATTCCCTACCAGATATCTTAGCCGCTCTGCCTGCGGACTACTATATCCTCTCAGTAATTCGTCCGGCAGGCAAAGCTGGGGGTGGAGTTGCCATCATTGTCAATAAGAAATATCAACTTAGACAACTTCCATCTCTACTCTTGCCCAATGTAGAGAACATAGTTGCTAAATTAGACACTGCTAATGGGACACTTGCAGTGGTCTTATTATATCGCCCACCTCAAACTATGGCCACATTTCCTTCTATTCTTGCCGAACAACTGGCTATGTTGGCTATAAATAATTCTAAATTACTTTTGATAGGGGATTTGAACCTTTGGTTTGACAACACAGCATTAGACCCCCAAGCAGCTGAGTTGAAGGACCTTCTGACTGATATTAATCTAATACAATACATCGATACCAAAACCCATCAGAAGGGCCACAGCCTCGACCAAATCTGGTCTCTGAACTTACCCGTACAGTCCATTGATATTAAACCTTGTAGTTGGTCTGACCACTTTAGCATTAATTTCTCCTTTTGCGTTGATAAAACCCCTCAATTTAAGCTGCAAACTACTAATACAATTCGGAAATGGACCTCTATGGACATGTCAGCTTTTTTAAATTTCTTAAAGACTACTTTGCCTGTACAGAGTTCTGATGTGGAGACAGCCGATTATAGGCTTAAAGAATGGCTAACCTCTGCCATTAACGTTTATGCCCCTCTTACTTGCTTTTGCAATTCACACGGCGTGGACGCACATAAATGGTTCACGCCGGAGTTAAAAAAATTAAAACTAGAAGTGAGGCAGCAAGAGAGAATCTGGCGAACTAATTACTGCCCCCTAGCAAGGACTGTATACTGTTTAACTAGGAAAGCCTATCAAAAAACACTACACACTCACAAAACTGACTATTTCTCTACAAAAATCTTAAATGCGACTAATAAGTCGAAATAATTTTTCAGGATTGTGACTGAATTGTGTAATGATGACAGAACCTCTCTCCCGGTAGTTCCTTCACAAACACTCTGCAATTCGCTGAACGATTTTTTCAGTGATAAGATATTATTGATTAAGGACAATTTATCCAAACTTCCTGCTTGCGCCCCTATGGATGATATTTTCTTTAATCCTTCAACACTGCATTCTTTTCCTTTAATTGATAACAAAACCTTTTTAGATCTACTTATTAGAGTCAAATCAGGATCTCCTGAGGACGTTTGCCCCCCCCAAATAATGAGAGAAATTGGTCGGGCAATCCCAGACAGTATGATCCCTTTGCTCAATAATTCTCTCACGTCGGGGATAGTCCCTAACAGCTTCAAACAGGCCTTATTGATTCCCCTTACGAAAAAATTAGGTATTGATTCTTCAGATCTCTCCAACTATCGGCCAATATCACTTTTACCCTATTTATCTAAGATCTTGGAGGCTCATGTCACCAAAAGCCTTTCAAACTTTGTGGAAGACTCCGGTTATTTACAACCTAACCAGGCAGGCTTTCGGCCTGGTCATTCCACCGAGGCAGTGATACTGGCCGTTCAGAATACCCTAAGGTCTAATGCCGATAGGGACCTGCACCAGGCCTTGGTACTTTTGGATCTGTCTGCGGCGTTCGACACGGTTGACTATACTATCCTGGTCAACCGTGTCGAACAGGCCGGCCTTCGAGACTCGGCCTTGGCCTGGCTCAAGTCTTTTATATCAGAACGCACCCAGTCTGTCCGGCTGGGATCCTTCACAGCCCCAAAAAATAGTTCCTTTTGTGGGGTTCCTCAAGGATCCTCCTTGTCCCCTTTATTATTTAATTTATATATGCGGCCTCTCTTGTTCTCCCTAAGAGAGCACAAGGTTACTGTATATAATTATGCAGACGACCTGCAGTTGGTTTTTGCATTAAATTCACCTAATGCGGCCGAGGATTTTCAGGCAACCATGTCTCTTATTCAAAGGTGGATGTCCTTAAATCATCTTAAATTAAATCCGGGGAAAACAGAACTTATCCTGCCTGGGAAGAGCGAGATTAGTTGGAGCCCATGTTTCTGGCCATCTGACATGGGCTCTCCTCCAAAAAAATCCCAAACAGTAAAAAGCCTGGGAGTGACTATCAGTGAGGACCTTACTTTAAAATCTCAAATCGGTACGGTGGTTTCCTCTGGTTTTTTTTCAATTGAGGAAGATCAGGAAAATTGCACACCTCCTCACTGATCTTGCTTTAATTCAGGTAGTCAGTGCTTTAGTTCTCTCTCACATTGATTTTTCAAACAGCCTCTATCTGGGTTCACCTATTGGTCAACTCAGAAGACTGCAATACCTGCAGAATCAAGCTGCCAGACTGATCTGCAAGGTACCTAAATGGGAATCAATTAGATCAGGACTAGAGAACTTGCACTGGCTGCCCGTGGCACAGAGAGCCACATTCAAGGTAGGCTGCATTGTTTTCAAGGCTTTGGAGGGTAAAGGCCCAATGTTTATTAGACAATTGATAGGGAGATATAGTCCCTCACGAAGTTTGAGATCAGCTCACAAAGAGCTACTTGAGGTCCCCCGTTTCAAGAAGAAACGACAAGGAGGCAGCTGCTTTCATTTTTTGGCTGCTTCCTTGTGGAATTCCCTCCCTTTGACACTGCGACAGAGTAGGGACCTTCTTACTTTTAGAAAGGCATTTAAGACTTTTCTTTTCACACAGGCCTATTTGAAATAGCGACTCTTTTTTTTCTGGTATTCCTTGTTATGTGTTTATTCTCTCCTCAGCGCCAAGAAGCTTTTGGGCGTACGCGCGCTTTACAAATTTTAAATAACATAACATAACAAGGGGCTGAAGAGGCCCGAAGAGATAAGGTAAACCCCTGGGGAGGAGGGCGGAAGGCCGGAGGAGGCCTCGAGTTCGGCCCTCCACTGGGGAAGACTGTGGCTGGGCCCCATTGGCCCTATTTGGCCCCTCTAAGCTCTGGACCTGGGCCGGGGCCCCTGAAGACCTTGTGGGGGCCTCAATTGAAAAAAGTTAACCCCTGCCCGGGGTACAGTTGAATGCCAGTCACGGTAGCCTTATGCATGGGGCTTATGTTGGGATTAATGAAATGCTCATTTTCAGCCTGATGCATGGCTTATTCTTGCCTAATGAAATCACCACCTTGATTTGATGCCTTGCTTATTAGTGCCTAATGAAATGTTTAGTGCTGAGTAATGGAATGGTTATGATTTCCTGCTAAAATGGTTATTCCCAATGAAATGTTCTTCTTGATTAAGGAGATGTTTACCCTGGCATGAGGAAGTGTTTATTTCTGCGCAAAGTGATTACTGAAGGGTTTACTTCAGATTACTGAGTTGTTTTACTCCAGCCTCATGAAATGTTTTGCTCTTGTTTAATAACATGCTGATTCCTGACGCGATGAAATGTTTATTGCTAAGTAATGAAATGCTATTCCCTTATTGAAATGGTTATTGCAATATGCTACATTGATTATTGAACTGCTCCCTTCACTCCCTTGATGAAATACTTGATGAGATATTGATGCCTTGATTATTGATTATTGATCACCCTGAACCTTGATCTAGATAAAAGCTATTTGATTTTTACTCAAACTTACTGGTGTGGTGTCAGTCATTGTGTGCGTTTCCTGCCTCAGTGGATGTGTGTGCTGTATGGTCACTTTACACCTAAGCCTTCGGGTGCCTACCTGCCCGGGCCAAGCTACCCCCGGGGAACTGGTGACCCCAGTTCCTACATTTTGTTGGCGAGCAGTGGGATTAGGACCTGTGGCTATACAGCACCCTCCAGTGAGAGTACGCCGCAAGTAGACTAGACACCTATTGTGCAAGCAAGCCTAATCAATTGACCCCCCACTGTCTAAACCAAGTGTGCAGAGTCCTGTGTTGACCCGATACTGTTACCTACGTCCTAGTGCTTTCCCTTTGTTTTATCTGGGTCCCCACCTGTCAAAATGGAGTTCCAGCTAGCTGATCTGGAAGAGTATACAGTGGTGCAGCTAAGGGAAGTTTGTCAGGGGATGGGGGTGCCTGTTGGGCAGAGAGCCGCGAAGGAGGAGCTCAGTACAACATTGAGGGCATGGGTAAGGGCCCACCCAGAGGGGAGAGGGGATGGGGGACAGGATGGGCAGGGCACACAAGGGGAGGCGGGTGCTCCAGAAGAACTAGACCTACTGAATATTGATGTGAGTGAAAATGTGTTGCCAGGAAGACGTTCCAGGGCAGGCAGTAGTGGGTCTAGAAGGAGTATGTCGTCACAGGAATATGAGGACAGGAGGGAGGAGAGGCAATTGAAATGGGAGCTTGCCAAGCTAGATCACGAGAGGGAGAGAAAAAGGGAAGATAAAAGGTTCGCAATGGAAGAAAAGAAGCTGGCGCACGAGCTTCAGCTTAGGGAGTTGGAGATGTGAGCATTGCAGTTAGGTCCGCCAGGAACTCCTAATAGTGGCAGCGTACCAGGGGCTCCACATGAGCCTATGTTTTGGTTACCCAAAGAGGTGATAGCGAGTTACACTCTGGGGGATGACATTGTCAAGTGGTTGGAGGCGTATGAGGTGGCCTTGACAGCCCATGGGGTGCCTGAGAGCTACTGGGGAGGTGGCCTATATCGATACGTACCTCCCTTTGTCAGGGACACCCTCCTGTACCTAGAGAAGGCGGGCCAGTTCAGGAATCACCCCATGAAGGAGGCGCTACTTAAAAAGTTTGGCCTCAACCCCGAAAGGTATCGCCAGAGGTTCCGTGGCAGCCATAAGCTGTCCACACATAATTGGGCAGACTTTTTTGATTATGCCCATAAGGAACTGCGCCAACATCTGGTGGACCGCAAGCTGACTGATCCCCGTGAGCTTGCGGAGGAGGCGGATACTTGGGTTAGCACCCGGGTGTCTCACAAGGGCCCCGGGGGAGATGGTCCAAAAGACGGACAGCGTTTCCCCCAGAAGAAAGAGTGGGAGATAAAAAGAAGGATTTCTCACGAGGCCCACAAACTAGACAGTTTGGGAAAGGAGTAGGTACCCCACCTCAGTCCAGTTCCCCAAAGCCCACTTACCCTGACAAGAGTCAGCAGCCAAGAACTGTCCGTTGCTACGAATGCGGGGAGGTTGGACAATACAAGGGGGATCCCCAGTGTCGCAAGAGACCCCCAGCCCCCACAGGAGGCAAGAGTCCCGGGGTGGCTAGTGTAGCGCTTGGGATGAAGCTACCCCTAGATAGGGAAGGGGAGTGGACAGGCCTGACCCTGGTTTCACTCGGGGATAGAGAGATGGTCCCAGTGACGTCCTTACCATCGAACACTGCTAAGTACCAGCAGAGTGTGAAGGTTAACGGGGAGGAGGTGGAGGCTCTGAGGGACACAGGTGCCAGCATGACCACCGTAGTGAGGCGGCTGGTGTCCCCTGAGCAAGTGATCCCTGACGTATTCCATCCGGCCGTGTTAGCTGATGGCAGTCTGAGTTACTATCCCGTGGCTCAGGTTCCCTTTGAGTGGGGAGGAGTTAAAGGCCCGTTGAGAGTTTCTGTAAGCCCTGCCTTGCCTGTGGACTGTCTGCTAGGAATGACCTGGAACATACCGCCTGGAAGGAAGTGGAGTTTAAGGTCCACACTGAGATGCTGGGGTTACCAGGATGGACTTGCGTGGTCACAAGGTCCATGGCTGCCCGGCAAAGAACTCAACCCGGGTTGGAGCCTGAGACAACGGCCCAACCCAATGCTGGTCATGAAGAAAATAATCTTGTGGAGGACACACCCCGTGTGGTGGATGGGGAGCCCGGAGTCCGCGGAGGTGGATTTTGTTCCCGTGGGGGACTTGCCAACCCTTGCCGAGTGGCATGTGGAAGGAGGGCCTACCCAGGAGGGATTCTGTCGTGCGCAGAGAGAGTCCCCACGCTTGAAGGCATGCGGCGGCAGGCCGAAGCCCAAGCGACCAACCAAGAGACCGGCAGTTATCATGTGTACTGGAAGCGACCTCTGTCCCTGTTTCTCAGGCAGGTTGCTCCCCTCACCACCATGCAGCCCCCAGTGTGACCTGCATTCTCGCTACCGCTCGCACCAGCCCTCTGCTTAGTATTTTTACTGCCGTCTCTGTGCCTCTCCCCGCCCCTCTCTCTTCCGTGCCCTGACTGCCTGTGCCTTCTTGCCTTTTGTATCCTGAGTGCCTGTGTCCTTTTTTACTTTTGTATCCCGAGTGCCTGTGTCCCCCCTTGCATCTTGTGCCCTGAATTTTGCCCCCCTTTTACTTCTGTACCCTTGTTTGCGCCTCGTTACTCTCCTCGCCACTCACTCCCGCCGCCGCATCCCGGTTGCCCCGCTCCCTTGCATCCCATTGGCCGCCCCGCTCCCACCTCCCAGCTGCTCCTCCCTCCCTCTCCCCCTCATATGGAGGCCGTGCAGCGGTAGAGAGAGCGACCTCTGTCCCTGCTTCCCAGGCAGGTCGCTCCCCTCACCGCCACGCAGCCCCCCGTGTGACCTGCATTCTCGCTACCGCTCGCACCAGCCCTCTGCTTGGTAATTTTACTGCCGTCTCTGTGCCTCTCCCCGCCCCTCTCTCTTCCGTGCCCTGACTGCCTGTGCCTTTTTGCCTTTTGTATCCTGAGTGCCTGTGTCCTTTTTTACTTTTGTATCCCGAGTGCATGTGTCCCCCCTTGGATCGTGTGCCCTGAATTTTGCCCCCTTTTACTTCTGTACCCTTGTTTGCGCCTCGTTACTCTCCTCGCCACTCGCTCCTGCCGCCGCATCCCGGTTGCCCCGCCCCCTTGCATCCAATTGGCCGCCCCGCTCCCACCTCCCAGCTGCTCCTCCCCCGCATATGGAGGCCGCGCCGCTGGCGTGCCGAAGGCGCGCCAAAGGCAAGCCCGTCTGCGCCCGTCCGCGCCTGGACCGCGCCCAGCGCCGGACCCCCTGGCCCCCACAGACGCCAGCCCACCCGCCGGACCTACGACGCCGCCACCCTCATCGCACTCAACACCGGCCGGATCCCCGGCTGCTACCGAGCCACCCCAAGACGCACTCACGGACCATTCACCTGCCAATCCTGCAAGTTCACCTGCATCCGGACCTGTACCGCACCCGCCAAGCCGAGCACCAGCGGCAACCACCTGAAGTGCATCCTTCTCAACACCCGCTCCATCCACAGACACGCCGTGGAACTCTGGAACCTGCTCGACACCACATCCCCAGATGTCGCCTTCCTCACGGACACCTGGATGAACGCCTCCTCAGCACCCGACATCGCCATCCCGGACGGATACAAGATCTCCCGGAGGGACCGCGTCAACCAGACAGGAGGAGGCATCGCCATCGTCCACAAGAACACCATCCGCATCACGACCAACTCCGAGGACACCCTCACAGCCGCCCAACATCTTCACTTCCAGATACACACCGACCCCAAGACCACACTCAGAGGCACCCTCATCTACAGACCCCCAGGACCCCGCACTCAATTCAGCGAAGACATCGCAGACTTCATCAGCCCACACGCCCTCCCCTCCGCTGACTACATCCTCCTAGGGGACCTCAACTTCCACCTGGAGAACAACAACGACAACAACACCACCACCCTGCTGGACAACCTCGCCAACCTCGGACTCAAGCAACTGGTGAACACCCCACCCACTACGCCGGACACACGCTGGACCCAGTCTTCTCCTCCAGCAAGTACATCTCCTTCAGCCACGCCACCGGACTCCACTGGACAGACCACAGCTGCGTCCACTTCAGCTTCAGAAAAAACACGACTCACCACCACCCGCAACAGGCTTCCCGCAGGAGCTGGAACAAGATCACCACCGACCAGCTCACCACATCACTGAGCCAGAACCCTCCCGACAGCTCAACGGACCCCAACCAAGCAGCCAACAACCTCACACAGTGGATCACCAACTGCGCTGACGACCTCGCACCTCTGAAAAACCATCCCAGCAGGCCCGGCAGCAAGAAAGCCTCCTGGTTCAACGACGACCTCAAGAATTCCAAGAAAAACTGCCGTACCTTCGAGAAAGCCTGGCGAAAAAACCCGACCACTGACAACCTGACCGCCCTCAAGCACGCCCCCCACAAACACCACCAGCTGATCCACACCACCAAGAGGACAGCATTCAAGGAACGACTAGACAACAACACACACAACAGCAAGGAACTCTACAGCATCGTCAAAGAGCTCTCCAACCCCAGCGCCGGAAACGACATCACTCCCTCACAAGACCTCTGCGACTCACTCGCCTCGTTCTTTCACCGCAAGATTTCCGAGATACACAACAGCTTCGGCGCACAGACCACGCACCCAACCACCGAACCAACGCCCCCCACCACCACCCTCCGCACCTGGACCCCGGTCAGCACCGAAGACACCACCCACACGATGAACACCATCCACTCCGGATCACCAACCGACCCATGCCCCCACCACGTCTTCAACAAGGCCAACTCCGTCATCGCACCCCAACTCCGAGACATCATCAACTGCTCCTTCGACACCGCCGCCTTCCCGGAAAGCTGGAAGCATGCCGAACTCAGCGCCCTCCTAAGAAACAGACCCCTCCGACCTCAAGAACTACCGCCCCATCTCGCTCCTCCCTTTTCCTTCCAAAGTCATCGAGAAGACAAACAGCTGGCCGCCTTCCTCGAGACAAACAGATCCCTCGACCACTCGCAGTCCGGCTTCCGAGCCAACCACAGCACCGAGACCGCCCTCATCGCAGCCACTGACGACATCCGAGCCCTGCTCGACAACGGGGAAACAGCGGCCCTCATCCTCCTGGACCTCTCTGCAGCGTTCGATACTGTCTGCCACCGCACCCTAGTGCAGCGCCTCAGCAACATCGGAATCCAAGAGAAGGCACTAGACTGGATCATCTCGTTCCTCGCCGGAAGAACCCAGAGAGTCCGCCGCCCCCCGTTCAGATCCGAGGCCACCGAAGTCATCTGCGGCGTACCACAAGGATCATCACTCAGCCACGCACACAAGGCCCTCCACGACCTGGGCCCCAGGTACCTCAACAACCGCCTTCTACACTCCCACCCGCCAGCTACGATCGACCAGCCACGCCCTCGCTGCCGTTCCACGCATCCGAAGAGCCACCAAGGGAGGAAGATCCTTCTCCTACCTGGCAGCCAAGACTTGGATCTCTCTCCCCATCCACCTCCGCCTGACCCAAGACCACCTCTCCTTCAGGAAGCAACTCAAGACCTGGCTGTTCGAGCAGTAGCGGACCCCCACAGCGCCTTGAGACCCTTCGGGTGAGTAGCGCGCTATACAAATGCCTTGATTGATTGATTGATTGATTGAAGGATGGCCTACTCTACGGTGAGCCTAAGGTTCCAGTGCATGGATCCTCGAGGGCCTTAGTGGTCCCCCAATGCTACTGGGCCTTCCTATTGGAATTGGTGCATGAAATACCTTTGGCTGGACACCTGGGCCAGGACAAAACCTTTGCGCTGTTGGTCCCGCATTTTTATTGGCCCAGGATGAGAGTTGCCTCTGACACCTCTTGCAAGACCTGCACAACTTGCTAGGCGAGTGGCAAGACTGGGACTAAGGTGAAGGTCCCTTTGGAACTGCTGCCGGTTGTCGGGACCCCTTTTGAGCGGGTCGGAATTGACATTGTTGGGCCGTTGGACCCTCCGACCTCTTCGGGACACGGGTTCATTTTGGTGTAAGTGGACCACGCCACTCGGCACTCTGAGGACCATCACTGCACCGGTGGTGGCGCGGGCACTGATGGGGATTTTTACCAGAGTAGGATTCCCCAAGGTCGTGGTGTCAGATAGGGGCACGAACTTCATGTCGGCCTACATGCAGGCCATGTGAAAGGAGTGCGGAGTGACCTATCGGTTCTCCACTCCTTACCACCCCCAGACTAACGGGCTCGTAGAGCGCTTCAACAAGACTCTGAAGGGGATGATCCGGAGCTTGCCAGAGGACTTGAGGCGGAAGTGGGACGTCCTCCTCCCTTGCCTGCTGTTTTCATACCGCGAGGTACCACAGAAGGGAGTCGGGTTCAGCCCTTTCGAGCTTCTCTATGGCCACACCGTTAGGTGGCCCCTCTGCCTTGTCAAGGAGGGGTGGGAGAAGACTTCGAAGAAGCTTCCCCGTGATGTCGTCAGCTACATGCTGGCATTCCGCAGCCAGATGGCCAAGCTGGAGAGTGGTATGACCGCAACGCTCGGATGGTGGAGTTGGACGCTGGACAGAAGGTGTGGGTCATGGAGCCTGGGGAGCTTAGTGCCCTCCAAGACCGGTGGACTGGTCCGTACGAGATTGTGGAGCGACGGGGCCAGACCACCTATGTCGTTGATTTGAAGACCCCCGACAGCCCCATCGGGTGCTCCACGTCAACCGCCTGAAGCCGCACCATGAGCGATCTGAGCTTGCTCTCCTCATGGTGATGGATGGGAGCGAGGAGGAGGAGAGTGAGCGTCTTCCTGACCTTCTGGCGGCCCAGGAAAAGGATGGATCGGTGGAGGGAGTGGTCCTCTCCCTATCCTTGACCCCAGAGCAACAGAGGGACTGCCGCCAGGTGCTGGAGCAGCACGCCTCATTGTTCTCCCTCACACCTGGAATTACACATCTGTGTACCCATGATGTGGACACAGGGGACAGCCCACCTGTAAAAATCAAGTCTTACCGGCTGTCCGATAGAGTCAAGAACAGCATCCAGGGTGAGGTGGCCAAAATGCTGGAGCTGGGGGTGATCGAACCTTCCAGCAGCCCTTGGGCTAGTCCGGTCGTGTTGGTGCCGAAAGCGGCCCCACCGGGCACCACACCAGAACTTCGGTTCTGTGTGGATTATCAGGGATTGAACTCTGTCACCAAAACAGACACTCACCCGATCCCACGGGCAGATGAGCTGATTGACCGGCTGGGAGCAGCCCGGTACCTCAGCACCATCGACTTAACATCAGGGTACTGGCAGAATGCATGGCCGATGGAGCGAAGGAGAAGACAGCATTCTCCACCCCCGAGGGCCACTTTCAATTTAGAGTGATGCCCTTCGGGCTCAAGAATGCTCCGGCCACTTTCCAGCAGTTGGTGAACCAGGTGCTGTCTGGCCTGGAGTCCTTCTCAGCGGCGTACCTGGACGACATAGCTGTCTTCAGTAGCACCTGGGAGGACCATCTGCAGCATCTCCAGGAGGTGCTACAGGCTCTGCAACGTGCTGGCCTGACCATCAAGGTTAGCAAGTGCCAGATTGGACAGGGATCTGTCATCTACCTGGACACCTGGTGGGCGGGGGTAAGGTGCAACCCCTCCAGGCCAAAATTGAGACCAGCATGGTCTGGGAGCCCCCCAAAACCCAAACTGAGGTCCGAGCCTTCCTAGGCCTCACTGGATATTATCGCCGGTTTGTCAAGGGGTATGGTACCATCGTAGCCCCCTTGACTGAGTTGACGTCCAAGAAGCAGCCACGAAAAGTGATCTGGACGGCTGCTTGCCAAGAGGCATTCGAGACACTTAAGCACGCGATGTGCACCGCTCCGGTGCTTGCAACACCTGACTTCACGAAAGAGTTCATCGTGCAGACGGACGCCTCTGAGCAAGGCATAGGCGCTGTGCTTTCTCAACTGCACAACGATGGCCAAGACCAACCTGTGGCCTTTATCTCTAGAAGACTCCTCCCTTGGGAACAACGGTGGAGTACCATCGAGCGAGAAGCCTTCGCTGTGGTCTGGGCCCTGAAGAAGTTGAGGCCATACCTTTTTGGCTCTCACTTCCTGATTCAGACAGACCACCGACCCCTTCGCTGGCTCATGCAAATGAGAGGCGAAAATCCCAAGTTGCTAAGGTTGTCCATTTCCCTACAGGGTGGAACATCGGCCTGGAGTTGACCATGCCAATGCTGACGGTCTCTCCTGGTTTTTCCGCCTTAGCGACGAGAACTCCCTTGAGGTTGGGTAGCTCTCCCCACTTTCAGCTGGGGGGCGACGCGTGTCAGACCTGTCAGCCCTAGGGTGGTCTTTCCCTGTTTTTTTCGCCCTTGCCTCATTTTTCCCACCTTCTTTTTTGTTGGCCTTAGTTCTCCGAGCGCCTTCCCATTGCTAATCAATGCTAAGGTGCAGGTGCTCTCTTCTCCCAATATGGCTGCCACAGGCACCTGCTACTGCAGCGTGGTCTTTTTAGTAGCACCCTAGTTGCCAGGAGCTGGCTGGGACCCTTAAACATTGTTGCAACACCAGCCTGCCTTGCCTGCCCATAGCTAGAGTAGGGAAGCTCCTGGAACCTTCCAGAATAGGGGAGGGGTCTGCTTTTGCCGCCTTAGAGTGTGGTCACCTGACCTGGGCTTATATAAAGAAAGGATGGAAACTTTTTAGTCAGTTGGGGCATCACTGACCTGGGGGAACCTACGCAGGAGACTTAGGCGGTAGGGCCTAGTCAGGAACCTATACCACTGGGAGTGACAGGGCTGAGGTGCTGCCTTCCAAGCTGTGTGAGGAACACTGAACTAGCCCACTGATCTGGCCCGGCGGGAGGGGAACCCAGGGACCACCTACAGTGACCTACAAGGACCCATCTGCTTGCAGTCACCAACTCAACCACCCCTCAAGAAACTATCTCCAAAGAGTGCCAGACCCACCAAGCGCCAAGAAGAAACCCACCTGTGCTAACCAGGACAATTGGGGATCAACCAGGTACTGGGCCGTGCCACCTCTGCGCCCCTCTGTCTTCATCTGAGCCTGCGCTGCCCTGCCTAATCCCCTTTGCTGTCCTACCCTGCCTGCACTGCTGGCTAAGCGCTCTGGTTGCCTCCAGCACTTGCCTTCTGGACTGACCTGCTGAGCGCTCCCTCCATAGAGCTTGAACTATAACTGCTGTGCCCCCGAGGCGCTATACTCCTCCAGCGCCATCCTGCATGCCATCTGTGTGCCCCAAGGTGCGGCGATGTCAACGCACTACCGGGGAACTCACCGCCGCCGCCCGGGCCGACTGTGTGCCTCTGCTGCTCCTGACGCGGCTCAGCCCCTTTAGCGGCTCCGGTGTCATCTTCATTAGCCTCGGCGGCCCCCGGTACCAGGAGAGGGCCGCCGCCTAAGTGCTGAGGGCCGAAATCACCGCCGCAGCCCGGCCCGACCATGCAGAGTCCCTGCGGCGGCCCCTGAAGCCGTGAGAAGGCCGCTGCGAATTCCAGTCAGGCCGCCGCGAATTCCAGTCAGGCTGCGCTAGGCCTTGGATGCCGGGACACTCACCCCACATGACGGGGGTGCCCGGCCACGTCATTGGCCGCGCCCCCGCCCATAGCTGCGCAGCCATTGGCTGCAGTTGACACGCCCCCCTGGAGCCGCTCAGCGATTGGCCGTTGTGGCCGGGAACCTCCCTGCCAGACTCCAGATTGGCTCCCGTGCCGCAGACGTCCCAGAAGGCCCGGGAACCGTAAACACCACTGCCAGAGGGCTCCGGAACCAGCGCGAGCCCCTCCTGTCAATCCCGACGAGCTCGCCAGCCTGCACACCTCTGCAAGGGGCTGAAGAGGCCCAAAGAGATAAGGTAAACCCCTGGGGAGGAGGGCGGAAGGCCCGAGGAGGCCTCGAGTTCGCCCCTCCCCTGGGGAAGACTGTGGCTGGTCCCCGTTGGCCCTATTTGGCCCCTCTTAGCACTGGACCTGGGCCAGGGCCCCTGAAGACCTTGTGGGGGCCTCAATTGACAAAAGTTAACCCCTGCCCGGGGTACAGTTGAATGCCATTCACGGTAGCCTTATGTATGGCTTATGTTGGGATTAATGAAATGCTCATTTTCAGCCTGATGCATGGCCTAATGAAATCACCACCTTGGCTTGATGCCTTGCTTATTAGTGCCTAATGAAATATTTAGTGCTGAGTAATGGAATGGTTATGATTTCCTGCTAAAATGGTTATTCCCAATGAAATGTTCTTCTTGATTAAGGAGATGTTTACCATGGCATGAGGAAGTGTTTATTTCTACGCAAAGTGATTACTGAAGGGTTTACTTCAGATTGCTGAGTTGTTTTACTCCAGCCTCATGAAATGTTTTGCTCTTGTTTAATAACATGCTGATTCCTGACGCGATGAAATGTTTATTGCTAAGTAATGAAATGCTATCCCCTTAATGAAATGGTTATTGCAATATGCTACATTGATTATTGAACTGCTACCCTTCACTCCCTTGATGACATACTTGATGAGATATTGATGCCTTGATTATTGATCACCCTGAACCTTGATCTAGATAAAAGCTATTTGATTTTTACTCAAACTTACTGGTGTGGTGTCAGTCATTGTGTGCGTTTCCTGCCTCAGTGAATGTGTGTGCTGTATGGTCACTTTACACCTAAGCTTCCGGGTGCCTACCTGCTCGCGCCAAGCTACCCCCGGGGAACTGGTGACCCCAGTTCCTACAGTCTCTCTTTGTTTATTGTCAGCAGCAGTGATTTTAGCCGCATAGAATTCTGCTTTACGTGATAGAATTGCTTTTTTATATGTTGCGAACGCCATACAGTATTCTCGCCGGGCGCATGGGTCATACACTTTCCGCCATGCTCTTTCGCTTTGGTGAAGGGTTTGTTTCAGGGTTCTTAAGGCGTCATTGAACCACGAGGCCCCCTTACCCTTGTCCATAGTTCTGACCCTACGTGTCGGAGATACCTTATCGATAGCATTCTGTAGCCTTTCTGTCAGGGCCCTACTTCCTGCATCGAGGTTTCCCTGAGTAAGTATAGGCGGAGCTGATCCTGTAAAGTAGTGACCAGGTCCTCGGTGCAGATTTTGTTCCAGCTCCGTAGCACATTCCAGTCTGGGGATGGACTGGCAGTTTGCTTAGAGAGTGGGAGCCGGTCGCTAAGTAAGGAGTGGTCAGACCAGGGGCATGGACTAATAGTCATAGGGCTGGTGAAAGGACGGGAGGACCAGACCAGGTCCAAAGTGTGGCCTTTGTTGTGCGTGGGCCCATGTACTAGTTGTTGGAATTCTAGGGCAGTTAGTGCCTCCTCTAACTGTTCGGCCTGGCTTTCTTTGGGTGTTTGGTCCCAATGCAGGTTGAAATCCCCCAACACCACTACACATTGGTACCGGGACAGGATGTTGCTGGCTAACTCTGTGAACCGTTCAATGAACCTAGGGGACGTTCGTGGCGGACGGTAGACTACCAGGATGGCTAGGCAAGCTGTTTGGAAGTGGAACTTGACCCCTAGAACCTCTGCCCCTTCAATGCTTTCAGCACATAGGGCCTCTGCTTTTAGTTGGTGGTTATACAGCATCGCAACTCCGCCCCCTCTGGAGATACCTGGTCGATTGTTGCAGAGTGCTGCTTAGTTAGGGGGTAGGGCTGCAACTAGATCTGATGTTGAAGATTCTTCGAGCCAAGTTTCCGTAATGCCTAAGATATCTAAAGTGTCGTCTTGCAGTAGCAAAAAAACCTCAAGATTGTGTTTTTGTAGTGAACGGGTGTCAAGGGTAGCAATCTTGAGTTCCTAAGGGCTGTCAGTCCGCGTCGGTCTCAGAAGGTGCATTTTGTGAGTCAGGCAAACGGAGTGGGGTTTTAATAGTCCTAAGGACCTCCGTTCAGTGGCTACAACATTGTTGAGTTGGGTCGTAGCTTTGTTTAGGAGCCACAGGTCTTTTATGGAGTATGGGAGGCAGGGGCCAGGGGTCCTGGCCCCTGGTCCCGGTCGGGCGCGGACGGGCGCAGATGGGCTTGCCTTAGGCGCCCGCGGCGCATGCGCGCTGCACGCTCGTTCCAGTGTGGCTGTTAAGCGAGTAACTCCTCCCACCCAACACTCAGCCCTGCTGTGCAGCGACTGGCTCTCCTGACACACTAGACCGTGACATAAAAACGGAAGTTCTCCAAAGCGGAAGTGAGGGGAACTATGAATGAGGTGGACTCAATGCAGTGAGCATGTGCAGGTAAAATGTTACAAGTGGTCTTTTTAAAAAATAGGATTCAGACAGTTTTAAAAATAGACAGCGTTTTTGGCCGCGCAGCAGTGTAAGAGTGAAACCACCACAAGCCCCGGTGGACCTCTCTGGCTCTGAGCGCTTGTTCCCGCTTTGTTAATCAAGTGAGTAACTCCTCCCACCCAACACTCAGCCCTGCTGTGCAGCGGCTGGCTCTCCTGAAATACTAGTCCGTGACACAAAAATGGAAGTGCTCCAAAGTGGAAGTGAGGGAAACTAGGAGTGAGGTGGACCTCTCTGGCTCTGAGCGCTTGTTCCCGCTTTGTTAATCAAGCGAGTAACTCCTCCCACCCAACACTCAGCCCTGCTGTGCAGCGGCTGGCTCTCCTGAAATACTAGTCCGTGACACAAAAACGGAAGTGCTCCAAAGTGGAAGTGAGGGGAACTAGGAGTGAGGTGTACTCAATGCAGTGAGCATGTGCAGGTACAATTTTACAAGTGGTCTTCTTAAAAAAATAGGATTGAGACAGTTTTAAAAATACACAGCGTTTTTGGCGGTGCAGCAGCGTAAGAGTGAAACCACCACAAGCCCCGGTGGACCTCTCTGGCAATAAGCGCTTGTTCCCGCTTCGTTAATCAAGTGAGTTACTCCGCCCACCCAACACTCAGCCCTGCTGTGCAGCGGCTAGCTCTCCTGAAACATTAGACCGTGACACAAAAACGGAAGTGCTCCAAAGTGGAAGTGAGGGGAACTAGGAGTGAGGTGTACTCAATACAGTGAGCATGTGCAGGTACAATTTTACAAGTGGTCGTTTTAAAAAATAGGATTCAGACAGCTTTAAAAATACACTGCTTTTTGGCGGCGCAGCAGCGTAAAAGTGAAACCACCACAAGCCCAGGTGGACCTCTCTGGCATAGTGAACTTCGTCATGTTGTAAATAGGAAAATTATATTTTCTTATATAACTCTACTGGATTTGTTATATTCAACATTACATGATAATAAATAAATGTGATAATACCTTCATATATACATCTAAAATTCACACTAAATAATAAAACCTGTTACGCAATAGATATATTTACATGATGATAAAAATTAAGTCTGAATAAATTCATAAATATCAGTGCCACACTTGTCAATTGTAAACATGTTAATTGTCAAAAATCTGATTAGATTGTATCAAAGACCTCAAAAGGTTTGGTGCAAAGCTCGCAATAAATAAACATGGAAAAGCCCCCATAGTTGCTATATGTGGTGCTTGAAAGTGCAAAGCGCAATGTTTAAAGTGCAATAATGGTGTTGGTGTGTTGGTGTATGACTAAAAAATAATAAAATTGTTTGTGCAGGGAATTTTAAAAAACAGGGAAGGGCGTTACAGATGAGGATATTTGAGATAATCTTTATCATGTATACTTGACATTGGGGTGCATTATAGGAAATTGTGTAGATCTTCTGTGTTGTTTAGCCCTCTGGGATGTTTGCTGTCTAATTCTAAGATCATTTTTGATTCTAGCTGCCATAGGGATCGTTCTGGGTTGCCCCCTCTCATAGGGTTGGAGATTGCTGCAATTACATAATAGTTTAGGCACTTGAGGTCATTTCCATGTACTGATCTAAAGTGCCTAGCCACTGGGTACCCTGTGTCATTATTGACGATTGCTCGCAGATGTTGTAAAATTCTGACATGCACCGGTAGCTTCGTGCTGCCCACATATCTAAGGCCACAGGTGCATGTCAGAACATATACAGCGTACTCGGTTTTGCAGTTGTAGCTACCTTTGATCTTGCATTTGGTGGAGCTAAAAGGGATCATGTATTTGGTGGTGATTTCTCCAAATCTGCATGCTCGACACGAAGAGCACTTGTAAAACCCTTGCCTCTACAGCAGGCAAGTTTTCTTTTTGATTGTGGTTTCACAATTTGTGTTCTCATGGAGATGCCTTTTCTACATTTGATGGTAGGGCCATCTAAGAGATCGGGGGCCAGGACTGCATCTGTCAGAACTATCGGCCAGTTACGTTTGATTATGGACCTGCTCTGACGTTCTTGCTAATTAAATGTGAGGATGAGTCTAGGCGCATTTGTTTCATGTATCTGCTCAGCGTTTCTATTTTTAAGTTCTAACAGAGAATCCCTAGATCTCTGAGCTACTTTTGCCACTGCCTGGTTCAGTGTAAGTGTGTTGTATCCTCTGTGTCTGAACCTCATCAAAGCTTCTTTAGTGCATGTTTCTTGTTGTTCTGTAGTGCTGCATATTCTTTTTTTCCTGAGGAGTTCACCATAGGGTATGCTTTGCACCGTGTTGAGGGTGAGCACTTAACGCATGAAGCGTCGAGTTTTCTGGAGAGGTGTGGCTCACTGGTTAGGTGGAGAGGTGTGGCTCACTGGTTAGAGGCGGCAGACCTGTAAGCAGAGAATGGCCCGGGACCAGGGTTCAATTCCTGACGCGGCAGGGTCTTGGACCAGGGTCAACGGACTCGATAATTCTCGCCTCGGTGCCTACTCTAACCAGGGAATACACTCGGTAACTCTGGGCATTAAGCTTGCCTCATCTCTACAACGGCCCCCCACAGACGCCGGGGATGCCTGGTTTCACCCTGGAGATACCCAGAAAAGGGACCATCTCACAGGGAAAACCAGGACGGGTTCCCCAGCGGTCTACAGCGCCAGGACACTCTGGTAGAGTAACAGTGCGCTTTACAAGTATCCAACATTCTGTGTAGAGTAGTTGTGATCTTACCTTCATTTATATATACTCTTACATCAAGAAAATCAACATCTTTTTCACTTATATGTGAGGTAAACCTTAAATTTGCAGCGTTGTTGTTAATGTTGTTAATGAATTGAGTAGCACTTTCTTCACTGCCCTGCCAAACAATAAAATCATCATCTATATACTGAAGCCAGTATTTTACATGCTTGGTATATTCTTCAAGAAGTATTGACCTTAGGTTCTGCTCCTCCCACCAGTCCACCATAAGACAGGCATAGCTGGGGGAGAAGCAGGATCCCAATAGCTACGCCCCTTAGTTGTTTACATTTGAGACCCAAACATGAAATAGTTGTTGTTAAGACACCATTGTATGCATTTCATTATGGTCATAACATTCTGCGGGTCTTGTCACCAAGAAATGTTCAGTTGTTTCAAGCCCAATTTTATGTTCCATGCACGTATAAAATGACTCCATGTCTAGAGTTATGAATCTCATGTCTGCTTCCCATTGCATTTCCTTGATTTTGTTCAGGAAATCCCCTGCGTCTTTTCCGTAGGTTGGGAGATTCTTCACCAGATCTTGCAAAACATAGTCTACATATTGCGATATGAGTTCTCACATGCTGTTGATTGCGGAGATAATGGGTCATCCTGGGATTGGGCTTACATTTTTATGTGTTTTGGGCACAAAATAGATTGATGGAATTACTGGATATTCTACCCATAAGAATTTAAATTCTTCCACAGATATCATACCATCACGTTTGAATTGGTGAAGTTGTTTGGTTAGTATCTCCTTGGCCTTGTTGTACTCTTTCATGGTAGTTTTTTCATAGCATGTTTGGTCCAATGGTTGTCTTTGTGCTTCCTTTATATAGTCCTATTGGGGCCATAGCACAATGTTGCCTCCTTTATCTGACTGTTTCACAACCACCTCATGATTTTTACTCAACTTGTTGATTCATTTGATGTATTCTGTTTCTTTATATTGTTTCTGTCGTTTTTTGTGGTTGATACGGTGGTATGGTTTTTTAATGTCCTCCGTCACTCTCTCATGAAATATATCTATTGAGTCTTTTGGCATTTGAGGGTCAAACATCGATTTCTTTTTGAAAGGGCTACTCCCTGCCCCTCTTTGCATGATGTCTGCTTGTAGTTGCTGTTGTTGTGTTGATAGCATGGTTTGAGCATTTTCACTGCTATTTTCATTACTGGATTCAGACATGATGAATTGAGCTGAAAGCAGTACAGGGATGTCCGAGGCTAATAGGTTGCTCCTTTGTTGTTGTTGCTCCAGTTTTTCAGTGCGATTAATTTCTAATCCATTTTTGATTGTAAAAAACTTTATTGGTGTAAGTTTACGAATATAACTGAAAATGTCATTCTGGTTTGTGCATAATCAAAGTTTTTTTTTTTTTTATTAGATGTTTTTATTGAAATTTTGACTTACATTACATATAGTATGCCAGTGAGTGGAAATCATTTTAACATGAAAGTACATTAATCCACGGCAAGTGTCTATGTAAGGAGCATTGGGACGATACAACATTAAGGGAAGGAAATGAACTCTTACATATATTCACTTTGCACATTTTCCGCAGCCGTCGAATGTGGAAATATCCCATGCCCACCTTCTGATGTATTGTTAGGGAGTATTCGGGTTGTGGGGGAAGTAATTCCGAGTGAGTCAAAGGACTTAGTGTGAAGCCTCTGTGTCTCCTTGTGGTGCCCCTCACTTGTCATTGGATGTGTGCGCTCTTGTTAACTGTGCATCGGAATCGGAACCTCCAATGTGGAGAAGAACTTTTAAACCAAGGGGGAGGAACTGGAGGATCGTACTGCGGAGATTCCAGTGAGAAAGGGGTCTATTCTAGGTATGTTCTATGGAGTTCAGTAGGACAGTCTGGGGGGAAAGCGCAGAATGTGTGCTCTACGTATCTCTTGTGGGGAGGTGGGGGCAGTGCCATTGCAGTGACCATCCTAGGTGTTGGCGGCTAATTGTATGTTACCTTCACACGCCTCTGGGGGGATTCTAATGGGGACTGTGACTGGGAGGTTGGCGAGGAGGGTGGCTGCGTTGTCTCGTGGGCAAATTGGTGCATAAGGTGTGCCCATTCTAGGGATATTGGATGTTTTCGTATGCCTCTTACCTCTTCGTCCCGCAGCACCTCCTCCTCTGCTGCACCCCATTTCTTCATTGCCCCTGTCCAGGCAGCCTCGGGGGGGTCCTCCCCGGGCGCGCCAGTGCATGGCTATCCCTCTCTTAGCTAGGAGAATAGCAAGTGAGACGAATCGGCACTGAACCTTCTCGGTTTTCCGTTTGCAGAACATACTGAGGGCACTGGCTTCCCACGAGGACAAGGGTCAGATTATTTGTGATCTCTTGGAGTGTGTGGTGTACTCGGTTCCAGTATTGATGGACAATTGGGAAATCCCAAAACATGTGTTTAACGTCAGCTTCGGGGGCCTGACATCGTGGGCAGGCGAAGTGTGTGTCAGGATAGAAGCGGTGGAGACGTTGTGGGGTGAGGTATGCTCTATGGAGTATATTGAATTGAATGTTCCTGAAGCGTGCATTTCTGGAAACTTTGTTGGGGTATTCTAAGGCTTTTTCCCACTCTTTATCTTTGAATACCCGACCCACTTCGTCCTCCAATGTTTGTCGCAATGCGTCCAGTGGACGGAGAATGAGCTTTTGGACTGCTTTGTATAGCTAGCTAACCAAGTGCCTACCCACTCCCATATGTATTATGGTGTGTATTACCGGGTGTGTTGGGGGTTCACCCGCCTGTGGATCCCAGAACGGGCGGATGCTGTCTATTAGCTGTCGGTGCAGTAGGTACTGTCCTGGAGGGAGGTCATAGAGGTCCGTCAATTGAGCATATGTCATTAGTTGTCAGTCTTCGAAAAGGGACTCTATTTCCGTAATAGAGTGGTCAGTCCAGACCTGGAGAGCGCGGATGGTATAATAACTGTCATTACGGGGGAAGCCTACCAGCGGAAGTAGCGGAGAGTATGGGGGTTTCCCTTTGGACATGCGATGTATCTTCAGCATACATGTGCGAGCAACGGTTACCTGCGAGGGGCGTGTGCGGAGGGGTTTAATACCTGGTAATAGTAGCCTACGTATGGCAGGAAGGGGGATCTGCCCTCGTTCCGTGATTGTTTCCCCTATATAGCGTTCCGCTGACCAGTATGGCAGCCACTGAAGCTGCACCGCTAGAAAGTACACCTCGAAAGACGGAGCACCAAGCCCTCCCTGGGTCGTGGGCAGGTAAAGCGTGGCCAGAGCTACCCTACTTCTTCGCCCTCCCCAGATCAGAGTGGTTTGTCTAGTTCTTTGAAAAAGGAGTGTGGCGGTATAACTGGGAGGTTGGTGAAATGATACCAGATCCTCAAAACCATTATTATCTTTGCGAGTGCTACAAGACCAATGGGGGCGAGTGGTAATGTCTTCCAAAAATGTACTGACGCCCGCAATCCTGCTAATACCTTGCTGTGATTCCCATCGTACAAATCCGTAGGGGAGTGGAAAAATTATACCCCGAGGTATCTAGGTGCAGCTGCACTCTAGGTGAGTGTGTGGGCGCCCACTGATATGTCACGTGGGGGCAGATGTGGGCTCAAGGGGAATATCGTGGACTTGGCCCAGTTGACCTTGAGGCCTGATGCTGTTGCGAAGTCATTTAGCACGAGTAGATAGGCGAGAGGTCGCTCGCAATGTCTCTGACATATATCAAGAGATCGTCTGCATAGAGTGATACGCAGTGCATTGTGTCTGCTATCGGTATACCCCATGTATGTCCCTCTTGCCGCAGTCTTATTGCAAGAGGCTCTACTGCTAGGGTGAAGAAGAGGGGGGACAGAGGGCACCCCTGCCTTATCCCCCTTTCTACCTGGAAGGGAGTGGAGATGTATTTACCTATCCGCACTCGAGATGTTAGGCCCTTGTAGAGTAGTTTTGTGTATTTCATCAGAATAGGTCCTACCCAAACTCTGTGAAGAACCGCAAACAAGTACAGCCATAGCAAGGTGTCGAACACTATTTCGAGATCCAGTATCAGGCAGGCTGCATTCGGGAAGTGTGTTCTCGCCCTGTCTTGGATATGGAAAAGTCTATGTATATTTTGTGATGTGTTACGCCCCGGAACGAACCCGTTTTGATCTGGGTGAACCAGCGGTGCTAGAATTTGGGTGTATCGGTCCGCCAGAATCTTTCCCAGCAGTTTAAATTCTGTATTCAGTAGCGTTATTGGTCTGTATGAAGCTGGGAGGGTGGGATCTCTATGGGGCTTGAGAAATGTCACTATGACGGATTACCGGAGTGAACCTGGGAGTTCTTTTCTGACTAGTGCCTCTTCAAACAGGATTACTGCCTTGGGGACGAGGTGCATAGAGAACGTGCTGTAGTACCCGAGCGGGAAGCCGTCCATTCTCTAAGGCCTTATTCCGTGCTAGCTGTCTGATCGCGTGAGTGATCTCTGGGGCTTTAATTTTCATTTCCAATTCTTTTCCGGCGGCTCGTGGTATGTGGGGAATTTGCAGCGGGCTGAGGAATTGCGTGATTACCCAGTGATTTGTCTGCGCTGGGGCTCGGTAAATGTCCGAGTAATAATCTCGGAAAATGTGTAGGATCTCTATTTGTGAATGTCTGGGGTTCCTGTATGGTCTATTAGTTCCGTGATTGGTTTTGTTTCAACTTCTTGTTTGGCTAGCCACGCTAATAGTGTGCCCGCCCTGTTGCCCTCTCTTTGTGTTCTGGTGGCGTAGGCTCGGAAGTTATATTTGCGTAGGTCATGTAGTGCCGCTGCATAGGTGGTTTTAGCCGCCGCTATTTGATCGGTGGCAGCTTCAGCAGTGATAGCTTGCTTTGTTAGTGTCGCCAGCGCCACTTCAGCATTTTGAAGAGTTCTTTCGAGTGTCTTTCGGGCTCCCACTATTTGTTGTATGCAGTGCCCTCTGGCCGCTACTTTAAATGCATCCCATTCCATTAGTCTAGATCCTGCTGTGCCCGAGTTGAGTGCAAAATGTTCCTGGATATAGTCTCCGTGTTCTTGTCGAAACACCTGATCGGTGAGACAGTCACGCAGTAGTTTCCATGTTGGCACGGGGGGGTGCGGGGGTCTCCACCTGAGTGTGAGCATATGGGCATCGTGATCTGAGAGTACCCTGCCCAAATAATCAGAGCGTTGCACACATGGAAGCACGGTTGTGGAGCAGAGGAATCTATTGAGGTGGACATGTAAGTCGTGTGGGACAGAGTGGAAGGAATAGAGTTTAATGCCTGGGTTTTGCTCCCGCCACGGGTCCACTAGGTTCCAGTGTTGTACCCACGCTTGGTATTGGGCTGTCTGTTTCTGTGCTGGGGAGTGTGTTGGTGGGGGATGGGACCTATCAAGCTGGATGTTCAGCACACAGTTATAGTCACCGCCTAGGAGCCAGGGGACTGAGGTGTGCTGTGTGAGCACTCCTGTGAGACGCTTCCAGTATTAATTTTGGTCTATGTTAGGGGTGTATATACTTCCCAGTAGGATAGTTTGGCCCTCCAGTATACCCTCTAACAGGGCATACCGGCCATAATCAAAGTTGTTAGGTGGGCAGTAGGAGAGTCCCAGCATAAGTATTTGTTTTTCTTTGTCTTTCAGTTGCATAGTTTTCAGATTGAGGATTGTTTTGTCTTCTGTCATATTGATTTTTATTTGCACCAATATCTTCTTTTTGGTTTTGCATTCATGTTTTTTCCGTCTGTCTCTCCTTTTTGCGTTTCGGTGCTTGTAGGAGGGCACGGCCTCAGGGTGTTGCGGCGGTCCTCGACTAAAAAATCAATTTCTTCTCCTAAATCCAATCTTCTTCCTTCTCTGACATCATTGGTTGCACTCATATTACTGTAATTAGAGCCTGTGTCACTGGTAACGGAGCTGTCCTCCGATATAGGCTCTGTAGATGGACCCGCCTGTTGGTGTTTTCCTGTGTATGGCTTTTAGCGGCTGTAGCATTGAGCTTGAGTTTTTGGGCTGTTGCATATTTTCGAGCAAACGTGTAGATTTGACCCTGCTCATAATCTGCTCGGTCCCGAGCAAATTTGAATACTTTATGTTGCTTTATTTTTTCTTCCTGCTTTGGCAGGCAGTCCTGTATTTCCTTTCTGGTTTTTGTAATGAAATCATTGGGCTCAAGTTTCCCTAGTTCCTCATTGATGTCATCTATTTCTTTGATTAGTTTTCTATGATCAGACTCTGCATATTTAATGAGGATGCTGACTAAGTTCATTGAGGCATCCAGGTTACTCTCGCCCCATTCTTTTAGCATGGCCAGGTCCGGGTTCTCATAGCTCGGGGCCAAGAGGATCCCACCTAAGCCCACAAGGTGACCGCCCTGCCTCCTCGTATTTCGTAAGCGACTTGTTCTCCCACCACTTGGTGACCTCAGATCGCATACACTTTTCCAATCGCTTGAGTAGCATTTTCGCTATGTCATCCTTTTTAGTGCTTGTGTTGTTTTGTGCACTGCTTCCCAATACTGTAACATTTGATAGATTGCTTCTCAGCTGCTGCCTCCCGTACTCGGACAGCCTCCGCTGACATAATAAACTGTTGTGTGTGCTATGCTCCAATATGGGGGCTAGCGTTGCCTGTCCACACCTCCCCACCTATGCAGATACAATGGACACTCATTGTCGTTCGTGCGTCGCTGGAGGGTCCTCCGACCCAACTTCAAATATATATATATATATATATATATATATATATATATATCGAAGATGAATACTCCAACCACTTCCACCAAAGCCTCGGCGGCGAAGAAGGAGAAGCGAACCACTTGTAGGCAAGATGTTTTTATTCAACCATATTCACAGCAATCGACAGACGTTTCGGGCTCCAAAAAGCCCTTGATCACATAAAGGCTGTTGTCGGTTGTAGCCATTTTAAATGTTATGCCCTTCCTACTCAGGTCACATGGTCCGCTAGTTCACCAAAGAAAATAGTAAACAGACTATACGAATATTTACACAGTCTTAAATTTACCGAGTTTATAAACCTAGATAATAATGGCCTTACTTCCAAAAGCAAATGATGTCATTCCTAGAGTTTTTAATTAACATAGGTGACTGAAAATTCATTTTAGATATCGTAATCACCAAATATGATTGCATAATTATTACCAATCCATTTAGTGTAAAGTCTGTATTTACATATATACATTTCTGGATAAATCCATGTAAGTACTGTTGTGAACACGATATATGAACCACAACATAATTCATAACTGCATAAATGCATGGAAAACTCATTTCATTTGTGACACTGATTAAAAAGAATGTGCAACATAGAGCATAGCAGCAATAATTTTTTAAGTGAAAGCCATATAAATATATGTATAGTGCAAACATAAAATTATTCCAAAATACAAAATACATTTTGAAATAAAGAGGTAGAGAAAAGACAAACCAGAATCCGGCCCTCAATATGAGATATAGCTAGACACCAAGAAACATGTCCCTGGCATCAAAACCATCCCCACCCCGAGGGCACAGACCAACACGTCGATCTCTAACTCAAGTGCAAATTGGCAAGGTAAGATGATGACAGTTCTCCTGTACATAATAAGGGGAGCCCCAAATTTTCCTTACAAAAACCAATAACTAAAAAGCCTACGTTTAGTAGGTTCATAGCAATCAGATCAACAAGTTCATTTTTAGTTATTAACCATTTTGAACATTTTCAAACAACTGCCAACACTGCTGAATCAGTAAGAGCCGATCTAGAATTTTATAGACAAGCATACATGTCCTCTGAGTTATTAAGCCCATTTGGACATTTACTATCAAAGTTGAGAATGAACTTGGTCTCTAATTTTCTGAGCAATACCTCTCTGTTTCCACCTCTGCGCTGTGTGGGAACCGAGGATACCACATAATATTGCAAACAGGATAGATTATTTTCATGCACCTGTTTGAAGTGGCGTGCCACGGGGTAATTGGGGTCGCTGTGCAAAATTGCGCGTAAATGTTGCAAAATTCTCACATGCACCTGTAACTTGGTACTTCCGATGTAATTCAGACCACAGGTGCACGTGAGAACATAGACTGCAAAATCAGTCTTACAGCTGTAATTGCCCTTTATTTTGTGAGGTTTTGAACAGAATGGAGTTGTATACTCAGTTTTATTTACCCCGAATCTACATGCGCGGCATGTGGAACATTTATAAAAACCTGATTTCGGTTTGAGCCAGTGTGGTTTGGTTCTTATTTCAGGACTTGTTGGGTCCAATACAGATCCCATGTTCCTTGCTCTACTGAATGTAATGGTAGGACTAAGGGGTAGATTCATTTTCAACACGGGATCAGTTAAAACTATCGCCCAGTTCTTCTTGACAATAGATCTGATTTGCCGTTCATTGTCATTATAAGTTGTTATTAATCTAGGACATTGATCATGCCCGACCCTTACAGAAGTGGCTGTCAATGTAAGAGAATTACTATCCTCTGCTGCTTCCTGACTAGGTGGTGGCAACAAACTGGCTCTGGGTCTAAGAGTGGTTTTAGTTAATGCTGTCGTCAGTATTTTATCCGAATAGCCTCGTGCCTTCATACGCTGTATAGATTCTGCAGCACAAGTATTATACTCATCATCAGTGCTGCATATCCTTTTAAGGCGTAAAAGCTCTCCATAAGGGATGCTGGTGATAGGGTGCCTGGGATGAGCACTGGAGGCATGAAGTGTTACATTGCCTGCAGTGGGCTTTCTAAATAAAGTGCTTTCTATCTTGTTGTCTTTTACATAGAGCTTGACATCCAGAAACTCTATACTGGAATCGTCAATGTGGGAGGTGAAGTGAAGATTTAAATTGTTCATGTTGATGTTACCAATGAACTCCACTGCCTTTTCCCTACTACCCTCCCAAACGATAAAAATATCATCTATGTACCTAAAGAAGTGTTTGATGTTAGTGTCAAAGATAGTAGCATAGTCCTTTTTGAGGACCTGCTCCTCCCACCAGCCAACGTGTAAACACGCATAGCTGGGGGAGAAGCAGGCCCCCATAGCCACACCCCTCAATTGCTTAAACAATTCCTTTCCAAAGAGGAAGAAATTATTGTTGAGGCACCAGCTCATTAGACTAATTAGAGCCTTATTGTGTTGATAAAACTCACAAGGTTTCTGGTCCAAAAAGAATTTTACTGCTTTCAACCCTGCCTCATGATCAATGCTTGTATATAAAGACTCGATGTCTAATGAAATGAGATACATTTCTCCTGACCATTGTATATTTTTTACCTTACTGAGGAAATCCCCAGTATCCTTGATGTAACTCGGCAGGGATTTAACAAGATTTTGTAGGAAAAAATCCCCGTATTGGCCCACCTGTTCTGCTACACTCCTTATTGCAGAAATGATGGGTCTGCCTGGAATGGGAGAAACACCTTTATGTATTTTCGGTATTAGATACAAAACCGGCACAATTGGATTGTCATTATACATAAATTTGAATTCATCATTTGACACTAATCCATCTCTACGCAGTTGCATTAACAATTTTTTAAGCGATTCAGTGGCATATATATATATATATATATATCAATGCTCGAAGGTGTCCACCTTTGAGTAGCACGCGAACAGCAGCTTGGTTTATGTATAGGTGAGGACGGGGACCCACTCGTAGACGCCGCTCCGTACGGGATCTGCCCGACGCGTTTCGAAGCTCCATATGCTTCTCTTCAGGGGCTTTAACGGAAGCGGTGTGCGCAACCGCCGACCCACTTCCCCATTTTATATATAACACACCCACCAATGGGAGGCTCAAATGATACTGTGCATTCTGGGAAGTGTGGTCCGGGAAGCACACAATCAAGTCCTGTATGGACTCCACAAGTGGGCCCGTCCTCGATTCCAAGTACGACTGCTGCTTCACTTTAGTGACCCCCAGGGTACCGGGGTGGTGCATACTCCGCGGCTGGACGGCCGCGTATAAATCAATGCTCGAAGGTGTCCACCTTTGAGTAGCACGCGAACAGCAGCTTGGTTTATGTATAGGTGAGGACAGGGATCCACTCGTAGACGCCGCTCCGTACGGGATCTGCCCGACGCGTTTTGAAGCTCCATATGCTTCTCTTCAGGGGCTTTAACGGAAGCGATGTGCGCAACCGCCGACCCACTTCCCCATTTTATATATAACACACCCACCGATGGGAGGCTCAAATGAGACTGTGCATTCTGGGAAGTGTGGTCCGGGAAGCACACAATCAAGTCCTGTATGGACTCCACAAGTATATATATATATATTCACTGAAAAAACCATAGGTTATAGACCATATATAGTTAGGAATTAGCATTTAAAAAACCTTATTTTACTCACACAAAACCATTGAAATTCCATATATAGTTAGTTGTACTAACTATATATCGCGCACCCGCAATCCACTGCTGATCATGTCACATATTACATCATTCATGACATGGTCAGTGACATCACTGATGACATCACTGATGACATCTCAAATGACATCACTGATGACATCACTGATGACATCTCAAATGACATCACTGATGACATCACATCACAACTAAATGAGTGGATGTATAAGTGTCTGAATGAAGGTTTTAGTAGGTGCGTGACTGACTGTATGAGTGAGTGATTAAATGTGTCTCACTGAATGCATAGGTTAGTGACTAAACTGTCTTAATTTGTGCATCATTATGTCTGGTATTCTGTAAACTGCTGCATGTGTTGATCAGTAGCTATATGAGTAACTATATGGGTTATTGATTGATTGTCCAAGTATTTGTATGGGAGACTGAGTGTGTGTGTGGCTGGCTGGGAGATGTGTGACTCTGTGCAGATCAATGTATTCTTGTATCAATGATTTATAAGAGAGTAAGTATGTGTTAGAATATGTTTGAAAATGTAAGGTACTCTATGTTTAACTGTATAGATTAGAAAATGGAAGTGTGATTGATTCTTTACAGGACTGACTAGGTGTGTGAGTAACTCCAAGGATGAGTGGCAGAGTGTGAGTGTCTGTATAGGGTGTATGAGTGCATATGATAGTGTTGTAAAGATGAGTGATTGTATGTATGAATGATTGTATGGGTGAATGAGTGAATGTGTGTGTAGACGTAGGAATCAGTGAGTGCGTATGTAGTAACTAGTATTGGTGTGTCAATTGTTTAAAAAAATATGTTCTGTATTTAACACTGGGTGTAACAGAGGTTATATTAAAGTGTGAGGAGATGCATTGTATTGTCACATGAATGATATCATCAGTGATGTGACCATTGATTTCAAATGAGATGTCATCAGTGATGTCATTTGAGATGTTATAAGTGATGTCATTTGAGATGTTATCAGTGATGTCATCAGTGATGTCATTTGAGATGTCATCAGTGATGTCATCAGTGATGTCATTTGAGATGTCATCAGTGATGTCATTTGAGATGTCATCAGTGATGTCATCAGTGATGTCACTGACCATGTCATGAATGATGTAATATGTGACATGATCAGCAGTGGATTGCGGGTGCGCGATATATAGTTAGTACAACTAACTATATATGGAATTTCAATGGTTTTGTGTGAGTAAAATAAGGTTTTTTAAATGCTAATTCCTAACTATATATGGTCTATAACCTATGGTTTTTTCAGTGAATTTTCAAGGTTTTGTAAATGCTAATTCCTAACTATATATGGTCTATAACCTATGGTTTTTTCAGTGAATTTCATTGGTTTTTTAAAAGCTAATATCTATAGCTGTAAAATGTATTCTTCTTTAAATCCAAAAATATATTTTATATGTTTATTAATAATTTTTTTAAAATATTTTTTTTGTTTCGCTCCCGGCCCGCGAACCGGGAAGCTTCCCGTTAGCTCACTTTGATTCCGCGACCCGGTCCGCGAACCGGTAAGAAATCAACATAGTGACGGTATCGCATTGCCGCGTAATGCGTCTTATGACGTACTGCGTTAGCGCACCCGGAAGTGCCCCGGGGCGCGGACCGAGGCGCGAAACGCAGCTCCCCGGAAGCGATCAGCGGCGCGAAAGCGCGACGTATCGCGTTGCCGTGAAATGCGTCTTGTGACGTATCGCGTTAGCGCTCCCGGAAGTGTCCCGGGGCGCGTACCGAGGCGCGAAGCGGAGCGAACCGGAAGCTAACCGGGGAGCGTTCCGCAGCGCGTAACATGAGCGTGAGAGGTCATGTGACTTGTTAATAAAACTTTTCATTGGTTCATTTCACTTTTGGTTTCATAATGATGGAAGGCTAGGTCAGGTGACTTAAAAATAACACTTTTCATTGGTTGAGAAGTATTGTTTTTTCCCAAATGATGAAAACCCCTCCTTCTTTCCTCACTCTGACTTTCATCATTGTGAGAGGAAGACCTATTTTGCTTCTTGGAAAATGGCTTCATTGGTAGCTTCAGCTGGTGGACCCCCACCACCACCACCACCTCCTCATGGGAAGAAAGGACCACCTCCCCAGGTCCTTACCAACACTGAGGAGGAAGAGGAAGAAATGGATGAGGAGGGAGAAGAACCACAATTTTTAGAAGAGTTGCCCCGGGTTTCCAGAAAGAAAGCCAGTTTCATCTGGCAGTTTTTTTCAATACCTCGTGGGCAAAAAAAAGTCAACGCGAGGTATGTCACCTGCCTGATATGCAAGGAACAATTGTCCAGAGGGACGGACAAAAAATATAGCTTTGGCAATCACACTATGCACAGGCACATGACGAGGAAACATCCCCTAAATTACAGCCGGGCGGAATTAAGGGATATGCACGACAATCCCAGACCAACTCCTGTGGCCAGACCAACAATACCGGTTTCTCTATCACCAGAAGAGGCACGGGAAACTGTGCCAAATATTCAACAAAATTTTGGGCACATGATCCACTTATGTATGCACTGTCGTGCATTATTAGCTTGTGGCAACATGAGCATCAATGCACTGAACCTGGCGTATGAACACCATGATTGCCCTAACCGCCCCCAGTAATTTTTTTTTGCTCCTGTTGAGCCCTTTTCAACGCCTGTTTTTTGTTGTTTCCCTCCCCCCCCCAAAAAAAACCAAAAAAAATATAAAATCGTTCAAAAAATACAAAAAAAACAAAAAATGTTCAAAAAAAAAAAAAATATATAAAACAACAAAAATATTAAAAAAAAAGTTCTTTTCAGAACTACCTTCCCTTTCCAAAAAAATTGCTAGAATGTTTAGCACTCTGGCAAGCTCTATTTCTTTTGGTTCGCTTTCGGGTTAGCTTCCCGGTACGCGGACCGGGAGCTAACCAAAAAAAAAAAAAAAGTATAAGGAAAGGAAACAGAGAGTGATGTTAAAAGAAAGACAGCTATAGGGAGTAAAGAAGAGATACTGTTTAATAGATCTATTTACCGAAGAAAAGACAGAAGAGGGTATAATTGTGAAAAACAAAATAGATAACGAAGTGAAAGAAAAAAAAAAGAGAGTATAACATTAACAAAGAAGAGTTTCTTGGAGAATGTGAGTGAATGTTCAAAATAAGATTAAAAAATGAGGAATAACAGAGAGAAAAAATAGAAAACAGAAAACAAAAAATAACAGAAAAAGATTAATTGAAACAGCAAAGAAATGTAATTAACATAGAGCCATATCATCAACATAGGCAATAAAAGTTTTGCAGCTTTTATTGACAGAAATGTGTCGCTAAAGCTGCTTTTGTGGCAGAAAACTGCCACTAAAACCACTTTTGCACCAGTTTTCTGCCAATAAAAAGAGCAATAATTGTATTGGCTGTGTTCATAATATTACCCTTAGTGTGCTTCAACTACACAGAGAAAGCATTATGAACAAGTAGTGATAGAGTGATCAGTCAAAGACACTAAGAGTAATAGAGACGCAGTGAGTGAACAAGAGTGAGGAACTATGAGAAGAGAGGGACTGAGAAAAAGAGTGGAAGGAGTTGAGTAAGTAGGTAATAGAGAAAGGAATGAGGGAAGTAGCAAAGGCAGGAAACTGAGGGTTAAAGAAATGAAGCAGTGGAACTAATAGTAGTTAAATGTGATAGAAATGTAACGAAAACAGTACAAAATATTTACCTTATAATTGTCGTTAAATTACTCACTTTTTGTTTTTATACTTTCAATCTGTGAAAGAGAGAACAAACATTTGAAAAATATTAAAAAATGTATTTAAAAATTAGAAAAGACAAGGGAAAAGATTGAAGGTCAAACAGTTTTTCAACAACTTTGACACTTACAGAAGCTTCTGCTTCTCCAGGCCCCCTACACAGTCCTAAAGATATACATTTTAAACTAACAGTATCTTGATGCAGATGAAGTGAGGCCTATCTTAAAACATGGTGCATCTTTTGCATTGCTGTTGTTTCAGAAAAGTGTAGCAAGACACTAAAATTTTAAATAATTGCTTCAGGATGCCAATAAGATGTCTACTATCCAGAGGTTTGTTTCAGGTGAGGCCTACTCAGGGTTGCAGATGAGATTTACACTTGTTGAAGAGTACAGAGGAGATAATACATGTGAAGGTCTACCAATGAAGTGAGTCATGTCCACTGCACTCTTCAACAAAGTCCAAATCTCCTATGTTTCCCTGGACAGACCTAAACTTGATCTGCACAATGTGATTCATAATGATAGGAAACACAGGTGAAGTAATTGAAATACGTGCAATTTCTTATGCTCATTTCACAATCACATCACTTGTGTTTCCTTTGCTTAGGTATCTCATTGTGCAGATGTAGTCTAGCATATGAAAGAATACGCAGAAGTGCAGCACTGCATGCAACAACTTTGACACTTACAGAAGCCTCACCTTTTCCATGCCTCCTACACAGTTCTACATATACATCATAAATGCAAACAGTACAGAATTAATTATACATGTTAAATGGTTTATTTTTGCTGTTCTCAGAATGTATCAAATTTCACTAAAAACAGTGACTTGAAGGTATTCATCATGTAACAGCGGGGAAAAAAAACACAATCAAAATGATTGTGTTTAAAAAACCCATACAACATCAGAAATCAAAATTCAGAACTCGTTAAAGTTAACTTACTTTTCATGACGTCCAAGGATGTCCTATGAACAGCTTACACTCTTTTGTGCTGTTATTACTTTCAGCCCGCCACTTTCTGAAAGAAAATCTCCATCGTTTTTAAAAACACATTACATGCAATAAATGACTTCTTGCTCTCTACCACAATTTTCCACAAGGCCAAATCTGGTCAGAGCCATTTATAACTCTTGGATTTCTTGTAAGCCAATCCCGTCATTTGGCATTTCCGCAACTTTCAGAATTAAAATGTTGAAGATCATTTTCACAATCCTGGAATAGTAATATCTTCCCCTTCTTGCTCAGTCATGTTCTACATTTCCTATGACACTGATACTGCTTACTTTGAAGCAGACTTACACTACCTCTATGACTACTACAATTATTTAATTCTCTACATCACTTTTAATCACAAAGCAATGTAAAACAGTAGACAGCATTGCAGACTTACATTCCCTCTACTCCATGTTTTGATTGGCTGCTTCAATTAGCTTATAAAAAGAAACAGTTTTTCTGAACTCATTGAAAGTGCATGTATTTCTCCATGACGTCCAGTCCTATGGTTAGAAGTTATGTCTCTGAACTACACTTATCCTCAAGGCCAAATTGTGTAGGAGCCATTAGAACTTCTTGAAATTCCACAGAGCACATCCCAAGCTTATTTCCCTAAAATTTTGGTTTTAAAAACACCAGGTAAGAGTTTTTAAGGTCATACGGCAATTTTTTTTTTTAAATTAAAACAGAATCATTGCAGAATGACCAGCCATTTCTAGACTTTAAATAAGCTGTGTAATGTCCTGATGTTATTGAAGGGCCGTCATGATATATAATTGCTGCAGTTACAAAAGTCCTTCCTGATATTGACAACTGCGAAGCTACAAAATTTTTAATTAAAGTTGTCAATTTTGTTCCATCAGGCCTACATCGTTGGAACATTAAAATGACATACTGGCCATATGTTCGTATAAATAATGTGGACATCATTTCAGATTTACATTGGCTACACTCCATGTTGTGATCAGCTGCTTTTACTAGCTTATTAAAGGAGACTGATTTACTGTCTGGCAAAGTTAAATATATAAATCTTTCTGAGTCTACACTAGTAGTACTTGATACCATACAGTTCTCGCAGTCATGCTGCCATTGATAAGAAAGCCCAAACAGCTGATCTACATCTACACCTTCAGCATGCAATACATCAAGCATATACATTAAAAACTCCTGACAATCTTGCTGAATATTTTGAGAGAATTGTGTTTGGCCTGAACATCTGTCTAACAGATTTCGAATTTCAGACACACTTTCTATGTTTCTTCTATCAGTGGTACATTTCTCTAACACAGAATTTAACAAACTGCAAAATCTTTGATCAGAATTGACCACAATCTCTTCTTTTACATTTTTTAGAGAAAACAAAACATTAACCACTACATTAGCATAGCAGTTGACACCAGAACTGTTTTCAAACTGAAAACCAACAACATCTTCAACAGAATCCTTTTTGTTTCTGCTTGTAATTTTAGGTTCATTGACTTTTTGTCTTTTTGCTACAACCTCCCCAGTATTGTTCTCATTTCTTCGTTTCCGGCCTACCACACGTTTCTCAAACAAAGGATACTGAGGCAAATGTGGCGCATACTCTCTTCTTAACCTATTGTATTCCTTAACACAATCTAGATCCGCACAAATGTTTGTGACATCACACTCAATCAAGTACAATCCCGATAAAGTTCTAACTCGTGACAATGCCACATATGCCATACCCTCCTTGAACACAGAACTGCCAATATTCACCAATGCACTGTCTACACTTAAACCTTGCGATTTATGAATTGTCACCGCATATGCCAAGCAAACAGGAAACTGCTTACGGCGAACATATAAGTCTTTTACAAGCAAAAATCTAGCAGAACAACGAGCAATTAGCTGTACTTCCTCAATGCCATCAAATTTAATTTTTAAAAATTCAATTCCATCTCTATTTCTGTATTTCACAAAATCAACAACATTACCCATTGATCCATTTACCAGACCTCTTTCAACATGTAAATTCCTTCTTAAAATTATACGGCAGTTCAAGCACACATTCAGAGTCTTTTCAAAACCTGCAGTTTTAGATATACTCTTCTCTAATGAATCCAATTTTGTTTTCAGATTCTCAGACAAAATAATTGTTGATCCCATATGCTCTACTCTATCAATAGCTTCCAGTTTCACAATCTCTTGCTTTTCTAAATGCAACATTTTGTTGTTAAATTTGGCACATTCTGCAAGAGTTGGCATCAAACATATTCCAGATTTCTTCTCAGTAATTTTCTGAAAAATATTCTCAGGCACAACATCTTGTTCTGGATATAAATTTGACAGTAATCGTGCATGTAAAGCTTCTTTCCCATGCTCGGTCACTTTTCCAATTCTAACATCTTGTAGAATAGTCTTGTAAACTTCATCCTTCGCCTGACGCATATTTTCATGCAGTTCAGCATAATTGAAGTTTAACCATATATTGACGTTGCCAATGCTGCCTAGGCACTTCCTGGTATCTTCATGCGTGAGCATTTTGAACACAGGTTGCCCTTTCACTGGTGTCAGCTGCAGAAGATCTCCGAAAACAATGATGTGTTTGCCACCAAATAACACATCATACTCTGTTTTGAGAACTTCTTGCATCCTCAAATGCACAAAGGCAAGCATGACATTGGAAACCATGCTTACTTCGTCAATGATAAGAAGTTTCATTTTCCTCAAGATTCTTGAAACTTCAAAACAAGCATCTCCAGATAGCTTGTGATATTGTAATTTGTTGTCATGCTCCACTGGCAGCATCAGTAAACGATGTAAAGTAATCCCTTTAATATTATGTGCTGCCAGTCCAGTTGGAGCAGTGACAACACAAGACAGCGATGACTCTGTCCTTTCCTGCAAATAGCATGAAATTGCTTTAATGAGGAAACTTTTTCCAGTTCCCGCTTCTCCACTCACGTACAGTCGGACAGGCTTCAACGACGTACATGAGCACTCTTTCTTATCATGACTTAATCCATGATCAATTTGCATGGTAACTTCGTCATATATTTTCCTCTGCTCAACGTTGAGTTGTCTTTCCAACTCTTCTAAGTTAACCGCATCCTCTTGAGCATGTGCCATGGCTCTTTCCACTTCATTCATAGCAGTGGCAGCTTCATTTTCGATAACAGGTCCTCCTAGTGGATCCTGACTCAATGAAGCAGAACTCTGACTGTCCTGAGAACTGTCTCTGGCAATCTCGGCTGCAATCGTTGCTTCCTGCTCAATTTCCGCATTCAACATTTCTACATATTTGGGAAAAGCAGGACATTCTATGGTCTCCTTGGCGGCATTGAAAGAGTCTTCGTAACAGAGGAAATCTCCAAGCAGTTCCTCTTCTGCACGCCAAGGCTTGAAAAGTTGCAAAAGTGCTAAATAGAAAAACTCCTTTTTTTCAGGAGATTCGCCACTCAATTTTCGATGGTTTACCAAGTGGCATTTTCTTTGCTTGACCAGACATCCCTCACTTCCTATTACAGCATACACTCCTTTCTCAGTATCTTCTTTGATGTTCCTCTTGAATATGTAATTTTGCAGAACCTCATACAGACAAACATTCTCGAGGTGACTGCTTCGATTTGGATAATATGTATCCAACATGTTTGTCTTCAAAATGTCGGTACTGTTTGGCTCCTTTTCCGCCAAATACTCAATTTCCCGCACAGGTTTGAGAACTCGATTACACGTTGCTGCAAGACCAAGACTCGCCCAAACGATACTCCTGGACTTGGCATAGAGACTTGCTGAAGACAACCGGTCAGAACATTCGTACGCTCCGATTTCTCGATGCGACAACATCTTCAGACTGAAACTGTACAACTTCTTGCTGAGGCTCTTTTCATGGGAAATGTCCTCCCACATATCCTTCAATTCTGTCTTCTCTTTTTTGGTGATGTAAGACGTCACATACCGAGCCACAGCCATACAGTTATCAGCCACAAACTGTATATCCATGTTAGCATTCCACATGGACAAAATCACCGGGTTGTAGTCGTTGATGTACTTGGACTCTTGGTTCCTCTTCAAATTGTAAGTGTTTTTAGGTGATTTCTTCATGACATTGTGTCGCAGCGAAGACATCAAACTGTTTACTCTTCCTTTAGAAATCACCGGTCGTGGAAAGCCGAAACGACATTTAGTGTAGAACTTGTCCTTATTTCGGAATTTACGACGGCAGTACTTTCCACATCGATGGCTTTGGAAACGCAGAACTTTTTCTCTTAGGCTTTTCTTCTCCTTTGCGTTTGGAACAGCACACGTAGAATACTGTTGGATGAAACTCATCACTGAGTCTTCTGGATCCGTTCCAAATTTAGGTGCAGCCTTGATCCACAGCAACATATGTATATGAGGAGCACCTCTTGCTTGGTACTCCTTTCTCCAGAAGAAATCCAACACCTCTCCAAGAGGTGGATTCTTCTTATTCATGATGAAAGACATCATAGCTTCAAATCTATGATTGAAGTACCTACATACATTGACTGGATCCAAAGAGCACAGTTCTCCAGGTGTCTTGAATTCGATGTTATCTACGTTAGCATTTGCCTCTCGTAGAAATTCAAGTAAGTCTTCCCAGCCATACTCGGCACAGCTCAGAGTGAGGAACCATGTGGGAGTACCTAAGTTCCTCAGCATACATTTTAAATCACCATGACGACGGTACCAGTACTCATTAGTACCACGCTGACACGCCATGAGATTAATCAGGTGAGAATCCAAAATACTGTCTTGGACATTGACTTTATCCATAAAGTCACTTGCCGAGATGTTTTGCATGTGTATACCACTTTTCAAGATGTGGTTCACTGCATATGACAGTCCAGACAGATCGCTTTCAAACAGGAGATGAAACAAATAGGGAATGCATTGTCGAAACCTAGCATCTCCTGCATACAATCGCAAAGTCCGGTATTCAGAAGCAGGAATTTGATGAGGTCGCTCATCATATCTTCCTCCCTGACCTGTTGGAAAAAGCTGTGGGAAACACCGAGCTTCCAAACTTTCCTCCCAAACACTAATGGGACTCCCTTTGGCTTGTTTCATTTGAAACAACTCAATAGCATTCCCCATGACTTCCTTGGAATGCAAAGGATGAACACTATAATGTTCATATATTTCTTCACTAGTAGAGGGTTCTACTTTCTCAATTTGACCAGCACACAAATCGCTATCCTCTTCCTCACTTACTTCCTCTTCTGCAACATATACATTCTTATAGTATTTATTATTTTTTTTCAAATACAATGTTGCCTTTTTAACTTTCCTAACATCTACTAAATCTTGCCATATTTTCTTATTCTTTGTCGGAACCCCATTAACTAAGATAACCAGAGGTTCCTCTTCCACTTTTTCTACTCCAATTGTGTTAATGTTTTTCTTCAAATCTAGAGGCAAATAAACAACTCTTCCCTTTAATCCTCTCTGTAAATCTGATGGAGGCAATTTCCCTGTCTTTGGCTCCATTCTTACAATAGCCTGAAAGGGATGGATACTTTGAATCAAAATAGATTCATAAGTATTTAAATCCTTCAATTCAGAAGGAATCTCAACCAATTCCAGATTATTATGAACTGCTCTAGCAGGCATCTGGTTTTGATTTAATTTGCAACAACAATAAGTACACACACGTTGATCCAATCCCAAATCAAAACAATTTTCTACCATCAAGTATGTTGCGAAATCCTTGCATTCACTATTATTTTCCCTTTCACTTTTTGCATATAAATCCACTAACTTAGTCTGATTCTTATAATAAGTGCGTCGACAACACACACAAGTGAAATTAGGCCTCTCACTTGATTTCACCTCAAATGTCGCAATTTCCCTCTGGAAATTATCTGTACTGGAAACCTGTACACTATCTTCCACATGACCCTCTTCTTCTTGCTCAATTTCAACATTCTCCTCTTTACTTCCAAAGTAACAAAACTCAATTTCTTCACATATATTCTTCACATCTATTTCAGAACCATGCAAAAGAGCAGCGCATAATTTTTTAAGCATAATTGCTGGACTCTTAGCATAATACAACATTCTAACTAATTTCCTCACTTTATTATGATGCACTGCTAGCATCCTGAAATGATGAAAAACACTCTGGCATACTCTCCTGGAAAGACAAGCCAGTGAATGACCATGCAAACCTGTCACTTCTCTCACTCTGCAAGGATCTAATTCTTGCAACAACCTTATTTTCTGCTTCAAACTTTTCTTATTAAATGACCGTACAAAATCACAAAGCAAATTGATGGAATCCTGTCGCACACTGCAAATACTACTACACTTCCAGGTGTACACAGGACCCTTAGCACGTCTTCCTAAAACCTCATTACCTAACACCTCTTCTGCCTCTGTTGTCACAAGTTTTTCTTTTTCAACTGGACAACCATCTTTCACTTCATAAGCACGACCACTGGTGTCAACTGCATGCACCAAATCATTATCCTGGAAATAACTCTCCTCATTAAAAAATGCCTCACAGCTTGAACTATGCATCCATTCTCCAGAAAAAACTTCACAAAAATTACTACGATTAACTATTCTCTTCCATCTACTATTTCTTTTGAAATCATAAATTGCCTTGTTTAGCTTCCTAATTCTATTGATTATCAAAATAAATAACTTACGTTTAATTTCAAATGCCTGATCAATAACTTTCTCAACTTTTTTTTTCTCTTATAAAAAACCAGTTTCTGTTGACGTTTCTTAATATTTTTTAACAAATTGCCAATTATCCTGTTGCGGAACATTCGTTTACGAATCTCCCTAAACTGTTGTTTCCTTCTACTATCATGCACAGAGTTATCTCTTGCTCTAGCAGTAACATTTTTCATTGGCCTTTCCTTTCCATTTGATTTCCTTCTCGTTTTATGGACTGAAACATTTTCTGTAGTAATATTTTTTTTACTACACATATTTCTTATGAATTGTTTTGTGCTCTTACCCGGTGCTTTCTTCGTGACTTGACAAATCTTTTTGTTAGAGGACTGCTGCTTATTTTTTTTCACCTGCTGTCTTTGACGTTTTGCAGCCTTTCTCGGTCTTTCTATTGTAGGCATGGTGAAATCTTGAAATAATCTGCAGTTGAATCTGTGGTAAAATATATTAAAAAATGTTATTAACCATTATTACCAAACAGTAAAACAATAACAGTGATCTTCAAAATATTTTGCATTTCCTAAATAGCGAATTTTAAGGAATAAATAGCGATTCTTTACCATTCCTAATTTGCAATGAGCAAATTGCTAATTGCAAGTTACCCATTCATTTCCATGGGCTAGGAGGCTCATAGGAATGAAGGTTTAATTTGCGATTAGCAATTTGCTCATCACAAATTAGGAATTTATCCAAGGGTGCAGGGGTGTCTCAAGAACACCCTGCTGCACCCCTGAAAAAGAAATTTGGGGGCATATGGCACACATACATGCCCTAAGGGCATGTGTTGGCGTCATATGGGACCTTTTGTTTTTTTTAAAAAAAGCTTTTTGAAAAGAATTCACAAATTACCACCAATTTACCACAATAGTTTCCAAATCCTTAATGTCATTTTTACATATTTTTTGTTTGATACATTGCATTTAAGTAGTCACAAAATTTGCAAATCCTTCAGTGCAATTGCAAAATAAGGAATAGCAAATTTTGCTACTCCTTATTTTGCATCAAACTTGTTTGATACATACCATTTGTCTAATTTACATTTGCAAAGGCCGAAATTCGTAGAATTTTGATCTTTGCGAATGCTAATTAGCTTGATACATATGGCCCCAAGTGAGGCCTGTCTTGCGACATGGTGCATCTTTTGCATCACTGCTGCATCGGTTTCATGTGGTACGTTTTTTTACACCATGACATATCTGCCTAAATGCATCAATTTGTAATGTTGTCGCCTCATAGCAAATCTTTTCCACCGCCGCTGCATCATAAAAGTGACGCACAGTGGCAGAAAAGAGGCATACACCTATCATAAATCTGTCCCTAGCATTTTAAATGATTAATCCAGGATGACAATAAGGTGTGGCCTATCCAAAGGTTTGTTTAAGTTGAGGCCTACTCAGGATTGCAGATTAAAGTTACGCTTGATGAAAAATACAGAGGAGATAATACATGTAAAGGCCTACCAATGAAGTAAGTAATGTCCACTTTATTGCACCAGTCATCATAAATGTATCCCTAAGCTTCTTATCTTGTTACAGATGAACCACCATATGTACCATCAAACTATTTTGCATTTCCTAAATAGCAAATTTTAAGGAATAAATAGCAATTCTTTACCATTCCTAATTTGCAATGAGCAAATTGCTAATTGCAAATTACCCATTCATTTCCATGGGCTAGGAGGCTCATAGGAATGAAGGTTGCAATTTGCGATTAGCAATTAGCTCATCACAAAAAATGGAATTTTTTCAAGCGTGCAGGGGTATCTCAAGAACACCCTGCTGCACCCCTGAAAAAGAAATTTGAGGGCATATGGCACACATACATGCCCTAAGGACATGTATGGGCGTCATATGGGACCTTTTGTTTTTTAGAAAAAAATGCTTTTTGAAAAGAATTCGCAAATTACCACAAACTAGAAGTTGGTGGTAGTTTCCAAATCCTTAATATCATTTTTTACATATTTTTTGTTTGATACATTGCATTTAAGGAATCGTAAAATTTGCAAATCCTTCAGTGCAATCGCAAAATAAGGAATAGCAAATTTTGAATTAAGGACATTTTAAGTCATTTCCATATGTGCAGTGTTTTGAAATTATGATTTGAAAATAGTTTTTGGGGAAAAGTAATGGTTTGCAAATTTATGACAAGGACATAATGGTGTATGCTTCTCTATAAGGCATTTCAGTGTCTCTGATGTCATTTTTCCCATATTACATTATAAGACCTTTCCCCATGGAGCACATTCCTTGTAAATATGCTCCCACCTGAGCATGGCGAATTTAGATTTTGACTGTTTGAGTCACATAACCATGTTAAAAGTGACCCAAAAAAAATGCAAACGTTTTAAAAAAACACATTCATGTGTCTTAAGGACATTTTAAGTCATTTCGCCATGGACAGTGTTTTCTAAGTGGCGCAAAAGAGGCATACACCTATCATAAATCTGTCCCTAGCATTTTAAATGATTAATTCAGGATGACAATAAGATGTGGCCTATCCAGAGGTTTGTTTAAGGTGAGGCCTACTCAGGATTGCAGATTAAAGTTACGCTTGATGAAGAATACAGAGGACATAATACATGTAAAGCTCTACCAATGAAGTAAGTGATGTCAACTTCATTGCGCCAGTCATCATAAATGTATCCCTAAGCTTCTTATCTTCTTAGACATCAACCGCCATATGTATCATATAACTATTTTGCATTTCCAAAATAGCAAATTTTAAGGAATAAATAGCGATTCTTTACCATTCCAAATTTGCGATGAGCAAATTGCTAATTGCAAATTACCCATTCATTTCCATGGGCTAGGAGGCTCATATAAATGAAGGTGCAATTTGCGATTAACAATTTGCTCATCGCAAATTAGGAATTTTTCCAAAGCTGCAGGGGTGTCTCAATAACACCCTGCTGCACCCCTGAAAAAGAAATTTGGGGGCATATGGCGCACATAAATTTTAACAACATTCCTTTACCTCAAAAACGATTTTCAAATCATAATTTCAAAACACTGCACATGGGAAAATTACTTAAAATGTCCTTAAGACACATAAAAGCGTTTTTTGATTGCCTTTGCAGCATGTTTGTATCACTTTTAACATGGCTATGTAACACAAACATTCAAAATCTAAATTTGCCATGCACAGGTGGGAGCATATTTACAAGCAATTTGCGCCACAGACAAAGGTCTTACACTAAAATGGGAAAAATAACATCAGGGACAGTCAATTGCCTTATAAAGAAGCATACACCATTATGTCCTTGTCATAAATTTAAAAACAATTCCTTTTCCCCAAAAACGATTTTCAAATCATAATTTCAAAACACTGCACATGGGAAAATGACTTAAAATGTCCTTAAGACACATGAAAGCGTTTTTTGATTGCCTTTCCAGCATGGTTGGGTCACTTTTAACATGGCTATGTAACACAAACATTTAAAATCTAAATTTACCATGCACAGGTGGGAGCATATTTACAAGCAATTTGCGCCACATAATTCATAATTTTCTCCTTAAAGCACACTATTCTCTATCTAAATTAAAGAAATATTTTCTCACCTTAGCAAATACTTTGAGTTTGAAAACAGTCTCAGAAACACACCAATTTGTCTTCAGCAGAGCAAAAGGTATGCACTCCAGAGTCTGCAGCTATCAAAAGCACAGAAATGCTGTAATTCTTCACACATATTTCTCATGTCACCCAATCAAAACTCTTCCCTCACTTTTTTTCAAATGAAAACCCTTCCCCCCTCTGCCCTTTCTGTCTTTTCTGCATGGCAACCACCTCTTGGAAGACTTCTGGTGTTTGCAAGTTCACACAACTTTGTTGCAATTGAACTCTGAACTCTCAGTGCACCTGCATATCCAGTGCATTCTTTCATTTAATGATTTTTTATTGACCATTCAAAATACATCTTTCAAAGAACACATCCGTGCACCCTAACTTTCTGTTTTCAGCAATCAAAATCCACCAATCACTGTTACTGCTTCATGAACACAGAAACTCCACAGTTTTTTTCATTTTAAACTCTCATTTTTTCAACTGCCATTTCATTGCCACACTTCATCTGACTGCAGGAGAACCTTCTCTCACCATGTTTTCTGTCTGGATTGTTGGACATAGTTATATTCACTGGGCTCAAAGGTACGTTGAAAACAGGAAATTACCTAACCTCAATTTACAAGATGTGGAAATTAAGTGGTTTGGCCACAGAGGATTAAAATGTCACCAATTGATACCATTGGTGAAAACCTTTATGCATTTGCCCAAACCTGACCTGTTAATTGTGCACTGTGGAGGTAATGACTTGGGCACTTTGACTGGTGTAGGTCTGGAAATGCTTTTAAAGGACACCTTTGAGCAATTAATGGCACTTTTTCCTCAGACTGCCTTGGTATATTCAAATATATGCCAAAGACAGAAATGGAGGTGGTCAAACCAATTTTGTCCACAAATTGAGAAGTCGAGGAAGCATGTAAACAAATCTGTTTCAGCTTACATGAGAGACCATGGAATGGGCTCCCTGTACAACAATAACTTGCGTTACTACATGCAAGATATCTACAGAGGAGATGGAGTTCACTTCTCAGATGAGGGCAACAGAGTTTTCACTCTGAATTTAAGAATGTGCATTGGTACCTACTTATAAGTACCTAAATGTACCATAAACCCAAAAGCTCTTCTCAGAGCTACCCTACATCTGATCACTCACAATTATTATTTTACTCTAACATTTTCACTAATTTCCAACAAAGTACGCTCCCTGGGGCGCTACCCGGTACGCGAACCGGGAGCTAACCTTGCGAATTTTTTTTTAAAAATGTTTTTTTTTCGCACATATAAGCCTCCTCAGCCACCCTCAGAAAACTTAGGGGGTCAAGATAACTCTACCGTGCCCCCTTCTACCCATTCTGAACATTATTTGCCCTCCATCTTGTATCTTAATTCGACCGAAACACAAAATGGTGGACTCCCGGAACGCTTAAGGTTCGCGAACCGGGGCGCTCAACGGTTCGCGTACCGGGTCGCTCTCTGGGAAGCGCACCATCAAAAAAGGTGGGAAAGTAGTTCACAGAAAAGCCACTGGAGACAATTTCACCAAATATAGATTAGCTCATACTACATACCAATCCCTACCATTTTCACAAATTTGATTGGAATTCCATTTAGTCATTTAACCTGTAGACCTCTCTAAATACCCTGAGGTAAATTACTTCACAAAACACATCTGAAGTGTTGGAATTGACAACCAATGAAAATGTTACTTTCATTTTCTATTTTTTTTACCTGACATTTCATTGGTTATATACCTGAATATATATAAAGGAAGAGAAGAAAACACAGCCATTTTGACTACTACTTCTTGCTGTACATTTCAATAGTATTTTCACTAATTCCTTCAACTTCTTTCTAAAGGTAAGTTTTTATTTTTAAAACTGAAGTATATTGTGCACTATAAGTTAATATGGTAAAAATTTTCTGATCGATATATACTATCCCTCTGTAGTAGTTATAGATTTAGAGAGACTTCTCTGTTATAGTTATGGATGGAGTTAGGCTTCTCTTGTATAATTATGAATTTACTTACGTTAAATCACATACACTTTTTTATATTCCTACTTCCACTCTGATACTATACACTGCCCAAAGATAAATTCACTGATAAAAAATGCCTATCTAAAATTATTCCCAACATTGCCCTATCTCTACTAATATATATTTTTTTAATCCAAATTTCAGGCAAAATGGAAGGCGAAAACCAAGTTTCTTTTGAAATGGACCTGCAAGAGAGCAGCCAAGAATTGATTGATACAATTGATCAAATTGACATTGAATTTTTCGATGAAACTTGGGACAATGAACTACTGCAATGTGTACAAGCAGTAGATAACCTCCTTGCAAATGAGGACATTTTACACCCTCAGAGACTACAATGTATATTCCATGATAATTATGAAATTTCTGACAATGAAATGTTAGAAAGTTTAATAAATTATGAAACACAATCACATTAAAAAAAATGCTTAAAAAATAAAGAAAATAAAAAATAATCAACAAAAACAACAATCAATTAACATACAGCATTTGAAAAGTCTATCATTCATTTTTCATTGCAGTACGCTGCCCAGAACGCTTCCCGGTTCGCGGACCGGGCGCTCCCCACGCAAAAAAAACAAAAAATTTTTTTTGTTTTTTTTGCCCCGCGGGGCCCTTTTAAAACCTCCACATTAAACCTAGGGGGTCAGGGAGGATCTAGTATGCCCCCTTATGGTCATTTTCGCCTTTGTTTTGGCCTCCTCTTGTCTCTCAATCCTACCGAGATACAAGATGGCGGCCGCTCCGGACTGTTTAGAATGTTGACAGACACCGGAGAGCCAATCAGCTTAGCTACGCGAAGTTCCGGTACGCTTAAGGTCCGCGGACCGGAGCGCGCTTACAGATATATATCTTTTTTTAAACGTTAATTTCTCAAAATCCACTGGAGCACATATATTGAGACCTAGAAAAGGCACATCGGGCTACCAGTCCCTACAATTTTGCCAAGTTTCATGGAAATCCATTCAGCCGTTCGGGCTAAAAGTGAGGCCAACCGCCCTATGGAAAACTCAATGTTAAAAACACATTTTGGGACCCCCCTTTTTTCTCGGCCCCCCCTGGACGAACACCCCCCAAATTTTCAGGGGCTGCTCGGAAACAAAATGTTCCATTTTCCAGAAAATTTCATCCAATTCCGTCCACAAACGCCAAAGTTATTAGACATAGAATTTTCAAAAATCCCATAGGGAAAAAATCCTAACTATATATACCTACTGGCGACCGCCACTAAGTAATATATATATATATATACACACACACATATCTGTGTTTTTATGCGTGCACACATACATACATATTTAACACAAAAATGCACAGTAAAGGTCCACAATATAATGTCACATGTCGCAAAGGTCAACGTGTGGTATATGCATGTGTGGTAAAGGCATGCGCTGTAAAGACATACATGCCTTTAAAACCTGGACTTCATTTACATTTCTATCTTATCATTATCAAAGATCGCATGCTGATCGCAGGCATTTTTGGGAAAAGTATTTAAAAATGGAAATAAAACTTTAAGGAACTGGAGATCATGCTGGATTTTATTGGGTGTTCCCCTATTCTTTAAACTGGAATTTTTTGGCATCAGTATCCTCCTAGGACAGAGCTTGAAGCAAACTCCTTCATACAGGAAAGGCGCAAGTACTATTTTATGTTTGAGAGAGGTAATAGTAACACGAATTGTAGATTCTCTGCCACAGGTGAAAAACTGAGGGCAGACGATTCCTGGGTCCAGAATACAACTCAGACTTAAGTGCCAGTCCGGCGAGCACAGAGTAACTACAGCCAGAGGTGGCTTTGTGTAACTTCACTTACAAAACCTGGGGGCGAAAACAAGCCCCTTGCGCCGCTGGTGCTTCTCTTTCATATGGGAAAAGTGATGCACCGACGGCGCAAGGAGCTTGTAAATAAACCCCCTGCTTTTCAGAATCACTAAAGTAATTGTCGTTATTGGAAATGCTGACAAGCCAACCCTCTTCTACTAAGACTGGTTAATCAGGTCTCTGCAGCTGCATGCATCTAGATAGTGAACGGTATTTTAGGAGTGTGTGAAGGTGCTACACAGAGAGTGCTGTAAACTGAAGATGTACGGATTAGTTCCTGATTCCCTATACCAGTACTGTGTACTTATGCAATTCCGTGATGAACAGGTGAGGGCTGACTCAATGCTCCTACAATTGATGGCCGTTCTGCTGAGAATACGGTCTAGGCTATCTGTTGTAGGTTGTATGTAACAGTGTTGTCAAGGTAAGTATACACAGAAGTATATAGCTCAGCAGCATCTACTTAACATGATGATGACTGGTGGTAGTCAATATTGCGGATGGGATATGTTGGCAGGTCAATATTTCAACCCCAATATAGCTCTAATCCCTCTATTGTGGTGGATGGTTTTCTGAGAGGTTGGTACCTGCCCACTGTGACTGAGGCCACCAACCCATTGGACATAGGGCACCAGGAGATGTTCAGGTGCGACGGATTCTGATAATTATGCGTCTGAGTCAGTTTTGAGCAGAGGCCTGGATGCAAAAGGCTTTGTAAAGAGGTACCACACATTGAAATGTCAACAGTTTTCACAAGTTACCTGCCATGAGTTCTGGTATCACTCCGTGAATCTCTTTAAGGAGGGCGCCAGTTTCTCTTTCCATCTGTTCTCTGTCTGCAGGAAAACAAATTCACATAGTCAATCACATGACCTCACTCAGTGAATTATGTCCTTCGAAAAACATGATACATATTCCCTCTGTAGATGTTCATTGCTGTCCATTGCTAACCCAGTCTCAATATTCCACTCTCTCCTGGATAGGAACCCACCGAAGGTAGGATGTGCATTAGGTGCAGCTTCATTTGTACAGTGTGGCATAGAAGAGCAGACAACCCTCCAAAGGAAACATTGTTGGAAGAGCTCAGAGTTAAGAAAGCCACATACAACCCTCAATTATCCGCCAAAGATATCTGCCATTGAATCTAATGCACTTGAATCACTTGCCATTGAATCACTTGCCGTTGAATCACTTGCCCTTGCAATACGGAAGACAAGACATCCATCTCGTTTTTGATGGAGGAACCCGTCTGTCAAACTCTAAATCAGGCCATTACTCATCACAATATGACAGAGTTTAGAAACCTTCATAAAAATAACACTGAAAATAATAAAACATAAGAAACTATTTTTACTTGTTTAATGATTGAAAGACAGACATTCACAAGATTCACACCCACATGGAGGTGAGAGGATGGTGGCCTGAGTACAGCAGCCCACCTCTGATTTCCTATTCCAGGAAACATTGGCCATGTCCCTCAGTCTGACATATGAATGAAATGACCTCTTCAGTCACCAGTAAGTGTAGGCACTCAACAACTCACATGCACAAACTTCGTCACTCATCCTTCAATGCATCCACCTACTGACTCAGTCTTGCGTTCACCCACTCACCTACCCACAGTAAAACACATGGGGGCATATTATCAAGGGGGTTTATCTCTGCTTTTTTGGCTTTAAAAGCCAAGAAAGCAGAGATAAAATTATCTCCCTATTACCTAGCTGTCGCTAACACCAGTTAGCGACAGCTAGTAGGAGATAGCGACCATCTTAGACCCCACTTTGCATGTCAGTGATATTTATCACTAATGACATGCAAAGTGGGCGTGCCAAGATGTTAGCGACTGGAAACAGTCGCTAACATCGCTATCTCCTATTACCAACTTTTGGATATATTCGCGCTAAGCGCGAATATCTCCAAAAGCTAACACCTGCCCTGAGCAGTTCTTAGCCATGTTATCCAATGGGAGGTGGATAACATGGCTAAGAGCATTAGCTCGGTAATGCATGAATATCGCTGACTTTTCAGCTATATTCATGCATTGCGGCCGTTTTTTATCGCAAATACCAAGGTTTATCTGCGATAAAAATCGCCGCAGCTCAGCGGTAAATTTTTGTCTCTAACCAAGCAATAGCGATAATTATCGCTATTGCTTGGTAATATGCCCCATTGACTCAACTAGCATATGGAAGATATATTAAAAAAAAAAAAATGCCAATGCCTAATTGTGGTTGTCATATGCTTGCAATTAAACATAATAACAAAAATTAAATATAGCATCAGGAGGTCATATTGAAATGGTATTGCGTATAGACAATATAATATCCATGAGATCCACCCATAACGGTTTATTGACTTTAATAGATGCTTTTCATAATAAATGTCCGATCTACTTCCTTTGTCATAACTTTTCATAATAAACACATCAGACCAGTGTCATTTGACCTATCTATTTCCACTTAATCTAATCAAGTCTATTCACTTGAACATTGGCTTGTTAACATGACTGGCAGAAGCCTACTATATGTATGTATGTATGTATAAGGTATTTGTATAGTGTATACGTAGTCAAAAAAGCATTTGAGCACTGTACGTGTCACGATTCATGTTTACTTGCCGATCTGGGAAGGCGCTGCCTGCTCGGCGCACCACAGAGCCTACTTGGCAGACAAAAACTACAGTTCCCTGCATGCTTGGGCGGCGTGTGATGTCATCACGCGCCACGCTCACGCATTACCCGGAAACAAAAGTCGGCCGGGGAAAGCCAATGCTGCTGATTATTCCAAAGCCGACGGATCGTTGTTGGAGTGTAGAGGAAACCGGTAAGACCGTTCTATGTTGTCAGGCCCATTTAGAACCGTGTCCCGATTTGGACTGGATGCAGGCTGTGTACTTTGTTTCCCGCACTAATTCGGGAGGTTCACCAGTCGGGAACTCTGTGTTTCAAGAGTCCTGGTATACTTTCGGATATCTTGAGGTGTTGTAGCCTATTCTGGTGTGCTTTTCTCTCCCCGTTGGCCGGGTCGAGCATTCCGCCGTCCCGATGCGGGGAGACCGCAAAATACCGAACCGTGGTCCACATACGGCTCTTCCTTGAGAGTGAGGAGTCGTGTTTTGTGACATTACTGTCAAGAAGTTATTGGCACATGTAAAGCACCCTAAGTCTTACAGGGGGTGTCTGGTATTAAACAGTACAGCTCCCACGGATCTGAGTGGATAACAACTTGGTGTTTCGAATGCTATCTAAGCCAGACGCAGTTAAGGAGCATTAACCGTCTGCTGTGACTACTTGGTTATTTATACACTTTTGTTTATTCTATTTACTTAGGAGAGGGACGCTAAGGGGTTACTGTCAGTGGGTTTGGTGACGCTTGATGAAGCTTTGTTAAAGGTATGTGTGTGATCTGAGGAAACATGATGGCATTTCCCGTATTGTATATTATGCTCAAACGAGCCCTTATTGTTTCCCTGTCTTAGCCAAAGCCCTGGTTCCACCCTTACTCTCTCCATATTGGAACAACCGTATTTTCCTTTACAGGTAGGAGTGAGGGATTCTAGGAGGTCCAAGAAAAAGGGGAAGAAGGAAACAGAATGTATTGATCACTGTATGTTTTAACATTGTCTTGAATACCAATTATTGTCTCTCCAGATCTCCCTCCCTGCTGTCCCCATCCTTTCCTCCCTCTCTGGACTATCCTGGTAGTCTGTGTATATCACTTCAGACTCCGGGGCCATCGAGAGGTGGAACCCTTATAGCATCGGCACTATCCTGAGGAAAACGGAAGATGGAGCCTGACATAATAATCGGCCCACGAATACTTTCTCTTCCCGATTGTTGTGCCGAGCGCCATGGCAACCATAGAGGACGTAATGGTGGCTTTGGAATTAGTACAGGCAGAGCTAGCCTCATCCAGACAGGAGGCAGTGGCCTCGAGGTCTATTACAGCCCAGTTACAGACCAGGGTAGATAACATGCAGAGGGCTCCTGTAGATCCCAGCGGTAGTTCTGTTCCTACCACCTCTGTGGTAGTAGAGATGCCGGCACAAATACCCTTGGCTCCCCCAGAGAGGTTCTTAGGGGATAACAAAAAGGTCCAGGTCTTTATGACCCAAGTGCTACTGCACTTCATGTGTAAGCCCAAACTGTTCGCTACTAACCAGGCAAGGGTGGCATTCTTGATTTCTTATCTTGGAGGCGAGGCAGCACAATGGGCGGTTCCTGTGGTTTGACGTGATGACCCCCTCTTATACGATTGGACCGGGTTCCGCCTGGAATTTGAGAAAACCTTTGACAGAAGGGCGGAAACCTTTTCTGCGGACAGAGATTTGTTGGAACTGAAGCAAGGCAACACGGATCTGGTTACATACCTCAATAGCTTTCGTCGTTTGGTGGCCAAAACCGACTGGCCTGAGTCCAAATAGTCCGCTGTCTTTTACCAGGGGCTTACAGACGAACTAAAAGACGTGCAGGCAACCATAGATCCCCAACCTAGTACCTGTACTGCTCTCATAGAGCTTGCGCTGCGTTTAGACCATCGGATGAAAGATAGAAATGGTGACCACAAAAAGAAAGACCGCCCAGTGACACCATACGAACGACAAGGGGAGAAAGCCACCGCTCCAGTCGAAGCCATGGAGATAGGGGCAGTGAGGGCTTCACTGACCCTTAGTGAGAAGAATCATCGCCGGAAGCAAGGTCTCTGCCTCTATTGCGGCAAAAAAGGGCATTACTTACGGAACTGCCCAGTAAAACCCAAATAAGGGAGATTTCGGAGTGGACAAACCGCGGCAGGCCTCACCGATAGGAGACCGGAAAACTCCAACGCTTGAAGGTGGTTGAAGGGGAACCCTCAAGCGCGAACGTTAGGGACTGTACAGTTGTCTTCCGTTTATTGCTGGGACCACTGCAATCAGGAAATCTGTGGCCCTTCCCGAGTATTAGCCACGGTACACTATGTCGCCACTGCAGCCGAAAAAGAAGTAGAACTGCCTAACGTTTACAAAGCCTACACGGCTGTATTCAGTGATGCCCAAGCCGAGATTCTCCCGCCTCACAGGGAGTATGACTCCCGAATCGACCTGTTGCCAGGAGCAGTCATTCCTAGAGGGAGGATTTATGCCCTCACAATACCCGAGAATGAAGTTCTGCGCGCATACCTGGACAAGTACCTCGCCTCGGGGTTCATCCGCCCTTCGAGATCCCCTGCAGCGTCTCCGCTGTTATTCATTCCGAAGGCCAATGGCGGGAAACGCTGTTGCATAGACTATCGCGCTCTTAACTCCATCACAGTAAAAAATCAGTACCCCCTGCCGTTGCTTCCGGTATTGTTGGAGCACATCCGAGCAGCCAGAATCTATACCAAGCTCGATCTGCGGGGGGCCTCCCACTTGGTGTGGATAAGGCAGGGCGACGAGTGGAAGACGGCCTTCAAGACACGGTAGGGGCTCTTCGAGTACCTCATCATGCCCTTCGGGCTTTGTAACGCCCCGGCTGCGTTTCAGTTCTTTCTGAACGAAGTACTACGGGAACATCTAGACATTACGTGGCGGTCTATATAGATGATATCCTGATATTTTCCACCACCACCGAAGAACATGTCGTACACGTGAGTCGAGTACTCCAAGCCCTGCAGAACAACCACCTCTATTGCAAGATCACCAAATGTGAGTTCCACGTCACTACAGTAGAGTTTTTGGGTGTAATGCTCACGCCGTCCGGCCAAGTGATGGCCGAAAGAAAAGTAAAAGCAGTGAAGGACTGGCCACAACCACGTACCGTTAAGGATGTCCAAAGCCTGCTGGGTTTTGCCAATTTCTACATGCGTTTCATCCAGGGATTCTCTGTCATGGTGACACCATTGACCCGACTCACTCGGAAGAACGTTCTGTTTCGCTGGGACCCGGTGGCACAAACCGCGTTCGATCGCCTGAAAACCGCATTTTCTACGGCTCCAGTGCTCACGCATGCCAACCCAGAAAAAAACTTTTCTGGTGGAGGCCGACGTGTCTGAAGTCGCTCTAGGTGCTGTGTTATCTCAAAGAAACGAACAAACCGGCCACTTACATCCAATCGCGTTTATGTCCAGGAAGTTGAGTACTAATTATACGATCGCTGAAAAGGAGCTTTTGGCCATCAGGGACGCCTTCTTGGAGTGGAGGCATTGGCTTCTGGGAGCAGTACACACAGTGACGGTGTTTACTGATCACCGCAACTTACAGTTCATGAGAGCAGCCTGGCATCTCACCCCAAGACAGTTGCTCTGGATGTTGTTTTTCGAGGAATACTAGTTCATCGTTACCTATCGTCCGGGGGTCAACAACAAGAAAGCAGACGCATTGACACGACAGGAGAACCCTGTTATGCATACCGTAACACCAGATCGAGCAATCATCGAACCCGCCAAGGTCGTATGTGCCACTCAAACCAGAGACTTCATGATGGGAGTAAGAGCAGGTGCACGAACATGTGTGTGGAGAACTTGGCTTCGACACCATAGGGAATGGAAAGTGAAACAAGAAATACCTATGAAAGGGTCACAGGTTTTGGTACCCACGAAGACCTTACAGAAAAACGTTTTTCCTGGTGTCATGACGCGCCTAGTGCTGGTCACACGGGATACGCAAAGACATTGGAGAAGGCGTTAAGACAGTTTTGGTGGCCTTCTATCCGACCGGATATGATCAGATGGGTAAAGGAGTGTGCCACCTGCGCAAGAATGAAATCTGACCACCAACAACCACAAGGACTGCTACAGCCCATACCTACGCCTGAAAACCCGTGGGAAAGGTTTTCCGTTGACTTTATCGTAGGCCTTCCAAAAGACCAAGGGAAAACATCCATAGTAGTAGTCGTGGACTACCTTACAAAAATGGGTCACTTCATCGCTTGTAACCAGGTCCCCACGGCAGGGCAATTAGCACACATGTTATTGGTAAACTTAGTGCGTTTACACGGCCTACCTAGGGTGATAGTCTCTGACCGAGGGGCACAGTTTACGACCCGTTTTTGGAAGACCTGGTGCACTGAGTTAAGAATAGCATCGTCCCTGTCCTCTAGCTTCCGCCCCCAAACTGACGGGCAAACCGAAAGGTTGAATCAAACACTGAAGCAATACTTACGTTGCTATGTTCAGGATACACAGGGTCATAGGTGGACTGGCTCTGGGTGGCGGAAATTGCATATAACAGCACACAACATTCATCCACACTGCATTCACCTTTCTTCTGTTCTTACGGGCATCACCCTCGATTTACTCCGCTGTTACTCCCTGGTTCCAATGTCAAGTTGCCTGAGGTTAAGGAGAGGTTGTTGCGTGTTCGCAAGATCCTTCTTGCTACACGGAACAATCTGATACATGCCAAAGCCAGGTATAAATAACAGGCCGACAAACACCGTAGGCCCGGTCCTCTGTAAAAAAAGGGAGATCGCTTATGGGTATCTACAAAGCACATTAGGTTTCGGAGGTACAGCGTGTTTAACCCATGGTTTATATGACCTTATCGTGTGGTGAAACATGTCAATCCCGTGGCCGTGAAAGTGCGCCTACCCGGACACTTCAAAATCCACCCGGTGTTCCATGTGTCCCTCCTGATACCCTCTTATTGCCCAGTGAGAAGAGCCCCCATGCCTATCTGGGTCCAGCAGGACCGTGAGTGTGAGGTGAGGGAGGTGCTGGATTCCCGGTTTGTGAGGGGGAGGTTGCAGTATCTTTTGGCATGGAAGGGCTATGGTCCTGAGGAGGACTCATGGGAGCCTGCTTGTGCAGTACACGCTCCTCGTTTGGTGGCTAAGTTCCATCGGTTGTACCCTGACCGGCCTGCTGCAGGTCAGCGCCCCTTGTGAAGGGGGATGTACTGTCACAATTCATGTTTGTGCTGATCCGGGAAGGCGCTGCCTGCTCGGCGCACCACAGAGCCTACTTGGCAGACAAAAACTACAGTTCCCTGCTTGCATGGGCGGTGTGTGACGTCATCACGCGTTGCGCTCACGCATTACCCGGAAACAAAGGTCGGCCGGGGAAAGCCAACGCTGCCGATTATTCCAAAGCCGACGGATCGTTGTTGGAGTGTAAAGGAAACCGGTATGACCGTTCTATGTTGTCAGGCCCATTTGGAATCGTGTCCCGATTTGGATTGAATGCAGGCTGTGTACTTTGTTTCCCGCACTAATTCGGGAGGTTTACGTCGGGAACTCTGTGTTTCAAGAGTCCTGGTATACTTTCGGATATCTTGAGGCGTTGTAGCCTATTCTGGTGTGCTTTTCTCTCCCCGTTGGCCGGGTCGAGCATTCCGCCGTCCCGATGCGGGGAGACTGCAAAATACCGAACCGTTGTCCACATACAACTCTTCCTTGAGAGTGAGGGGTCGTGTTTTGTGATATTACTGTCAAGAAGTTATTGGCACATGTAAAGCACCCCGAGTCTTACAGGGGGTGTCTGGTATTAACAGTACAGTTCCCACGGATCTGAGTGGGATAACAACTTGGTGTTTCGAATGCTATCTAAGCCAGACGCAGTTAAGGAGCATTAACCGTCTGCTGTGACTACTTGGTTATCTATACACTTTTGTTTATTCTATTTACGTAGGAGAGGGACGCTAAGGGGTTACTGTCAGTGGGTTTGGTGACGCTTGACGAAGCTTTGTTGAAGGTATGTGTGTGATCTGAGGAAACATGATGGCATTTCCCGTGTTGTATATTATGCTCAAACAAGCTCTTCTTGTTTCCCTGTCTTAGTCAGCCAAAGCCCTGGTTCCACCCTTACTCTCTCCATATTGGAACAACCGTATTTTCCTTTACAGGTAGGAGTGAGGGATTCTAGGAGGTCCAAGAAAAAGGGGGAGAAGGAAACAGAATGTATTGATCACTGTATGTTATAACATTGTCTTGAATACCAAATATTGTCTTTCCAGATCTCCCTCCCTGCTGTCCCCATCCTTTCATCCCTCTCTGGACTATCCTGGTAGTCTGTGTATATCACTTCAGCTTCCGGGGCCATTGAGAGGTGGAACCCTTATAGCATCGGCACAATCCTGAGGAAAACGGAAGACGGAGCCTGACAGTACGGGGTCAAAGGCAAGCATAAAGTCAACAAGAGTTTGCAGAGGTAGAAAGTTATTGGATTTGTACTGCATTGTAATGTAGAATTCTTTAAAGAGATATGTCTTCAACTCTTTCCCCTGTTGAAATAGTGTTGGGTGAGTCCTTTTGAATATGGGAGTATTGTTCCATAAATTGGGTCAATAGAGGGAAAAGACCTGCTGTCTGTTTCTTATTTTTTACTACTCTTAGTCTCCTCTCTGATGGTGGCCTGGCTGAGAGAGTGCTGAGAGACACCGGACATGGTGAGCTTGTCCACAAGATCAGCATGGGGGCTGGTCATGATGGCTTTGTAAATGATACAGCTGGTCTTGAATATGGTTTGGGCCAGCAAGGGGAGTCAATTGATTTCTAACAGGATGAGGGTGATATGATCACATTTCTTCCGGCCCTGGATTGTGGTAAATAAATAAATAATACCCTATTTTTTGAATGTATAAATGAATAACAGATAGCTCAATAAAATAAGAGTCAAGATTCGAGGTGGTAGGAGTTTGCAGGTTTATTACAGCATAAAGGACAGGAACAGGACAACCTGCATAGTAATAGGATGACAGGGCCCAGCAGCTGCTGGGGCTGGACCTGGGATGAGCGCGCTGACTTTTAATAACAATACATGAGCATATATACATAACGCAAACACATAGCATTACATTGCAGTAGGCGTAGCAGTGGGTGGAGCAGAAGGCGTGACGCGTAGCAGTCGCGAAAGATAAGGGGGAAAAGAGGTGTAACTGGGCGTATACATAGACATGTGATGCAAACGTAACAGAATATGTCATGAATGGGGCGGAAACCATGGAGGGGGCTACCTAAGGAGCCGGGACCTCTAACCTGATGGTGCGCGCAAACTAGCAATGACGTGTTACTAGGAGAAGCTGGGGGCTATGAACTCTGTGCTAGGAGCAGAGACTGAAGTCTGGAGAGTCAGGGCGACATGTACCTAAACAGTATCTAGTATCTGATGTTTAGAGAACATGTTGATATAAACTATAAGTCAGGAGGGGAAAGGCTAACTTGATTCTAAGACTGGACCATGCATTATTCTACATGTAGTGCGTGATGAGGAATACGAAATGACCATTAAATACAGTATTTCTCTAACGTGGAGACGAGAAGGCTAGACAATGACGGAAACTATTGATGCAGTTCAGTAGTTTAGGAATGCAGAGAAGGAGGACTGAACTGATAACAGGAACTATAACATACTTTTGGCAGACTCAGAGGCAGAGCCAGCTGAACCGGGCACTGCGTGGCAGGAAGTAAGTGAAGGGTCGAGGATACAGGTGGGGGCTGGATCGCTCCTCAGCGAGACTTCAGGAGACAGGAGCTGAATCTGGTGTCCAGGCCCTTTTGAGGCCTAGGAACGGGGACTTTATAATGAAATAACGTGCACACTGGGAAACGTGGCAACGTAGCTTTACATAGGCCTGATATTCGTAGTATTCACGAGGACTGGAAACTGGCATATTAGAGGTGGACACAACTGTAATTGCGTCAATAATCAAACATAGGGAGTACATATGCATATTTAATCATGCACACATAACATATGATGGATGACACGTAGGGACACAGAACATGGCAAAATTTACTTTTCCACATTCCCTCCTTGTCACTACGTTTCCATCAGGAAACATCAATTTTCATGATACCGTCTATCATTTCATACAGTATCATTTGCTCGTCTCGAATTATCCTGGAACGGGATTTAGAACGGGGCTTGGGACTAGGAATACAAGAGGTAGCACAAATGCCGCAAATCGCAGGGCCACATTGTATACAGAGACAGCAGCTGAATATGATCGCTACTGCAATACCTAGAAAAGACAAAACTTTCCATCCCCAGGCGGAAATTATATTCCAGAACCAACCGGACCATGTCCAGGTGCCTGGATCTTGGTGTATCAGATGGGCAATTTTATGGAGTCTGGTTATAGCTGAATAAACAGACGGCGCGTTATTTGGAATGAAAATGCAGCAACTAGATCCGATGACTCTACAGGCCCCGCCCCTATCGGCCAGTATGACATCAAGGACGAGACGATTCTGTAAAACGACAAATCTCATAGCAGATTGCTCTTCGGTTAAGTTACCTAGAGCAGAGGCAGTCTCATTTACTACAGCTTCGAGGGTTCTTGTTAACCTACGGATCAGTTTACTATTCTGGATAGGTCCTATAAAGAAGAAGAAACCTCTGTTGAAATCTGTATACTGTTCTAGAGCAGTTTCAGTATAATCGACAATTGGGGACTCCCTTCTATGTCTAATGTGTACTAGATGTGTATTTCTATGATAGTCAGGTGGGGCTAGAAAAACTGGTGGCAGTAGGAAGGCAATGTAACAGGTTCCCTCCCAATCGAGGGGCAGACGAACATATGCGGTTTGACCACAAATAAAATAAGAATGACGTGAAGCTTTGAAAATAGATTTCCCACTGTCACTATACTTGACAATAGTAGTACAATCACTATGTCCTATGTGTACGGAACCCTTATTTCGGACACATAATTCGCCTTTGACTGGTAGTACTGAAATAGCAGGTAAGTCTGGAGTAGTATCAGACTGAACATTCAGGACCATAAAATTCGACGAATAATTACCTAAGTTATACACTTCATTTTCTAGATCTAAACCTGTTCTGTGGGGAAGACCTTGCTTGTCTGGAAAACATGTACTGTTAAGAAAAGACATATCTGTTGAGGATGACGTTAACGAGGACCATGCTCCACACGAACCATTATGTGAGAATGGATAAGGAAAAAGTGGCAGAACTCCCTTCGGGGTCTGGAAAGGGGGGAGTCGACCACACACCCAACAATTAGTGGCATTGCTGGTCTGGTGTGAGTAATGTAACATGCGGATAAATGAGTTATTTCGCATAGCGAGGCGGTAAGAGAGTTCATGAGGAGGCAGATCACTAAACGTGTGCTCTACTGTAGCATTAGCAGACTTATTTACATGAAGAACTGGGAGATACAGGAAGAATGCATAACTGGTGCAGGAAATCATAATGCTGAGAAACAATATGAAACATAGAAAAACGATACATCGGATTGAGTTTTGACTAACTCTCTCACTATGGGGGTCTATTTTATACATGTCAGAAACAGTCTAACCGTTTCACCTAGGGGAGGACTTAGACAATCAAACTGACTGACTTATTTTACTAGACCGGAGTTTTAGCTTATACTCCTGTTGCGGAGTTTTCTCTAACAGGGGAGGGGTTGTAGCAATGTCTTTTGCGGGACAGTCCTTGAGAACAATATTTTGGCAATCCTTCAAATCCTGGGAAATGTTCTTTAAGACGGGTTTCAGTCCATTAAAAAGTTTAATATGAGAAAGGTGCACCCAGCCTTTGCGTCCTTCCAACTTCACGGCTGTACGGGTGGTGAGGAGGACCTGTCGGGGCTCTTTCCAACGAGGCTCCAGCGGACTTGATCTGTCAAAGTTGCGGACCATCACCATGGATCCTGGAACGATTTCGTGCGGTGCCACCTCGGTATTGTCTGGAAATGCGGCGGCAACCTGTGAACGACATGAGTTGAGGGCAGACATCAAGGAAGCTAGGTAATCTGTCAGCATATTACTTGAAACATATTACTTGAAACGATCACCTCCTTCCTCAACGGAAGAACACAAAGAGTCCGCCTACCACCGTACAAATCAGAGGCCACCGAAGTCATCTGCGGCGTCCCACAAGGATCCTCACTGAGCCCCACCCTCTTCAACGTCTACATGAGCCCCCTCGCGGCCATCGCACGCCAACACAACCTCAACATAATCTCCTACGCCGACGACACCCAGCTGATCCTCTCCCTGACCAACGACCCCGCCACCGCCAGAGCCAACCTGCACGAAGGGATGAGAGACGTGGCCGAATGGATGACGACCAGCCGCCTGAAACTGAACTCAGACAAGACGGAGGTCCTCATCCTGGGCTCCACGCCCTCCGCCTGGGACGACTCCTGGTGGCCCCCCGCACTGGGCACCGCACCCAAACCGACAGACCACGCACGCAACCTGGGCTTCATCCTGGACTCCTCCCTCTCCATGACCAGACAAGTCAACGCCGTCTCCTCGTCATGCTTCAACATCCTGCGCATGCTACGTAAGATCTTCCAGTGGATCCCCACCGAGACGAGGAAGACGGTCACCCAAGCCCTCGTCACCAGCCGTCTGGACTACGGCAACGCCCTCTACGCCGGAACCACGGCAAAACTCCAGAAGAGACTCCAGCGGATCCAGAACGCCTCGGCGAGACTCATCCTCGACATCCCCCGACGCAGCCACATCTCCGGACACCTGAGAGACCTGCACTGGCTCCCGGTCAACAAGAGAATCACCTTCCGACTCCTCACCCACGCACACAAAGCCCTACACGACCAAGGCCCGAGCTACCTCAACAACCGGATCAACTTCTACACTCCCAAGCGCCTCCTCAGATCAACCAACCACGCCCTCGCCGCCGTCCCCCGCATCCGAAGAGCGACAGCAGGAGGAAGATCCTTCTCCCACCTGGCCGCCAAGACCTGGAACTCACTTCCGACCAACCTGCGCCTGACCCAAGACCACCTCTCCTTCAGGAAGAAGCTCAAGACCTGGCTGTTCGAGCAGTAGCGGCACCCCCCCCCCCCCCCCAGCGCCTTGAGACCCTACGGGTGAGTAGTGCGCTCTACAAATGACCTGATTGATTGATTGATTAATACTTCGGGGTCTAGGAGTACCCCACATATTAGGGGGGCGGCCGAAAACGACCTCATACGGGGACAGACCTGATCTGGAATGTGCGACCATGCGCATATAAAATAAAGCGACTGGCAGAGCTACTAGCCAGTCCACACCTTTTTCTTTGCATACCTTTGCGATACGAATTTTTAGAGTCTGATTATGTCTCTCTACGAGACCGGCTGCTTCAGGATGGCGTACACAATGAAACTTCCACTGGTACCCTAATAACAGGGAAACATGCTTCATGAGTTCAGATGAGAATGGCTGGCCGTTGTCAGAATATACGACTCTAGGGAGTCCATAACGAGGGAAGAACTCACGAACCAACTGCTTGGCAGTGGTCGCGGCTGTGTAATCTGGAACTGGATATGCTTCTGTCCACCTGGACAAAGCGCATACAACTACAAGGACATACTTGAAACCTCGATATCGCTCCATCTGAATATAATCCATCTGGAGGACTTCAAAAGGGTGGTCAGGGGGCTGGAATCCACCTTGTTCCACCGGGACACTTTTACCTGGATTAAACTGACAACATATCATACAGGTACGGACTTTCTGCTTGGCTGCAGCTCGTAAATGCTTGTTAAACCAAATGTTCTGGATACTATCTAACATAGCTTTTTCCCCTAAATGTGCTGGACTATGTGCGGTATTGATAATGACTTGAACCATAGAGTCGGGGAGAAACCATGTGGCTCTAGCCTTCGTTAACCATCCTTGATCTGTCTGGACCCCTCCTTGTTCGGACCATTTCTTGATTTCATCGGGAGTAGCATGTAACTGGATATCTATGACATCTTGAGTAGGGTCCTTAACTGTCATACATGTAATCGGGTCTGGAGTATGTGTCATGTTAACTGGAATGTCTAGAGTCTGTGCTGTAAGCTTGGCTGTGCGATCTGCTAGATCGTTACCTTGGGAAATAATGTCAGTAACTTTCGTATGTGCTTTGCACTTCATGATAGCGATAGATGTCGGTAAATGTATAGCATCTAACAGAGCTTGAATAAGGAGACCATGCTGGATCTTGGTTCCATGAGAAGTCATGAAACCTCTCTCCTGCCAGAGCACTCCGAAGTCGTGTACAACTCCAAATGCGTAACGTGAATCTGTGTAAACATTAACTTTCAAGTTCTTGGCGTGTATGCAGGCTTGTGTCAGAGCAACTAGCTCTGCTGCTTGAGCGGACAGGGTATCAATACGGTGTGTTTCAATAACTTCAGTGTCAGTAGTCACTGCATACGCGGCGACTAGTTCTCCTGTACTTGTTCTCATACATGAACCATCCACATAAAGTGTCAGGTCGGGATCTGGTAACGGAATATCTGTCAGATCTTGTCTTGGCTTTGTCGTAATGTTAACTACTTCCACACAGTCATGTGTGGCAGAATTTGAATTAGCTGATGGTAACAGTGTAGCAGGGTTCAGGACGTTGCAGCGTCTGATTTCTATGTGTGGCTGGAACAGTGTCAATTCATAACCTGTTAGACGTGCAATTGTCAAGTGCTGAGTTTGTGTTCGGTTCAGAAGAACTTCCACGGAATGTGGAACTTGTACTGTCAAGGTATGTCCTAAGACTATAGAATCACTTTGCCTAATAGCTAGTGCGGTGGCTGCAACTGACTTGAGGCACGCAGGCAGAGCCTGGGCTACAGGATCTAATGTGCTCGAAAAATAAGCACATGGCTTGTATTGTCCTGCTTGATCTTGTGTGAGAACAGATAATGCTGTACCTTCACGTTCAGTAACGAAAAGTGTAAAAGGCTTACTGTAGTTCGGTGTCGCTAGAACTGGAGCTTGGCATAGGGCTTTCTTTAACTCATTGAAACTAAGTGTATGTTCAGATGTCCAAGGGAGGACAGTCGATACGGCTGCCTCCTGTGTCGTTAACTGTATCAGTGGCTTGGCTAGAAATGCATACTGAGGAATCCATTGTCTGCAGTAAGAAGTAAGGCCAATAAAAGCACGTACCTCCTTCTGGGTCTTGGGCTGAGGAAGACTCGCTATTAACTGGATACGGTCTGGTGTCAACTGCCTACCCCTCTTGGACAGCAAGTGTCCTAAGTATACCACTTGCTGGACACAGAATTGAAGCTTAGAAGGGGACACCTTGTGCCCCATCTCGGCCAGGAAATACAAGACTGTAAGGGATGCTCGCTCGCAAGCACGTTCAGAACGGGCTGGATCAGTAGATCATCGACATACTGGAGCAGGGCAGTGTCAGTTGGCATGTGAACATTATCAAGTTGTCTCTTAAGTGCTTGACTGTAAATACTAGGACTTTCTGTGAAACCTTGAGGAGCTCGTGTAAACATATAGCTCCTTCCATTTAAACAAAATCCGAAAAGGAACTGGCTGTCTGGATGAATAGGAACACTAAAAAATGCATTCTTGAGGTCGATTACTGTAAAGAACGTGGCTTCGGAATCAATGGCTGTCAATAGGGAAGAGATGTCTGGGACAACTGGGTACTGAGGAATAATACATTTATTAAGTTCTCGTAGGTCGATCACTAATCGATATACTGGGGGGGCATCTGGATCAGTACGTTTCATGACTGGAATGATCGGAGAATTGCATACGTTGGAGTCAGTTTCTACAACTACTCCTTGAGCGATGAGCTCGTCAATAATTTTGGATAAGGCTGTTACAGCCTCAGGTGGCAATCTGTACTGTCTGATTCGTGGTAACACTACACCTGGTTTGAGAGTCACACGATGGGGTGTGATTTGCATGTAACCAACATCAGTTGGACCTTGTGCCCATAGATGCTGCGGGACATTAGACAGTCTTGAATCAAAATCTCGTAATACATAGTGACCCTTAAAGTCACGTAGGAACAATCGTATTCCCTCTGGGGAACAACATATAACTGCACCTAACTCTTTCAGTGTTTTAATGCCTAATAGATTTTCTGGACATGACTTAGTAAGTAACAGATCAGTAGTGCGGGACAATGGACCTACTTCTAGAGTAACTGGCTTTGAAATCTCATTTACGATAGGTTTTCCTGAAAATCCAAGGGAAACATTTCTTGAGCCTGAGAGCGGAGCCCCTGGAACTTCGGCATGACTAATTGTGGTCCTACTTGCCCCTGTATCAATCAAAAACTTTCTGTCTTTCCCTAATACTTGACTATGAACATAGGGACCTTCTTGATCTACAGGTATCTCGATGAGAGGCAAGCCTACCTCCCTCTCTAGGCTGTTTCATGAATACTGCTGGTACTCTGGATACTCAGACTGTGCATACTGGTACATCTGCTGTGTAACGTGCTGTGTTGCAGCAATAGGCTGCGGTGCTGTAACTGTCTGTGGTGCATTCTGTGACTGAGGAATCTGTGAAACTTGTTCTGGTCTAGGCGGACGTGGTCTTTCTTTAGTCTTACCAGTAGCTATGTTGTGTTTCAGAACTGCACACTCATTTATAAAATGACCTGGCTGTTTACAATAATTGCAGTTCCCTTTAACGGGAGCTGCAGGATGACTGGCTTGATTCGGACCCCTCTTCTGACTGTCTTGAGGAACAGATTGTGCAACTAGTACTTTCATTTTCGTGTCTTTCATACGTTTTCTTTCGTGTTCTTGCTCTTCTCTGATTCTATTCTGGTGGTACTGGAGCATCTGGAGCATCTGGGACGGGGTATTAGCTTGCCAGGTACTTTCGACTTTCAAAACTCGATTTTTAATTTGTGGACTTGAATTCTCGACTAATTTAGTAACAAAGAGATGAGGGTACGACTCACTACTTGTCTTGAGGCCACTATTGATGCTAAAACATTTTTCAAACCTAGAATAAAAATCACTAATGTCTTCTTCTTGTTTCTGTTTACAGGCTGAGATTGCATCCCAGTCTTCTTTTCTAGTTGTCAATAATCTGGGTAGAACTTGAATCAATAATTCTGGTAATTCTTTACATTTCTCTCCTAGACCGGTACCTGGTACACGTGACTTATCTTCAGCTTCTAGAACTGCCCAATCGATCTTTTTCTCTCCCACCTCCCATTCTTTTTCCTTTAGCTTTTCATACACCCCTGCGGGCAACAGGACCTTTAACATTTTAATGATATCTGGGTAAGTGTATTCTCCCATACGGAGCATGTCTTTTAATTCTCTATGGAACCCTGCTGGATCTTTGTCATGACAGGGAATTAATTTCTTCATTTCGAGGAGTTCCATCTTTGTAATCGGGGTGTATACAAACACTCGTTGCATTTCACCGTCCTCTGTCTTAACTGGATGCACTTCTCGTAACGGGTTCTGTCTTTCCATGTAAAATGGTTTACTTTCTGGGGGTGAGACATGAACAAAATGCGGGTTCAGAAACGTTCTATATTTGTGGCGCTGTTCTAGAATGACACTAATTAAATCGGTACCTAGACCTCTCCATCTATACTGGAGTAACTCGTTCAGGATATCGTGTAACGGACCTGGATCAGAGTGCTGACCCTCATACAGAGTAATGAGGTGCTGGATCATATACATACCCACCAGTCGTTGTTCGGCTGGGGGCAGTTTCAGAAACATTTGTGCCACTATTTCGTCTGGAAAAGTGGTAGAATCAGTAATCCATCGGACTGCTGATCGGGCTAGTTCTTGTTCATGCATAGTACTTAACTCACTGTAACCGATTCGTGATTTTAGAATGTGATCGGTAGCTTGAAACACTTGTTCTAGGGAACCTTGTTCTGGTGCTGGAGAATGAAAAATAGACTTGTGTTCTAGGCGTAAATGGCGATCTGGAAATCTAGATTTTCCTACATACGCTATTCTGGCGGGATTCTCGTCCTCTACCTCTTCAGTATCAGAGTTACTTTCTTTCTCGCTTACTTGTGCTGCTTTACGTTGTTCGTGTATCTTTATTATTTCTCTACGGATTTTCTTGTACATACTCTCCATGGCACTAATGGTATTGTGCTTACCCTCGGCTATATTATCACTCCACTTTGTCAGGATTTTCATTTCGGCTTGATCTTTAGACGGGTAATCTTGTTCTCTTATTAGACAGTTAATTAAAAACTTTAATATCATACGCTGGATCTCAGCTTTCCTTTGAGACATGGCATCACTAATACTTTCTGGATCATCCCCTGTACGGATGAAACGATATATTCTGTCTAGATCTTCTTTCATATTTGGTAGGGTGACTAGATACTCGGTCACCCTCCTTACGCGTACTGAATATAAAACCATATTATTCTCGCCTGGGACCGGGTCATAGGCACATTCGCCAAGGGCTTGCCTGATTTCTGCAACAGACTTATTACTCTTGGGAGTACGCTGTGATGCTTGAGCATGTAATTCGAGTGCTGATAAACGCTTGCGTGGCGGCGGGGTTTGAGGAGGACCTCCTCCTGCGGCCCCTAGACTAGAATCGTCGACTGATATTCTTCGTGGCGGAGCGGGAAATTGAAATGCTGACTGGACCGGGGGTACCGTAGCAGGTACTGCATGGGGTGCCCCGGTGTCTGGAGGAGCAGGATGTGCCTGATTTACTGGGACTGGCGGAGCGCGAACAGGATTTGCATATTCAGGGACTGTGTCGTCCAGATAGGACGAAATAAAAATATCAGCTGCGGTCGGTTTGTGACGTAGCTTGGTCGGAACTAATGGTGGCGGGAAATTACTGGATGCCTCCGGGGTCGCTTTTGGCAAACCCTCGGCAAGAAGAGGATACGTACCCTTAATAAGGGCATTCCTCTGTCTGTCTCTCTGTTCAGTTTTGACTTGTTCACCTAGCTCGATTAATTCCTTTTCTTGGGCTCGCTCTTGGGATTCTCTACTTAATTCTGACTTTCTGATTTCTTTTTCGGTTCTTTTATGAGCTTCTTTGCGCCATAACTCGATGGCATCTTTCTGTGACTGTCTGGCTTTCTTTTTCCATAATGCTTCTTCTACTCGCATGATGCATTCAGCATCCCATGTACCCGATACGGGCCATCTATACTTTTCTTCTAACTGTTTGGTATACTCTACCCATAAATCTAGATACAATATGGCACTTATGCCATGTTTCTGATACATAAAGTGACCTGGACTGTCCCTGGGCGGGACGGGAACTGCTGCTTCCAGCAGACCCTTTCTAGTTTTCAACTGACGTAACTTGGAAAATATGGGCATGACTGAACTGTAACCTAGACACAATACAATACACAATGAACACGATACTTATTCCCCATTCATACCACGACATTGAAATACATGAAAAACATTTAAAATAACAGTTCGAACAGAATACTACCTGGAAATACTGAGAACAGAACACATAAATTTTCTCGAGAACAGAAACTGACTAGAACAGAAACTAGATGCACTGCTGAAACAGTACGAAACTTACCGGTCTCATAAAGAGACACGTCAGGACCCGCATCCACCGAAGTGGACACTTCGTTTGTGGGACTGTGTACCACCAACCCACAGACCAAAGTCAATTAAATTGACCCTGTCTAGATACCACCCCAGTAACGGTACTCACCGGGCAGCAAGAACGGAAGGCCTCAGGCTGGACTGGACTGCTACGACGACTGACGACGAACTTCGGACTTCAGTTACGGGTGGACCTCCGGATACCTCGGACCTTGGACTCTCGGCTTGGGCTCTGGTCGGGACTCGCCGCGTTCCTCCACCGTCTCGTCTGGATGCTGGACCGCCTCCTCCGTCTCCTCCGCGGGCCTGAGGGATACTTGAGCAGAAATATCTGCCACTGCGCAGAAGAGTTCCGTCACGACTGCAGAGGGTCAGGGGGTCGGCGTGGCTTCACCGACGCGTGGGGAAAGGGCAAGTCCCTATTCGGGCGCCATTATGTGGTAAATAAATAAATAATACCCTATTTTTTGAATGTATAAATGAATAACAGATAGCTCAATAAAATAAGAGTCAAGATTCGAGGTGGTAGGAGTTTGCAGGTTTATTACAGCATAAAGGACAGGAACAGGACAACCTGCATAGTAATAGGATGACAGGGCCCAGCAGCTGCTGGGGCTGGACCTGGGATGAGCGCGCTGACTTTTAATAACAATACATGAGCATATATACATAACGCAAACACATAGCATTACATTGCAGTAGGCGTAGCAGTGGGTGGAGCAGAAGGCGTGACGCGTAGCAGTCGCGAAAGATAAGGGGGAAAAGAGGTGTAACTGGGCGTATACATAGACATGTGATGCAAACGTAACAGAATATGTCATGAATGGGGCGGAAACCATGGAGGGGGCTACCTAAGGAGCCGGGACCTCTAACCTGATGGTGCACGCAAACTAGCAATGACGTGTTACTAGGAGAAGCTGGGGGCTATGAACTCTGTGCTAGGAGCAGAGACTGAAGTCTGGAGAGTCAGGGCGACATGTACCTAAACAGTATCTAGTATCTGATGTTTAGAGAACATGTTGATATAAACTATAAGTCAGGAGGGGAAAGGCTAACTTGATTCTAAGACTGGACCATGCATTATTCTACATGTAGTGCGTGATGAGGAATACGAAATGACCATTAAATACAGTATTTCTCTAACGTGGAGACGAGAAGGCTAGACAATGACGGAAACTATTGATGCAGTTCAGTAGTTTAGGAATGCAGAGAAGGAGGACTGAACTGATAACAGGAACTATAACATACTTTTGGCAGACTCAGAGGCAGAGCCAGCTGAACCGGGCACTGCGTGGCAGGAAGTAAGTGAAGGGTCGAGGATACAGGTGGGGGCTGGATCGCTCCTCAGCGAGACTTCAGGAGACAGGAGCTGAATCTGGTGTCCAGGCCCTTTTGAGGCCTAGGAACGGGGACTTTATAATGAAATAACGTGCACACTGGGAAACGTGGCAACGTAGCTTTACATAGGCCTGATATTCGTAGTATTCACGAGGACTGGAAACTGGCATATTAGAGGTGGACACAACTGTACTTGCGTCATTAATCAAACATAGGGAGTACATATGCATATTTAATCATGCACACATAACATATGATGGATGACACGTAGGGACACAGAACATGGCAAAATTTACTTTTCCACAGGATGAGAAATACTTTGACTTGTAGGATACCCTTAGGCGGTGCCGGTGTAGACTGTAGTAGGCAATGAAGCAGGGCACACCATTCAGATGCAACAGTACAAGAGTCTAAACAACGGTTGCTGAGTTACTTTCTGGAATAAATGGTTACACTTTCCTTAGAAGACACAGCTAGCACCTTGGTATTTTTTTAAGAATGAGATTGGAATGCATGGCGAATCCAAGTGACATGGCATTCATTGGAAAGTTAGGCTTCAAGGCCATCAAGGTCATGTCATTGAGCCTGGATTGTAATATTTCTTGCTTGTTTTTCTTGGCAAATAACAGTAATTCTGTCTTGGTTGTATTGTACTTTAGGTAGGTGTTGGACATCCAGGTCTGTATGAGGTACAAGCAGTATTTAAGGCATGGGTTGTCTGGAGCAGAGGAGACTTTCAGGTAGAGTTGTGTATCTTAGAGTAGAGCCCCAAAGGGCTCTATTTAGAGGTTGAATATGACAGGAGACAGTATGAAACTCCGGGGCACTCAGCAGGTTGCATGAACCTTTTGGGACCTTGAGGTGCCCATGTGAACAATTGGATATTGATTGGAAAGGTAGAAAGAGAACCCTTGAAGGACATTGCCAGTGAATACCACTCAAGACTCGGCGGTCTTCATGAGGGTAAAAGGGCCAACTGCATCAAAAGCAGCTGAGAGGTCCAAAAAAATGAGCCCAGGACCATCTTCATCTGTGGTCAGGAGGGCATCATCTATGATTTGTGAGATGGTGGTTTCCATGCTGCAGCATGACCTCAAGCCAGATTTATAGGAATGTAGATTTTGTTTACCATCTTTGGGCTGAGCATTAACTGCTTTTTAAATCATCTTGTCAATGAAGGGTAGATGAGTGATGGTCCAGTAGTTGGCAAGATCATCAGGGTTTAATTTGGGTTTCTTAATGAGTAGGACAATCTGACCTGTCGTGAGAGTTCCCGGGAAGATGCCTTCGAGTGAGGAAAGCACTGACAAAGGTGAGTAGCCATGAAAGAGCTCCCCCAGGGAGAGCTCTAATGAAGGATGAAGGTAAGAGATCATCTTCATAGAACATGGCTTTGAGGTAGTTGAGTATGCCAGTGAGATCTGTGAGACAGGGCTTTGAAATATCACTATTGTGGGATTTTACAAGAAGAGATGGGCGCTAGATGAGAAGCAGGCTTGAATTTGATTTGCTGTGGGATCTTCTTTATTTTCTCACTGAAGAAGAGGTCAATGCCATAGCCCTCGTCTGTGGCATGTGGGACATGTGGGTCAGGCAGGGAGCTGATGCAATGCTTGATTGTCTTGAAAAGTATTCTGCTTGTGGTGTCAATAATGGTGTTGGTATAGTACTTTTCTCTGGTTCGAGTAATGAACTGACTTCAGTATCGTGATGTCAGTGGGCTTTCTGTTCTTCCATTTTCTTCCCTGTCTGCAGATGGAGCGTTTGTTATCAGCAAGATCTTTAGAGTCCCAGGGTGCTGAAGGTTTTGATTTGCACTTGCTTCATTGGAGCCTGGATGTTCCATAGGTTTTCCAACAAAGCCTTGAAGTTGTTTATAAGAGTGTTAGCATCTGAATTGGAGTTGGCAGGGTGAAAGATGAGGTCATCCATCTGGTTGACATTGGAGAGGTCTTTCAAGGATTAAAAGGTTTGTATTTCTCTTTTGTGGTGAACTTGATTATTTGTGGGATACTTAGTGGAGAGATAGGGATGGCATCGTGGTTGGTCCAGTCTAGAAGCATGGTGGTTTGCACTGGATTTCTGGTGATGTTGAAAAGATGAGGTCATGTATGTGGCTTTTGAAGTGTTTTGGCTGGGTGATGTGCTGTGTGACATTGAGAGGGCTGCGGAGGGTGTCATGTTTTTTGTGCCTGTATTGTGTGGGAGTTTGTTGTCACCCAATAGGGTAGTGCAGATGTGTTTGATGGAGGAGTTCAGAAAATTCATCAAGCAAGTCCTTGTTATGCCCTATAGGCCTCTAGATGAGATAGAAGGCAGTTGTCAGAGTTGTAGAGAGTAGAAAGTGGCAAGTCAGTAGCTCCATGGAGTTGACTGTTTTGAGCATATACCTGCCCACATGGAAACCATTGGGTATACAGTTGTAACCTAGCAAATAAGTAGGCAATTGATTGATTAATAATTTTATAAAGCGCTCGAATGCCCTGAGGTGCCTTGCTGCTGCTGCTTTCACATAGATGAGTGAGTTAAATATAAAACCAGAACACATGCTCTAATGGCCATAAAGCCAAGTCTTCAGAGACTTTTGGAAAGACAGAAGGTCTGGGCAGATTCTTAAATTCATAGGAAGAGATTTCCATAGTTTTGTGGTCCTCAAAACAAGACTCCTACCTTCCTATGATGCATGTTTGACCTTTGGCAGTACTAAGTAATTGGCTTCCGAGTATCTGAGTTTTCTTGGTGGAATATACCAGACAAATCTCTCACAAAGATATTGTGGGCCTATGTTGTGCCGGGCATTGAAGGTTATACAGAGAGCCTTTAATTCAGTCCTTTTTGCCACTAGAAGCCAGTGCAGTTTAATCAAGGCATGCGTAACTGACTGATATTTGGGTATTCCTAAGAGAAGCCAAGCTGAGGCATTCTGTAACATTTGGAGTTTAAGGAGGGATTTTTTCCAGCTGCCCTATATAGGGAATTCCCATAATCCAATTTAGCTAAGACTAGGGTGGTAACCACCAATGTTTGAAGGTTAGAGGGAATGAAGGGATATATCTTTCTAATTATTCTTAAGGTAAAGACTATTGATGAGGCTAAAGCATTAACCTGATCTTTGAAATTAAGTTTACTGTTGAAGGGAATCCCCAAGTTCTTCACATTCCACACTGGTGAGGGAGGTACCCCCATATCTTGGGGCCAACAACTTGGTGATCAATAAGAGTTGTCTTTGCTAAGAAGAAGGACCTCTGTCTTCCCATAATTGAGCTTTATACAATTTCACCTTATCCAATGATCTAACAGAGTCATACAAGAGCTGAATTTTTTAACAGTATCCTCAGGATTACTTGAAATAGATACCACTATTTGGGCATCGTCAGCGCAGGACACCACCGAAATTCCAAATGATTTAATCAGCCTTGCCAGTGGGGTGACATAAAGATTAAAAGCGCAGGGCTGCTTATACCTAACTCTGCGAGACGGTCAGTCAAGCTATTATAGTTGACCGTGTCGAAAGCCCATAAAAGATCTAATAATATCAGTGCAGCTTGACCTCCTCCATCTATAATTAATCTCAGTTCCTCTGATGCTGCTATCAATGCTGTCCCTGTACTATGGGCTTTTGTAAATCCATATTGGGTGGAGTCTAGGAGACTGTTATTATCAAGGAATGACACAAGCACTACATTCAGAGCCTTCCCTAATAATTTGGCTGGGAAGGGTAGCCTGGTGATGGCCTGTAACTGCTAGGCTCTTGAGTATCCTGTTTTTTTTTCTCAACAGAGGTAGAATGGAAGCTGTCTTCCACTCAGAAGGGAAATATCCAGTGTTGATGATTTCATTATTAATCTTGGTTAGTTAAATGCTTAAGATATCTGGAACAAGATACACAATTTCTAGGGGACTTGGATCTAATGGTGATCCAGATTTAGTGGATACAATTAAATTTAAAACTTGTTCTACACTAAACAAGGAGAACTTATCAAAGGTGGCAAGTCAGGATTGTGTTCTATTTGTTTGAGATACAGCTAATGTTTGATTGTTAGATATAAAAGTGTCAAAGACATCCCTTAGTTATTTATTTATTTTTAATTGCTAGAGTATTGCAGAACATTTGGCTACAACTATTGCTGCTGGGCATAGGCATCTTTGCTAGATTTTTTTTACGGTATTAAATAGTTCTTTTACACAATTGCCAAATTGGAGAATCTTGTTGGGGAAAATATTTAGTTCTTCCTCTACTATTAACTTTTTTACATTCTGCCTACATTTGTATAGACCTCCCTGTCTTGGGTATCATATTTTGATCTTCAAACTCACTCCAATCTTCTGCATAGCTGTTTCTGGGTTCTTAAGCTCTCAGAGAGCAGGGTTCTGAAGGGGTTTTTCGACGGTTGGTGTGACTTTTTCAGGCTCAAGAGTGCCAATTGCTGTTCTAATCCAGGCAGAGTAGTTCTGTATAGTAATGACAATATTTGGTGAAAGACTAGAGTTAGATTCAGGTAAGGTGTATGATAGAACTGAGCCAAGATCTAAGGAGCTGACATTATGCCACGCCTTGCTCTTGGAAGCCTGAGGGGTTTAAATCCTTCCTGGATTGCAGCAGTGGTAGATTGATGGTAATTATCACCGCTTTATGATCAGACCACACCAGTGGTACACAGTCCATTATTTTAAGGTGTGGATTATTAGAATAAATACCATCCAGCAATTCAATGTACAGCATCCTATAAGAGCTTAACCAGGATTAGCAGTGAAAAAATCATCTTCACCATGGTTTGTCAGATGGGGTGTGCAACATCTAAACCCTTGCCTACTATGGTAATCTCTGAGGTTCCTTGTAGAAAACTATTGATCTATATGCTTTACAACAATGTCATAAAAATCAATCCTTAAAGGGCTATTGGCTTTGACAAATGCTTTTCACAATAAATAAATAATGCCTACTGCCACTGTTGTAACTTTATAATAAACAGTTTCGACATTGGCATGACATAACGCTTTCAACAAGCCAGTCAGACTTATAACCTTTGTCATTGGCTTGTCATCATAACCAACTAAGGCCTATTCTATTGAGAATCCACTTTTAAACATGGTATCCGTTAGGCATATAGTCATAATATTTTATATATTCATTACATTATGACTGGAAAAGCAATATACAACATTACCAGGTATTATCACATTGCAAATCTTCTGCACCCAGGGTTTATCGAAGGGGTAACCAACACCAAACCCCCTTAATAATACAGTTGTCAATGATATTATTTGTAATAAAAGCTGTTTGCATACTTTACCAGAGTGTAATAAGAATCCACCGTAAAAGGCATATTTCCTCAGGCTTACTTTATTGAGCAGAAGCTTTTTCACAAGGTACAACATGCATAAAAACACTCTTTACGCATGCTTTTTCTGCACTCAAAATTTTTAGAGAGGAATATCAACAATTGGGTGGCGACAGCTGTGTTATCAATCCTGTCCTAAAAAGGTGAATAACTTTTGAGTATCACTGGTGAGTACTCAGACAGCATTATTCCAGATTCTTCCCCTAAAGAGCACTAGTTTCAAGCTGCCATTTCTTTGCTACAGCTAACCCCATGTTCAGATTGAGTGGATACTGGCAGTGGCTCTTTGTCTAATCAGAAACAAACGAGGCATTCACTTTTTAAAATGGTCCTGATTTTTTGGTCATCCACTGAGATTTCAATAGACAAGGACAGGAAATTGTCACTGAACAGCAGGCATATTCCATCGATTCGTTTTTCTTTCTACATGGTGTTCGTTTGGTCTTTCATGCAACAAAAGTGCAAAAAACAGTAGTGTGGCCAATAATATAATAATTGTACATTTAGAGGTGCCTTCCATTCAATAGACTATATCATTTTTTAATGATGTTTACTTAAAACCATTCCAATGTATACAACAGCTAGAAAGTAAGTTAATTTACTTTAAAATGTGTTTAGGCAAACTATTAGAACCAAAAATATCATGGGACAAAATACTGTGTCAAGAATATCGAGGACAAAAATATTGTGAAGGCAAGTTTCTATAGGTAAGTAAAGTTTAGCTATATAGGAGGGTAGGAGCACTCTGCCTCACATCCCAGCACTCAATGTTTCCCAATTCATCATAGTAAATGCAATGCATGTTACACTTACTTCAGTAGTAGTCTTTATTTTTTCTCCCTTGTTGGTTCAGCCTGTGCTGTGTAACTCTAATCACATGTTTCTGGATTCATTCCTTCACCAGTAGAGAGTAACAAGTAATTGTTGGGGGTGCTGGAAATGCTGCCTAAAGCCTTCTCAGGTCTCTGTACCACTCACTTGATGCAGGTGCATAAACACAAGCTTGTCAGCTCGGTAGCTCAAGGGAGCCTTTTCAAATAGAAGGAGGGTCTGATTAAAGTTTGATGTACTCAACCTCATACATCTCTGCAGCCCTTGTGATAAAGCCTGCAATGTAATCTAGAGCAGCCCAAGCCTGTCTGCATACAGCCTGCTTGCAGCACTCGGTCTTACTCGAGCAGTGAGCACATAATATTGGCAATAATGTTGCCAAATAATTTTCATTACATGCACCCAATGTAGCGGTAGAGAGGTGAAAGAGACAGCTGTAAGAGAAATATAGGTGAGAGGTGTGAAAAATGGGTGTTGATCAGTGGAGAGGTGAGAGGGACACACAGGAGTGAGATCACAAAAAACACAGCTTTGAAATAGAAAGGGTACGGCCGGTATGTGAGAGTCCAATGAGTACAGGGTGTCACAGGCACAGGTGACAGACAGCTAAGAGAGACTGATTGGAGAGAAATTAATATATATATAGTGAGAGAGACATAAACACAAATGGGAGGACAAGTGAAAGAGACAGGGGGTGATAAAGGGGCAAACATGTTAAAAAAGGGAGATCTGAGAGTAGAAGAGCCATACAAGTAACAAAGAGGTGATATGTCTGATTAATTCAGCATTTCGTCCACCATTTGTTGCCACAGCACTTTTCGCCCTAGGTGGGATGAGTATGCCCAGACGAGGGCCCATGGCTCATTGTGTCACTGGATTCAAGCTAGCCTGGCTGATGAGGGGTGTTACCTCGAAACCGGTCTCAGGATGCTTGTTTTCAGTTCAGGGAGGACCCAGCTTGGCAGTTTGGGCTGGACTGTTCCCATGAGGAGCAGGGTCAAGACTGATTGGCATATGGCTGGATCCAAACTTGGGTGGCATAGTGAGAAAAAGAATGATGGATTTCACCTAAATGTCTTGACTGGGGTGAATTCATTTAGAATTCCGTCCTTCATTTGTGGCCAAAGCACTTTAGTACTAAGTTGGGGCACGCTTCTCCCATAAGAAGGACACAAAAATAGAATCAACCACCATAAAAAAACTAGAATATAATATACAATGGGCGAAGGGAAACAAGAAATTAAATAAGGGGAGAACCATTCTAAAAGCATTAACGGGAGTGATATCTACCTAGTTAACAGTCCTTTGACTTGCTTAAAAGAGGCTTATACATGATACTATACAGGTCTTCTATATCTTCAGTAACTCCCTGCCACCCCACACCCCCAATAACATTTTGGTTAGGTGTGCACTCATTCCCAGAATTCAGGCAGAACATGTTCTTTTGGGTAGGTACTGAGAATAACCTCAGGTTTAGATTTACTAACTTTGTACTCACCCAGAGCTTGAAATGTGGAGAAGATTTTAAATAATTTCTCCTGCACTTCCTTCTCGGGACTGAATATGAACATAATATCGTAAGCATATAGTTTTGCTTTTGCCACCTGGGTAATAGGCGCCTGGATAGGTCTATCAATTGGGATAGCTTGAGCAAGGTGTTCAATAAAAGCAAAAAAGACCAGTAAAAAAAGGACAGCCCTGTTTCGCTTCCCGTTGGACTTTAAATATGCCTGCCTAGGTTTCATTTAGAATTAGTTAGGCTTCTGCGTTATAATACATCCTTTCAGTCAACCCCCTGGTTTGGGCCGCAAAGCCAAATCTCTCTTGAATACAAAGAAGTGTTTCCCAGACCACAAGATCAAACAATTTTTCTATGCCCAGGAAAACAATCGCTGCCAGGACCCTCTAAGTAGCAAACACAACCATTTTTCTTATGAACAATGATTCTTCTACATTCCAATTGACTGTGTTTATTAAACACACCATTTCGTAATTTTTTTTAAAAGTCATTTTCAGTTCATAAATTGAATCAATGGCATAACCAGTTGTCAGTGCTAGCACTGTTCATATTTATGCATAAACCCCTATACATTTTGGACCAAATGTCCTTGTCGTTCACTGTAGTGAAGGAGATGGCTCGCCATCTCTGAGAAGCAGTCGCGGCCAGCATTAATCGCAGGTGGGTCGTGGGGGTAAATTAAATAATACATTAAAAAACGTACCTGTCGAATGTATACAGAGGGGAAATATGTGACCCATTGCCAGAAGAAAATAATACCAGCTCAGATGAAGAGGAAGAAGGGGAGTAGGGAAGGTTTTAAGGGGGAATGATACTGCGCAAATGCCTGAAGATCCGTAGTAACTTTTGTTGCAATATGAAACTTCAAATGTGTGGAATAATTCTAAACAACAGAAAATAATAAAAATTGTTTAAAAAAAAACGTACCTGTCCACCATCAGGGTCAAGCGTTTTCTCGGCTCCTAATCCTGCCTCCAGCAGGAACACAAAGCAGGCAGCCTCCCTCCCTCCCCAAAGCCAATGACAATGCTGCAATGGCAGTTTTGTGATTGGTGGGCACAGCCAGGGGTTTAGGGGGAGGCCAGTTTCTCCATGTAGGCTGCATTGCAGCCTGCATGGAGAAAGGGCAGAGTGCGCATGATTGTTTTGGGCAGCCCCAGAGGGCCGCCGCCGACCAAACAGTCATTGTGCCCTCTGGAGTGGGTACACCACTCCTCCGCTGCTCAGCCCTGCTCGCAGATCAGCTCGCCCACCCACAACCAAACCCTTCTGCTTATTAGTTATTACCATTTTATGTTTCTGCTTCTCACACTTAGAGAAAGAAATGGGGCGACGCCTCTCCGCCCTAGTGGAGGAGCCGCCCCGCTGAGACAGGAAGCATGCTTCACTGATGATTACATTAATGTTGTAACTTGGGAGATAGCTCAGCTCTGTGATGTCTTAGTTTGGACCTTCTATTTCATCAGGCAAAAGGCTCAATAGTCTGACTGTAGAGAATTTGAACCTGTGTAACCTGTGGGAAATCTTGACACTTTGAGGACTCCTGTAGGTGGAGGGTGGTGAAGAAGGATAGCATGGAGATGTAGGGGGCCCCCCTTACAATACCTTGCAAGGATGCTGAAGATGCAGTTCTTCCTGGGTCTACTCCTAGGTCCATAAGTTTGGTGAGGCGATCCTAGCCTCTCGATGTCCAGTTGCCACAGGCTTACTAGTCTCCTGGTACAGGGGTTTCATCAGTTTTCTCGTTTTGGCGGTAATTTGCCTTCGTGGTGACCTAGCTGCACTCCGATGACCCTCTTGGGTTGGGCCGACTCGGGTGACTTTTGAGCCTCAGGTTTTGGTCCCTTGGGCCGCATGGTGGGGAGGAGCAGTGATTTAGGAATCCGGGCTGCCAACTCACCCCAGCACGCTTCTTCAACTGTTGCGGCCCTGTACTCAGAACAGGAGGTCAACCAACTTGGCTCAGTATTTGACTTGTCCACGAGCAGGACTCAGCAGGCACAGTCCCTCTCCTCTTGCTAGCTTCCTGGTTCAGCAAGCATAGTCCAGGCAACCAGTCCAGCCTTTCTTTGTCGTCTCCTTGGTGCAGCAGGGCAGTCCTCCTTCAGTCCTCTTCTGCAGTCCAACAAGATCTCATTTCTAGCTTGAAAATGCCCTCAGGGCAGTCACTGTCAGTAGCCAATAGGCTGCTAGGTTCCCTACCTCCTGATGACAGCTTCTTGTGAAGTGTGGCATCTAGATACCACTGAGTGCTCTGTTCTGCCCTCTCTCAAGATGAACAAATTCTGTTATTGGTGTGTAGAGCTCCTTAGAACAACAAAGAGGTGTGGCCACCAAGGGGGTTACACGTCCCTGAAAAAAACAGTTTGACAACTGCCTTCTCCTCCTCCCTGTCCTGGGAGCTAGCCTATCAACCTAAACAAGAGCAGCCCCTCACCCAAGTGTTCATCATTTGTCCTTAAAATGGAGCTTCCCCTTTGAACCTTGCCTTTTGGGACATACCTGTGTAACACCTCTCCCCCATGCAGGCTTTTAATGTGTACTTTCCTTGGAGGTGTTTGCATGTTTTCCCATGAGGGCAGAAAGCTGTCTCAAGGGCGGACCCCATGTGCCACTGTGAGTGGGCACAGGAGACTCAGGGCAACAAAGTGGCTACTGTGTGAACATTGCACAAAGCAACAGGTTACATTAATTTTGACTTGGACATCAAGTCTAGCTTAATGTAACAATTTGTTTGATTCCTTACATTATCAACTTTAGTAGTCACAGTCAGAAGTTTGCTAGACTGACCTGTAACTCTGCACTCACCAATGGGGCTAGTAGCTTATCCTCAGTAAAAATAACAATTGCAGTTTTTTAAAGTTGGAACATGCAAAAGTACATGGTCCACTTTACAACACCCTGCCATAGAGCTTGTTAGGCCCTGCTTAGGGATGACCTACATATATTAAAAAGAGAGAACTGGGCTTTGCTATTGCTTTAAATAACAAAGTTGAGTTAACATTGCCCTTCCAGTCAGCAGTGGCACACTGGAAACCATGTTTTTCCTTTGTCATACCCAGGGTGTCACAATCAGTGCCACAGTCCATGGGGTGACCCTCTAATTTTTAAGCCCTAAGTAGCAAACACTAGAGACTTACAAGTAAGTTTGTTTGTGCCAATTGGGTATAAGCTAATCAACCATACACATTTCAAGGTGAAGCCAATGGAACTGAGGTCTGATTAGCAGAGTCAAAAAACCAGCAGCATCAGTTCAAAACTTTGGAGATGACCATAAAAAAGAGGCATTTCCTTACAATGTCCCACCAGTGAGAGGACCCTCAGGCCCTCTCAAAAGTTTGCCCCGTTTACCAGTATTATCGGCCAGTGCGTTACCTGTGTGAAACATCCCACTGCATCCTGTTAACTACCAGGCCTGCATAGTATGTTTCAAAGTCAGGAAGGCCAAATCGTTGCTATTCAGAAGGCAGTTTCAGAAGCTCTAACGTAACCCTGCTGTACTTCCCTGCCCATACCAACCTGATCAACAACTGATCCAGGTACTTGAAGGTCATTGCTGGGAAGGGGCACATTGAGCCATGTACAGCATTCATGCACTTGAGCGGCATGGCCATTTTTAGTGATGTGACCCTCCCCATTACAGAGAGTGGGAGCGGGACTGAATGTCGGATCCAAAATTCAGCAGAGTTCCTCATCCCTCCATAACCCTTCCCTGATGTATGGAAACTCATCTGTGGACTATTTCATCAAACACCCCAGTGGAAACTTGGTGGATTGATTTTTATTTTTATTTGTTCATAATCCTGTTATCTCATCAGATTTGTCTAGATTATCTAGTGTGACTGACGCAGAAGTACAGGAAATCATAAGTCGATTAATGCGCCATTGGCATACTTTAATGACACAGGTTGTGGTCTCTCACACTCTTACACCCCAACTTTCTAGATTATGCCTCATCTTGCTTGCTACCCTCTCCATTGTCAGTGGCAACAAAAGGGGAAGATGGTGGTGACACTGCTGGGTACTTCTCTCTACAATCCAGTCATCAGAGATCATCTCAGGTCTGAACCCTTGGAGTGAGTGTTGCAAAGAGAAACCAAATCCAGGCTACAGAATGTGGAGCAATGTTCAAGTTTGCAACAGCTCCATCGGGCAGTGCCAGTTGACAGTATCAAATGCTTCTTGATATCTGCTGTATTTATGGTGCATTCATAATTTTCAGCATTTACTATCCAAGCTCATCAATGAAAGGGTTTTGTACAGTGTACGGTCTACTGTAGTGCTTCCCAACATGTGGGTCGGGTCGCCAGCCGATTCTTGATGGGTCGTGAAAGTGCAAACAATAAATAAAGATGCCTTTGAACTCTGTATTTAGCACGTCATCTTTGCTGTGCATCAAATACAGAGGTCAAGTGTCAGGCTATGTCTCTTGACAAGTTGCTGCTTATTTTTTAACATGGAGACTGGTGTTTGCAAACTCCTCTTACATGCCAGTCAGAGAACAAAAAGTGAAGTGAATTATGGGACAATCTTTTCTGGAGTACAGAGAGTGTGTAGGTAATAGTACTTGGATGTCATTTTATTTGTAACATACAACAAAATGTAAGGTCCCGTAAATGAATGCTACACATTCTGCAGTTAGGAAAGCAAAATGGAGCACATTTTTTGTCATTCTGAAGTGTGAACAAAGCAAGGATTTTAATAGGATAGATAGTGACTGAACCCCGATTTCCACACATTATCATTTGTGTTTTGGATACTTTTATCAGTAAAACTGTATGTCTGTGCAAATAAGAAACCTTTACAATGGAAAACATGCTGTCTGTAAATGAGTGCGCTACCACACAAGGCTTTAGTTACATTCAAAAATCTCCCCGCCTCACGGCCATTAAAGCTAGGTAGGTCACGATCCATTGGATCTCTGTTCCAGGGGTAATACTGATGATTGCCTTCCTCTTCATGGCTGGCAGTGTCCCAACCTCCTCAACAGTTATAGATGTCATGATTGTCCTGATAAGTATTATGGCCTGGCTATGAGAGAACTGTGTGGCTTGAATGTACAGAGATGACATAAGACAGTGATAAAAAGTCTAACTAAATTGTACTATGGAGCAAGCAACAAGTTGCATGCTGAAGGGAAAGTATCCGTATCTCCTACCTGTTTTTAGGTCAAGCATTCGAGACCTCTTGTATTTACTTTAGTATATACTTATATGTGTATGTACTTTGTGGGCTCTGGAGATCAGCCCTAGGACTTATCTGCTTCCACTTAGGGACTTTTTTTCTGTTCAACTGGCTCTATTTAACTTTCTTGATAGAAAACAACCAGCAGAGGTCAGTAAAATACCAGAATCACTTTAGCATTCTCTAGATTCCAGTCCAAGGAAATTGTCTTCCACAAGCACCCGTAGGCAATATTATTTTTTTCAAATCTTTTATTTTCAGTGATATGACCACTGAAGGCCCTGATTTTATATTAAAAACAGAGCTTTGGACTATTTCCTGCTAAAAGGCAATATTTCTCTCCATGTGTTCCCATACCAGGCATGTCACGTAGTTTGATGCTTGCTTTCCCTCCATGTAAAGAACAGTAGATGTTTCAGTACCCAGGCTAATGTACTGCAGAGCTAAATACATATAGGGTCCTAAAGGCGAGACCGATTGCATTGCAACTGCTTATTGTTATGATAACCAGGGTGCTTGCAAGTTCCTGCTATAGTGCAGGATCAACTTTGTATGGGATTTACCAGTAGGAAAATCAGATATGCTGAGGTGACCCTATTGTCAATAACAGACTGAATGTATAAATTATTTGTAATACATCATTACCAATCAGGCTCTTTACAGCTCATGTTATTGATCACATCTGAATTGAACAAAAAACTTTTTTTCAATATCTTCTTTGAAACTGTTTGTAATACAGACGTCATGGGCTGTATTTTAATTTCTGTTACAGCTTGATAATTTTGATACTGCTGTTGAAATATTCCTGAGCAAAGTTGTAGTTTAATAATGAATTATGAATTATTGTATGGATTTTAATCTTATGATGTCAGTCATTTTTTTTCATGAGGACCAGAATCTAAAAAGTATTTTTTAAAGAAAAGTTTAGACTTTCCCTACTCCAACGTGGTTGCTTAGTATCTTTTCAAACATTGAGTTAGTAGTCTAGCTGGTGCACACATCTGACTCCGGTCAGACACATGCATGCTCTTCTGACAGGTAAACAGTCAGGAGGACTTTTCCAGCTCCCTTTAGAGCCGATTTTATGGTCACTAAGTGGGCTAGTGTTTCATCTACACTTTTACCATCTAGTTTGGCAATTGCTGACATCTCATGTCATTGTTGCTTAATACTCAGAACAAAGACCTGTGACTGTTATTTTTACGGAAACTCCCCTATTTTGGTGCACCATCGCTGACTGTACTGGTTGACTACTATTCTTCATGAGAAGTATGAGTTGATGTCAAGTGAGTAAACCCAATTCCCAATATTTTTGCTCACCTTTTATCGGCCATGAATTTAATTGAATTTGTGTTTTTGATTTAGACATTTCCTGATCGTCGATTGAGATCTTGTTGTACATGTTTGCTACACAGAAATTTACTGATCATCCCCACGCCACTCCCACGCAACCATCTTCTCAGCATTTATGTATGAGCCTTACAGTGTTCTAGACACTAAATGGGACTAGGTAAATAATTTGTTAAAATTATGACTACTGGAAATCCTTTATATTACGGGAAAGAGAAATAGTTGCTCTATTCAGTAATAGTTGCTTGCTTGTGGCACGCTTCAGCAGCATGTAGCCTCAGTTGTCTACAGCACCTGGGGCTTTAGGATGAGTGTTGGAGAGGAAAGATAGTGCTTGTAATTTGATGCGCACTTGCAGGTCATACATCACAAGGTACGTTGTCTCCTGTCACTTGGCAACAGAGAGGTTTCCCATACCATCTTGCTGTCTAGACTTTTGGGTCTACCTGTCGACTGGTTAATGTTTTTTTTTTAGCATACAGTGAGCTTTTGGCAGAAAGACTGTTGGGTGGTGACACTTTACATTTTAACTCCCACTTGGAGAGAGGTATCGGCAGGACAGAGAATCGAGTGCAGAGAGAGTTGTGCAGCACGTAGCACGGAGAGAGCCGTTATGAGAGCCGCAAGAGGTCCGTGAATGACCCGCGCTGGGCCCGGACCTGCGCCGGACTTTGCATTGAGAGCCCCTGGCCCCCGGATACTGGACGTGCTACAGCTACAGCCGCAGGGACCGCAGCAAGCCCCCGGTGAGAAGCAGCACGGAGTGACAGCTGACCGCCGGTAATCGCGGTATTGAAGGCGGCAGGGGGAGTCTGGAGCTGCGAGTGCTCTCTCGACGGGCGGGTAGCAGGTAGCGAGGGGGGGTGGCCAGGTGACTGCACCAGCCCCTACATCAGACTACACCAGCCTCCACTCCAGCCCCCCCAGTCTATCCCACGCACAGCACTGCACTTGCACCTGAACTCTCGCCCCATACACCAGCTCACGCCAGCTTCAGAGTATGTGAAGTATTTGAAGGCTGCCCAGAATCTGAGAGCCGGTGCGACCCCCACGAGCTGAAAATTGTGCAGAGTACCAGCTGGGTGTGTCGTGCGGACAGGAGCCGCAATCGTCAGGGCAATTGTGTCTGGAGGGTTTCAAGCAAATTACGGGTGTCGCCGCGGGTTTTGACTCCTGATCAGTATCTGGTCCCCGGATAGTCTTCCCGCTACAGGAGCAGCGGCAACCAGACAAGCTGCCGATTTAATACACAAGTAGATAAGTGGATAAATAAAAACACCAAACAACAGGAGCAAAAAAAAAACCTCAAAAGCAGCGGTCGCCGGGGGGGGGGGGGTCTTGCCCACCTTTTGACCCAGCATGTAAGGGAGGCAGTGGTGCAGTCCAGCGCCCGCTTCCTCACAACAACCAAGTTTCGCAGCAAGTAGTAATACAGGCTCCAGACACTGAAAGGCCCGCCCACGGACACTGCAAGGGGCAGGACTCGATTTCATACATTTGAGTCACAAGGAAAACCCCGCAATTACACACCCGGCCAGATCCCCGAGCTGGACAAAAAAGAACGTAAAGCGCGTTTTTGGGAAATGAGATCAGGGAAAATGCGCCTACCTGTGGAAAATAAAAAACACCAAAAAAATCAAGGAAGCAAATTGTGGATGCAACACCGCCATTGGAAATAGGGACCCGGCTAAACTCCAGGGAATGGTTGGTTTCAGCACCAACCCCAGAACAAACATCCTCTTCCAGTCGGAAAACCGGGATCTTAAAATTCTTTCATTTAAAGGATCCAATGGCAACGATTTACGCACCAACAGCTGAGGCATGCAAACTGCCAAGTCCTATTGCGCCTCAGAACGCCATTTGCCCACGGGCCAAAAGTCCGCAGAACTCAATAAACGACCCTTCAGGGTCTTCGTCTCCTTCAGCGTGTGTGGCTCCCCCACCTAAGGGAAAACTGGAATTAGTAACCGCCCAAGTGCATCACTCCACCACTTCTATAGTGTCTAACGGAAACATGGGAAGCGGAGTTAATAAGGCCCCCATTGACAATCCCTCTCCAAAGGAAAACCGTTTGATTCAGAGCAAATGTACTACAATCACGGAGTTGGTTGAAGCTAATGACCACACAAAGGCAATCAAGGGCTTCCAGGAGGGAATCACTGGTCATGGCAATCTTTTCAACTCATCTTGTCAAGAGGGGGATCCATGGTTAAAACCCCTTTTTTTACCAAACGATACTCAACTCGTGGAACTAACCGAGAGAATAACAAAGTACATCGACTCTCAAGGGAGAGCCCCACGATCAGAGCAGGGGTTTGAGGATCGCCATTTAAGTTCTGGCATGTTGGTGTCAACCCCCGTTGCTATGTGGCAAAAAACGACCATGGAAAATCTTCCGTAAATAATTGCACCATTATGCCAACAAACCAACTTCACTCTAACCAGGCTGCACCGATCTCAATTTCATCAGGGTGCACTTCGGATTCAGAACTTAAGGATCCAAGCAAGCTCCAAAAAGACCAGTCATCCACCACATGGTTTCAAGCCTTGTTGAGCACTCTAGATCAAGCCATAAGGGTGCTAAACTATCAGTCAAACAAAATGGAGGTCCAGATTCACCTCATTACATTAGTGGCAGGTCACATTTCGGGTATCAACGCAAAACTGGATTCCCTATCCTCGCTCCTAACAAATGGGGGAAAATCAGAGGCCACCACCAGCCCATGCAATCAACAGTGTAGTTGTGGATGTGGAAGTATACTTGATAAACTAGCAAGCCTTCCGGCCATCCTGATGGACATCTTAGGAGAGGTAAAACAACCCCGCAGCCACAGTCAGGAGAAAGAAAATAATCTCAACCAGGATAAGTTACTAACGGTCAAGAGTAACTACGCAAACGGCGCAAAAAAAGAAAATCAACTACGGATCAAGACCAATCCTTAAAGGAAATGGGTTCAGGGAATCAAGCCTTAGTCATTGAAGACACCCTGTCTTCCCAAAAATCTTTTACTGAGGACAAACCCACAAAGAGGCAAAGGAAAAAAGCAAGAAAGGCTAGGCTTAAGTTCACAAGGCAACCAAACACAGACCTGGGCAACATCTTTCCCATATTCAAAAGTAACATTCACGAGGATAACAAATCAAAATCTCCAATCGGTTTACCGGAGGGAGAGAAGATTTATACCTATTCATCAGACAAATCTATTACATTAAATTCACCTAGGGAAGGGGGCCCCAGTCAAGAAATCAAAGATCTCCCTATCCAGTCAATAGGAAACACGAGTCTAGCTCTGACTACTGGTCTCAACTCCCACAGAGGATCAAGTTGGAACCTGCAACATGAAGGGCAGGAGCAGGGTAAAGTAAAATCAAAATCCATACAAACGGAGGGTCTTGGTGGCTGCAAGCTTGATCTTGCACTAGCTCCGACAAAGAAAAGTAAGGACATGAAAAGTACACCTAAAATGGGTCCCCATCAGGACACGATAGTCAGTAACGCGCAGGCTACAGGCACAACAGTTGAAAGAAATCAATATGAAGTCCCCGGGGAAATAGCAGGCCCAGGATTTAAAACTGCATTAACCCCCTTGCAAGTCACAGTTTTTGAAAAGGAACGCTAATGCTCGCTATCCCAAAGGACGGCGTGCACTGATCCAATAAAGTCATCAAATGCAGTACCAACACATAAAACAACAAATTCAGCAGGGGTAGCACCGGTAGTGCATGGACAACAAACGATCAACAAGAGGCTCAATAATATTCAACCTTATAACCAGTTGTCTTTCAATGCAGATCAAAGAGCAAAGGAGCTCGCCCAATGGTCAGAACCGTTTTAGTTCAAATTAACTTTCATCCCGGAATACCCAACCAAGGGGCCACAGCACACTCTCAATCGAGGTAACCTGTTAAAATTATTTAACGAAACAACAGCTCTAAAAGAGATAAAGTCACAGGACATTTACGCCGTTGAATTTCAACCTAATAAAAACAATTCGGACATAGAGGAAACCGTTACAACCTGGGCCTCAAGAGACTTGGTTGAAAAGATATACTCGGTAAGATCTCAGTTTGACCCATGGGGCATTTCCATCATAAAACACACGCGCCCAAGGTATCCATATCCCTTGCAAAACAGCATGTGCACCCAAAAAAAGGGAAACGAAAATATAGGATGTCCAACCACCTGTTTGCGAGGTGCCCGGGCCTCCTCGCCAGTACCTTCAACGGTAAGGATTAGGACCCCCTCGTCAGACACCCCGCAAGTATCTGGCCATTACGTCACGGATAAAACGGACTGGTCTTGGATCCCCATGGTCCTTAGTAATAAATCTACCTAACCCTGACCCAAATCTGGCAATACATAACAAGAAGCTCCCTCAGAACGTAATAAAGCCAAGAAGTGTTTCAGTTTGTTCATGGAACGTGCACGGCTTCCAAGAAATGGCGCATGATCATGCAACGCTGGCCTTTTTTCTACAACAAGACATAATCTTAATCCAGGAGTCATGGAAGTTAATACCCACTTCTATCTCAGGATTTAAAGAACTCCATATATTTGCGGAACGCCTCTCAACCTTTGGGCATCCTCGTGGTGGCTTATCGACCTATATAGCCCAAAGATATAATTGGTTATCAGAAGAGCTGGACGTGGGTTTAAACTGGGTTCAAGTGACTAGAATTTCGGAATCTTCGCCAACCGGGACTCAATTGTGGCAATTTATAATATTCAATGTCTATATCCACCCAGACAGAAAGACACAAAAAGAGAAACACGCAAGCTTACTAGCATTAATCAAAGTAATGCAAAGATCCTATTCGCATTGTCCATTGTTTATCTCCAGGGACTTCAACAGTGTTCTTATCGGGAAAAATAAGGACACGGCAAAGACGTCAGCAACCAGCTGTGGAAAAAAACTAGTAGCCAGTCTAAAAGAAGCAGGTCTGTCAATCCTGAACGGCAACAAAAAGGGGGACAGGCCGGCAGGCGTCACTTATTTGAGTGGTAGGGTTAACTCCATAATAGACTACACTATTGTAAGCAACAAACTACTTCCCGTTACTGACTTATTCAAAATAATACCACGAGTTGAAAGTGATCACCTCCCCCAAATAACAAGTTTGAATATCGCACCCATCATTGCGCCAAGAATGACCTCCCTACTACACCACGCTTCTAAGTTCAATCTAAAAAAACTAAAATGGGGTGGTGAAGGGTTGGGCAGAATTGAGGCCTTCGTGAAAGCCCAGCTGGTTAATCTAGGGATCCAAAAAGAGGAAGAGCGAGTTTCCAACTGGGAGAAAATGATACTGGATCTACTGCCAAAGTTCCCAGCAAGGATGGGGAAGCAGAGTAATGCCAATTGTAAGAAGGAGCCCTGGTTTAATATAGACCTAAGAGCTAAAAAAAAAAAGTCGCAAAGGAGGTACGAGCACTGGCCAGCCCAAAAAAAATATCGGGGCCAGTGACAAACAAATCTAACCTAAGGGAAGACAGGAGCATCTATAGAAAGGCCGTGAAGGTCCCAAAGTCCTCGAACAAAAGAAATAATTTAGAACAAACTCCTAATTGCGGGTAAACACCCTAATAGTCGCGACTTCTGGGGAATTATAAACGATCTAAATCAAAGAGCAAAACTCCAACAGGAAGCAGGGGTCGGAGCAGATACTTGAACCCGTCATGTGCAAGCTTTATACAGAGAAATAGAGCAAGGCCCCGAGAAAGGTTTATAGGCTACACTTGAAAGTGAGGATAAATAAAATGGAACTAAGAATAAAGAAAAACCCGAGTTCGAAGAAGACTCAAAGGGGGAAACTGAATTGGCTCATTTAATCAACAAAAAAGAATTAAGGTCGATCATATCAAGATTGAAGTCAGAACGAGCTGCAGGCCCGAATGGGCTGCCAAATGCTATCTTTAAGCACGATCCGGACATGTGGTTAGAGACTCTAACTCTCTTATTTAACCACATATATAAACAAGGAGACGTTCCCACATCTTGGAAAGGCAATATTATCCACCCGATATTCAAGCATGGAGATCATTGTAATCCAACAAATTATAGACTGATATCCTTAATTGATGCGGAGGCTAAGCTCTACGCCTCCTGCCTCCTACTTGAGCTGCAAGTCTGGATAGGAGTAACCAAGATAATTCCCAAATATCAAACTGGCTTCAGGCAAGGAATGGGAACAATAACAAACTTAACTTTTCTGTCACTTCTAATGGACATCGCGGTAGCCAAGGGAGCCCCGCTGTATGCCTGCTTCATCGATATCAAGTCTGCTTTTGACCGGGTGAACAGAGAGCGCTTGTGGGGTAAATTAAAAAGTTGGGGCCTGCCAAACCAACTTTTACAAGCTATAAAAACACTATACCGGAACACCTGGGCAAGAGTGAAACTGGGTAACGGAGGCAGTACAACCATGAGCATTCCTACGCATCAAGGTTTAAAACAAGGTTGTGTATTAGCCCCTACTCTGTTTAACCTTTTTCTTTCTGACCTCTCAAGTGTGATGGAATCGGCAGAAAATCATCCTCCATTTTTGGCCAACAACCCAATATATTTCTTGCAATATGCAGATGATATAGTACTGTTGAGTAAAACACCTATCGGCCTACAGAGAGCCATTACCAAAAAACTGACATCTTACTTGGATCGGGAAGGGCTGGAATTAAACAAAGATAAAACAAAAGTGGTCTGCCTAGTAGATCCGCAAAAACTAAAGTACATATGGACGGCAAAAGGGGAAATAGTGGAAGAACAAAGGTCATACAAATACCTGGGAATAATAATATCAAAAGGTGGAAATCATAAGGAGCACAAAGCAGCAATTCAAGCAAAAACCCAATCTCTGATTTTTGCGTATCGATCTTTAAAAGGAAAAATTGACTGCCCAAACCACAAGCACCTATTAAAGTCATGGCAGCCCAAATTATGCCCACCTTATCATATGGTCTAGTTACCTGGTGTGGTAAGGAGGCCGATTTTCTAAATGACCTACAGATTAAAATCTACAAAGCGGTCTTTAATCTCCCAAAATCCGCCTCAGTTTCCCAAGTCAGGCTTGAATTTGGACTGCAAAACCAGTATTTCCGGAGTATGAGCGGCTTCGTGAAAATCTGCAACAAACTTCGATCCGCAGAACCAGATACAATGGACTGGCTGAGTTGGGAAGAAATCAAACAACGGGCGGAGAACGATTCCGGGAACACATGGGGGAAGTACCTGAAATACTGCGTGGAAAAGCTGAACCTGGAACTAGCCTGGAAAGCGGGGACAGATAAATCAACCCTAAGCAGACTAACTAACGGGGCAGCGAAAAGGAAATCCTTTTTGGAGGACAAACATTCTATTGCAAATCGTCGACAATGGCTGGACCATCATTAACTCTTTTATAACACTGAAACCTCTTGCATATCTTACATCCCATTTTAACGGTCACTTAAAAAAAGCTTTTATAGACTATAGGATGGGCATGCATGTCTCGAAGGATTTACTACCCTCTTGGAAACACGCTCACCAGTCGGAGCAATGTCGACTCTGTGGGTATAAAAGTGAAACTCTAGCCCATCTTTTCTGTGTATACCCGGCACTGATAGGACAGAGACGACGATATTTGAAATCCATTTTTAATTAGATGAACATTCGCTCCTGCAGACATGCTGTTACAAGCTGGTTGGGAGGTTGCTCCACAATGTGTCAAATTTCTGGCTGAGGCTAGGAAATGCTTAAGAGAATCAGAGCAGGGGAAACATCATGACGAAGGACAATCAGGGATACCTTAATTCCAGGGTCTCAAACCAGGATAAGAAAAAAAGACCCTGAGACAGACTGAGTAATGCCCGAGGAAGTTCCTGTTATTGCTCTTTGATCTGCATCATTTTTTTAATGGCATTTGATCTTGAGAAGTATTAACTTAAGACATTTTATTAACTTGCATTGTTATTTTATTATGCAAATTTGTAATAATTTTAATTAATTATGCAATAAATTCTTTGTTGTTGTTGTTGTTTACATTTTATTATGAGAAAGCACAGCCCGGTAATATATGCTACAAAATATTTGTAAGCATCCATGTCAGAGTCAATGATGTTTCGATCCTGATAGAGATATGGGATCATCATCAGGACTCCTAATGGTGGAACCCAAATTAGAGCTTAAATTTTTTTTTTTTTTAAGTAAGAAAAGAGGGACTAATATGTAGGGTTAAAGAATCCCATACATAACTTGCATATGTTTGAAGCCAGAGGAACTATATGGAAAAAAGAAAAAACAAGAAAACTGGAAAATATGAAAAGAGTGTCCAAAGTGGCTGAAAATTGGCCCAGAAGGAAAAAGCAACAGATAAAGTAAATAATGGGGACAAGACTCATTAGATACTAGGGTGTTGGTTGACCCCGGGTCAAATAAATGGTGTCACAAATAATTGTTGATCTCTAAAAGGTTAGAAAATGCTCAGTGCGGTGAGATGGAGAGAGTGAAACAAGGAACCTTACCTACTCTTACTTATTATATCCATCCCTAGGTAAAAACAAATGATTAAAGATTTGTACTCTACCTTTCACAAGATTTTAATGGCAATTTACTGATTGGCCTTGCCTGCTTCTCTGCCGTCTTACGCTCGCCAGTGTCTCTGAGAACTGGATAAAACTGTGTCCTCCAGAATCTGTTCTTTAAATTTGCTTTGTATTTAGGAATATACTCTGCAGCAGCAGCTCATGAGTGTATCACCAAAGGTTTGTGTTGTTATCCTGCTAAAAGGTTGGACTAAGTCATGCATCTACACTCTCCCAAGAGGCTGAGATATAGGACTGCTATGTGGAAGAAGAGATACAGTGACCCAGAAGACAGACCCATGTCCCAGCTAACTGAGAAATGCATATTGGATGATTCAAGGAAGAGACATTGCCCTAGAGTCCCTATACTTTGCAAATCTGTCGGCCAGGACCGAATCTTTGGAAAGATCATCTGTGATAAATTCATGGCTGAATTATGACTAAAGGGGCTTATTTACAATATGCCTGCACTGTCGAAGCGCCACTTTTCTTGACGCTCCGGTAGCGCAAGCCTCTCAATCGTATTTGAGGCCAACCAAAGCCACCTTGTGTGGCTTTGTATGGCCTCATAGATATGGAGTAAAACTACCTCACTCTGCATTAAAGAGGCATTCCATGGGTGTTGTGGTGGGTGTTTCCACGCAATACCCATGGAATTTGACGCTGTCCCAGATTTACATAATAACATAAACCTGGGGCAGTGCCAAAACCTTACACCTCCCCAGAGCAGGAGTAACGAGGATTTTTTTTTCATTTCTCCTAATTTTTTCCTCTTTCCATGTGTGCTGCATTTATTCTTACCATGCAGACACACTTGCACCATGGTACAAGGGCGCCTCCTTTGGAGCAAAGCAGGAAAAATTGCACCAGTGCAGGGGAAAAGGACAGGAATGCACCGTATTTCATAAATACAATGCATTCCTACCCTTTCCTTTTGATGCAGGGCAGCGCAGCAAAGTGACTTACTGCGCTGCCCTGCGTCAAAAACTTGCAAATGAGGCCCATAGTCTTTATCTAGGAACCCCCACCCCCTATAAATTCTTATCTAGACTGCATTTCACGCAAGATTCAGGGGTTTGACTTGCCATGGGCTTGAGGAGAAGTGAACTTGTCTCTTCTGCTTATGTCAGATTATGCTGTTTTAAGGTTACATTTATTAGATAACATTGGAGTTCCTGTTTAAGTGTATAAAGCCAGTCACTAATTTGCCACTTGAAACTAATGACATTGCCAGGGGCATAGGAGAAGATGAAACGAGAAAGTTACAGAATTTACCAATCTAACTTCCAATATCCTAAGATACACAAAGAAATGATGCTCTTACCATCAGCGCCGCTAATTCTGTGCAGTTCTTACATAGTGAAGCACTATTTACCTCATCTCATCGAGCTGCAGTTGCAATTGGCTGGAGGAGGGTGGTTCACTGAAGTACAACTGCCCTCTCAGTTCTAGGGGATATCTCGTGCTAAGCCTTCATGAGACCCGGGTAACTCTCAAGATATGATTTACTAATGTTTGTAATGCCTTTTTAGCAGAACCAGCCCTCCTCTGGTGTAGTAGTCAGTGCCAACGCTTCACAGCTGTTCACATCCTTAGGATTATGTATGGCCAGTTTGATATGAGCAAGAATCCAGAGGACTCTGATTGCTGTACAAGATTTGAAACATGCATGTGCCTAGGCTATGCCCCTGTGTACCCAGGACTGCTAAACACGACCCTAGCTTGCAGCTTACCTATGTAGATGGTGCCTTTGTTGTCTACCTGCGCCCTCTCACCCACGAAGATCTCGTGTGCCATGCTGTGGGTGTCTTTTAATAGGGGGGCCGGCCAGTTAGCTTCTAGGAAAAACGTTACGTCGCTGTCAAAATTGGCGGCAATATCTTTCCAGCAGAATATGCAAGGCTCAGTGGCTGATTTAAGAAGGACAATGCACAAGACTCTGAAGATGGACATTTTCGGCCCTGCAGTTTACATGGCCTCGCCCTGTTCATCTGACGCTGTCGTACATTTCTTCACGCTCCCTGTCTCTTGCACGTTCTAACTAGATGTAACATGCAAGTGATATTATGACCTCATAGAATGCTGAGGGAGGAGTAGAGCGTAACAGCATTATAGGTGGGAATGAGGAATGCTAAGAAACAAGGTGTTAGATGGAATCTTGAATGAATCCCAGACACTGGCCATCGCTCGGCTCCACATTCCAGTCTATCATTTTTTGTCCACCATACCAGTCCACACAGAGGCCAGCCGTATGCAAATCAGTACTAACCCTGATCCTCACGGAACATCACATTCCAAAATGCCAGGCTTCTACAGACAGGAAGACGAGCAATATCAGACTGGTTTCAGCAAATTGGGGCCTCGCCGTTAGGGCGCAGATTGAGTCCTATTGCACAGTGAGCACAGAACCCACGTCTAGGCATACCCGTTGTACTTAGGGCACCAACTGCAACAAACACAGAGGTGACAGAAGGAGGGATAAGAGCCTGAGAGAACTGGGTACTTTTCTTTCCTTTGAACCTTTGCCAGTTATAAATGAGTGCCCTAAACACACAGATTTAAAGATTCGTACAAGCAATGAACTTTGTTAGTTTTTCTGTATGAGGAAAATGCAGGCTTGCTTCATTTCCATACCCGGAAATATTACATGTGTGAGTAGTCCTACAAAGCAGTGTCTGTCGCAGGATCTCAGGAGGACTCCTCAAAACCCTTGTGAATTCCAGGAAAGTAAAATAAAATGAGCGAATTGTATGAATCTGGGAGTGTTTTTATCCGCATTGCCAGTCAGGATTTTTGTGACTTAGGCCCCTAAATATTCAGAGGGCCAAATTCACAAAGGTAAACTTACACTTTAGAGTTATTTTAAGATTTCTTTAGTATTCACAGTGTTACTAGTAGTATCTTTATGACTTCAGAGTCTCCGCACCCATGGCGGAGACACCCCACATAAAAAAAGGCCAGTCCTATCTTTTTATATGCGGAGTTCTCACCACAAGTGCGGATACTATTAAAATGTGTGTGTGAATACCAAAACATCTTCTGACGTGTTAGTTCACCGTTGTGAATCAGGCCCTCAGTGTCTTGTTTTTTCACACTTATTCTACGTTTTCAAACATACTGTATATCTATTTGTCAGAATTGTCACAGTTGATGCATCTGCAGTGAAATATTATTTACTGGAATATTGTGAGCTTCTCTAAAGACAATGGAATGTCTCAGGGTCAGTAAGGGGTGGTACTGCCATTCTCTCTCCAAGGTCCAATGTTTGTGTTTCAGATCTCCCGGTTTAATTTGGAATATTCTGCCAGTGGTATTGTTGTATTGAAGACAGACACTTCAATATATTTTAATGTAGGTTTATTCCTTGAACAAGCAGGTACACTGTTGATAGGTGGTCATTCAGCTTCAACTGAATCAAAGTGGAATATCTAGAGGAAGGTGGAATACTGTACACTACATTCTATGGAATGTGGAATGTGTATGGTTAAAGGTACATTACGAATTATACAACATAACACATCCCCCTTTGGAACGCAACATTTTTAAATAATACAATAATCAATTGAACGCAAAATTTAAAATAATATAATAATCATTAATTGATTATAACATGTATCATCCTTTTCCTTTGAACTAAATTAACATACAATTTTGGAAATATAACAATATATTTTGCACTATAATGGAAAATTTTCTGATATATAATCAGCTAACCAAACAGGAGGCTGTTTTTTACGTCTAGAATTCCTGTTAGTGTTGGAAGTTTCTTGACTGTCATGACCTGAATCAAGGACTTTAGGAACATTTAAACTTGTCACTGGAACTTGATCAGTTAAATCTGAAACACTAGGAATTGTTAAATTGGAGTTAAGAGCAACTTCACTGGAGACATTAACATCAGATGACTCAGTAGAAATTGATGATGTCAAATCCTCCAAGTCAAATAAATTAGAGGATTTGCCATAAGAGTGTGAGGAAACAGAATTTGGTAACTTGTTTTTGTTTAAAGATTCTATAGGATTATAACATTTAGCTATTCTTTTAAGATTCCAGACCCGTCCATCAGTAAGACAAACAGAATTATTCATGACTTCCACTACTTGCATAGGTTCAAAAAAACAACTTTCCTCCTTTGGAGTTTTATTAGGTTTTTTAACTCTTACCCACTGACCTACCACAATGTCAACATCTTTAACATTGTGCTTTGAATCATACCAAGTTTTACTCTTTAGGTGTGAAGCCAGGTTCTTTTCTTTTATAAAATCTTCAGACCAATTAACAACATTAGTTTTGAACAACCATCCAGGAGTGAATTTTGTTCGTGGATTTCTGCCACGCATAAGAACAAAAGGAGGAAACCCTGTGGCATCACAGATAGATGTTCTGTAAGACCAAACCATTTTTAATACTTGGGTTTCCCAATCTTTGTTACCAGCGGACATCTGAATGGTGTTTTTGATGACTCGGTTGAAAAGCTCAACCATGCCGTTGCAGTTTGGGTTGTATAAAGCAGTGGTTTTGTGTTTGATACCTAATCTATCGAAGTACTCTTTAGCTTTATTGGACATAAACTGAACGCCATTGTCACTCAATAAAACAGAGGGAATACCTTCCAAAGTGAAGGAATTATCTAAGAACTGTAATACTGTATCTGTATCTGCTTTATCAACTATCCTTACAAAAGGCCATCTTGAGAAAAGATCCATCAATACTAGAATATACTTTTGATCGTTTCCAATGGGACCCATTATATCAATAGCTGTGTGTTCCCATGTTGAATTAGGTTCTACCATAGTGCCCATAGGAGGTTTGCATAAAACCAAGGATTTATCAGCAGCCTGACATGATTTACAATTTCTCACAAATTTATCTATATCTGCATCCATTCTAGGCCACCAAAATGAAGTTTTCACAGTGCGTTTGGAACGTACAATGCCAAAATGACCTTCATGGCATAAAGCCATGATAGATGAACGCAACGTTTTGGGAGGAATGACCCTTTCACCAAACCAAATATTACTTTCCCTGATACTTAGATCAAATCTGACTTCCCAAAAGGATTTCAAAGGATGTTTGTTATCCACTTTTTTTGGCCAGGAACCAGCTAGGTATGATCTGACTGATGTTAATTCATCATCTTTAAGGTATTCTTCATCCCACTTATCTTTCACTATACCAGTACCTTCCAGGTCTTGTACATATGCAACTTGAAAAGAATTCCACAACTCATCTTCACATTCTACTAGTTGTTTGGGAATTCTAGACAAAAAATCAGCTATGCAATTCTCTTTCCCAGGTACAAATTCCATCTTATAACAGAAATCTTGTAACTTGATTGCTAGTCTGGCTACTCTTGCAGAAGTATTAATGGTTCCTTCTGTGGTTAAGACTCTGAGTAACGGTTTGTGATCACATCGTAAAATAAATTTTGTTCCCCACACAAAAGCTCTAAAATGGTTCACAGCCCATACACATGCTAAGGTTTCTTTTTCGATGGTTGAATACTTTTCCTCAGTAGGTGATAAAGACCTAGATGCATAAGCTACTATTTGTTCTTTTCCATTTACACCAACCTGAGACAAGACAGAACCCAAACCCTTGATGCTGGCATCAGTAGTAATAATGGTTTGTGCTTCAGGATTAAAACTTTTCAAAGAAGCAATGTTTGTTATGCAGCTCTTTATGTCTTCAAAATCTTGTTCACATTCTACAGACTATACAAATGTTGTCTTATTTTTCAAAAGTTGTCTAATATTATACGTTCTGGTTGCAAAATTGGGAATGTATTTAGAACAAAATTCAGCTAAACCTATGAAGGATCTAACATCATCTTTCCCTTTAGGAGATGGAGCGCATTTGATAGCATCTATGAGATTAGGCTTAGGTTTAATTCCTTCACAGTCTATAACATGACCTAAATAGGTAACATGATCACTGGCAAATACACATTTTGAAAACTCAATTGTCAGACCTTTTTCTTCCAAAATGCTCAAAACGTCTTCTAGAGTTTTATCATGTTCCTCCTTGTGTTTTCCAAAAATAAGAATATCATCTTGGAAAATTTTTGTGTTCTTTACAGTGGAGAATAACCTGTGCATTAAGCGCTGAAAAACAGCAGCTGCTGATGCTAAGCCGAAAGGCATTCTCTTAAACTGAAAACAACCTTGTGGAGTTATAAAAGCGGTGTATTGCTTGCTATCTTTAAATAAAGGAATCTGGTGGTATGCGGCAGATAAATCAATTGTGGTGAACCACTTAGCCCCATCGAGCAAAGCTAACATCTTATTTATTTTTGGTAAGGGAAACTGATCCACTACTATATTATCATTTAAATGGCGCAAATCTACACAGAGTCTCAGTTTTCCGTTTGCACGTTTTACTACCACCAAAGGAGAAATCCAAGCAGATGCCTCAATAGGTTCAATGATGTCAGAGGAGACTAATCTGTCGAGTTCTGACGCCACATCTTGTCTTAAGGCAATGGGGACACTTCTGACCTTATGAATTTTTGGAACAGCTTTATCCTTTAATATTATTTTATGTTCAAAATCTTTTAGTTTGCCAATTGCCTTCTGAAAGACAGAAGGGAATTTCTTTAGCAGTACATCGCCAGTTTTTGTCCCTTCATCCATTACAAGAACCTTTTCTACAGAATTTGGATCAAGAATTATGTGTAAATCACCTTGATCTTTCCATCCTAAAACTGATGGTCCTTTTTTTGAAATGTATAATTTACCATATGATTTGCGATTTTTGAATTCAAATTTTAACCAACGATAACCTATGATATCAATTTTCCCCCCATTATAACCTTCTGGGTCAATATCAGGAGATGATAAATTTGAACCAATTCGGTCAATAAAATTGCTACGCCAAACGTCCTCATTTATAATTGTGTAAGGCGAGCCAGAGTCGGCGTAAACTTTAACATTCACACCTCCTATGTGCATCCAACATTCAGGCTTATTGTCAACTAATAAACATCCATCCTGAATATTGAGAAGGAGTTTCTTTTTTAGGACTACTGCATATTCAGAGGCTTGATCATCACCACTGGAAGAGTTGTTATCAGAGTCAACATCTTCTTGAATACATTTGACTGTTTTAGTCTTTCTTCTACATGCTTTGGTATAATGGCCATACAGACCACACGCACCACATTTACTTTTTTTAGCTGGACATGATTTAGTGAAAGCTAAATGCTCAGAACTCCCACATCTGTAACATTTTGGAGTCTCGCCACCTATTTTAGGTTTTGTCCAAGTTTCATTCTTTTGTTTGAAATTGCTGAATTTTTTATAATTGGAGCTAACTTTGGCAATTATATCTTTTGTAGTGTTATCGGATTTCAAGGCACTGGCACACCTGCTGGAGGTTTCAGCTTTACGAACTAAAGCTAAAATGTCATCTAGACAGGCGTCACCATTCATCCATAAACGTTCTTGAATTGCAGGATTGTTTGCGTGCATGACCACTTGATCACGAATTAAATCATCAAGTAATACACCAAACGCACAATCATTCCCCATCTTTTTTAACTCACCCACATAGTCATCAATATTTTCATTCTTGGATTGCTTTCTCTGAAAAAATTTATACCGCGTAATGCCAATACAAACCTTGGGGGCAAAATACTTATCTAAATTTGACAGAGCAATAGTAAAAACATTACTGTCCCCAGCCCCAACTGTAGGTTTGTTCATCTGATTGTAGCACTTAAGACCTTGTGGACCTAAAGAGTGTAAAAGGATGCGTTTTTTCTGTTCTGCTGACATTTTGCCATCTGAGTCCACAGTTTCCATGTAATTTAGAAAGTAGTCCTTCCACTCCAACCATTTCAAATCTGGTGAAGAACCTTTGGACCAAAAGTCTTGCGGATTACTCAAGGAGAAAGTTTGTTGGCTCATTTTCAAGAATTAAATATAAAAATGTTGATGAATTTCCGGTGGAATTGTTCAGTGAAAGAAATAATTAATTATTATTTATTCGAGAAACAAGATAAATGTAATAGTCTTTCCTTCACTGTCCTTTCTTCACCACCTGAGAGTTTAAAATCCAGGAAATGTAATTGTTTGTAAAGACCAAAAGATAAGTCAAAGCCAAAAGTAGAATTTCTTAGTTCATATAAGAAATGCTTGTAAATACCTTAAAATGCTTCCAATAGTCACTTCCCAGTGTGACTGAAACAGCTGAATTCACTTGTGTCAGTAATACAGTTTTTTCCGACTACGAGTTGGTTAGCCCAATCCAAAATGGCCGCCGTGTATGATGCACACGTTCACGTTCACGTTGAACGTCTGACGTAGGAGCAACAATGTTGGAGATAGCCGGAGAATTTATGAGCGTGCGGATGTGAGGAGCATCAGAGGTAGCCACGCGCGGAGACTTCTGTCTGCATTATTTAAAGTGTAACGGTAAGGGCTCTGAATGATGATGCGCGTTTGCTCCAACAAGTTTTATGATTAAATAATTTTGATGTTAGTATTTCCACAAAACACTTAAAATGTGCTCACCACTGATCGACTCGAAGTATTTTTTTTTGTTTTCTTCCAAGGCGCTTCCAAAGGCTCCGTAACGTCGTCTCTGCTTGTTGTTTCACAAGGAAGTTTTAAATTTCGAAGAGTAGAGGTATAGCATCCCGATCGTCGCCACTTGTTGTATTGAAGACAGACACTTCAATATATTTTAATGTAGGTTTATTCCTTGAACAAGCAGGTACACTGTTGATAGGTGGTCATTCAGCTTCAACTGAATCAAAGTGGAATATCTAGAGGAAGGTGGAATACTGTACACTACATTCTATGGAATGTGGAATGTGTATGGTTAAAGGTACATTACGAATTATACAACATAACAGGTATCTCATCTTCCACTGTGAATAATACTGTTGGGCCACAGTTATCGATGTTTATTGTGCTCCGTAGAGATTTCTTCCGTGGTGTTTCCCAATTTTTAGGGATTAAGACTCTGATGGAGCAAGGATTCACACGTATTGCAACTTGCTTGTATTCAGTCTTCTCGACATAACGTTAATGTACTAACTAAAATGTTTGTCTTATTAATATTGCATTTCACGACACGTTAGGTATCTAGAAGAAGCTTGCTTATGTGTTTCTACGAACAATAATCCGCTTGCACTAAAATGGCCGCTGCTACGTGGGATTTCTTACTGCGCATGCGTTGTCATACTTATGTGACATGACGTCTTTCTTGGCTTGGAGGGAAACTTTTGCTTCTGCACATTAGAACTAAGATGGCTTCTCTGTGTTACAGCATGCATGAAGCTTGCACTGCTGCTTTTGCTAAGCTGTTCGTTTTGCCTAAATCATTAACGCAATCGTTAAATTAAAGTATTGGGAATAGAGTAGAGATAAGTGGTATACAGTAAATTCATTTATTCTGTGTTCTAAACCTGTTTCTTTTCTATTTTTCATGTAACGATAATCTTGGGCCTGGGTGGTGTTGTTACTCCATCTTGAAAACCCACACTGCGCATGTCAAACTCCAGAAGAAGGTGAAGTCATTCGACATTGAAGCCATGGCAAACTTACAGTACATTAGAAGAAGTGCCAGGGAATCTAACCTGCTGACCCCAGCGGAAGAAAATATTGTTAACATTGTATTTCTATGGGAACATCCATTGCTGGATGGAATAAAGATGCATGGGAAAATTAAATTTGATGGGCGGGAACGTTAAGAGAATATTCAGAAGTAAAAGTTTCATTTTAGTATGATGTGATGATCTCTCCCCATCTCTTGTCCAATCAAAATTGAGGGCCCTTACACTTGCAACATTGGGGGTGGTACACTGTCCTGGAAAATAGTATAACTAGAGTAGGCTTAGTTAAAAAATGTGTCCGACTTGTCCGAATAGCTGACCTGTCACTGACCCAACGCACTCAATAGGCGATTAAGAGCAGAGGTGCTGGCGGAGCACTCTGTCAGAAGATTCGATAACCCAATCGGGGTCCGGGAACAAGGGTGCTGGTGGAGCACTCTGACGGAAGATTCGATAACCCTATCGGGGTTAGGCTGTTAGCTGCAGAGAGGGTTGTAGCGCTGGCGTAGCAATTTTAACTGTGGGTGCCGGTCTTAGCCTGTGGTGGTCCTGTCCTGATCCATATTTGGCTGCACCTGTCCTGATTTCTGGTCTGCACCTGTTGTCTCGCTGGCACTTGCACTTTGGGTTCTATCCTTTGACTGATCCATGGCCAGGGTTGGTCTTCATACCATTCTAGGTAAATACTCTATGTGGTTATGTCATTGTACTGTTTCCTTGTCTCTTCCCACCCTAATGTCAAATGCGTAAAGATTGCTTTATAAAAACCTTGCATATTTTCATTCTAATAAATATTTTCCTGATTCAAAGATTTCTGATGTTTAATATTTGGATTAACACATTTAAGAAATTTAGATAAAGAGTTTAAACCTTTTCCTGAGTTTGTGGTTATTATATGAGTGCAAGTGTTATTATTCTACCTATTATTCTAACTCCTTTTGATCCCATAGGACTTTAGGTACCGATGACAAGGATTGGTAAGTCAATGGTATAGGTCCTAAATGAAATTTATAAATCACTGATGAGAGTAAGTGCACAGGTTACCTGATTAAAACTCATATGTTGTTTTTTTATGGGCCCAGGTGAGTATGTTAAAACCGAGACGGGTGACCTGCGCGCTCTATCAACTCCATGATGTAGCAAGGGTGTTCTGGACCCTAATGCGAGCAAGGAAAATGGGCAAATCACCCCTGAGACTCCGTATTGGAGCAAGATGGCAGTCGCTTGCTCGACCGAGTAAGCTGGATACTGACCCTCTTCCGAAGTAACCCTCCCCCGCCTTACTTTTTTGATGCGGATGATGCGGATGGTAGTTTGGACCGAGACCTGGACAATGTGATCCGCATGAAATGCTATGGCAATATCGGCCCCTGCTTTTGCACTTTCCGAAAGCTGTGCCTACCGGGTCTTGTGGTCTGTGGCATATCGGCCGGCAGTGCTGGTTGTGTACCGGCTCTCTGTGCTGGCGGCATACAGAGCTCTCTTCGTACTCGCCAGCGGCTATAATGGCCCCGAAGAACATAGCCAAGGGCACTAATACCCTGGGGGATACAGCAGTTACAGCTACCTCCTCTGCAGAGAGCCCAACAAAGCCAAGCCTTGGTCGAAGCAGAGATGGCAGAATACGCCGTTGCACTAAAAGCTCCTCTCCAGGGCCTGCGATAAAAGGAAGTAGCACCGTTCGGAAGCTCCAAACGGTTCCCGGACTGTTTAAAAAAGAAACCGGTAAAGGTAAGAGCACGGTGGAAGCTGGGGGGACTGCTTCTTCTGTGGATTGTTGCGATAAGGTAATGACTTTCCCGGGCAACATTGTTACTGCAGCTGCACCGTTACCCTCACCATTAAATAGTAAGGACTCTGCTACTATGGCTACTGTGGCAACTTCGGCTGTAAATAGTAATGGCATTGTGGTTACTCAGGCCAATTCAGAGGACATGAGAAGTGATATGCCGAGTTTCGAGACTGTGATTGCGACGGCAGGCACCATGCAAATTTCCTCTTCACAGGGTGAGTTGGCATCGGCTGGAAACATGAATATTAGTGATGCAGCACCTTTAAAAGAGTCGTTAAAAGAGCCTGCAATGCCTGTATCAACAGTACTGCCTCTTGTTTATCCCTTAAGGGACGGTCAGGTCCCAGAGAACAGAAATCATAATCCTGATGGTAGACACCAGGGAAGAGGGGAATAGACTTTGGCCCGGCAGAACTTTCATGAGCCAATCAAAGAGGGTGTTAAAGATATAGATTCAGGGGATACATTTTATTCCATGTCTGACCCCTCTAACTCTTCTGAGAATGAGAGCCTTGGAGGAGACTGGGCAAATGATAAAAGCGATACAAGCAGTTTGCAGCTGGATGAAGAGGAGATGAGTTTAGAGGTCTCTGCAAAAAAGGGGACAGTTCGTAAACAAAGGGAAACATATAATCTGTGATGAAGGGTACACTTGGTCCAGCTGGATCATTAGTGTGGCACTACTCGTTCTCTCCTCAAATTGTTGAGGTCGTGGAGTAAGGAACAAACCCAGGAGAAATTGCAGGATCAGATATGCCACTACAAGGCGAAATTACCCTCTCCACTATTTACTAAAGCATAATGGCCCATCGAGAAGAGACCAGGGCGTAAGGTCTTCGGATTCAGGGTGCTGCTCGAAAATTGCAAAACACTGTGCGCTGAGTTGCAAAGAACTGTACTGAGTTCTCAACAGGAATCGGGGCAGCCGAGGCGAGGATTTCAGTAATGGAAGATGAAATTGTGCAGCAGAACGCCACTATAACATCCCTGCAGTCTCTGAAAGAGGATACTACTTGGAAACTGACGGAATTGGAAAAATGGTCCAGAAGAAATAACTTAAGCATTTTGGGAATACCTGAAGGACTGGAGGGCAAAGATACCCGGCAGTTTGTTGTCGAACTATTTTCAGAATCCTTTCCAGAACTTAAGCAATGGAATTGGGAAGTTGAGCTTCAGAGAGCGCATAGGTTCCCATTTAATCAGCGGGCTAGTGCAGGGGGGTCAAACGAAAGGCCAAGGGCGATTCTGATCTGACTTAACAATTTTTTGTTACAGGAAATTTTTGATTTAGCATGGCCAGATAGGAAGAGAGGCGGTAAAGGATGTGAATTTTTTGTTCGTCCAGATTTTTGTCAGGTTACAGTCGAAAAGAGGTGGCATCTTCGTTAAATGCCTTTTTACTCAATCCGGCTAAATTAAAAATTATACATAGGGATCATACACAAATTTTTTTATCCGAAATTCAAGCAAAGGAGTTTTTTAATACAATTTGAAGTTGATTGAGGGATAATGGGATAATTGTGTATTTTGCCAATAATGGGGTGACCCTCTTACGATTGACCGATATACCTGTTTCTTTTTGTGTATTTTTTTGCTCTTCTCAGGGGTTGGAGGGGGGGCGGGGGAATGTTTAATTATCCGCTTCCCATCACAGAGTCCTTATGCCTCATTTGGGAGGGCGGAAGAGGGTGGGTGAGGTCCGGGTGGGCAAGGGGTTGGGTGGGCAGAGGCACTGTTGGTATCTGATGGTTGGTATGCATTATTGGTATGGTACTTACTTCTATTTGAGAGACAATAATCTTTTTCGTTGTAATGAATCTTAGTCCTGGGTTTGGGCTGGGCAAACGGGATCTGACAATTTTTAGATATAATAAAGACTGGTACACTGCGCATATGTACATGGAATATATGCGGCTTGAACGATATAAAAAAGAGGGGTGTTGGCCCAAATCTTGCAGGTCATGCATATCGATGTGCTCTGTATATAAGAAACCCATATACCCTGGAATAATCATAAGTGGTTGAGTGACTTGAGTATGGAAATACTTGCTTGTACTAGACAGAGCACAACTACTAGAGAGGTTGCGATTCTGACTAAACACTGTTTGGGAATATGTAAACGGGTAAAAGAGAATGTCTTCGGGGCAGTGGGTCATCGCTGAAATCCTTGTTAATGGTTCTCCATTGATGATCTGCTCTATCTATGGCTCTAATTTAGATGACCCGGAAGTGATGCACTACCTGAGTGTTGAATTAGTGCTCTGGTCATCCCCCTTAATTCTTTGTGGGGATTTCAATCTTCATTTAGAGAGCTGTTTTGATATAACTAGCAAACTGGGCACTTTCCTTTCCTTTGAACCTTTGCCAGTTATAAATGAGTGCCCTAAACACTCTGATTTAAAGATTCGCACAAGCAATGAACTTTTTTAGTTTTTCTATATGGGGAAATGTAGGCTTGCTTCATGTTCATACCCTGAAATATTACATGTGTGAGTAGTCATTCAAAGCTGTGTCTGTCACAGGATCTCAGGAGTACTCCTCAAAACCCTTGTGAATTCCAGGAAAGTAAAACAAAATTAGCGCATTGTATGAATCTAGGAGTATTTTTATCCGCTTTGCCAATCAGGATTTTTGTGACTCAGGCCCTAAATATTCAGAGAGCCAAACTCACAAAGGTAAACTTAGACTTTAGAGTCAGTTTAAGATTTGTGGTATTCACAAACAAATATTACCAGAAGAATCTTTATGACATCTGAGTCTCCGCACCCATGGCGGAGACTCCCCACATAAAAAAATAGACCTGTCCTATCTTTTTATATGCGGAGTTGCCACCACAAGTGTGGAGACTACGCAGTCGTAAAGATACTACTATTAAAATTTGTGTGTGTATAATTAAAATTTGTGTGTGAATACCAAAACATCTTCTGAAGTGTTAGTTCAGCATTTTGAATCAGGCCCTCAGTGTCTTGTTTCTTTCATACATATTCTGCCCTCTCAAACATGCTGTAAATCCGTTTGTCAGAATTGTCATAGTTGATGCATCTGCAGTGAAATATTATTCACAGGAATATTGCAAGCTCCTCTAAAGATTATGGAATGGCTCAGGGTCATTAAAGGGTGGTACAGGCTATCTCCCTCCAAGGTCCAATGTTTGTGTTCCGGGTCATCCTGATTAATTTGAAATATTCTGCAAGTGGTATCTCATCTCTTGTGTTCTCACCTTCCACTGTGAATAATACTGTTGGGCCACAGTTATCGATGTTTATTGTGCTCCGCAGAGATTTCATCCGGTGGCGTTTCCCAATTTTTAGGGAATAAGACTCCATGATGTAGCAAGGGTGTCGTGAACCCTAATGCAAGCAAAATAAGCAAATCACCCCTGAGACTCATCATTAAAAGACAGACATAAATGGGGTGGACAGGGCCCTCAGACTCCTGGACACGGGTGCCACTTCAACAGCGGCCCTAAATATACTTACTTCTTTAATTACTGGTCTTTTAGTTCAGAATTCTAATGGTGTTCAGGGCAATACTGGCCGTAGCGAGCACCGGGCGGTTCCCCAGTGGGCCGCCAGTGTGAGGGGTGGTTTTGGACTCCTGGGGGGCCATTTTTGTTACCGGACGCCCGTTTTGGAGCAAAGCTGTAGCAAAAGCAGCTGCCTTGTTTTAAATGCGCAACTCCCATACCCCCGTAGGCGGTCCAACTCAATTGCCAGTGCCGGTTTGCATTACCAGTCCGGCCCTGCTGGTCTTTCCTCTATTTCATTTCTCCATCTCTCTCCCCCTCTTGTATATTTCCCCCTTTTACTTTCTCTCTCATCCCTATCCATGCTGTCTTTCTTTTTACTATCTTTCTTTTTACCATCTTTCTCACTCATCCTTATTTGCTGCCTCTCTGTCTAACATTTTCTTCTTTTTACTCTCTCCTATTTTCTTCCTCAATCCACTCTCAATGTTTCCCTCTTCCTCTCTTGTCTTTTTTATCTATGTTCTGCCCTTCCCTCTCCTCAGCCTCCTTTCAATCTAGGCCCTTTGTATTTCATTTAACCATTCACTTCAAATATATTCTTATCTTCACTTCTGTTTCCAGCTCCCTATCATCTCTTTACACATATTCTCTGTGATGATCATATTGTTGGTCACAGTCTACATTTCTTCCTTATCTCTTTTGCTTTTCTTCCTGCTCTCTCTTGGGCTTACCTCCTATTCTCTCACTATTCCCTATCCTTACTTTGTTGACCTTTTCTTTTCTCTCTTTTCCTCTCCCAGTTCTCCCTTATTCGCTACTTCTTTTTTGTTCTGCCTTTGCATCTCACCTCCATAGCTCAACTTCTCTCTTTTCCTTTGCTATCTACATTTCTCTCAAGATGCAATCTGTCGGCCACCTAGGCATGATCTAACGGTTTTATTTTGCTTTCTTATTATTATACAGTTCCAATTGTTCTGTGTACAGGCGTGTCTTGGATGTTACCAAATAATATTCCAAAAAGAGAATCTGTCACTAATGGCTTTGCAGATGCTTGTGCTGCAATTCTAGAAGCATTGGAAAAGCCTATAATGGCATGGAGCCATGGCAAAGTGAGACAGATTGCCTTTGCCAATGCTTGTTCACTCTCTGACTCTACCCTTCCTTAATGTTCTCTTCTTTGTATTCTTTTCTTCAATTTTCTCACCCTTCTTTCTACTCTCCTTCTTTCTTCTTTTTTTTTTAATCTCTTCTTTATATTAAATCTCACTGTGAGCCAGAGCACAATTTTATACTTATTGCTGGGCATGTTTGGTCATAAGGCTTTCCTGTGAAAAGACCTGTGTCTGCAGCAAGGTTTCAGAAGTTACACATGTGGCACAGGCCAGGAGTATTCAACACAGGCGCCAGAGCTGACCTCCTTTGTAATGTGATTTCTGACTCTGTAGTCAACACAAGGCCTGTGTTTACAGCCACAGACTGCTTGGGCGCTGTTCTTGTAGCCTCGCGCCATTCGGTGTGTGCCAGTGCTTGTTTGGCCTTGTCTTGCACTCCATGAGAGTGACTATTAAACACCTCCTGGGAAAAAGTAAACACAAGACAGGCGTCAGGAAGGCAATCACATAAGAAGTTCTCGGGCCGGGAAGCTACCTATCACTCTGGGCCCCGTGCCAATGCACCCGTCGGCTGTGCCGCTGATGATAGCTCTGTCCTTGACAATACTCAAAGCTCTTTTCTAAAATATTAAGGAATCCTCTTACTATGAATTGTGTGTGAGCGCTTCCCTTCCCAGTAGGTCCAGCAGTCTCATTGAATTTGGACTCACTTTTTCCAGAAGGGGCTCCTGATTGTACCAATTTTCACCACAACATTGTTTAATTTTTCTTTTTTGTGCGTTATCCCCACTCTATTGCCAACCTCTTCCCTGTGACCATTTCAGCTATTTTCAAACTTAACTGCACTTTCTGCTTCCACTTTTGGTATTTTTATGTTACCATTAGGAACTTAGGGGCAGATTTACTAAGATTTTGCATCGGCGTTGCGTCACTTTTGTGGCGCAGCCCCAACGCAAAATTATTTTAGCGATTTACTAAGCCACACTAAGCCACTTTGCATGACTTTGCATACTTTAGAAAATAAAAAATAACACAACTCAGTGCATAGCACCAGGGAGGCGTTCCCACGCATCCACCTGTGGATTTTGCGCATTCCCAGATTTACAATTAAAAAAAGCAAGGAAATCAAGCTTCTCCATTTATTTTAAAAAGGTATACCTTAATAGATAATCAAAGTCAAGAGACAGGCCTGCTCAAAACATATTTTATTGTTTAGCTCAACACGGAGAAAACGGAAGTCCTCGGATCCACCCCGTCCACATGGGGCAAGTTCTGGGAGTTTCGCTCCCAGAACTTGCCGTTGTTCGATGAAATCACGTGGCGAAAGGGTTGACCACGAATCCAGAACACACGCACAGATTCAAGTGAAATTGACAAGAATGAGTAAACCGGAGTGCACCCGACTTTTCTATTCTTTGGGCAACACCTGATGGCCCACTGCCCTCAGCAACCCTCCCACACCCATGGACCACGCCCGCAACCTCGGCATCATATAGGACTCCTCCCTCACCATGAACCAACAGGTCAACGTCCTCTCTTCCACGTGCTTTAACACCCTACACATCTTCCGCAAGACCTGCAAATGGATTCCCCCCGAATCCAGAAAGACCAGCAACCACGCAGTCATAACTAGCAGACTGGATTACGGGAACTACGCCAGAATAAAACCGATCTCTACTCCTCAATCTCCAACCCTTCCAGAATGCCTCAGTCAGACTCGTCCTCAGCATCCCACGACAAAACCACGACACCTAGCACCTACAAGACCTCCACTGGCTCCCAGTCGAAAAGAGAGTGACCTTCAAGTTGCTCACTCATGCCTACAAATCCCTCCTCAACCCCGAACCCCAGTACCTCAACGAAAGAATATCCTTCTACGCACCCAAAAGAAACCTCAGCTCTTCCGACCTTGCCCTGGCCGAAATCCCAAGCATCTGCACAGCCAGAATGGGAGGAAGAGCCTTCTCCTACATCGCGGCCAAGACTTGGAATGAACTCCCCTCAGCATCACACGTACCCCACACTGCAGGCTTTCAGGAAGAGCCTGAAGACCTGGCTCTTCGGATAAGACGTCGCTGCTCGAATCCCCCCAGCGCCTCGAGACCCTCGTGGGTGAGTAGTGCGCTTCACAAATCCCTGATTGATTGATTGATAGTACAAGCTCTCTATCAACGCAAACCAAGCTAGAAAACATACTCATTCATCAAAACAATCATACATTCATTCTAGAAAAAAACATGCAATCCATACATTAAAAACAGTGTTCAGGGTCACATAAAGTCATTATTTAGCCAATTATGTATTAGACTAGGCATCCGTTAGCATATATCGCAATAAATGTAGAATAAATCTTCATTAATTATTCAGCACATTTCCTTGCTGTTTTTTAATTGCTAATTTGACCTTGATTTTGTCTTCGCCTATTCTCTGTGCTCAGGGGCCCTCTTGTGACTAGCTTTGGATTCCCAGATTTACTAAAACTAGTAAACGATTGTACAAATATCCGAGCACCCACACAATAATCGTCATTTACTCAATTAAGACAAGTACTTTGATTAGTATAAAATTAAAGTTAGATTCTTGTATTTTAATTTTCTTTCTTTGGTTGACCCAGCCAACACGTGTTTTGACGTCCGGGAATAACCCATGACTTCTTCAGGGCTGTGTTGAAGCGAATAACAGTCGTTAAACCTCCTTACGGTTATAATTCCATCCCGGCCGTTATGAGGCTGGGAAAAGGTAAGGATGCACCAAGTTTTTTAGTCCTCAATAGGATCTGAAATCCGACATCCACTTTGAGTATCGTGTTGTCAGTAAGATAGTTGACGAGCCTCCAATAACAGCTCGTTATGGCACTTTCGTGCACTGACGTTTTGTAGCGTCCTACACCGGCTCCTATTATGGCCACAGGTTGATGTCGGATTTCAGATCCCATTGAGGACTAGAAAACTTGGAGCATCCTTACCTTTTCCCAGCCTCACAACGGCCGAGACGGAATTACTAGGCATAGAATTCTCAGCATCTTCTGTTCCACTCTTCAAGTGGCACCACTGGCAGCTCCACTCCTGTTCACCAGACACCTAGTACATGAACGGCCCGGTGTATGTGCACACAAATTTGTAATTCCAACAAAGTCGCTAATTGTAAATTGCAAAACAGTGTGTAATAATACAGGCGGATCTGAAAATTGGTAATATTCACAATTGAAAACTAATATTCACACTCTCAAAATTAGAATAATCTTAATATTTACTTCTTGATTATTAACCTCTCTGTTTTTCTCCTCTTTCAAGTACCATTTTCCTAACACATGCCCTCAAATCAAAACTCATTTTTAAGTGGACTCTTATTTGTATACATGATATCGCACATGTGCTGTAAGTATCTCTGGCCAATGTGGGAGGTGTGCTTCCTTAGATCCTCCCTTCATATGCTTCTGGTATCTTTATGTGCCATGTACCCTCCTCTCATGTCTGCGTTACCCCACAATGCACCCAACCTTTGGTACCCACTCCAAATCTCCTTTTAAAACCTTGCTTAATTTGTAAAAAATGAAGTGCCGGGGCTAACTTTCAACACCCGCACTGCCTCAGTCTCTATCCTGTAACCATGCTCTGCTGTCTGTCCCCTATGTCATTCGTTTTACTTCTTTACCTACACCGACAGATAAGTGCAAAAACAAAATGTATACCAAATGAAAATGCTTTTTTTGAACATATTAATCAGTGTGGTCTGACTGGGTTTGTTGCCGGTCAGGAGGCTGCTTGAGTACAGCAGGTCATGTCACTGCTAGTGCTGCCTGTAATTAGTTGTGTCCAGTTATGACGACGGCATAGGCATCCACTGCTCAGATTGCTGTGAAACTGCCTGCCACAGCACAAGCACTGTCCCCAGCCGCAATGCTGCAATGCCTGTGAGCCGAGAGTATGGCTGTTGCACCTACTGGGCTCAAGCACACTCAACAATTAGCATGCTTGGAGGCAGCACACGGAAACTACTGGTGACTCCATGGCGCACAAAAGTTACTGTGGGCCACCGCCACATAAAGAACATTGAGGATAGTAGCACGCAGGCTGCAGGCCCCCACTACTATTATCCAATGGGAGGCTTAGGCTCAGGAAGTGGCAGGGTGCAGCAAACTCCAGGAATAGAATGCAAGCCATTCGTTAATGATGACTTATTGGATTCATGACAGGCGTGACGACATCATCACTAAAGTGATGATACACAATCATGCCTGCCTGAACAGATGTATGCCTGCCTTTGAAAACATACTAGCCTGTCACCATGCAAGGTATGTGGTTCTTTTAATTTTAAATTGGGCAATTAATATTGAGACTACCACCTGCAGGACCAGAAATCATAGCTCCGGCCCTGTGAAAGAAGTGTCGGTGCTGAGCACCTGATAGCACCTGCTCAAATTAAGCACTCTTTCTCCCAATAGCATCTCAGCTTATCTGTTGTGTGTCACTATATTAGAACAAGTGACAACAATTGGATTGAAGTAATGCTGCATTAATACAAATGCGGTCCTGGCCTTTTCATTCATACTGAAGTCACAGTTCATTCTTAGAATGCGTATGGGAATTTTACCAAGACCAGGGAAAGAGGTCATGGGTTATAGACTAGTGTCAGTCTTTATGCTTAGAATGCGTTTCGGAATGGTACCCAGACCAGGGAATGAGGTCATCGCCTCTTTTAGCCATAGTAACATAATAGTTTATTTTTAGAATGCGTATCGGAATTGTACCAATGTTGGGCAGCCTGACAGTAGCTGTCTGTTGTTGTCCCACCTGGACTTTCTAGTGTGCTGCAAGTTGTACTGTCGGTGAATCGTTTTCGTTTTAAGAACTTTCCTCAATTCACGTCCTGTCTGGGTGCATGCTACCTGCTCCTCCTCTCCTGGCCAAGACCATTCCAAAGAGTTCAGAAGCAATAAGATGAGGTCACCTATTCAAATGGCCCAAGAGCTGGATATTGTGTAATCTTCTTATCTCTGGTCTTCCCCTGCTAAGAGAATCTTATGCCTGTGAGTAGTTGAGCGTTGAAATCTCTGATGTTTGCTCTTTCACAGTAGATCCAGCCAGAATTGTAGCAGAGCAGTAGGCTAGCTTTTAGGTCGAGCCTACCAGGAAACGCAAGCTGTTGGGTTATGTAAGACATATTGTTGGCTTACCAAGAACATAGAGGGGCTTAAAACCTGCCCATTGCTTACCACTGATTGGCTTTACTGTTAGTCTGATTTTGCTTTTTATCTCTTGGATGTCTTACCATGTTTCAGCATGTCCATCTTGTGTTAAATGTGTGTGCATGTCTACAGAATGATGCAGCAGCCGCATCGGGTTTTTTATTAGCTCAGCTGAGCAGCAGCTGCAGTGCTTTACAGCACTGCTTTAAATCATTAGCAAAGCCAGTAGGGCTTCTAGACAAAACTGTTGGTATGCAAATGCTTGTTTTGGGGCTGCAGATCACCCTACACCAGTGTTTCCCAAACTGTGGTCCGCGGACCCCCAGGGGTCCTTGACACATTCCCAGGGGGTCCGCAGGCAGCAGTTTTAAAAGCTCTGCAAAGTTTCCTTTATCATTAGCAGTTTCCAAGCAACAATAAAAGTGTCAAGATAACTTCAGTGATTAATGTACCTGCAGGAGAGAGATGAGAGTTTTTCCAGTGGCAGCTTTAACTTATCTAATGTAGCACAGAGGGTTAACATGCCTACTGCAAAGAACGTGTACCATGCATTTAAAAATGTTTTTATTTCATGTGCAATCTTCCCAGATTGTCATACCCTGGTGCATAGTAAGGTTTTCATTTACTATTCTTTAAAAGCTAATACAATTAAATACATAATGATAAATGTGTTGTAGACTGCACCATTGTTTCCCAAAATCTTTTAGGGGAGAGCCTTACAAAGCCCCCTCGACAGTGGCCAGGTTCACTTACTGCACTTGGTATGCACCGTATGGGGACTGGTCTGAAAAGATTTTTTAGGGCTGCTTTTGGTTTCCAGTCTGGCCCTGGCAGGAGCAGGAGCCTCGTACTGTAAAATAAAACCAGCCATTTAAAAGTTAGTCACTGGGATGCAGCACCAATCTTCCGATTAAATTATTTTGCTTTTTGCCAATTCTTTCAATATAAAATATTAAGAGGGATATTTACAACAGAAGTGGAGGAGCGTGTGTCGTTAGCCTTCTTGGCTTGACATGCTCCACCACTTCTGAAATGCAGGGCTGCACCATATTTACAAGAATATGGTGCAGCCCTGTGTTTCCCCCTGTGCTGGTGCTACATGTAGCAGGGTAGCGCCAATGCAGGCACTCTCGTACCATAGTGAAAGGGCATCTGTGTGCAGGGGAAGATAGTTTATGTACAGGAAGGTCCTCCTTCCTGCACATAAACAATCTTGAAATGCTGTTTTGTCACTTCTATGTGTTCTGCTTAATGCAGCAGACATGGAAGCTACAAAATGTAATTTTTTTAAAGTTTGTTTATGTGCAGGAAGGGTAGCCTTCCTGAACATAAACAAACCAAGGCGTTTTGCTTTTTCCATGTGTACTGCATAAGGCAGCACACATGGAAAATGCTAAATTGAGGAGAAATAAAGCATTTCTCCTCGTTTCCCCAAGTTAAAACCAGGTGTTTCCTGGTTTTAATTTTTGTCGCAGTCTCCTATTTACGCTGCCCTTGTAAGTAGGAGGGCGCGTAAAATCAATGGGAGTTGCAGTGGAACGCCCACCGCAACACCCACTGCCCACCTCTTTCACGCTAAGTATTGCATGAAAGGGGGCCTTATTTGCAAGGCAGCATTAAGCCACGGTAAGTGCCTCGACGCTGCCTTGTGAATAAGGCAAAGCCCCTATTGCCATGGAAACATCACGAAAAGTGACATTCCCTTGAGGATAGGGGCTTGTAAATATGTGTGCACATGTGTGTTTATTTTGTTTGAATTAATGTTTGAAATTTAAATCCTACAAATTGCTTGGGGGTCCCAGGCTTCCAGTGGTGACTTAATGGGGGTCCACAGGCGTCAAAAGTTTGGGAACCACTGCCCTACACCATATGTTTCTCTGTCCTCTATCGTATCTGGGCACCACTACTTGCATTCCACCTTGACATCACACATCTAGAATCTTTTCCATAGAGACATTAAGTTCTTGCAAGTGACATCACAATGCCCTGGCACATCACTGAAAAACAAGGGTAATATGAGAGCTGCTTGGGTTGCCTCAATGCATAAGACATGGGCCACTCTGGCTGGATTTGAGCTTTGCACCTTACAGAGGGTACCACACCCTACCCTCATCACCGTTCAGGATGAAGAGATGCTTCACTATAACACCATCCTTCTTCTTCTCTGCCTGGTACCTCAGAACACTGGCTGCCTGCAGTGTGACCAGGATCTGAAGACCATGTTCTTTCAGTTTCAAAGGGGCTTCATCCCTGCATTGATCAACGACAGCAGTTTGCAGGAGCGAGCCCTGGAGGTGGCAAGAGGCATGGAGACCACCTTCTTCTCAGACTATGCCAGCAAGGAATACGTTGGGCTAATTGGTGAGGGAAAACAGCTTGGAATTTATAATCTAGGTTTATAGAAGGGGTCCCTGCATGCACTGATACATATTAGTAATAGTAGACGTCATCTCCTCCTTTATAAAGTAGATGGTTCAAACAGGCAGGCCTAGAGAGGTCTTAAGAAGCACCTTTACTCCACCCAAAGATACTCCGCCACCCAGCTGTCACAGAATACAGACAGTTACCCACCCATCAATTCACAACCTTGTATATCAAGCTCCAGAGAGCAGTCTTGCCGTGAGTAGCCATACCACACAGACAGACCAAGTATACGCACACATCAGAACTAGGATTAGATGGAACACACATGTTTTGTTTTTCTTGAACGATGGATGAAAACATTTTTTAAAACAAAAAAACTATTCAGTTTCCTGCATTTTTCCACTAAAATATTTTCTTTTTTTTTAAAGGTGAGGCTATTCTTTTAACAGGTCGTAACATTGAATTTGAACTAAAATGTCTCCCTAAATTTCAACTAACAATTCAAGTTTTGATCAAACTTCAGAAATAAGTGTGGATCTTTGTAAGTTATCAATCACACTTGTTTTAAAATCCTGAATAACGTCGTACATTATGAAATCTCCACTTACAGAAAACGGAAACTGCACATTTGTAAGTAACAAGTTGAAGAGTAAATAGTAATGGGCAATATCTACTGTAGAGTGAAAGTAGGAGGGGCACCTAGAGGGACATGCAAATAAAAAAACACACCCACAAAAGAGTAAGTTGCAATTCATTAAAGTTATACCCACATCTCTCCAGGTCCTACAACATCCCTAATAGATTCCAATCTACCCCAGCCAAGTCTGGAAGTAAATTGCATACCACACATGGCCACTCACAGAAAGCACAATAGAATAACATAACAATTCATGAAGGCAGTGAATGAAACTACCAGCAAAATGAGAAACATGAAAATAAAATGAAAAAGACAAATATGCTTTGGACATTACTGGCACTAGTGCAAATCACATGTTGACATTTTTAAAGAAATAACATTTCCTCAATTTTTTTTTCTTCATTTTATTTTACAAAAATCAACTACCTTTTGACAATGCAGACCCCATACACATCACATTGTAAACATGGAAAGAATAACTGACCTGTCATTTTAAACGTCAAACGCCAGAAAAGAGAGTGTTTGTGTCAATATGGTGCCCTACAACCACACTTGTCAAAGCAAATAGCATTTTACATCCATAGTTTAGCGCAATAAATGCTTAAGGCTTTTCCTTATTCCAATTAAAATGATCCGACGGTTTAATGATTGTGCGAAAGGATTGTGGGTATGCAGGTATCCCACAAAGGGTTATTTGGATGTCCAAACTGTTGACACTTGTGTACGTTCACATCCATTGCTACCCGTCTGTTCCCAGGGTGCCCCACGCTTTCTTTCAATCTGAACATGATCCTTTAGAAAGATTTATTAGTATATCTAATCACTGCCTGCAGTGACTCGGCCGGTATACATTCCGAAACAGGGTCATATAGTGCATCTGGGTACATGCAATGCATGCATTCTTGCATGCCTATAGTGTAAAGTGTGCTACAGTTGTGGACGGTTAATGCACTGTGATGTAATGTTCTTTAGAGATAAGTCTTCAACCCTTTTCTAAATGGAGCATCGTTGGGGCAGTCCTGATTGATACAGGGATGTTGTTCCAGATCCTGGATACGTAGACGGAAAAGGCCTGTTGTTTATTTTTTTTATTTTTTTTTGCACTTCCTGGTCTGCAGTCTGATGGTGTCCTGGCTCCGGGTGTGCCGAGATCCACCATGGGTGAGGAGCTTCCCTGCAAGATAAAAGGGGGGTGCTGGTTGTGATGGCTTTGTAAACAATGCAACTAGTTTTGAATTTGGTGCAGACTGGCAAGGGGAGCTAATGGAGTTCCATCAGGGTGTGGGTAATGTGATCATATTTCCTCTGACTCTGGATGAGACGTGCTACGCAATGAAGGAAGCCCTTTAAGGTTACCAAACTTCAGCAGTGCATGTACAAATTCACCCATTTATCTTTCTATGAACTCATTCATCCATGCACTCACCCTCTCATCCATCCAATCTTTGATTCATTATTATATTCACCCACTAACCCGCCACATAACCGCATCCACAAATGCATGAATCAATAAAGAATCAATTCCACAGGAGTGCTTCCTTTCTGAAGTGTTCGTACAAACAAAGGGATTTTGTTCTACACGTTGACTATAGGCTAGAAGATCTCAAGATTACTTGTGATTCAGTATTTCTGTTTCATTCTCCAAAATGTCATCTATGTATGTGAATTAGGAGACGCAGGAGTTGCAGCTACTACCCAAGTTTGCTATTTTTGATCCCTGGAACTACTCCTGCTCACCATGGCCCGAGGGGTCATGAGGAACTTTCCTTGCTACCTAAAGTTTCATGAGTCATGAAGGCAGCAACAGGGGCAAAAAATAACCAAACTTCCCGGAACAAGCACACCATATGCACACATAAATAAACATAGATATACCAACACCCTCGACAACCTCTCCAATCTGGAAGCACTCCATTCAGCATACAACTCTCTTATCACCGCAACCAAAGCCTCTTTCTACAAGACTACGATTAATGAAGTGAATGATAGAAACAAAACACTCTTCAATGCCGTCAGACACATCAGTCCAACGCAGAACTCCCAATTTCACACTCAGATGACAAATTCAAAAACATCAATCATTTCTCCCCAGACCAGTCCGACCCCACTATGGGTGGGGACTCACTGAGAGAGGTAGCCTCATTAAGTGGTTTCAGGGGTTGGCAGATGGGAGGTATCGAACACCAAGGGGACGTTTGGAGGTGCGGGCCCCTTTCCCCTTTGAAGACTTACAACAGGAGTATACCTTCAATCCAGTGCAGAGATACCACTACTTGAGGCTGACGCGCACCCTACAGGGACACATCTCGCTAGGTACTTCTGTCCCTGATTATTCCCCCTTGGAAGATAGACTGTTAATAGATCCCATTGCTGAAAAGGCGATCTCCACGATATACCGCAAACCAATAAATAACATACCAGACCCCTTGGTGACCCTGTGCGCGACATGGATTGATGACCTCGGGAATACAGAGGACGAGGAGCGGCTGGAGGCCATACAGAGCCCCAGAGAAATCGCAATCCAGACAAGATTTTGTCTGGTTCTGCTTAAAATACTCCATCGCTCCTATTATCCCCACACACACCTACACAAATGGGGCAGGGCACAGACAGCACTATCTGTAAGGGGATGCCAGAGGGAGGGGACTTTCTTCCACATTATATGGGAGTGCCAGATGGTTGTCCGGTTGTGGCGGAAAGTCACAGATGTAATGTCCAAAGTCTCCGGTGTGACATTTCCAATGGACACTAAATGGCTCCTCTTGATGATCAAGGGAAGTATTGACCGCTCCAGAAACATCAGTCTATGGTTGGCCCTTGAAGCACGGATCGCAAAGAGAAACATTGCAAGGCGGTGGGGGGTGCCCCAACCACCATCGATGATGGAATGGGAAAGAGACCTAGACTGGTGTCAACGAGCTGAAGAGACAGTATATAAAAGCAGGGGGTGCACTAAAAAGTGGGAAAAGATATGGGCATCATGGCGCAAATACAGAACGACTATGGGGGAAATGTGAATCACACCAGCCACATTCAGGTGAGATAGGGCGGGGGACTTATAAATTATATCCTTATTTGTATTTGGGGATTGGGCTCTGTTGCGATTCCGCGCCCTTGTGAACCACGGGAAATGGAACGTCTCAAACCTCCCTCGAACGATATTAATGTGATGATGAAACTTAATGTATATGTATATGTGACTTTTGTATTGTATGGTCTTCTGAGCAAAGTTAATAAAAAGAGTTTTAAAAAACATTCTTCACCGGAACATAAAATTTGATTCCATATAGCCAAACAGAACAGGCGTGGGGAATCTGCCTCCAATCACCCAGCTTTTATCCTAAAGTAAACATATTTCAATACCCCCTAAAAATCACCAGCATTCCAGACTGCCCCAAGATTACCTCCTACAATCACTTCATACCATCATTAATCAGGAAGACTTTTCAATGAGATGACCCTACCACCCTTTTCAACATTATTCAGTTCTCTGTCGGTGAAGGAACCTTCCTCGTGGACGTCAAACTAGGACAGATCATCCAACCTCTACTGGACTCAGACTTCATTAACAACTGTACTATCATCCACTTATCTTTCATCAGACAGTCCCTGAAAACGTAGTCTCCACTCAACTGCAGGATTACATCCACAAGAATAATTTTCTATAATACAACCAATCTGACACCCAGCTGATGACAGCACTTTGTAGCTATACAGCCCTTGTAAAAATATATAAATATTAAAAAATAAAATTGAAATTGAAACAAAGTGGGTAAAGGAGCAGGTTAGGACTAGGAAAAGAGAGAGAGAGGGAGAACAGGAAGGAGCTCACAAGGAAAGAGGAACAAGTGGGGGAGAGCAAACAAACGTGCACCTTCTAGGAGAGTTGGATGATAAATAAGCACTCCCAAGTTAGCAGTGGACGGATGCAACTCATCCAGTCGGAACACTATGAGACGGGCATGCTCAATGGTGGGACAAAAACAGGAATCATGAGGAAAGCCACTCAATCAAGAGCTGAGACCTGGGACAAGCTACAAAGTCATCCATTCATAAAGAAGGGGCTCACCTAATGCCCGTTCTAAGTATATTTATAGACTGGATATAATACGGCTGGATACTGAAAGGTAAAGTTGTCTGTGGCTAAGCCCTAAACGTTTAGACTTTCAGTGAATGTGAATGTAGGAGACGTCAGCTCTTCCTCGCAGCCCATACGTGTTAAGCCGGTCACCCCAGAATCATTGCAACTGAAGGTTACTGGAAGCCCTTCACAGTAACTCTATGTAGGACAGCATAGGGTAGGCAAACATAGCTTTTTTTATGCAAAGAAAGGGGTTGGTTTCACCTCCTTCAGTTGCATGTGCACTTTATTATGCTATTGGAAACCTCCTTGTTCACTTATACTTCCATGCATCATGCTTTTCTGCATAAAAAAAACTTTTTTTTCCGAACACGTCATGAGTGCGAGGGCCTAACTTCGCTGTTATAACAGCCCAAGGCCAAGCACCTTAGTCTTCTGCGATTAGGCTTACACAAACACAGGTTTATCAATTGAGGCATAGATTTCCATCTGCAGAAGTCACAGAGGGCTAATGGGTGACGTCAGAGTCTTTATTTGTATACTTTTACTTTTAACACAGAGACCTCCTAAGAAGCGATCGGAGCACCTCACAGCTGTCTTTTAATACACTGACAGCTGTTCTTAACCTATGGTCCTATTCTGGTGGTCCACAGACTCATTAACCTCTATCCTTAATTCTATCCCAGTATTCTCAAGCATTTTGAGCTAAATAATTGTATAAAGTTGGTTTCTCTCTGAAGGATTATAGTTTCATTAAGTAACAATAATACTTTGAGTCTAATGTATTGACTTCCTAATATATTTGATATGTTTATTATTAAAACCAATAAATATATGTTTAAAAAATAATTATAAGCATTGTAAACCTGCTTTCTTTAAGTCAGACACTAATTGTTAGTTCAGGACAAAGCATATGTGAAGGTGCAAAGTCAATGTTCGCATTCAAAAATGCTCTTCTGACTAAAAATACTTTTCGTTTTGCTTATGAGTTTCTAGAAAACCATATGCATCTGCACAACAGAAGAGATAGTTGTTTAAGGGTTCAGTGGTCTCTGCGATGTACAGACTGCCAAAAATGCCCATCCAGGCTACCTGTTCTCCCATCCAGCTGGCAGCTGCAGACTCCAAGCACCCACACTTCTTGTAATGGACGGGGGGGGGGGCGTATCTTCACTTTCCAGCAGCACTAAAATAACCCCACTGACACTTCCCAGTAAGCAGCACCTATTCTGGAATAATAAGCATCTGGTGTTGTTATGCAATCACTGTCTTTTTCAACTTTTGACATAAAGAATCAACATAACCCCTAGTTTTATCCATGCCAAGCTCACTTGTGCCCTGTGTTGGTCCAATATCAATCCAATGACTCCTCCTGTCCCACCACTTCTGCTCAGAGCCCTAATTTCACATGATTACCAATTGATTTGTGAATGCAACATGGGTCTTATACTAGTGTGTGGCCACTCACATATTTAAACATGCAGTTGCAGAGGAAATTTGATGTGCTGTGTTCTGATAATGTGTTCTTGTGTGTGTCTATTTTATGTGTATTAATGTTGAGTTACAAATCCTAAAAATGGCTTGGGGATCCTTGGCTTCCAGTCGTGAATGAATGGGATCTGCAGAAGTCAACAGGTTAAGAACCATTGCATTATGCTACTTCTAGAGGTAACAACAGGAACCATGGACATGTAGTGAACTAGGCATTTAAGTCTTTTCTAAGGTAATTTGCACGGTTTGGTACCTAGATTGACTGGCAAGTCACCACCAAATAAGCGTGCCTTTCTTTATTCATTCTGGTTCCCTTAACAACATGCCTGTAGTTGCTTTTGTATTATGCAAGGTGTTTTATGTGGACAGACTTACATTTCATTCTTGCTTTCTAGGTAACTGTGCAGTTTGTTTAGGCTGGGTGACTAGCCGGGCTGTAGTTTTGGATAAGGAGGTTTCTGAAACATCTAATGAAGAAACATGGAGAGTGGGCGATGGACTTCAGTACGTAAATCATGCCCACCTTTTGCATGGCTTGTTGTAATCTTCCTCTTTGTCTCATTCCACAGAGACCAATGACTTTGCAGATGTTGCAGAAGAAGCTAAAATGAAAACAAAAGCCCTTCAGAATAAGCCATCCTCAGGTGAGAGCATACCCTTCATCTTCTCACCATTAATATCCTGGTCACACACAACCTTCTTCATCATGAGTCTTTTATATGGGTTACCTCATGCTGGAGGTGTGGTCTACTCATTAAGGTGTACATTTTGGAACTGGTACACCTGAGTTCTGGTGACAGCTTCACTACTTTTGTGATCCTAGGAGACTCACTTATTCTGTTTATGGCTTGGTTCTCTTGTGTGGCAAAATTTGCAGAACCTAGAAATAGGCTAAAAGGGAGTATCAGATTCTTTTAAATGAAAGGGACATTTTTACCCCAGATGTAGTGATCCTGTGATAGAAGAAGGATACTGCAATAAAAAATATTTCTGATTCGGTCAGTTGTAGAGAAAGCTTTAGATATCTGCTAGAGGCCGTGACAAAGCACACACGCATATGGATATACCCATATATACAGAGAAGCTGAGCCCCCTTCAGACGTTGGTGGCTGGAAGACTCATTCATGTTTGGGAACAACCCACAATTTCACACATTTGTAAGTGTTGGTCAATGACATTTGCCCCTTAGCTGGTTTAAAGGCCGGTCTGTTGGTGGGATAGTTGTTTTATCTGATTTGGAAAAGGCGAGCACTGCATGGCAAGTGAGTCTTGTTCCAACCATAGCATTTCATGTGCTAAAGATGTTGTATGACCGAGGCATGCACGGCTAAACCATGCATGCCTCTTCCACGCAGCCGAAACCACAAATGCGTCTTAACCACGCATTCCTTTACCATGCATGCCTTTCCCACGCAATTTTGTTGTAAAGGCATGTTTGGTAAGGGATATGCATGGACGAAATCGCCACTACTTCAACCCCTCCCCAATATTCTATTCCCCTACCCCGCCCCCCTGCCCTGAGGACGAAAACCTACTTTGCCCCGCACTTTAAACTACACCACCCCGCCCTGAAACTTATCCCAGAGATGCCCTTCAAATTACCACAACACCCTTCCACTTCCCTGAGTCCTAAAACCCCCCCCTGCCCTGAACCCTATATCCGACCCTCAACTTTAAAATATAAAATGCCCAACCCACCCGGTAGTTCACCCCCTCGCTGACCTTAAAATTACCCTAATCCCCTCCCCCAACCTGAGCCCTAAAACCCTGCCCCCTTTAAAAAAAATGGCTTGCCCCCCCAGATTGGAACCCTAAATCCGACCCCAACCTTTGAAAAAACTACCCACAGAATGAAACGTATTCCCGCACTGTTGGGAAAATTACCCCAAACCCCTCCAGCCTGTATGAGCCCTAAAACCCTGACCCCTTAAAATAAAACTGCCCGACTCCTCCCCCCCTGAAGCCTAAAACCGACCCCCAACCCTTAAAAACTACTCCCCACAAACCCGGCCCTATCCCCATTTACTTGTCTGGACCTTCCTCTTCAGAAGCTTTCTCTTCCTCTCCCCGTCCATCCGGACACTAGACTGTGCTATCTGCCTTAACCATGCATATGAGTGGTTAAGGTAGATGTGGGGTTCAGGCAAGCATAGTTGTGCTTGCGAAGGAACGGCACACGTGGTTCTCCCACTTTGTTCTGGCCATTCCCGCCTAAAGCAGGGACGCTTTAGTGGTAGTTGCAGATCTGTAGAGCACACTATCACCCAGTCTAGCCAAAACTAGGGTCTAGTGGAACTGATCGAAAAGCCAGATTTTCAGCATCTTGCACAATTCAAGAAGTGGGGAGGAAGCTCTTTTGTGTAGTGGCAAGTCGTTCCATACTTTAGGAGTGATGTAAGGAGAATGCTCGACTCCCGGATTTGTTTTTTCGTATGCGTGGGATATGTGCAAGTAGAAGTCCGGGTGAGTGAAGGGGTCTGGAATGTTTGGGAAACAGGATGTGATTCTTGAGGTATGCTCGACAAGTATTATGTAGCTCCTCGAAAGTGTGGGTGAGCAGTTGGTATTGTGCTCCTTTGTATATGGGGAGCCAGTTGAGCTGCTTCCGGTGTGGTGTGATGTGAGCAAAGGGAGGGAGGTTGACAGTGATTCTGGCCATGAGTTCTGAGTGGGCCATCCGGTGAGCTTTTTGTTGATCCTGGCATAGAGCGTGTTACAGTAGTCCAGCTTGCTTGTGACCAGGGTATGCACAACAGTTTTGTGGATGCTGATTGGGAGCGGAGCCATTTGAAAAACTGTTAGAAGACAATTTGCAACTCACCCTGATTTTATAATGAAATGTTAGCTTCAGTGGGCCTCGGGTACCTGGCATTTTTTGTAATTGTGAAGTATGAACCTCTCTCTAAAGATCAGAACTTATGTCTTATTGAAATTGAGCTTCAAGCAGTTTGATCTTATCCGGTCAGCTACCAGGGTCATGCAGGTGGTGAATTTAGACCTGGAAGTTGTTGTGATGTCTGTCAGGGAGAGGATAAGTTGGGTGTTATCGGCATACAAGATGATGACAATGCCTTGGGATCGGATGGTGTTGGCTAGTGGGGACATGTAGATGTTGAACAGGGTGGGGCTGAGGGAAGATCCTTGGTGGACTCCTCAGATCAGACTCTTCATCTCTGATGTGAATGGTGACATTAAAAAGTTTTGGCTTCTTCCTGTGAGGATGGAGCAGATTAATTGGAGTGTGGGCCCTTGAATTCCTCTGTTGTGGAGTCTTCTGAGCAGAGAGTTGTAAGAGACAGTGATAAAGGCCACGGATAGGTCTCCGTAGTCTAGGATGGTCCTGATGTTGTCGGTGTCTGCATTGAGTACTGTTTTGGTGCTGTAGTTCTTTCTGAAACCTGATTGGGTGTTGTCCAGTAGGTGGTGAAGCTCGAGGTGGGCTGATAGTTGCTAGTTTATAGCCTTTCCCATCACTTTGGATGGGTACGGGAGCAGGGATATTGGCCGGAAGTTGAACAGTTGGTTTGGGTCAGCTGATGTTTATGGATTGAGATATGCATTCTCTGGATAAAAATATATAGCAGTACTGCTATGATATTATCCCTGCTCAATGGCCTACACAGTGAAGGAATTTCAGAACAAAGTTTTTATTTTGTAATAAATAAGAAGTCGAATTAAGGATGAAAGTGTTTTTATAATTTATCATCATTATAAATATCATCTTTGGCATTATACTTGCATAGGATGGAGAATGACAGGCTCATCCAGGCTTTTACAAGAAAGAAGAACAAGCATTCACAAGTGTGTATTGGGTGAATGCAAGATTAAGTCAATGGTTGTATCAATAGGTGGGTGAGAGGGTGCATGAATTAATGAATGGGTGAATGGCTGAGTTGATGGATGGATGAATGGACAAGTGACTGAGTGCAGGCAAAGATTAACAGATTAGCAAATAACAGCATGAGTGATGTAGCAATGGATGGTGCATGGGAGTGTGAGAACACAGATGGAGGGCTTAGTGGATGGGAACGTTACTTAGTGTGTGCATTGATGGATGAATGCTACTTGTGATGAATTGGGTTATTGGTTGAGGGGATAATAACCCCACTCAAGCAACAACCACAATCCTTGTCAGGTTGAAACACAAAAGTCACTAAATTAACCTGTTCAAACTGTAAAAGGCAAATTGTAAAGTATTATTTAGCACACAAACAGCAATAAACTGACAACACAACACCTGAAAAATCTCTAACCACTTCAGACAAATATAGACAATTTTAATAAATAAAATGATTCCAGAAAGACAAGAATCCAGTCAGTAGAAGCAGAGATATTCAATTTTAAAGTTTTATGTAAAAATAACGCCTAGAAGCACGTAGCCCCGCTCACGGTCTTCTGGTTAAACTAAAATGGGGGAAAGTCACCAGTTCAAGCCAACTGCAATGGAGCACAGGTCAGATACAGGGACCAGGTTAGACCTGCTTAAGAGGGACCTTCTGAGTCCAACTTGAAGAATTCCGTTCACGGGTAAAGGGGCTGGGCATCTTGGACTGTTGTTGGTGTACCAAAAGTACAGTTCCTTGTCGCTGTGGACTGTCATTTTCAGCACAAAGAGCTGGTCTCACTAGTACTTCGCATTGGCAGTCGTCGTGGGCAGAAGAGTTTTGGCGTGTTATCGGTCGTGAGGACCCCAAACGTCCGGATTCTTAAAGTTCCTTTAGGAGGTGTACACTCTGATGCCAGCCAAGGGTCCAGGACCTGTCCAGCAGGGCAAAGGCAGGTCCAGTGGCAGCAGGTGAGATAGGCAGTCGCATGGAGGCCTCTATAGCTTGTTGTGTCCCTGTAGCTCACACAAGAGGTCAGCCATATGACCCTAGGAGCCAATCTGGTTAGCCTAACATGAAAGCAAGCAGGTTCAGCCTTTCTTCTCAGACAGTAAGGTAGTCCTTCAAGCAGCAGGGTAGTCCTCTGGCAGCATGGTAGTTCTTCTTGTATAACAGGTCCAGGAGTGTTCTGAATGGTTGCACTGGAGGTCCAATCTTTATACTTGGCTCAAGCCAATGTGTAGGGGGACTCCCTGTCCTACCCCCACATTTGATCCTGGAAGGTACTCTCCCTGTGTAGGCTCCAAACTGTCTGGGTGTGACAAAAAAGAGGGCAGGCCTGCTGTAAGGTTCCTTTGTGTGCAGAAGGTAAAACTCTTTGAAGTGTAAGTTTGGCTGATTACAGACCCTACCCAGACCCTCCCCAGCTAAGCACCCTTTATCTTACTCTCTGGACCCCAACCCCAACAGTAGAGCTATTCAGTCATGTGACTCTGGACACATCACTGAGTTAACTTATTACATTTAATAAGTGAAAACTTACCAGAAGGCACAAATGGGTGGGACAAGAAAATTCCAACTTTTTAAAAGTGGCATTTCAAAATTATGTATTAGAATCCAACTTTACAGTTAAAGAGGATTTAAAATTACAATAATTTGTGTGTAAACAGCATATCTTTGTCTGATCCCAATCCAAAGTTATCACTTATTAAATGTAATAAGTTAACTCAGTGATAGTCCATGGGAGATATAGGCCCTGCAACAGTAAAAAAATAACCTTAGGAGTTTTCCACTGTTAGAACATATAAAACGTAAACACACATATCCTACTTTTTAAATACAATACAGCCTGTTCTATGAGCCTTTAGGGCTTACCTTAGGGTTGACTTTTAAATATTAAAGGCTTGTGCCTTTTATGCCTTGCGAAAGGGTTTTTTGCCAGATGAAATGGCAGTTTAAAACTGCACTATGGGTTGTGTGGCAGGACAGAGTCATGTTTTAAAAGGCTACTTTTAGTGGGCGGCACGAGTGCTGCAGGTCCACTAGTAACATTTAGTTTATAGGCCCAGGGTACAAGTAATACTTTTTACCAGGGACTTGCAAGTAAATTAAATGCACCAATTAGGTGTAGACCAATTTTACCAGCTGTGAAGGTGAGAGTGCAAGCACGTTAGCACTAGTTAGCAGTAGTAAAGTTCATAGTCCCAATGCCTACAAAAACGAATTCAGCAAAACAGGAGGTGTGAAGGCACAATGTTTGCGGAGATACCACACCTAGGATGTCAAGTCTAACATTACTTGTTAGAAATATGTACATAAATTGCATGCTTAATGATACAGAAGCATATAGAAACTATGTCACTAGTGGAAGGAGCCAATCCAGGAACATGAATAAGCTGAAGCCAAAACGCTAATTGAGCGATAGAGTTAAAACACACGGCAGGGGGTAAAAACATACTTAAATATCTTGTTAATTGCCATAATAAATAATCAAGGAAGGCAAGGAAGGATGGATTTTATAGCCTGGGATAAGCCTTCAAAGCTCTCAAACCCCTAGTGCAACCAAAATCCCTTGGAACAAGTTTTCGTGTGCATTTGCTCAGGGACCCATGAGGAGGCTGTGTCCCAGATTTGCATTATATGAAAACATGGTGACAAGCTTGCTTATCCTCTCATGAACTTCTACCATTGAGAACTTGCAGCAGTTTTGGAGAAAAGGCTGCCACAGGTAAACTGGCTGCAGTTGCAATATGACTTCCAAACCACATTCATTTATTTATGTGCACATTCTTATCGAGAGCATTCAGCTCAAAAGGTATCAGGATACTGTACAGCAGAACAACAGAATACATAGCATCATTACATATAACCAAAGTAAGCAACCATGTAACTGGCAACAATTATGTACATCTAAGCATCAACACCACACCATGACACATCTGGAGGGGGTGAAACAGGACACAAGAGATAAAGATGTGTAAACTGGTTTTGGCAGGCCAGGGGCGAAACCTTAGATCGAAAGATGCAGAGGTGATCAATAAATAGAATATCCATAGCTATAGAGACCAAACAATACTCTAGATATAGTTCGAACAAGAACATATTAAAATTTGTATTTTAAATTGGAGTTGTGTTTTTGCCCATCTCAATTAACTCGCGAGAGAGTTATATTGTATTCCAGAGTAACCCTTGCAGTAATTCCATCTTTGCCCCAAGAAAAACAGCTGGTATTACAGAATGAAATGCAGAAAGCAGTATGATAAAACATATTTCTGCATATTAATGTTTTTCCATTGTGAGCTATAAGGGATACCTTGTATTCCCCGGTTATTATTGTAACCGAGAATGGAGGCCAGGGTGCTGATGGCAACCTGCCGAGAGACCATCCAAAAAGTAATATGGCACTATTGGCAACCGAGCAGTGGCCTTTTTCTGTAGCTCAAGCAGAAGGGGAGGTAGAATTTCCCATAATATTCATTCATATCTATACATCCATCGAGCCACCTGGGTCCTTGACTATGACTACTGGTAACTCAGATTAAACCTACGGAAAGAGTAGAAGTCTGGAAAAAACATACAGGCAGACATCCCAAACCAAATAGAAAGGAGCATATCAAGGGGGTTACAGACTAAGGGCCAGATGTACGACCCTTTCATTTAGCGCCTTGCAATTTGCGACTCATTGCAAGTCGCAAATTGTGAGGTGCTAAATGAAATATACAACAGTGTTATTACACTGTTTTGCGATTCCCAATGAGGTCGCAAATTGAGAGGCTCATTAATATTAATGAGCCTCTTGCAATTTACAAACCCATTGGGAATGCCAGCCCTCCCATGGATGGTGGACTGCTGGGCTCAGTAGACCACAATGTCTGGGACTGCTTTTTAATAAAGCAGTTTTTTTTAATCCAGCCCGTTTTCCTTAAAATAAAACGGGATGCATTTAAAAAAAAAAAAAAGTAAACTTTTTCGTTTCATTTTTTTAAGGGCAGGCAGTGGTTCCCCCTCTCCTTAAAAATTATTTATAGAGACAGTCACAAAATGGAAGGGATCCCCTGGGGAACCCTTCCAAATTGCAACTGCATTACCACCCTCTTGAAGAGGGTGGTCATTTGCGACTGTTTTCCGACCGCAATTACGGTCACACAACATACACACATAGTTTTGCAGACACAATTAGGAAGGGAAAGCCCTTTCCTAATTGCAACTCGCAGTTCCTAAATAGCGAGTCGCAAATGAATTGTGACTCTATATCTAGGAATTGTACATAGCCAACAGTGATTTTGCATAGGCAAACGGATCTGAAAACTCATTTGCACATGAAAAATCACGTTGTACATCTGGCCCCTAGTGAATGTAAAACAATTAAACCACAAGCAAAGTATACCCATTCTGATAAGTGCTGTTCTCATTATCCACAGGACTAAGGCCCACATGCATCAAGCTATTTTGCATTCGCAAACGGTGCAAATCGCAAAATTCGGCCGTTTGCGAATGCAAAAACCTTTTTTGGGATGCATCATTTTTTTTCATTTTTCGCAATTTAAGAAATCGCAATTTTTTGCAATTTCTTGAATTGCTATAGCATTTAAGAAATCGCAAATTTTGCGATTTCTTAAATGCTATGCATGATTTTTTTTAAATTGCAAATTCGCAATTAGGAAGGGGAAAATTATCATGAAGTAAACCTTCATGGTAATTTGTGAAAAGTTTCAAAAATGCACAAAAGTGCATTTTTGAAACTTATATTTTACACATACACATGCCCTTGGGACATGTGTGTGAGTAAAATGTACTTGCGTGACATTTCAGGGGTGCAGGGGGGGTCCTTTGGACCCCCCCTGCACCCTTGAAATTGCATTCTCATTTTGCGATTCCTTAATTGCGAATTCGCAAAATGAGAATGCCTTCCCATTGATTCCTATGGGCCTGTAGGCCCATAGGAATCAATGTAAAGCGATTCCTTAATTGCGATTCGCAATTAAGGAATCCCAATTAAGGAAAATTAAGAAATCGCAAAAACTTTTGCAATTTCTTGATGCATTGGAATTTGCGATTCCTAAATTGCGATTCCTTAATTTTCGCAATTTAGGAATCGCAAATTACTACAATGATGCATGTGGCCCTAAGGCCACAGCAGATGTTGAGACCGATACTTTGAAGATAGGAGGAGAATCAAGCAGACTACCACATGAGTGAGCTCACTTCGGAGGAGAACCTCTGGTGAGGGACAAGTCTGATAATGGGACTTGAAACCTACTGGTAAAAGGGAAGAAAGGGAAGAGATAAAAAGATTTTTTTTTAAAAACATATCAATAAGAAACTTGAAGGGCCACTGAAAAGTGACGTTCTTTCGACAGTTGAAACATGGGGGATGGGCCTGCTAGGCTTCTCGGCTGAAACTATAATAGCCATGAGGGTCTCCAAGCCCTTCCACAAATAATTCCAGCCATTGAATATATTGAAGCAGAGACTCCTAATAAGAACACAAATGTACGAGAACAGATATATACCACACTTAGACAAACAGGAAACAATGCACATAAGTGATATTCCAAATTCATTGGTCAAAAGCATATGAAATAATATTAGAGGAGGAGGGCTGGACTCTGCAGTTTATCATAGATATTCCTAATGGTGAAGATGTTTTAGTTGAAGCTTTTTCTCCAGTAGAACCCAATGTACTTCTGTATAGGTGAGTGGATTAGGAAGCAAACCCTAAATCAAGAAAAATTGAACAGGTTGGGATAAAGAAGGTACTTTACAGAAATGTGTCATCAGGGATGAACGAAAGATTGAGGCACACAATTTCCTTAAACTTAGACTCAGCAGTGTAATTAATGTACTAACTGAGCTCCAGTGATTGTTTCTTTGTTTCACTGTTTTTCGAAAACTGTATTTTTTCCAGTAGTCAAACCCACAGCTATACCTCTTCCCATGCTGTACAGAATACAAATAAAATTGGACTCGTGGCCAGTCTTGCACACAAAAAATCTAAAGCATCTCTTGGCATCACTAATATTTTTTCAGCCAAAGTAAAGTGCCAGAACTACAATACTTGACCACCTCTTCACCTGTCCCCAATTTGTGTTTATGTGTTTATGTATATCCCACAAAGATATAAGAAATAGTTCATATGTGTTTGCCTCAAGAACGACAGAACTCTTATCAGAGGACTCAGGTGTAGGGCCTGATTTTGATCTTGGCAGACAGGTTACTTCATCACAAAAGTGACAGATATCCCGTCTGCCAAAATAAACATCCCATAGGATAGAATGAGATTCATTTTTTGGCGGACAGATAACCGTCACCGATGTAACAGAGTGACTCCTCCACCAAGATCTAAATCAGGCCTGTAGTCTAGTAATTTGATGGACTTTGTGTCACAGATGATTTAAAAGAGTACTTGCAATAGGTAGGCAAGGTACCTACCATTGCTGCCTACGCTGATGATAAATTTCAATCTAGAAAATCTAAACTTGCATTCCCAGGTATCTTTTTCTTGGGCTATCTACTGCCAAAATGTCCGGGAAATATGCTACACTCAGCAAGTATAATAAAGATTGCTGATTATATAATTGTGGTAGTCATTTACTTCTAAGAACCAAAGTGGTGTATCTAAGTATAAATACTACCATGCAAGAGGTTTTAGTAGGTCTCCAGCAGTCCCAATAATAATGACTGTCTCTTTGTTTAGCAAGACTACTCTCTGTTTTCCAAGCCCTGAGGACCTATAGGCTTTCCACACAAGTTCAAGGGGCATGCAAAATCCAATTGAGGGAGCAGAGGACAACATTCCTTTTGGTTCATAAAAGCCCAGGAACCTCTTAGTCACAGACAGGTAAATATAAGCTTATGGGAAACCATCTTAAATATTTTATTGCAAACCAATACCATTGTGTATGTAAACAATAGCTTACACATCGATCTACCTAAATAGGACCTTTCTCCCATTGACAAAGTCTTTAAGTTTGCAATCTGAGTGCTTTCCATTATTCCTTATTACTCCATACTACCCAAAAGCTTATTGACTCCATCAGCATACTGGCCCAATTTAAATCCCTTAGCCTTGACTTCAAAGCAACCATTTGCAACCCTCCCTTTACCTCACTGTTAGACTTGGCATCTTTGGTGTGATTTCCCCAGACCTTTTGCCTCTACCTCCTGTATTTTTGATGCTGTGCTGGATTTCGTGTTTGCTGGCTTAGATGCTTTGGGCACCTTGCCACTGCTGATCAGTGTCAAAGTGCAAGTGCTCCCTGTGTAAATTATTATTATGATTGGTTCTCCCTGATTGGTATATTTGATTTACTGGTCAGTCCCTAGTAGAGTGCACTGAGTGTGCCAGGGCTGGTAAATCAACTACTACTAGTGGGCCTGCAGCACTGATTGTGCCACCACACGAGTAGTCCTGAAACGGTAACTTAGACTTGCCACCAGTGTCTGTGCGCAGTTGTTAACTGCCATGTCGACTGTGGAGTGGTGTGGCTCACTGGTTAGAGGCGGCAGACCCGGAAGCAGAGGACGGCCCGGGACCAGGGTTCAATTCCCGACGCGGCAGGGTCGTGGACCAGGGTCAGCGGACTCGATAATTCTCGCTTCGGTGGCTACTCTAACCAGGGATCACAATCGGCAACTCTGGGCATTAGCTTGCCTCATCTCCACAACGGCCCCCCACATACACCGGGGATGCCTGGTTTCACCTTGGAGATACCCAGCAGGGATCATCTCACAGGGAAAGCCAGGGCGGGTTCCCCAGTGGTCTACAGCGCTGGGACGCCCCATTTCTGGGGTAGCCATGCGCTTTACAAGACAACATAACATAACAAGTGCACCCACTTGCCAGGCCCTAACCTTCCCTTTTCTTACATGTCAGTCACCCCTAAAGTAGGCCCAAGGTACCCCTGTGGGCAGGCTGCGGTGTATGTGAAAGGTAGGACATGCCCTAATGTGTGTGGCATGTCCTAACAGTCAAATGCTGCCAATTTTGTTTTTCACTATTGTGAGGCTATCTGTCCCCATAGGAAAGCATGGGAGTCAATTTATAACACCTTATAAATATAAAGTACCACTGGGACCAGATAGGAAAATACAGTTTAGCATGCCTGAACTCAGAATCCAAAGCTGCATCTTTTAGGAAAGTTGATTTTTACATTTTGAATTTGAAAATACCACTTTTAGAAAGTGGCTATTTTCTTGTTCAACCATCCTGTGTGCCTCTGCCTTTTTGTGGATTGCCATTGTAGCAGGGTTTCTGTTCTCCCACAGAACTGTGCACAGAGGATTGGAACCTCAGCGAATTAGGGTGACCCAAAACTCACCTTAGTACCCAACAAACCCCTTACCGAGCTAGCTACAGTGTCTCATTGGTCATAACCTATTCCCAATGTTTAGACAAACCAGAACATGAACTCACCAACCTCAGGTTACGTGGAACACATGAGCACTCTTTCGTTATACAATCATTACAAACCAGAACATGGAGTAAAGAAGAACACGTGAGCATTTGAAATGTTTATTTACTAATGCCGTCTTCTCAGGCGCAGTATCTTAGATAATACAAGTAAACATATTATCAACAACAAAGCTACAAGCATAGTTACTAGTCCATAGAAAGCGAATGGTGACAGCATGTTACCATGCTGTAAATCAATAAGGGTATAACAACACTTATTTATCACCCTCCCTAACTCGCATATTATATTAATAGCTAAGAAGGTCTCTTTGGGTTGAATTAGGGCGGGCCCATACCTCAGTGTCCTAGTATGAATAGATCACATCAGCATACACCAGCTCTCTCTGCATGCGAACAGCATCAAGTCTCTTTGTGCCTCCAGCAAAGCAATATAAAAACCCGCCTCAAGCCCAAAGTTTGAGTAATAAAGGGGTAGGCCCTTATAACTCAAGGACCTGGGTCCATGTAGCAGTACAAATAAAATGTGGTCCGAGTTACCATATAACTAATATAATAAATCAATGTTATATCACATAGTAATTCACCATATATACATTTGTCAAGGATTTAAACACAATTATCGAGAAAAAAATCATGGAAATTACATTTATTAGTGCAATATTTGTTTAGGCGCAATATTGATATTTGCGTATATAAATCCGCCTATTGTATCCAATTTTTCAGAACAAACAAAACTTGAATGCAATTGTAAAATCATTACATTTGAAGTGCTCTCAGTGAAAGGGAGGGGGAAGTGTGGAGGTTGTGAGGGACCGGGTAAAGGTGGTGTGACTTTTTCAAGACATCACGTTAAAATCAAAACGCCTTTACAAGAAATGTACAGAAGGTTCCAGAATAGCATCACACATAGGTTAAATTAATAGTTTTTCTTTATGTCCTATGGTGTGTTCAAATGGCGTAGTCTACGTTTCGACCCCCAGTGTACGCTAGAAGGGTAATTAATGCCTCATGTTGGGGTCTTCATCAGGACAGTGGTGTGGAGAGCCTGAAAAAATTAATGGAGAGGCTGGAATTTAATTTGAAATGGTGAACAAACTAAGTGGCAATGAAATTGCAGGAATGATTTACATACATCAATAGACGGTCGACATCTGCGCCGTCTTAGCGTGGGCCTGGGCAGGGCTCCTATTAATTCTGTGAATACATAATGGATGGAGATAATGTTTCAGTGGGTTGTGTGGCAAAATTGCCCGAGGAAATAAATAGAATGGAGCGGGGAACTTACTTGGACTCCTTTCCTTAATGACGTCTGAGCATCGTGTCAGGGAAAAATCTTGGTGTTCTCACAAAAGTTTGACGCACTTTGAAAGAGATTCCCAGAGAGCGCCGATTAGAGAGATTGTGACTCGAAAGTATATCAGTTTAGGGCGAGAGAAGTTAAGAACAATAGGCAATTAAGAGAGGTGCATTCTGGTCCCATGGGTTCCGAGTGCACATTGAAGTTTAATGGCATTGCTCGTGAAACCTTACATGAAAGCATTTTGTGCACGAGCGTCACATGGGATTAAAAACGGGACTGTGGCATGTTAAAAATCCCTATGGCTCGTAAAGCAGGGTACTGGGCTCGATTCCCAAAGTTCATGCCATCACTTACTTGGGCTTTTCAAGGGCCGAGAATGCTCCTTGCTCGCTCGAGGTGCAGACGCCGAGTGCTGACAGGAAAAATGGGCTTGTCAGTGTAGACCAATCGCATTCCACCTCTTTGGACAGACTCTGGCACCGCGCGAAGCGAGAGCAGGGGAGCGTCTAAAAAGTAGAGATTGACTAACTCAGGGTTAAGGGAGTGTATGGAGGCTAGCGCATAACACCTCAATGGTTGCTTGGAAAATACCGATAGTATGTACGGATACCATATGCGTGTGATATAAGTTGGAACATTTATGTGTCTCATACCTGGATGGATTTGGACTGATAACCACATACAAAATGTCTTTGATCAAATATCATACATGTCATAACTGTATTGGAAGGAGAAAAAATACAAACATAATCATCATATGGTATTTATATACAATACAAGCACGGGTATCACTGGACATCTATGCATGATAGTATAATCTGTATGCTATAAGTGTGTAAGCAGCATCATTATTGGTGTCCATTGTATAATGTCAAACTGCAGTTTTAAATGTTAAGGGATCAGGTTACTGCATGCAGGATGTTCATTCTGGGTTTATGCCAGCCATTTGGGCAAAGTTGGCATCTAGTTCATTGAGCCCACGGGTGATGGTTTTGAGTAAATACATCCATTTACATTCCCTGATATTTAGTATGGTGTTCAAATTTCCACCACGTGGTCCCAATGAGATCTTTTCCAGTACTAACCATCTGATGGACTCTGGAGTGTGGTTTTGTTCACTGAAGTGTTCCACTAAGGGGGCTCCCACCGTGGAACAGCGAATTTTGCTGCAGTGTTGAAATATCCGATTTTTTATTTTCTGCTTTGTCTGCCCAACATACATCAAGTTGCATGGGCACATGATGGCGTAGATAACACCACTCGTGTTACAATTTGTGAAAGATTTCAAGTCTATAGTGAGATCATTATACACTAGTTGTTTTGTTTCCCAGCATGTGAGACATGCTTTGCATGTTGTGCATTTGAAGTGGCCGACCACCTCGGGTAGATTCCATAGTCGTTGAATGGTTGGAGCCTGTGGAATGTCCAGCATTGAATGTACCACATGATCCCTTACGCTTTTGGCCTTTCTGAAGGCATGCATCGGTGGGTCCGGGCTCTCAAGGGTGTCTGCAACCAACCCCCAGTGTTTGTTGACTATTTTGCGTATTTCGTTGCTCTTAGTGCAAAATGTTGTGACACAGATCATGCGTTCCAGAGAGGTAGTACGTGTTTTGGGTTCTAGTAGAGTTGATCTGTCTTGGAACCAGGCTCGCTTGCGTGATCTTTTTACCAAACGCTTAGGGTATCCTCTGTCTATTAAGCGATTGATCAGGTCCTCAGATTCCTTGAAGAAATCCTCCTTCAGGGAGCAGTTTTTCCGTGTGCGGAGAAACTGGCCGAAGGGTAAATTGTCCCTTAAACCCCTCGTGTGGTGGCTTGTGTATCTCAAAAGAGAATTTCTTTCCGACGGTTTTCTAAAGAGAGTGGTGTGAAGGTGGCCATCATCCGCTTTGATAGTAATATCCAGGAAGTCGATGGACTCTTTGCTCATGTTCATTGTGAATTTTATATCTTCCGATTGGTTGTTCAGCCAATTCATAAAGGCGTGGAGTGCTTCTTCGTCACCTGTCCATATCACAAGGACGTCATCTATATAGCGATGCCAGGTGGAAATCATGTTACGGTATGGGTTCTCCTCTGTCAGTATGCAGTGATGTTCATATTCAGACATATAGAGGATGGCCAGGTCTGGAGCAAATGCAGCGCCCATAGCAACTCCTTTGCTTTGGATGAAGAATTTGTTCTGGAACATAAAGAAGTTCTTTGACATCGCAATTTCTAGTAGATCCACTATAAATTCTGTGGGAACTCCCGCTGGTTGTTCACGTCTGTTGAGAACTCTTTTGATACACTCTAATGCTGGTCTCTGGGGGATGCTTGTGTATAATGAGACAATGTCCATCGTGACCAAGATTTGACTATTTTTATTGAAGGGAGTTTGTTCTATGAGGTTGATGACCTGCATAGTGTCTCTGAGGTACGTCGGTGTGGCTTCTGCAAGTGGTTTCAAGAAGACATCAACATATTTACATAGTGGTTCTAGAAGTGAACCACAACCTGAAATGATCGGGCGTCCCGGTGGCTTTGTTGGATTCTTATGTACTTTGGGTAGTACATATATGGTAGGTGTCCTGGGTTGTTCAACGTTAAGGTATTGTTGCTCCTTGGTCGTCAGGAACCCCATCTCCAGGGCTTTGCGAGTAAGGGATACAATCTCCTTCCGTATCTCATGTGTGGGATCTCGTGCCACTGGTCTATAACTGATGCCATCCGTTAGTTGCGAATAGATCTCTTTCTTGTAGTCTTCTACGTTCAGCATGACAATGGATCCCCCCTTGTCCGCTGGTTTAATAACCACCAATTTGTTATTTTTGAGCGAATTCAAAGCTGCCCTTTCTCCTGCTGATATATTATGTTTCACATAAGACCTGTTTCCAAGTGTTTTGAGAACATCCCGTAGCACCACACTTTTGTAGGTTAGTATTTTATGGGAGACAGATGCCATGGTCGGCATGAAAGTAGAAGGAGGTCGTAGATTAGTAAAAGCCGTCATAGTTGTTGGTGGCTTGTTGGTGAAAAAGTTTTTTAGTCTTAACTTTCTGAAGAACCTGGTGAGTTCAGCTTGTATGTTGAATCTGTTGGGTTGGGAAGTGGGTACGAATGATAATCCTTTGCAGAGTATGCTTGTCTCATCCGGTGTGAGTGTGTGATTGGACAGATTTATAATTGGGCTAGTATTTGGCCTTGTTCTCGGGGGTTCCCCTGTTACCATCTGTAGGTCTTCCTCCTGGTACTCCTCTCTCCATGATCCTCTGGTTGGAATCGGACCTGTTTCGGATTATTATTATTATTATTATGTTTCTTATATAGCGCCTGAATCGACCCCCGAAGGGGTATCTCCGCGCTTGCCTTGGGAACCCGTCCTGGCTTTTCCCTGTGAGATAGCCCCTACAGGGCATCCCCAAGGTGAAAGCCAGGCATCCCGCCGCGGGGGGCCGTTGTGGAGATTAAGCAAGCTTAATGCCCAGAGTTGCAGAGTGTGAACCCATGATTAGGTCAGGCACCGAAGCGAGAATTATCGAGTCCATGGACATTTGAGCTCAAGACCCTGCCGCGTCGGGAATTGAACCCTGGTCCCGGGTCTGACCTGTGCTTCAGGGTCTGCCTGCTCTAACCAGTGAGCCACACTTCTCCACCTGGCCTTGTTGTCTGCCGCCATCCCAATTCTGCTGATTCTGACCTCGATTGGGGCGGCCGCTCCAGGAACCTCCTCTGCCTCGTCCTCTCGGTGGTCTCCATTGGGTATCCCCTAAAAAAGGCGATTGGGGTCCGCTCATATGTTGGTTCGATGGTTGGTACCATTGGTCTGGTTGTTGATAACTGCCACCCGGTATGTTCTGTTCGTTCTCACTTTCTCCGCTGTAGGAGGAATCTGAGAAGTTGGTATATCTACGTGCACATCTATAGCCGCCTCTCCCTCTGTTGGAGAACCGGCCCTGGTTGTCTTGTCTGTAGTAGTCTGGTTGTAAGTAGGGATAAGTCTTCTTTCTGTCGTAGTACTGAATGTCTCTCGCTAATTTGTCCAATTTTTTGGTTTGGGTTTCGACATCAAAGTCTTTCAGAGTTTTTTTCAGCTTATCCAAGGTATCCCTGGCATCTGCAAAAGCCGAATGACTTGCAATCTCAGCCTTGAGTTCATCAATTTCCTTGGTAAGCTGTTCGACCTGATCTTTAGCTGTCTCCACTCCCAGCACCATCCAGTGCCGGGAGCAGTTGTTTGCCACAAAACTAAAACCCTCTTTGAATTTAGGATTGTCAACAAAAATGGCAGGTTCGTTGTGTACTTGTAGTCCAGTGGGGATGATATTGGATCTCAAGTACCCTGTTAACAAATGTCCATGTAATTTGGTTCTTACCAATTTTTTCTCTAAACGTTCGAGTTTATTTATTTTCTCATTTAGGGAATAGTCTACACTGACACTGTTGGTTGTAAGGAAAGCAGTCCCTGTGTCCCCTTCAATCAAATTCTTTATATAATCTTCTTTATAGGAAAGGGTCTCAAGTTCCATCCTGGTGAAACCCTGACTATACACAAATAGAATTAATCAAACATGTAAAACTAAATTGGAAAAGGAAAGAAAAACCCTCGCAAGAGTGCTCTTGCTCAGAGAGTATGAGTAATAAAGGGGTAGGCCCTTATAACTCAAGGACCTGGGTCCATGTAGCAGTACAAATAAAATGTGGTCCGAGTTACCATATAACTAATATAATAAATCAATGTTATATCACATAGAAATTCACCATATATACATTTGTCAAGGATTTAAACACAATTATCGAGAAAAAAATCATGGAAATTGCATTTATTAGTGAAATATTTGTTTAGGCGCAATATTGATATTTGCGTATATAAATCCGCCTATTGTATCCAATTTTTCAAAACAAACAAAACTTGAATGCAATTGTAAAATCATTACATTTGAAGTGCTCTCAGTGAAAGGGAGGGGGAAGTGCCCAAAGTTGGCAGAAGCTGCACTTATGTTATGTCTATAAAGGCGCGAAGATCAGACCTCATAACAATTCTGTATCGTGTTGTTCCTGAGGCTTCAGCACTCTATGTGCAGACATAGTTTATTAAGCAAAGCTGATATCAGAGTAATAACATATTATTCTCATGTAAACCACAACTAACTACTAGGTTGAAAGCTAAATCAACAATTAAGTGTCGTGTGCAGAAGCAGCAAAAGGAAAAATGGCGTTTAAACATTTAATGAGCATATGCTAACTTAACAAATTATAAAGATATACAGTAGCTATATGACACCCCCCCATGATCCGACGACGGATAAGATAAGATAAGATAAGGGCAACTTCATGAAAGCAGAGTTCAAGAACTGTGAGCCATGAATGTACAGTAAAAAATGGCAAACATTCGCTCAAGTCAATAGGACTGGGAAATTGTTCGATGTACGAAAAATCGCAAAAAATGCAAGCTGAAAGTCAAATATCCGGAAAGAAATTATGGAAAAGTATTTAGGGCAAGACCGTATAAGCAAAATATGCAGCAACAGCCTCCAGCATGAAATCACCGTCTTCATCAGAAAACAGTTCAGCCATCCAATTCAAAAGTGGAAAAGAACAGACGTGTTCCCCAAGTATCGGAGTCTCTATTACCATCAGAGGACAACTCGGTGGGTTCTCCAGAAAGCTCAGTTCCAAGAAATCCTGCGCTGCCGTGAATATATCCCAGGGACCCATTCGTCCATGCACCGCTGCTATGGCCATAATCCTTTCGTCAGAACAAACCAACTCGTGAGTAGTGATAGGACTCATCAGCTGATTAAAATCGACGCCAGGAGAAACCGGTCCGCAGAGACACAAATCAATGGCCCAATCAAAATCACAGCTCAGGCAGTGAAACACAGGCTGGACACAGGTGAAGTAGGAAAATCGAAACGATAATCCATATGCCGTGCTTAAAATCGCAAGCGGCAGTGTGCCAAAATATTCAAGCATTCGGTTGCGAAACAGCGGCAGCAGAGGCTGGGCCGCTTCTTCCACACGTGGGGCATCCATATTTAAGGAAGCAGAGAACAACTAGGACGCCTGCCGCTAGTGCCAGTAAAACCGGGAATCCACCAAACAGACTCGAGAAAATGGAATGAAAGAAACTAGGGATTACTCCAAATATTTTTTCAAATGAAGTCACAAGGCCGCTGCTAACTGCTTTAAAAAAATGCGCTAGCCCAGATGTCGAGGACGCGTTAAAGATAGCATGTATCATTTCGCCAAAATGCAACGGCAAATCAGTATTTAAAAGGGCCTGAACCTCGGTCCGGGTGTTAGCAATGTGAAGCACGAAAGTTTCCCGAGCCGAACTCAAGGCCACTTCTTTCTGGGACAATAGAGCCCTCAGTCTAGTCATGCCGTTGAACTCTGCCTTCAAGGTTGGTATGCGTGGCCAAATGGAAACCTCCCTATTTTCATGTGTGGGTGGGTATAAGACATTTCTGCAGCAAACGACACGTTCACTTACTGTTACCACATAAGCTACACCTTTAATTAACCCGCAACAATCTTCATTATTCAAAAGTAAATAACTTCCATTCCCTAACAAGGTAAAAGTCGGGATAATTGCTGGTACAGGAGTGCCTTTTAAAACACAGGCTAAGTTTGGTCGGTCCTGATTGCAAGAACTGTGTAATTGTATGTGTCTACACATTAACGAATGATCTGGAGTTTCTGTACATTCCTCCCCATTAAGATAAACTTCTTGGCCATCCCTCAAACATCTATAAGTGAAAGGAAGGGACCATACTTCATGGAGAAAACCACTACCCAAAGGCTCATAGCGACCTATGGCAACATATTTCATACAGTTAGTAAATTTATACAAAGCAAAAGGTAATGTTAGCAGACCGTGGATAAGCCACGTTGCAGCTGAGGCTTCCGCCACAGAAAAAGGCAAGGATTCCAATTTTTCAATATGTAACATAGAAAAAGAAGCATCACGCATAGAAAGCAAGCGTTGTTTGTCAGTCAAATTAAAGGGTGCAAAAAGAGAGGACACGTTCATGTATCCCCATGGCACCTTGCCAGATTTAAGTGTTTGCAGGGTCCATGCAAACTGCATGATAGAACGCAATTGATTCTGACCATGGTACAACACAGATACCTCATCATGCACAATATCCACTACAGAAGACACAATGTTATCTAAAGTGTAAATGCGTGAAGAAAGCATGTTAATACTATTGTCCACCACTGCAAGTACCTTCTCTAGATTTGCCTGATCTATAGCCCTAAGTCGTGTTGCAGCCTCAATCTGCGATGTTTTCCAAATTTCATTGTACACAGCATATATCCACCTTTTCGACCTACCACTAGCCGGGCCTTTTACGAAATCATTTAAATCTACATCATCATTTAGTTTTGCAAGATGTAATTTAACTGCAGACAATTTAGAATGTTTCAGCCAGGTTTGACATAATTTACCCACAGAGTAAGTTGTGACAGAATGCTCATTTTCAAAACGTGAATCAGGTTTAAGCTGAGCAAAGCCGTCAGACAAACCTAAAAGACGGCGCTGGCAAGAATCAGCACTCCTGTGCCACACCAGCCAACCTTTTGGGTCTATACTGGAGATGTTAAAGGAAGAATTCAGCAACAGGGCCTGTAATTCTCTAATCGAAAATTGAGTATGATTACTCCAGCCTGAATATTCCTCTAACTCAGGGATAGAAGGAACATTTAGTTTTTTAGCAGTAGCCAATCCAAAGCATGTTGTTTGTGAAATAGTAGAATTAAAAAAAAAATGTGATTAGGGATGAGACATGCACGGTGCAAAGCCTCAGTGCCTTGTACCTGCCAGTCCTTAGAACCCCAAACTGATTTTAAGTCAATTAATTCCTTCCAGACTTCATAACCGCCAATAGCCAGCTGATCTAGAAAGGACTTCGAATACAATAGTTTGGTATCGGTAAGTCTAACCTTGGACATAGGCTTCTGTGTCATTTTAAAATAAAAGGACTCGGGATTAGACTGATTGAAGTCAGTAAAATAAGTGTATTTTTTCAAAAAAGTACTAGAACTGCCTTGTATAGGAGCTGGGCAATGCTCCCATTGTGTATAATTCACAGTATTCCTTCTGGATGTTGTTTTATGTAAGAAGTGATTGCCAAAATGTTGAAAGCAAAATAAATCACCATAATTAGCAGATTCTAAATATAAATCTTCAGCATCAAAGGCAGCATAATATTTCAAATCAGAAAATAAAGACTCTACGGCCTGAACATCCCAATCATCAGAACGTATGTTCTGTTTCACCACATCCCCCATATTAACTCTAAGCACGTTAGGGACATTAACAACTTCCGTAGGGCCATGAATTTGAAATCGAACGGCATCCCACACGATCCCATCAAGGACAGGCCAAGCAGTGATGTTAACAAATGTCAAGTCTCTTTTCAGTCTGTGTGCAGAATGTGATGAGGAAAGGGGAGCCATAGTTCCATTGAGATGGCGAATGCATGTTCTTTCCTCGACATAGTGTCCATTTACCAATCGGAAAAAATAAAACACAAAACCAATTGACATAAAAAGATATATCGAAAAAAGCACCAGCCAGATATATGTCCAAGGGGGAATCAAAAAATGTTTTTTAAATAAGGTAGCATAAACTGCAAAACGAGAGGGTTTCTTCGAGGCAAGGGAAACAGAGTCAAATGAAAATCTGGATTCCGTGGCTAAACGTGCTTGCAGGTCAGGCATGGACAAATCAGTGGGATATGCATAGTCTATTTCATTTTGATCGGCACCTGGCAAAGTACTCAATAAAGGACTGGAAATTGCAGGTAATTCAATGGCCACTTCTGAATCATGATTAAAAGCAGTGGGCACAACCGAATGTCTCACAATGGAAGGACAGGAAACTGCTGGTGTCATACTAAGAAGAATCGGCCACTCTGTGTATCTTGACATTGTCAATTGAAATAAACCTGTTTTCCTTACGACCAGGAAGCGGTGGTAAAATGACTGTTCTCGTGCCCTTCATTCCAAGGACTGGAACCGGAGCTCGATAGGACGGACCAAATTCTTTCTTGTTATCGATCTTCTCTCGAACCAGTTCTCCAACTTGTGGTAGCCAGCCGACTACCGGGATCTGCAACGCAACATCCGACGTGGAGGGCAAATGTTCCCTTGCAAGACCGTCTCTGGTCTTTTGTAGATTCTGTAAAACATTGCAATGTTCATCTGCGTCAAAGGAAGTGGCGCGAACCACACAGTCTAGACCGTCAAGGTCAGGGACGTACATCTTGATGCCAAAGAGCATTTCGTATGGGGTCCGCCCACCCAGAGACCTTCTAGGGAGATTATTAAGAGCACGCTGCATGCCATAGAGGTGGGCTAGCCAGCTTCTGCCAGTGCCTATAACTCGAGCTGTCAAAGATTGCTTTAAATCACGGTTCATTCGTACCACTACACTGTTACCCTCAGGTCTGTAGGGAGACGAAAACTTGACTTGGACCCCCATCGAATGCATGGCATCCTTATACGCCTTAGAGGCGAAAGCCGGACCCTGATCCGAATGGAAGGTACCACAGGCAAAAATCCCTACAAAGATGCGCAAATCTCTAATGACAGTCCGTGAATCAGCGCTGCGATGGGGCCAGACCCACACAAAGCGTGTGCATGAATCAACTGCAACTAAGATGTACTTATATGCAGTATCAGAAGAAAAGGGACCGCAGTGATCTAAGTAAACACAACCAAGTGGTTTATTAGAAATGTACAACTGAGTCTGTGGCGGACGCGCAGCAGTCGAAGGTTTAATCTGCTGACATATGTCACAAAGAAGGACATAATCACGCGTCTGTTTGTACAGTCCCCGCCACCAGAAACGTTGTTGTAATTGAGTTACAGTGGCTGAGACGCCCGCATGCGCAGACGCCACACCTTCATGAGCGGCTGTAATCAAGTCAGCTCTGCGATCCGAGTTGGGAATCAAACGTTCACCAACATCAGGTATTTTCACAAAAGGAACCTTTTCGGGACTTAAGTGGTATGTGTACTTCGAAGGGAATCCCGAAGGATGTTTACCTCCCTTCTCAGTGGCAGCAACAGCTGCCAAGATGTCACTATCAATCTTACTTTTGGACCGTGTAACTGCTGCAACTAAGTATGTAGACACTGCTGATTTCGCTGCTTCATCAGCAAGCGAGTTACCGACAGCGTGGACTCCCACACGCTGATGGCCAAGAGTATGAATTACAAAAACGAGCGGCAACGAAGCCTTAAGCTCTGCCACTCGAACCCAGATCAATTTATGTTTTATTGTGCTACCCTTGGAATCACGAAAGTCATTCTGAATCCAAAAGAACAAGTTTTCATTGTAAGACTGGACACAGTAGAAAGAATCACTTACAATAAGAGTAGTAACACTAGGATCTGCGTACTCCAACGCAAGTAAAAGAGCACGAAGCTCTGCCAATTGTGCGGTGCAATCACCAAGCGGCAACGTGTGCACTTCCCTTGATATGAACTCATCGTTCAACATAGCACCGACCACAATGGCGCATGCGGAAACGTAGGCATGTTTAGAGCCATGCGCAACCTGCGCCGAACCATCAGTGTAAATGATGCAATGGAAGTCCTCCAAAGGTCGCATAGCTAGAGGAGCAGGGTGAACAAACTCATACTGCAAGTACTCCTGCGACCGCAACGAGGCGTCAAAAATAAACGTGACATCCGTGGACGTCAAGGACGCAGCCCACTGAATCCACCGAGGGTGCAAAGCTTTTGAATTTGGTACACTGGCTTTCGTGACTGCCTCCAAGTGAGGACAGGGTGTTACATCCAACATGCGTTTCCCTTGTGACAGAGCCCGTTCTTTAAGAATAGCCATCTGTACAGCTGTTAAAACCTTTTCCACAGTGGGAAACCGCATCTCAGCCGAAGTGTACAAGTGTGACTTGTAAGCAATAGGTACTGTGTCTCCTTCATTAAAAGTGAGGTACGTGAAACCCACTGTCCCTGGTATTATTCTTATCACCAGGTTGGTATGGTTGTCACGAGTCAGTAAGAACTTAGAAGTGAGCAAATCAGCCTGCAAGGATTGCAAAATGGCTGAGTGCTCAGGCAGCCAGCATGATTTCGAAAAATTTGGTTGTATCAAAGCATACAAAGGCTTGATACGCTGGGCATATTCCGGAATGTATGTTCTTCCGAAATTTAAGAAACCCAGCAAGGACTGTAATTTTTTCAGTGTAGTAGGAGCGCGCAACTGTGCGCACTTCTCTAAGAAGTGAGGAGCCAAACCTCTACCTTCATTGTTGAGCTCATAGCCCAAAAACAACACTGTGTGTTCAGCAATGTGCGATTTTGCAAAGTTAAATTTGTAACCCATGTCAGCAAAGTTACAAATAACAGAATTTACACGACACAGATGCTCCCAAATATCGTCGTCTGTGAGATATATGTCATCCACATACGAACAAGCATCTGGGTCGAGTGCCTCCAGAATAGAGACAATGCGAGCGGTAAATATACCAGGACTATTCTTATAGCCCATTGGGAGACGCCGGAATTGTTTTTGGACCCCAGCGCACCTAAAACTGGTCCATTGGGAGCTAAAGCTGTCCAATCTGTGGGCATAAAAACCGTTGGATATGTCAAGCGTTGTCTTGAAACGCTTTTGCACGAGACTATCCACAAGGGCAGAGCCGTGAGTATTCTGTACTGCACAGTTACGGCAATGCGAGTTCAAATGCCGGTAATCCAATACCAAACGATATGATCCGTCAGGCTTGGTCACAGTAAAAAGAGGATTATTCATTGGTGACACACAAGTTTCTATAACTCCCTGATATTCTAATTGTTCAAGGATTTCCGCGACGGAAGTTTTGGCTTCACGCCGAATGGGATATTGAGGTTGAGGCTGAGGCTGAGACCGCAACGGAATTTCGTGGCAAGGCGACAATTTATCCCAACCACATTGGTTACGGTACAGAGCCGGTGCGAGAGCCCGAGCCCACTCTTCTGCAAAATGCTGCGCATGCTCTTTCGAGACAGTGTTCGTGAAACTGGGGAGGATTACCTCCTCCCCTCGCGGCGCCGCGAGCACAAAAGGTGGGGGCCAGTCAGCCTCCGAAAGCAAAATATCATACGTAGAAGACAGATTTTCCCCAAATACCCCTTTAACGGTACGCTGTATGTCACCTTCAATTAACAGGACAATTTCATAAAGTCTTTCAGGGGGAGCAAGTCTCGTATCTGCTGTTTCAATTACAACGTAGACATCAGTCGCTGTCACCCTCAGTAGTGGACGCAGCGCCTCTCTGACTATGGTAATCTCCGCCGCGCTGTCCAGCAAGGTCAGAGCCCACGTCAGATTCCGAAGCCGCGTTCTCACTATCTGTGGCATATCTATGCGCTGTTAAGGCCGCGACTTTCTTTTTCGCAAACTGTGGTCTTTTTGGCATAGAATCCTCCTGCTTCGCCGCGCCGTCTGTCTGGCGGGACTGGCCACGTCCCTGTTGGCCACCACGTCCCCTACCGCCTCCTCCTCCACCGGTTTTCGGGGCCGATGAGTCCTGAAAGGAACGAGGAGAGCGTTGATCAGAAACCTGAAAACGATCAGGCGATTTAATCATCTCGAGATCGCGCAAATCATAAACTTTTTCAGTCGGCGCAGGAACCTGTGTTGTAGGAAAAGAATCCTGAGTCTGCATTTGTTGCTTCCCCTGTGTCTGTTTTTTAGGCCAATTTTGTTTTTTGGACTTGGGCTGGACATCTGCCGCAGCAGACTGTCCTTTTGGTTGTTTTTTCTCCTTGACAGGAAAATATTTCAGACCTCTACTTGTGCGGCCAATCGTCTTATAGGCGGCCACAACTATCTTCGCTAACTGTCGGGGTTTATCGGCATCGGGCAGAGCAGCCAAAGCATTCGACACCTGAAAGTTCACCGCATCTCCTTTAATATTGGAGAGTATGAGATCACTTACTATCTCAAACGAACCACACAGGCGCATACCCAATTCAACCGCTGCCTCCGGTCCGTGATCATCCTGAACACGTTTAACGATCTCAGGCAGTGCGGTCATAGACGGGGTGCCGAAACACCTCGTATAAACGGCCGCAAACGTTTTTCCCCAGCTTTCACAGTCAACAAGCTCAGGAGTTAAATCCTTTGGTAAAGTAATCGTCAACATTCTATGTTTATCAGCAGGAGTAGAATTCGGAAACACAGCCTCCAGTTGGTCAAACTTCTCGGCAAGCCAGAAAGGGAAGTCATCATTATCAACGGGACGCTGACCAAAAACTGAATTTACCATAACCGGATTCAGGCGTAAACCGCCACGTTCCGTTTGAACGGCCGCACCCCCGGGTGGACCACCCGGGAGATGACGACCTATGTATTGCACTAATGCACGAATCACAGCAATCGAGACAACGTGTAGTCTGCGAATATCAGCAAGGGGACAAGCGCCGTGATTCGGGTGCGGGGTAAATCCACCCAAAGCAGGCCAATTTGTACCTGGAATGGAAAGTGGACCTAACCTCGCAGCTGACAAAGAGTGGGGGAGGGCGCCATCAAACCAAACGCGATGCTGCCAATGATCAATAGGTATTTCCAGTGCCCTGTACGGTGTATACTCAGCCGGTACAGGGGAGGGTGTGTAGTGGAGGAACACTTGAGAATTCGCGTCCACCTCCGGAAATGTGACCCACGAGTAAAAGAGCTCGAAAGGGTACGCCGGATCTGCACACACCACCAAAATCACCGCCATGCCTTCCAAAGGGACTTGGTAAGTTTGTAAATGGTTGCGCACCGCAATGCGACTATGCTGCGCAATGGCTACAGCCATGATTTCACCGGAACCACAGAAAAACAAAGTCAACTTTGTAGCACAACTGGGTAGTAAGTCAAGGAAACCGTTTTAGATAGATTCAAGCTTGAAAAGACCTATTTAAAAAAAATAGGTAGGTTTCACCGACACCCCCGTTTTCCGGAAACGACAGTGAAGGGGTTAAGGTTTGAATGATATACTACTCGAGTGTCATGATATAAGGCCTCCAACGTACGGGTGCCATGTAGCAGGGTTTCTGTTTTCCCACAGAACTGTGCACAGAGGATTGGAACCTCAGCGAATTAGGGTGACCCAAAACTCACCTTAGTACCCAACAAACCCCTTACCAAGCTAGCTACAGTGTCTCATTGGTCATAACCTATTCCCAATGTTTAGATAAACCAGAACATGAACTCACCAACCTCAGGTTACGTGGAACACATGAGCACTCTTTCGTTATACAATCATTACAAACCAGAACATGGAGTAAAGAAGAACACGTGAGCATTTGAAATGTTTATTTACTAATGCCGTCTTCTCGGGCGCAGTATCTTAGATAATACAAGTAAACATATTATCAACAACAAAGCTACAAGCATAGTTACTAGTCCATAGAAAGCGAATGGTGACAGCATGTTACCATGCTGTAAATCAATAAGGGTATAACAACACTTATTTATCACCCTCCCTAACTCGCATATTATATTAATAGCTAAGAAGTTCTCTTTGGGTTGAATTAGGGCGGGCCCATACCTCAGTGTCCTAGTATGAAGGGATCACATCAGCATACACCAGCTCTCTCTGCATGCGAACAGCATCAAGTGTCTTTGTGCCTCCAGCAAAGCAATATAAAAACCCGCCTCAAGCCCAAAGTTGGCAGAAGCTGCACTTATGTTATGTCTATAAAGGCGCGAAGATCAGACCTCATAACAATTCTGTATCGTGTTGTTCCTGAGGCTTCAGCACTCTATGTGCAGACATAGTTTATTAAGCAAAGCTGATATCAGAGTAATAACATATTATTCTCATGTAAACCACAACGAACTACTAGGTTGAAAGCTAAATCAACAATTAAGTGTCGTGTGCAGAAGCAGCAAAAGGAAAAATGGCGTTTAAACATTTAATGAGCCTATGCTAACTTAACACATTATAAAGATATACAGTAGCTATATGACACCATTCTGGCTTTGGAGTGACAGGGTCTGGGGAGGTGCCGTGGCTCCAGGAGTCTGGATGAGTCAGCACTAGGTTGAATAGGCCTGATCGGCATTTGGAGTGGTGGGAGGAGTAGCACCTGTACCTGAATAGAGTTGTGCCTGCCTTACACAATTCTGGCTCCGCCCCCATGTGGTGGTTCTGGAGCCAAGGCTCACACTGACAATGGATGTTGTTGTGCACTTGCAGAGTGCCCCCCAGAATTGGTTTGAACTGGGCTCAGAGCCCGTTGCACAAAGAGAATAAAGATATTTTGTGGTATAAGTATCCGACCCAAAACCCCAGACTTTTAGACTACTTCTGGAATCAAGAGGAACCTTTGCTGATGAGAAGAGCTGTATAAACTGAGGAAAAGTACTGCCCTTGCTGTGTGTCTGGGATTGGCCTGCAGTTGCTGTTTCTACCAAAGAAAGGAGAAGGACTTTGCTGTGTGTTGTGTCCCTTGCTTGAGGAAAGTCTCCAAAGGCTTGAGTAGAGCTTGCCTCCTGTTTTGAAGTCTCAGGAACACAAAGACTTCACCCCAGCTCCCCTGAACTTCCTTGCTGGAAGTTCTGATCTGCCAGGAGTGCCTGTGACTGTGTGTGGCCTCTGGAGGTTGTTTCTGCTGCTGGAAAGCAACGCAACATCCCGAAAATTGATGCATCGCTCTTCTTGCGACAGTTTTTCCGATGCAACACCATGGTGTGAGAAGAATCTCCCCGCACCACCGCGCAGCTGCTGAAACTGACGCAGCCCCTGTCGCCGCTGCAAGAATTGACGCATCGAGGGATTGTGGCTGAGGAAATCGACGCAGCGCCACTCGACGCCGCCGCATCGTTTGCCGACACATCCTGGATTTCCTAGCATCGTCCCTGTGCGGCAAGCATCACCCTCGGATCATAGTCGTCTCAGAATCGACTCATTGCTTCCCCCTACAGAACGGACCCGAGGCACCGCTCCCGTGTCCAGCGGAACTGTTGCATCGCATTCACAAAGGTATCAGGAATCAACACATGTCTTTGTTTTTCTACGCTTCTCATTGCTGCGGCTGTTTGGTTTGGTGAATTTTGTCGCAACAACAGGTACTTTGTAACAAATCACGCATATATATTTTTCTATGGACTCAGTTGCTAAAACCTTAGGAAAGTCATTTTCTTAATACTTGTTTGTTGGATTTTTGTCATTTGGGTCTTGTTAAGTTTAGATAAAAATACTTTATTTTTCTAAACCAGTTTGTGATGTTATCACTGTGTTACTGGGAATGTTGGTACAAATACTTTACACATTGCCTTTGGGATAAGCCTGTCTGCTCGTGCCAAGCTACCAAGGGGGTGAGCAGGGGTTATCTAAAGTGTGTACCCCCCTTACCCTGACTAGAATCAAGGGTCCCTATTTGGACAAAGGTACCTACCTATGCCACTAGAGACCCCCATTTCTCACACTCCCCAATACCCTATCCTGGCACACTATAATCAATACTCTGAGATCTTCTAACAGACCTAGTTACTGTACACAATGCCACTCAGCTGTGCCCAATCCTGCCTTCACTCATTCACCATACTGGGAACCTTCTAATGGAACCACGTCTCTTGATCATAGGGTCATTCCTTTGGTACCAACTCTTAAGACAACCTTAAACCACCTCTTAAATCAAGAATCTCACTGGCATTCCTTAGCAGCAAACCTCCATGAAGCTACTGCTAACATACATTTTGTTGATGTTGTGTTGATATGTATATTAGTAATGTGCATAATCAATCCATCGATTTCACACTTTTGGTTTGTGTTAGCACTGGAACTATATCTTGTATTCAATGTACTGGAAATCATGTAGCTGTGAAATGAATAAACAGAATATTGATTCTGTTTATTGGGCACCGCTATGCTAGGTAACAATATATATATATATATATATATATATATATATATATATATATATATATATATATATACATATATCGATATCTCCACTCCTCTCTGCGGTGCCCAGCCGGAACACCACCAAAGGATGAATGACAGACTCCAAATGTCGTGGAAAATGCAGGTCTTTTTTATTTTCTCAAAAGGTCAGACGCGTTTCGAATACCTCCGTATTCTTTCTCCCTTTTTTATTTTCTCAAAAGGTCAGACGCGTTTCGAATACCTCCGTATTCTATATATATGTTATCTGTGAATACCATAAGGAGACCTCTACAAATACATCATCTTAAAGTATGTTATGTTATATCTAGTTATTGTTAATTCCTACCACATTAATTATAAATGACTCCAAATATGTGGCATAATGAAAAACAAATAAATAATCAACTATGAAACTTATAGTCAAGAAGTTTATCATTGTCTACCGAAGCTCAAGATGGCATTGTAGGTTAAACTGACCACCACTTCCCCATGGCTTTAATTTTACCAAAGAAGGGGTTCTGCACTCTTTAAAGTGGGAGGGGGCCATGTTGCCCCCTCCCTGGGCCAATTTGGGGCCTGGAGACCCCATCCCTGGGGCCCGACCTCTTCATTGTGGGTGCCCCGGAGCCCACCCAGGGCACCCAGTCACCACCGTTGGGGACTGCGGTGGGAGCTTCAAGGCCCCCACGGTCCCTGCCGGCTCCCCGTCTCCAGCGGGAGCTGGCATTGCTCTCACAGTCAGGGAGCTACTAATTATGAAGCTCCCTGTCTCTGAGAGCAATCCTTTTGTCTGTGTCCCTGCCAGCAGGGAAACAGATGAAAACTCTGCTCTCACCAAGGGAGAGCGGTTTCACAGCTCTTGCTTGCTGAGTGCAGCGTTCATGTTTGCTCTGACTTGGCGAGAGCTGTTAAATCTCCTGTCAAGTCAGAGGAAACAGTTATGTCCCTGGAGTTGGCACCTCAGGACTTAGCAGGAGCTGGCTCTTGGGGGGTGGCAGTCCCCAGGGCCATATATGGCTCTAGAAGCTTGGCTCAGTGGCCCCCCTCCTTCTCTGAGCACGGACTAGCCCCGGGGCGGTGGTGGTCCCCAGGGCCGTATATGGCCTGGGAGGCGGCCACTCAGCCCCCAACCAGTAGTTTGTATTGTGTAGGCCCCTGGGTAGGTGGTGGTTGCCGGGGCTCAGGTGGGTGTGAGCGCCCCCGCAAATTAGTATTATTGCCCCTGGGAGGTTGTGGTCCTACAAGCTCAGTAAGGGGTTCCATGTGGTCCACCTCCTTTATTTAAAACAAAACCTCAGGGCTTATACAAGTCCAAAAGGGGCGTGCTTGTGGCCCCCCTTCTTTATTCAAAACAAAGCTCCGGGCAGGTGGTGGTCCCCAGGGCTTCTAAGAGCCCAGGAGAGGGTCCACGTGGCCCTTCTCCTTTATTTAAAATAAAGTCCCGGGGAAGTGGTGATCCCAGGGCTCTAAGAGCCTTAGGAGAGGGGCCCATGCTCCCCCCTCCTTTTAATTTTTTTTTTATAAAATGCTCTTGGGACCTGGCCATTCCGGGGGCCCTTTTGAAAACACGCATGGGAGCCCTTGGTTTCTTTAATTAATTTTGCTGTGATTTTCATGAATTTGTGGCCAACATACATATTACTATCCTGCCCACTTTACTTTTTTTGTTTTTTGGGTCTTGGATGAAACCGAGTCCCAATATGGCTGCCAACAATTCCTCTTTGAAGTGTTTGCAGCCAATCAGAGCTCTGCAGATTTCTGCACAAGCTTATTATTGTTCACAAATTAGCCACAATCGCAGATATCCAAATTTGAATTTCCTTATATTTCTCAATGATTACTGAAAAGATTTACACCAAAGAACTGAAAGCGTGATCTGGGACACAAAAACATACCTTTCTGCCAAATTCAGTGTAATTCCGTCCAGCGGTTCAGGCCGTACTCGTGTCTAAAGTTCCTATAGAATTTAACATGGGAAACACACTTTTTTGACCCCCACTTTTTCTTGGACACCACTTGACGGAACACCCCGAAACTTTCCAAATGCAACAAGAATCACCAGCACATTTATGGGGAAAATTTTGTGAAGATTTGTCAAGCGATGCTAAAGATATAGACAAGTAAAAAAAAAACTTTTCCTACATACTTGTGACCGCCAGTAGGTTATATATATCCTATAGCTTTTTCCCCCATGCTATGTTTTCACCAGTTTATTGAAGAAAAACTAGGGGTTGACGGAGTTTGGAAAAGAATCTTTCTGAGTTGCTGTACTTCTAGGAGGTTACATCGTTGGCAAGTACCACGCATCAGGGGTTAGACAGACGCATTTTATTGATGGTGTCCGCTTTACTGCTCTAAAATGCATTAGTCATGAATTCTAGCCCCCCTGAATCACCCCACGAGGTGTTCTCTTCGAGGAGCTGCATTTAAGCAGTGAGCGTATTCGCAGTGAGTGCACAGTGCTCACCCAGAGAAGAGCATGCCCTATCTCGCAAATACATTACTGTCTTTCTCTTATTTACTTCTTTAATAAAACTTCACACAACAACAAACTCTGCATGTTCTGCAAGACCAGGAAGGATTGTCATCAAGCCAAGCCCGGGCTCCGTGAGTGAACAAATATACCATGTGATCTTCTACCATTCTCAACCCAGCAGACATTGTGAATCTGGGGGCGGTGTCTTTATTTGTCTGGCCTTGGGTTAATATCTTGATGCTCGGTGTTGGGCCATTTCTTCCTCTATTTCATATTTCGAGCGAACTCAGTCCGAAGCAATTGGCGCCCTGCTTTGAAAACAGATGAGCCTCTAAAGCACGCTCACTGAAGGCTGTATTTCATCTTGTACAATTTTAAGTTGAATTGTTGGACATCGGATTGATTAGAAAGAAGCTACTCACAAATCGGAAGCAGGAGTACTTGTAGCTCTTTTCCCAAAAAGCTTTCTTCAAGCTGGGGATTGAGTGCTCAGAATGCCCATCTCCGAGAAAAGGGTAGGTTGTTTTTAGGGTGAGCCTAGACAGTGCTTGCGCAGCGTTTCCAATACATGTTGTACATACTTTATGAGCTTTCCCCCCACCCAATGCTTTTCATTTATTTCTTTCAGTGTCCTTTAAAAATCCTTGCTTCCAAGTGGGTAATCTTTTCTATTTGTCCCTCCTTTTCATCTATTGTTCACTCCCAAGGAGCCTTCCACCTGTTTCCATTTTAACAACCGTAAAAGGGACTACTTTTTCCTTTGCCCACCTTCTGCTCCTGGTGTACCCAATTGATACCAAAAAGGGTGCACGTTGCCTGGAAGATGGTCTCCTTGGGAGTCTGTAATGTTTGAGCTGAAGGATGCGCTGTTGCAGGGGCCGTGTTCTGCTTCTCATTTCTTCCCTGAAAAAGCTGAGAGGGAGCCAGCGTGGCATTCCTGGGTGTTCAGACCACAGCCCAGTTCCTGAGCTTTCTGCTTCAGACTAATTAAGCCCCCACCTACTCCTCTCCATGAACCTTGTCAGCAGCACTCACAGGCCTGGGCCGAGTCTCAGCATTGAGGCTCCAGTTGTGATGACCTCGCACTGCATCTTCTTCCTAATTATCGTCCTCCTGTACTGCACACTGTGAACCACGTAGAATAAAAGAGAGGTTTTTACAGCACAAGCACTCCCTCCCGACATGCCCACACTCAGGAACTAGGCCCTGGGCCACAGCTCTTACCATGCAATCTATCACTCACAAAGCAAATTTTTATTCTTTCTTCCTTCCCAGCCTGTATGTTATTGCATAGCTGTAAAGCACGGTAGTAAAAGGCATGTTTCCGCTGTTTTATACAGTCTCAACTGAGGGCACTAACAGCGAAACTGTTCAGTGCAATCCAGCACCACATTTAGGGAAATAATTGGCGTTTCTATGTGTAAATATGCTTGGAGGCAATGAAAGCCTGCGCTTTCCCCCAGGTCACCACTGAGGTTAACCTCTACCGCGCTACCGCGTTTTCCCGCTGTGCGCTGATTTTTGAAAATCGCGCGGTTTATGACACAGCCAGCTCGTCATCCGCGTAGCGCAGGTAACGCCAATGACGAGCTGGCTTTGTCATTAGCATCAAAGGGGTTAAAAAAAACTTGTAATTCACAGAACGGCGTGGTCCACTGTCATCATTGATATATGTGATCTGTATTTATGGGCATTGAGGGAATGAAATAGGCTGTGGCAGAGTTCGCTAAATACCCGCGGACACACCGCACTTAAATCCCCATCTGTCTAAAGGTGTCGCTCGGATATTACTGGGACGACAGAGCTGTTTAACCAGAGTCTGCTTAATTTGCACTAAATGTGCCCGCACTTTATGGGATACTGCAAAAATGTTTAATTTCCTTTTTGCTTGTTCAAGATATTTAAAACAATTATTTGAGTTTAAATGTTGAAGAACTTGCCTTGATTGGAAAGACTTCCAGCCTTGTAAAAAGAATTCAGAAGCTGTCAGAGGGGTTCTGAAAACACGCACAAGCTTGCCCCAACAGATATTGCCCATCCTGGACACGAACCAAAAACTGTGCTGACAGCAAAGTTAATATTCAGCTCTATTTGCTCAAGATATTTAATTGTCTTTGAAAACTGTGTCAAAACATTGAATGTATATGCAGTACATTAAATTGAATCCTAAAAAATGAAGCAGGCATTTTTTTCTTAAAATGTAAGTGGCTATAAAGTCAGCACCAAAAAATGAGCCCTATTTCTCACTCTGCGGCTTCTACCCATAAGCATTTTGTGTCAGAGTGTTATTGCTTGCAAAATTTCTTTACTATTGGCGATCAAATATCGCAAGTTTTTTCTTCATGCAGTGTTTGCATCATTATATAAATTCATTGTTTTAATGGCTATAGATAAAAAATAATTGGTCGACTTTATTTCCAAGCATTTTATAAGCATTAATTCCAAGCAAACTCTGGTCATGGAAAAATGAACCGTAATGTGCAGTCAAAATAAACCTGTGCCCATAGTAAAAGAGAGTTCCTCTGTTTGCCAGTTCCATGCATGAGTAGTACAGTGATAGAGCGCGCAGGTCACCCGACTATAATTTTTTTCACCAATAAGCATACCTGGGCCCATAAATTCAATTTACCATATTTATAAATCGTGGTAACCTACACGCTACTACCAGTAACCCTTGTTCATTCCTATTTATTTCCAATGTACCTGACTTACCAATCCTTGTCACAGGTACCTATGATCACAATGGATCAGGGAGCTAGCTGTAAAAGATAAGCAGTCACCAAAATGCAATAACTTTTATTATATTTGCACTCTTTATAATAACCACAGACTCAGGAAGTTTTGAAAACCTTTATCTAGTTCTCATTATCATCAGAAAGCATAAAATTCACAGTGAGTAAGCTATCAATAACTAAAATCATAAAAATAGTGTAGCCATGAAGGAAATAGATTAGGCCAACCATTTAGAACGATAAAGGGAAGGTAAGAACAGGGAACACGTTAATGATTCAGAGCAATCACTTTAATTCGGCTAAAAGGAGGGTAAAGAAAAGGAACATCTATATTTCATGAACGATATGTCATAATTCGCTCAAGGGATGGGGAAAAATGGAACATGCTAATAAACAGCTAAAGAGTAAAACTTTATAATTGGTCAGCACAGGGAAGGTAAGAAAAGGAATACATTGCAAATAAGACTTTTAGCAGTTTCGGAAAGCAAGAAAGCACGTAAGTGTATTTCCCGTCACAGATGTATATTTACCTAGAACAGTGTGGAGACCAACCCTGGCCACGGGTCAGTTAAGGACAATAGGAACCCCAAGGAATGCAGTCACCAGTAGGCCAGCAGGTGCAGAATGGAAACCCAGGACAGGAAAACCAGATTAGGATCAGGACAGGACCACCAAGGTAAGACCTGCACCCGCAGTTCAGTTGCAAAACCTGCGCTACACCTTCTCTGCAGCTATCAGTCAGAACCCAGATTGGGTTATCGAATTCCCCAGCAAAGCGCTTCGCCAGCACTTAAGGTTCTCAAAACCCCGAATGGGTCTGTGAGTCGGTCGGACAGAGTGCTCCGCAGCACCTCTGTTTCTGGATCAGCTATTGAGTGCGTTGGGTCAGTGACAGGTCAGCTATTCGGACAAGTCGGACAAATTTTCTAGCTAAACTAGGCTAGTTATACTGTTTTCAGGTCAGTGTACCACCCCCCAAATGTTGCAAGTGTAAGGATCCCCAATTTCGATTGGACAAAAGAAAGGACAGGTCGTCACACCTCCTAGGATTTGACTTCCTCAAGCCCCTCATTTGAATCTTTCATACCCGCCCATTGAATTTCGGGTTCCCATGACATGTTCCATACATATAACAATGGTGAATTTGATAATTATTACAATGTAATACATTTAGTACAAATCAGCATCTTCTACTAGGTGAAGGTGCCTCTTTCCCAGGCGCATCTTGGCTGGGACTTCTGTGTTGGCACGTATTCTGGCGGAAGACTGTCATGCGCAGAAAGGGTTTTCAAGATGGAGTATCCCCGTCCCTCATGCCCAAGGTTTACGATACATGAAAAGTAAATAGAAACAGTTTTAGAACACAGAATAAACGTATGCACTGTATACCATGAATCCCTACATTACTTCCCTTATTTCATAATAATTATAGCATTAGGGTTAATGCAAAACAAACAGCATAGTTAAAACAGCGAGGCAAGCTTCGAGCATGTAGGAACACAAAGCAGCCATTTTATATTGACTGCGCAAGTGCCAAAGGATTCCCACCAGAACTGCGAGTACGTCACATCACATGGGTATCACCGACGCATGCGCAGAAGAAATTCCCGTGTAGCAGCAGCCATTTTAGTAGCAAGCGTATTAGACTTAGTAAACACATAGGCAAGCGTCTCTGGGACACCCAAAATGTCAGAATAAGGGCAAATTAGTAAGACAAACAGGTTGATTATTACTATTAGGGTTATTCGAGGTTCATGAGTTCAAGCAAGTCGCTGTACGTGCGAATCCTTGCTCCATCAACAGCAAGGATGAAATGTGTCCCTCCTCGTGATGTCACAGATTGTCCCCTGTAGAACTAAGCTTGACCAAATTTTATTTTGTGTGTTTGATAAAGCACGAGTGTAGAGATGCAAAAGAACAGTGTATGTAGGTAATAAGGAGGAATACGGTAGAAAGGTGAATTTCCAGGTTTAGCATTGTAAACAGGAGTTTTGCATTATTGAGAAAGGGAGGGATGAGGGTTACGATTTTGGGAGTATGATTTGAGGTAACTCCCAACCTTTGCATGTATGCGTACACTTATCCGTTTATCTTGCGTTCCCTCCCTAACAGTATTGGTGGGCGGGGCTGGGCTGCTCTGCTCACAGAGCAAGGGGAGAAGTGGTGGGCACTCTGTAAGTGCGCATGACGGTTTGGCCTGCCTGCTTGGGCCGGCCAAACAGTCATGCACACCTAGCATGTTCTCCAGCCTGGACAAGAACATGCACAGGGTCATAGTCTCCGTCTGTGCGCTGAACCACGGAGCTCAGACCAATTACGATGCTGCTGACATCATCATCATGATTGCCTTAGGCGAGCCTGTATGCCTCCTGCTTATGTTTTGGCCAGACGCAGAGAGACGACAGAGGACAGACGGGGTGACGAGGTACATTTAGTTTTAGTTTTCTACACCCATCACCACCCCTGATCCGTGCTTCTCTCTTGTGCTCTTTTCTCCATATCATTATATTCAATCCTTTGGTGATTTTATAATGACATTAAGGTCTTCTCTAAATTGTTGGGTTGACATTCTCTCTAGTTATTTTGTCTTTGTTCCCAAATCTCATCTTAGCGTTGATATTGACTGACAGATGAGAACTGATACAAAATAATTGAAAAGCTGTACATACAAACTAGTATTCGATCGCAGAGAGAAACATATATTATTTAAACCTAATTCAAAAATGTAATTAAAAAGATTTTAATTATATTGAATCATTGGAAACTAAGATTGCCGCCATGCAAATGTGAAGTATTTATTTCATGTCCATGGATAGGTGCTATTACGTGACAATATAACATGACATGCAAAATAACTCTGTTTTGAGAAAAAAATGTAAATATATTAACCCGCTATTTCTTCAAGAAATTGGTGAAAGCAATTGAGCCGTGTTGCAGGTCAGTTATTATAGAACGATAGCTGGTCTTCACTGCTGTGCCAACGCTTCATGGGCATTGATCTCCATTGAAGTTAAGCGCAAAAAGAAAGGAAGATTATGTAAAAACTTTTTTCCAGACTTCACACTTCATTCATCCAGTCCGCAATTCACATTTTCCATCCCCCCCATCCAAACGTACAGCATGGGGAGCAGGGTCAGTCCACACTAGCCATGTGTTACGTTCACTGTGAGAGATGGCATTGTAATCATGCACACTGATTGGGTTATTTACGAGCCCATTGCACCGCCGGTGCGTCACTTTTTTTGGTGCACCAGCAGTGCTGTTTGCCTGCCCATATTTACAAACCGGTCTCCGGAAGCTTGTTTCCTTCCCAGTGTAAGAATTGGCTTTTGTAGTCTGGTCTGCCCTGTTCCCATGATGCACTGGGCCAGGGACAGACTAATTTGCATACAGCCAGGTTCTGAAACTGGGATGGTGCAATGAGCTAAAAAACGGTGTTGGATCTAGCCCTGATCTCTTGACTGGGTGAGAGTACTCTGCTTAATTCAGAGACTCTGTCCATCACCACCCCTTGTTGTAAATTATTTTGTCCACCCTAAGCGTGGAAGGGTATACTCAGATGTGAGTCCCTTGCTCATTGCACCATCAGGATTCAAGCAAGCCGGGCCGAAGACGCCTGAAATGGCAGAAACCGGTCCCCGGAAGCTTGTTTCCTTCCCAGTGTAAGAATTGGCTTTTGTAGTCTGGTCTGCCCTGTTCCCATGATGCACTGGGCCAGGGACAGACTAATTTGCATACAGCCAGGTTCTGAAACTGGGATGGTGCAATGAGCTAAAAAACGGTGTTGGATCTAGCCCTGATCTCTTGACTGGGTGAGAGTACTCTGCTTAATTCAGAGACTCTGTCCATCACCACCCCTTGTTGTAAATTATTTTGTCCACCCTAAGCGTGGAAGGGTATACTCAGATGTGAGTCCCTTGCTCATTGCACCATCAGGATTCAAGCAAGCCGGGCCGAAGACGCCTGAAATGGCAGAAACCGGTCCCCGGAAGCTTGTTTCCTTCCCAGTGTAAGAATTGGCTTTTGTAGTCTGGTCTGCCCTGTTCCCATGATGCACTGGGCCAGGGACAGACTAATTTGCATACAGCCAGGTTCTGAAACTGGGATGGTGCAATGAGCTAAAAAACGGTGTTGGATCTAGCCCTGATCTCTTGACTGGGTGAGAGTACTCTGCTTAATTCAGAGACTCTGTCCATCACCACCCCTTGTTGTAAATTATTTTGTCCACCCTAAGCGTGGAAGGGTATACTCAGATGTGAGTCCCTTGCTCATTGCACCATCAGGATTCAAGCAAGCCGGGCCGAAGACGCCTGAAATGGCAGAAACCGGTCCCCGGAAGCTTGTTTCCTTCCCAGTGTAAGAATTGGCTTTTGTAGTCTGGTCTGCCCTGTTCCCATGAGGCACTGGGCCAGGGACAGACTAATTTGCATACAGCCAGGTTCTGAAACTGGGATGGTGCAATGAGCTAAAAAACGGTGTTGGATCTAGCCCTGATCTCTTGACTGGGTGAGAGTACTCTGCTTAATTCAGAGACTCTGTCCATCACCACCCCTTGTTGTAAATTATTTTGTCCACCCTACGTGTGGAAGGGTATACTCAGATGTGAGTCCCTTGCTCATTGCACCATCAGGATTCAAGCAAGCCGGGCCGAAGACGCCTGAAATGGCAGAAACCGGTCCCCGGAAGCTTGTTTCCTTCCCAGTGTAAGAATTGGCTTTTGTAGTCTGGTCTGCCCTGTTCCCATGATGCACTGGGCCAGGGACAGACTAATTTGCATACAGCCAGGTTCTGAAACTGGGATGGTGCAATGAGCTAAAAAACGGTGTTGGATCTAGCCCTGATCTCTTGACTGGGTGAGAGTACTCTGCTTAATTCAGAGACTCTGTCCATCACCACCCCTTGTTGTAAATTATTTTGTCCACCCTAAGCGTGGAAGGGTATACTCAGATGTGAGTCCCTTGCTCATTGCACCATCAGGATTCAAGCAAGCCGGGCCGAAGACGCCTGAAATGGCAGAAACCGGTCCCCGGAAGCTTGTTTCCTTCCCAGTGTAAGAATTGGCTTTTGTAGTCTGGTCTGCCCTGTTCCCATGATGCACTGGGCCAGGGACAGACTAATTTGCATACAGCCAGGTTCTGAAACTGGGATGGTGCAATGAGCTAAAAAACGGTGTTGGATCTAGCCCTGATCTCTTGACTGGGTGAGAGTACTCTGCTTAATTCAGAGACTCTGTCCATCACCACCCCTTGTTGTAAATTATTTTGCCCATATTTACAAGGCCACGTAAAGACACCCTGTGTGGCTTTTCATTCGCTTGTAAAGATGTGCCCCTTTCACGCATTGCTCTGCGGGCGTTCCCACGCAACATCTATGGAACTTAATTCATTCCCAGATTTACAGCATTTTGTAAAACTGGGAATACTTCAGAATTCTACCTCTTCCCAGGGGAGTCTTAGGAATGGTGCTATGAGGAGAATTACTTTTATTTCTCCTTGTTTTTTACTCTTTATATGTGTGCTGCATTTTGCAGCACGCATAGAAAGAGGAAAATGCCATTCATTGTTTTTGTGCAGGAAGGTGTCCCGTCTTGCATAACAACAAGCCTCCCCGCAGCGCAGGCACTCTTGCAAAATGACGCAACGGTGCCTGCTCTGGTGCATGGCAGCCAATTGTGCGCCAGCAAAGGGTAAAGCACAGGGATGCGTCATATTGTTAATACGATGCATCACTGTGTTTAAAAATGATAGAGCACGGTACAGCTAAATGGCTTGCGGCCCCGTGCTGCATCATTTTCTTGTATCTGAGGCCCTGAGTACTTCCACAGACAAGTCCTATTCACTCCCAAGTACTGGTTCATCAAGTGCATATTCATTTGTATTTTGTTTTGATTTTTAATGTTTTTTAAATAATACTTTGTAGGAGGGCCGGGCCACCGCTGAGGCACCCAAGACAAGGAAAAATAACAATTAAAGGTAAACTGTGTTACATAGGTAATCTAGAATCAACACCTAAGGGTGTACAGCTTTCTTGTTTCGACATCCACCAAGCCTGTGTGAATCAGCCAAGCAGCAGGCAAAGTTTTCAATGCGATTTGGGAGTGATTGTTCCCCAACTATTTGGCGTTGTTTTTTAAATGTGTTCACATTAATTTCGTATCACCTACTGGCTTCTAAATTTGAAATTCATTTGAGTTGCCTTTCTTAAAAATGCATTACATAGTATCATACCATACATAACAATTTGTAGTGGTTTGGGAGGTTACAATGAGTGATAAGTGTGCTATTTGATGGGTGGTGAGCGGGACAATAAGAAGACCTACTTAGGCACAGATTAGAGATATGCATATTGATGAATATTCATAACATGGGTAGGGTGGGCAAATATAGTCAGGAGTACTCATGCAACCTCCAATCAGATTTCAAGACTGTTTCGTATGCTAATAGAGAGCAGCGGCAGGATGTCCATTGGGGCTGAGGGGCCATGCCCCTTCACCTTTTGCCCCTCATGAACAGTGTCTGACAGCCTGAGCAAATACTGTTCATTTTCAGGTCCGGCAGCCAGGAGATAGACATGCACTTAAAGCACAAACTCCTGGCAACCTGAGCTGAACTTTGCTGGACTGAGGAGGTCACAGCTCCTGTGGTCATCACCTACTCAGCTCAGCAAAGGTCCCTAAGGCCCTACCCTTAGTGACGAGGGGTAGCGTCACTGATTCCCTCGCACCTGGGTGCTTCAGTTTTAAGCCCTGAAGCGCCCAAAGTCAAGTGTCAATTAGTGACACTTGGTCACAGAATGGGGTGGGGTCAGCAGTCTCACTGACCTCATCCTACTCTGTGGCGACGTTGGGACTGCGGCCGTCCCACATTGGAAGTAGTCCCAAGCCTCCTGGGACATCCTGTGACCTCATTGGAAGAGCGGCAGGTGTGATTTTGTTTTTTGTATTAATATTTGGTGCATGCGTGTATGTTTGAATATCTAGTAATGAGTGTTGCGAATGGATGTGTGTGTGTGCGCGCACACATGCGTGGTTGGGAGTTTGTATGTGGTCCGGCTGCCCCCCTCCCTCCTACAATTACCGGCCATCACTGATAGAGAGGTCTTTCTACATCCATGGAAAGGGGTTTCAGTGTAGGGGGCCGAGCAGAATGGTTGAGCGAAATCTAAATGAAGTGCACGTGGTTTTTGGGTAACCAAAGTTACATTTGATGACCTCAGGTTGCAAGAGCAAGTGTATTTGGCCAAAGTTTGTGATAGGTATGGAGGGTAGAAACCAATACTGATTTGACGACTGAAATGGGTTGTTTGCCAGGGGCCAGGGGTTTCTTGAAAAAACAGAGGACTTAGACTCTGTAGGGCAGTAATGTGCCTTGGAAAATTGAATAATGTGCGTGTGGCAAACATTAGGGGGCTTATTTACAAGCCTATAGAACCACCAGTGCATCCTTCATTTTGATGCACCAGTGGTACAATTGGCTTGTCCATATTTACAAGGCCATGTAAAATCACCCTGTATGACTTTTTATGGCATTGTAAATTGGGCCTCTTTCACTCATTTCTCTGCATGAAAGGAGCATTCCATGGGTGTTGCTGTGATTTTTCCCATGCAACATCCATGGAACTCGACGCATTCCCAGTTTGACAACATCCTGTAAAACTGGGTATGCGTCAGAATCCTACGCCTCCCCAGAGGAGGCGTAGGAATGGCGCAACGAGGAGAAATACTTTTATTACTCCTTGTTTTTTGCTTATTCTATCTGTGCTGGATTCCTGTGCTTTACAAATGATGCAGCATGGCGCAGCTAAATGGCTTGCGGAGATGCGCTGCATCAATTTCTTCCGCAAATTCCTGTCTGCCACTGGATCAGCAGAACCACCAGGCACAGACCTCGAGCACTCCAAAAAAATAAGATTTAAAATGTGATGTTGGTGGAGAGAGCAGTGAATTTAATCTTAAACAGTCCACAAAAATCCAACAAGTATAATGCCTGCCATTGTTGGGAGTGTGTCTGTGTGTCCCGGCTGCCCCCCGTTCCGCCTACAATTACCGGCCATCACTGAGAGAGAGGTATTTCTACATCCATGAAAAGGAGTTTTAGTGTAGGGGGCCGAGCAGAATGGTTGAGCGAAATCTAAATGAAGTGCACGTGGTTTTTGGGTAACCAAAGTTACGTTTGATGACCTCAGGTTGCAAGAGCAAGTGTATTTGGCCAATGTTTGTGATAGGTAAGGAGGGCAGAAACCAATACTGATTTGACGACTGAAATGGGTTGTTTGTCGGGGTCCATGGGTTTCTTGAAAAACCAGAGGACTTGGACTCTGTAAGACAGTAATGTGCCTTGGAAAATTGAATGATGTGCGTGTGGCAAACATTAGGGGGGCTTATTTACAAGCCTATAGCACCGCCAGTGCATCCTTCATTTTGACGCACCGGTGGTGCAATGGGCTTGCCCATATTTACAAGGCCATGTAAAGTCACCCTGTATGACTTTTTATGGCATTGTAAATATGGGCCCCTTTCACTCAATACTCTGCATGAAAGGAGCATTCCATGGGTGTTGCTGTGAGTGTTCCCATGCAACATCCATGGAACTCGACGCATTCCCAGTTTGACAACATCCTGCAAAACTGGGTATGCATCAGAATCCTACGCCTCCCCAGAGGAGGCGTAGGAATGGCGCAACGAGGAGAAATACTTTTATTACTGCTTGTTTTGTCCTTATTCTATGCGTGCTGGATTCCTGTGCTTTACAAATGATGCAGCATGGCGCAGCTAAATGGCCTGTGGAAATGCGCTGCATCAATTTCTTGTAGATGAGGCCCTGTGACTTCATCGAGAGATGAGAGAGTATTTTAGAAATCCCATGTGTTGACTGTTGTGTATTACATTATGCTGGAGACAAGGCTAGTAAGGAAGTGGGATGTGTGAAATGTTCAATAGTTCAAAGTGCTCACCAGGTGCTGAACGGATCTGGATCAGTCCAAGTGCATGTTAGAGTTAAAGTCCATGCCAGTGGTTCTGCAGGTGGAAGATAGAGTTAAGGTATAAGGAGGAAGTGGTTGTGCCCAGGTAAAGTGGTGCATGCTGATGATGCTGGGCAGTAGTTTATCTCAACAAGATTGGGTAGCCTTCAGACATCTAGCAGCAGGGTACAAGAGGGAAGGAGTGATAAAAATGACCAAGCTGTGTCATCGGACTATAAATGATATGAAAAACCGGAGGAGGATAGTGTCCCCAAAGGGTATGCATATAGGAAGAAATGGTGGTGGATAAGGACGGCACCTAGGAGGATGTGCATAGACATGAATCTAGTAGCAGGTAATAATGCCAAGGGGAGAGAGAAAGAACAGAAGGAGCCATTCCAAGGCTGGAAATTACAAAACAAGACCAATGAGAAACCTTCAGGTTTTTACATTTAAAAATCTATTTTTAAATATTTTATTGAAGAATAGAGTTCATTAAACAATAGCATTAATAGACAATACAGTAGGGTTAATATGCAATTGCAGATTGTTTTTATTTAACTGAAACACCATTCATTTAAACATTCTCAATTTCCTTTAATTATGGATACCCTCCATATTTTCTTTCAAATATCTAATAATTACTTTCATGCTTCCCTAACTCTCTCCTCTTATTTTAGGTGAAACTCTCTTAGATGCCCTTGTAAGCCTCAGGGGATCCCTTATTCGACTACTGGAGACAGGTCTGAAAGCTTACAAGGCGAAAGGTACTGTAATTTATCTCATTTATGAATTGGTGTCTTTTTGTCCTTTTTCCTTTCAGTTTTTTCTTTGCTTCACTCTTTTGGGCCTTTTTTGGAAGTTTATACTTTTGTGTTTGTTGCTGTAAAAATATTGAGGCCCATATTTACAAACGATTTGCATTGGATTTAGATTACTTTTCTAACGTAAACTTGTTTTTCCGACTTTCGATAAGAAAGAATGCTTGTTTGCCTGCGTTGTCTTCAATTTCAAATGCACCTCTCTCAGTAAGGTCCAAACATATCTTCTTTTTCTTTGCAGCCTGTTCTCCAGCAAAGTGTGGTAAGTGACTGCCTTTCGAACACTACAATATAACACAAGTTACAGAAAACATAGGAAAGGTGTGAACATCTCTGTTGTCTAACTACTTAAGCTGCCTACAGTTAAAACATGTAGAAATAAAGGCATCATTGTACATGGTACCTGAAAATGTATTAAAGCTACGTGTATTGAAGTCGATGGGTCAACTGATTCCACCCATACCCTCTACCCTACTTCTAGAAGCATACCTTGCATGCCTCACCACTAAGTTTCTTAAACATTAGCAACCAGCACCTATCTTTAACCCCTTCGGCGCTGATGACGAGCTGAGCTCGTCATCAGTTGCGCCGCTCGCACGCTGATGACGAGCTGAGCTCGTCATCTAACGTGGCTTATTGAAAAAAGCCGCGTAGCGCGAAAATCGCCGCAGCGCGCATGCGGTTATCTTTGCCAGGTCTGTGAGGACACACAATGGCTCTCTGTTTAAAAATAAAATCAGGGGGGCGTGGCTGGCCGGGCAGCGAGATGGCCGCTTAGACAGCGAGCTCTGCTGCCCGCACCGTTAATCCTGTCTAAATCCTACCTGCTCCCGCTCGCACAGGCTCGTGGACGACACGATCTGACACCGGATGATCTGGGGCATGATTGACGGCAACTCCGGTGTCCTGGCATAATCGGGAACCCGTCTTGGACTCCTCACTGCCCGGCCGTGACGGAGTCGGGCTGCGTGCGGAGATGCTGGAGGTCGGCGCCGGCTACCGCTGCTAATTGAGGACGTGGCTGTGTGGGCCGGGTCGATTGCCGGATGGAACTGCGGGGGACGACACAGTACCCGCGCTGGTGGAGGTGGGATGAGAGCGCTGTCCCGGCCACGGCTGACATACTTCAGGAATCCCTCGTTGCGAGCCCGCACGATTTTATCCTGTTTTTGATCCTGCTGGTGTGGATCGGTGGAGAAAGGGGCCGCCATATTGGGCTGGGCACGGCACCACCGTTCATGTCGGAATTGGAACAGACCTGTGAACCCTGCTTCTCCAGTTGTCAGTGCAGCGGAGGTTGCTGATTTACACGCGCTTGGAGGGTTCACAACTGAAACAGTCTCCTGTGTCACACAGCGCCACTTTTGCCAGCGCCTCGCACAAGGCATCAGAGACTGCGTGGTCTGTGCACGTTCATGGTGGCTATGGCGGCTTGCCCTTATTTATTGAGGATAATGATGGCCCCTGCCTAGTGGATCTACCACAGCTCTTCTACCAGCTACAATTGACCGGGCTTCTGATGCCGTTCTGAGTGAGGAGCTGCATCCCGAGAGACAGAGATTGGCCCAGAAACACATGACGGAGCCCACGGTTCGGGACCTCTTTGTTGCTCTTGGCTCCCTCCATGCTGCCTGGGTGGGAGGAGTCAGAGGGCTTGGACTGAAGCTGGACGCCATTGTTGCCCCTCCGACGGGTGGGAGTCACGTTGATCCTGTGATTATTAGCGCCGCTCACGGCTCTGCGCCAGCACCAGTGTTTACTGTTGCACGCCTAGAGATGGTCAATTGTGGGGCTCCGTCAGGTGTGGAGTATAAGTCCCGCACGGCCGATCACATGAGTAGCGCAGGGGGGCCTGGAACTCCACTGCGGGCGGAACACTTCCACAGAACAGCGCCTTTGCCCATTCGAGTTGCACCGCCTTTGCGCCCGGCTGACATGGCCTTCTCTTCTTTATTGCCCTGGCGGCGTCGTGATCTGGAAGGCTGGCTTGGTACTTTGTTGCTGAACTCAGACGATCGTTGGTTGTGTCTTGATGGTTCCCTGTTGCAGGAATCTCGCATGGTGTTGGCTTTGCCTTGCTTTCCTGTTAACTCTGATCATTGGACATGGTACTGTGGGGCGAATGTTCGGTCGTCACGCACCAACGGGCGTGTTAAAGCGGGGCAGGGTTGAATTTTTCCGTATGATGTGGGACGGATTCCCCGGCCAGCTACTGATAGGGAGTTGCTTTAATGCTCTGTCTTTCTAATGCCACATTCGTTTGTCAGTACGTGGACCTGTTTGTATTCGATTTTGTGTTGCTTAGTGCGAGCGGGGCAGGGGAAGTTGCATTCTCCTCCATCTTTTTCCCTTCCTTGGGGTGTAGTTTAGGGGGCGACAGACACGCTGCTAGTGGGGTTGGGTCGTAGCCATCGGCAGGGATGTAGGGTGGGGGGGGGTTTATTTTTCTTTGTTATTTTCTATGACCTTCTATTCCCCTTTCCTCTCTTCACAAGAGCTGTGGCGTACTCTCCTGATTCTTATTTATAGCATATTCGGGTGTCCATGTTTGCTCCGTGTATCCTGTACTTCTGGTGGGCGGGTGTAGGTGGGAGGTGATTGCTGTCATTACTCTCTACTTACTTACTTTTGGTTCACGCTTCATTTGAACCACTGTGGCTTATGCTGTGTATTGTTTCGTCACTTATTTGCCCGTCCACGAAAGTTTTCAAAAAAAAAAATATATAAAATCAGGACAAGAAGCACGGAGGGACAGATTTTTCCAAGGAATGCATTGCCCTTGCGTCACGCAGGGAGTTGCACTAGCAGCGCAATCCTTAAGTCAAATTTACCAAGTGGCACCATGGACACCCTGCGTGGCCCTGCGTTGCTTGGTAAATCTGGAGTAATGCAAGGCAGTGTAAGTTGTGGCCTGGTGTTGCGCTGAGCCGTGAGGCTTTACGTGGATGGAGCGTGGGTGTTCCCACGCATCCACTCTTGCTTCTTGCCTCATTCACAGATTTACCATAACCAATAAACCTGGGGATGCGTCAAAATGGTACACCTTCCCGATAGAGGCGCAACAAGGAGAAATATTTTTTATTTCTCCTCGTTGTGTCCTCTTTCTGCGTGTGCTGCTTTGTGCAACACACATAGAAAGAGGAAAAAGACTCTAAGGATTGCTTATGTTTTTATAGAATTTTATGTATAGGGTATACTTTTAAGGTTGTAACTAACCAAATAAAGTTTTCTTACTGACTGCTTTTATGAATTAAGGTGTCCCTTTCTGCACAAAAACAATCCTGCCTAAAACGCAGGTACCCTTGCACCATGGCATAAGAGGGCCTGCCTTGGCGGTAGGCAGCACATTGTGCGCCAGCACTGGGAGATGACAGGAATGCACCGTATAATGTTAAGTACGGCACATTGCTGCCCTGGCAATTTGACGCTGCGCAGAAAGTTATCTTGCTGCATTGTGCTACGTCCAATAATTATAAATCTGCAATTTCATACCCACGTGAGTAACATTTTCATACACCTCTCCCCATTCGTAATATGTGGAAAGATTTTAAATCAAAAACCAAATGGAAGGATAGCAGCAGGGACAACAAGCAAGGACCCATGCAAAGAGAATCCTGATAATTAATTGGCCACAATTCTTGCTTGGCTTGTAATTTCCATTCTAGAAAGTGAACCGGTCTGGAATGAAAGCAAGGGAAACCCGCCATAGTAGCCATTCCCTCCACGAGCAACAACTGCATGATGCATTAGTAAAAACTAAGGCTTTTTTCCGTGACAAAATAGCTTGGACCAGATACACAGATTTTTTTACTTGTAAAAAGTAGTCGCAAATTGCAAACTGACTTTTTACGATTGTAAATGAATGTTACTACTTGACCTGTTTGGTAATAGGTCAGTTCAGAAACCTCTGACTCACAGTGGGTAGCAATTTGACCTACCTCATTAATATGTATGTGGCAGGTGGGAAATTGCGACATACTACCATTGGCTCGAGTCACGGACACGGTGGCCTGCTGAGGTCAGCAGACCACGATGTCTGTGATTGCTTTTAATTAAAACATTTTTTTTAATGCAGCTCGTTTTCCTAAAAGGAAAGCAGGATGCATAAAAACAATAAAATGAAAAGTTAAACAAACCTTTTTTAACAGAAGGTAGGGGTCCCATGGACCACTGCCTACTCCTAAAAAACGATTTTGTCAACATTGTCAGAGAGGAAGGGCTCCCTTGGGGACCCCTCCCTGTTTGTGAATGGCTTACCATCAACTTTTGGTTGGTGATAAAATAGACATCTTTTTCAACCAGGTTTTGGTTGCAAAATATTAACATATCTCTTAAGAAATCCTTATAGGAAATAGATGCCCTTAACAAACCGCTTCCAAATGGTGGTTCCCTAATGTTTACTTAGCAATTCAGAATTCCTTTTCTGAACGTTAATTGTGTTTAGTAAATTACAAAATGCATTTAAGTGGCCGCAAGCCCTCGGATTTCCTCACTCTGAGGGTTTGCAACCATTAAAACATTTAGTAAATCTGACACCTTGAGTGGTAAATTACCCCTCTGCCAGGTGGTAAATTTGACTTTATTAATATTAGGGTGGTGTCCATATTCCTCTGTCAAACCCTGAATGTATAATAATCATACCTAGTCTACAGTTCAGGTACTAGTAGCTGGTGATTATTTCAGCACAATTTAAGAACAGCTCAAATCTAGTCTTTTATGGTATATACTGTAATTTATTAACAATCTTATGGCCTATTTTCTTTTCCAAACCAAGGATATGCAATTTGCACACAGACTAACTGGTGAATGGGATGGCAATATGGCATATGTCATGTGACCAAGTTCTAGTAAGTCTCACTGAAAATTACCCAATCGCTTGGGGCTGCAAATTGATCTGTCTAATGAATATTAACTAGGCAGGTTGCAGTTTCTGACCCACTGTTATTAAATGAGATTGCGGGAATGAGAGCCCCATGACTGACTGGACTGATATTCACAAAAGGGAACAATTTTTTTTTAAGTAGCCCAAAACAAGGACTCTACCGCACTACACAACATTCTACTCTATGACCCTTTACTCAACTCTCACCCCTCCAATCTGCACCCCTCCAGTCTAAGCCCGCCACTCTATGGCACTCTGCTCCACTCTACTCCACTTTATGCTATGACACTCTACGACACTCTATTCCACTCTGTCCCTCCACTCTATGCATCTCCATGCTATACATCTCCACAATGCACCCCTCCACACTACTTCACTTCACCCTACTCAACGACACTCCACTCTCCGGCACTCCACTCTACGAGCCTCCATGCCACTCCACCACACTGCACACTACGCCACTGCACTCCACGCCACTCCACGCTACTCGTTGCCACTCCCTGCCACTCTTCGCCACTCCACTCTACTCCACTCCCCTCCATGCCACTCCACGCCACTCTCATTTACGCCACTAACTATTAACAATGCCGAACTGCAGCCACGCTGGTGTACAACATAGCTAAAACGCATTGGCAAAGCCATCGGTTCTTGCATAGGTGAGAACTACTGACTTTGCCAAGGCTTGTTTACATTTGTCCTGCAGTTCCTTTAATAATGTTAATGGTAATGACTTTACTGCTATCTGTTATTTTACTACAGATGGTAACCTTGTAAAGTGTAAAGTTTTAACAGCAGGCAGTACCTTCGCCGTCTGCCATGGGCATTATTCTACTGTTGTCAGTATTTACTATTTACTTCCTTGAGAACTTTTATCACTATTTATAGATTGAGGCTCCTGAGCTCTTCGGATATCTGAGTTGTGAAATACCTTTAAGACCCTTAGTGCATGAGGTCGAGGGAAAAAGATTTGGGGGTTTATCTCTTTGTTAAATTGTAAATCAGAAAGAATGTTAAAGAAAGGGTTTCAAGTACCACGTTACCTTTAATAAAAACACTCCATATGGCTCAAATGTTAAAAGAAAATGCAGCGCATCAACTCAACAAGTTGTGGTGCTTATTTAATTAAACAACTGTTTCCCGTATAATCGATTCAGTGTTGTTGAGTGCTACTGTTTTTATTTTTTATTTTTTTATTTTGCTTTTACAATAAAAAATAATGTCTGAAATTCACTGTATGTCGTTCCCTTATGGGGAAATAGTTAGGTGATTTGTTGACCATTTCAGATAGAGCAGCCCTGCTGCAGCAAGTTGATTTCATATGATTTACCTTGAATACTGGTTAAAAAACAAGCATACACATGAAAGAGTTGGCAATGTTCCTCCCAAGTAACATAAGCTAACCCCCCCATCTCTTCCCTAATGGAGTTTTATCTGGTCGCTCTGATAACAGTAATGTTGACATTGTCTAACTGTAAAATTGTACCTTTGGAAATAAGGGCTTAAATTCTGCAATGGAGATGAAAGATAGGGTATTAAATTGTTTTGAAATCGAATTTACATAGCGTTTACTGCCTCTGGTGTGTCATTGAAGCACTTTATGGCAAATAGCACACTACTCCAGAGCCTAAAGTTAGTGGTCAGCCCAGTAGTTATTGGTTATTGTTGGTTACTGGGATTATTCTTGCGGACTCTACGAAACCATTTCATGCATTTTCTCTAATTTCTTTGTGGTAATTAATACATTAAATGAGCTAGGTGTAATCAGTAGGGGTTTATGTGAGAAGCAAATGGTTGACGGAATTTATAGTTAACTTGTTAGGTTGAAGGGATATGGTTTAAAAAAGGAGAGATTAAGACAGACAGTAATCCGATTTAGAGCAGTCTATATACGTAGGAGGCTTGCAGGAGGTGGAAGAGAAGGAAAGGATCATTCAAATGAAATTACGATGTGGACATTGAAACTGTTTGTCAAGGTCAATTTTTTCATACAGGGTTTTAGCTCGAGGAGGTTTTTTTTTTTTTCTTTTTAAAAGACCTTTATTGTACAATTGAAAATCTGTTTTTATTGGCATATTTCACATAAGAAGACGCATTATATATTATGCAACTTTTCATAAACATTTTGCATGTCTTGTACATAAATGTATCCTAACGATAGTAAACATTTTCTTTTTGAATCGAACATCCCCATGAACAATCCCTCCTCCCCGTCTCCGACCTCTTCCGGCACTTATATCCCCGCACTTCAACCATTATTAAACAAATTAGAAAGAAAACCTGGTCCAGCCGGCAATGGTCAACATACAGTTCGTACCTGCCGCATCCTTACTGTGAACTACACATAATTCTCATCAAGTATTAACGTCCCACTGTGCACCTAGCATTGCATACGTCCTCCGACGCATGAGGTAGTACCATCCAGAATGCGCTCCACCCCCACCCATTATGACACATCACATCCTAAGTAGCAGTTATCGAAGCATTAGATGTGGAGTCTTCACCGGACTCAAATGACCCCAGTAGTGTGTTCCACTCCAAAGATATCGGGGTCTTCCTAATTCCCTTACGTTCTTCGCGCTGCAATGTCGTGCTTTCCGCCTTCCCCCACCGTACCACCTCCGCCCTCCACGCCTCCGGGTCTGGTGGTCTAGCTGATTTCCATTTCATTGTGATGGTGCGTTTAGCAAGTAGCAGGGCCAGGTCAGTGAAACATATGGCCACGCTTTTTTTACGTTCCACAGGTCCCAGCCCCAGTATTACATATTCCAATGCAGTGTATGGTTTGGATGGGGCCAGCCTAGTTAGGGTATCCTGCACTGACTTCCAATAATATCCTAATTTTGGGCACCCCCACACCATATGTATGAAGCGCGCGTCATCCGCGCCACAACGGGGGCATGTGTCAACCGTGTCGGGGAACATGGCGTGTAGTCGGTGAGGTGTTAGATACGCTCTATGCAATAGCATAAGCTGTATACATTTAAATTTTGGGTTTCTCGACACTGCCTTCGGGAACCTAAGAATCCTCTCCCATTCCTTGTCCCTGATTTGTCTCCCCAGGTCTTCCTCCCACTTATATCGCAATGGCCGTAATGTTATCGCTCTCCCTTCTCTAATGCCACTCGTGAGCCACCTAGTCGGGTGACTGCCAGTTCACATCAGGTATTGCATTGTTAGTAGCGGGTTCGTAACAGGCTCTTCTCCATGCGGTGCCCAGGTCTGCGCTATATAACGGCATATCCTTGCATGTGTTAAGAATGTTCCCCTTGAGGTGTGGTGTGTGTTTCTAAAGTCCTCGAAAGACAGAACTCGGCCCTCTACGAAGAAGTCCCCTATGTGTGACACACCCGCTTCGTGCCATGTGGCGAGTGCCCGATTCAATAGTGTTCCCGATCTCAGAGGAAGTCCCAGTAGCGGTATCATGGGGGCATAGGAAGTCGCAGACGAAGTGTATTTCACTGCTCTCCTCCAATAAGTAACCGCCAATTTCAACAGTGGGGGTGCCGTGTCTGGCACCTCCGCCCTCGGCAGCAACAGAGTATGAACCTTCCCCTTATTCCATTCCGCCTCTGACATGTCAATTTCATGCAAGTTGCGGCCCGCCAGCCAGTAGGCCAACCACTGTATTTGGCAAGCGTAGCTGTACGCCCGTAAGTCCGGGACCCCCATTCCGCCCGCCGTCGTGGGAAGCTGCAGTTTTGACAGGCTAATTCGTCGTCTCCCCGTCCCCCACACCAGTTCCGTTAGCAAAGTATTCAACCTCTTGAACAATGGGGCAGGGATTAGGAATGGCAAGCTCGTGAAGTAATAAATAAGGCGGGGGAGGACCACCATTTTAGAGATGGCCACTCTGCCCGCTACCGTCAATGGCAACGCAGTCCAGAATTGTACTTACGATTTCAGCACCGAAACTGCCCTACCCAGGTTGCCATCTAGCATGTCCCTCGCCTCCCTGTACACTTGGATGCCCAGGTAGCGGAATGTCATCTCCGCCATCTGAAAGGCGTGTGGCGCAAAGGGCAGTTGGGTGTTCGCTCCAGAGGCGGCGAAACAGAACCCGTATGATTTATTTTCATTAATGGTGAGACCCGACAGTGCTCTAAAGTTTTCAAAGATTGCAGGGATGGGGTTCAGCTCCCCCCTTAAATCATGTAGGTATAGAATGATATCATCTGCATACGCCGATACCACGTGACTTGTCCCAGCCCTTCGTATGCCTCTATGGCGTGCTGATCTACGGAGCTTGCAGAGCAGAGCCTCCAGTGCTAGAATAAACAATAGAGGGGATAGTGGGCATCCTTGTCTCGTCCCCTTCGCTATGTCCAGCGGCGCTGAAATGCATCTGTTCGTGCGGACCCGGGCCGACGGTCGGGTATATAATAACTGGACCCATGCAATATATTCGGGCGGGATCCCGAATTTCCGGAATGTTGCTAACATATAGTCCCATCTGAGGGAATCAAATGCCTGCTTCAAATCCAGAGAAATACATCCCTCCGTTCCCATCAGTACTTGTTCGCCGAGCATGAGTTGGCCAAGCCTCCGCAGGTTCATAGCCGTACTCCTGCCGGGTACAAAGCCACATTGGTCAGGGTGGATCAGTTGTGGGATATACAGGGCCAGTCTCATCGCAAGAATTTTACTCAATATCTTATAATCCGTATTTAGTAATGACAGAGGCCTATAGTTAGCAAGGTGTAAGCCGTTTCTTCCCGGCTTCAACAGTGAGACTATCAGTGCTTGAAATGAAGATTGTGGTAACCCCCTCGTCTTCAGCGCTTCCTGATACATTACTTGTAAACTTGGGGCCAGCAAATCGGGAAAGGCCCCATAGAACTCTGCCGGTACCTTTATTGTACAATTATGTAAATATACATCTCAAAGCCTACAACCCCAAGGCCGGCCACGTTGCGGATAGTTTCTGTCTCACAATTTTTAGAATAACACAGCCTTTCTGCCGACAACCCTGGGGCCTGGCGGCGTGGTTTGATAAGATGTACACCGTTCAATCAGTGCGTGTCCCGGATAAGTCACAGGTCTAAGGTTTTATACTTTTTATTCCTAAAACTTGAGAACCGTTTTCATTAACTATTCTAAATAATAAACATATACGGTAGGCACACCTTTAGGCAATCACGGCAGCGTGTCCATAACAACAGTTCGATTATGCAAATAGTGTAGATCCAGTGTTTCCAGACACGCATTTGGTCACCCCATCACTCATCTGTATTGTCTAAAGAAATCTCCCCCCACCCCCCCTAGACATCATCATCCTCTTCGTCGTCTGAGTGTACAGTCTCATCCTCCGGTAGAGGGTCACATATCTCCCCCCTGTATACGTTTCACAGGGTCCATATCTTATTCCACCTACGTGGACTAGCCCTAGCTGTGCGCGCTCAATAATCATCACCATATCCATATTTCTACACCATTGTGCTAATGTGGGGGTTTCTGCTGCCCCCCATTTCTGTGCAATATCTCTCTTTGCTACTTTTATGCCGACAGTGGCCCATGTCAGCCCATGTCTGGACATGTCATTGGGGTCCCATATGTTCAGTAGACATTTGCTCGGCTCGGGTACCAAAGATATCTCCAGCGTCTGTGAGATGGTTCGCATGACCTGTCTCCAGTAGTCAGTTATGAGTGGGCATTCCCAGATAGTGTGGAGAAATGTGCCCTCCTCCCCACAGTGGCGGAGACAGTAGGGGGTCTGCGCCCGATGAATTTTATGAAGTATAGTTCTGGTGTAGTATACCCTGTGTAGGATTTTAAGTTGCACTAGGCGGAGTTTGGCCGAGATACCCACTTCTTTCGGGGACGCTAATGCTTCGTTCCAGTCTGAGTAGTCCATGTCGCCTAATTCTTCCACCCATGTTTCTCTTAGTTTTAGTGTAGGGTCTGCTAACTTGTTTATCAGTTTCCGATACGTAAGGGAAGTGGCGCTACATTGCATGTAATCTGTGAGAAGTCGGTCCTCCAACGGAGAGGCCTCTGGGACTACTGAATCCGTCGGTATCGCCGTCAATAGCGTGTGACGAATTTGTATGTATCTATAGGTCTCGGTCGCTCCCAACTCATACTGTTGCTGGAGTTGGGTGAATGGAATCACTGTTCTCTTATCCCATAAGTCACCCACCGTAGATATACCAATGTTATCCCACTGTGTGAAGCCCTTGCAGCTTCTCAGATGTCCTAACACCTTGGTGTCCCATAATGGGGTTAGTTTAGTGATTTTGTCTTTCCAACCCAGTTTAGCCTGAGCTGTGTGCCATAGTGTGGTCGTGTGTTTTGTGGGTCCTACCAGTTTTGCTGCCAGTCTTCTGTCATAGAGCATTGCAAGCATATTGTCCGAGTTCATCTGTTCCCTATCGGCCTTATAGGCTGGGTCATCCTGGGGTGCGTGTAGCCATTGATTAATGGTCTTAAGTTGTGCCGCCCAATAGTACATTTGTAAATTCGGCAGCGCTATCTCCCCCTCATACCAACTTCTGTTCATCTTGGTGTGTGCTATTCGCGCCGGACGATTGTTCCATAGCAGATTAGACACCAGTGCCGTTACTTGCCGGAAGTACCTCAGCGGTACCGGATATGGTGTGTTGTCAAGGGCATAAAGAAATCTCGGCAGGGCCATCATTTTATATAGGGCTACTCTGCCTAGGAGTGTCAGGGGCAGTGTCGCCCAGTGTTTTACATCGTGTCTCAGGCGATCTAGTGGCGGTTTTAGGTTTTTATCAAAGAAGTCGGACGGGTTCCTCGTGATGTGGATGCCCAGGTATTTGAAGGAGTCGTCTGCAAGTCTGAGGGGGCACTCAGCGTGAAGTGAGGGAGTAGGACCCCGTATGATAAACAGTACTGACTTAGTCCAGTTTATTGTGTACCCTGAGGTCTTCCCATTTGAGGAGGTTTTTGAGATATCAAACAATCTGTGGATTTAAAACAGTAGAAAAAACAACAAACCAGCAATCGAGAGACCCATCTACAGTTTGAATTTTGAAGGAACGAATGTGACTTACAGCATTATTACAAAAGACAATTTATATTTCAAAAAGGTGTCAGATACTTACCTCGCCATGAAAAGCAACCCCCTTGTTTGTTGACATATCCCTTTATGATCGATCAACAAGAAGTGTGACATTTAAGCACACCCCACTTCATGCAATTACCATTTGACAACACCGTCAAGATAGTTAAGGCCTAAAGTAACTCAAGGCGTGTGGTATGTTACTTGTAGTCCTTGTGCACATTGTGCCACTAAATAGAATGCTTTCTATACTTAAAGGCCCACAAAGGACCCGTGTGTAATTTTATTTGGGTAAACTAAACATAGAAACATGTTAAAAAAATTAAACACCACCAACTTGAAATATATCAAGGCAATCGGCAAATACATCACAGTAATCATCATTAGTAAATTCGGGGCATGTTTATCTGCCCTTTTCATTACATGGTCGGAAGGGCCCCTTCAATACAGGCAGGCGGTGTCCTTTGTCTCTGAAAAATAGATGTGTCTAAGTTCACCCTAACACTACAGTATCCATATTATCTCGTTGTGGTAGATGGATGGTACATGCGTATGAGGTTAGAGATAAAGATGTCCCACTAGTTTCCGAACATAGAGTCTGCCCGGCTGGCCATGAAGTTGTTGCTCATCACTGACCCCTTCTCAGGTGAAATGCGCATCTGGGTAGTTTTATTCATGGATTTTTGGGGCACCCAAAGTGTGGATAATCTAGATTGAATATCAGGATATCTTTTGCCATTCTCAAGGAGTCTGATGCGGTATGTCTGCTGGCATGATTTGCAATCCACCAGGTAGGCGATCTCATGGCTAGCCAAAATAGAGGGGATCTGTTGCCCCCTGATTATATAGTATGACTTTGCATTAGTGTTGTTGATGTTAATGGTATACCTAGACTTGACTCAGATTTTTGAAGGGTAACATAGAATGAGGGTCTCATGGGAAGGATCCTAAAATAAGATATTATGATAATTAACTGCTGATTAACAGTACTCTCCCCTCTGATAACAATTAACATTAATCTCCATGTTCCTGTTCCTTTTGCATGGAGCTGTAGACTGAAGTCTACCCAGATTTAGGGTGTAGTTATGAATCTTTTCGCTTTGCCTACTTTATACCTAACTTCTTTCATACATTTTTGGTGGTATTGCTCTTGTTATAATGTGATAATTGAAGAACCGGGTTTTCTTAGAACCCAGCGGTGCCAGGGACACACCCGAAGTCTTCGGATTCTCCTGTCTTGGAATACAGAGACACGGAATACTTCTGGATGGCGTCAGAGATCAAATTTATTAGCTGCAGCTAGTAACAGTAAACCAAGCAATACAACACGGTGTACAACTCAGGAAACTGCTCAATTTTCATAGAGCAAGACATCGCTTTTTATACACCATATTCTCATTATAAATGTACACCCACTGCGCAAAATTCTGACCAATAGGACACATTTTCTAACTGAGTATCACATTAACAAAAACCCAATTTACAGTAACCCAACCCAAAAGTTAATTATTAGGACTGTCCCAAATTCAAGCCGGACAAACCCATAATTGAAAGCACTACCCATGTAATGAACAGTCGTAAGGAAAGAAACAATTCAGATGCTGATTAGGATAAGATATGTGCAAGGAAACTAAAAGTTAACGATATCCTGAACATTGATTGGCAATTTTAGACAAGAATCAAACCAAGGGAAATTGGCCTCACGAAGGGTCAGTTTCAGGTGAAGAGGTCAGCGTCCTGCAGTTCACTCACAAGTCGGAAAAGGGCCTGTTAATGCATACATGAATAATGAGGCCCATGCAACTTTGTTCGTTCGGTTACCTCCACGGCCTACGTGAGGGCAACACAAAAATGGCGTCACGAACAACTCAAACAAAATGGAGTCTGGTTCGAAATCACAGAACCTCAGACCCTTAAAGAAGTCTCCAGCTTCTTGTGCGACAGTATCTTTGGCATCGATAACACCTCTACCATATCTTGTCTTATGGTAATTGAAAGCAGCTGTATACATAGGGGGAAGCAAAAATGCCACATAACATGTGCCTGAAAAATCAGAAGGCAACCATGTATATGCTCTGTCGTAACAAACAAAATACGTGCCTTTAGTTGGCACGAACGGTGGAGATTTCTGGGATGTCTAGACATAGGTGTGAACACACACACTCTTACCAAGCTGAGCTCTCGGATTCTGACCATTACTTTGCAGACAAAAATGACCTCGGTGGGGTACAATCCAAATAGGAGGAGACCTTTTCTGTCTCTCCTTTTCTGTCAGACTGATACTATATCTCGTCTTGTTCCAACCAACATATGCTCGTACCTCATCTTTAGGGATAGCATTATACGCATCAATATCTCTGATCATATCTACTATTCCCTGTATCAAGGCATTATTACTCGCATTATCTTTAACGGAACGTACAGGAGATGCTTCATTCGCATAGATAAACATTGCTTGGAGTGCCCATACTGACCCATTAGGCGAAAAAGGCAAAACCAAATATGGCATCCCCTTATCTGTCGTATATGGCATAAGACCACAAACCCAGCAGTTCGTAGTATTTACGACTAACTGATGCTGATGCAACATCTGTATAAACAAATTATTAACAAATTCTGATCTTCGTGTCTGCTCATGTTCAGGCAATGTATAAAATTCATGTGGAGAAACAGTAGAAAAAGAAAGAGTAGGTTGGGACGTAGATGCAAACGTCTGTTGTATGGCATAAACAATCCAACCCACACATCCCAATATAATATTCAAAAGCATCAAGAAACACAATATTAAAAAACATTTGCTACGGACCAATGTACACATTTTCATTTTAAAATCAACTTTCTCAACACTCTTATCAGACCCGAAAGACTCCATCCTCTAACGTGCTGCTCACGGCAATCTTCCTTCTTCACTCAAGTGTGCGTCAAGATCGTACTAACGAACATGAACCACAGACCTTTCGTCAATTCGCGGCTCACCCCTTAAGAACTTATACCGTGACCCTGCAGCTCAGTCCGGATGGTGACTCGAAAAAGAAAAAAGTAAAAAAGTCTCTTGATCTGACAAGGTGTAATTCACTATATAAAAAAATTCAGATTTTATTTGTCCATGAGAACAGTCTTTCTTGGTCTCAAATTGTAGCGTTCTTTACCAAGCACAGTTGGGTCTTTAAAAAGGAGCTCCGGATTCGTCGTGTCGAGCTTCAGGTGTGGAGGCACAGCAGCTTGCAGAACATCATCATCCTCGCGTTCTGACTGAGTCTATATCAAATGTGCATTACTAAAAGGTACAAATCTAGGAATCCTTTCACATTCGGAATCAGCTATTCCATCCTTCACCCACTTATCATACGGTAAAGGCAAAGGAACTTTTTTAGTATGGGTGACATGCACCCAATTTTTTTTTACCAGCTACTCTAACAGCAGTTCTAGTGGCCAAGAGGACCAAATGTGGTCCAGTCCATCTCGGCTCCAAGTTTTTGGTTCGTTGAAAATTCTTCGTCAAGACAAAATCACCAGGTTGAATCGTATGGCCTGGATCTGCAGTAGCTGTCGGCAAACTGTCATAGACCTGTTGGTGGAGAACACGTAATTTAGCAGTCAAGTCATGTAAGTAATCCACCAACATAGGGTACTCAATCTCGCTGTATTTCTTAGGACGAGGCACATCAGAACATTCGCTGGACGACCAAAAACTATTTCGTATGGGCTAAGTCCCACACGAGAATGCACTGTCGTCCTTGTTGACAAAAGAGCCAACGGCAAGGCATTCGGCCATGTAAGACCAGTGCTCGCTTGTATCTTAGCTAATTTCAGCTTCAAAGTGCCGTTATAGCACTCGACAAGTCCAGCAGACTGGGGGTGATTCGCAGCATGTAATTTCTGTTTTATTCCCAAACCAGCACATACTTTCTTCATGATTTGACCCACAAATTCACTCCCATTGTCGCTCTATACAATTCTCGGCAATCCATACCTAGTGAAATACTCTTTGAGCAAAACCTTGGCTGAAGACAAGGCAGTATTATCCTTTAGGGGGTAGGCCTCTATCCATCTGGAAAAGGCACAAACAACCACAAGGACATACTTCAGATTGTTGCATCACTCCATGTGAATGTAATCTAGCTGTATCACTTCAAACGGATAAGTTGGGGGAGCAAAATGACCAGCTGGAGTTGGGGTTCCCTTGCCAGGATTATGCATCAAGCAAATCATACAATGCTTCACCAAATTCTCAGCACATTTAGGAATTCCAGCATTCTGCCATACTGGAGCCAACAACTTGCATATTCCTTTCGAACTAATGTGAGCTATTCCATGAGCCATAGTAACCACTGGGAGCACATACGCGTCAGGCAACAACCATCGCTGGTGTTCCGACAACTCAACCCAACTGCCCGTCGAATCCAACATACCCGTACTTTCTCTCCACGTACTCACTTCCTTTTCCGTAGCTTCAGCCTGAATTGACTTCACACTTTCTATTGTGTCTTCACACGTTCCACCAGCCATAACCCAATTAGCAGGGCCTGCAACATACATACGGCTCATCATGTCAACTTCATCCGCAAACGCATTTCCTCGACCTACATCATCCACAACCTTCTTATGCGCACTACCCTTCACAATTGCAATCTGCTTTGGGAGAGTAAGTGATTCCAGAAGTTCATTCACTAACTGCCCATGCTGAATTTTCGCACCATGAGAAGTAAGGAATCCTCTTTCTCTCCATAAACGTCCAAAACTATGGGCAACACCAAACACATACTGGCTATCAGTATAGACATTCACTCGCTTTCCTTCTGACAACACACACGCTCTAGTCAATGCAATCAATTCTGCTGCTTGTGCAGAATTCTGTGCTATGCGTGCTGTTTCAACAACTGTATGTAAAGTTGTGACAGCATACGCCGCAGTCGTCTCACCATTCGGAAGCTTGAAACACGAACCATCTACCCATAAGGTACCATCAACTTTCGTGAGAGGAGTATCTTTTAAATCAACTCTAGCCTTTGTTTCCTCCTCTGTCCAGAGAACACAATCATGCTGTTCCTGAGCATCTGTCTCTACAGAAATCGGCAACAACGTAGCTGGATTCAACACATTACATCTTTTGATGTGGACATGGCTAGCCAAAAGTGTCAGCTCATAACCTGACAGACGTGCACTAGTAAGGTGCTGAGTCTTAGTCCTATTCAATAAGGTATCCACTGCATGTGGGACCATCACAATCAACGTATTATCCAATACCAAACCAGCAGACTGTCGGATAGAAACAGCCGCTGCCGCTGTAGCTCTCAAACAGCTCAGCAACGCTTTAGCTACCGGATCTAACGTAGCTGAAAAATACGCACATGGGCGTTGCTTGTCTCGAAACTGTTGAGTCAACACTGACAATGCACAACCTTCTCTCTCGTGAACATACAACGTGAAAGGTTTACTGTAGTCAGGAGTACCCAACACCGGAGCAGAACACAATGCATCACGTAATTCAGAAAAACTTTTCTGACAATAATCAGACCAAGGGAGAGGATACGGAGTATCTTTAAGAGTCAATGCCAACAGAGGTTTCGCTAGCAAGGAAAAGTTGGGGATCCATTGCCTACAATACGAGGTGATACCTAAGAAAGCACGCACTTCTCTCTGTGTGGATGGTACACTCATTTGCGCAATCGCTTGAATTCGTTCTGGGGTCAACCTTCTTCCCTCCTTCGCCAAGAGATGACCTAAATAGGTTACTTCTTGTCGGCAATACTGTAACTTGGAAGGTGACACTTTATGATGAAGGTCAGACAAATGTCGTAACAAAGAAAGAGTAGCCTCTTTACAAATCTCTTCGTCATCAGCAGTAATCAACAGATCATCAACGTACTGAATAAGAGTAGCACCAGAAGGCAACACAAAATCATCAAGCTGAGTTTTCAACGCCTGACTATAGATGGAGGGACTTTCACAATAACCTTGAGGAGCTCTCTTAAACCGGAAGCTGCGGCCTCCTAAAGCGAAGCCGAAAATATCTCTACTCTCCTCGGCAATCGGAATACTGAAGAAAGCATTCTTCAAGTCGATAACAGAAAACCAGGCTGCTGAAGCAGGAATCAGAGTCAACAAAGCAGTGATATCAGGGACAACAGGAAACTGTGGCACCACAATCTTATTCACTTCTCGAAGATCGATCACAAACCAATACACAGGTGGCTGAGAAGCATCAGTACGCTCAAGGACAGGCAAAACAGGACTGTTGCACAAGTTACCTCACGTTTCTTCAATTACACCCTTCTCAACTAAAATCATAAATAATTGCTAGAAGAGCTCTCTCGCCATCGTTCGATATTTTATATTGCGGAATACGAGGTAGCCTAGCATTCGACTTAAGGGTAACAACATAGGGTGGAATCTGCAAAAGACCAACATCATTGGGACCTGTAGCCCAAAGTGTATCAGGAAGAGAACGCAATTCCAGTGGAAGACAATCTTTGGACAAATACATCGGAGAAATCACTTTCTTACCCAAGGTAAGATGTACTCCCGCAGGAGAGCAATGTAATGTCGCATGCAGTCTTTTCAGCAAGTCCAAACCCAACAGATTCTCACCACAACCAGTGGTCAGAATAAGTGGAGCTTCCAATGCACAAGGACCAATAGAAAGGGACAAAGGGCTAGAAACTGGATTACGAACTGTGGCGCCTGAAAATCCTACGGAAACATTGGTCAAGCCAGACAAAGGTGCGTCAGGAAGTTTAGAGTGCATAATAGAACTCTTCGTCGCACCAGTATCCAAAAGAAAAGGTTCTGCCACACCTGATCTAATCACTTCAACATAAGGTCCACTCTGGTCTACTGGAACTGACACTACTCCCTTTCTTTGCCCATGGCTGTCCTAACTGTCATCATAACCAGCACTTTCACTCTCGACATAGTAATCATCAACATAGTACTGTGCAGACTGACCACTCGGAACATTCTGTCTGTCAAAATAATTCGCAGAATTCTGAAGGGAAGAGGAACGCTCATTCTGGGGTAACACATCACGTCCCCTACCCCTAGGAGCTTGCTGGAAACCACCACGACCTCTCTGACCAGATACGCCATTCGCACGCTGTAACAAAGCCGGGCAACTATTCTTAAAATGACCTTCCTCTCTACAGTAAGCACACTGATTAGGACCATGAAAGAATTGCGGAGCATAAGGCTCAGGCTCCTGTAACAATCTCTGAAACTTTGCCCACAAAGGTTGAGGAACTACATTACCCATCAACATACCTATGTCAGCTAAATTCATAATACACGCTTCAACTGTCTGAGACAACTCCTTGTAATAACCGGCAGGATTCTTACGGGGGTCAGGTAAGGTGTGCTTAAGAGCCAAGACCTCTGCTCTTTTCCAAGGGACATGTACCCATACTCGCTGAAAATGTGCCAGTACACCCTGAATACCCTGATTAACATTAGCAACAACTTCCTCTCTCCATACAGGGGGAACCTCTCTCATAGGATACTGCTTCACTTTCCCCCTAACAGAGGGATCAGGTTCATACAATGGCTGAGGCGGTAGTCTAGACCTGCAAGCAAGTATTGTCTGTACGGCATCTGTAACATCAGATTCCACTATCGTCCCTTTAGCTAATTCGGACTGAACATCAAGCACTTCCTGCGGAATCGGACCCAACTCATTATCTTCCCATTCCTGACAGAGAAAAGTACACATTACATCAAAAACATACCTTTGCTTAGGCGGCTCCCACTGAAAGAAAACATCCATAACTGCTGGCAAATTATACCTGAAAGCATTTAAAATCCATCTACGAGCCAACAAATCCAACACTGTCCGTTCCTCGGAACTAGGAAGCTGACTACGACTCTGCTTACGTTCCGAAACAGGGGTCATATTTAGTGACCCAAACAATGGAGACAACAGATTAGCAACAGTCTCAGTCGTTCGTTTTCGAGCAGAAGGGGAAGAAGTAGGCGTAAAAACAGGAAAATGAATATCTTGAGGCAAAGTAGGAACAAGAGCAGTAGGAGTCGGAGATACAGAAGTAGAAGGCAAAGGAGTTTAAAGCAAAGCTGGTAGCAAAGCTTGCGACCCTAGAGTGGGTTGCGCAGTAGGAGGCAAAACCATCTGTGGAGCACCGGGTGCCTGAACAACAGCAGGAGGTTGAACAACAAAGGGTGGAACAACCGGGGGTAATGGAGGCACAGTAGCACCCTGCACATAAGGGGGTGGCAATCTCAGTAGATGAGAGATCAAAGGATATTTTTCAGAATCTTCAATCACTTTTGGAGGAGAAGACGGCATGGCCGGATAACATTTATCGATGGCCATGCAACGTTGTCTATCTGAGACTTCACTCGCACGCTCTTCTCCATCTTCCTTAAACTGCCTAGCAGCTTGTAGTACTGACATATTCTTATCTTTCCTATCTCTCTTTGCTTGCTTAATTTCTCGCTGTTTGGCTTCCTTTCGCCAAAGGCGGAAAGAGTCAAACATTGTCGGCCGGGCATTCTTCCTAAATAGCGCAACTTCCAGATTATCTAAAATATTTAATTTGAAGCTACCATGTTGGGGCCATCGTAAAACACCATATTTCCTTGTATAGCGGACCTACACTTCATTATACACTTCATTATAAGTGATAGGACCCACTCCTTGTTTTGAATAGAGCTCATAAGTTGGAGTTCCAACCGGAGGTATCGGACACGAATCCTCCAATCGGGAATCCCTGTTACAACCACAACTAAAACATTTCCTAATTCTGCTAAGACCAGGCATCTTATAGCTCACTAATCTAGCTTCAAACTTCAAGGGGTTATCAGCTATCGATACACTCGCAAATATACGAGCCCCTCGGCTTCGATTGTTGCAGCAACCGAATCAAACAAAACCAAGAACCAAAACAAAATCGTGGGAGCGACCAACTTATACTTAACCAAAATATCTGTCACGCCACCAGAAGACCGTCTATCGTCTCGCTTTACAAAGGATCAATCAAGGGTCCAAGACAGGGCGACAGTCAGGTCAGCAGTCCTTCGTAGCCGTTGGAAAGCGGGAAGCCTCGCAGAAAAGACCTTCGGTCCACGTCGACATGCAGGGGTCAATGAAGTGGCGGCCTTCCTCCAGAATTTCCTCACGTGGCTCCTCACGATCCTCAGGCTTGGACCGGTACCGCTGAAGTCGCCCCACCGTTGGGCGCCAACTGAAGAACCGGGTTTTCTTAGAACCCAGCGGTGCCAGGGACACACACGAAGTCTTCGGGTTCTCCTGTCTTGGAATACAGGGACACGGAATACTTCTGGATGGCGCCAGAGACCAAATTTATTAGCTGCAGCTAATAACAGTAAACCAAGCAATACAACACGGTGTACAACTCAGGAAACTGCTCAATTTTCATACAGCAAGACATCGCTTTTTATACACCATATTCTCATTATAAATGTACACCCACTGCGCAAAATTCTGACCAATAGGACACATTTTCTAACTGAGTATCACATTAACAAAAACCCAATTTACAGTAACCCAACCCAAAAGTTAATTATTAGGACTGTCCCAAATTCAATTTCCACAAGCCGGACAAACCCATAATTGAAAGCACTACCCATGTAATGAAAAGTCGTAAGGAAAGAAACAATTCAGATGCTGATTAGGATAAGATATGTGCAAGGAAACTAAAAGTTAACGATATCCTGAACATTGATTGGCAATTTTAGACAAGAATCAAACCAAGGGAAATTGGCCTCATGAAGGGTCAGTTTCAGGTGAAGAGGTCAGCGTCCTGCAGTTCACTCACAAGTCAGAAAAGGGCCTGTTAATGCATACATGAATAATGAGGCCCATGCAACTTTGTTCGTTCGGTTCCCTCCACGGCCTACATGAGGGCAACACAAAACTGGCGTCACGAACAACTCAAACAAAATGGAGTCTGGTTCAAAATCACGGAACCTCATAATGCACACTAATTGCAGGTCAGTTTCGCTCCAACAGATTGCATGATGTTTTTACAAACTTTTATATAGCGCGAACTTGACCCGGTACCGGGTATCAGAGCGCTTTACATAGCACCAGTTGCGTTACATGAGGACACATTCATTCTTGTTAGGCACAGGGAGATTAAGTGATTTGCCCAGAATCACAGGATTTTCAGCATCATTGCCGAGACTCGAACCCTGTTCCCCAGATTCTAGGTTGACCGCCCTAGCCGTTAGGCCAACTCCTCCTCACAATTTCTTCTATTTTTGTCAAGAGGATTTTCTGTTTATTAAAGAAGGTTAAAGATTATACTACATTACCTGGGCTCAAATCCGAGTAATTTACATTTGTGATAATCTATCAATCATAATTGCACTTACTCCTGCATGATCACAGAACAGAGTAATAATAAGCAGGAGTAAATGCCAACCAATAGGTGGGAGGGTAAAGGCATGTTCAGGCTTGAACAGTGGCGTAGCTAGGGGCTCGGGTGGCACTCTTTTTGGGGGTTGCGGAGGGGAGCAAGTCATCTGTCGACTACCACCACCCCTCCCCTGTGAACAAGTTATATGTCGACAGCCCATCCCCCCATTTTCCCCAGGGACAAGTCGTCTGTCGACCAACATCCCCCCGCGCTCTTACGTGCACCAGGTGGCAAACTCGGGTATCATCCCGGTCAGCAACAATAGGTCTAGCTATGCCACTGGCTTTGGAAGTTTTTGAAAGCTAACAAACATGTTTGTTTGTGGCCAAACACAAACCTTTCTCCAACGCTTTCCCGCCATGGAAATGGTTGGTTGGGAATTTGTTCCGTCCCACAGTTGGAAGGGGAATGGAGTATTCCTACTTAAATTGCAGTATTGCACACAAATATAGACCTTTGGCAGTGCGTGCACAGCTAAGCCCTGTGCAACAACTATTTAATTGACAGCCTCTCTGATCAAAACAGAATTCAAAAACATTCCCAGATATTGAACCAAGCGTCTAGTGACCAACTGACCGCAACATTGTGGGAAACGGCAGTGGTGGACCTTAGAGAAAACGTAGCCACAAATACGACTAAAAGGCCTTATAAATCCACTTCAAACACACTCCAATTTAGTGAGCACAATCAAACTACAATGAACATCAAATACAAATGAAACAACTTATTGCGCAGGCGTGCCTACAACGATACTGAACATAAATTCCTATGAGAGAAAACACTCACAAGGAGTACAGGAAGGCTAGATTCACCTCCCAAAGGATGAAAGAACATCGCTGGGCAATCGCTCACGAAATTATAAAATCAAAGGATCAAAGGAGATTCTGGAAGTGGGTAAACAAGGGTGCCAGACCTGCCCAACTACCAACTGTAACAAACATTTATCCTGCCGAATGGGAGGCCCACATTGTAGCACTCTACGTAGAGCCCAATAGAAACAACTGGCCTAGCCATCACAGCTCTTGCCATATTAACTCCTACATCGGACTGGAGCCCACCGTCAAGAGCACACCAACCCAAGTCGCACTTATTATCAAACAAATGCACCCCAGAGGGGCGCCTGGCCCAAATTGCATACCAACAAAGATGTACAAAGCATCTATTCACAAGTGGGCCGCACTCTTAGCCACCCTATTCGAGTCAAGCAGAATGGGTGGGCATATTCCTGACTCCTGTCGAGGCTCTCTCCTCATCTCTATCCATTAAAAAAGCCTGCGGTCCGGCCCAGATAACTACTGGGTGATTGCCCTCCTCGATGTTGAAGGGAAGGCCTATGCAAGTGCTCTTGTGGTATCCTGCTGCTCAGCCAGAATGACTGCCTGATGGAATGTTAGTGTTTGGAATGTGTGCGTGCGTGAATAAGTTGGATGAAGGGCTGAGCAGCAGGGAAGCTGCTCCTCGTGGGGCTCATACTTAGACTCTGACTTTACCTCTTTGTATCTGACTTACCACCTCAATAAATCTACGCGGTAAACTACCTGGCTTGGAGCGTCCTTTCTTCCAGACTACAGCTTTACTTCAAGAACTGACTACCAGGGTGGAAGACCGTAAAAAATACTCTCTACTCAAACCGGCTTCCAAAAGGGCTACCACTTTGAAGACAATTTGATCTGTCTAACTCACATGATTGAGGGCACACTCGCTACAAAAGGAAAATCGCTATATTTGGGGTTTATCGATTTCTGAAAAGCTTTTGATAGCGTTGTTCGTACCAGACTCTGGGAAAAATAAATGAAATGGGGCATCCTGCAATCCCTCATGAATGCTCTATCACCCTGTACACTGACATCTGGATAAAAATAAGAGTCTCCTCTGGATGGTCAACAACCAATAAAATCATGACCAACAGAGGCTTAAAGCAAGGATACATATTGGCCCCTCTACTGTTTAATTTGTACCTAGCAGACCTGCCTGAGTGGCTGACTTTCCCTCGAGCATTTCCACCCAGAATCGCATCTATTAAAAATCAATCAATGCAATATGCACCCAACACGATTCTCCTCAATCAAACCCAGGTGGGCCTTCAGAGACTCTTCAATTCCTTGGCATTGTACTGTAAAACAACCGCTTTAGAGATTAACACCCCCAAAACCAAGGTGATGATAGTCTCGAGGCAACGAGCAAGAAAGCGCTTCTGGTATATTGAAGGGAAATCAATAGAGGTAGTGGCCGCATATAAGTACCTGGGAAACTGGATAGATCACAGAGGAAGACCGGCTCTGCACATTGCTGCAATGCAAAGAGTGGTTCGCTGCCTTGAGGGGGCCTTCTCAAGAACCAAGCAAGCCCTTCATTCTCCCGATTTCTCGCCGTTAATCTGAGTGATAGGTCCCAAACTTCTACCGACCTTTGCCTCACTAACCTTCAAAGATAAAATGTTCACCTGGTTACACAGAGCGCAATCATCCTATTTTCGCAGGGTTATCCATCTACCCAACCCGACCCCTCACACCCAAATCCGTATGGAGTTTAGCTTGTCATCCCAACTCTGGATTATGAAAGCAAGATTTATTGCCAACTGCTCAAAAACTAAAAAGGACTGTGACCTTACACTAAAGAGTTGCATTGCATCTGGTCCCTGCTAAAGAATCCTAGAACACCCAGGAGTCAATTTTTAACACGCTGCTTGGACGCACCAGAAGCTCACGATATATGGGCCAGTTCGCTGCCCACAGGGGTTGTCGCAAAAGTACTGACCGAACAAGCGAAGATCTTGTCAGCGGAACCTGATGCACTTGCCGTGAAAAATTTCTCTCATGGTAGCTAGGTGTCAAAACTCTATGATCGGGAAACTCTACCACACTATTTGTCATCCCCCATGAAGCCATCAGTGAATCATCATCTAATGAGACTACGTTTTGTCCTAATCCCCCTGATGGCGTACAAGTATGGCCAGAGGTATAAGGCTCATACACCCTCTCAGTGCCATTTTTGCGGCAACGTGGAAGAAAACTTAATTCACGTCTTATGCATTTGCAGGATCTTGCACTCCTGGTGAACCTTTTGGCTGCATCCAATCTGGCGGATCCTCAATGTGCGGACATGTCAAGAGGCCCTAGAGGAGTGCATGAAAGGTGATTCAGCTCAGATGGCCGCCCGTTTTGTAAAATACATGTCTGAGATCAAATTTATTTTACCAGTAGACGACCGCCATGAACTTCAGCCATGCCAGTCATGAACTTTCTTTTAATATGAATTCCTTTTTCAATAGAGAACGGAAATTGGTTTTAAGCTTTTTTGTATGAATTGCAATGATTTTCATGAATAATGTATCGTTAACTTTAACTTATCCCAGAAGTAGGCCTCTAACGCTGTGCCAGTCACAGGTGTACTTTGGAAAGGTTTTTTGTCTACTGAACGTGCGTTAATGGGAAAGCTAAAAAGCTCTGCATATTCTTTTCTTGGTGAATTGAATCCTCTGCAGATTGGAAAGGGGGGGAATCATGCAACACTACTGCATTATCCTTGATTCTGAGGATCGGTTTTCAGAATAGGGAGATAATATTGTATATTGTAAATACCAGCCCCATTGTTGTTGGTGCCTACATGGTTTGATATTACCTCCAAAAATATAGTGATACTTGGAATGAGACCTCTAGGCACGTTAGGGAAATTACTAACGTACAGCTGTCTAATCATCCCAGAGGCGTAGTTTAGTCTGGAAAATTTGGTGGGTGTGAATTTCAAATTTTCTAACTATAAAGCAATGGGCCACAGATTGGATGTGTGAGGTCACTACGGTTCTGGATGGATTGTTGCCATGATGAACCGGGTCAGTGCTGATTTGCATTAGGTGGGCTTCTTGGGCTGATTCAGCATTTGGTGGACAGGTAGTCTGTTACAATGACAACAGAGTACCCTATGCCCAAACTCAAAGTCCACCCGCCCCATTTTGGGTCAATCAAACCTCAAGTTTTATGCTGAAGGTGTAAAATTTACTCTGTGAGGGTAAAACGTTCTTCAATAGTACCACAGAGTTGCTACCATTGGAAGTAAGCCATCCAACTGTACGCCCTATTTGAAGTGGAAGGTCAGATAGCTTATTATTTTTTTTACTATCCATCACCCTCAGATATATCCTGGCAGTAAGGAACAGTACATGATACAAAAAAAGAAACATAGGGGGTCTAAAGCAACACAACGTGTGGCTAGCTATCCACAACTCTAATAAACCTTATGAGTTAGTGCCCTAATCACCCTAGATAGCCTCTAAAGTGGAGTACAAATTAACAATGGGTCAGTGTGCATGGAATCACGTACATACAGTGCCAATTTACTCTATCCCAATTGCTCAAGAGTGGATAACCATCAAAATGAACTAAGTGATCAGTCCTATCATCTCGTTCACCAGTATCACATGGTTGATCCCTTGATCATCGAGACCATTTCACCACGAAGTTGATAGTGGAGCAAAATCAAGTCCATAGGCACTTATGGACAACCATACGACAGCCAATCATTGATGGTAGGGATAGTGAAAACGCAGTGCAAACCCTTGAGCAATTGGGATTGAGTAAATTGGCACTGTATGTACGTGATTCCATGCACACTGACCCATTAGGGCACTAACTCATAAGGTTTATTAGAGTTGTGGATAGCTAGCCACACGTTGTGTTGCTTTAGACCCCCTGTGTTTCTGTTTGTGTATCATGTACTGAGCTGGGGACCTGAACCAGGAGTGGTCTCTAAATATTTGTATGTCCCTGTGACCCTCTCCCCCTGTATGTTATGAGAGTAAGGAACAGTAACCATAAGAAAAATTACCCCCACACTATGGAAGAAAATTTGTGAATGGATCATTAGTTTTTTATTTTGAAAAGCAAACTACCGCTTTGGAAAATGTTGATGCGAGCTACCGTGTTTGACAGAGCCATCCATTAACCTTTTCCTGCAATGACAAGAACCACCATGATGGGGGTTCCTGCCAATGAATAGAGAGGCCTGCTGGGTTGACAGACATCTCTGAATATGGCAGCTCGAGTAAAGTCAGTAAAGTGCTCAGCCAGCTTGTCTACCTCGACTGCATCTGCTAAATCATGCTCTCAATCTAGAGTGGCACAGTGGGTGATTACCCATGGTTCGCAATATTACCAGAAGGAATTACAAGTGGTTAAACTATTAGCAAGCATTCGTCTATAGTATGCCTGGAAATCTGGGACTGGTGTACCTTTCCAAGCCTACAACGTCCAATATTTGTAAATTCCTAAAAATAGTAAATTTGCAAGCATTTAAGGAGTACTTCTTTGGGTGCATATTTGCCACTTGTTTGGTAAATAGGCCATTAAGGGGCATATTTACAAATAAGTGGTGCAATGCAATGCAGGAAGCAGAGTTGCTGCGCTGCATTGGGCCACCTGAAGAGAGCAGAACTGCACTGTCGCTTCAAAGAAATGGTGCTATTCTGCTCTTCCCCTGTGCTGGTGCAATTCAGGTTGTCTATCGCCATCCCAGGCACCCTTGTGCCATAGTGCACTATCCTTGGAGGCTTTTTTCTCTTTGTATGCATACTGCAGAAAGGAGTACACATGCAAAGAGGCAATGTCACGGAGGAATACAAATATTTCTCCTTGTTATGATTGCCTCAGGCAAGCACACCATTTTTGCACAAACGCTTGTCTACAACTCTTTATAAATATTGGTTTGCGTCAAAATTTTATGCACCACATATGGAATGCCTAGCTAAGGCAAAGTGACTCAAGGCAGCACATTGTGCTCCAGTGGCAGCTGGTCATTTTTACAGGGTGTGGGGGCACACACACACATATACACTCACTCACACCTATGCATCACAAACACGCGCACACACACACACCCATTTACAATGCTCACTCACAATAAATTAATACATTTATACTTACATAAACGCACAAAACATTCAGAAACAGAAAACCTACCTGTCCTGCAACTCCAGCATAGGAAAGCCTCAGAGGTCCCAGGAGAGTTCGGACTGCTGTCTTAGGTCAGCCAATAAGGGAAGGAAGCAGTCCCACTAAGGCAGCAGTCCCACACTCATCACAGACGGGATGGGTTCAGTGAGAACCGCTGACCCCATGCCACTCTGTAATGAGGTGTCACTGATTGACACTCGGCCCTGGGCACTTCAGGGCTTAAAACTGAAGCGCCTAGGTCCCAGGTAATGAGTGACATTCTCCCTCGTCATGATGGGGAGAGCCTAAAGGTACTTTTGCCAGGCTGAGGTGATCACGATCACAGGGCTGTGAAATGCTCAACCTGGCAAAGTTCAGCTCAGGCAACCAGGAGCCTGTGCATTTACCGCATGTCTAGCTCCTGGCTGCCTGACCGGAACAAGCAGAGTGTATGTCAAGCTGACTTTAGCCCAGCCTGACAGACATTTTTGCTTTCTGGAAAAAGGTGAGGGGGCGTGCCCATATTGGCAGGCAGCGGCTGATGTGCTCATTGCATTACTTTTTCTTACAAAGCCACGCAAATTGACATTTGTGTGGCTTTGTAAATAACAGAAATGGTTTTGCATTTGAGCAGCCTCAAAAAAGTCTCGCAATCTAGACGAAAAATCTTAGTTAACCTGGGCCTATGTAAATGCACCATGTCTATAATAAGTATGGGTTTGCGTCGAAATTTATTGGTGGATGCACAGGACAGCCCATGCAACACCTATGGAACCTGACGCAAAGTAACACAAGGCAGCACAATGCTCTGTATTGCATTGTTTTTTCTTACAAAGTCACGCAAATCAACATTTTGCTTGGCTTAATAAATACCAAAAAGGATTTACATTGCGGTTGTGTCAAAATACTGATGCAACCCAGACTCAAAATCTTTGTAAATCTGGGCCTAAATATATTTAAGGTTCTGATCCAAAAGTGAACAAGTTGAAGCAACACAGACTTAGCAGTCCCGACTCAGAGTTCTGATACTCAATTACCAAGCCAAAAATGTATTTATTATTGAGGGGTGTCACATCATACCTACCGCCACAACCCCCCTCCCAAAGGTAGGCCCCTGCACCATACAGCTGTACATACTACATCCCTGTGGAGACCGGAATATAAGATCTGACCAGCGAAGGAAGAAACAATTTAAAGTCATGCTTCTGATGAATCCACCCACAAAAAAATACAGAGGCAGTCCTGAAAAAAACTGCTACTCACTGCAAATGCAATATCTCTGGAAAAGTGGAAAAATAAAATTGAGGAGCAATGTGTGTAGGGTAAATGGCAGGTTGATGCGATGTGGAAAGAATGCAAATGTGCTCTGTGCCTTATATAGCGCTTCCTTTACCGAATGGCACAGATTTTAAGGAGTACCCTGGGAAAGCCAGGTACCGAAATCATGTCACCTCACCAGAAATGTGACTCATCAGCTTTAGTCTCCATGCCACATAGGATCTGTGGTAACCTTTGTTACAACATGTGCAGCCTGCAGTAATTTATGTAATATTAAAACAAAATAAAACTGTGTGCCAGCCATGACAACAGCCTTAATTCAGTTTCCCTCCTTTCTCCTTAGCCTCACTGCCACCAAAAGTATACGACTGTGTTAAGTGCACAGAGGTGGCCTCCGGGTGCATCGATCCGAAGCTCTGCAAGGGTGAGAATCAACAGGAAATGCTGGTGCATGGTAAAAGATGCAGTGGTGTAGCTTGGTCAGTAAGATTGGGGGTTGAGGTGGAGCTTCAAATTTCCCACCAATCACGCTGGCATATAATGTTAAAATACATTAGCCAACAAGCAGAGCGCTTGAAAGAGGCTGAAGGGGCAGTGAAAAGGGAGACAATTGCGGATTGGTAGGGGTGCTAAGTGAGAGAAAGCACATCATTTTGTAAAATAATTAACATTTTCTAAGACTTTGAAAACAGATGAGTATGTGTGTGTGTTTGTGTGCACTTGTCAGTGTGTGCATGCGAAAATCACAGGTGAATTCCAACAGACACCTCACCCTACCCAATTGAAGGCACCTTTACTCAACTATTCATCAGAAAATACATTTATTAGGGGAGTATAACACCCCAAACACCCCCCCCCCGCCCCAAAGTAACGCGCCTGAAAAGAAGGCCCATGCATGGGTCGACCTTGCTGCCTAACTGGTTATGAACTGGGCTCACACAGCATGCGCCATCTGCTGCATGTTCTCTTCTCGTCTTCTTCTGCATCTCAGACTCCCCCTAGTGGATAACTGAGAGTTTCTCTCATTTTCACACTTGCGCTCTCATCCTCATTGATTGGCAGTGGTTTGTGACAGACAATGATTCTTTTCTTTGCTTATTTCTTAGAAAAACTGGTGGAGAGAGTTTCTGTGAATGATGCTTTGGTGACCGATACTTCAGTGACCGATGCTTCAGTGACCGATACTTCAGTGAGCCATGCTTCAGTGAGCGATGCTTCAGTGAGCGATGCTTCAGTGACCGATGCTTCCGTGACCGATGTTCCAGTGCCTGATACTTCAGTGAGCGATACTTCGGTAAACGATGCTTCAGTGAACGATGCTACAGGGAACGAAGCTTCAGTGAACGATGCTACAGGGAACGAAGCTTCAGTGAACGATGCTTCGGTGACCGATGCTTCAGTGACCGATGCTTCATTGACCAATGCTACAGTGACCAATACTTCAGTGACCGATACTTCAGTGAGCGATGCTTCAGTGAGCGATGCTTCAGTGAGCGATGCTTCAGTGAGCGATGCTTCAGTGACCGATGCTTCATTGACCAATGCTACAGTGACCAATACTTCAGTGAACGATGCTTCATTGAGCGATGCTTTAGTGAGCGATGCTTTAGTGAACGATGCTTCGGTTAACGATGCTTTAGTGAACGATGCTTCGGTTAACGATGCTTCAGTGAGCGATGCTTCAGTGAGCGATGCTTTAGTGAACGATGCTTCATCGGTGAACCATGCGCCCATGGACAGTGATACGTTGAACCATGCGCCCATGCACAGTGATAAGGTGGAAGAGCAGGATAGCTGGCTCCTGACTGTAGGCTTGATAGCTGTGGGAGCAGCAGGGCTCGTGCTGTTATTGGCGATGATCATAAGGTGAGTAACAATGCATGCCTGGGGCACTACAGAAGAGTCTGTGCAGCTTAAAGCAATGGGCACTTCCATTGTATGTGTGTGTGCTACTAACACGTCCATTAGGTATGTTTTTGTCTGGCTCACGTTTTATTCTTTTCCGTACTTTGAAAGATGGACTCTCCTCTTCATTGTTTCACTGGGGTAAAGAGTGCTGCCATGGCATGCTGCCGGGGTTCTGCATTGTATTTTAGCAAAATGTAATGTAAGAATGCACAGCAAAACCTCCAGTCACAGTCAGAAGCTTTCCACCAAATTACCATTTTCAGAATGGCTCCAGTGCTCCAGCTGCCCTGGGACCATGATCTTCTGTTCTCTTCTGTTTCAACCCATTCAATTGCATTTGACTTTGCCATGATAAGTGACTTTTTCTGTACATGGCAATGCAGAGATCCCATAAACGTCACTCTTATTCTTGTGCTTTTGGTTAAAAGGCATAAGATTAGTCCTCCTTGTCTCACAGAGAGAAGTTGTACTATTAACCCACGCCATTCTATCTCCCATCTAGCGTTCAAGTGTTTTTCTTGCTGCCCAGTGCAGCTGCACTTGCTGTCCAGCCGGACTTGCATCTTCTTTTTGCAGTATCTGCTATACAATGCTGTCAAGTCCTTGTACATTGCCATTTCCTTCCCATTTCTGATACATCCCGGTCTCATCTCGCTGACTCATGCAACTTTATGGACCATAAACCTCAGACACAGTTTTGGATTTGATAAAGTTTTGCATTTTTGCAAACGCAGGATAAAATCTAGCAAAGTGAAGCCTTGACTCAATTTGCCACAAACACTATTAGATGCTTACCATCAAACTAATCAATAATACCTATAACTTCTTTCCCATCCCCCTGAATAATTGTATTCTTAAATTTAATGTAATGTAATATCGCGTACCAGACAATCATGGCACACTAATATCGTGGTCAAACAATTGAGGTACAAAATATCAAAAGGTAAGGGCACAGCGTGAAACATAGATTTATTATTTGTAACCAGTGTCTAATTTGTAAAAGAATGAGTGCTAGTGTCCAAAGCTCTGTTTAGAAGCCCGCTCCCAGTGCAATTAATAGTCCATGCACCGAACGTCAATGCTCATTGGCCCTAAATCCATGTCATGGCTCTTTAATCCACTACCAGACTCTCCCTGCCCCTTTATCTCACCTTTGCAGGTTCCTACTTTCTCCACTTTTTCCATGTCTCTTGCTTCGTCTTTCCGCTTTGCTTCTTTTTTCCTCTCATCCATATCGTTGAGGTACATAGATGTGGAGTTAGGTATCTACACATACTCACCTTTCAGTACTTTGTCCCTCAATTTCTTGTCCATGATATTAGTGTACCACGATATTCTGGACTTAATATTCAGGAGCCACACCTAAATAAATCAACCCACCTCCGTATTGTCTCGAGCGCCTCCACACTGACTCCTGGTCCTTCAGTTTTTCCCGACCTACTGACCATGTGTCATGCATTGTGACCTACCTGTCGCTTGGCACCTGCTCATACTTGGACCAGGGTTGATGATACACACACCAATCTCTCTGCACATCTACCCAATTCATTGACATCACATCAGTGGTGGCTCCTCCACTATGGCAGAGGAGCATCACCCCCCACCAGCAGCAGCAAAAGCTGAAAAATAAAATAATAAAGCAGGTTTATTATCATTTTATTTTTCTCTCCTGAGCGAGTCTTGGGGACGGTCCATCACGGGTGGGGGGGGGGCAGTCACGGAGTGAGAGTGGTGGTCACTGTGATCAGTGCGCATGTCGGTTTCGCTGGCTTTCTCAGGCACATTGAAGCTCTCTCTAACCCCAGCTACATTGCTGGGTTGGAGATAGCAGTCACAGGCTCCTAGTCTCCCTTGGAGCTCACATCCTTGATGCTCAGGCCAAACCAAATGCTGCTCTCATAAATGAGAGCAGCATCAGGTTTGGCTGCAGGGGATTTGGTAGTCTATGTTTGTGAGGAGGATAGGAGCGGCGATGCGGCAGGATGGACAGATAAGTTATTTTTAACTGTGTTATTTTTCTCCCCTTCCTCGGCTCGTCACTCAGCCCGGGGGCCAGCAGCTACCGCATCACATAACTTTTAATAAACAAGCCAATTTTATGTCCTCCTCAGAATTATATTGTTCCCAGAAAAACCCTCCTCTGATGGCATTCTTTCTGCACCCTTTTTCATTTAGTCATTCCACCCTTCTAACAAATCCATGCTTTCACGACATATGTCTCGGTGTTCAACAATACCAGAGTACCCCAACCTGCTTAAACAACGCATGATGTGTAGTGCCTCCCTCCCATCATTATTATTTCCTCTTTCCATTGACCATCATTTCAGAATTTGGTACTTTCCTTCTTCTCCTGAAGACTGAAAACTTCAAAAGCATTTTTCATAAAAAGTAATATATTCTAGTTTCACAGAAATTGAAGCAAGTGCCAGCTCTTTCTATATCATGTCTAACTGGAAATTGGCATCAACTGTCTTTTTCCAAATCCTTCCAGATTAGCTTCTCTTTTTTCCGCTCTGCTGTTTATGAAGCCTTTCCATGTCTGTAAGTATTTTTTATTGATGGTACTCGTGATCCCTCAGGTAGTCATAGTGCCACCATTCTCAGCTATTGCTGGTGTCTCATGCTCTTTTTCAGGAATGCTCAGAGGCATTCAACAATGTTGACACTCTTACGGACACTAGTGTGCATCCCATTACAACCCAAATCCACCTGTCCCTCTCACTTTCAAGAGTATCTCAAACTTCCATATCACTGGGTTATCAGGAAGCCACATTGACTCACTGGTGTAGCCTTCCAAGAGTGTCTCCCTTGTTGCCATAGCTCTCGTTACCCTGTGCTTAACTCTTATTCCACAAGGACATGGCATTGCCCATGTAAATTTGTCCTTCATATTGTATACCCAACAGATAGACATTCCATGTGTACTGGCAGTTACCAAAAGCTAACACACCAGTTGCACGAACCAGCGATACAGACTCCTTTTGAAGGTTTTGGAAGCCACATCGAGTGCCTGCGTCGAGAGTGAGTTAGCCATTTGCGCTCCCGAAAATACGGGGATGACAGCAGAATTCTTCAATGGATGCATCAACCTATTAGTTGGTTATATCCTTTTCTCCACCGCCATACTCAGTATGGTGGTATGATTCACACATCTCACATTTCACCTGGTCCTGAAGAAAGCCACAGCACCTCTACGGAGGGCATTTAGGCTGAAATATGTCAACCTATTGACCACTTTTGAGACCATGTTAGGTTGAATTTTTCTGCCTTGGCCCACATATATAGTTTTAATCCTGACCCCTAATCTTTCACACACCATGTAGTCAGTTTTATTTTCACTATCAATCTCACATACTCCCTCCTCGCCAAGCTCATCTGAAGGTTTTAGGATACCTCACTACCATGACAAACAAAACATCCCTGAGGTCCTCCCTCTCAGTAAGGGGGTTGTAGCCCTCACTGTGACCAGGTTCCAGTGCGAGGAGATTCCCAATGATGATGCATGCCACCTACGGGTTGGTGAGAGTATTCGTCCTTTAAAAAGGGACCCCCCCTGCACTCCACTGTCACTAGTCTGACCCAGGGTGGCTTTGTTGTGTGGTCCAGTTACCAAAGGCCAACATGTCACATTTTGCTAGTCCTTGACCAATAACACTTCTCAACCATCTCAACTAAATTATCGTGGTTGTATTATGTCACAGAGTATTCCTTTCCAATATGATTATTCACTGACCATCCGGCTGATTGTGATAATTTGTGTAGGACCTGAACTCACCGTTTTCTGGAGAACAAATGATCAGACCTCACAATGGGCCCTATCTGGACCAGGACTGCCATCCTCACTTTTTTCATCTCTTTTCTTTTAGATTCAATTTCAACTTCTCCTCCTTTGTTAACCCGCTCTCTTGTTTCTTTGCTCTTGGTAAGTCATACTGTATCCAAACTTGAAGCATTTCATAATACATATAGCCCTGTCTCTGTCTGGGTGGTGTGCTCGTCACCCTTCCACCCTTTCTAGCCTAGCCAGAGTACCAACTTTTCCAGCTTTTTCTCAAGACCCTTCTTCCATTTCTCCTTCCTCTGCCTTTTTTTGGGAGTGCCTCTATTTGCACACTGTAATAATAATAATAATCCACATTTGTAAAGTGCACAATCACCCGTAAGGGTCTCTAGGCGCTGGGGGCAGTCGGGAAGATTAAGCGAGCTATTGCCCAGAGTCACATGGTGCTGGGCTAACCTGCCGCCGGAGCCGGGGATCGAACCCTGATCCCTAGATTCCAGCGTCAGTCGCCCTGGCCACGGCGCCACACCTCTACTACACTGTAGCACTGTACCAGACGATGATTTCTCCAGCCCTCAGTACACTTGTTTTTAAATTTACAGTAGTATCAGATACACAAATCGTTGTTAAGCACCCAGCAGGGTTTTCCTCCTGCAGTTGTTTTCATCTGTTGTACCACCCACACCCTTAGACATGGGATGTCCTGAAAAGCACTGACAAGCTGTGGTCTGTGGTGGTGACTGGTATTGGACTTTTTTAGTGCCATCTCCTGGAGCCACAAATCAGTGTTCACCTCTCCACATACCACTGTCTGATCTTAACTCTATATCTACATTATTCGTCATAAGGAAGCCATGCCATCCTCCACCCTAAACTGAAATCTGCTTCTTCAATCCCGCCTGCGTACTTTTCTTTTTTGTAATTCTGAAGTGTGATGGAAATAAAGATTTTAATAGAATCAGAACAAATCAAGACACTTTACTTGATGATGTACAAATTATACATATTCACTGATACCCAGTTTCCACATAATATCATTTGTGTGTAATATAGTTTAATCAGTAAAACTGTATCTCCATGCAACTTTAGTGGCCATTTCAATGGAAAATGTTCTGTCTGAAAATGACAGTGCTCTACCACAATATGCTTTAGTTACATTAAACAATTGTGTGCCTCATGTCCATTAAAGATGGTGGATCGCAAAATGTTGTTATTCTAAGAATTTAGTTGGGGATCTAAAAAGTTTGGGAAGCACAGAATAGAATAAAATGATTTTTGTAAATCGCTTGGCTACCCGAGAGCATCCCAGCCATGAGTGAACACTAGAGTAAGGCCTGCATTTTATGGAAAGAGCCAGGTTTTAAGTTCTTTGCGGAAGGCTAGGTGTTTGGATTGTCTGCGCAGCTGTACCAGCAGGCTGTTCTACAATTTGGAGGCATTGTACAAGAAACGCCGGCCTCCACTTCTGGCCTTCCTTATCCTTGGTACCTCAGCAAAGTACATCTCAACCAAGCGAAGGTTTTCTGTTGGCCTTGTATGGGCAAATCATTGATTTGATGATGGGAAGCCCATTTCCGCCTAGGGATTTGTGGGCAACACACAGGGTCTTAAACTTAATTATTTCCTGCACCGGTAGCCAGTGTAGCATGCGTAGTGCCGGTTTTGCTGAACATCGATTCTGGGTTCCTGTGAGCAGTCTTGCAGCTGAGTTCTGCACAATCTGCAGTTTAGAGATGACATGGTTAGGGGCGCCAGAATAAAGGGCATTACCATAGTCTATTGCCACATAGCATAAGAGTGGCCTCCTGGAACGTAAATGGCCTAGGAGATGACGTAAAGCAAAAAAATATAAAGGAATTAGGTAAAAATACAGAGATTATATGTATCCAGGAGACCTGGCTGTGTGGCAGGACCCCGACAATAGATGGCTTCTTCCAGCTAAATAGAATGGCTAAGAAACAGAGGTTTGGCCGTCCTGCGGGGGGAATAATGACCTTGGTGTCAACAAAAATCATGAAAAAGGTGACAGAAATTACTGTAAAATGTAATGTAAATGGCTACTTGTCTGTAGAATAATGTTATCAGGATGTATGGAAAAGAACACGTTATTGCTAATAAATGTATATATGCAATGGGATACGGCAGAGGAATATGCTGCGGAAATGGGGTTATTTACAGAAGACATTAATACGATCTGTGAAAAGTATGGTAAGGATGTGATCATGTTAATGGGCGACTTTAACCATAAAATGCACCCCAAAAACGTAGATTGCTGGTTTCAAGAATTACTAGAGGCCTATGAGATACCGCAAGCTATTTTTCCAGACTGCATAACAAGTGCTAAGGATATCCAGTTGGGAAACTTTTTGGGAACAAAAAATCTTTTCTGTCTAAATGGAAGATCCCCCTCAGACTGTCCAGCAAAAAAAACGTTCAAAGTGGGCACTCAAAATTGCCCAATTGATTACGTATTTGTGTCCCCCAGGAGTTTCCAACTAATAACAGGGTTTAGGATTCTAAATAGAGAAGGGAGCGACCATAATATTGTAGTCCTGGAGATTCCAGGTGTACAACTAGAAACCGGAACCCAAGCAATGGAACAAAGAATGGATTATCCTAAACGACGTACAACTAGGTTAACCGAAGAATATATGGCCAAACTAATGCAACTACAACAGAACTTAGATCTGGATGCAGAAAATGGCCAGGGCCTAGACTGGTATGTAGGGAAAATTGAGAAGGTAGTCCAAATCCTTAGTGAAGGACTGAGAATCAGTCAAAAAAACCCTAAAGGAAACAACTTAAAAGTGGACAAACAAAGAGGTTGGTTCACAATGGAATGCAGGGAAAAGAAAAGAGAAGTGAGGAGAATGGCACGACGTAAACTGATAAAAGGTGGGCATGGCAGTGGAAATGCATTAGCATCCCTAAAAAGAGAATACAATATGTTAATCAGGAGGACAAAAAGGGAATTTAAGGAAAGTAATTGGCAGAAGCTATTAGAGGCCATAGAGGCAAAAAACTTACGACAGTTCTGGAAACTGGTTCATTCAGCAACAGACCATCAGCCAGCAGGAATGAACTGTGTAGTGGAGGAAGCAGCCTGGGAGGACTACCTTCAGGAATTATATAGTCAGGGGAGGAACCGGGAAGCAAATCAGCACACAGATTGGAGCGGTCTGGTAGCTGATATAAAACCTGACTTCACGGCCTCTATAGTTAAAAAAACGATAGAGGGCCTGAAATTAACAAGGGCAGCTGGTCCAGATAACCTCCCTGCACTAATAATTAAAATTCAAATAGACTGGTGGGCGGAATTTTTTGCTAATATGTTCCGAGTAATTTTAGATACTGGAAAGATCTCCGAGAACTGGAAAGGGGCAATAATAAGACCAATACACAAGAAAGGAGATAAGCACACCCCAAAAAACTACAGGTTAATTAACCTGTTAGACATTGGGGAAAAGTTATTTACTAAGATAGTGCTGGCCAAACTAAAGACTTGGGTAGAAGGTAAGTCAATTATCCCGGTAGAACAGGGGGGATTTAAAGCAGGGCACTCCACAGTGGATCACTGTTATGCCCTTTGGGCACTTGCACGGAAGTCGACGGAGCAAACGGGGAACATGTTCTGTTGCTTCGTAGACTTCTGGGCAGCCTTTGATTTGGTGGACCGCGGGAAGCTATGGGAATGCCTGACTAAATATGAAATCCCAGCGGGTCTACTAGCAATCCTAAAAGAATTGCACAGAGAGAATTGGGCGCAAGTGATTAAAGATACTCAAGGGGCACTGACAAGGAAGATTGACATAGCAAATGGGTTAAGACAGGGCTGTGTCCTGGCCCCACTCCTCTTCTCGATTTTTCTAGCAGATCTGCCAGCAGCACTGGAAATAGAAAGAAGTGCTAGCCCGAGAATGAGCGGCAGGAAGGTGGCAAGCATGCTTTACGCGGACGACCTAGTAATAATCGACCAAACAGAGCTAGGGTTACAGAGAAAACTAAACGTTTTTAATGACTACTGTAAGGCAAAACTTTTAGTAGTAAATATGGATAAAACGAAGATTCTGTGTTTTGGTAAAAGGTCTAAAAGTTTTAGCTGGTACCTAGGCAAAACTAAATTGGAAACGGTAAAGGAATATAAATACCTAGGCTTATGGTTCAAAAGCTCCTTAAATTGGGATAGACATATTGAAGCCCAAATGGCAAAAGCATCATCCTCTATTTGTGGGTTGAAAAAATTCAATAGAGATTACGGGGACCGGTCTCATAAACCCATGCTAAAGGCTTATGAAGCAATGATCCCTCCCCAAGTATTGTATGGGATGGAAGTTCTTTACTTCTGCGGCAAAGTGGGTTGGGATCGGGAGGAAGGTAAGGTGTTGAAAATGCTTCTGTCCTTGCCAAAGTCAGCGATGATACAGGCAATTAGATTAGAGTCCGGAACAATAGCATGGAGTATTCAGGCTAAAATGGCTGTGGCAAGGTTCTGGAAACGACAATTACAAGAGGAAACCCAGAAGGTGTCCCTTTGGTGTAGTAATGAAATCCAGCATAGCAACCTAAAATGGGCAGTGGAGGCAAAAAGGAAAATAAAGGAGGTAACTGGTAGCTTAAAGGTGAGAGTTAATCAGAATCCAGTAGAAATCTCCTTCACCAAAGGCGTACTAAGAGCACAAGGAAGGGAGCTATCAAGACATCAGGACATAGAATACCTGAGAAAGAAAAAGTCGGATCACTGTATGATAGAAGCATGGGAAAATGATGCATGGTATCCATACCTAGAAACCCTGCCGAACTATGGATTGAGGTGGGAGATTTTGAAAATCCGAATTGGAACTAATCCTTGGCTACTGGAGGGGAGATTAAAAGCAGAAATGATGTATCCAGATGGGTTATGTAAGTGTGGACTGGAGACGAAGTGTGATATTTTGCACATATTGTTGGATTGCCTAACTGGTTTAGGAGTGAGGAAACAGTTCTTACGACCGCTATTTATAAAATATGGCATTAATTCAAGAGGGCAAGCAGCTACATTACTAATAAAAATGGAAAAATTGGATACTGCAATTGCACTAGGTAACTACCTGAAAGGTATAAACCGTTTGTCATGGGAAAAGCTCAAGAAAGGATTGTAACTTATTTTATTACCCACCCTTGCAGGAGACATTATTAAAGCCCGATGCAGGTGGGGTCAGAGAGCCTTTACACGAGCATACCTCAGGATGACACTCTGAAGGTATTAGAAGGAGCATTGGAAAAAGAAACTTGGACTTAACAAAACTCCTAGGAACTTCATTCTTGAATGCGCCAGATTGGCACTAAAAAAGAACTATTTTGAGTTCGAGGGTACCCTGTACCTCCAAATAGGAGGGACCTCGATGGGAAGCACATTTGCTCCCAGCGTGGCAGGTCTTTATGTGTACCACTTTGAGGAACAATTCATCTTAAATGACCAGAATCCATTTTTGTCACACATCCTTCTCTGGAAGCGCTATATAGATGATGTCCTGACGATATGGCAAGGGCCAGAAGAAATGCTGCTAGATTTCTTTAAGTGGATCAATACCCTGGACAACAACCTGAGATTCACATACACACAAGACCCCACCACTCTGACCTTTCTCGATCTAACAATCACAAAGGAAGGAAGACGCTTGGAAACAAAGACCCACTTTAAACCTACGGCTAAGAACAATCTTTTACGATTCGAGAGTTTCCATCCCAGACCATTGAGAGAAAATCTGCCCTATGGTCAATATTTAAGGATCAGGAGGAATTGTAGTAATATCAGCGACTACCGTGAACAATCAGGAGACCTAACCCACAAACTCCAAGCAAGGGGCTACCCAGACAGCATCCTGAATAAGTGCCAAAAACGTGCAAGGAACCAGCCAAGAGAAGCCCTTCTGGAAGACACTCCTAGAGAAAAAGCAGACACACCTCTGACATGTGTGACTACTTTTTGCTCCGCGTCCAACCTAATGTCAAAATCCATCAATAAACATTGGAAGATCATTAACACTGGCAATCTGAAATGGGAAAACCCATTATTTGCCTACAAAAGGGCAAGGAGTATACGCGACAGTCTGGTGAACACTAGACCTAGAAGACAAGCTGAAGAAGAACCCACAGTGCTCAATATTTGGGGCCTACCTAAGGTTTTGGGTCACTACAAATGCGGGAATTGCAGTGTCTGCCCCCTAACAGAGAACACCAAGACATTACAGCTGGAGGAAGGCAAGATCTGGACCATCAGATCCCACACTAATTGCAATAGCTCGCTGGTGGTGTACCTTATCACTTGCCCTTGTAACCTCAGATATGTGGGCATGACCAGTAGGAAGGTCAAACAACGCATATGTGAACACCGCAGCACGATCCGCTGCCAAAAAACAATGACCAAACTCACAGAACATTTTCTGTCCATGAAACATGGCCCCAATGACTTCAAATGGACCATTATTGAGAAAGTTGAAAAGGAAACCAACCTTTTCGAAAAGGAACAGCGTTGGATTTACAGATTGGCCACTCACAAACGGGGCCTGAACGATAATATTCCCTGGAATTCAGTAAAAAACTAACCACTCTCTGTGAAAACTCTTGTGTACCTCCTATTCTGCTGCATGCTTTGAGAACTCACTTAGCTGCAAAATAATTGCGCTATTTTTCACTTCCCCACATTTCGTTTTGTAAGGTATCAGTCACATTCCCGGTATGCCTGCATGGTTTTGAATTTTTCACGACCAGACAGTCACTAGTCACGAGATCACAAAAATAAATAAAGAATATCACTTTAACGCTGTTGACAGCTACCGGCACGGCATAACGTGCAGTGACGTCCAACTGTACAGCACCCCTTTCTATTGGTTATTCAGCCGCTCACACGCCCTGCGTCGATCACGTCCTACCCGCCTAACCACGCCCAACCCGGAAACGGCACACTGATTTATCTCGCCGACCCGGCAGCCCAGTAACCCACGGAGCACTCGCGGTGACGGTCTAGGTGTGAACGGCGCCTCATTTTCCTCGTACAAGTAAGATTGTTCCTGTGAAGCGTAGCCTCTAACCCCCATGACAAGAACGATATTATTATTATTTTTCCAATACTCTGTATTCTCTACCTAGATCGTAACGAGAATACACGCCGATCCCGGAGTGGCTCATGGAGCATTGAATATAAAAGCTCCTAGTAAGAGGATCATTCCGAATCATTGTTCACTATAATCGTGCATGTTAATCACTACCGGACTCCGTCGCTTCATGTGTGGTCGTTGTGCTAGGTCCAGAATCAGGTTTTAATTTAGTCTCTAATTCACGTATTTGTCATTTTAGTCCTGCGCAGTCGCCTTCACTTGCACGACGACTCCGCTATCTCTCAGCTTCTGAGACACAAACACCCAGCACTTCGCCGTTATGTGTCCAGTGCCTTTTCCACAACTAGCGCTGACACTCAGTGATTTCAGTATCTTTGATACATTGGTTGTGCCTCCACGTGGTATATGGCATTATTGGGACTTATCTCACACGTCCCTCACATCAAGGTTATGATGTATGTTGATGCACATCACCATTGACCAATTGTGTGTTATGTCTGTGGTTTTATATGTATTTGTTCGTTATCCACAACCCTTTTTCCCTTATTTCTTCCAACAGGTTTTTTCAACAGACTAAAGAAGAAACCATTTTTATTGGAGACTCATTTTGTTTCTCCCATTGATACCTACAAGGATAGGGTGCGCCTTAGCGTGCGCATACCGTCCCGTAAGTACCCCACGGTCCTGACGAATACCTGTTAATCTGACACATAGGTAGAAACATGTAGACCTTTTTATCCCACACGCCATTTAGTTTTCACCGACAGCTCTCCTAATCGGGCAACAGGTGCTTTTTTCTTTTAATTATATCCGCTACACCCCAGAATTAATTACGTAAGTGGGCAGTTCCGGATATTTTTAATAACACTTAGTTTTTTTTCCCTTTCACACATAAAAAGCAAAACCAGCTCCACTGTAATCAGGTGTCGCAGCACACCTGGATGGCATTCGGCTGTCCGGGTGGGACCCCGATGATGAAGCATGTCACCAACTAGGTTGGTGAGTGAGGGGTCTTCTTAAGGACAAAGGACGTCCTCACTTTGGATTGTGGCTAACACACAGACTCGCCTCTACTGAGACTGAGTGTATCCCCCAGGTGTAACTCCCTCTTTGTTGTTTATTGAAAAGAAAAAGCTAACATTATTCCAGCAGCATTGTTCTTAAACCTCACATGCAATGGAAACTTTGGGGCATGTTTGTCATTATATCACGTAGAGCAGCAAGTCCCTTTGCTGCGCTGCGAGATAGAGAAAGGACAGGAATTCGCTGTATTAACATTGTATGGCGCATTCCTCTCTTTTCCAAGTGCTGGTGCACAATGTGCTGCCTAGCACCAACGCAGGCACTCTTGCACAAACGTTTTTTGTTATATATATTTTTTATTGAGCAGAGCATTAGGTACATAAATGATATAGTATACTTAAGTTGTGGGCGTAGCCAAATTCCTGGGGTGGACATGGGTGATTAGAGCAAGATATCTGCAGGTACCTTGATTTTGTCTCCGTCTCTTAACTTTTAAACAGGTTTTTCCTTTTTTACTTGTATTAGGTCTTTATTATACTGTTTAATTCTAATATTAGTGTTTTTGTTATATATATTTTTTATTGAGCAGAGCATTAGGTACATAAATTATATAGTATACTTAAGTTGTGGGCGTAGCCAAATTCCTGGGGTGGACATGGGTGATTAGAGCAAGATATCTGCAGGTACCTTGATTTTGTCTCCGTCTCTTAACTTTTAAACAGGTTTTTCCTTTTTTACTTGTATTAGGTCTTTATTATACTGTTTAATTCTAATATTAGTGTTGAAATGCTCTTCGGAATCTATGAAATTGTAAATTGTAACTGTGATGGTTTTAAATAAAATTTTAACTATATCATGTATGTTCAATTTCTACTGCTTTTAATTGTCTTTTATGATGCAAAAATCGAAATAAAGACTTTAAAACCTAAACCTAGTATACTTAATATCGTTATTAAAAACCATTTGTACAAAAAAATACGATAGCTTCTTATTTCATAACATTTTAGACAAAATATAGCTGTAGCAGCTGATAGCATCATCGACCAAAACTAGCAATGTGCAAATTATCTAATTAAGTGCAGCAACAGGAAATGTTGCTAATGCTTCTAAAGTGCAATACCAAATAAAGTGCTAGTGCATTTTTATCACAAGTAGCAGCTACAACTACAACTTCATAATCAAATTTTAGACAAAATATGTCTGTAGCAGCTAGTAACATCAACGACCAAAAATAGCAATGTGCAAATCGTCTAATAAAGTGCATCAACAAGAAAGGTGCTAATGCTTCTAAAGTGCAATAACAAAGAAAGTGCTAGTGCTTTTTCTCACAAATAGCAGCTACAACCACAACATCAATATTGAAAACGAGTGATAAAGTCCCTCTTTTAACTTTTCTAAATCATTTAAAAATTTCGAGTCCTTTTCATTTTATTAAACCATTTCAAATGAGAGGGAGCTTCACTAGATTTCCAATTCTGAAGAATTAAAGAACGGGCTAAAATACAAGAAATAAATAGAGAAACTTTCTCAGCCTCTGTTAACTTCATTCTATCTCTGCAAAGTCCAAACAGAGCAGCCTCGGCCTCAATACAAAACTCTCTTCCCAATGACTTGCTCAATATCTATAAAAATTCCCTCCCAGAAGGGCCTCAACCGTGGGCATGCAAAGAAAATATGGTGACATCCACCTTCCCCATCCGCCTGACAGCGAAAGCACTCATTTTAAACTTCCGGAAATCTTTTTTTAGGGCGGCCGGGGTTAAATAGCAAAGCCAACGTGATAGGAAGGCCATCCTTTTAAAATTCGCAGTGCACAGGGATTTGCTTCCTAGGTGGCTAAGGCCTCCCATTCATTCAGGGAAAGAATACATTGTGTCTCACTAGCTATCTTAGCCAAATGGCTCTTTATCACGGGAGCTTGACCCTGTTGATGTAATAACCGGTACCAGTTCCCTACACCACTAACTCTTGCACAAACTTGATGGCTAACCTGTCCGCCTTATTGCAAGTGCATTATAATCCTCTGCTCCTTGTAACATACATGCCAACAGACCCGAGACTACTGATTTGTTAATCAAAAAATTGCTTTATTTTGGCTGTCTCCCGATGTAATTGCCTTGTCTTCAATAGAGGTCAACGGGGGAATACATTCTACTATTCTTTTTTAAATCTCCCACTTTCCTCTTCAAATGCTGTGCATGTATGTTGTAATACGGTGGGCGGGATATCTGTCAGATTTGTGAGGAGCATGCCTTTCGCTAAACTCTAAATCAAGAGCCTAGACTCTCTTCGCCCTCTATAATGTTCATCTTTCTCTGGTGTTTTATGTGCTCACCATTCTTTTTTCCTTCTCTAGCGCTGTAGCATACAAGAGAAACACAAAGCGCCTATGAGCACCAAGAAGCCACCTGTGGCGGAGAGAAGCAAGCGTGAGGAGCACTGAGCACAGAGCGAAAAAAAACAATGAGAGGGAGCGCCTTCAAGTGAGCGCACCGAGGAGAGGGCGAAAGAGAGAGGCTCGAAGAGGGCAGGGAGAAAGAAAAGATGGCGATAGAGTCTCGTCAAGCAAGAGCACCAACTACAGAGTGAAAGAAACGATAGAGTCTCTTCATGTTAGCACGGCACGCCAAGGAAAGAGGCAAAGAAAAGGTAGACAGTCTCTTCAGGCAAGCGCACTGACAAGAGAGTGAAAGAAAGGAGAGACAGTCTCTTCAAGAGAGCACACTGAAGACCAGGTGAAAGAAGATATCAGAGAAAGTCTCTCTTCACGCAAGCGCGCTGACGAGAGACTGAAGGAAAAGATAGAGATAGGGTCTCTTCTGAAAGAAAAGGGAGAGAGAATCTCCTCAAAGGGGCACACTGAAAACCAGCTGAAAGAAGAGAGAGACTTCAAACGAGTGACAGCGGTCAGGGCGAAAGAAAGACAGAGAGTAATAAAGGGATAAGAGTAAAGAGACAAGAGTAAAAAAAGACAGGTAGTTGACGACCCGTGTAAATGGAGGTATTGAATATAAGAAAAGAGTAGAAAAAGAAATGAAGAGAGCGAATAGAAGCAGAGTAGAGAAGACAGCAGTGGTTGGAGAGGAATTGATTAAAAAGAAACAGTGGAAGACAACAGGCTCTGCAGAGAATAAATAGAACAACTGGGAAGAGAAGGAGAAATGTAGGAGGGAAGGCGCCAGTGTGGAAAAATGGATGAGAGAGAGTGGACTTAATATAACAGGATAGGACGGGGCGATGGCCAGGTAATAAAGGATAAGGGAGAAAAACTGTAGAGTGAGAAAATAAGTGATGAGATACTACTGGCCATTAAGAGAGGATGAATGAGCAGGGAAAGAACAGGAACATAGGATTAAAGAGAAGTGATTGGAAAGAAAGAGATGACAGGGGAGCAGGTACTTGAATGTAAGAATCGAAAAATCAGCATGGACAGCAGAGGAAGAAAGTTACTGATGGAGGATTGGAGATTGCGAAGGTAAAAGGACAGCAACTGAAGAGAGGAAGAAAAGATAAATTAGGAATAGAGAATAAGAAGACAGGCAGTAGAGAAGGCAGGATAAGTGGGACCTGGAAAGGAGATAAGTATAAGAGAGAATGAAGGACTGTAGCGAAAAAAGGCTGAGTGTGAGTGGATGTACAACTGGTACACATGAGACGCACCTTAGCTCACCTCTACCCTTCTGTACAAAAAAATAGTTTGGAGGGCACTCTTGAGAGGGCACCATGCCTGGTAGGTTCTTATCCTGCTCACATACTAAGATCCGAAAACTGAGATGTTCTTTAGTGCCTCTAAATACCATTATACCTTTAAAAATACAAACCTTGAGTTAGGAACAATGATAAATTCAATGGAAACGTAAACCAGTTTTGACCAATTAAAATGTTTTTTATTATGCATGATCCAGTAATAATTACAACTTGAATATATTTTGTAGGTTGATTCACAAGAACTAGATATAACTGCTAATCACAGAAACCTGGCTAGAAGAGGCTAGTGGATCAGTCCTCGTGGTAGGAGTGGCTATTATTTTCAGGACGGATTTCAAAAAGCATCATTCATAAGGTTTCTAATTCAGCTTTTGGGGCAATTTGTACTTTGTTTTCTCTACCTCCATCTTCCTTTACTTGATTGCTGTCATCTGTCACCCTCATGGTAATTATTCCCCATTAAGTGATAATCTCGTCGATTGGATACTGCAGTTGTCAATCAAATCTAGCAGACCAATCATTGAAGGTGAGTTTAATCCCTGGATAGACTAATCAGCAGCATCTGCCGCACAACCCTAGTTGCCTCGTTCTCTTCTTTTGCTCTGATACAGCTACAGATAGGCTCAACTGATAGTAAGGGCCATGCTATAGACATGGGGTAGGAGTGTCCCACACATGTATAATGAAGCATACAGACTACATAAATAAATTACATTGGAATACAATTTAATGCAAGAATATTTCCCTCAGTTAAATCGACTGAGGTTTATTTGGCTTCAAATCCAACTAGATCTTGGTCTAGGGTTAAAAACTAGTTCATTTAGACTAAACATTTCAATCGTGTATTCTTCATGTTAGTCAAGAGACATTTATAGATGCTGGGGTCGGGGGGCTTCCTCTTTGCAGCGTATGGAAATTACAGAAATGAGTGGAATAACAAGAAATTATCAATACTTGATTCCATGAAGTTATATGTAGCTTCTCGGATAGATCAGGTCATTAGTGGACATTAAGAGAGCTTAAGGCTTTTCAGTGGTAATCTTTCAACAAGTTATATTTACATTTTGTAATGGACTTGCTGGTTTCTTTCATGGCATAGTTCTTTTCATTTCAAATATGATTCTTGAGATGCCCTCAGGTCAAATAAATCCTCCTGAGTTATTGTCAGACTCTGTAACTACAACTCTATCTGTTTTCACACGCTTGTTTTCATGCCCTTAGCAGCTGCTAGACACAAGTGAAGAGCATCATTCTCCAATAGGCTCCATTTCTACAAAAATAAATAAAATCTCAATAATGGATGCCCAAATGTCTGGAGATTTTAGGAAAACAGTTGTCAACCCTCTGTTAAAAAACCAATCACTCGATCCAACTGGTTTTGCCAGTTACTGCCTATTCTCAACCCCCATTGTTAGACAGGGACCCAGAGGGTCGGCCGAATACTGGGGGAGAGGCCTCCGATGAGGGCCGTGTCCGGCGATCGTACAGACAAGTCACTACCCTCCCCACAGATAGACACCACACCAGGATGAGATCGACACTCTTTATATAGGGTTCTTGCGGCAAGGTTATCAGCGGTACAGGAGATTCAGGACTCGAGGGTCCTCTCAATTTAGTCTCTGCAGGGAAAGGGGTAGCGGGGCAGTCTTGGTACCGGGTCAGTACAGGGGGTGGTAAGAGAGAAGCTCACAATCCTCGAGCTTAGCAGTCTGCAAGGTCGGGCCGCGGCAGCGCCAGCCGGCTAAGATGAAGGTCGACAACGAAGGGGCCGCGGCAGCGCCAGCAGGCCAAGGCGATGGTTCAAGTACAGAGGGCCGCGGCAGCGCCAGCAGGCTAAGGCGATGGTTCAATGGGCAGAGGGCCGCGGCAGCGCCAGCAGGCCAAGGTGGTAGTCCACGTTGCAGAGGGCCGCGGCAGCTCCAGCAGGCCAAGGTGGTAGTTCACGTTGCAGAGGGCCGCGGCAGCGCCAGCAGGCCAAGATGATGGTTTCACGAGGGTGGGCCGCGGCAGCGCCAGCAGGCCAAGACGAAGGGTTCACAGGGCAGGGCTGCGGCAGCGCCAGCAGTCCGTCAAGGATGAGTTCTTCTCGGTGTCTCTCGACTCCAGGATACAACTACCCTCCTGGTCTGGGGCTTCCCCAGTTATAGGTCTGGATCCCTTTGATGTCCGGACCCTCGCGCCTTGAGGTCGGGATGTCCGGAATGAGGGGGTCCCGACACCCAGCAGGGGGTTGGAGCCAGCGCCCAGGGAGGCCGGGGGTGATCGACACCCGGCGGAGGAGAGCCGTTGACGCCTTCTTCTTTCATTGACCTGCCAAGTGGTCTCTTTACCTCCTGTGTGGAGGTTGGTGCCTCGATGTCGGGGCCGGGCCAGGCCCAGGGTTGGGGTCGAGTCGAGGCCACGCGTCCTCGTGCTGTAGTGTCCAAAGATGGCGGCTGGGCCGGGGCCATGGTGCTGACGGGGACCAGGGCCAGCCGGTACGGGGGGGTTCAGGAGCTGGCGTCCCGTTGTGGACGGGTTGTGGGTTGCCTCGAGGGGTTGCCGGGGTGGCCCTGGCTGGGGATTCAGGGAGAGCCGGGGTCCGGGCCCCGTTGTGCGGAGGGGGGACGGCCCAGCCACGAGGCCTGTCCAACACCCATCATCCTAGAAAGAGGAGTGACTTCTCGGCTCCAACCATACCCAGAGGAAATGATAATTTTCACGGTGAGTTCAGGGTAAGCAAGGGAACAGCGCGGTGCCCATGCAGACCTAGATGAGCACAGTCCTGGGACTTGGCTCTTCTCGCCCTATCAACATTTAACCACAACATCTATCTACACAACCGAGAACAAGTCAGCATACCAAATCTCCCCTTAGACTTGATTCTGTCGTTTTTCCCAGACAGGATGAAAATCCACTTTTAGCATCTGTCTCCCACCCTGTCCCCTCTGGGGTCATGCAAGGCCCTACCTTGAGTCAGCTATTATTTAAGTGCATTGTTTTAACCTTTGCCCAACCTCATCTCAGCATGTGGTCTACATGTCTTTACTTATATTGATGATGCTTGAATTCTGGTCCAGCTGTATGACAGTGCTGTCAATAAAGTTTACCTTAAAGCATGCCTTTTGAACTCATGGACACAGACTAACATGTCTTAAGGTGAACAATGAGGAGTTGGAAGTCCTTGTCATTGAAGATGTGGAAGGGAAATTAAAACCTGCCCAGGGTGCCTTTCTCTTGGGTGAAAGTGTAGAAGTGATAATTACTAACAGAATATGGCAGTCAAGACATGTCATTTTCCCTTTAAGTTGTAACATTGCTGCCAGAATAACACTGTCCAACTAGGACTCGCTCACTCATCTCGATTGGACTACCACAGCCCAGAAAGGAATTTAAGAACATTTATTGCTATGTTATGTTTGTTTTTGTATAACAACATTCACATGGAGAGGTATCTTGTGGCTCTAGGAGGAAAAAAAACACCAATATACTTTCCTTTCTTATACTTTTCAGTTCTTGTCTCCTTTTCAATATGAAACTAGTAATAACAATACTCTCTCTCCCCTTTAATTGTCACCTCAACAGATGCACATGCCCCACTACAAGCTCCCACTCCATGGGGGGAGTCCAGTACAGCAGTAAACATGCATCTATACGCCTGGTTGCCCTATGCACTCTTTGCAGCCTGTATGTGTACCATGACCTGCTTCACAGAATACGTTGCAAGTATCTCTATCAGGAAATGCTGAATAAGTGAAGACAGGGGCCCAGTATTTTCACCCCAACCATGGGTGTTGTAGCCTATTATTTCTGAGGTCCCAGGGCCCAACCTACAATGGGCCCTGGCCAACTGGGCCAAGTACTACCCCTTCGGTAGCATGGGTCAAGCAGTCCAAGGCTTTTCAGGGGAGGCTGGTCTAAAGCAAACACAGGAACAAGACTCAAAGTAAACACAGTAACCACAATAACTGATTGTCCAGTCAAATACTGCCTTTTGTGATAAAAGTAGTATTTAAAATAAACACAGAAAGCATAAAAACTACACACTAAATAATATTCACAATCTCATAGGGTCAGCACACTAGCGTTGTCCAGGGTGGTTTCCCCAAGACCCTCTTTTATTTTTAGTGGGCATGTTAATCCCCATTTGATGACTGAGGCAACTTTCAGATGTGGCCCATGCAACCACATGACAAAGTCTAAGTTTGGCTACCTTTGAGAACCTACCGAGGGAATTGGGGCACTCCAGAGCCCCAGAGAGGTTGCCATAAGATCCTGCCGCCATCTATTAGAGCTACGGATATTGTAAAGATCAGATTACTTCAGGTCTCTGTTACATCGACTGGGGCGTTGCTGTGACATGGCACTCTCCGCTACAGGTTGTTGAATGATTGGTTAATCTTTTCACATCGTCTGGGAATGCACTGTGATCCAGCAATACTTGAAGGGGGTGGTGGAAACTATGGCCAAAGTCAAGGGTCTCACAGTCCCATTGGAGGCCAGATGGCATTTATTACCATTTATTACACATAACGGGAAACGATGCCTGGCCCAGATATTTGGGGATCTAGTTGATGTTAGCGGCCGGGGTGACTAAAAGGAACATCGCGAGGACATGCATCTATCGCAGCTCCTCTCACAGACTGTATGTGTGCCATCTTTCATTAGATGGAGAGCATCCAACTGAAATGCATTGCAGAGAAGACTGAAATTATCTCTTTTAGGTCACATTTGTCCAACTGTTGGGAAGATCTTTGGCCCTTTACATTGCCTGCCCTGACACCTCCTTCTCTATTGGTACAGCATTTGCGAGTAAAACTGGACAAGACCCTCTCTATGAAAGCTCAGTTTTCTGCAGTAGTAGGTGAATGTTTTGTGCTGCTCTGTAACATTACGAAATGTATTTCCCTCCTGCCTTTTGAGGCAAGAGTAGTGATTCATGCCATGATCACTTTGTGTCTTGACTATGTGAATGCTCTGTTTTTGGGAGCTGCTAAAGCCATGGTGAAGCACCTGCAGGTGGTTCAAAATGATGCAGCCAGGTTACTTCTCCGTCTGCCTAGGCGTTCCTCAACAACAGCTGCTCTCTAGGTGTTGCATTGGCTGTCTGTTAAGAAACGCATCATCTTGAAAGCATTAGTGAGGATCCAAAGAGCACTGTTCTCCTGTAGCCATCAATATTTGGCCAATAGATTCACTCGGTATATTCCCCCCAGAATGCTGCACTCCACTTCCACTTCTCTTTTGGTTATTCCATGCTTCAATCAGGTTCGAAAGGGCAGTAAGGCCTTTTTAGGTCGAGCAGAGTCTGCTCTAGACCTATTGCTGCCCGTATCTGGGAATGTAGACACGAGTCTGACGCGCGCTTTTCCATTCTCAGTTTTCATCGCGGGAGCGCGCCTCTGAGACACGCTTGCGCAGACGCACACACAGCCCCTGCTTTCGCTTGGCTTGCATGCAAACACGGCGCACACACACACAGCCAGCCCCCACCTCCTGCACACACACACACACACACAGGCGCCCGCACACATACACACTCTGCCGCCCCCCACCCCCCTGCACACACACACACACACACGCATACAGACACGCACACACAGACACGCACGCATACACCCGCCGCAGCCCCCTACCCCCCTGCACACACACACACAGACACACACCCCGCCCCCCCTTACAACTAAGCCCCACTCACCGCATCGCCGCCACTCCTGACTTCGGCTGCCACCGCGGGGCTCTCCCTCAGGCATGGGAGCCCCGCCCGCATCACCAATGCTGCTCTCTGGCACTCCGTGGATGCGGGCTTCACGGAGAAGGCGGAAGTCCCGCCCCACGACCGGCTTCACGCTGCCGAACTTCCGGTTGCTAGGTTTTGTTTTTGGATTTCTTCTAACTGGGATTGTCTGTCATGGTTTTACTCTGCTGCTCAGGAAGTTGCTTTGTCGCACTCCAACACCTCCTCCTGCCGGGCTCTGGTGCCCTTCGTGGTCTGTGGGTTAACAGCCCGCAGTTGATTCGTTGGGTGTGGCTCTCTTTAAACAACCACAAGATAGAGCTACCCTGCAACCGTGCCTCTCCGCCAGTCTTCGGACTCATGCCTAATCAAGGTGCCTGTTTTCACTCAGCTGTCCGTGAGCCCCAGCTCTGCTCAACTCGCAGGAAAATAAATTACATGCATCCCCAGACACATGTAAATAAAAAAATAGACATTTCTAATATGCAGCTGCTGCCTTCAAACTCTGTCGCTGAGCTTGAGAAGGGCCCGCAGCTGGGTCGTCACATGTGGCTCTTTAATAAACCGCGAGAGAGTGACCGCAGCAGCCGCGCCTCCCCATGTGTCTTTGGACTCATGCCTAATGAAGACGCCTGTTTTCACTCCGCTGTCATTCAGCCCACAGCGCGGCTTGTTTCCTCTTGTAACGTATCATTTGCTACCTCTTGTATTTTGTTTGATCTTGATACATGCACATTTGCCACTATTGCCTTATGTAACGTAACGTTTGCTTTTGTAACATGCTGACTTGTAATTTTTCCTCATGTTTCACTACTATTGTGAAGCGCTCTGACACCTTCGGGTAAAGTCCGCACTATAAAAAAAACGCATAAAATAAATAAATAAATTAAATAATACCCCTCCCATTGTTCCTTAACAGACTGGATGTCCCTACCGCGAGTGTGCCCACTGGTCGCCCCTTGCACAGGACAGGAGTACTGCCCCAAGGCCCCCCACTGCTCCTGTCCGGCACAGGAGCTTGAGGTGGAGTCTGTCAGACACGCCCCACTCCAGCGGTGGCTCCATCCAGATGTGCACGGCAGTAGTCCACAGCTGCAGGCCTGTGCCCTGCCTCTGGTGCCTCCTGGGGGATGAGGCTCTGATGGGGCTGGGGCGCACTGGCAGAGGAAATATCGCGAGGCGACTTCCTGGGGGCGATGCTGCGGCTGACGAATAGGCGCCCGGGTAAAGCAAAGCCGGAAAGGCGGAAGGGCACTCCTCTGTTTAGGTTTGTTTCAGATTACAGCCCATGTTTTGATGCTTCTCAGCCTCCCCCGTACATTGCCAGTAAGGTGAGGAGAAACCTGGAAAGATGGACAGGAAGCTCGGTGTGCAAGTGCACCTACTGCTGAGAGCTGCGGCAGACTCACCCAGCGGCCCCTCATTCAAAGGTATAAAACAAGGAAAGAGGTCAGCGGAGCTGGGAAGCGTCTCTCTGAGAACACTATTTAATGCAGGCGTCTAAATCCAAAACAATGGGAAGCAAGCAGGCTGCCGACTGAAAATTTTACAAAGTATGCTGAGCTGCTTTAAGGCCACGAGGCTGAGCTCCCAGACAGTCCTTTCTCCCTAGCCTCTTAAAAAAATCACCCTACCTGATAAACATATACTTTCAAATTCCTTACCTCAAAATTCCCCAATGAAGTAAAGTCTCTCGTTTGAATTTTTTTTTTTTTACACAACACAAACTTTCCCCCACCTTTCTTATAAAGTGGTCGTATTATAATAGCACACCATCTGACCAGACCCATTACAAATCGTACTAATTATTAATTTTCTGACCATCATTAACAAACAGACTGATAGACTGCCCCCTTAAATTAGATAGGTGGCTTACTAAAGCACTGTCCTTGCTTGCTACCAACAAGCATTGCCATAGCCAGTAGGACTCGCATTAGGATAGTGTAAGCTATTGGCTTTGTGAATAACAATGCTATTAATTTATATATTTTCAAAGCCAACACATTTAAAAAAATTGTCATTTACAATACCAATAGCTCACACTTTCCTAATGCGAGACCTATTGCATTGCAAATGCTTGTTCTATTTGGCTTCCAAGGCTTTGAATGAGCTCTCCTGTGAGTAGCGATGGACTGCTTCTGAGCACGCCTTCCATAAAAAACGTAAGACTTGGTTTTTCTCTGGGGAGAAGTAGTTCTTCCGGTATGGGGCTGTGTACCTGGGCTCTCCTGCTAGTGCCGGGACCCTCCTCGGAGTAGCCATGCGCTTTATGAATCTATCAGTTATTGATTCATTTATTCATTCATGGGGAACGAGTAGACCACCATCTGTACAGGATTGGGAAATGACCCAGACTGGTGCCCACAAGCGGAGCGGGTGATTTATCAAAGTCATTGCTGTCCATGAAAATTTGAGAATGCTTGGAACCAATGGTGCATGTGTGGAAAACATGAAGGGTCACTGTGGGGAGGTTGGTTTTTTTTTTGGAGCTAGGTGGGTGAATGATAAAAATAGTACTTGCATTGAAGTTGAACCGTACCTATGTGATCTATACTGTTGTTTGTTATTGCTTTGAGACTGCAATCATATGCCTTTTCTTCACGAAGTGTCATGCTATTTGTACAAAACTGTATGAATTTCTGTGTACTGAGCAACTGTTTAATAAAAAGATTTTTTTTTTTTAAAGTCTAAGTTTGGCCTTAAAAGTCAACTTCAACAGTGCCACGTGCTTAGTTGGTGTAAGTCCCAGGGAGGCCTGGCGACCTAAAACAGTCTTACCCAACCTGATGGCAAGCAGCGAGTTTAGGTGGATTGGGGCGATTCTTCACTAGCTCCGGCCCCACGATGTTGGAGGATTGTGATCTCTTGTGGTCTTTTTGATGTATAGGGCCACCACAGTCTCTGGACGACCTCCATCAGTGCTGGACGTCTTCTCTGTGGCTCACTCGGCTGTCAGTAAGTGTTACAATGGCAGTAATCTTCTAGGTCAGTTTGCTCATGGCTGATTCCTGGCTGGGATCTTCCTGCCACGACGTACCAGGGTGATGGCCCTCCCAAGAGATCCGGGTGTTGCTGACTTCACATAGTAAGTATGACAGCCCTAACTTCACTGTGACCCCATCTGCCATATGGAGGTCACTGACTTTACACAGCAAAGGTGACAGCCCTAATTTCACTGTGGCCCCCACCTGGCATACAGGGTTCAACGACTTCATGCAGCGACAGCTCTAATTTGTGGCACACTGACTTCCAACATATAATGTCTACAAGTATGGACAATATGTGATTCCTACACCTTATAACCCTCATTGCGTTGTGTAACATTTCCTGGTCATTGATTTACACACTTGCATGATTTAGTGTGCCTGTGTGTGTGAAATCAAGCGCTCTCACATCCTACATTATATAAAAAATAGTAGATGTCTTTTAAATCATCCTTTGTGTAATTACTCTTTAACAGAGACAAATATTGCCTTCTTAGGCATGCACATCTTTTACATACGCGGTCCTACACTATATGAAAAATAGTAGCTGTCTTTTAAATCATCCTTTGTGTAATTACTCTTTAACAGAGAAAAATGTTGCCTTCTTAGACATGCACATCTTTTACATAGGTGGTTGAACTAAGACAAAAACCTGCACTAAAGTCATAGTTTATCCAAAGTACTTCTGAAGTGACAAGGTATGTGCCTGTTTCCTTGGCATCTCTAGGTGTTGGGCTCCAGTTGGCTCCCAGCCCGTGAGGGTATCCAGGAGCTTGAGTAAGGTAGGCCTGAGGGGGGAGGAGGAGATCTTGCCTGTTTCATCTGGTGGCTATGCTTTGTGTGTAGTCCGAACACTTCTAATGGTTGTCACCATCCGAGGAGTTGCCATGTCTTGAGTGGCTTCAGTTAAATATCTCGGGATCAGATGGGGATGTCAGGCATATGGTGGCTCCCACTAAGATAGGATAGATATTCCTTTCACGTGACTGCGATACATTAGCATGTGAGTCAGACTGTGTCTTTATGGAACCGCAGTACATATGGATCCTTAATGAAAATGAAAATGAGAAGCTGGTACTTTAGTGTAAAAATTTACTCTAGGAAACTGTACAATGTTTTACTTTGGTGAATTTGGTTTATTTAGCATATAAAAAACAGTGGATTTTGGAACATAATGTGATTTTTAGGTCGAGCAAGTCATTGCTCGAAACCTATTACATGTGACCAAACTCCCCTGAACAAGCCGGATTTCCTACAATGCATGTTGTGTACTGGAGCTGAAAAAGCTTCCTCAGGCGCGTGCTTGGCCTCACTCACACCCCATATGCCTGCTCCCCCTCCCCACCCCCCCACGCCTCGCACCAGACTTCATTGCAATGCGCTCCACTCGCTCGCTGCCCTGTCCCCCCCCACCAGGCTCTTGAAGCGCTCCGCTGGTCATAAACAGGACCATCTGCTCATTCCTTAGCCCTTCTCTCAACACCTCCCCCTTTCATGTTCTCACCCATCCACCTTCTCTCCCCGTGCGTCTCGTCACCCTTACTCTCCCCTATTCTTCCCTTCTTGCCTCTCCCCCGCCCCCCCGCCCCACCACAGCAATGCCGAGGGCTTGTTGTGTGTGCTGCGGATGAGTGCAGTTAGAACATGAAATAGATTTTTTTTGCAATGCTCCGTATTGCTGTTTTATTAGAATCTGCTGTACCATCAAAAACTGTTGCTTGTTTGAACTGTAATCTTGGTGATCGGTGATACCTCCTTTACCGATTCCATTCCCTCGGTGGATTTCGCTAGTTTAGAGTGACCGTCACTTTAAATATAGACCACACACCCAGCACTGTATGCAGCCCTGAAGTAGTAAACGGGAAGTCCTAGTTTCAGAAGCTCTCCCACATTTGTTTTGTAGTCTGCGAAGTACGTTATTTCTGTAGGACAGCGTGCTGAAAAGAAGTTCAATGTTTGTGCATTCTTCACTGGTTTACGGATTGGATACCAGATGTATAACAATCTGGTTTCGCTTTCTGGTTTGTGCGGCTGCCCTGCATTAGTTTGTTTACATTTTGCGTTACTACTTTCTGAAGAGTTTACAGACCAGGTGTTTGGGCTTCAATATACATACTGAGCGCGGGTGGAATGACTTGTTTTAAGTTGGCTATATTCGTAATATCCGCATTAGAAATACTATTGTCACGTTGTGTGTAGCTATTAAACATCACCCCGCTTTTAGATATATAATACACATTTTTGTATTGGGTTTCCTGAATCTCAATGTTTGGGGCCCACGCAAGCATTTGTTATTGAGATGTAGCACTTCACTAGTTTGCTTCATGGATGCGCCATATTTTGAATACGGCACACCAGGGCTTTAAGTGGGATGAAAAAACTGGGGGGTCAATGTACTTAAGGGCATGGCTTAAACACACGAAAGCTAAACAAATCTGTGCTTAGCATGATTGTGTGCTGTCCAACTTGTATTTTGCTGTTTCTGTCATTGCATCCAGATATATGATACAACAAGTAACATCATACCTACACCAAGTCAGGACTATTGGCTTTGTTAATGGTTGTTAGTTGTTAGTTCCATAAGATAAATAAACAGCAACCATGGCTTGTTGTTAGAAAGTGGTCTTGTAAAAGGATTTGTTTTGTTTACTCTGCTTCCTTTGGCCTGTGCAGACTCTTTCCTCACGACGCCGCACTTGTTGTTTACTCAAGGCGGCTGTCTGGTAACTGTCTCTGCTCTCTGTCAAACTGGCCGCTTTTAGAGGCCCAGCCTATTTTTATTTGTTGTACTCTTGTTTTTATTTTTAATTTCCCTTCGACCACTGGTGGAGTTGCTTTTTTTTGTTTGTGACACCCTGTAGAGAAATTATATACTTTCCCTCGTGTCTACTCTGTGGTTCATGCAAGGACACATCCAGTCCACCGTATTCTCATTCTTTGAAAACAGCAACGTTTAGCGCTCAGCCGGGTGACTGAAACCCCAGGCGCTATTCGCGACTGCAGCTGGAACCTTGACGTGAAACTTAGCACTGTGCGGTTGAAATAACAAGCACCGGCCCTGCTTCAGACAGGCATCTGGGTCGTCTCTGCCTGGGGAATATCTTTATTTACATCTTTTAAGTCCGCAGCCGGCACCCACGCCAGTCACGGACACACACTCAACGGATGACACACCACGCCACAAGGCGCACATCATCACTCATGGCACTCAGTTTCCAGCTCCACTGCATGCACACAGGCTTACACCACTGTATCAAAAACATGTCCCGCACACTAAAACCTCCTCCCTCCGAACACCCAGACTCCACAAAAAACATCTAATAATTGTGGCGCACAGCACTGCTCCTGTCACTCAGTCTGCATGCTCATAGCAACACACGGACACATACACTCTACGGATAACACCCCATGCCACAGGGCGCACAACAATGCTCCTGTTCCTTAGTCTGCAAACCCACTCATACAGTGGTACACTGGGGAATCTCACCTGCTATTAGTAGGTATCTATGCTGTGGAGTAATGCCTCTGCTTCACAAGTGTTTGACCTAATGGTCAAAGGTTCAAATCCCGGTGGGCCACTGTGCCTTTCATCCTTCTGGGGTCAATACACATGCACTGCAGTTAATAATAAACACGTCCTACTCAGCCATTAGGCACATACAAATGTGCGTGCATGTCACTAATTTTCCAGGTCCACTGCACGCACACAGGCACACACCACTGTATCAAAAACATGTCCTGCACACTAAAACCTCCTCCCCCTTGACCACCCAGACTTCACGAAAAACATCTAATAATTGTGGCGCACAGCACTGCTCCTGTCACTCAATCATTATAAATAACAATGCCTTTTATTTATATTTAAAGGGACACCACCACATCACTCAGGGACACCACCACATCACTCAGGGACACCACCACATCACTCAGGAACACCATCACATCACTCAGGAACACCACCACATCACTCAGGAACACCACCACATCACTCTGGGGCACCACCACATCACTCTGGGGCACCACCACATCACTCTGGGGCACAACCACATCACTCAGGAACACCATCACATCACTCAGCCCAACCACATCATCACTCAGCACCACAACAGCACTGTCTTTGCTTGCTACCAACAAGCATTGCCATAGCCAATAGGACTCGCATTAGGAAAGTGTAAGCTATTGGCTTTGTGAATAACAATGCTATTAATTTAGATATTTTCAAAGCCAACACATTAAAAAAATGTGTCATTTACAATACCAATAGCTCACACTTTCCTAATGCGAGACCTATTGCATTGTAAATGCTTGTTGGTTCAGCAAATGTCAATCTGGTATTTGAGGAGTCATTGTATTTCCGTTTAATGTTAGAAGAGGACATTTTACGGATAATTCCTGAGCTGGTGATATTTACTGTTGATGATAATTTTGATACCAACGGTCAAGGTGTCATTAGATGGTTTAGGCACAGATATTTCATAATTGAATTGAAAAGATATTTCAAGATATTTCCATGAGTACAACCTTAGCCAAATGTCCTGTGCACTGGGTCTGGTGCCTGAAGTTCTGTACAACTTGTTTTGTACTCACTCGGAATACCAGATCTGTCTAAATTTCCACTTTGCAAACCTGCTGCTTCAACTTAATTCAAAATTGTGATGTGACTGAAAATCTACCTTAACAAGCAGGATCGCAATATGAAGAAAGATGGAATGATGGTGAGGGATGAGACTATATAGGATTTACATCAGGAGACCATGGCAAATTGTGTAAGAGTTGAGATGAGATGAACTCCATCGAAATCATGGTGGAGGAAATCCCGCCTGAGTATTCTTCTCCAAATTCAGTTCTTGCTCACAAATCACCACATTTTCTTTTAACATCCAAGTCTAAATCAGGTATTTATTCATACAACGTTGTTGGTTTACCATAGGTACAAGCATGCAGTTACATTGTACTAGGACCTTTATTAATTTCTTCTCTATACCAGCTTCTTTCAGAAAAATAGGCATTTTCTTTGGGAAAAAGGGGAATGCTGAATACAAGGGTGTTGAATGGCACCTGGTGAAGGCTCGGTCATTCCTGAACTAACATCTACTTATAATGGATGCTCATGGTGGCCCCTCGTTGGTGAATGCTTCTGCTTTCTTCAGCTTCTTTGTCAGCACTTTCCTTCTGTGCAGCATCACCTCTACCTTCTTCTTGTGATACACAAAGACATACCACCTGGGGGAAAGAGCAGCAGATGGGGAAAGGTGAAATGATAAGAAGGCATGTTAGAAAGCCATTCCTGGTGTAGGTCCTTTTCACCAGGGCCGGACTGGCCATAGCGGGCACAAGGCATTTCCCCGGAGGGCTGGAAGGGTGGGTACCGTTTTGAGACCGGTGGATGCCGTTTTTAGGTTTCGCCTCGCCGAAAGCTGCACTTATGTTTACATGTATGGGGCTTCGTCCCGCCTCTCTGTCCCATTGGCTAGCTCCATAAATGGAGGCTAGCCATTGGAACAGAGATGCGTCACTCATTCCCCGAGCAGATTCGTGGGCGTTCCCGCGATTTTTACTCATCTCGCCCCCTTGCTATCGTCATGAGGCGGTGGGCGGTGTTTCTTTTAAAGCATTGTTTTTGCCATTTTGGAAGTGTCGTTTGTAGGGGTAGGTTGCGCGATGTCCATCTGTCCGTTCCCGTCCCCGTGTCCGTGAGCCCGTTCCTGCCCCCCCCTCCCGCTGTCCGTGAGCCGTTCCTGCCCCCCCTCCCGCTGTTCAATTTGATGCTGGCCGTATTTTTCCATGGGGGCGTGTGCCTGGTGCCCATGGATGTTACTGTTTTGACATTTGTAATGAGCGCACAGGATTCCACAAAGGGAGGGAGAAAGAGCGTGCGAGACTGCAGGTTTTGTGACCCGACTAGAGTGCGGAGACCTAAGGCTGTCTTCCAGTCATCCACACGAGTAAGAAGCGTCCTCTTCTGGTTGAAGAGTTGACGCACCTCAAGAAGACCGAACAGTCCACGCTTTTGCCCGGCGCCGACCAGCACGGGGTTAACCGGTCCCTGTGGGAGTAGCAGAAGGAGGGCCCTGCGGGGAGGAGGGGGGAGGGGGCGGGACAGACCTGAAAAGCACTTGCTGGAGTCTGAACCGGGTGACTTTGGCCAGGGAGGCAGATTCTCCACAAGACAGCTCCGGGGGACACACTGACTCTGGGAATAGCGACAGGGAGGGCGGGCAGACGGGAAAAACAGCCTGACGAGGGAGGACAGACTGACAGGCGGGAGAGACACCACAGACGCACACACTAACAGCAGGCAGACTGAGCGACAGACTGCCCGGAGAGCCAGAGAGAAAGTGACAGCTAGGATGTCACAACCCCGAAAAGTCTGCATTGTGGGCTCTGGAAACTGGTGAGTGGGGGGGGGGGCGAGATTTAAAGAAGAACGGGTTGTTTGAAAGGGTGGCAGGTGCTAGCACAGGGCCTGTGACTGGATTTGATATCGGATTTGTTGGGCGCTGCTACTCAAGCATTGTATTCATTAGTGACTCCTGTGAAGGGGCATTAACTGGTGCATTTAGGGATCCTGGTAAAGGTGGACCGTGGATAAATGAATGCTAGTTTATGAAAATGTCACACATGCCAACACTGCCGACTTGGGCCAAAGACGCCAAGTTTTCTATAGCGAAAATTGCTTTATTTAATCTTTTTACTTATTAGAAACTTCTTCACTTAAATGCAAGTGTACGGGTAAGTTAATTTCCCCGGATCTGTTTTTCTTAATTTTCTCTGTTAGAAAATGTTGGCTCGTACGGCTTGCATGCAATCATGTCTCCACCTCACCACTCCTCTTGCCTCTGTATCTCATTTCCCTCCCTACCTCACATCTCCTTCACTACATCACCTCTCTCGACTCCACTGCATTCTCCCACTACCTAAACTCAAAATTTAACTCACCATTAGATCACCACTCACAATCCACATTCCCTTTTTCTGTTATACCTCCGTTTCCATTCCATTTCCTTACTAAATATCTTACTCCTTTTTGACTGTCTGTTTCTCTGCCTCTACTTCCTTTTTTCTATCGTCGACTCCCCTCTCTCCCTCTCTCTCCCTCTCTCTCTCTCCCTCTCTCTCCCTCTCTCTCTCTCCCTCTCCCTCCCTCACACACACACAAACACATCTATCTCTGAACTTCCTCCTCAACACACCCATTCCACTTAAACTGTATCTCTCAATCTTTTTTTATAGGTCTCTGTACCTCACCATCTCTTCCTCCCATAACTCTCTATTCCTGTATAAACCTCACCTCTCTTTCACATCTGTCTCTCAACTTCCTTTTACTACATTTTTCTTTCTACCCTTCACCTCTCTCTACCTTTGTCTCTTCCTTACTACTCTCTTTAGCTGGCCGGTGCTGTGGCATATAGTTTAACATACAATTCAGTATTGCTTTTCACCATAGGCGTTGAATGAGCCGAGGGGCAATACATTCAAAGCTGTCCTAAACAGGGGGCCAGAAAATATAATTTGCTGGGGCCCTACACATCCTTGAGCTGTCACTGCCTAATAGATTAGATGGCTCTCTTTCAAGAGATGCAGTCACTATGGTACTGAAATACAAAATAGGCACCCGTCTCAAGATGTAGAATATTGACCGCGGTAACTTGTCCATCTACAGGCCAATTGCGACCGTAACATGCTTGGAAATAGTGACCACCTCCCATCTTTCATCACAGTTCGAGTACTTCAGCGTGCTCTGCGGCTGACAGTCAGGATTCCAGCCTCACTGTTGACAAACACCCACCAGAACATCAGGTCACCACACGTGAATGCTTAAATTATGGGACTTCTAAGTGAACTTTGACACGGTAGACCTTGGCTTTGCCTCAGAGTGACTAGGGAGTGCTAGGGGGTGCAGAGTGACTAGAGAGTGCTAGGGAGTGCAGAGTGACTGCAGAGTGCTAGGGAGTGCAGAGTGCGAGGGAGTGCAGAGTGACTAGGGAGTGCAGAGTGACTAGGGAGTGCAGAGTGACTAGGGAGTGCTAGGGAGTGCAGAGTGACTAGGGAGTGCTAGGGAGTGCAGAGTGCTAGGAAGTGCAAAGGAGTGCTAGGGAGTGCAGAGAGACTAGGGAGTGCTAGGGAGTGCAGAATGACTAGGGAGTGCAGAGTGACTAGGGAGTGCAGAGTGACTAGGGAGTGCTAGGGACTTCAGAGTGACTAGGGAGTGCTATGGAGTGCTAGGGACTGCAGAGTGACTGCAGAGATTAAGCTAATGGCAATGTAAATGACAATGCCATTTATTTATCTGTTTTCAAAAACAACACATAAATACAAATTTTGTCATTTACAATGCCAATAGCTCTAACTTTTCCAAAGGCGAAACCATTGCATTGTAAATGCTTGTTGTTACTTGGGGCCGGATTTGCAGCAGTGCTACAAAATCAGCCCCTTGTAACAAAATCACAGCAGCAATGTTCCTGCTACCCCCTCCCCCAAAGGCCGCTCGGACATAATTGCCAGCTCCCAGTCAGGCCCTGCTTTTCACATGACCGGGACGTCGGTAGCTACCAGGCCGTATTGTGGTGAATATTGTTGTTAATGTTATGTTAATGTTAATGAGACTTATTGAGCGAACGAATACCCGGAGGTGTCTTGGCGCTATTGACTGCAGTAATTCCTCCTAGTTACTCAGTTGTTGTCTATCACTTGTGTTTACCACTGTATACCACTGATACCCAAGTTACGCACTGGATTACCACCATATGAACTGCATTATCCAAGCTGTCTTATGAAACTGTGGTATTGTATTCTTTATTAGAGCTTGCTTTACAATAATCAGTCAAGCAGGCAAGTGTCATGCTTTGGTGCACTTATTCGTTGTGTGCTGCACACATTGCAGCATAGTATATCATTCAGTAAATGACTTCATTTTGGAGAAAAGTTTTTTTATTGGGTGTGGGTGTCATGCATTTGTCTTACTCATCCGGTGTGAATCACCAACTTGTGGAGTGCTGTCTTTATGTGAATCACACTTTTTGGAGAAAAGCCTCAACCTTGGCCATTCTGAATGGTCCTATTGACTTTAACAACGTTGTGCCCAAGGGAGTTTAATGTGAAACTCCTCAAATCTCACTTTAATGTACTCTTGGCCTGGAGCTCTCTGTTGATGCCTAACTCGGATCTTGAGGGCCATTATTTTACCTGTCGAGAAAATGGGCATAAACACGCCTTCTGGTGGTGCCTATCTCCAGGGTGAGAACTGTTGACTACAGCAAGTCAAAGATGGAATGATGAAAAGAGAGCCAATGTGGACACCAGAGGAGGCGGAATGGAACGAATGGACAGAGGAGCTCTGAGGGAATTCATAGCCTTTGTGAGGGAAGATTGAATGGATAAGAATGAGTAAAGACAGAAGAAGACACAGGAAAGGGAAGAATGAAGAGACAGTGGAATAGAACTAAGAGAAAGAGACTCAAAATGGCCACTGGGGAGCATAGATTGTGTAGGAATGATGACTATGATGAAGATTCTCATGATGTTAATCGCCTCTAGACATAAAAAAAATAAAAAGTAACGCAGAGGCCCCCAGGCCTGTATTTCACCAGCCTCAATCGGAGCCCAGTAGCCAGCAGCGTAGCATACATGGAGACGGCCCGGGTCAGGTGTATGGAAGAAGAGGGAAGGTTGAGAAGTGGCACCGATACAATATGGTGACAGCTGCAGCTTTCAGGAAGGAAGTGGAAGGAACAATGAAGAGAGTGAGGAGTAGTGGGAAACTGATGAAAAAAGCAGAAACAAATGAAAGAAAACCTTTGACTGCGGACATGGTGTGGTATTCAGGGCAGTAGCAAAACAAATTGCATTTGGTAGACCATGGCGAAGAGGGAACAAGGCTATGGCATGGTTAAAGGAAGCAGCCCGCAGGCTGTGACGTGGAATCTCCTGCTAGGATTTTACGGTAGAGCCTCTATGACACTGGGTGCCAGGGAGACCAGGAAGACGGGCCAATGGGCAGCAGCAAAGCAGGGTAACTAGGCTCTTGCTGGGGCCAGCATCTGCTCGCACTATGCTAACCAGTCTGCCCTTACCATTTACTAACAACCTGTGGGGCACGTTGATTCTTGTTCTGGCGGATCAACAATGCTCCCTGATTTTGCCCTATAACTCTACCAAGCGATTATGTGACGGGAGTAGGACGAAGGCAGGTGTGCGAGCCTTTGCAATAAATGAAAATATGTGATCCTTACCTAATTTTTGAATGACCACTATATGCTCTAGTATTTTGTGGAAACTTAATAAAGAAATGACTCAAAATGTAGTAGGCCTAAAGTGGTTGGATAAGGTTCAGTTCGAAAACAAATTGGAAAAGGTGCCGGTGCTTAGCGGTGTCCTCGTAACCGTGTCCGACAAAACCACTTAGTAACAGGGGATATTGTGACACAATTCATAATTTCATCCTTTCCAATCACGTCTCAAGCTCATTCTATCACTAGACAGCAGCCAGCTGTCAGTATCTTCAAGGTGAGTGCCAACTCCCCTGCAAGCCATGCCAAAAGGACCTGTCTATGCCAACCTGTGTCGCCCCACCCCATCCTAACCCACTCACACTCACAGGATAATGACTGACAACAGCATCACGATTTCACCAGTCAAGAAGAGGAACAAGAAGATCTCTTTTCTTTCGTGAGGCTGTATGTCTGTAAGAAAAAGAAAAGGGTGGGTGAGAGACAGCTCTGTTTTTTTCTTTGAAACATGCTCGCAGCTGTGAAATATTGTGTGTACTGGTGAGCAATGGAGACTAGATGCTACTGCACCTCCCAAAGCGTTCTTAGCTCATTTTTAGTTCTGGTGTACCCAAACACGTAATTGATGGGCAGAGGGCCTTTGGGTCATGCCCATTCAACCATTGGTTGTCCAATGCATCTTTCACACTTAGATTGCCCACAGAAATATTGGGCAGGTTTACATTTACTGCAGCAGTGGGGATTGGGTAAAAAGTAGTCAATCTCTGGGATCACACTGTCGACTCCAACCCATGCTCTCCTTACCCTCTCATACGAGTGCAAACCTAACACTCCTTGGCGCCACTACGTCCCATCAACAGAAGGCTGTGATTTATTTTGACATGCGCTGTCCTTCGTAAGATGGCAGACCCCACTGGACTGTGAAGGAAATTCCCTCATGTAAGAGGACCACTTTGCATTAGATTGAAATTTGCCTATCTTGCATTAGGGGATTCTCCCCGCGTTTCCATTGGGTACCATTGTTTTCTTGCTGGGCCAGATGGGTTTTATTTGGCGATTGAGTTTTGTGTTGACAGTGCTGTGCTTTACTTTTCTGTGATTCTGTTAGGCATGAGGAAAGTGTTATCATTCCTCTATTGTTTTGCCACTATGCCTTCTCTTTTCCTTGTTCCAGGCCTTCTCTCATACATGCAGACGCTTGCGGAATCAACCTTTGACTAAAGTCTCACATTCGCTCACACAGCAACACAACCACATGCTTGCCAACTAAAAAATAACCAATGTCCCTAATAGAATACGCAGAGCCAATGCTTGTTTTTTATATTCCGGTGGCAATGGCAAGCTCCCTCTCCAAAGGCCCCAGCCTTATAGAGACTGAGGAATGCAGCGACTCTCTGATTTCTGTATGTTAAAATTCAGGATTGAAATGCGTTGTGCAGTGTGTATGTGATGTGCATGGGAAGAAGACCATGGGAGACCGGCAGCATGCTCGAGTATGAAAAATCTCCAAGAAATAATTAAGATTTCAGCCCTTGGACCGGTGCAAAATGGGCCAGGAGTGCACAACAAAGGTTTTGTCATCGGTCATCAAAAATATGTGAGGTGCCCTGAATGCAGCAACTGAAAGACTGATCTTGTTTGGCTTACTTTGACTGGAGTTTAACATTAATTGCTTGTGGCTTCCACCTATCATTTCAATCATGAATGGTTCCCTATTACATAAAAGGTTTTACATCAAGAAAATGTGCAGACGCATTCATTTGATATCAGAGTTTATTGATTAACCTTTAGGTTACCAGATGAGTCCAAGGATGTAGTACTCCTGGTCTGGGTTTTTGTTCAACAACCCAATGCAGTTTGCGGCTTGTAGTTCCAGTTCACTTCAGTTGATCCATCCATTTCAACTAACACTCCTGGAAACACTGATTTGTAAAGAAAAACCCATACACGAAGTATTGCATCCTTGGCGAAATGGAGTCATCTGGTAACCATACAAGCAATTCACCAATGAGACTCACACAATTGGGGGTGGTAGGCCTCATATTGATGTACAGGATTTTGTTTCCTAGGATAGCGGTACAATTACAGCCTTGATGCATGGACATCGTTTGAGGGTAGGCGGCGTCGCAGATGTGACCTCTAGCTTGCTCCCTGCTACTCCTGGCACTTTCTTGCTACCCCTGAATACCCCCAAATGATGTCCAAGCCTGGATGTCAAGGTTACTTATCAGCTAGAATTAAAACAATACAACAAGAAAATAACAAGTGTGCATCATATATTTTGTGACTAGAATCGATGACGCCAAACATTCCACATAGGAGCTTTTCACAATGATAAAAACCTGTGAAATACCCCTCATTTAACTACCACCTTTATTTCTTCTCAATGACCATGTGATGAACTTTCAAGATATTTTTAAGAAAAGATAGCTAAACTTTCCATTCATGTTTCTAATATAGATATTATTGGAAATTACAATCGCTTGCATGATATTCTCCACATTTTTGCCTTCATTTCCTTATTTTTGTTGAAACCATTTTTGATGGCTTTTGGTACTCTACGCAATTTACTCCTAATAAAAAGTGGTAGAAAACTTGTGGTCTCCCTTCAAAACAAGGTAACATTTGTACACACCTGACTGGTACATTTAATGTATTCATAAGTCCCTAGTATATGCCACTACAAGTACCCTGGGACTGTAAATTGAATGCTACCAGTGGGCTCAAACACTCATTGTGCCTCTCACTCAAGTAGCGCTGTAAAAAATATCACCGGCCTGCCACGGCAGCCTGTAGTCCAGTTTTAAACTGCCATATCAACCTGTCAAGATAAACCTTTTGCCAGGCCTAAACCTTCCCTTTTAATAATTATAAGTCACCCATAAGTTAGGCCCTAAAGGCTTATAGGGCAGGGTGCATGGTATTTATAAAGTAAGAAATGTTTAATTAACTTTTGCATGTCCTGGCAGTGAAAAACCTCAAAAGCTGTTTTTTTCACTCTAGCAAGGTTGGCCTCCCATTGACTAATACTGGTTTACCTTATTACATTTAATAAATGCTACATTTGGGTTAGGAACTGATAGAGAAGTACTTCTTCCATTCATTTAAATTGTAATTTAAAACCCTCTTTGATGTTAAAGTAGGATTTTAAATTACTATTTTGAAAGTGCCACTTTTAGAAAATTGTAATTTTCCTGCCAGAGCCAAAATATGCATTTTTGCCAATGCTCAGTGAGATGTGAATACCCAAGACAGTCGACAAAAAGACCCAGGCTGTGGGGAATGATGCTCCTTCCCTGAGCAGGATGGCCTGGGGATTGTACCCATCCCTTTCCTGACTTTAGAAGATGCCTACCCTACCCCTGCCAAATGCAGCTCACCCCGCCTACCCTTTGTTTCACTAAGCAGACTGGAGCCAAACTCTGGGGATAAGGACCAGAACCAGTTTTATAGTTAGACAAATGGGTGGCCCGAACAACAGACTGGCATTGGGAACCAATGTGGCACCCTCAGAACCTGATATTTGAACACTCATGCACCTGAGAAGATTTAGAAGAAGGCCTGGCTACTTTCCTTGAACTCAGGACTCTAAAGGGACTCCAATAGTCAGTTGGCATACCTTCTGTTTGAACTACTGGGACACAGGGGCTTGTTATGTTATGTTACTGCAACTTGTAAAGCACACATACACCAAACTGTCTCTTGGTGCTAGGTAACTTTCCCAACACGGTTCAAGATACTTCTTAATAGCTTGCTTAAAGAGCCAAGTCTTCAGCATCTGTCTGAGTCTTGAAACCCAAGTGCTGTCCTCAAGGTCTTGGACCCTTATCTGGAGTCAGAGTGCACTCCTCCTTGCCTAATTGAAGGTTTCACCAAATCCAACTTAGGGCCTTGCATCACATTACTGCACAGCTCTGAATCCTGATCTGCTACTTCACCGGATTCGACGCAGAGCCTTGTATCACAGCACCATAAAGCCCCTGATCAGCAACTTTGCAGGATCCAATACAGAGCCTCACATCGCAGCACAGGCAACTCCTGACTTGCGACTTCACTGGATCTGATGCAGAGTGAAAAAGAGCCTTGCATCACAGCACCTTGCAGCTCCTGATTGATGGCTTTCTCTGAACCAATGCAGAGACTTGCATCACAGAACCCCCCAGCCCCACACCAACCACAGAAGGTACAATTCCCATCTGGCTGAATCCCGTCCCATAATCAGCCCATCTCGATTGCTGAACTTGTAACATGGTCCCAGTCTGGTGTGACCAAATACCCGCAGTTGCCACTTTGTGCCTCTTGAAGCTGTTTTTCAAAGTTTAAAACTCACAACTCCGGTTCTACTGGTTGTATTTTTGTCGTGCTGGTCTTGTTGAGATTGTTCTTGTGTTGTATTTTTTCACTTTATTACTGTTTGTGTGCTAGAAAAATACTTTACACATTGCCTCTAAATTAAGCCAGACTGTTTTGTGCCAAGCTATCAGAGTGTTAAGCACAGGTTTATTTAGGGACTTTTATGGATCACCCTGACAAGGATTGTGATTAGTTCTTGAAGTGGGTTTTCACCTCCTTCAACAAATAACCCAGTTTCTTACAGAAATAGTAACCCTTAATCCTTTTTTTTCAATTTGAGCAGTCTTATCCATTAGAACCCATAATTCAGTTTTGGCAACCTTCAGCAGAATCAATCGAAAAACTGTGCTACAAGTCAAATCTAGCTATACATTTGATCCGTGCCATCCTCAAATTCTTCACTTTGCTGCACAAGAAGTAGCTCTTTGATATATATAGCATTCCCTTGACCTTAGCTGTAGTTTCTACTAGTTGGAATCAGACATGTCTAATTCTAATACATTAATTGAAAACGAGGTCAATCAACAATTGTCCCAGTATATGGAATCATATAGGCAACTTGACCCTTTTCAAGCTGAGTTTCACACCTGCACAGTACAGAGTCTGGTTTATTATCAGATGTAGAAGCCTTGCAAGATGTATTAGACAGGGGAGAAGAGTTCTTTTAATTTTATTGGATCCGAGGGCTGCCATCAACACTGTTTCCTATCGGACTTTTTAAATCAATTGGAATTGGGCCGCATTCAAGGGAAAGCAGTAAACGACGTAGCCTTGTTTTTGACTTCTAGAACCTAAGCCATTCAGCTCTCCTGCTTCTCAACCTCTGATATGCAGTGCTCCACAGTGCTCATCTTTAAGCACTGCACTATATAATGCATTAGTGTTCCCCCTTGGCCAAGCTTATTTGATCTTATGGTTTTCAACTGGTGTCATCTGTAATGACGACACTCGATCTGTTTCAGATAACTTTAGGTGCTTCATGTTGGCGGTAGCCCTATGTATGTCGGCAAACTCTCTAAAGCTGAACGGAGATAAAACAGGGTGTTGATTTTCGGTGGTTTTGTCTCTATTTGGTCTTCTGGCTAGTTGCAGGCTGAACAGGGGCCATCGCCTACTTCTGCTGACACGGCTAAACGACTTGCAAGGATTTTCAACAGCAAGCTATCATTTCGGACTCAAATCAATAAAGTCTTTTTACTATGTACACCAGAGATATCCAACTTTCTGTAACAAGGGCTACTTCTGTTCCACAAAAACTAGCCTGAGCTACTAATATTATTAGAGTTGTAATAGTGACCCCATGAGACAAGATTGTAATAGCAGTCTCCGTGTATAAGATTACTGGCAGTTATCACCTCGGGTCATCAGGCATGGTAGCTAGCAAAAAGTTCTTGGTCAATTTGGAATTCTTCTTCATCTGTAAAACAGACCTACCATAGCCACAATGCAACTGGCATCAAGTTAATAATATTAGTAATAAGTTTCTTCAAGGCCACATGATTTAACACTGAAATATCTGCTTTGAATATATTCTGGAAAGGCAACCATTTTTCTTCAAACATGGAACTATGATTTCTGAAATGCATACATTTTGATCTCAAATGCCCTCTTTTCAATTTTTTAATATAGATCTATATATATATATATATATATATATATATATATATATATATATATTTATATATATATATATATATTTATTTATTTATTTTCGCCAAAACTTCCATCAATTTACAGAAAGCCAAACTTGAGCCCAATTCTTCAAGCGCGAATTTATTTATAATTTCAATATGAAGCAAGCAAAACGCCCGACGCGTTTCAGTGTAGCCGCACCTTGGTCACGCGTCAAAGGAACGTTTGTCCAATCATTAAACATATAGTGCACATACCACCAAAATAAATGTAGGACTACTTATCCACATGTCTTGGAAAACTGGTGTCCATTTTGAAATTATTAAATATAATGCAATTTTGGCAAAAATAACCACTTCACTTCCTGAGACTAAAAGGTATTGTGGTGAATATGATGAATATATGAACCATACTACAAGATGAGGGAGACCGCAACCCTGTACCAGGCTTTTTTCCTTGCAATTACTGTAAAGCCTGTAGACATAGCTCCAAACGCAAGGAAATTGAACTATCCAAAGATCAGAAACCCTTTGCCATAACAAAACATCTTACCTGCAAACCTGATTATTGTGTATATGCACTGAGTTGTCCATGCTCACTTGTATGTATATATATATATATAGGAAGTACGATTCATCAAGTAAAAAAACGTATTTTGGAACATAACAGGGCAATAGTTAATGAGGACAAACAATACCGTGTTGCAAGACACTTTAAAGAGTTCCACAATAAAAACGTAAATCTGCTGCAATTATGTGCTCTTGACAGAATTCCAAAATCAGAGAGAGGAGGGAACAGAGTGAAAGAACTGAGGTGTCTCGAAACCAAAATAATTATAAAATACGATACAGCACATCCAAAGGGATTGAACAAGGATGAGGAGATGTGGGTCCATTTGGGTTAAGATTTTCCAACTGATTGTCATGTAAACCAGGTCTGATCTACTATATAGGCAACAAATAGAATAGAAGTTATGTTTGTGTTTTTAACTCACATTTTGTAATATTGATTGCACTATTTTGAAATTTTTTGTAGAAGACGGAATTGTCAGATTGTCAGGTTGAAGAAATGCATCAGAGCGTTTAATACCACTATGGAAATTTAAAAGTCGCCCGAAATGATGTGAATGAGACATAATATGAAATATCTGTTTAATTAGACGGAATAAGGTTAAGAATGTGATTTAATAGATGAAGCTTTTAGATCTTAGCCCACTGGGGCAGAATTGAACAAGGACAGCGATGGTGAATTTGATTTAATTGTAAGAAAAACAATTGAATAGGAAAAGATGGGATGGGAAATTTAGAACTAGAAGCGAAGCTCCAGGGGAAATTTGAGAAGAAAGAAGTAGCTTACTGGTATTGGGCGCTTATCGATGAAGGACGAGATGAATGTACACTACCTAATGAGATCTGGGGGAAGATGCTGCCGTCGTTGGATGTAACAGCTCTGTGGCAAGTATCTGCAGCTGCATGTGGGTATGTTATCAAATCTGCACCTCTGAAAAATAACTATTTATTTACTCTGCATAGAGCATCTTGGACACCCAAGAAGGTATCGAAAAGAATAAAGGGAGAGCAAAGAGTTGCCCCAAATGCGGAGAATAGCGAGCTGATGACATCCACATGTTTTGGCAGTGCCCTCATCTTCAAACATTCTGGGAAAAAGTGGGTAAGATCCTCTCAGACATTCTCCATCAAGAAATACAGGTAAGTGCCCAAATTATATTGTTTGGGGTAAAGCTAGACGACATTGGGAGGTCCAGTCTTATTAAAAAACAAAGGAATGTATTATTTCTGCTGGTATTAGCCGCCAGACGCGAGATTTGTATAAAGTGGGTCAATTCCCTTCCCCCTACAGTAGAAGAATGGCTGAACTCAGTGTTTAGAAGAAATCTATTGGATAGAGCTGGATCATGCATTAAAGGATTAGAGTTTTGGAATAACTCGGAACAGTACTGGGCAGAGAAATTGTACTAATTTAGAATTCGGCGACCTGTTGAAGTCCAATGATTAAGCACAGTAATAGTTTTGGGTGTTGGGTACAGAGATTCCACTTATGAAAAGAGTGGGCAAGCCGCGCAAGAGATGCTTAAGGGCCAATAAGATACCCCCATGCAGGATATAGAATTGTTCAAGTGCCGGGGAAGGGCCATGGAAGGTACAGACCAGCAAGAAAAGCACTCTTTAAGTGGTTACTTTTGCTATAAACACTCTATTTCTCAAAACTCTGCGTGATGAGGACTAAAAAGAAAAACAATTGTCAAAAACCACTTGGGTATTATTGGACATTATGAGATATTTGCTTTATATGTGCAATTTGTTCGCCGTACAGCGTATGGTTACTCATGGTTCATATATTCATCCTATTCACCACAATACCTTTTAGTCTCAGGAAGTTATGTGGTTATTTTTGCCAAAATTACATTATATTTAACCATTTCAAAATGGACACCAGTTTTCCAAGACATGTGGATAAGTAGTTCTACATTAATTTTGGTGGTATGTGCGCTATATGTTTAATGATTGGACAAACGTTCCTTTGACCCGTGACCAAGGTGCGGCTGCACCGAAACGCTTCGGGCGTTTTGCTTGCTTCATGTTTAATAAATAAATAATTTCACGCTTGAAGAATTTGGGCTCAAGTTTAGCTCTCTGTGACTTGATGGAAGTTTTGGAGAAAAGTATTTGAGGTTCGCGACCTCACTTGAGCCCGCCGCCACTCAGTGGCAGAGAGACCCACAATCCTATTGGCAATATATATATATAGAGAGAGAGAGAGGGGGAGATATACATTGATTTAACCACGCTAAAGCTTCTAATTTAGTTGGCTGGGCTGCACACAGGAGAGCTACTTACAGGTAGCTGAAGAGCTAACAGTAACTTACGAGCTACTGGTGGAGCAGCTTGATCTAAGATCCTACCCTTCTTGTATCTGGGCCAAAGCAATAATGTAGTTCACTTAGGGGCATATGTATGAACAAGCCCTTTTGCGATTCCTTAATAGCCATTTTTAGATAATAGCTATTAAGGAATTGCGAAATGCTATATATGTAGGAATAGCTATAATGATTGTGATTCATTAATTGCGAATTGCGATTCGCAATTAAGGAATACCTTCCCATTCATTCCAATGGGCTACGAGGCCCATAGGAATGAATGGAAAGACATTCTCAATTTGCGATTCGCAATTAGAGAATCGCAAATTGAGAATGCAATTTCAAAGGGGCCAGGGTGTCAAAAGGACACCCTGTTGCACCCCTGAAATATGTATGTGTACACATGTGGTGCACATATGTACCCTAAAGGCATGTATGTGGGCCACATGGCACTTTGAAAAATGCAAAAAAGTGCATTTTTCAAAGAAATCGCAAATTACTACCAACTTGAAGTTGGGGGTAAGTTGCGATTTCTTAAGGCCAAATTGCACTTTTTCTGTGCTTCATACATCGCATTTAAGAAATCGCAATTTGCGATTCCTTAAATGCAATCGCAAAATGGAGAATTGCAAATTTTGCAATTCTCTAATTTGCAAAGCCCTTTTTGGATGATACATCCCAAAAGGCCTTTTCCTGTTCGCAAACGGGCCGATTCTGAGAATCGGACCGTTTGCGAATGGGAAAAGGGCTCGATACATATGCCCCAAAGTGATTCCGTCTAGATTGGATTACTGCAAATCTTTGTATGTTGGTCTCTCTGTGACTTTTATTAATAGACTGCTGCTCATTCAGAATAATGCAGCTCGACTTCTTTTAGGCATACAGTGACATAAACCCTTATCTTCACATTTATGCCGTCTTCATTGGCTTCGAGTGCTCAGAAAAGTGAACTTCTAAGCTAAGTGTACCTGATGCAAGGCGTGCTCTGAAAAGTGGCTGAAGGACAATTTCAGGTCATATCACACTTTACCTTTCTTCACGGATGCTTCGTTCCTCTTCAAGTTCATACTTACTGTTCCCAGAATTAAGAAAGCACAGATTAGAAGATGGTTTTTATACTTTCGCTCCACCACTCTCTGGAATGAACTCCCTATCTGACTTTCAGTAAGTAAATTAAAACATGGCTTTTCAATTGAATCTACAATCCGGCTTTTTCTGTCAGGTAGTGCCAAGGCACTCTGTACTAGGCATTTACTGTAATTTATAAATGGCATTCTAATTCAAATTCAGATCTGCTGCAGTGCACAGGCAGCAAGGCAGGAGTTAAGCATCTCCACGCCTGTGCATGCATACTAGCCTGTCACCTCTCCTCTGTAAATTAGGATGTTGGAACAGCGTGTCCTGCTTCACACACCATGCCCAGATCTGCCATCATGTGGATTGAAATATGTTCATATCTAGTTATAATTGATTTCCCGGTCCCTTATATAAGAAGCCCCTTTTCCCGATCCCATAATGGATCATGAGTTTAGCAGTTATTTCTTCATTCCCTGTAATTTTTTCAAAGTGAATTTTGACAGGTCAAACCTGCCAATATTTACCAGAGGAAAAAACCAAGTAAATACAGGTACATGCAGATTTATGTGCAGAAAATGCCCACATTTGAAAGTAATTTCCCATTTGAATGAGGAAACCATGTAGTATCAGTTATTTATCGGCCCAATAAATATTGATCCCAAGAACATCTGTTTTTTTCGGGTTCCATGACTAACTCATACCATACTAGATCATTTGTAAGCCATGATGAGGGATTCATGAAGATCTTTAGAACCTACCATTTTATTGACTGTGCCCTATTTTTTTTATTATTGTTGTCTATGTATGAATAATATGTCCTTAGGAAAGTCCAAAGTCCGAAAGTGATAATAAAATTAAAAATGTGTCTTTGTCCTATTGTTCATTCATTCCAATTACTTTTGATCAGGGGTGCCTAGCGTGGGTCCAGGACTACTCATTCCATGCCAGATTTTAAGGATGCCCACAAACTTTGTAATTTCGTTGTATTCAGTTCTATTGCATGTCACATCTTAGTATCTAAAAAATATGGTCTGGATCCTGCCCTCCAAGACAGCCCGATTTTAAATAGTTATAATCCTAAAGCCATATTATGAGCTTTGAACGTCCATTAATCTGTTTTCAATGCACAGAAAAATTATTTTCATTGTAAACTCTAACACAACCAACCACCAGCAAACTATGCATTCATATGCACAATTTCACTCTATATTTTAAAAATAGGCGCACCCTTTGTTCATATGTAATCTCTCTCAATTTGACACATCAATAAATCAATGTATGGATTTCAAATGCCCAGTTTTACAAACTATTTGAAAGGCCTTCTTCACTGAGCCCCAATGTTAAAGATGACATAAAATACAGAGGAAAAGGTAGGTCTGGTATTAGCTCTATCAGGTGTTTTGGGGGCAAAAACTGTCAGAATATTTCTGTTTGTCATTACGACATTACTACAAAACTCCCCCAGCAGCAAAGGTTTTACGGAGATATCACAGATATTTCTGTAAATAAGTAGGAGGTGTGCAGCAGTCGTGTGATAATACAGGCCCACCTCCTGGAAATGTTTGCAATGTTCCAGATAGGGAACCCTTTGTGGTTATCCGATTATTGCACATCTTTCCTATTCCCGGAGCATTGCCATCCTGTTAGAAAAGTTGGCCCAAGAAAGAAGGGTAGGATTCCCGAGGGTGAAGAAGAACATACCTCCACACGCTTTACCTTTGTAGCACTTCGCCTTCGTGGTGGAACATGTCCGTGCGTTGATTACGGTTCCCTCTATTATAGCTGTGTGGAGAAGAGAACATCTTGTCACCACATTAGACAATTCCAAGAGTTTACTTTAGAGTTCAGGGATCCGGGACCAACCCTAAGGTAAGATGGTTCTATGTAATCTAAGAAACAGACAAGATCCCCCCCCCCCCCCCACTTCCCTCGTACTTTGATTATTAGCATATATCTACTTCTGTTTACTGGCAACAACATGTATGTGTATGTATGCATGTGGTATGTTTATAGTTCAAACCTAGCCAAAAGGCAGTGGAGCGCTATACATGGTCAAAGACGAGCCTAAAGTCAATGAGTAATGAGAGAGGAAGCTGGGCTGTGGACAGTGACTGCACTATGATATAGGGTTCTTTAAATATGTGATTCTTCAACTCTTTCCTACATTGAAGCAGCATTGTGGTGATCCTGAAGGATAAACTTCTAACTCCAGCCAAACATTTACACCTGGTTATTTAAGGAAAGGGGAAGGGCAAGTAGCCTGAGTGCCCAAGTTACGTCTTTGATCCACCTTCACCAGAATTTTGTACATTTGTATTCCTTGGTGTGTGGAGTGGTGATTCAGGCAGACGCCGCCTTGGGGAAAGAACCGTAGTATTTGGTTCTCTGCAGAATCTGATTCATTATGGTTTATGGCTCTTACAGATGTTCCCTGAGTTGGGCTTTGGTTGCAGTTGGGTTGGCCATAACATCCTCTCAATGCCAATGAACCTGGGCCATCAGATGGAGTTAGGCAGCATTTCTGATATCACCTGTTAGTAACTAAGAACCAAGGGGAAAGCAACCAACATAGCACTGCTTGAACAATCATGGAAGCAAACAACAACAATCATCTTGCAACAGTGGGAGATTTCACTTACAGCAGTCCTCGGAACAAGCTGCAAGAGAAATGAGAGTTATATGAGAGGAGTTCTTCTGTCTTCCTAGTTTGTGTAACAGGATAAGCAGCTGCAGTAGATGAAGACCCCTCGTGGACAGTCTGAACAGCACATCTTACCTAGTTCTACAAATGCTTCTAAAGACCTTCCCATGGCTGATTTCACTTTGTCTTGAATCTGGTACATGTCCAGTAAGTGAATGTTGACACCTACAGCAAAAGAAGAAGAAGTGTGAAAAGAGCTTTGCGAAGGATGTATGTTAAAAGCAGCCAATGACATAGCAATGGAGGGTGCAGGAAAAAATATTGGTGCACTCCTCAATAAATGTGGTGAACCTCTTTACCCACCAAAGGCCACCCACAAGCAAATGTGTGTGTTTTGAGGTCATGTGGCAAAAATATCGCCCACCACATACTCCAACTATATTAGGATACTATAAGGTCTAAACTGTAGCAACTTTTTCTACCTCACCCCCATGGTTTTAGAATCTAACAGCGTGGACCCTGAAGCCGCCATGCTCAACCACTGTGACACTTGTATCTATAGCACCCTAAACTCTTCAGGCAGAACCAAGGAAGCCTGCTTGTGAATCAGGACATTTGTGGACTCGTTGGTAGCTTTGAAATAGGGCAGGACTGTGGGGAGTTGGTACCAACCTCGAAATGTTAGTTTGTTCTTATCTCACTAATAGAGAACTTTACATTTCAGCATATTATTCCATGAGAACCAAACTGTGAGTACAGACAGTTTGAAAAAGTCATCCTGCAAGGGTGCTTTATATCTTTAGTAGGCGAACATATTTATTTGGCTGACAGATTTCTTCCTCCGGAGGTTCTCATACAACTGCGGCATGTATTTCTTTCTATTTTACAATTGTGTAAAATAAGTTTTAAAGTAACACGTTTGTTTTGGAATCAAAACTAAATCTGGAGTGCAACCTCTAGTGAGAGAGGTAGTACACCCTAATGCCACAGGTTACCTAGGATAGACATCAGGCCATGGATACACCATTGGCATGGGAAATTATGAATGTGCCATTGGCCGTAAGCAGGAGTCAGTGCCCCCTGGCAGCTAAAGAAGGACTGGACACAAAGTACATTTTCTGTACTGCACTGAGTATGCAAGTCCAACACTATCTATGGAAGGCTGGGGGGGACCAGGAGAGGGATGGAGGATCTTCTCAAGTGGGTGTTTTTCCGAACTGGCGTTTTTACAAAAAAAAGTATATATATATATATATATATATATGTCTAGCAAAGAGCGCACCTGCGCTTTCAGCAGTCACCCTCAACGCTCCGTGCCTTCCAGCCTAATATTTCCTCGTGCTCTGAAAACCTTGTTTTCTCCTTCAATTATTTCATGCGCCCAACGCGTTTCGAGGCCAACGCCTCTTCTTCATGGGGCTGATGCAAGAAACAGGCAGTGCTTTCACCTCGAGGTTCCAACTTTATTTCATTAGAACAAACCGCCCTAAGTGGGCGTGGCTAAGTCGTCTTGTACCACCAAGAATGATGGTTAATGTAGTCCCAGGTGAAGGCGTCATTTCATCCCTTAAGTAGGTTTGCCGGTTTGGAGCAGATTTCGCCAAGTTAGTTATGCCCTTGAGTAGGGGGAGAGTTTAGGGATCGGAGAGCAGTCTTTATCCTCGGGCGTTGAACCTTTTTGCAGCGCTGCACAGTGCAGCGCTCAGGCCTCTCTACGCTGTGTTGCCGGTTTGTTTCAGCCAGGGATGGTGCTCTGCTGCACGGCCAGGGGCAGCCGTGTGGAATACAAGTCTAGCAAAGAGCGCACCTGCGCTTTCAGCAGTCACCCTCAACGCTCCGTGCCTTCCAGCCAAATATTTCCTCGTGCTCTGAAAACCCCGTTTTCTCCTTCAATTATTTCATGCGCCCAACGCGTTTCGAGGCCAACGCCTCTTCTTCATGGGGCTGATGCAAGAAACAGGCAGTGCTTTCACCTCGAGGTTCCAACTTTATTTCATTAGAACAAACCGCCCTAAGTGGGCGTGGCTAAGTCGTCTTGTACCACCAAGAATGATGGTTAATGTAGTCCCAGGTGAAGGCGTCATTTCATCCCTTAAGTAGGTTTGCCGGTTTGGAGCAGATTTCGCCAAGTTAGTTATGCCCTTGAGTAGGGGGAGAGTTTAGGGATCGGAGAGCAGTCTTTATCCTCGGGGCGTTGAACCTTTTTGCAGCGCTGCACAGTGCAGCGCTCAGGCCTCTCTGCGCTGTGTTGCCGGTTTGTTTCAGCCAGGGATGGTGCTCTGCTGCACGGCCAGGGGCACCCGTGTGGAATACAAGTCTAGCAAAGAGCGCACCTGCGCTTTCAGCAGTCACCCTCAACGCTCCGTGCCTTCCAGCCTAATATTTCCTCGTGCTCTGAAAACCCCGTTTTCTCCTTCAATTATTTCATGCGCCCAACGCGTTTCGAGGCCAACGCCTCTTCTTCATGGGGCTGATGCAAGAAACAGGCAGTGCTTTCACCTCGAGGTTCCAACTTTATTTCATTAGAACAAACCGCCCTAAGTGGGCGTGGCTAAGTCGTCTTGTACCACCAAGAATGATGGTTAATGTAGTCCCAGGTGAAGGCGTCATTTCATCCCTTAAGTAGGTTTGCCGGTTTGGAGCAGATTTCGCCAAGTTAGTTATGCCCTTGAGTAGGGGGAGAGTTCAGGGATCGGAGAGCAGTCTTTATCCTCGGGGCGTTGAACCTTTTTGCAGCGCTGCACAGTGCAGCGCTCAGGCCTGAACGGGAGTTCAGAGGCTGAGAGGCTACATCAAGCGGGATAGCATGGAGCGTGTGAGGGTGACTGCTGGAAGCGCAGGAGCGCATTTGCTAAACTTGGATAATACACGGCTGCCCCTGGCCGCGCAGCAGAGCACCATCCCTGGCTGTAGTGGAACGTAACACAGCGCAGGGAGGCCCCGCGTTGCACTCTGCATCGCGCCTGTGGTTCAAACGCCCCCGAGACATTGATGGCCCCTGAACCCTCGAGTTCTCCCCCTACTCAAGGGTATAATGACTGTGGCATAATCTTCAAACAAAGCAGGCAACCTACACAAGGTATGATTGTTATACTCACCAAGGACTACGACAACCATCATTCCTACAAGCCACGCCCACTTAGGGCGGTTCCCTCTAATTGAATTAAAGTTAGAAAAACGAAGGGTGAGAATACTGCCTGTTTCATGTTTTGAGCCCCATGAAGAAGAGGCGTTTTAGCCTCGAAACGCGTCGGGCACTTGATAAATTGCAGGAGAAACGTGAGTTCAGAGGCTGAGAGGCTACATCAAGCTGGATAGCATGGAGCGTGTGAGGGTGACTGCTGGAAAACTTGGATAATACACGGCTGCCCCTGGCCGTGCAGCAGAGCACCATCCCTGGCTGTAGTGGAACGTAACACAGCGCAGGGAGGCCCCGCGTTGCACTCTGCATCGCGCCTGTGGTTCAAACGCCCCCGAGACATTGATGGCCCCTGAACCCTCGAGTTCTCCTCCTACTCAAGGGTATAATGACTGTGGCATAATCTTCAAACAAAGCAGGCAACCTACTCAAGGTATGATTGTTATACTCACCAAGGACTACGACAACCATCATTCCTACAAGCCACGCCCACTTAGGGCGGTTCCCTCTAATTGAATTAAAGTTAGAAAAACGAAGGGTGAGAATACTGCCTGTTTCATGTTTTGAGCCCCATGAAGAAGAGGCGTTTTAGCCTTGAAACGCGTCGGGCACTCGATAAATTGCAGGAGAAACAGGAGTTCAGAGGCTGAAAGGCTACATCAAGCTGGATAGCATGGAGCGTGTGAGGGTGACTGCTGGAAGCGCAGGAGCGCATTTGCTAAACTTGGATAATACACGGCTGCCCCTGGCCGTGCAGCAGAGCACCATCCCTGGCTGTAGTGGAACGTAACACAGCGCAGAGAGGCCCCGCGTTGCACTCTGCATCGCGCCTGTGGTTCAAACGCCCCCGAGACATTGATGGCCCCTGAACCCTCGAGTTCTCCCCCTACTCAAGGGTATAATGACTGTGGCATAATCTTCAAACAAAGCAGGCAACCTACTCAAGGTATGATTGTTATACTCACCAAGGACTACGACAACCATCATTCCTACAAGCCACACCCACTTAGGGCGGTTCCCTCTAATTGAATTAAAGTTAGAAAAACGAAGGGTGAGAATACTGCCTGTTTCATGTTTTGAGCCCCATGAAGAAGAGGCGTTTTAGCCTCGAAACGCGTCGGGCACTTGATAAATTGCAGGAGAAACGGGAGTTCAGAGGCTGAGAGGCTACATCAAGCTGGATAGCATGGAGCGTGTGAGGGTGACTGCTGGAAGCGCAGGAGCGCATTTGCTAAACATATATATATATATATATATTCACAGAAAAAACCATAGGTTATAGACCATATATAGTTAGGAATTAGCATTTACAAAACCTTGAAAATTCACTGAAAAAACCATAGGTTATAGACCATATATAGTTAGGAATTAGCATTTAGAAAACCTTATTTTACTCACACAAAACCATTGAAATTCCATATATAGTTAGTTGCACTAACTATATATCGCGCACCCGCAATCCACTGCTGATGATGTCACATATTACATCATTCATGACATGGTCAGTGACATCACTGATGACATCACTGATGACATCTCAAATGACATCACTGATGACATCACTGATGACATCTCATTTGACATCATTCTTGTGCTAATACGATAAACCTCTTCAGACTCTAATATAACCTTAGATACACAGCTACGGCTCCATTGGGTTTGCTTCCTTATTTACATGAGCCGACGCATAATAGGGGGCACACCCTAGATCAGGTTTTCTCGACCTCTCTTTTAGAGGCGGTAGAGACTGTCCCGGTTATATGGTCTGACCACTCGCTGATTAAATTTTTGATCAAAGGCACAGCTAAATCGGCTGCTGCTGTCTCTCAGCGACATGGTCAACCCTATAGGGCGTACCATCGAGTGACCCCTGAGATGCTGGCTCAGGCTGCTCTGGATCACCCCTGCCCTCTTGCCGGTGATCTGACGAAGGATGTGGAGTCCTTGCAGGCGTGGTTGGTTGATAGGCTTAATGACCTGGCCCCGGAATTAGCCCCCCATCGTACCTCCAAGCGAGTCTCCGCCCCTTGGTTTACCGTTGCACTGTCGGCTAAGCGGCAGCAGTGCAAGGTAGCTGAAAGAACTTGGCGATCAAAATACGATGTGGAGGCAAAGGAGGCCTTTAAGAACTTGGTCAAGGAGTATCACCGAGATATTCGACTAGGTAAGAAAATCTACCTGGCAGGTAGGATTGATGCTGCCTCCAACTCCTGCAAGGAGATCTTCTCTATAGTGAGAGAGTTTACATCGCCCCGGATAAACACTACCGAGGAGAGGCCCTCTGACGTGTGGGCGGCAGATCTTGCTGTCTTTTTTACCAGCAAGATCCAATTGCTACAGGCCTCTTTCCCGGGGACCATTCCCGAGGAGCGGACTGTTAGTAAGGCCATTCGTTCGCCCCCGGCGTTGCCGGGCCCCACACTGGGCGCATTTCCATCTATTTCGGCGCCCGTTTCCTTAGCACTTCTGAGCAACTTGAAGTCCGGCTCGCCCCTGGATCCTTGCCCTGCTAAGATTCTGGCGAAACTGGCTGAGGTTATTAATCCTTTGGTTAATCCGCTGCTGAATCTGTCGTTGAGCCAGGGAGTGGTTCCGCAGGCTTGGAAGCAGGCGATGGTCATCCCGCTGCTTAAGAAGCCTGGTCTGGACCCTAAGGCCCCGGTCAACTATAGGCCTATCTCTCTGCTGCCGGCTCTGACGAAGGTTGTTGAGAAGCACGTGCAGACGGTGCTCTCCAACTTTTTAGAGTCGAACGAGATTCTGCATGCTACCCAGTCAGGTTTTCGCCCGGGTCTTAGTACGGAGACCGCGCTCCTCGAGGTCTCCGAAACAATCAAGGAGTCGTTGGATGCAGGGGGTAAAGCCATGCTGGTGATGTTGGACTTGTCGGCGGCTTTTGACACCGTTCCCCATGATGGTCTTCTCACAAGACTTTGTGAGATAGGACTTCGGGGAACGGTGCTCAGCTGGTTTTCTTCCTTTCTAGCCGGCCGCCGGCAAACGGTCTGGGCCGCTCCAGATTCCGCCGTGATGCCGCCTCTGGGAGTCGGGGTCCCTCAGGGCTCTATTTTGAGCCCGACCCTCTTTAATATCTTTATGACCCCTTTGGCGGCTTTGGCGGAGTCTTTCGGGGCCCGGATCGTATCGTACGCCGACGATACCCAGCTCCTCTTCTCTTGTAAGAGAGGAGTGGACTTTGAGGGGGAAAGTATCCGGGATTGCCTTGAGGCTGTGTTTCAATGGTTCCATCTACACAGCCTCAAGTGCAACCCCGATAAGTCTGAGGTACTTTTCTTCGGGTGTGATGTGGAACCAGAGTGGCAGGCCTGGTGGCCTATTAACATGGCCCCCCCTTCGTGCTCATCCCAATGGGCTAAGAACCTGGGAGTGAAGATGGACACGGGGCTAACAATGAAGGCCCAGATCCTCGGAGTGTCGGGTATGTGTTTCGGCCTCCTGAAGATGCTACGGAGGTTTCTTCCCCTACTATCGGAGGAGCACAGGAGGCTGACTGTGCAGGCCCTGATAGGGTCCAGGTTGGATTATTCCAACGTTCTATACCTGGGCCTGCCAGAATACCTGCTACAGCGGCTGCAAGTTGTGCAGAACGCTGCGGCGCGTGCAATTTATGGATTGAACAGACGGGCCAGTGCTACGGTTCTGTTACAGACCTTGCACTGGCTGCCAATCCGTAAGCGGATCGCCTTTAAGACCTTGACTCTGACGTACAAAGCGCTCCATGCGACGGGGGCTAAGTACCTCCAGAGGAGACTCACCTTTTATCAACCGGCGCGCTCCCTGAGGTCAGAATCGTTACTCTTGGCGACCGTTCCTCGAGTAAAGCGTGCACGCCTGGGAGGTCGCTCATTTAGTTTACTGGCGCCCCAATTGTGGAACTCTTTGCCCCTGTCTCTTCGGGGAGCATCTAGTTTATTAGCCTTCAGAAAGGACCTTAAAACGTGGCTATTCTCCCAGTAGGCCCTCGGTGTTTTATTTTTTTCTGTTGTTGATTGTGTAGCTGTTACTCTCTTTTTAATGTGTTATGTTAGTTTCACTGCAGCCTGTTAATTAAAAGCGCCGGGACACTCTTTTTGAGTAGCCGTGCGCTCTATAAAAGCCACTATAACATAACATAACATAACATAACACTCAGTGTATACAGACACTCACACACTGTCACTCATCCATGGAGTTACTCACACACCTAGTCAGTCATGCAAAGAAACAATCTCACCTCCATTTCCTCAACTATACAGTTATACACACCTTACTTATTCAAACATATACTAACACATATTTACTCTCTTATACAATCCCTGATACAAGTTCACAATGATCCATACAGCCACTCACACATTCAGTGGCTCTCATGCACAGTTATTTATATATGCCAACTCTCACATGTACTGTGTTTTACATATGTACTTACTATGACATGTAGCATTGAGATATCCATTCACTCATCAATACACTCATGCACACAGTCAACCGCCCATGTAGCTTTTTCCACATGCACTCTTGAACTCATACACCTAGTGAATCAACTGCTCACACATCTATGCACAGAGTCACACACCTCCCAGCCACCCCCACACAAACTCAATCTCCCATAGAAATACTTGGGCAACCAATTAATAACACATATAGCCTCTCGTATAGCTAATGATCAACACATGCAGCAGTTTACATCACAACAGACATAATGATGCACAAATTAAGACAGTTTAGTCACTAACCCATGCATTCAGTGAGACACATTTAATCACTCACTCATACAGTCAGTCACGCACCTACTAAATCCTTCATCCAGACACTTATACATCCACTCATTCTTCAATATCTAAGACATATTTTAACTTTACAGAAACATACAGTCACTGGATGTTGTCATCAGTGATGTCATTTGAGATGTCATCAGTGATGTCATCAGTGATGTCACTGACCATGTCATGAATGATGTAATATGTGACATCATCAGCAGTGGATTGCGGGTGCGCGATATATAGTTAGTGCAACTAACTATATATGGAATTTCAATGGTTTTGTGTGAGTAAAATAAGGTTTTCTAAATGCTAATTCCTAACTATATATGGTCTATAACCTATGGTTTTTTCAGTGAATTTTCAAGGTTTTGTAAATGCTAATTCCTAACTATATATGGTCTATAACCTATGGTTTTTTCTGTGAATTTCATTGGTTTTTTAACAGCTAATATCTGTAGCTGTAAAATGTATTCTTCTTTAAATCCAAAAATATATTTTATATGTTTATGAATAATTTTTTTTTTAAATATTTTTTTTTCTTCGTTCCCGCTTCGCGAATCGGGAAGCTTCCCGTTAGCTGACCTTGATGCCGCGAAATAGACCGTGAGCCGGTAAACGTTTCTTTACCGCAAGTGCCGCGTTAGAAAACAACATCGTGACGCCTCCCGTCCGCATGACGTTTCACGTTGTCGCGTGATACGTCATATGACGTGCTACGTTAGCGAACTGGTACGCGAAGCGAGTGCCAAAGCGCAGGTTTCTGGAAGCAAACCGGGAGGCCCTGCAAAGCGCTTACCGTAAACACAGCAAGTCATGTGACTTGGTAATAACACTTTTCATTGGTTCATTTCACTTTTGGTTTCCTAATGATGTAAGACTAGGTCATATAATCTAAAATGAACACTTTTGATTGGTTGAGAACTCTTGTTTTTCTCAAATGATGAAAATCCCTCCTTCTTTCCTCACTCTGACTTTCATCATTGTGAGAGAAAGACCCTTTGTGATCACTGAGCAATGGCTTCTTTAGTAGCTTCAGCTGGTGCTTCCCCACCACCTCCACCACATCCAAGGAAGAGTGGACCACCTGCTCAAGTTGTAATTCAACAAGAAGAAGAAGAAGAGGAACAGGAGGACGAGCACGAAGAGAGGCAGTTTTTGCCTGAGCAGCCCAAGACGTCTCACCGGAAAGAAAACTTCATTTGGCAATTTTTTAAAATTCCCAAAGGTCAGAAAAAAGTAAATGCAAGATACGTAACTTGCCTTATATGTCAAGATAGACTGTCCAGAGGGACCGACAAAAAATACAGTTTCGGAAACTACACAATGCATCGCCATATGACTAGGTGGCATCCTAACAACTACAGTGCTGCACAGTTTCGGAACGACCTAGATAATCTCCCTATTATGGCCAGAAGATCTGTTGTACCGGAAGTAACGGGACCAGAGGGCAGGGAGATGGTGCCAAATATACAAATGAGATTTGGTGAAGTAAAACACACCTGCGTATTTTGCGATGGATTCATTTCCTACGGAGAAAGAAGCATCACTCTGATCAACAGAGCTATTGACTATCATATGCAAGTTTGTCCGAAACGCCCAAAATAATAAATACTTCTTTTTTTTGTTTTGTTGCTCCTGTTGAGCCCTTTACAATGAATCGTTTTCATTGCCCCCTCCAAGAAAAACCCAAAAAAATATAAAACTGTTCCGAAAAATTCAAAAACAGTAAAAAAATGTTCAGAAAAATAAAAAAAAAAGTTCTTTTCAGAACTACCTCCCCGTTATTAAAAAATTGGTACAATATTTGGAACTGTGCCAACCTCTATTTCTCTTAGTTCGCTTCCTAGTTCGCTCGCTGGTACGCGAACTGGAAGCGAACCAAAAACAGTAAGTATAAGGGAAGGAAACACACACTTATGTTAAAAGAAAGACAGCTATAGGGGAGTAAACTAGAGATACTATTACCCATAATCCACTGCTGATGATGTCACATATTACATCATTCATGACATGCTCAGTGACATCATCAGCAGAGGATTGCGGGTTTTTTGGCAACATGCCTTATCCACGGTTTAATAACGCTGCCTTTTGCTTTATATAAGTTTTCAAATTGTATGAAATATATACCAATAGGTCTTTATGAACCTTTAGGTAGTGCTTTTGTTCATGAGGTCTGGTCGCTTCCATACACATACAGATGTTTCAAAGATGATCAAGAAGTTTATCTGAATGGAGAGGAATGCACTGAGACGCCAGATCATTCACTAATGTGTAGGCACATACAGTTACACGATTCATGCAACAAACACCGACCAAATATGGCTTGCGTGTTGCAAGGCACGCCAGTTCCTGCTATCATCCCCACGTTCAAGTTGTTGGAAAATGGTAGTTATTTGATGCTCAATAATGAAGATTGTTCTGAGTTAATTAAAAGTATTCCTTTTATCGTAACAGTAAGTGAACGGGTTATTTGCTGCAGAAATGTTCTATTTCCTCCCACACATGAACATAGGGAGTTTTCAATCTGGCCACAAATACCAACCTTGGGACACGTTTCAACGACATGGCAAGAATAAGAGCTCTTTTGTCTCAGAGAGAGGTGGCCTTGAGTTCGGCCCGTGAAACTTTCGTACTTCACATAGCGAACACCCGTACACAGGTTTGCCTTTCAATTTCAGCAACATGTTTCCGACTATCTTTAACGCATCCTCCACAAAATCCCTGGCACACTTTTTTAAAGTTGTTACCAGTGGTCTCGTGACTTCATTTGAGAAAATCTTTGGAGTCATCCCTGCTCCCTTTCATTGTATTTTCTGCACTCTGGTTCGTGGATTGGCATTTTTACTTGCATTACCAGCGGACGCTCTTGTGCTTTTTTACATTTTTAAATATGGATGTCCCTCCTATGCAACCTCCGACCCTGCAGCTGCTGACACTGTTCCGCAATCGCATGCTAGAATATTATGGCACAATGCCGTTGGCGATATTAAGCACGGCATATGGATTATCTTTTCGGTTCTCCTACTTCACCTGTGTCCAGCCTGTATTTCACTGCCTGACCTGTGATTTCGATTGGGCCATTGATTTGTGTCTCTGCGGACCGGTTTCTCCTGACGTCGACTTTAATCAGCTGATGACTCCTATCATTACTCACGAGTTGATTTGTCCTGGCGAAAGGATTATGGCTGTGGCATTGATGCATGGACTACTTGGTCCCTGGAATTTACTGGCGGCAGCACAGTCTTTCTTGGAACACAGCTTTCTTGAAAACCCACCGAGCTGTCCTCTGATGGTGATAGAGGATCCGGTGCTGGGAGAGCACGTATGTTCTTTTCCGCTTTTAAATTGGATGGCTGAACTGTTTTCGGATGAAGACGGTGACTTCCTATTGGAGGCTGTTGCAGCTTATTTTGCATACACAGTTATGTCATAGACCTTTTTCATGTTTGATATGCTGAGTACTAGCATTTCATTGACAATTCATTGACTTATTTGTCAAGTTTTTATTATTTACCTTGCCTATTGGCTTAAGACTCGATAAAGTACTTGGCTGTTTTATTTTTCTTTAGCATTGAATTTTCCTAGTTTTTAATGCTTTACCTTGCGGACCGTCCACATATAAACTTGCAATCTGCTCTCATGAGATGGCACTTCTATTATCTTATTCAGTTCGTTTCCGGATCATGAGGAGGTGTCATCTAGGTCCTGGATATCTTTACACCGTGTTAAGTTAGCATGGGCTCATTACCGGTTTAAACGCCATTTTTCCTTTTTTGCAACTTCTGCACACGACACTTAGTTGTTGCTTTAGCTTTCCACCTAGTAGTTCATCGTGGTTTACATGAGAATAATATGTTATTGGTCTACTATCTGCTTTACTTGTTAAACTATATCTGTACAGCGAGTGCTAAAGTTTCAAGAACAACACGATACAGAATTGTTATGAGGTCTGATCTCCACGACTTCATACTCATAACATAAGTGCAACTTCTGCCAATTCTGGGCATGAGGCGGGTTTTATATTGCTTTGCCGAACACACATACACAACAGTTGATGCGGTTCACATGAAGAGAGAGCTGGTGTATGCTGATGTGATTCCTTCAAATCTAAGACACTAAAGTATGGGCACGCCCTAAACCAACACAAAGAGACCTTCTTAGCAAATAATATAATATGTGTATTAGGGAGGGTGAGATATAAGCAGCCGCGGGCCGTGGAGGGAGTTACGATGGGGCAGGGAGGCGGGGAGGCGGAGAAGCAGGGTGGAGCCCTCTCTACCTTGCCCCTCCCCCTCCCCGCCTCCCTGCCCCACCGTAACTCCCTCCACGGCCCGCGGCTGCTTATAAGTGTTGCTAACTCTTATTCATTTACAGCATGTTAACATACTGTCACCATTCGCTTTTTATGTACTAGTAACTATGCTGGTAATTTTGCTACTGATAATATGTGTACTTGTATTCTCCACCCTGCTTCTCCCCCTCCCCGCCTCCCTGCCTCACCGTAACTCCCTCCACGGCCCGCGGCTGCTTATAAGTGTTGCTAACTCTTATTCATTTACAGCATGTTAACATACTATCACCATTCACTTTTTATGTACTAGTAACTATGCTGGTAATTTTGCTACTGATAATATGTGTACTTTTATTATCTAAGGTACTACGCCTGAGAAGACGGCATTAGTAAATAAACATTTCAAATACACATCTGTTCTTCTTAACTCCATGTTCTGGTTTCTAAGAAATCTATAACGACCGACTGTTCATGAGTTCCACGTATCCTGAGGTACTATAAGTTCATATTCTGGATTGTCTAAACATTGAGAGTTTGTTATATCCAATGTGACACTGTACCTAGCTTGCTAAATAGTTTTTGATTACTAACGTGAGTTTTGGGACACCCTAATTCGCCGAGGTTCCAATCCTCTGTCCACAGTTCTGTGTGAGAACAGAAACCCTGCGACAGGGGCACCCCCGACCCTTGCTGGAGCTTCATCACACTTGCGATACAACTCCAGCAATGCGCCACCTTTACGGCACAGATACATCACGCATCTGTGCTGTTTTTGCCCCATGATGCGCCGCATTGTAAATGCAGCACACCATAGGTGACGGAACAGCGGCACAGAATGACTAACACATCCCTGGTGATGCGCCAGTCATCATAAATCTATCCCTATGCTTCTTATCTTGTTAGAGATGAACCGCCATATGTATCATCAAAGTTATTTGCATTTCCTAAATAGCGAACTTTAAGGAATAAATAGCGATTCTTTACCATTCCTAGTTTGCGATGAGCTATTTGCTAATTAGCCGAATGTAGCCCAATGAAGCCCAATGTAGCCCAATGTAGCCCAAAGATGGCCGCCAGACACACAAAAAAACAAATGTAGCCCAAATATCAGCCAGATGTAGCCCAACTATAGCCCAGTGACAGAATAACCAATCAGCTTCGCAAACCTCCGTTACGCGAAGCGGAGCGCTGTTACAGATATATATCTTTTTTTGAACGTTAATTTCTCAAAATCCACTGGAGCACATATATTGAGACCTAGCAAAGGCACATCCGGCTACCAGTCCCTAATATTTTGCCAAGTTTCGTGCAAATCCATTCAGCCGTTCAATTATTATTATTTTTTTTTTTTTTTGCCCCGCGGGGCCCTTTTAAAACCTCCACATCAAACCTAGGGGGTCAGCGAGGATCTACTATGCCCCCTTATAGTTATTTCCCCCTTTGTTTTGACCTCCTCTTGTCTCTCGATCCTACCGAGAGACAAGATGGCGGCCGCTACGGACTGTTTGGAATGTTGACAGACGCCGGAGAACCAATCAGCTTCGCTTCACAAAGCTCCGTTGCGCGAAAAGTCCGCGAACCAGAGCGCTGCCTGGTCCGCGCTTACAGATATATATCTTTTTTTAAACGTTAATTTCTCAAAATCCACTGGAGCACATATATTGAGACCTACAAAAGGCACATCGGGCTACCAGTCCCTACAATTTTGCCAAGTTTCGTGCAAATCCATTCAGCCGTTCGGGCTAAAAGTGAGGCCAACCGCCCTATGGAAAACTCAATGTTAAAAACACGTTTTGGGACCCCCCTTTTTTCTCGGCCCCCCCTGGACGAACCCCCCCCAAATTTTCAAGGGCTGCTCAGAAACAAAATGTGCCATTTTCCTGAAAATTTCAGCCAATTCCGTCCACAAACGCCAAAGTTATTAGACATAGAATTTTCAAAAAACCCATAGAGAAAAAATCCTAACTATATATACCTACTGGCGACCGCCAGTAGGTAATATATATATATATATATATATATATATATATATATTTTCGTCCACTTGAAGAGCCACAGCAGGAAAGTTGAATGCCTTTATTGCAGGTACGGCAGCACAACAAAATGCAATATCACGGACTTCAAGGAATCTTGCCCAACGCGTTTCGAACGACAATGTTCTTGCTCACGGGCACTGGAACAAACACAGGCAGGTAAGATGGGGAACACCCTGATAAGTATTACCAAGCTCTGCCCACATAGGCGTGTGCCAGACAGCATGCTGGAGCTCATAGTCCCTCAACGTTCAACCCAGTGGGTACTGCCACAGTCTGTAAAGTAGTCCATATTTAAAAAACCCCAGTGGGTGAAGGCAGTCTTGCTCAGTGTTATGCTGCTAGTGAATTACCTACAAACGGCCTTTCCGCTCCTGTGCACCCGATGTCTTCAAGGTGCAGGATCCGCTAAAGTTGCAGCAGGCTTGTTCGCGACCGGACACGGGCGCTTTAAATCCAATCAACACATTCGTCCACTTGAAGAGCCAAGGCAGGAAAGTTGAATGCCTTTATTGCAGGTACGAAAACCAAAAAAAAAGGCTTGGGTCTGTATACTACCTGGCCTAGACCACTATCAATTACAACAACAAAACAAATGGCCAGGTAGACTGTTTGAATAACCTTACTTAGGCGCCACTTACCCAAAAGATCTAAGCGGACACACTTTTCATTGAGTATTTTTACTTGCTTAGTTTTGCATTTTTAGAAAAACGGTCATGTATGTCTGAAATTGGACACCATCTCAATAGCAAAATTCACATATAATGCAATATTCACAACACAAATATTACAAACACTTTGAATAAGACATATTTACAATTACACCATATATACAAAACCACAGACAGAAGATGCCTATCTTCACTCAATGTTTGAGGCACCAGTCCTGATAACAAAACAGCTAGCAGGGGCCGTTCGACTTATTAGCTGACCTGCTTGCTTGCATGTGTTGGAACCTATTACATACAGGGGTCACAAACTCGGGTAGACTTTATCTAAAATTATAGTCCTGATGTGCCCTTCCTAAATCTTGTTCCAACATGCAGTCAACACGTTTCAAACCCGTATGTTTGTTATGGGGTTCTCCTCAGGACCTGGACTGGAAGCTGTCCGGTACTGGGGATACAAAAATAATAAAAATCGGTGTGAAAAACTACTAGTCCTTTTCATTTGTGCACTGACTAGACACCTCCACCTCTGCTCAAAATACCTTAATTTGGAGCCTCGACGGAGCAGCTATCTGATTTCTTTCAGGGGCCGTATAGTTCTGTATTACTGTGAATACACAAAAATTGTGTGAAACAATCAAAGTATGTCTAATGAGGAGCTCGGTCAACAACAAAAAACGCTGTGTATAGCTTAGCGTCCTACCTTTCGGTGGCAATATGCTCAGTTGATCGTGAGGTTGTGATAGTGTTCGTGCCCGGTGCTGTGGATTACAAATGGGCAACACTCTATGAATGAAATGTCCTGAACGCAGTGGATAGCTAGTTCGTAACTGTGCTGTAACACAACATGGTCATACCTTAAAGGCGGGGCTGGCGGGGTGAAGTCAAAGTTTATCGGTTTCAATGTTGAATCAAAAACCAGCCTGTCGAGTCTTTAAACATGAAAGGACACAGGCGGTGAGGCATTTCTTTCACTAACTTTGTCAGTTCGTGCACTCTGTTGGATAAATTAACGGCCTGTCACTTACATCCGATCCGCACTCGCTGTAGCTCTCCGCACTCGGCTTCCGCGTCTGACGTCAGCGCTTGGGGCAGGGCGTGCTCGGCACATAAAGGGTCCGATCGGGCGACAGTATTTCCCAAGGGTGCTTGGTATTTGTAGTGCCGATATTTGATTCACCTCATTTGTGTGTTGAACAAAGCCCAGACAGATGATGGAAAGTATGAAAACAATACGATTCGGCCCCGATGGGAGCCTCTATCTTAGGTTACTCAGTTCAGACAAGTCATTTAGACCCTTGTTGGTTGTATTAAACTTAAGAATCAGGTAGGCTTCCCTCCGTGATAGTTGCAAGTCGGGATCTCCTCCCGATCCCGGGGCGATTCTGATTGCTGATAGAATAGTCCATTTGAATTCATTAGGGCCGTGGTTCTTTTCTAAGAAATGAGTCACGAGGGGAGCTGACATCACCTTATTTTTTAGCCTGGACCGATGCTGGATGATCCTTTGTCGCACCTCCTGTGTGGTGTTTCCAATATAAATCAGTTGGCACGGGCATATAATAGCGTAAATCACATATTTAGATCTACTATTTGTGAACACATTGTGTTTCCAGAATGTTTTGCCATCGCTAAATAGTGTACCTTCTTCAGTGGTGTCACATGCCGAACAGGACCCGCACTTGTGATGTCCTTTGACTGGGCCTGACGCGAAGATTGTACTCTGGGTAATTTTCTTGATTACAGGACGTGTTGTCATAATTTGTTGCCCAATTCTGCGGTTCTTCTTTAGCGCAAACAGGGGTTTGCCCACCCTGGGGATGGCGTTCTCAACCAAGTGCCAGTGGTTGCGAATAATTTTCTGCACCGATTGCGTGTAGGGTCCAAACGTAGAGACACACACCATCCGTTCTGTGGGTGGTTTGTACTTCTTTTGTAGCAGATGTTCCCTCGGTGTCCAACGGGCCCTCTTCATTGAGTGTTTAACCAACTTCCGTGGGTACCCTCTTTCTTGTAACTTTTGGCACAGTGCTTCTCCATGTGTCTCAAAGTCTTCAACCCTAGAACAATTTCGTCTCACCCTGAGGAATTGTCCATAGGGGAGGTTGTTTTTCCGATTTCTTGGATGATAACTGCGAAAGTGTAGAGCGTTGTTTTTATCTGTTTTCTTCAGATATAGAGTGGACATCAGGCCATCGGGGGTGTATTTGACTTTGACGTCCAAGAAAGGGAGGGATTTACAATCATTTGTTAAGCTGAATTTAATATCGGGACTGCGATTGTTCAGCCACCGGTGGAACTCCTCCAAGGACGTGGGTGATCCTTCCCAGATGCACCACACGTCATCTATATATCTTAGCCACTGTTTTATATGCTGGTTGTATGGATTGTCATTATATACATACTTGTCTTCATATTGCGCCATGTACAGTATCGCTATTTCTGGCTCAAAAAGGCACCCCATCGCGGTCCCTTTAATCTGAAGAAACAGTTCATCCTCGAATTGAAAAAAGTTTCTTCTTAGTGCCAATGCAGCCATACGTACAATCAACTCCGTGGGCACTCGATGTGGACGAGGTCTTCTTATAAGGAAAATCTCCATTGCATCCAAGCCGTGCTGTTGAGGAATCTGGGTGTATAAGGACGTAACGTCCATGGTTACCAAAAGCTGAGTTGTAGGGTCAAATTGGAAACCCTCGACCTTGTTTATGAATTCCATCTACGGGATACAATGGAATTGTACTGCCACAGTCTGATAAGTAGTCCATATTACAAGCTCTATATCTATATATATATATATATGTATATATATATATACATCGACAATGTTTTTATGATCTGGCATGGCACACTAGTACAGGCAGAACATTTCATTGATAAGTTAAATACAAATAACTACAATCTGGCATTTACTTCTAATGTCAGTGCATGCCAAGCAACCTTTTTGGATGTCTCAATTGAGATTACCAATGGCTGCCTGGAAACAACATTGTTTAGAAAACCTACTGCAGGTAACACTGTATTGCACGCCAAGAGCCACCATCCCCCGCATCTGATAAGGAGCATCCCTTATGGGGAAATGCTCAGGATCAGAAGGCTTTGCAGTACAGAAGCACAGTGTAATGCAGCACAACAGGCCAGTGAACAAAGGTTTCTGGCTAGAGGGTATAGCAAGAATATAGTGGCGGCCGCCATACGAAAAGCTAATGCCCTTCCTCGTGCAACAGCACTGCTACATAAAAAATCCCAGTGTCCAACTCCTATGTCCATGCAGCAACCTATCAGACTAATATGGTCATTTAATAGCCAACATGTGACACTAAGAAAAATAATAAATAAACATTGGGATCTGGTGAGATGTGATCCCGTGATTGGTGAACTAATGCCAAGAAAGCCAGCAATTACTTACAGGAGGGCATATTCCTTACAGGATGCCTTGGTTAAATCTAGCCCAGAACTAGAACCATCCAAGGATTGGCTGGCAAGCAGCAGAGGCTTTAGGAAATGTTCTACATGCAAAGCTTGTTCACATGGGGTTAATACAACTGAATATCTTACCCCTTTCTCAGAAGTCCCATGTAAAATCAACAAAAAACTAACATGCAAAAGTGAATTTGCAGTTTATGTGTTGGAGTGCCCATGTGGGTTAAGATATGTGGGCAGCACCAAACTGCAAGTCCACAAGCGTGTACTCCAACATTTGAGGGCTATTAATAACAATGATTCTGCTTACCCTGTGGCTAGACACTTCAAGGAATATCACAACAACAACAGTGCTCTCCTGAAGTACTACGCCATTGACTCAGTGGGTCCCCTAAGAAGAGGAGGTGATTGGGATGCTGCGCTTAGATCTTTGGAAACAAGATACATCTTGGAGTTGGACAGCAAAGTACCTCATGGACTTAATGCCTCAGAAGATTTTTATACCTGTCTCTGAGGGATAAATTCCATGAAACCTATAGGGGTTATAGTTATCTGCCAAACTCCAACCTGCAAACATAATGAAATTCAGATAATATCATGTATCTATGTTTGGCTTATGCCTGTTTCATGTATTTAAACCATCATAAAAACTTGAGTAAAAAAAAAAAGAAATCGCCACTAGTTGTGTTTGGAGGTCAGACTGGGACCAGTCTGATCAACATTCCATTCCAAAACACAGACGTATGTATTTTTCGTATTTTTTATATAAATTGTACAAAAAATTTGTTTTTTTTAATTCTATGGTTCATCATAGTTTTAATGTGATATAAAAAGAAATTTCCTTTTAAAAAAAAGAACAACTAGTATTTGGTAGGTGTTTCTAAAGATGATAATTCATTGATCACATACCCTACCCTTTACTATACACATCACTGAGACATCACTTGCACTTTTACTTTTTCACTTACTTATTTGGTGTCATAAAATAGGATGCAATACGGCAAAACTGGGCATATAAGTAATGTTGTTGAGGTTGAATCATTATGTGCTGGTCACTGAATGAGATATTGATTGACTGTTTTAGCAATTTATATTTAATCATATAGGTTGTACATCTTAAACAATATTGATTTTAATTCATTTTGATATATAAAGAATTGGATTTTAGGCCGGCTTTTAGGACATGTCGTGTGTATTTGTATATTCTATATATTTTATATGGATAATATAATTATAGCCAAAGGTATTATTTTTGCTATTTTTTGCACTAATCTAGGCTACTTTGTAACCAAATTTGATTTTGACATGTACCTATTGACAAAAGTCGTAATTTGATTCATGACATTATGTCCTATATGTACAATATCACCATTATGCGGATTTATCCCACTAGTTTTTTGGCCGTGTGCATTAAGAAAATATTTAGTATTTTTACTATGTTTATAGTGCATTTGTTTGACATCCAATGAAAATGAAGCATTCACTAGCACTTGCACTTTAAAAATCTGCCACCGCCCTCTAAGCCGCCATGTGACCAAGGCCTCTCGTAGGCCGAAACGTTATGCTGTCTGTTGCAGAATAAATTACTCACAGAAAATCTGGGTCTCCTGTTTCTTGGTGGTGTAGCGGCTGGGGTCAAGTCCGTTTTGCTGCTTATGGGAACCTATGTTCATATATATATATATATATTAAGTACTCCGCTGCCTCGCCTCGCTCCGGGATAACACCAGCCAGGGCATACAAAGAGCTCACGGACACGGACCAAAGAAGTTTCCTTACAATTTATTGCAGTGCAGGTATGTCAATGACGTTTCGGCTCCACGAGCCTTGTTCACATTATATATATATCCTGCTCCTACGCCCTTCCGGTAAGAAGCACTCTAACGCCACAGAGGTCGTCAGCCTGCAGACCCCCTTTCTCCGCTTACAACTTCCCTTGCTGCCTGACGCGTTTCTAAGGAAATCTTCTTTCTCAAAGGCTGGTGGTGTGCAAGAACGTGCACAGTCCAGATACCACAGCCCCTGAAATACTTTTGATCACGCACCCTCTGTGGGCAGCTCTGTATGAGACAGCGCGCAGTATCATGGGAGCTGTAGTGCCGGCAGGATTTCAAGTTCCATTCTCTAGTGCACAAAATCAACTGTTGGTTCCAGCATCAGCCCATAGATGAGTCTCTGCAGGCGAAACCCCCTTCAATTCAATGCTGGAGCCCCACAGAACGAGGCTGGAAAATCCCAACCTTCGTGGCCCCCTTGATTGATGGGGTGGTGCATTCTTGACGGCAAGGGCCGCTGCAGATATCTCCTGCTCCAACGCAGTGAAGTAATTAGGGTCTCCTCAGGTCCTGACACGCACCTGGCTCCTGGCACTTTTGAGGATGGTGATAAGAAGAAGAAAAAAAAAGAAAATATATATATATATATATAAATATATATATATATATATATATATATATATATATATATATATATATATATATATATATGTATATATATATATATATATATATATTACCAACTGGCGATAGCCAGTAGGTATATATAGTTAGGATTTTTTTCCTATGGGATTTTTGAAAATTCTATGTCGAATAACTTTGGCGTTTGAGGACAGAATTGGCTGAAATTTTCAGGAAAATGGAACATTTTGTTTCTGAGCAGCCCCTGAAAATTTGGGGGGGTTTCGTCAAGGGGGGGCCGAGAAAAAAGGGGGGTCCCAAAACGTGTTTTTCCCATGCAATTTTCCATAGGGCGGTTGGCCTCACTTTTAGCCTGAACGGCTGAATGGATTTACACCAAACTTGGCAAAATTGTAGGGACTGGTAGCCCGATGTGCCTTTGCTATGTCTCAAGATATAGGCTCCAGTGGTTTTTACGAAAATTAACTTTGAAAAATATATATTGGGCTACATTGGGCTATATATATGTTGGAGCCCAAATGTAGCCCAATGTAGCCCAATGTAGCCCAAAGATGGCCACCAGAGACAAAAAAAAACAAATGTAGCCCAAATATCAGCCAGATGTAGCCCAACTATAGCCCAATGACAGAATGTCCCAGAGTGTTCTAAAGAACAACTAGAGTGCTAACAGTCCTACTTATTACAAAGGTATGGCACACCTGAAGCCATCTTGATTGGAATAAAGTGCTAACTCTTAAAACATTTAATTTAAAAAGGAACAAAATGAGGGGGTTCATTTTGCCATAGAAAGTATGATTAGCGAATATATGACGAAATCCCGCATACCATCAGTCCGCAAAAAAAATCCTGCATGTACTATTAGGCCGCAAATTAAAATAACGAAAACTTTTAGAACGAATATGCCTTTAGCATACACTAAACAACTAAACTACCCTAAACCCTAAAACACTACCCCCAGCATGACCCTACACTACACAAACAGTACAACACTACCCTAAACCCTAAAACACTACCCCCAGCATGACCCTACACTACACAAACACTACAACACTACCCTAAACCCTAAAACACTACCCCCAGCATGACCCTACACTACGCAAACACTACAACACTACCCAAAACCCTAAAACACTACACCCCAGCATGACCCTACACTACGCAAACACTACAACACTACCCTAAACCCTAAAACACTACCCCCAGCATGACCCTACACTACACAAACACTACAACACAACCCTAAACCCTAAAACACTACCCCCAGCAAGACCCTACACTACGCAAACACTACAACACAACCCTAAACCCTAAAACACTACCCCCAGCATGACCCTACACTACGCAAACACTACAACACTACCCTAAACCTTAAAACACTACCCCCAGCATGACTCTACACTACGCAAACACTACAACACTACCCAAAACCCTAAAACACTACACCCCAGCATGACCCTACACTACGCAAACACTACAACACTACCCTAAACCCTAAACACTACCCCCAGCATGACCCTACACTACGCAAACACTACAACACTACCCAAAACCCTAAAACACTACACCCCAGCATGACCCTACACTACGCAAACACTACAACACTACCCTAAACCCTAAAACACTACCCCCAGCATGACCCTACACTACGCAAACACTACAACACTACCCTAAACCCTAAAACACTACCCCCAGCATGACCCTACACTACGCAAACACTACAACACTACCCTAAACCCTAAAACACTACCCCCAGCATGACCCTACACTACGCAAACACTACAACACTACCCTAAACCCTAAAACACTACCCCCAGCATGACCCTACACTACGCAAACACTACAACACTACCCTAAACCCTAAAACACTACCCCCAGCATGACCCTACACTACGCAAACACTACAACACTACCCAAAACCCTAAAACACTACCCCAGCATGACCCTACACTACGCAAACACTACAACACTACCCAAAACCCTAAAACACTACCCCCCAGCATGACCCTACACTACGCAAACACTACAACACTACCCAAAACCCTAAAACACTACCCCTAGCATGACCCTACACTACGCAAACACTACAACACTACCCAAAACCCTAAAACACTACCCCCAGCATGACCCTACACTACGCAAACACTACAACACTGCCCAAAACCCTAAAACACTACACCCCAGCATGACCCTACACTACGCAAACACTACAACACTACCCAAAACCCTAAAACACTACACCCCAGCATGACCCTACACTACGCAAACACTACAACACTACCCAAAACCCTAAAACACTACCCCCAGCATGACCCTACACTACGCAAACACTACAACACTACCCTAAACCCTAAAATACTACACCCCAGCATGACCCTACACTACGCAAACACTACAACACTACCCAAAACCCTAAAACACTACCCCCAGCATGACCCTACACTACGCAAACACTACAACACTATCCTAAACCCTAAAACACTACGCCCAGCATGACCCTACACTACGCAAACACTACAACACTACCCTAAACCCTAAAACACTAGCCCCAGTATGACCCTACACTACGCAAACACTACAACACAACCCTAAACCCTAAAACACTACCCCCAGCATGACCCTACACTACGCAAACACTACAACACTACCCTAAACCCTAAAACACTACCCCCCGCATGACCCTACACTACGCAAACACTACAACACAACCCTAAACCCTAAAACACTACCCCCAGCATGACCCTACACTAAACAACCACCACAACTCTACACTACACTAACACAACACTACACTACACAACACTACACTACACTACACAATCACTAACCCACGAAAAAATTAACACAAACCCACTTACCTCTCTCGTCATCGTGGTTTTCACAACGCAAATGCATTTACCATACATGCCTTTAAAACGTAATTCTTTGTAAAGGCATGCGCGATAAATGCACATGCGTTTTGAAAAAATGCGGGATAATGGTATGCGAGGTCAATGACCTTGCGGGATAATGGTATGCGGACTGAAAGTCTGCGGGATAAAAAATGCGGGAAAATGGCTGCAAACCATGATTAGCAGCAGACTTCCCTGGTGAGCACTAGCTTTACTACAGTAATCTAATGAGCAACTAGAGTGCTAACATTCAGAATTTATGGCAAATGTGTGACACATCTGAATGCCTTCTTGATAGAACCAAAGTAAACAAGCATTGAAAATGCAATAGATCTCGCCCTCGTTTAAGTTAAAGCCATTCTGTTTGTAATGAGGTGGCTTTTTAGCTTTGCTTTTATTAGTGTTTTTAAAACTTTCATGTAAATAACATGCATATGTATGCATATATGTATATGTATGCATGCATTTATATTTATATAGATATGCAGATTATATATGTTTATATATGTATATTACCTACTGGCGATAGCCAGTGGGTATATATAGTTAGGATTTTTTCTCCATGGGATTTCTGAAAATTCTATGTCTAATAACTTTGGCGTTTGTGGACGGAATTGGCTGAAAGTTTCAGGAAAATGGCACATTTTGTTTCTGAGCAGCCCCTGAAAATTTGGGGGGGTTTCGTCAAGGGGGGGCCGAGAACAAAGGGGGGTCCCAAAACGCGTTTTTCCCATTCATTTTTTCATAGGGCGGTTGGACTCACTTTTAGCTCGAACGGATGAATAGATTTACATGAAACTTGGCAAAATTGTAGATATGGTTTGCCCGACGTGCCTTTGCTATGTCTCAATATATGTGCTCCAGTGGATTTTGAGAAATTAACGTTTAAAAAAATATATATATCTGTGACAGCGCTCCGGTTAGCGCCCCGGTTCGCGTACCTAACGCGTAACGGAACTTCGCGAAGCGAAGCTGATTGGCACTCCGGTGTCTGTCAACATTCTAAACAGTCCGGAGCGGCCGCCATCTTGTCTCTCGGTACGATCGAGAGACAAGATGTGGTGAAAAACTAAGGGGGAAATGAAGGAAAGGGGGCAAGGTAGACCACTCCTGACCCCCTAGGATTGATGAGGGGGACATTAAAGTGCGATTTTACGCCGTAGAGGCGCGTCCCGGTACGCGAACCGGGCAGCTCACCGGGCAGCTCACCGGGCAGCTAACCGGGCAGCTAACCGGCAGCGTAGCTGTCAACATTGTAAACCGTCCGGAGCGGCCGCCATCTTGTCTCTCGGTAGGTTCGAGAGACAAGATGTGGTGAAAAAAGAAGGGGGAAATGAAGGAAAGGGGGCAAGGTAAACCCCTCCTGACCCCCTAGGATTGATGAGGGGGATATTGAAGTCCCCCGCGATTTTTCGCGGTAGAGGCGCTTCCCGGTACGCGAACCGGGCAGCTAACCGGCAGCGTAACGGGAGTCCGCCATCTGGTGTTTTTGGAGCGTCCGGTTCGCGTACCGGGTAGCGTCCCGGTAAGCGTAACAAGGGGAAAACCAAGAGAAACAGTAAAAAAAAAATTAAGGGAATAGATTTCCAGCAAACTTGGCAAAATTGTAGGGACTGTTTGTTTGATGTGCCTTTGCAAGGCCTCAAGATATGTGCACGTGTGGATTTTGTCTAATTAAGGTTAAAAAAAATATATATATCTGTAAGCGTGCTCCGGCACGCTTACGTTACGGGTTTTGTTTGCGCTGCAGAGCCGATACGTCACGGTTATGCGACGCGTCATGAGGCGTCTTACGTGGCTACGTGATACGTCACGTAATAAAGAATATATTTTACAGCTATAGATATTAGCTTTTAAAAAACCAATGAAATTCACTGAAAAAACCATAGGTTATAGACCATATATAGTTAGGAATTTGCATTTACAAAACCTTGAAAATTCACTGAAAAAACCATAGGTTAGAGACCATATATAGTTAGCTGGACATTTTATTGACATAAAACCAATGAAATTCCATATATAGTTAGTTGCACTAACTATATATCGCGCACCCGCAATCCACTGCTGATGATGTCACATATTACATCATTCATGACATGGTCAGTGACATCACTGATGACATCACTGATGACATCTCAAATGACATCACTGATGACATCACTGATGACATCTCAAATGACATCACTGATGACATCATGACACACCAATACCAGTTACTACATACGCACTCACTGATTCCTACGTCTACACACACATTCACTCATTCACCCATACAATCACTCATACATACAGTCACTCATTATTACAACACTATCATATGCACTCATACACCTATGCAGACACTCACACACTGCCACTCATCCATGGAGTTACTCACACACCTAGTCAGTCCTGTAAAGAATCAATCACACTTCCATTTTCTCATCTATACAGTTAAACACAGAACACCATACTTCAGTGACATCACTGATGACATCACTGATGACATCTCAAATGACATCACTGATGACATCTCAAATGACATCACTGATGACATCATGACACACCAATACCAGTTACTACATACGCACTCACTGATTCCTACGTCTACACACACATTCACTCATTCACCCATACAATCACTCATACATACAGTCACTCATTATTACAACACTATCATATGCACTCATACACCTAGTCAGTCCTGTGAAGAATCAATCACACTTCGATTTCCTCATCTATACAGTTAAACACAGAACACCATACTTTTCACACATATACTAACACATACTTACTCTCTTATACAATCACTGATACAAGTACACATTGATATGCAGAGTCACACACCTCCCAGCCAGCCACACACACACTCAGTCTTCCATACATCCACTCATTCTTCAATATGTAAAACATATTTGAACTTTACAAAAACACACAGACACTAGATGATGTCATCAGTGATGTCATTTGAGATGTCATCAGTGATGTCATCAGTGATGTCACTGACCATGTCATGAATGATGTAATATGTGACATCATCAGCAGTGGATTGCGGGTGCGCGATATATAGTTAGTGCAACTAACTATATATGGAATTTCATTGGTTTTATGTCAATAAAATGTCCAGCTAACTATATATGGTCTCTAACCTATGGTTTTTTCAGTGAATATATATATATATATATATATACATATACACACATACATATACATTAGTAGTAGGACCAAGTTTCTATAGGAAGAGCATTTTTCGTTTTGTTATGACTTTCGGGTTGTTTGATGAAACTTCATGAAATTTTCCAAACTGATCCTTTGTTCATATCAGCTCCTATGTTGAAAGTGTGGGGGTGATTCATCAAGGGGGGGCCGAGATAAAAGGGGGCCCCAAAACATGTTTTCTTCATGTTAATTTCCATAGGAAACTTTAGACAGGGCTACAGGTCGAACGGGTGAACGGAATTACCCAAAATTTGGCAGGGAGAAGGGTCTTGGTCTAGAAAGCATGCATTTGTTTATTTAGTGTAAATACGTTCAGTAGTTTTGTAGAAATTTCGAAATTTACAGATATCAATATTTAGGAATTCTGCCACCTGATTGGCTGGGGCGTTACGAGCACGAGCTTGCTGTTTATTGGCTTTGAGCGGTTGCAAATAGGAAGTATTGGCCGCCATTTTGTGAATCCATTGAAATAAGCAAGGGGAAAAAAGGGCGAAAAGAGTAGGAAAGAGGAGGATAGGAGCACTGTAACCTCTGTGGGGCAGTGCGAAGCGAAGTAGTCACACCTACCGGTCTGAAAATGCGGTGTTGCTCAGAGTGACATTGTGCTGAGATGAGATGTTGCTACACTCAGGTATGAAACCGAGAGCCTAAACCGTGAGCTTATTGCTGTAAAGTGATGTGCTCTGGTCTTTGTAGCATACGTGTGCAAGTAGTGTTAATAGGCGTTTATACCATACAGGGAGTGGGAAGCAAACTACTGACCCCTACTGTGCGTTTATACTATACAGGAAGTGGGAAGCGAAGTACTCACGCCTACTGGTGTGAAGACTCGGGGATCAAACGAGTGTGCTCTGATCTTTGTAGTATACGTGTGATAGTAGTGTTAGTAGGTGTTTATATGATACAGGGAGTGGGAAGCGAACTACTGACCCCTACCGTGCGATCATACTTTACCGGAATTGGGAAGCTGAGCACTCACGCCTACCGGTGTGAAGACTCTGGGATAACACCGAGTTGATTGCTGTAAAGTGATGGGCTCTGGGCGCTGTAGCATACTAGCCGCTGTAGTATAACTGTGTAAGTAGTGTTGGTATGCGTTTATACTATAGAGGGAGTGGGAAGCGAACTACTCACCCCTACTGGTCTGAAGACTCGGGGATTAAACCGTGAGCCTAAATCGTGAACTCATTGCTGTAAAGTGATGGACTCTGGGCGCTGTAGCATACCTGTGGAAGTAGTGTTAGTTTGCGTTTATGCAATACAGTGAGTGGGAAGCGAACTACTCACCCCTACCGGTCTCAAGAGGCGTGGATGAAACCATTAGCTCATTGCTGTAAAGTCATGTGCTTTGTGTAGTATTCCAATGTAAGTCATAGTACAATGTTAGTATGTAATGCTACTAGAATGTAAGTATGTAATGTTAGAATGTAGGGCTGTCATGAGGGCAATCTTGGGGAGTTTGTACACGGTGCTGGAAAAGACGGTTGCTTTGCAGTCTGCTCCTGTTGGTGGCTGTTTAAGCTGTCTTCTTTTCCTGCAATAAATCTACTTATCGGATCCACTGCTGTCTGCCTCCTGACTAAATACATTTGGCGACGAGCGGGAGAAGGTAAAAAGAAGGCAGCACTCACCAATATTTCGAGCTTCCTTGCGTTCTGCTGAAGACCCATTTTCTTCGTGAAGCTGTTTCTACTCATCCCAGGGTCGTCGGCTCATTGAACTATGTCATCCGACCTATGGTAGGATTTATATTTTTAGATTTTGCACTTCCTCTGTCTTTTCAGTACACTCTGGTCGCCGTACTACACGTGTGCAAGTAGTGTTAGTATGCGTTTATACAAATTCTGTAGTTATGCAGTAACCAACGCATCATGGCCCTAGGAAGCGCCACCTCCCAGGCGCACCTCATACAATGTCCTGGGGTGTGCATCTGCGGGACATTTATGTTTTCTATTACAGGGCGGGTGCATTGCTTCCACCCTGTGATAGCAAATCCTTGTTTGTCTCATTGAAGCGAGAGGAGGAAAACCTCGTATCACTTTAATAGAGCGGATCCGGATGGTTAAAATGGAGGGAAAAAATTAAGCAGGGTCTTATCCGTTCATTTAAATAAGCCCTCGGGTGGGTAATGTTCCATGGCCAATCCTATTAATATATTGCGGGATCTCTGTAGGACTGGGGACCTTAATCTCACATGTAAATTAGGCGCGAGAGGGCACAGAGACGTTTCGCAGCCTAGGGGAATGCCACGTCCCCGGGTATTGTTTACTAATTGTTCAGGGGGCTTCGAGGCCAACTGAAGTCCAGGGAGCGCCAACCTCCGGGGCTTTACTTAAACTATGCAGGGTGGGCCTCGCCAGTCCCAGTGGTCCTAGGCAGTGCCTTATTGGTTCTGTAATCACACGGGCAGTACTAATGGTGTTGTAAAGTGATAGACGCATAGAACCCTTGCAGTTGTAGAATTACACAACCTTCATTTATGTAATGGTCTGTTAATTTATATTTGGTAGGTGCATTGCAAAATTACAAATGTTTTCCCTCATAACCTCCTATAAACAGCCGATTTTCACAATAAACTACAAGTGTTGTCAGAAAAAGAAGACGTATACACTCAGTTATTTATTGGTAAAAAAATAACCTTTATTAAAACAACACAAATAAATGGAAATGCAAGTTTATTACAACAAAAAAAACGTATAACCTGAAATAAGTGGGTCGGACTCCTCCGGAAGTAGCGTACAAAACCTGCAAGACAAAAATGAAACATAAGTATGTGTGCCATGTCCAAGAGAAAAAGAAAGGTAGTCAGAATGAAACGAAGATAGTGAGAATGGGACAGAGAGGAAGTGGGTGGAAGGGAGAAGTGGAGGGAGAGTCAAAAGAACAGAGGGAGGAGATAGAGCGTCTGCGTACTGCACCGAGCCCTCACTGTCCACCTCCAGTCACCCGTGTGTCTAGGAAGCTGGGGTCCGCGGGAAAGAGTGCGGTCCAGCAAGCCCTTAAAATGAAACAGGTTTGAATGAGGCCAGAGATTACATTATTATCTACGGCATGGGTCTCCAACCGGTCCTGGAGGGCCGGATCCATGCCAGATTTTTAAAATTACTACATGTATCTCAATGGGGATATCCCAAAAATCTGGCATGGATCCGGCCCTCCATGACCGGTTTGGAGACCCCTGATCTACGGCAACATCGCTGGGCTGCACCCCAGCCCCTTCACCAGCACTGTGCTCAATTGCAGCTCCTGTGTACCGAGGCTTCACTGCTCACGTTGGACACCGGTGTGTCCAACGACGTGCCAATGCAAGCTCCAAGTCCGGGGTGCCTCTCAGGGTGGCACAGCAGGTCTCACATTGGGGACGGTGTCTTTATACCACGTTGGAAGGCGGCAGAATGCCCAGGGCATCATCACAGGGTGAGCACCCGCTCCGCCCATTTTGGCGCAACCAATTCAGTATCTGAAAAGGGAGAAAAATTATAATGGTGGAAATGTCTGGAGGTAAATGAAGGTTTATTTGAAGCTTAATAGAGAACACCAGTTGAGTGCATTCTTCCTTCTTGAAGTACGATCTACCAACTGTTAGTGGTAATTGTGGTTCAAAGTGGAATTGGAGTGCACGAGAATACACAAGGTTAAATAATATGTTATGCCAACGTTCACATACAAAGGAACAGAACACATGCTAGAAGCATAATGTGCGCGTGTAATGCAGTGGCGCCAGCCTGTGTGCATGTACACTTAGTAATCAGCTCACTACAGTGCCCTAAAAGCCAACGCCATGTGTCTGTAGGGCAGCGCTGTTCGCTGGCTCAGGCCTAAAGTACGGTCCAGCAGGTCCTTAAAATGAGACAGAGATGTAAATGAATGAGGTCAGAGATCACATCATTACGCAGGGCAACATCGCTTGTTCGCACCTGCACACCCAGGCTGAGGCACCCCACCCCTCCTGCAGCACTGCGTTCAACACGTGGTCTATAGGGCAGCGCTGCCCGCTGGCTCAGGCTACAGTACAGTCCAGCAGGTCCTTAAAATGAGACAGAGATGTGACTGAATGAGGTCAGAGATCACATTATTACGCACTGCAACATCGATTGTTCGCACCTGCGCACGCAGGCTGATGCCCCCCACCTCTCCCGCAGCATTGCGCTCAACACGTGTCTGTAGGGCAGCACTCCCCGCTGGCTCAGGCGTACTGTACGGTGCTGCTGGTCCTTAAAATGAGACAGAGATGTGACTGAATGAGGTCAGAGATCATAATATTACGCACAGCAATATCGCTTGTTCGCACCTGCACACCCAGGCTCATACACCTCAGACCCTTCCCCCGCATTGTGCTCAATTGTAACTCCTGCGCACCGAGGCTTCATTGCTCACCTGCCACCACCGGTGTGTCCAATGACGTCCCAGTGCAGACTTCGTGGTGCCTCTCAGGGTGGCATAGCAGGTCTCCGGTCAGGGACGGTGTCTTGATACCACGATGCAAGTTGTCAGAATGCCCAGGGCATTATCAAGGGGTGAGCCCCTGCTCCGCCTATTTTGGATCAACCAATTCAGTGTCTGAAAAGGGAGAAAAAATATAATGGTGGAAACGTCTGGAGGTAAATGAAGGTTTATTTGAAGCTTAATAGAGAACACCAGTTGAGTGCATCCTTCCTTCTTGAAGTACGATCTACCAACTGTTAGTGGTAATTGTTGTTCAAAGAGGAGTTGGAGTGCATGAGAATACACAAGGTTAAATCATAATATGTTATGCCAACGTTCACATACAAAGGAACAGAGCGCATGCTTGAAGCATAATGTGCGCGTGTAATGCAGTGGCGCAAGCCTGTGTGCATGTACACTTAGTAATCATCTCACTAAAGCGCCCTAAAAGCCAACGCCACGTGTCTGTAGGACAATGCGGTCCGCTGGCTCAGGTCTACAGTACGGTCCTGCAGGTCCTGAAGATGAGACCGAGATGTGACTGAATGAGGTCAGAGATCACATTACGCACGGCAACATCGGTTGTTTGCACATGCGCACCCAGGCTGATGCACCCCACCCCTCCTGCAGCACCGCGCTCAACACGTGTCTGTAGGGCAGCGCTGCCCGCTGGCTCAGACCTACAGTACGTTCCAGCAGGTCCTTAAAATGAGACGGAGATGTGACTGAATGAGGTAACAGATCACATCATTACGCACGGCAACATCGCTTGTTATCACCCACGCTGATACACCCCACCCCTCCGGCAGCACCGCGCTCAATACGTGTCTGTAGGGCAGTGCTGCCTGCTGGCTCAGGCCTACAGTATGGTACAGCATGACCTTAAAATGAGACAGACATGTGACTGAATGAGGTCAGAGATCACATTATTTCGCACAGCAACATTGGTTGTTCGCACCTGCGCACACAGGCTGGTTTACCCCACCCCTCCCGCAGCACCGCGCTCAATTGCAGCCCCTGTGCACCCAGGTCCCACTGCTCACCTGCTGTCATTGTGTGTGCAAACACGACGGGCAGCAGTGTTGATTGCAGGATGATGTACATCTCATGGATCCCTTTTGAAACACGACATCCAGTAGGGTTCACAATTCATGTTCAGTGTTGATTGGCAGGATGGTGTACGCCTTATGAATCCCTTTTTTAATTGCGCATTTTGATATGTGAGGTGGATGCGGCCATATCACCTGAGGCAGTGTGGAAAAACTGGGACATGTGGCATCGTCGTTATCTGGGCTGGGCTTGCGTATGCCAGGCCAGCGTAGGGGTGTGAATAATTGTTCCAGGGACCTGGGCGTTGTTCAGTTCCTGTCGGGCCAGGAAGTGTACTTATGTGTGTTTCTGTTGCAGTTTTGACATCGCAAAATGTGCAATGTACATTAATGTAGGATGTACCGGGAGGGCGGCAACTATCGTTAATGAGATGCTGTTCGAAAACATTGAATGGCCAACATCACATGTCATTGTCAAGGTTGGTCATGTGCGCAGACACCCATGTAAATGGTGTGTGGTATTATTGAAAGTGTTGCTATAGCAAAGCGCACACATGTGAATGTGCTCGGATGGAGGGAGGATCAGCAATGAGGCTACGTCATACATAGTGAAAACGTTCATTACAGTCAAGCAATGCATGTCAAACGTGAATCTGAAAGTCTCACATATGACACAGTAGTATACAGGTAAAGCCTAAAAACAGAGCATACAGCAATACAAATCTACACATTACTGTTTACTGTTTGTCACATGTGATGTAGGATGTGAAGTCTGCCCGTGGCTGATGAAACTCCTTGGAGCCACCAAAAACCCAGGCCGAAAGGCAGCACAATGATGTGCACACACACACACACACACACACCAGGGGCATCGTGTAACACACATTTGTTTTTTGATGTAACGTTTCACATGCATGGCCATCACACGTAGAAGGCTAATGTACAGACCGCTAATATTGATCAAGATGATCGTTGCATGTTGTGTGTAGTATAAGATATGTGTACACAGCAAAAAAACTTTACAAAAAAGCTCTGTAAGCAGAAGGGGTGTGTCATCAAACGCTGTAGAGAGAATGACTAAAATGGGTGGGGCCCTCCAACTGTTACAATGGGAAATGGTATGAACTAATCAAATGCTTGGGGCGTGGCTAACCGAGCAGCGAGATGGCCGCTCTGTGAGCGAGCTCCGCCGGCTGCACGCTAATAAATCCTGTTTAATCCTTCAAAGCGTTACCGAGGGGACCGGTTTTGCTGACGGATGAGCTGCGCTTGACCTGGGGATTGATCGACTGGATCCTCGACGGTATCGGACGTCTGGGAGGCGAGATCTGGTGGTGGTGTTTCGCGCCGGCCCGGGCGCCCGCGCCTGCCCTCGGCTGTGGAGCCTGCGGCGGCGGTGCCTACCCACTGGACCCCGGGGATCATTGGGCCGTCGCTGATAGGCTGCGCAGTGTTTGCATCGGCGCCCTCTCCCTCTGGCCGATCGCCGCCGACATTCGCTTTCACCAGGACTTCATTACCCTCGATCGGGGGCAGTGTACACTGAGATCCGAGGTACCGGCCCGGGAGGGGGCTGTGACTGAGCTTGAGGCGGCCATTTTGGGGCTGTCGTTATATTTCGCGCTGCTATCCCGGGATATGTTGCGGATGTCCGTGAGGCCCGCTCCTGCTTTGTGATCCCCAGGAGCCCCGGAGCCAGCCGTCCCAGCAACGAGAGAGGGTTCTTTCCCGGGGGCGGACGGTCCGAGCCCGAGAACCGGAGCGGGCCGGTGCCCTCAACTTGCTTCCTTCGGGGTTGGCCCCCGATCTGCCCGGTCGGTTGAGCCTGAGGTCGGCGCTGCTTGGCGCTGGTCAGTTTAGCTGCGCTTGAAGACTGTTGGACCCCCGGATCTGCTGCGTGGCGCCTGGAGTTGACCCCGCTCGGCCCGTGAGGCTGAATCCGAGGTAAAAGCGCCACAGCGTGATAAGCGCGATTAATTCCTCGAGTATACACGATGGGGGGCACGAAGGATGCGAAGCAGCCCAGGCTGACGTTTGACCAAAAGCAGAAGAATAAACAGCTCTCAATGGACACGGAGGCCGAAGCGCCCCCTCCGAAAAGCTCTACTACTGACATTGATTTTGGCGCTTTAATGCTGGAGGTTAGATCAAGTCTAAAAAGCATTGATACCAAGCTGGATACGCTGACATCACAGCTGGAGGCAGTTAAGTCCAAGGTGGACACGCATGAGACAAGGCTGGACAGCCTGGAAAACAGAAACACGGAATGCTGCGAGTTCCAACAGCAGACTAAACAGCACATTACTAACATTGAACGTGAACTTGAACTCATGCGTGCCAAGGCGGACGACTTGGAAGCCAGGTCCAGGAGATCTAACATCAGAATTACTGGCATTCCGGAGACGGATAACACCGGGAAGATGGAGGTGTTTGTTACGGATCTTCCGCATGAGCTCTTCGACCCGGACCTGTCCCAGGTATTCACTGTTGAGAGGGCTCACAGGGCGCTGGGCAAGAAGCCACCGACGGGAGCCCCTCCTCGCCCTATACTGGCCAAGCTACTCAACTTCCAAGACAGAGACCGCATCTTGCAGCTGGCCCGGGAGAAAGGAAAGATCACTCATAAGGGGAACCATATCTCGTTTTATCCGGATTTCACTCCCCTTGTCCAAGCGGCCAGAAAGGAGTTCATACCAGCGAAGAAAATCCTGATGCAAGCCGGTGTCCAGTACTCCTTGTTATACCCGGCCAAACTGAAAATACTTCATGAGCATGATGCGCACTTTTTCACGGACGCCAAATCGGCCTTGAAATTTGCCAAGCACATATGTGGCCCTGGCGCCAAACGTAAATCTCCGAGACTGGAAGAGGACGCTGCACGGATGAGCGACAACGATTGAGAGACTTGAAACCGTGTGTACCGTGCTACCCCATTTTCTACTGATTGTCACTGTTGGTCTGGTTGAATCTCGCAGGTCATGAGCCGGCAGAAACTGCTTACAACGACCTGACCTACCTGCCTTTCCTGGGGACAACCCTGACAGTGAGCTGCGTCCCAGGTCTGTGAAAATTTTCCCTCGCTGCACTTCCTTTGGTGCCCGTTTAGCGATGCCGGGCACCCCTCGGGGGTTGCTGCTATCCTTGAGTGTGCAGCCACCCTGTGAATTCAGGGGTGTTAGCTGGGAGCACCTCGCCCCCATGGGGTGTCCCCCGCTGTTTCTGTTTCTAGTTCTCTTTGGTGCTGTACGGAGCACGAATGGGATTTTATCGCCACCTAATTGGGGGGTTGGCGTGGGTGGGGGGCGGTGGGGGTTGTTGATAGTTTGGTTACCTGTTCTGGTGCGGTGCAAAGCGATATGTCATTTTTCTTCTATACTGCATGGGTCGATGGGTGTGCGGCATGTGGGCCTTCATGGGGCGGTGGGGGTGGGCGAGATAGGGGCCTGGTTGCTCCGTTTACACTACTGGTATGGGGGGGGTTAAATTATGGACTTGGAACATTCGGGGCCTTGGGGACTATAAGAAAGCTAAATTGATGCATTCTACACTTGTCAGACACAATGTAGATATATGTTTTTTGCAGGAAACTCATATTAACATGACCCCCTCGCCCAGACTTAAGCACTCCAGGTGGTCGCATGTTTACTCCGCAGTTTACTCTAATTATGACAGGGGAGTGGCTATCCTTGTGAGGAGAGGGTTGGATTGGCGGGAGCACACTTGTGTGCTGGATAAAGACGGCCGGTATGTCATTGTGCATGGTTCATTGCAGGGTAGACCGATGATACTTGCTGCCATCTATGGCCCGAATGTGGATGATCCAGATTTCTTTCGAACTGTCTGGGCACAAATTGCATTGCTGGATTGCCACTTGATTGTAATGGGAGGGGATTTCAATGTTGTGCTGGATGATGCCATGGACCGTAGGGGTGTTAGTAGACCAACGCATGCTAAAGCGAGGCAAGCGGTACTTGATGTGATGGAAGAAGGGATGTTGACTGATGTGTGGAGAATTCGTCATCCTGGGGAGAGTGTAGGAACCTGTATCACATGTCATCATGCTGCCTGGTCCCGCCTAGACTTCTGGCTGGTATCACCTGAGGTTGCGACATGGGTGGGGGAGGTGGACATCCAGGCTCGATCACTTTCGGATCACGCCCCCTGCATGCTAGAACTGAGAATTCCCAATGTACCCTCTAAAGCTTTTTCCTGGCGTCTACCACCTCACGCACTTACCGATCAGGTGTTTACTGAAGAAATTAGAGAAGATATTGTCAGATATTTTCTGGACAACGAGGGTTCAGCCTCCTCAGAAGCCATAGTATGGGACGCCTTTAAGGCAGTGATCAGGGGCCAATGCATAGCTAGGCAAGCGGGGGTATTACATTCCATACGACAGACACTAGCCCAGTTGGAACGTGAACTGAGGGATCTGGACTTGGCCTTCTGTCGGGACCCGACGCTGGCACTAGCTGGTTGTCTTAAGACCAAACTACTAGACTTCAATGAGGAGGCGCAGAGGGAGGTGAAGTTCCTGGGGAGACAAGCCGAGGCCCGCAGATACGGGGAGGGGGACAGACCAAGCAGGACGTTGGCCAGGCTGATTACCTCTCGGGCGCCCGCACACTACATTCACACAATTCACAATAGTGAGGGGTCTCTGGTTATGGGCCAGGAGGCGGTGCTGAAAGCCTTCACTGACTTTTATGCATCCCTTTACACGTCTAGACAGACGGCTACTCCTGCTTCCCTGGACAGTTTTCTTGACACTATCGCCCTCGTCTGGTTCAATGACAACCATAGGCAGTACATGGACCTCCCGGTCACGGTCCAGGATATAGCTCAAGTCATCAAGAGCATGCCAGCGAACAAAGCTCCTGGCCCTGATGGCCTGACAACGTCATTTTATAAGATGTATGCTGAGGAACTGGCCCCGAAACTACACTCGGTGTTCGTTGAGGCGCTAGAACTCAACACCCTCCCGGACTCGATGCATGAAGCATTGATTGTAACCCTCTTGAAACCCGACAAGGACGACCTGTTCCTCGACTCCTACCGTCCACTCTCCCTCATAAATGTGGATGCAAAGATCTTTGCCAAGGTCATTGCAGACAAACTACAGCCGCTGTTGCCAATCATCGCTCTCCCTGACCAGTCGGGGTTTGTTCCTGGACGCGCCACCTCACATAACCTCAGAACTCTTTTCTCTGTCCTGCATTATCTCCACCCCTCAGTCCAAGCTGCGGTTGTGTTCTTGGACGCAACCAAGGCCTTTGATTCGTTGGAATGGCCCTACCTGTTCCGGATTCTGGGCAGGATGGGATTCAGTCAAAACTTCATTACTCTTATCAAACTGCTATATGACAAGCCCAGAGCCCGGGTGAGAGTAAATGGTCTAGTGTCCGAGCCCTTTGCCGTCTCCAGAGGGACGAGACAGGGGTGCCCACTGTCGCCTCTCCTTTTTGCTATTGCGATGGAGCCACTGGCGGCTAGGGTGCGACAACACCACACGGCGAGAGGGATAGGCTTCAGCTCTCGTAGTCTGCTGATATCCCTATATGCGGATGATGTCACCCTTTACGTCATCAACCCTACAGAAAATATGAGTCCGCTGCTACGGGAGTTCGTGCGCTTCGAGGGACTGGCGGGCGTGTCTATAAATTGGTCCAAGTCAGTTGCATTCCCTCTAACTGACGCGACCGTTCAGCCTCCCTCGGACTACCCTCTACGTTGGGAAACTGACGCGGTCAAGTACCTGGGAATATGGGTCAGCAGAGATACACAGGAATTGTGGTCCCTCAACTTTGGCAGGGCGGTTGACTGGCTGGAACGAAAGGTGGAGGTGTGGAACAGGCTTCCTCTGTCATTAGTTGCGAGAATAGCATTGGCGAAAATGGTGGTTCTTCCCAAATTTTTGTATCTGTTCGTCAATATTCCGCTGCCTATGACCGCTAGCTTCCATGCGCGTGTCCGCTCCTTGCTTCTGAACTTGGTGTGGGCTGGGGGGCAGGCGAGGACCTCTTGGGCCCTGCTTACACTCCCGTTGCGGCAGGGTGGCCTCGGGGCGCCTGACCTAAAGCTCTACTCGCTCTGTGCACAGGCTCAATTCTTACATTTTTGGGTTTTTCCCACCCCTTACCAGCCACATGTGGCGGTGGAAATGGCTGCTGCTGCGCCGTTACCGCTTCGGGTGGCGCTGTATGGCAAAGTTACGCGCCCCTCGAGGGATGTGGACACCGTAGAGATGATCCGCTGGTCCTGGCGTGAGCTACGTCGTAGGGCGGGACTCCCCCTACTTTATGCGCCGGCTATCCCATTGCGGAGCAACCCGATGCTGCCCTGCCTGTGCACTAGGGGAGACGCCATCACGCTTCGGGGGAGGCGTGTGCACACTTTCGCGGACATTTATCCCGATGGGACATTTGGTGATCTGGGAGTCAGCGGGGACGGCCAACCCGTCTCGTTCTCAGACACGCTTCTGTACCACTCTCTCCGGGAGTCATGTAAACAGATGTGGCCCCAGTTCCCCGAGGAGCCGCCACAACTTGCTGCCCTCCAGAATCTTCTATCGCGACCCTCCCCAGCGAAACTGGTCTCTAGACTTTACAACTGCATGCAGGAACAGGCCCCGATTACTGTGCCTACGGCCAAACAAGCCTGGACGGCTGACTTGGACGGATCCCTGACTGATGACATGTGGGAATATTGCTGTACACAACTCACGGCACTGTCCCCGAATTATAGGCTACGGCTTGTCCATTTTAAGTTTCTACACCGGTACTATCGTACGCCAATACTGCTGCATCGTATGGGCATCCGCGCTGATGCGTCATGCTGGAAATGCGGAGGGACTGACGCGTCTTTTCTTCATGCGGCGTGGGGGTGCCCTAAGCTAAATGAATACTGGTCGGACGTTTTTGAGGCCATCAACCACATTCTACACAGAACTGATGAACCCACCCCACTCTTGGGCCTACTGGGTTACGTTAAAGACACCACACCCTGTGACAGGAAACTGCACGCTCTGCTGCTCCTTTACGCCAAACGCCAGGTAGCAATACACTGGGGTCGCAGCGCCTTGCCTACATTTGCCGCATGGGTTAAGGACGTTACATATGGTCAATCACAACTCACACATTACTGGGAGACAATGCCGACCGCCTCTAGACCCAACGATATCTGGGAGCCCTTCCTTCAGTGGACTAGAGAGCGAGCGGGATCTGTCACCTCTGTGAACTCCCCGGACGTGGGCGTTTCAGATGACATGGGGTGAGGACTTTGGCCCCACTATGCATTTCCTTGCCAGGATGATTCATGATTGTTGGAGTTGCTTGATGACAGCGAGGCATTCTAAAACTACCCAGCTAAGCGCTTGCTGTGTGTTTGGCCGACTTGGCGAAATGTCCCCCTCTCTGGCCAGGTGACCCGCTGTATTGCCTTGCCCCTCCCCCTCCCCCCCCCCCCTCTCTGCCCACGCCCCATGGGTGATGCATTGGATATATTACACCGTTGCCCCTGCCCCTGCCGTCGATTGTCATCCTTCCATTGCTGCTTGGTTCTTGAACGCATGACCGTATGTAAGTGTGATGTGATGTATGATTGTTGTTGCTGCTCTGCACCATAGTTCGTTGTTTCCCTCCGATTGTTGTGGGGGATTGGGTGGAAATGTGTACATGACCATGTTTTGTCTGCTTTGATCTTTAACTGAGCTGTAGCTCTGACACTCGTCGTGGTGACGGTGCAGGGCTGAGAACGTGAGATCCATTTATGGTCTATGGCACGGAAAAATGTGAGATCATTTACTTTGTAGTGCTTGCACTGCTGCACTCCTCGCTCATGACAGGGGACGATGTCTTTTTTGTGAAAATGTTACCTAACCTGATGTATGACTCCTTGCACACTACTTATGATTATGGGACGCCTATCCATATCGCGGCCTGCCTCCGGGTTGTTGGCGTGACGCAGTGTAACCTTTATGTTTTTTTTACACAATAAATGTCTTGCAAAAAAAAAAAAAAAAAACTAATCAAATGCTTTTTTTAAGGTCACATGGCAATCGTGCATCGAGGGCACAAGGAGGCCGTACCCGACAAGATTTTGAGAAAATATATTTATCATATTATAAGTTTATTACAGTTAGAAATATATAAATGTTTAAAATATTTTAGATTATCGCTTGCTCTCATATACAGTTTAAAGTTATTTAGATATAGTTTTGAGACATAAAAAAACCCGAGGGAATGGCATATCCAGTGCGACACCATACATCTATGACGTAACACAGGGCCTGGCAGCGTGAACTCGTCGCATACGCAATGCGCAGTGGGCACAACCCCATACGTACATGACGTAATGAGTGGCTTGGTACTGCGTACACGTCGGATACCAAAGTAGGAGCCGGTGCGACCTCATACGTATATGATGTTTCGCGGGACGCGGTGCCACTAATCCGTCGGATACGAAATGCGCATCATTTACGAGTTTAGCAATATGGCAGATAGGATTCGTGTGGTGATGGAGCATGGTACACTACCGGTATGGGAGTGCAGTTTTCTAAAAAAGAAAAAGAAAAAAAAGTAATACATATTTTGGGGGAAGATATAAAACGTTACATCATTTTTAAAGTTAAAAAAAGGAGTATAATAGAGTTCCAAAATAATAAAAAAACTAGAAAAAATATAGGTTTTATAAACATTGAAATATGAAATTAACATTTAAAAAACCTTCGAAATTCACTGGAAAAACCATAGGTTTTACAGACATTATAGTTAGGAATTAGCATTTAAAAAACCATTGAAATTCACTTAAATAAAACATAGGTTTCAGGGACGTTATAGTTAGTTGGACATTTGACTAATAAAAAATCTGAGAAATTTGCCTGTTAAAGTTAGTTGAGCTAACTATAACTTGCGCACCCGCAATGCACTGCTGATGATGTCACATATTACAACACTCATGACATGGTCAGTGACATCACTGATGACATTTCAAATGACATCACTCATGACATCATCCAGGTGATAATCTGATGCACATACTGATGCTCTAATATAAACTTTGGTGCAACCATTCTAAAATGCAGACTATTTTTTTCGAAACCATACACACAAGAATGCCATATACTACATACCATTCACTGTTTCCTAGGTCTACACACACATCCAGTCACTTATACAGGTAGTTACTCATCAATACAGGACTATATTATGCACTCATACATCTATACATGCAGTCACACTCTGCCACTCATCCATAGAGTTACTCACACACCTAGTCAGTAATGCAAAGAATCAATCACATACCCATTTACTCATGTATACAGTTATACACACCAACTTAGTTATTTTTAGACATACCACATCACTTATTTATACAGATACTAACACATATTTACTGTCTTATACAATCACTGATAGAAGCAGACACTTATTTATACACCACTCTTCAAATAACTTAGTCTAACGTATCGTCATTTATATACTCCAACAGTCACATATAGTGCCTTAAAACATATGTAGTTAGTCACAGATATACCACTGAGACATTCATTCACTCACCAACACACCCATACACCCACTAACTCACCTATACAGCCCTTCCCAGATGCACTTTTTAATCCATACAGCCAGTGAATAACCCACTCAGACATCTATGCACAGACTCATACAGCCCCCCACCCACCCAGCCATCCACACAGACACTCAGGGGCTCATACAGATACTCAGACAACAAATCAATAACCTTTATAGACACTCATGTAGCTATTCAGCAACCCATGCAGTTGCTTACACACCAACTGAGAGACTAATACAGACTTTGTGCAATAAAACAATGGAATTAATATGCAGACTAACGATGAGAACAAAAACACTAAAATAAAGAAGAAGAGGACAATGCATACCTTGACAAGGAATAACAGGAATAACCAAATAACCCACACCCATCTTCCCCTTGAATAGAACAACAACAAAAAATAATGTGTTGGAAGAGCAATGAAGAAGAAAAGTAGGAAATGCTAACAAACAAGCTGAGGAGATACTAACAAAGTACGGAAAGACATCAATAGCGTAGCAATAGTGACGAAACACACATAACATAAATGAATTCACACTCCAACTCACCACCAAACATACCAGTTGGCCAGATCAAAATGAAGATGGCAAGGAGAAACAGCAAAGGAAAAACAAACAGTGCAGGGCACAGACAAGAAAGTCTGTACTGCACTGTAACGTAATTTAACATAACGTAATGTACACTCTAATGTATGTAAGAAACATTGGAAATGACGTATCCACAGACAGGAGGATAAGACACATGTAAAGTAAGGTAATATAATGTAAGCAGTGTAAGTGACCCGACAAGTCACGAAAACTCGCAAAGCAACATACCAAAATGGATAACAATGTTGGTGACCTGACAAGTCACGTAACAGGAATGTAACATACCGTAATGCATATATGTGACCTGACCAGTCACGTAGTATAGGAAAGTAACGTACCGTAATGCAAAACGGTGTAGGTGACCTGACAAGTCACATAAAAATGCCACAGTAACGTACCGTAACATATAACAGCATAAGTGATCTGAAAATCACGTAACATATTAGCAAAATCGCTGGTAGATCTCAATATAGAATTCCATATGGATTTTTTTTTTAAATCAAGTAACGTTACCATAATAGAAACCATGAAGATTCACCAACAAGAAATTGAGAAGGAATCACTGTAAAGTAAGGAATACAGCCAGTAGGCTATTAAAACAGATGCTCTAAACCATGTAAATACTGGTCTTCTCAAATACTGTAACATAATGTAAACTAAGTACAAACAAAATGTCAGTGTAAAATGCAAGAACACAATGAAATGCATGTTGGCAAAATGGTCCATAACAGAAATGATAAACATTTTAAACTTAAAGCAAGGTTCCCAAAAAATAATAAAGATAAAACAAATAAAGTGGTCACCGTAGTCATCGTGATGTGCATCGTGATGTGCAGCTGATGCCCAAACAGAATGGAACAGTACCTTGCCATGGATTTAGTGGAAAGTTGACCAACGAAGATATCGTTGAGTAATTAACAACAGTTTGAAGAAAATGCAAAAACATGGACTTTTCTTGGAGCAGAAGCAGTGATGCTAGATGACAGCTAGATGGCGCTGTTACGTGGTAATGAAACTGCAAATGCTGTACTTATGATGCGGTGACGATGAAAATGTTGGTCCAACAAGCTGGCACGAAGAGTGAAATTAAAATGCCGATCACAAACTGGAAAACACCTCAGCATTGGGTCCCAGCAAGGAACTGGTAGTGCTTGATGTGCTGGTGAGGAGGAAGGGACAAGGTTGCCAATAGCTTGAAAACGTGGTTGGCAGTGGCAGGGCCGGTCCTAGAACTTCTGGGGCCCTGGGCGAAAGAAAAGATGTGAGGCTCCTTGAATTTGCATGTAGCATCCAATCGCGGCCGGCCTGATGCGCGAGTGGGGGGTCGCGTAGGTGTTCGCACGCGGGGCGTAATTTAAAAATAAAATAAACTTACCTTCCCAGGTCTCGCGTCGTCTCTGCTCCTGACCTGCTCTCCTGCAACAGAAACAGGAACAGAACAGGAAGCCTCCCTCCCCTAAGCCAATATCAAGGCTGCAATGGCAGCATTGTGATTGGTCGGTACGCAGACAAGCCAGACCAGCCAGGCGTACCTGCCAGCCAAGCCATTCTTACAGCCTTGGGGGGCCTGAAATAGTTCAAATTATCGCGCTTGCAGTAGTGTGATGGTTAGTAGCTGTGTTGTTACTAAAATTGGCAGCGTGGCGAGGGCAATGTGTGGTGCAAGCTGCAGTGACCGCCTGATGAGAGCCCTGGCACTTATGTTGTTACAAATTAAGCACTCACTGCTCTGCTCTTTGAAACTATTCTGCCAGCTATAAATAAACTACTGCAGACCACTGCTGGCTGAGTGTGTTTATTTTTGTCTCTTTTATTGAAAGGCTGCATGCTACATCGTGTGTTTTTGGTGAAAGGAGAGGCCCCGTACCAAGGAGCGATATACCCGCTTAATACATACATGCAGATGGTATTGTCAGACTTCTCTCTTTTTAAATTACGGACAAAAAGCCTCAGGCAAAGCTCATTTATGCAGATCAGATAACTGGTCTGGGACCACAGGCTCCTAATCCATGACTCAGCGAGAACCACAAGGGACATAATACTTAAATATGACTGCAAAATAAGAGTCTTTGGAAGTTCAAAAATTAATAGAGAGGTGAAGTTGGTCTCTCACTTGCAGTGCCAGATGTCATGCAAGGCGGACACACTGTGGGTCAAAAGTTACACAGGAGGATGAGTATGCCATGATAATTCTCACTGAGTAATTGTTATGGATGATTTCAGCTCCAAAGGTGGACAGTGCTATCACTGGCTCTCTGTGCAACTAATATGCTTAACTAGACTTAGTGGGCAGGCATCAAGCAGATACTTAGAGCTCTATAGAATACTCTTCCAATAGCCATAAGATCGACCTCCACGTTGCTACAATTCAGAAAACTAGTGAAGACATGGTTGTTTGATCAATAACCCTATCCTGTTCTTAAATCCCACGATTGGAACTGTAATCGAGTATACTGAGGCACCCATGAGTTTTTAGCGCCAAGACGCCCAAGGGCATATGCTGCGCTTTATAAATTTTAAAAATAAATAAATATAGTTGCCTCACACATGTGCATTCTGGGACCTGTAGTTTTACTTCCCTTCTGCGGCGCTCGGAGTGCCAGAAGGAAACAAGCATTCACAATGCAAAAGGTCTCCCATTTGCGCGAATTTAGGCGCTCGGAGTGCCAGAAGGAAAAAAGCATTCACAATGCAATAGGTCTCCCATTCGCGCAAATTTAAGCTATTAGCATTGTAAATGACTATGCCTTTTATTTATGTTTAAAAAACTAAAATATAAATAAAAAGGCATTGTCATTTACAATGTCAATAGCTCAAACGCGCTTAAATGCGAGACCAATTGCATTGCAAATGCTTGCTTTACATGGAGCACCAAGATTGTACATTTAATATTAAATCAATCCCAAAAACCATTCAGTTCTTTTGCTGTTCAAGGACAATCGAAAAACGAATTATTTATATGAAAATGGGCAGTGGAAGAAGCTGCTGAGGCCTCTCGAGTTCACAGCAGCGGAGCAAGCCTCAACATAAATGAGGAAAAAAAACGGCCCACTTAAGCCTCAGGGACTGGGCCTCTCGCACCAGCCGAATAACTCCCTTCCCAATCCAACCCTGGCACTGCATAATTACTACAAGGCCCAGGGAAGGGGGCCCCCACACCTGAACCTTGCAGCTTGATCCAGTGCTTCAAGGCCCAGGGAGGGGGCCCCCTCCCCTGGGCCATGAAACAGTAAGGACACACTTCCCACAACACACAGTTTATACACAAAGAAAGGTCAAAAACAAGTTGATCTGGCTGCCCCCTCCACCCATCACCCACCTCCTCTTAACTGTGTCCGCCTTCCCCTGGAAACAAAGGGCCTAGAATGGCTGATACTTAACTGAGCCGCTGCCTGCCTCTGACACTGAGCCGAGATAATTGCTGGCCCAGCTGGTGTGCTGTCCCCCATTCAGTTTGTACCTTCCCCCACCCCTGCACTCCCAGGAATGTCACCACGCCAGCAAGTTCATGATGTAATATGATCAGCTGGGGCAGGGGGCCTCGCAAGAATAAGTTGGCTAATGTGAAAGTGTGGCCTTTCACACTGATGGGGGGGGGGCCCCTAATCTTTGGCAGAGCGCGAGGCCCTGGGCCGCTGCCCACACTGCCCATGCCTAGTGCTGGCCCTGGGCAGTGGTTGGCAGCACAAATTAAAGTCAAAGAGCTCCAGTGGTGCCAGATAAAATGGAGGCACACAGCACGACGGCGCGGCGGGTGGCTCCAGGCACATCGATGCATGCTGGAATATAGAGGAAGGAATGCAGCTCTGAATACAGGAGACGTCATGAGAAAACGGAGGCAGCAGAGATGACGGTGAGAGCGCGAGCTAGCTGTGTGTACGCTTGAGCACTATTTGAAAAAGTTTTAGATGGCAGTTAAACTGCCATGGTAGAGTGCACATACAGCGGCAAATTACAATAATTGTAAAATTAAAAACAAATGCTCACAGTAACATTCGAAGCACTGCTGAAGAACTGGTTCGTAGATCTCCTTCCTTTCACTACTGCCACGGTAAGCAGAAGCAAAAACGTGCCGTAGGGAAAACACAATTAAGTTACAGGCGGCAATAAATTAGGAAGTAGGAGATGAACGTATCAGAATATTTAAGACTCCAAAAATGAAGCGGTTCAAAGTGTTGTAAAAAAATATGAAGCTCTTCTCCAGGCAATGGGTTGAACACTTGTACACTGGATACAGCAGGCAGACAAAATGCACAATGAAGGCAGCAAGAGAAAAGGCACCTTCTGCACAAACGCAGCAGTCTGCAATTATGAAAACACAGTGGGAATGCTCTTCCTCACACAAGAGGTCGTAGTATCCAAAAGCAGATTACAGCAGGGAGGCAGTAAACCGGTACGCTAGAACTGTAGGTAAATGCCGCAGGGACAGGAACAGTAGAGTTGTAAGCAGAAGGAGCAGGTAGACAAAAATGCTTGATTCAACAGGGCACTCACAAGGTGGCAGAATAATGCTCAAAGGCAGAAGCAAAGGCAGTAGAGACAGGTTCCATGAGAGTAAATAAGAGGAACACTCTCAGACAGGTTACATTAAGCAGATACCAAGCAGAATTAAAGCAGAGACTGGCACGTAGGTGTTATGGGCGACCAATGGAAGATTACTGTTGGGGTTCTTAGGGTGCCAGAAAGCTTCAAAGTTAGCGGGTGCCAGAGGTTTTAAAGTTCAATAGTAGTTACAAGATGCTCGTACCTTGGAGTTGCTTTAAACTTCAGTAGTCCTTTAGGAACACATGTAGGTTCTTCAGATCGTCGCCAGTGTTGTAACGGAAGAATGACCGGATCCAAGTGGTATCTTCAAGTAGTTTATTAGGTAAGAAGTAAGGTACAATGACCAAACCCCAACAGAAGCAGCCTCCTTGCTGCTCAGCCCTACACTCAACTGACCTTCACCCACGCATCCAACACTCTATGACATCATCCACTCATACTAACATTCTACACACATCCACTGGCTGAGCAGCAAGCTGAAAGCAGATACCACAGACATCTAGCTCAGTCAGGGAGAAGTTAGTTGTATAGAGTACTGCAGGTTGGCATCAAATGACACAGTGCACAAAGACAAAAGAGTCATCATATGTTGCACACATCCGGAGCATTAGTCTGGGAGACCTCCAGCCATCCCTAAAAGCATGATTTACGTATTCTATTAGTTATTTTGTAGCTGAGGTGCGTGACACTTATTCTTAGAGGATTTACGGAGTGAGAAGGCCTTTTCTAGCACACCAATGCTGGAAAAAGCAGCTAACATCAGCATACATTATCTGAAGGCTAGAGTAGCAAAGGTAAATATACAAAACAGGCATCGGACCTACACGAGAAACCTGTTGGTAGAGTTCTGTAAAAATGAATCAAGCACTAGTCTAGTACTCCTCCTCCTACGGGCATATATTGACCAAAGTTAGAAATTGTGGGAACTTCTTAGTAAATGGACACTAGCATGCACACCGGACCCAATGTGTTCAGGTCAAGTCAAGCCACAACGAATCATTTTGTTGCGGTTTTAGAAGGTGATCGACGAAGAGTCAGCTCATTTTGATGAGGTCTTGGAATGTATTCTACTAAAACGAAAGCTAATGTTTACTACCACAGATGTGATAATTATCATCTGATGATGATGTAATGTATCGTGCTAAGACCGCAACTAATCTTTGCTACTTCAACTGTGGCTAATTCTCCTCTGACGATGCTGCAATGTATTGTACTGATACTGCAGCTATTGGTTTCTTACTATGACTGTAATTAATGTTCATCTTATAGTGTTATAATATAATGCTCATCCCCATGGTATTTGAATGATCCTGATTTGTTGCTAGAAGGAATACGATTCAGTTCCCTTACACTCATCATTATGTCTGACACAGTCTTTATACTCCTGGCACAACCTTTTTATCGCAATTTCACCCTCTCACCTTTCCAAGTGATCTTCTGGTATCTGCTGGTACTCAGATCAGAAAGCAGTGTTTTCTTCAGCTCATCAACTTTGCGTACATCTAAATTAAAAGAGACCTGCAGTCAGACATGATCAGGGAAGGGGGCAATACACTTCAAAAAGACATCATGCAAACTGCAGTGCTGCCAGTAGAGTCAAGCTGGCCCACAGACAACTGACAAAATAAAAGGACCTTTTGGTCAATGGGTGCCTACCAGTGCCACCAAAAGTTGTTTTTACAAACTCATCACCAGCACTGCTGAATGTAGAAGTTGCTGAATACCAAGGCTGCTTAGTCTTGGCTCCCATTCATGGGTCTTTCTTTCCAACTCCATACCATTACTGTCCTTTTCAAACTCTTCCAGGTTCTTTTTTATCCCTGCTTTTTCACTGGTTACTTTTTCCTGTCCTTTTCTTCTTCCTCTGAATTGTTGCTCTTTCATTTGCCTTATTATAACACTGTTTGATCAAACTAGCACTGATTATAGAGACTACTGGCCCAAAGAATGTGTTCAGCTGTATCCTATTTCACTCGAGAGGAGAGAGATCCTTCAGGCCTATTCTTCTGCCTTACAATAAGTTTACACACAATCCTAGAAGAATAGGACTAATCATATCGGAAAGTGCCAATTATGGACAGACATGATACAAGGAATTGGAAGGCCCTCACCCACAAGAACATGATTGGTCAATCCCTCACTTAAACTCATACAAGTAAAGTGGCCTACAACCACCAGTGACAACAGTGATAATGTGAGTTATTAGTACCTGCCATATGGAAGGAAGAAGCAGTGGCCTAGCTAAACCTACTGCCACCCGGAGCGGCCCCAAAGTTTGCTGCCCGGTGCAGGTAAGAGCTTGGTTGACAGCCGACGGATGACTTGTTCCAAGGGAGGCGATGAACTCCTTGTTCGTTGGGGGGATGGTGGTAGCCGACACACACAGCTTGCTCAACTCCGCCTCCCCCAAAAAGTGTGCCATCCAGGGCGGATCTACCCACCCCCAGCTATGCCACTGGAAAGAAGGTAGCAAGTGTGGTGTGGCCCTACCCTTGAGGACTGTGCAACTGCAGGCTAAGGCTCCTTTCTTTTCCCCAAGTTACGAGTGAATAGCATAATCTGTTGAAAATAGATTACAAAGGATTTCTTTTAATTTTTGAGATGGTTCCCTCAATCTCTTAAGACCAGGCAAGTATTGTGCACATATTCATGTCTAATAGGTGTCTGTAGCATCTTAGTACTTAGTTAGAGTTGTATGTTAGAACTGTAGAATGTAGAATGCATGGCACTGTAGAATGTATTGAGTCTAGGGTAGAATGCTAGCTCAGTAGAGCTGAGCTGTTTCTCAGAAGAGCAGCAGCACCCTTATTGTACCAGCTTGACTTATGCTAAATAAAGAAGATTTCCAAACAATTGATGCGTGGAGAAGTTACTACAATTTTGGCGACATCGTGATCGGATCTACGTGGGACTCAAGTGTATCTACTTCTACAATGTTGGTGTGGAGATGGGAAGCGCTTTGTGGCTAACGCAGCTCGAGGAAGCCATGGATTTGTAGACCAGGTCGGACCTTTGCTGGACTTGGTCTTAGGGTGAGCGTTTTTTTTTACCCATGAAACTGGTGTACCTGCCTTGTCAACGTCCGCTGTGCTTTGCTGTGTTATTGTTTGAAAAGCTACCCCGCGCCACCAAACGAATGAATATTTGCCGGCGGCTCACCTTTTGAAAGACGCGGCGTTCTCTTCGTTCCTCCCGGTCTCCCTGTGTGATGTTTAGCTGCATCATCACCATCCGCTAGTGCATTCTGGGTACGTCTACGTGACCTGATGCAAGGTCACGTTTGGCGGCCATATTGGATGGTTTTGTTATCGGCGGATTACACTTTGCATCGGAGCTTGAAGGGAAGTATTGCCGGAATGATTCATCCAATTTTCTAACTGTATTTATTTATTTTACTTCTGCATAAATTCGAGTGTACAAGGGTGCTGCGTTTTTGCTCATTCAAGAATCAATTACTCCAAAAGAATTTGAGCAACGTGTTCTTCAATTGTTGTTTCCAGTAACATTATATATATTTTTTTTTGGGGAGTATTTTCACGGCACTTCTTAAACTTATTCAAGTACCATTAACTTATATCTTAGTTTTGAAATTTCATCTCTGTTTGCATGATGCCCTCTACTAGTGACAGTGCTTCGTCTGGGGAGACATCCTTACATGGCATGCACTTTAGTTCTCCGAGGGAATTTTTGGCTGTATCTGGTGATCCCCCTGTTGCTGGGTTGGACTGGAAGGAATACTTCCTCAACTACATTGCAAATTTGGAGGATGTCAATGGGTCATTTGCTCCAGAAAGAAAAAAAATAATTATTTTGTTAGGTTTAGGTCCTGAAGGATTGCGGATCTACAATCAACTACACAAGCAGGATAGAGTGGGGGGAGACGTGGATGTTTTTAAAGCAGCTCTTCTCGATTTAGATGACCATTTTTCTCCTAGTGTATGTATTGCAGTCACAAGACATTCTTTTTTCAGCGGAAACAAGGTAAACACGAGTCTGTCGAGGACTATGTTTCTGCTTTGAGAAAACTTGCGGTCAAATGCAGATTCGCACAGCTTCATGATGAATACATACACAATCAAATTGTTATGTATACATAAAACAAAACAATTCAACACAAGTTGTGGGTGGAGGGTGAAGGTTCCTTGAAAGAGATCATTGCCATGGTAAAAAAAGCCGAACTGTCAGAACGGTGTGCTAAGGAGTCTTTAACCAGTGAAAAAAAGAAGTTGAAATGGTTAATAACATTTCAGATAGCAGAGGTAGCTATAAGAATAACAAAGATGTCAAGACAGGTGTTTTTAAAAAAGACCCTGCTGAAACAAAAAAGTATTCTGAATTAGTTTGCTTTAGGTGTGGCAGTCGTTCGCATTCTGCTAACTATCCTAAATGTCCTCCGAAAACAACTAAATGTTTGGTTTGTGGTGTTGTAGGACATTTTGCGAAGGTTTGCAGGAAAAAAATGTACAAGAGTTATAAAAGTAAGGTTTCATGTATTCAAGAAACAGATGCAGATTATAGCTCATCGTCTAGTGATGAAGGGGTTCAATTACAGGGTGTCGTAAAAAAGAAGGTGGTTTTAAACATTTCAGATGGGTCTTCCTATAAACCTTTGTGCCAGGTCTCTTTAGGGGGAGTTATCACTCAATTGGCTGCAGATTCGGGGTCTCCTTTCACTATCATTGCTCAACACGTGTGAGAGAAACAATTTATTTCCCAGATTGGGGGTGGGTTGGAACCTCCTGATATTGCTCCAGAAAGTTATACTGGAGAAAGTATTGACATTCTAGGTTTTAGAGTGTTAATATTTAGATTTAAGGGAAAACATGCCACGTGTAAGTTGTACATTTCGAAGGAAGGGCCGTCCGTTTTAGGATGGAAAGATCAGAAAAGCCTGAACATCATTCTAGATCCTAATAGCAAGGAACAGGTGTTAGTTTCTTGTGATGGCGAAGACACAAAAAAGTGGGTTCTTAATGATTTTCCTTCAGTATTTTCAAAAAATATGGGCAAGTTGAAGGGTTTTACCCACCATTTTCAATTGAAAGATAATGCGGTTCCCAAGATACACAAAGCAAGGAATGTTCCGATGATCATTAAAGATGAAGTTAAATCTGAATTAGAAAAATTGTTAAATTCAAATGTAATTGAAACAGTGGAGGCTGCGGAATGGGTTTCTCCGTTGGTCGTTGCACGCAAGGCCAACGGAAAGGCCCGCTTATGTGTGGATTTGAGGTATTTGAATAGCCAAATACTGGTTGATCAGTACCCTGTTCCCCGTATTGACGAAATGTTGTCTTTGACCAGAGAGGTTAAGTGGTTTTCCACTTTAGACCTATCGGCGGCATATCACCAAATAGTCCTAGATCCTGACAGCAGACATTTGACATCATTTTGCACTCCTTTTGGTTGCTTCAGGTTCAAGGGTATGCCGTTTGGGTTAGCCTCAGTGGCTGCGATATTTCAAAGATTAATGTCAAGTTTATTTGGTCATATGCAAGAAGTAATTTTTTTCCAAGACAACATTTTAATAATGGGAAAGAGTAAGCCTCATCACAACTCTTTACTCAGAGAGGTAATCAAAATCCTTTCTGATAATGGGTTGGTTGCTGAATTAGGCAAGTGTAGATTTTCTGAAAAATCAGTCACTTACCTAGGACATGAAATTTCTGATGGTGGTATTATGCCCAAAGCAAAATTGGTTGAAGCTATTGTTAATTCCCCGGAACCTAAATCAAGGACGAACTCAGATCGTTTTTAGGTTTGGCGGAATTTTACTGGAAGTTCGTCAACCAATTTTCGCATACGACATATGAAATGCGTGTTTTGATGAAAAACAAGTCATCTTTTGTGTGGAGCGACGGTTGTAGGAAAGCATTTCACGAGATAAAGCTAGCAATAGCCAATGCCCCTATGTTACAAGGGTTTGATCCTGCGGCTCAAACTTTTCTCACCACCGATGCCAGTGGAACTGGTTTAGGCAGTGTACTCTCGCAAATGTCTGAGCAAGGTGTGGAGGTGGTTATTGCGTTTGCGTCTCGTTCCTTGTCACCGTGTGAGGAGAAGTATCCCGTTATTGAGCGGGAAACTTTAGCCTGCGTTTGGGCAATGGAACATTTTCGCAAGTTTATTTGGGGCAAACAGTTCACTCTCCGTTCGGATCATAAACCTCTGACCAAACTTTTGACCACTGAGGGTTTATCTAGGGCATCAGCCAGAATTACGAGATTATCCATGAGACTTCAGGATTTTGTGTATTCCATCGAGTATGTTTCAGGAGTTAGGAATGTCATTGCGGATTTCCTTAGCAGACTTTCATTGCCATTGAGAGAGATTGGTCATAACTCTTGGAATGATTGTTGTGTGGCGGGAGTGTTTTCTAATTCTCAAGGTTTATCAAAGGATGAATGGGAAAATGAATGTGCTAAAGATGTACTTCTGGAGGGTGTTAAAGAAAGTGTCACCAAGGGTTGGCCACACGTATGAAGTCTGATCCTCATTTCAAACCGTTCTGGGAGGTAAGAGATGAATTGAGTCTAGATGGCACTTTTGTGTTTCGTGGTGATAAGCTTATTCCACCCAAAGGTGTCCGCTCAAAAATCATTGCTTTGGGTCATGAAGGGCATCCAGGTATTTCAAGGACTAAGAGAAACATTAAAGTATTGTACTGGTGGCTAGGGATTGACTTAGAAATTGAAAGGGCTGTTAGAGATTGTATCAGTTCTGAGTGTTTTGATAAAAGTAAAAAAACACTCAATCCTCCTATGTCGTCTTTAGGTTGTCCCAAATTGCCGTGGGAAGAAGTGGCATTGGATATTATGGGACCCATGTTGTGGCAAGATGATTCACTTAAGTATATATTAGTTTTAGTGGATTTGTTTTTGAGATGGGTAGAACTTAAGGTTGTGGAGAACGTTAATACTGACAGTGTAATTAGATTTTTGGATGAATGTTTTATTAGAGAAGGTCTTCCTGCCTCTATCTTAACGGATAACGGGATACAATTCAAGTTTGATGCTATGAAAGTGTTCATGGAGTCCACAGGTGTTAAGCAGAGGTTTTCAGCTTTATATCATCCTCAAGGGAACTCAGTTGTGGAGAGAGTTAACAGGGTGATTAAAGGAACTTTACAATTGGCCAACAAAGGAAGAAAAGACTGGCATTCTGAATTGGATAAAATGTTATGGTCATATAGAATAACGGTACATGATACTTGCGGTGAAAGCCCATTTGGTCTAATGAGAGGCAGATTTCCTTATTGCAAAATAAATCCGGTTTGGATGGGCAGAAGTAGAAAGTATTTGTGGGACTCAAAGAGGGTCAGAGAAAACATTTGTAGGGCTCAAAACAAGAGCAAAGTGTATCATGATAAAAAACATGGTACTAAAGAGACAAGTGTTGAGGTTGGTCAATTAGTTAGAGTTAAAACCACAAAGAAAGTTGGCAAACTACAACCGCGCTTCTCAGATCCAAGAACGATTACCAAAGTAATGCGCAACACAGTATTGTTAGACGAAGGTACCATTCATCACATGAGTAAAATTGCGTTAGCTAGGTGTTCTCTTTCTGAAAACAATTTGAAGGCGGGAGATGGGGGTGATTTCTGGTGGTTGAGCCCCGTTTCACCTTTTCATTCGAATTCTCTTCAGCCTAATGTTGCTCCTGTTTATGATAATGTTGTTTTGGAGGATAGTGTTCCTGATAGCGTTCCTGAAGAAGCTAGCAATGTGGAACTGGGTTTTGATGCTAATACAAATCCTCTTCCACATGATTCTGTTCCAAGTTACTCAGCTAGTGACTCTAGTAGTGAGCAACAAATCTACACCAAGAGTGGAAGGAAAGTAATCACACCAAAATTTCTAGAGGAATATGTTTGCAAGTAAAATGTATATTTATAATTTTTAGTTGTTGTTGTGCTGATGTTTTTTCTTTTTCATAATTCATTTTTTTATAAAGAAGGGGGATGTGTAGCATCTTAGTACTTAGTTAGAGTTGTATGTTAGAATTGTAGAATGTATGGCACTGTAGAATGTATTGAGTCTAGGGTCGAATGCTAGCTCAGTAGAGCTGAGCTGTTTCTCAGAAGAGCAGCAGCACCCTTATTGTACCAGCTTGACTTATGCTAAATAAAGAAGACTTCCAAACAATTGATGCCAGGAGAAGTTACTACAGTGTAACTCATAGACACTATCTATTCAAGTAAGCACAGACTTAGGTAAGTCTTGAGGAGCGCCCCCCACCTGCCTGATCCTCGACTCAAGCGCCTTTTTCCTCCTCGGTGAGCTCAACTACCCCGTTGAGGATCTCATCTATCCCAAGACGACCAACCTCCTTGAGGATCTGTCCAACCTCAGAATCACCCTGCAAGTGGAGGGGCCTACACACAGTGCTGGACACCTACCTATTGGACCCCATTGTCAGCAGCATAACAGTAGACAAGCCCACACCAATCACCTGCTCAAACCACAGCCTCATCAATTCAGCATTCCCATCCTACACCACTACTGAAACACCATCATAAAATCTTTATGACCAGACTAGAACAAGATTTCAGAAGTATCATGGCCTTCTGAACTCCTACACCGCCTGCTTCGACACCACAATTTCTCCCCAAATCCATTTCCAACTTCAACTCCGGCTCACCAACCGCCACTGCAAGTAACTTGAACGCAGATGGAGACAAAGTCAGAATGACACCAACAAGAGTACCTACAAATATGCCCTCAGGCACTAATATCAGCAAATCAGAGCCACCAAACACTCTGTGTTCATTGACTGCATCGAAAGCAGCACCTAGAGCACCAAGGAAATATGTTGCATAGTCAAATACTTCACCTCTCCGCCAGCAAGATCCACCAGTGAACCCCCTCTCAGGACCTCTGCACCCAGCAGTCCCTATTCTACAGCAACACAATAACCAGCGTCTATTAAAACCTCAAGCCTCAACCGAGCCCTCCCACTTTATTGCATTATTATTTATATTTAGCCAGGTCTAGTGGATTAGTGGACGAATGCATGCACTGTAGGGGCCTCTATTTGACCTCATGGTCACATGTTTAAATCCTGGCGGGTCTACTCAACCTTTCATCCTTCTGTGGTCAATAAAATGAGTACCATTGAGTTGGGTAATATTGGCACCAGGATACACTTCTGGGTGAACGTGCGCTTTACATTACACATGTTATGTTGCTTTATTCCATGTTATGAAAGAGGGCCATTGTTGTCACCTATCTGACAGAATCCACATATAGGATCTTGCCTTATGACCCATCTTCCATCCTTAAGATGGTCTGTCACAAACAGGTGAGGCCCACTCACTCCCACCCTAGAGTGGGGATCCAAGAATAAAATTTCCATTGGCGTCACTATTCTTTTATCTTCATTATTCTAATGCCTCTCATCAATTCAGCTCAGCTATCAGTCTCTTGGCAGGCAGACCCCAGAGAGGACAGAACAAAGGCCTCCTGTTAGTGTCAGCGGTTACTGCAGAAGCACCAATCATCTGCTTCAAAACTGAAACAAGTCTTCACATTTTTCACATGTCCCTTTATATTTTGAGCCTGCAGACATCAATAGGGGAAAATAAATACCTCTGGATGTGCCAAATGTACAGGCTGTGTGTCTGGGTGCATGAGAAGGAAGCAGCTGGGCATAAAGTTCTTCAACGCCTCTTCAGGGGTAGTAAGTGATCTATAAATGCAATTACAATACAATATACATCTCTCTTGTTCCACAATAATACCATAACACTGTGAGGTTGGGCCATCAATTGCAGTTCATGCAGGCTGCATAAAAATCCTCTTAAACTGCATTACACTCTCACACTCACATAAGACAGATCTGCAATCTTTTGTCCATCAACTAGTACTGTCCAGAGACGTTTTAAGGCATGAGCAAAGTGGCCTATGGACCAGGGCCCCAGCCATTCAGGGCCCCCCCAGATAGAGTCAGCTCTGTTCTGCAGAGAGTCTTGCCCTGATGACATTGACTAATTCTCAAACAGATTGTTTTAAATGCTGTGGGCTTGAAAGAGCTGAAATTGGATCAGAAATTCAAAATTGTCCAGTACAGGAGCCCACCAAAATATATTTGGCCCAGGGCCCTGTTGTATATTATTCCTACCTTTGTTTCCATGCTTTCTCTTTGTTTAGCCTTATGTCACATATTCCAGAATGTAGGTGGCTCTGTCTCTTCCTGGGGTTCTAGGTTGAGTCAGTTTGTGCCTGGCCAGCTTGTGTTGAAGATGCCTACTGTTTTCCTGTTGCAATAAACCTGCTCTTATACACAGGAAGTCTCCGAGTAATCTACGACAATTTTGGCGACGTTTGCAGCTGGTCAGTGATACTCCTGGTGACTTCCGGCGATTCCAAGACGTTTTTCGTTATTAGGATATCGCTCAGGTGTGAGCCAGCGTTGCAGCTAAGGATCTTCAAAAAGAACCCATTGTGTGCGATTTTCGCCTTCTTTTGTGTGCCTGCGAGTACTTTGACTCTGCCAAAAGAAGTCATTTTTTGGCAAAATTGTGAGTAGCTTTATTACCGTAGCGCGCGCGCATCAGCAACGGCTATTGTTGCTAAGCCTCTACGCAAGCTTCTACGTCATCGTCTCCACTTCGGAAATCACTGCGATGATGGATGTTAAATCACGCTAGCGTTGCATGCGTTCCAAGCCTCATTTGCATGCGCTCCGAGCCTCGTTTTCGTTTTACTTTTGTGGCGGCCATTTTAACTCTCAGTTCTACTATATCAAGCCTGTTTCAAGCCTCGTTTTCGATAAAATTGTCGTGGCGGCCATTTTGAGTGTATGAAAATTCGCCAGACAAATTACAGTCTCTCTCCCTGTGGCAGTTTTTTCTGACAACAGTTCGCTTCACTGCACTTCAAGAAGACAACATTTTTCATGATTTAATTTGCTATTTCAAACAGTTTTGAGGTATGTTTTTATGTTAACATCAGCCCTTTTTGTGGATGCTTTCTTCATTTCTTTTTCCATCTGTTTTCTTGTACCTTTTGATTTCCATTGACACTTTTAAACATGGCACAACAAATTTTGGTTACGTTACCACCACAATTCCTACCCGAACCTGGCATTCCAGAAATACCATGGGAGGATTGGTATATAATGTTCGATAATTATCTCGGGGTACTAGATGGACAAGAGTTTTCCGCAAAGAGGAAAAAGGCTATTCTTTTAAGCACTCTTGGCAAAGAAGGACAGAGAGTTTTCAGATTTTTACCGATAGCCTTGAGAGCTAATGGTCAGGAAATGCCCGATGAATTTAAGGAGGGTGTTGCAAGGCGTGAGGTCAGATTCTCAAAGGAGGGGAATCTAGTTATGAACCGTTATAAATTTTATACTCAGCGTCAAAAGGACTCAGAGTCCATAGATGACTTTGTGGCTCGACTCAGAGAGTTGTCTATTAAATATAAGTTTGGTGCTATGAACGACGAACTTATAAGGGATCAACTAATTGTTCAATGCTCAAGTAAAAAGATTCAGGAGAGACTATGGGCGGCGAAGAATCCTTCATTAAAAGATGCCACTGACTTAGCGAAAGTTATTGAGGAGTCTAGCAAATGCATGAAGGTTCTAGATTCTCATAAATCGTGCCCTCAACAGGAAATCTCTGTTGTCTCTGATAGAAAAGGTACTGCAGAGTGTGAGCATTGCGGAGGCGATAATATTGCTGTGGTTAAAAATAAACCCAGATTCCCAGTTAAAAAAGTTTCACTACTAATAAACTTTGCAATAGATGTGGAAGCAATAGTCATTCTTCTGACGCAAGACTTTGCTTCGCTGCCAACAAGGAATGCCTTAAGTGCGGTAGAATTGGACATTTCTCAAAGATGTGTAAGTCTAAGCCTAAGCAAAGCGTTGCTACTGTGGATGACTACGAATGTGACACTGTAACTGAAGCTGAAAGACTTTTGGTGGTGGATGAGGTCGATGTGGTTGGTGAGGATCCAAGACAGAACAGATCAAAGGCTGTTTTCAAGATTGACTCTCATGAAGTGATGGTGGACACAGGGTCGCGTCATACTATCATACCTAAATTTATCTTTGACACTTTCTGGGAAGGGTTAAGCTTGAAGGAGAGTGACATTTCTCCTAAGTCGCTGAGTTTTAATACACAGGCTACCAAGGTGGCGGCCACCTGCTTTGGCCTCCTTAGGGTGATAAAAAAAATCCTTCCCCTTCTTCCGTTTGAGGCCAAGCAGATAATTATACAGGGCCTCATTCAATCCCGTCTGGATTTTAGTAATGCCCTTTATCTTGGAGCACCGGACTACACCCTACAAAAACTTCAGCGCACTCAAAATTGTGCGGCCCGTGCTTTACTTGGAGTCCCACGAAGAACTTCAATAAAAGCTGTGCTAAGAACGTTGCACTGGCTGCCAGTCAGGGACAGAGTAAAGTTTAAATCTCTGTGCATCGCTCATCAGGCATTCTGGAAAATGGGCCCAGAAATCAATCGCTCTTTGATCTCCCCCTATCTGCCCAATAAAGTGCTTCGTTCCTCGTCTGCATCTCTGGCCAAGACTCCTAGAATCTTCAGAGCCAGAGCAGGAGGCCGTTCCTTTTCTTATAATGTATCTAAGCTATGGAACACCCTTCCTCTGCACATGAGAAACAACTCTAATTTATCCAGCTTCCGGAAGCAGCTTAAAACTTTTTTGTTTCAGTAATTAGAACCCTCTGTTTTCTTCTGATGGCACTTTTCTAGTTTTAGCGCTTGGACGCCTGAGGGCAGCTGTAGCGCTTTACAAATCTCATTTTCATTTCATTTCATTTCATTTCCTAAGGGTTTTAACGGCCAAAAGATTGAAATTCTTGGTTTCTTTGAGTCTGAAATTGTCTTTGAGAAGAGATCTACATTTGGTAAGGTGTATGTCTCTACTGATGGTCCTCCCATCCTTGGTTGGATACATCAGTACGATCTCTACATTGTTATCAACCCTAGAGCAAAAAATAAAATTATCTCTTGCCACGGGCACTCTCTGATCACTCCACGATCTCCGTATTGGCCGACACTGGGCGCCCCAGGCAGCCATTCAGGTGGCGCCTGTCGCCCTGGCAGTTAACACAGCCCTCCTATCGCGCCCACATTACTTGTGAACTTGCGCACTTTCTGTCCGTCAATGTGGGCTCAGTAGCATCCCCAGCAGTCCTATGGGAGGCCATGAAGCCCACCATGAGGGGTGTTGATATCTCGTGGTGTTCAGCAGCGCGGAGGGAGAAGCGTAGGGACCTGGTGCGGCGGGAAGCAGACTTGGAGGACCTGGAGCGAAGGGGTCGGGGGGAAGATGGCGAACGGATAAGACGTCAGCTGGTATTGGCGCAACAACAGTATACCTCGATATTGTTGGATGAGGCCTGCCAGGCTTGGCTGGCCACACAGAGCCGCATATATCAATGGGGCGATAAATCGTGCAAAATGCTTCACCGCCTGTGTAAGGGCATTATGCATGCACAGCCACTGCCCCAGATAGTCGCCCCAGATGGGGAGCCGCTGTTGGAGCCCGAAGCGATAGCGGGTAGCTTTGCCTCCTACTACGAGACCCTGTATGCGCCTCGGGAGTGCCTAGATGCCGTCGTGGTGCAGCGCTTCATAGATGATCTTCCGCCACGGGCCGTTTCGGATGAGGTTCGCGATATACTTGACCGGCCACTGACAGATGAAGAGCTGGGCATGGCCCTGGGTGAATTAAACCCGGGCAAGGCACCAGGCCCGAATGGGTTCCCATGCGAATTTTTTAGACACTACGCGACGCAGTTGACACCCCACTTCCGGCCGGTTATCGAGGAGGCGCGTGAGAAGGGTATGCTGCCTCCGGACTGGAGACATGCGGAGGTAGTAATTTTTCTGAAGCTGGGGCGCCCCCCTGAGAAACACGAGTCCTACAGACCTATTTCACTGCTCAATACCGAGGCCAAGATTTTGGCGAAGGCCCTCGCCAACAGGCTCAAGCCCCACATCACGGACTTGGTCCATCCCGACCAGGCCGGCTTTATGCCCCAGCGGGCCACTCGACATAATATCAGGCGAGCTCAAGTTGCGATTTCGGCCTGGCGGGGTCTGGGAGAGCGGGCTGCGTTGCTGCTGGCAGACATGGATAGGGCGTTCGACTCTTTGAGCTGGACATATCTGTTTGCTCTCCTGGGTCGCTTGAATCTGGGTCCCCGATTCATGGCATATATACGGCTCCTCTACGCGGATCTGACGGCAGCGGTACGTGTCGGTGGTGGCGTTTCCCGTTCTTTCAGTATCCAGCGGGGAACTAGGCAGGGGTGCCCCCTCTCCCCGTACCTCTTTGCGCTCGCAATGGAACCCCTCGCGGCGTGGGTGCGGATCGATGCCCAGTTGAGGGGCTTTCAGTGGTAATCGGGTGTGGCGGATAGAATAGCTCTATACGCCGATGACGTGTTATTTTTTCTCACCAACTTGGAACGCTCGGGCCTCGCATTATGCGGATCCTACAAATTTTGGGAGAAACGTCGGGGCTATATATGAACCCTGGGAAGTCCACACTCTGGACTCTAGGAGGTCCGCAGCCACTGGGTGAGTGGGCCGATGGGCTGCAGGCGACCGTAGACGGTGTAAAATATCTCGGGGTATACCTCACAGAAGACGCTTCTGTAGCCCTGGAGCGCAATATCACCCCGGTCTGGGAACGTACACGAGAAGATCTTAAGGCATGGGCCAGGATGCCACTTTCCATTCAGGGCAGATCTGCCATTTTTAAGATGGTCGCGCTCCCACGCCTACTGTATCAATTACAGAATCATCCGGCGTTGGTCCCGCACACCTGGTTCCGACACCTGAACGTGGCATTGAGTGGCTTTTTGTGGGAAGGGGGCGCGGTACGAGTCGCGTTGCGGACTTGCTTCTGCTCCACATATGGAGGGGGCCTGGCCACGTCTGACATGTTGTCATATTATCAAGCATCCCACCTACTGGTACTCAACGACTGGTGGTACGCGGACAGGGGTGATCCTGCTTATGCGGTGGAGCGTTTCCTCATGGGTTCTGCCTCCCTACACACATTATTGTACTCGGCGTCGCTTCGGAGATCTCTGCCGTCCGTCACGCGGGTAGTCTTTCAGATCTGGCGGCAGGCCCTGCGCAGGGTGGGCTGGTGGAATGTCCTGACCCTGGAGACCCCATTGTGGCAGAATGGACGACTGCCTCAACTAGCGGCCCTGGTGGGCTTTCGACATTGGGACGCGATAGGCATCTCTACCCTGGGTGACGTCATGTCTGGGGGGGGTGCTCAAGTCCTTTGCCATGTTGCGGGAGGAGTTTGAAATGCCACACGCCCTATTTTACAAGTACCTCCAGTTCTGGCATGCTCTAACCCCGTATATCCAGGGAGTGGAAGATATGCCAGAATTTAGTCCCATTGAGGCCAAGGTCTTCATGGGGGAACTGCCTGACAAAAAGATTTCCCGCATATACCAGACCCTTGTCCGCCACAGCGCCTCAGACCTTGCCCATCTCAGGACCCAGTGGGAGCGGGATGTTGGGGAGCTTGATGAGGAAGATTGGGTGGAGGCCCAGGAAGGGCCCAGGGGAGCGGCCATTTCCACACGCTTGCGATTAATACAATTCAGATACCTTCACCGTACATACTTTACTAGACAGCGTTTGTGGAGAGCGGGACTGATTGCTTCCCCGAATTGTCTTAGGTGCAACACAGAGGTGGGGACGCTGATACATACAGTGTGGGGCTGTGGGGCTCTTCGGCGGTTTTGAGACAGAGTGTTTCAGTGTTTGAATGAGGTACTGGCTTGGGAGCTGCAGAGGGACCCTAAATTGGCTCTTCTTCATGTACTGGCAGGGGTTGGGGGCAACCGGTACAAGCGTCATCTACTACTGTTGGGGCTGACCTTGGCCAAAAGGGACATTGCGAGATCCTGGAAGGCGCCCGTGCCCCTTCCTTCCTAGCTTGACAGAATGGAATGGACTTTTGTATGGGCCTGGAACAGCCTGTATATGTTGCACGGGGGTGCCCTCTCAAGCACTATAGAATTTGGAAGCGGTGGGCAGACTATCGAGGCCTGGACCTGGACCCACCACTGGAGGAGGAGGATGTACAGTTAATCTGACAGTCTCATAACCTATGTTATGGCGAACATTGCAACGCGCGTAGCACGACACGGTCGGAGTAGGCAGCAGAACGCATGGGAGGGAGGGGGGAGTTGGGGGTGGACGGGGAAGGGCGGGTGGGGTTTTCTGCACTACTAGGCATCTCTTTGTTTGATTATTCTACTGCTTACTCGCCTATACAAAATGTTTGCATGTTGCAGTCATTGATCATATGCTCTAGTGATTGTCTCTGGAGATCAGAGAATTACCTGATGTACTTCTACCATGCAACTAATAAAATCTGTTGTCAAAAAAAAAAATCAAATTATGGTTGTGGAAGATGATTCTATTGAAAGTATCCTAAACGAATTTAGCTCTGTATTTAAAGATGAGCTTGGTGAACTGAGAGGTTACTCTCACCTCATTAGACTTAAGAAAAATAGCTTACCTGTGCAGCATCGTGTGAGAAGGGTTCTCATTTCTATTCCTGATGATGTGAAAGTCCTAATTGAGGAAATGCTTCAATCTGGAGTGATAGAACCAACGGAGGCATCAGCATGCGTTTCTCCGGTGGTCATTTCTAAAAAAGCTGATGGAAAATTAAGGTTCTGTGTTTACCTCAGGGCATTGAATAATTGTGTTGTCACTGACACATTTTCCTTGCCTAATATTTCTGAGATGGTGTCCACTCTTCAGGGAGCGAAATATTTTTCTAAGCTTGACCTGAAGAGTGCTTACCATCAGGTCAAGCTTCACGAGTCCTCAAAGCACCTCACTGCCTTTATCACTCCGGAGGGAATTTTTCAATTCACTCGTCTTCCCTTTGGTTTGATATCGGCAGCGAGTGTGTTTCAACGCTTAGTTAGTGACATTTTTAAGGGGTTAAAGAACGTAGTGTTCTTTCAGGATGACATTTTGATTTTTGGTAATTCGGTGGCCGATCATAATCATGTCCTTAAGAATGTTTTGCATAGGATTTGGGACACTGGACTTACCTTGCGTAGGGAGAAGTGCTCCTTCCTTGTTCAAGACATTGAATACTTAGGTCATGAAATTTCGGCTAACGGGGTTAAACCAAAGAGAGATCTCCTTGAGGCAATACGTTCTGCTCCTTGTCCTGGCGATAAGGACCAATTACGTTCATTCATGGGTTTGATTGAATATTATTCGAAATTTGTGGAGAAATTTTCAGAAAAAACTTTGCCTTTGAGAGCTCTGTTAAAAAAAGGTTGTAAATTTGTTTGGGGGCCTGAACTTGAAATGTGTTTTAACAACATCAAAGAAGCTATTTGTAGTGCAAAGGTCCTTGCACCTTTTGATACTAACAAAGTCTCCACTTTGTTGGTGGATGCAAGTGCAAGTGGGCTCGGCGCTGTTCTTCTACAAACACATAAGGATGGGGAGAGGCCCATTGCATTTGCATCGCGCACTCTTTCTCAATGTGAACAGAATTATTCTGTCATTGAGAAAGATGCCTTGGCGGCTGCTTGGGGTGCTCACCATTTTTGTCCATATTTGTGGGGTACGCGGTTTAACCTAAAGACTGATCATAAACCTCTTATCCGAATTCTTTCCCCTGGTGGTGCAGTCTGTAGTTCCCCAAGGTTGGCGAGGCTAGCTTTCAAGCTTCAAGAATATCATTTCGAGATAACTCACATTCAAGGTTGGAAAAATTTTCAAGCAGATTGCTTGTCTAAACTTGCTGTGCCGTGTAATATTGAGTCTAATGGTGGTTTTAGTCTTGAGGGCGTGGAGGAAAATATCGCATGGATTAATGATGTCCTTTTTCTTGGTGAGAGTTCCTTTTCACGTGTTGATTGGCTTGAAGCTATGTCTAGAGACAGTGTTTTGCAAGAAGTTATCCAGTTAATTAAACTGGATTCGCGTAGGGAGAGTTGTGTGAATGTTTCTGTTCGTCCTTTCTTAAAGATTATTGATGATCTGTCTGTCTGTGAGGACAATGTGGTAATGCGTGGAGACAAATTTGTTCCTCCTGTTGATTTAAGGTCTAAGCTCATTTCTATAGCGCATGAGGGCCATCTTGGCCAAACTTTAACGCAACAAAGGCTTAAGCTGAACTTTTGGTGGCCTGGAATGGACTCTATGGTTTCTTCCTGGGTTGAGGATTGTCCTACGTGTAAGGTGGGGGAGAAAAGGTTGAAAATTTCGGTTGGTTCTGAGATGGGTGTGGTGCAATTTCCTGAGGTTCCTGTGCATACTATTTGCCTGGATTTTATAGGCCCCATGGGAGAATTACCTGTGTATCAGAGGTTTGCTGTTGTTATTGTGGATTGCTTTTCCAAATGGTTGTCTGTTGAATTTCTGAAGGATATCACCACTGATACTACCATCAAACATTTGAAATCTTTATTTTTTTAGAAGGTTTTTTGCTAATATCATCATTACTGACAACGGCACGCAATTAGTTTCGCATAATATGCGCACCTTCTTGGCTGATTGTGGTGTTTCTCATCACGGAACTTCTCTCTATAATCCTCAAGGGAATGGTTTGTGTGAGCGCTTAAATAGATTGGTGAAAGGTACTATTCAGATGGCTCTGTCCAACGGCTCTTCTGTTTGTGGTCTTGTACGTGAAATGGTTTATGCCTACTGTACTACTCTTCGTGGTACTCAGCTCAAGTCTCCCTTTGAGCTCATGAGGGGTAGGGTCCCTAGCACTAAGCTAACTCCCTCTTGGCTTAAAGATATGGTTCTTCAGTCTGATCTGACAAAGAATGCTCATGAGTCTGTTTCTTCTTCTACCTCTTCTAATAGGCGTTCGGTTAGGAATTTGCCGAGGTTGGTCTCTAATAAGCTTTCTAAGGGTGACCTTGTTAAAGTGAAATCTGGCAGAGTTTCTGGTGGTTTGTCGAAATTTCGTGGTCCCTTTACTGTAAGGATGGTTTATCCCCATTATGTTGTTCTTTCCAATGGGGAGAAGTGGAACTTGAGGAGGGTGGCTCTTTATCAGAAGGCTTGTTCTGGTGCTGGGTCTCTTCTCTCTCGTCCTGTTTCCGTCCAGAATCAGCATGTTTATAGGAATGATTGTTGTGGTTACATGTTTATTCCTTCTCGTGTTTCTACCACACCGAATCCTGTACAGATTTTAGGGAGAAGTGATGGTGGGGGTGATGCTCCTGATTCTCAGCTCAGCAGTGGGGTCTCTAGTCAATCTGCTCCTTTTCTTTGTCCTGGTTCCTCTCAGACCATTTCCAGGTCTCAAAGATGTCGTAGACCACCCATGTATCTAAATGATTACTGTTGTGATTAGTTTAACCCTTTAGGTGCTGCCGTCGGCCAACGGTCGTCACGGGCACTACCTCCCCAGTGCTGCGTGCGACCGCTGGACGTCCAGTTCAGCACTGGATAATGGACAGCGCAGCACTGGGGAGGTTTGTTTACGAGCTCCTAAGGTGTTAATGACCATTTCCAGGTCTCAAAGATGTCGTAGACCACCCATGTATCTAAATGATTACTGTTGTAATTAGTTTAATGTTTAATGAGATGAGGTGTGTTCCTTTCATCGCTTTAACATTTTGTTTTCTAGCTTGTTTCTGTTTTAGTTTTCTTTTACTGTGTTTTTTTTCCATTTCTTGGTTCTTATTTTGTTTTGTTTTCAACGAGAGAAGATGTGTTGTATATTATTCCTACCTTTGTTTCCATGCTTTCTCTTTGTTTAGCCTTATGTCACATATTCCAGAATGTAGGTGGCTCTGTCTCTTCCTGGGGTTCTAGGTTGAGTCAGTTTGTGCCTGGCCAGCTTGTGTTGAAGATGCCTGCTGTTTTCCTGTTGCAATAAACCTGCTCTTATACACAGGAAGTCTCTGAGTAATCTACGACAGGCCCCCAAAATCCTTAAGATGTACCTGACTGTACCAGCCCATAAACCAGTCATCACCAACCAAATAGGTGTGGAATAGCTAAAGAGATCTTCCACGTACTGCTGGCCAGAGGACTCTAATCTAGCCCAACACTGCAGGTCCCAGTAAGCTACATACTATGTCGACTTATTAAAATCTCAAAATGATGACGATCAGATATGAGATGATCCTAACAAAGTCCATGACAGCAGATTTCACCAAAATGTCTCCCTCCAACCTCTGCCTACTCAGGACCACAAACTTTTAACAAAATATCTCAGCACAGGGTGCGTGCAGTGGCATACTGGGTGGATTGCCTTATTAAAGGGACAAGTGCAGTGATGTATGTTTTACCAAGTGCTGTATGACATGACAGAATACCTTATGATGAGTGAAGTGTGGTCTCACAACGAGTGGGAGTTGGCTTGTGTAGTATGTTGTGTGACAGGCATGAGAGCAGTGGTCTATGTTTCACTGACTGGTCTTTAACAGGATGACTGCAGTGGTATGTTGTTCTAAATGCTCTGTGGCAGGGATGACTGCAGCAGTCTAGAAGAAAAGGACTACTCTTTAGTGAGCTCAAGATGTGGCCCAACTGCTAGAGCGGTTGACCTTGAAGCTGGGGAACTGGGTTTGAGTTTCAGCAGGGGCGCTCAACATCCTGTGATTCTGGACAAATCACCAAATCTCCTCTTGCCTAACAAAATGAATGTGTCTGTCTGTAATGTAACTAGTGCTCATTTAAAACGCTCTGATACCTTTGGGTGAAGATCACGCTATATAAAACTTAGAGGGAAAAAAAAAGAAGTGTAAAAGGCACAGAGTGCACAAGGACATGGTGAGCGTAAAGGTGTTCAGTGCATGGAGTGTCCCATGACAGGCTGAGCACAGTGGTACATTGCACAGAACATCCTATTCATGGGTAACAATTCCTATTTGTAAAGCGCAAACATATCACCCATTAAGGGTTTCAAGGCACTAGGGGCCGTCAGGGAGATTAAGTGAGCTAATGCCCAGAGTCACATGATGCTGAGCTGAGCTGCCACTGGCACGGGGATCAAACTGCGCTCTGGAGTCAGCTGCTCTGGCCACTGTACCACACCTTTCAGTGCAGTGGTGACTGTTGCATTGAGGGCTTTTGACAGGATGAGTGCAGTGGTATGTTAAGCTGGATGCTCCTAGGGGGAGGAATGAGTGAAGATGCCAATAGGCCTCACATTACAATGGTTGTGGCTACTTCTCTCCATATTATGTTTGTGTTGGTTTTCGAGGAGGGTGTTTGGCTCCCGGGCTTAGTGTTAACTAGTCTTGCGAAACTCTAACTGTGCAGACACATCATAGTTTTGTAGTTGTTTCACAGGAGGGAGATGTGTTGGGCTCTGCTTTTTCTCTGCCCCTCATGGTCTGCTGCTGTCCAGGCTGAAATATGTTCTGTGTGAAATGCTAGTGAAGTCATTGTGTGTATGTGGGGATCAGTTGTAGAAGGAGGAAGAGCAGGAAGATACTAAGCTACTGGTGGGGTTTGAGACATACTTATCATGATCTACTCGGACAGCAGAACCCAGATTATTTGTACATCTTTTCTTCTAATACATACTGTTAAAATGTCCAGTTCCATGTACCCTTATACCTCCACTGTCCACCCTGATTGCTTTTAAATGTGTACTCACCCAGAATCCTTAGAAATGTCCAACTAAAAAAACGTTGGTAAATATCTAAGAACATATTTGTGATCTTAGTGGTCATGGCATCTCGGTGAGCAACATCAGGAGGAAGTGTCTCGGACACAGCAGTTTGCAGGATTTTCACAAATGCACGGTCACAGTTCAACAAGCCACAGGCACCCGGGAAAGAGAACCCACAAACTGTCAGGAGCTGACAGGGCCACTGCATGCCTGCCCTCCCTTGCTCAGTCTTCTTCCCTGGGGAAGTGTTTCTGCAGACTGAACAGAAACCTCTGTGATGATCAAACATTGTCTCATCATTTCAGTGACATCACAGAAGGATGGTGGAGGGGGAGTAAAATCATAGAACGGGCATCATTGTGACTTATGTCAGAGGACATTCACTAGATCCTGGGCAGTGGGATCCCCTAGCCACTGCAGAGACCTGTGTGCCTGAAGGTGAAGTCATGTTTACCTGTAGAATAGTGTGTGGAGAGTGGATTAGCATCAGGGGGTCATGTGCCTAGGTGTCCTGTAGGTGAAGGAAAATGTAGACACAAACATTTTGTACTTTGATGGGTAAAGAACAATATGCGGAGATAGTTTCAGTTCATGTCTTCCTATCCATGGCCACGAGTAGTTACAGATTGTGGTATCTGCTTCCAGGTTGCTGCTCGGCCAGTGGATGTGTGTAGAATGTTAGCATGAGTGTTGTATGCCTGGGTGAATGTCATTTGAGTGTAGGGCTGAGCAGCAAGGAGGCTGCTCCTGTTGGGGTTCGTTCATTTGTACCTTACTTCATTTATTTGTTACCTAATAAACTACATGACGATACTACTTGGATCCGGTCTTTCTTCCGTTACAACACTGGCGACGATCTGAAGAACCTACTTGAAGCAACTCCAAGGTACGAGCACATTGTAACTACTAATGAACTTTTAAAACCTTCTGGCATCCTGCTAACTTTGAAGCTTTCTGGCACCCTACGAACCCCAACAGTGACCTTCCATCGGTCGCCCATAACACCTACATGCCAGTCTCTGCTTCAATTCTGCTTGCTATCTGCTTACTGTAACCTGCCTGAGAGTGTTTCTCTTAGTTACGCTCATGAAACCTGTCAATTACGCCTTTATTGCTGCCTTGGAGCACTATTCTGCCACTTTGTGAGTGTCTTGTTGAAACGAGCGTTCTGTCTACCTGCTCCTTCTGCTATTTGCCGTCCTGATGTCAAACTTCCTTCTTCTCATCTGATCCCTGCTCAGTCAGAGCTGACTCCACTGAGGTTGCTGCCAAGATATATAGCGTTCGTAAGCAAAGATTGAAACCCAGTTGTTTCTCCTAACTGCAACTGCTGTCCGCTATATGTTGTGTCAACCAAGGAATTTGGTTCAACATTTTTTGGGGGATGTGTTTTGCCTGCCTGCCGCAACTAGTTTGGGACTATTCCACCCGTTTGTGAAAAGAAGAGTATCATATTTAACATGCGTTGCTTGTTTTATGAACGGAAGCCTTAAATTAACTGCTACTTTCCCTAATGTGCTTTGCTCCAGCGGACCTGTTTTAACTAATTAATACAACTAAAGGATGATGTCATCGGTACACGCATGCTAATATTTGCTTGAGATGAAGGTTTCCTATGTTTGGAACATTGGCTGTGAGTACTTAGTTATTTTTTCTAGGTTGTGCCTTGCCTCCTTGTAGGCGCCCTTCATTGGCAGTTGAACCGCATCCGGCATATTTTCAAATACGACACAAGCACATACAGAGCCGCGAGCTCTTACCTTTAATACTTCCACACTGCAATGCCTCATTTGTGATGTTGCAGAGAGACAGGGAACAGCTGAATGGACGTTTTGCTGCACTGGTGTGCAGTGAACCACCCGGCGTGACGTCTAATTGCAGGCCGCCATTTTGGGTTTGTCCTTTCCTTCATTATGTGGTTTCTTGTATTCATCCTGCCAACCACGTATTATTATGGACAACGTTTGCAGCGTTCCTCACTTCTGCATTCCGCAATACTTCATGGTTGACGCACTGTATTTCTGCTATTCCAGCAATGCCACTTTCCTCTTAATTTCGTTGCATCGTATTTTGCAATATTCTGCAGTGGCACACATTTCTTTCCTGGATTACATTCCTGAGTGTATGGAATTTTACAATTATTTGTTTTTCGTCAAGGTTTGAAGACCGTTAGTATAACTTTTGCTGTTATATTGATCACGGAATAGTGCCACCAAGCGTTCATTCGCTACCTCTGCACCTCTTAAAGGATGATAAGTCTAGACACGTAAAATACAATTCCTCCAGTGTTTTTCTTGCATCAACTGTTTTTCAAAGGTCACCTGTTACTTCACAAGGTACTGTTCCATTTCCCTTTAATTTGTCAGCTGCATTGTACCATGACAACGGTGACCACTTTATTTGTTTAATCTTAGTATTTTTTTTTGCTTAAAGTTTTAAATGTTATCATTTCTCATATGAACCACTTTGCCATCTTGCACTTCATTGTGTTCCATAATTTTACGCTGAGATTTCTTTTGTCACTTATTGTTAGTGGTTCCTTCTCAAATATTTTAGGAGAATTTTCATTATTCCTATTATAGTATTTGTTGCAACGTTACTTGATTAAAAAATTCCATATGGAATTCTTTATTGAGATCTACGATTTTGCTAATAAGTTACGTGATTTTCAGATCACTTATGCTGTTGAATGTTACGGTACGTTACTGTGCCATTTTTATGTGACTTGTCAGGTCACCTACACCGTTTTCCATTATGGTACTTTACTTTCCTATGTTACGTGACTTGTCAGGTCGCATACATGCATTACGTGATGTTACATTCCTGTTACGTGACTTGTCAGGTCACCAACACTGTTATCCATTATGGTATGTTACTTTGCCATGTTTCATGACTTGTCAGGTCATTTACACTGCTATCCATTATGTTACCTTATGTTGCATTCTTTAATTATTTAAGTTATGTTTTCTATGTCTACATATCTTGTCTGTTTGCTGGAGCCTAGAATGTATGATGCGTGCCTGCATCTTACATGCTGGGTTCCAGATTCTGTATTCAACTGTTTCATCCAGGATCTACTGTGTAACGGACGTGTTGTGGGTCTTCTACTGACCTTGAAATAAATACTTGGATTTTTATACAAGTTAAAGCCTCATCCTTTTAATATTGGCGACGAGGGACACTCAGCATATTTCTGCCGCGTTTTTGAAGCACAGGAGCAGAAATTTCAAGAATCCACGAGTGATTGATTCTAAACCGACGTTACTTATTTGAGAAGAGAAGCGGAATACACTTTGTTGATTCTCTTTTTGCTCCGGTTAATTTTCCTCAAGTTTGGAGACTTTTCTGCATTTCTCTGTGTTTTCGGCATTTAGGTGAGTGAAACAGCAGAAGCCCTGCTCGAGACAAATTGCATACGTCACCCCGCTCATTGCGTGATACATCATCCAGCGTCATCAAACAAGACGTAGATTTGCGCACTCTGTCATCACGCATAACGCAAAGCCGCCATTTTGTTTCCATGGTAACTGAAATTACCAGAGAAGGTAACACGAAGTGTTTGTTTTTACTTGTGGCTACCGGAGAAAGGAAATCGAACCGCATTTACTTTCGCATTAAGGAATAAGGTACATTTTTACACCCCGCTCATTGCGTGATACATCATCCAGCGTCATCAAACAAGACGTAGATTTGCGCACTCTGTCATCACGCATAACGCAAAGCCGCCATTTTGTTTCCATGGTAACTGAAATTACCAGAGAAGGTAACACGAAGTGTTTGTTTTTACTTGTGGCTACCGGAGAAAGGAAATCGAACCGCATTTACTTTCGCATTAAGGAATAAGGTACATTTTTACACGCTGCTGAATTCCTTGCGTGTTTCATTTTAATAAATCCTTATTCGGGAGATCTTTATTAAATTCGACCAAAACGACTCATTTGTTCTTTAAGGATCGTTTTAAGACTGGCTTATAAACTATTGTTTGGATCTACTTTGCATTGTATTTTTGGAGTTTATATACAGTGAAGACTTGAAGAAGAATCCAATTAGTTTTTATTACAAGACTGCCATCTACTGGATATTTTGGAAATTACTTTTAACTATTTTTTCATTGAAGATTCATTTACTTATATCCTACTTAGCTTTAAACACTATTTTATTTTATTCTCTTGTTCTCAATTTTGTTGGTTTTGATGAACCACTCTGTTAGCATTCAATATTATTTGTGTAGGTATTTATCTTACATTTAGGATTTTATACTTCAATTGATATGCAATTCGATCCTCCATCAAAATTTTTGCAGTCCAAAGGTGATCCACCAATTCCATGGACAAGATGGAAAGAAGAATTTTTTACGTATCTCAAGGCAATGGATGGAGAACGGATGTCTGCAGAGAGGAAAAAGAACATTTTTTTTACATTGCCTTGGTTTAGAAGGACAGTTGGTATTTAGAACATTACCACCTGTTAGGTCAGGTGGTGATAGTAATGTGTATGATGAAGCTGTTTCAAGGATTGAAGGGAGATTTAAACCTATTACTAGTGTAGCTCTTAACAGATTCAAATTTTATACTCGAGTTCAGGATGATAAAGAGTGTTTCGATGATTTTCTTACTGCTTTACGGGCATTATCATTACATTGTAAATTTGGTCTTATGACGGATGAAATGATAAGGGATCAGATCATTGTGCACGTAAAGAGTAAGAAAGTTCAGGAACAGTTATGGATTTTAGGTGATCCTAGCTTGGAAACAGCTATCAGTACTGCTAAAGCTCTTGAGCAGTCAGATAAGTGGATTAAATCTTTAGATAAAACATCCACTTCTAGTCCTTCTACCTCTAGTAATGAAGGCATTGTTGTTAAACCGCATGAGGCAAAAAATAATTATTATTCCAATAGGAATGATGGTAAGAGTAAGCAGTTTTTTTGTTTCAGATGTGGCAATCCTGACCATATTGCTTCTTTTCCGCAGTGTCCAGCTATTAATAGACAATGCAACAAATGTGGACGTACTGGACATTTTTCTAAAATGCGCAAAACTCCTACAAAATCTTTCCAAGACACTAACAAATCTTCGTTTTCTACATCTAAACATCCTAGTGGTAATGTCTCATATGTTAATGATGAAGGGAGGAATGATCCTGATATTAAGGAATTTGGTATTGTTGTATCTGTACAAGAGTCATTTGATATTTCAGAAGCTGATAGTTTATCATCTCCTAAAAGTTTTGTTAACATTTTGGGGAAGGTATTAGAACTTATGGTGGACTCTTGTTCTCCATGGACTATTATCACTGAGGAATATTGTGTAGAATCATTTGGAGATTTAGTAGATATCAATACTTTATCTAAACCTGATATCAGTGCTTACAACTTTGATGGATCTAAAATCAACTTTATTGGTTTTAAGGAAGTTCTCCTTACTATCAAAAGTAATTCTGCTGTTATCAAACTATATGTTGCATGGAAAGGTGTGAATGTTTTGGGATGGAGAGATCAAGCAAAATTAGGAGTTACGTTGAATCCTAGGTTAAAAGATCCTGTGTCAGTCCTTGCAATATCTGATGGAGAGTCTGGTGATTTACCTGAGTCCACTGAAATTTCCCAGTCTTTTCCTAATGTGTTTTCTAATAAATTAGGTAAATTGAATGGTTTCAGTCACAGGATCAAGGTTAAACCTAATTCAGTTCCAGTTAAACAAAAGCTAAGGGGGGTTCCTATTAGTATTAGGAATGAGCTTAGAGATATGTTGGATACTATGGTGAAGGAAAACATAATTGAGGAAGTGGAATCGTCAGAGTGGGTTTCTCCCATTGTTTTAGCCATTAAACCTGATAAGAGTATTAGGTTATGTGTGGATTTGAGAGTGTTTAGTTACTGACTGTCACCCACTTCCCAACATTAATGAAATGCTGTGTATGTTGGATGGTGCATGTGTGTTTTCGACATTAGATCTTAGGTCTGCGTATCACCAGATCGAGCTCACTGAAGACTCAAAACAATTTACAGCATTCATCACCCCTCATGGTTTATTTCAGTTCAGGAGAATGCCATTTGGTTTGGCCTCGGCCGCTTCGGTCTTTCAGAGGGCCATGTATCACATTTTTAAAGATCTAGGATTATTTGTCAAGTGTTTTCAAGACGATATACTTGTTTTTTCTAAGAATAATTCTGAACACCATTCTCATCTTAAAGAAGTATGTTCTAAGTTAGAACAATATGGTTTAACGATTAAGGCTAGCAAATGTAAATTTTTCTGTAAATCTGTCGAGTATTTGGGACATACCCTTTCTGGAGAAGGGGTTGTACCAAAGAAAAATCTAGTTGATGCTATTATAAAAGCGCCAGCTCCTGATAATAAGGAAAAGTTACTCTCATTTGCAGGGTTATGTGAGTATTATAGCAAATGTATTCAAAATGTTGCTAACAAGATGGAACCGCTTAGAGAGTTGACCAGGAGTTCTGCTAAATTCATTTGGACGGACAAACAAGATCTTGCTTTTAAGCAAATTAAGAATGAGATTGTCAATGCTCCCACTCTCAAATCATTCTGCATTAATAAGAAATGCAGTATTACTGTGGATGCTAGTCTATATGGGATTGGAGGAGTTCTGAGTCAGTGTTCGGGTAAAGATGAGTGGTGTGTGGCATTTGCATCAAGGACTTTGTCTTCCACAGAAAGAAGGTACTCAGTTATTGAAAAAGAGCTGCTAGCTTGTATTTGGGCTGTGGAACATTTTAGAAACTATGTGTGGGGAAATAGGTTCATTTTGAGGACGGACCACAAACCTTTGGTGGCTATTTTATCTCCTGGTGGTGGATGGAACTCTACAGCGCGGTTAGCCCGGTTATCCTCACGTCTTCAAGAATATGATTTTGAAATTGTTTATGTACCAGGTAAGAGCAATGTTACGGTGGATTTTCTCTCGAGATTACCCTGTAGTGATGATAAGGTTTCAACTATTGATCAGGATGTTGATGTTGTTGCTTCTATTGGTGACTGCATTTCTCAGGAGTTTTGAACTTTAAGCGAAGAAGAGTGGTTTGAGGAATTGAATAAGGATGCTGTGTGCCAGCAGATTTTTGACTATGTAAGTAGGATGGCCAAATAGTAAGTGTATTTCTGCAGAGTTAGCCCCTTTTTGTCAGGTTGCTTCTGAAATTGAAGAGTTTGGTGGTCTTTTGTTCAAGGCTGGTAAGATAATTCCTCCTTCTTCTTTACAGGAGAAAATTTTGTTACTTTCTCACCAAGGTCATATTGGTATGTCGTCTATGAAACGCCTAGTTAGGGAGAATTTTCGGTGGCCTGGCATTGATAAAATGATTGACAGAATGGTGAGGGACTGTTCGCACTGTATTAGTAGTGATAAGATGCTTCATCTATCTTCTGCTCCCCTTAAACCTGTAAGTTGGCCTAATTTTCCTTGGCAGAAGGTAGCATTTGATATCTCTGGTCCTTTCAAAAATTTGCCGTTAAATGCTCGCTATGCTTTGGTTTTGGTTGATTACCACTCGAAGTGGCCTGAAGTAAAGTTTGTTGGTAATGCCTCTTCGCAAGTTATTATGCTTTTCTTGAAGGAGATTTTTTCTAGGGAAGGTTTCCCAGAAACATTTATCACTGATAATGGTATGCAACTTGTTTCTTCCGATATTGAAAATTTCCTTAAGAATTGTGGTATTAAACATCATACGATCTCCTTAATATGAGCCTAGGGAAAACGGCCAGGTTGAAAGTTTCAAACGAGTTCTTAAGGATTGTACTAGTAGTGTAAATTCTTATGGTGAGGATTGGTTGGAAGTTGTCAGGAAAAGGTTGTGGACATATGGCATCACACCCCACTCTATCACTGGTGTGAGTCCTTTCAGACTTTTTAAAGGAAGAGAACCCTCTTCTGTTATTTGTCCCTGGTGGATTAAAAAGTTGAACAAAAATGGTTCTATAGTTGATCTTGAATGCATTGCCAAACGTGTTGAAGATAAACGACAAAAAATGAAGATCTTGTTTGATTCAAAAATGAATGTCAAAGTTCATGATTTTGTGGTAGGAGAATGGGTGAGGATTAAAAAAACCTGGTTTCCTTACCAAAGGGTTTTCTAAATTTTTTCCTCCCATTAAGGTGGTTAAGGTTTTTAAAAACAGTGTTGTCACTCAAGATGGAAGAGTTTGGAATGTTCGTAGAGTGGCTAAATGTCCTGATACTTACTGTCCTGATACTTACAAGCCACATTGTTCTCGAATGTCTTCTCATGATAATAATCTGGGAAGATTGGTACACAGTTATAATAAGTGTCCTCAAGATTCACTACAAAATGATTTGTCGATTGCCTCTAGAGTTAAAGTTGATGTTAGACCAAAAAGAATACCCAGTAGGTATTTAAATTAATTTCTTTTTGTTTAAGGATAAGATGTGTTGCATTCTTTAATTATTTAAGTTATGTTTTCTATGTCTACATATCTTGTCTGTTTGCTGGAGCTTAGAATGTATGATGCGTGCCTGCATCTTACATGCTGGGTTCCAGATTCTGTATTCATCTGTTTCATCCAGGATCTACTGTGTAACGGACGTGCTGTGCTTCTTCTACTGACCTTGAAATAAATACTTGGATTTTTATACAAGTCAAAGCCTCATCCTTTTAATACCTTACTTTACACGTTCAATGTTTCTCACATACATTAGTGTGTTTACTACATTCCATTGTAATAGCCTATGTTTTCTTAATCCTTGCATCTTATTACATATTCCTGTTCTTGAGATCTATGACACTTTGTGTTTTCATCTTACATGGTACCTGTATGTTGATTTTTCATTGTGTCACATTATTATTGTCTTGTGTATTTTCTAATCCAAATAGTTTCCTTACACATCTCTTATTAATTTTTAGAGTGTTTTTTTCTTGTCTTTAACCTTCACTGTCTGTTTTTTCTATTGCTGTTCTGCTTGGCATCTACTTACTGGTCTGGCCAACTGGTATGTTTTGGTGCTGATATTGGTGTGTCATTTCTTTTTCTGTGTGTTACGTCACTATTGCTGTGCTATTGTTGTCTTTCCTTACTTCGTTAGTATTTCTGTACTCTGATAGTATCTCCTCTTCTTGTCAGTATTTCCTGCTTTTCTTTTTCTCTGCCCTTCCTACACATGGATTATTTTGTTTAATTAATTCTGTGTTTTTCCTATTTAAGGGGAAAGATGGGTATGGGTTACTCTTTGTCAATGTGTACACGGTCTCATTTCTTTATGTTCTCATAGCATGTCTACATTATTACGGTATGTTTTTAGTTAGATACCTATGTTATGTACATGTTGTCTTCTTGTGACTTTCATTGTAGTGTTGTTATTATGCTTATTTCTTGCTTCTTCTTTTCTGTTGTTATTTTTTATTTATTTTTTTAATATTTTTATTCAGATTCCCCCCCCCCCCTTTTTTGTTGTACAGGGCACAGAAAAAACAAATTCATTAAGATTAACATGCAACATACTGATATGACAAGCATTAAACATATACCTACCAATTATACAATTTAAGCAAAATTAAATAACAATACAGGGTAGACAATGATAAACAAAACAGGGCCCTAGATTAAATCCCAACCACATTGATTTTCAATACATCTACCCCGGTTCTCTTTCCTTCCAACTTCGTATAGGCTCCCATATTTCCATGCCTAGTTTCTTTCCTCTCCTACCCCTCCTTGCATAAATCGCTTTCTCTAAATTATAGGCAGTTAACAATTTCATTAGCCATTGGTGAAATGTGGGTGGTAAACAATCAAACCAGGCCATCGCGATACAAAGCCTTAGAACCGCCATTGCCACGAAGATAAAGTATTCATACTGGGTCTGCCTAACATTTTCCTCTATTCTGAGGAGTACCATTGATGTTGTTAGGGTAACCTCAATCCTTAATGATCTTCTGAGAAAGATTTCAATTTCATCCCGGGTAGTTTTTAAATGGGTACAAGTCGCGAACATATGTGTCAAATCAGCCTCAGAGCTATCACATCTTGGACAAGTAATACCAGCTACCCCTCCCCATTGTGCTATCCTGGCAGGTGTATGATACAGGAAATACAACGTCTTGTAATGTTGCGCCTGAAGTGGTGCTGCACATAAAAGTTTCTGTCTGTCCTAGCTCCAATGACTTGTGAAAAGATACCTCTTCTATGCCCACCTTCTGCACCCACTTTCCCTCATACTTTTCCAAATCGTCTGCTTGATGGTCTATTAATTCAGAGTAAAACCTTTTAATAGTACACTCTGTGCCATCCTGCACTATATCCAAAATGGAGTTTGTACCAAATCCCGTCGGCCCTCCAGTTTTTTTCAGCATAAAAATCCTAACTTGCAAAAACTTTAAAAAATGAGTTGAATCTAATCCGTATATTAGTTGAAGACTGCTAAACTACATTACCCCCTGTGCTCCTATCATATCCCCCATTTTGCTAATCCCATGGTTTCCCCATTCCGAAAAAACAACCCCAGAAAATATATCACCAGGGAGAGTAGGATTATTACTCAGCCTGCTGTACGCATTATATCTGCCTATGCCAAATCTTTTTGCAAACGAGGTCCAGATTTTATGGGCAGCCATAACTGTTTTAAATTTGGTTCTCTTAAAATAGCTTTGCTCTGTAAACTTCAAGAAACAGTTCTGCGCCTGATCTCCTAGCACTAATGAATATATTGCTAGGGTTCCTTACTCGTCTTACCCTTCACTTTCTGACCCTCCGAATAGACATGCCATATATTGAAGGCAGGCCGCCCAGTAATACATTCTCACATCAGGTAATGCCCACCCACCTCGTTCCCTTGGGAGTGCCATAAATCTCAATGCTCTTCGGGTCTTTCCGTGTGCCCATACAAAACGATTTATCATGTGCTCGATATCCTTAAACCACCTAGCTTCAAACAATAAGGGTATGACCCTGAACAAATACAAAAAAATCGGTAGCAGCATCATTTTAACTATATTAGTTCGACCAACTATTGAAAAGTGTATGTTATGCAGCCTGTCGAGATCCTTTTTCGCCTTGTTTATTACTGGTGTTATATTTGACTCCACAAGTTTGTCTAAGTCTGACATTATTGTTACACCTAAATATACACCACTCTGTACTACCCGATGATCCAGACAGAGCGTCTTACTATTTTTAATGATCTGTGTTTTCGCCGTGTTTAGAGCATAACCCAACACCTCACCAAAAAGCTGTGCTTCCATCTCAACCAGGCCTATAGCTTCAGTAGGGCAAGGAGTAACAATAGCAACGTCGTCGGCGTATGCCAAGATTTTGCATTGTCCCCTATGAGTGTCTACTGGGCAAATATTTTCATTTAACTCTATACGCTGTATATATGGATCCATATAAAGAGCATACTGGAGCGGGGAGCATGGGCACCCCTGCCGTGTGCCCCTCTTCATCTGGAATGGCAGCATGTGCCCCGCATTTACTCGTATACGAGCAGTTGGAGCTGTACATAGAACCTGGAGAGCTTTTACCAACCCCCCCCCCAACCCTCCCCTCCCCAAGATGAACCACAAGAACTCCCAGGAGACCCGGTCATAGGCCTTTCCGGCATCTAATAACAGCACTGCGAACGGGTCTCCTGCAACCTCTGCGGCATCAAAGAGAGTTATGACCTTTATGGTATGATGCATGGTTCCCCTTCCTGGTATAAACCAGTGTTGATTAATACTCACCAGAGTATTAATTACTTTTGCTATTCATAGGGCTAGGACTTTAGAATACATTTTGATGTCTGCGTTCATTAAGGTTATTGGCCTATATGATCCAGGTTGATTTGCTGGTTTACCCTTTTTTAGTATTATTGCGATATCTGCACCTGCCCAACTCTTCTGGATTGATACCCCTGCCTGCGCTTGCTGCATTGTTATGCACATATCTTGTTTAATTACATCCCAAAATGTTTTAAAGAATTCCAATGGGATTTGATCAGGGCCTGCGGCCTTGCCGGAGGGGAGATTAGTCAAAGCAGTCAAAATTTCTTCCTCAGTAAAAGGTGCCTCCAGGTTCCTTGCCTCACCCTCTGGTAGAATGTCTACCGGGATGCCCTGCAAATACTCGCCTATTTTAGGTACATCACTTGGTAAATCTTGATCATATAATGAGATGTAGAATTTCCTAAAGACTTCTCGTATCCCCTCTGGATCTACATATACTGTTCCCATCTCATCGAGGATCTCCCCCACTTGGCCTGTAGACACAATCTGCCTTGTACGAATAGCGAGGGTGCGACCCACAGATTCGTTAAATTCATAACATCTCTCCCTATTCACTAAGTATGTTTTAGCGGCCTTATTGGCAATGCTTTCCTCAGCCTCCATCTTTGCTTTTGCTATTCTAACCAAAACTTGATCTAAAGATACACCCCTTACCACACTCTGGGTTAAGTCCTCCTCTGCGTCTGCCACAGCCTTAACTAACTCCGCCTCCCTTTGCCTTTCCATCCTCCGACTTGCTGCGCTAAAGCTTATTGTTTTCCCTCGTACTGCCGCCTTAAAGGAGTCCCACATGTTCCCCACTGCCGTGCTTCCTCTATTTATGTCCAGAAAACTCCCTATCCACTCAGTCATGTGTGCAATATAAGCCTCTTCTTTTAGCAGCCCTCTCTCAAATGTCCATACTCGACCCAACCCTTCAGCTATACCGAAACTTACTGTTAAGATCAAAGGGTTGTGGTCGGAGATTATCCGAGGGTGTCTCTCAATTTTAATCTTGGTTTGTAAAGTATTTGAAACAAAAAAAGTAATCTAATCTTACACAGACTTTGTGCGGGGCTGAGTAGTAAGTGAATCCCTGTTCTCCAGGCCTTAAAGCCCCCCATACATCCAATCAGGCATTATTTCTCATAAGACCGTATAAAGAGCGGCAGACTCTCTTCTTCCTGCCCTGATACCGGCCTTTCAATATCCCACCCACTCCCCCTGCCCCATTAATGTTAAAGTCTCCAGTCAGGATAATGGTTGGGGACCAAGCAGCTAACTCCAGATCCATAAAATCAAGAATATCCGGATCATCCTCCGTCGAACCATATATACACTCTAAAGTAACCCACTCCTCATTGATTTTAAGTTCTATCAAAACCCATCTCCCCCATTGGTCTTCAAGCTTCTTCCTTATCATGACATCTCTGAGTTTTAACAGAATTGCAACTCCCCTATTTTTTGTCCCTTGCTTTGAGTACGCCAATACAGTAAACCCCAACTGCTCTAATAAATAACCTTGTTGTCCTTCTATATGGGTTTTCTGAAGGCACACAAAATCCACATTAAAAGATCTTAACCACGTGGCAACCCGTTGCCTCTTATTGCGATCATTTAAACCACAAACATTCACCGTCATTATACGTGTACCCATTAATGCACACCAGATAGTTGTCCCAACAAGCTTTCGTTGATAAAAACATTTTTTATGCCATTTCTCCATTGTTGCCTTGTCAGTACCCATTCTTAACCCCAAAATTTACCAATATTCCCCATGCATGTGAAGATCCAGCCCGAAACCAGCGTGCCCTGTACCCCCTCCCCCTCCCCCCCAGGCCCCCACCCACCTCCCACACCCCTTACAGGCAAATAGGTCAGTCCTGACCTATGCGTGACAGCTGTAGCCCCAAGTGCCAGTCATCCCTCCTGACCCCTGCTCCTGCTAATTCCATAATGTACCTCTGACTTATACCTATATCATAGCGTAACATGCCACATCCACCTTACCAAATGCTGTTTATAACTGCTTTCTGCTACTGATCATTTTCCCTTCGATTGCCTTAGAGCAACTGTCATGGTCTTTGAGCCTCCCTTCCTACCTTTTATCTCATCCAGATAAGCCTGAGCTTTAATCTCGGAAAAGAAAATCCTGATCTGCCCATCACTCACTACTTTGAGGCGAGATGGAAACATTAGATAGGCCTCACAGCCTATATTCTGAAAAGGGGTTATCATTTGCCTCATGCGCCATCTCCTTTCTACTGTCGCATGACAGAAATCTGGGCGGGCAAAAAACGTCGTACCATTGTACGTCCGCCTCGCATCAGGCTTGGCCTTGTCCATGATTTCCTGCCTCAGTAAAAAGTTTCCAACATATATCAAAATTGCCCTTGGTTTGTCAGTTGCCACCCCTTTTCTCTGCACCAAAGGGAACCTATGAGCCCTCTGTATCTCATTCTCCCAGCTCCAGGAGGATAGCCCTGGGAAGGACCCCTAAGCAAATTCACAACAAACCTCCGGACATCCTTCCCTTCTTTCCCTTCAACCACCCCAAGTAATCTAACATTGTTCCTCCTCTGACGATTTTCATAATCTTCGAGCTTCCAGTGTACATCAGCAGTCATTTTTTCTTGCTCAGTTTTAAACTCATTCCACTTCCCGACATCTTCTTCCAGCCTTTCAGTTCTGGCCTCAACCTCCGTGACCCTTGCTGCCATGTCTGCATAAAGTTTATTCGCTTTCCGAAGTGAGCCCTGTATTTTTTGGCTGGCCTGCTTTGCCCTTCGAGATTCATTCCTGGCCTCCCCCTGCATTTGCTTCAACGTAGCATGCAGCATATCCATAGTAGCTGCATGACCTGGGGTGTTAGTCTGTGTGCGCGATGGGTTAATACCTCCCTCTTGATAAAGCTGGGAGGTGATCGAGTAGTCCCAGTCCAGTTTTTTAGGCACTTCGGAATGTAAAGGGCTCATCAAAAGGCTTACCCTGCTGCGAGACCTGCTCTTCTTGGCTCTCCTTTTGGTATATGCCTTATGCGTTGCCTCACTCTCTGGCGTTGATACTGCCGAATCTGAGCCCAGCTCCACTTCTGAGCTATCAGTTTCACTTCCCGTGATAACATCAGCAGAAACCTTATCCTCCTCTTCCTCCGTCTCAGTCAAGGAGAAAAAGCAATCATCACTGGGGGAGCCAGGGATCGTTGTTACCCCTGCTATGCCTTGTGCAGTGATTGCACCATCATCATGCTCTTTAGGACTCAAACCACCATATGTTGTTCCTGATTGGTATCCTTGGGACGTGTTGCCTGCTCTGCGCCTGAATATAACACCTTAGTGACCTCCGACCCTTCATTTGGATGCCTGCACATATCTGCTGCAGTCGTGCCAATTGCGGGGTTATTTTGTGGGTTTAATATCACGCACGTAGCTGCCCCATCAGTGCTACAGTCTGCATCAGTGATCGTGCTATCATCAAGCTCAGACAGCGATTTCGCACCGGGGTCCTGTGCATCCTGACCGTTTTTGTCATCATTCATAACCCTCATACCAGCAGTGTTGTCCAAAGTTAATTCTCTGCCACCCCCAGCGCCCTCCTTACCAGAAGCGTCTATTCGCAGCTCTGGAAGTTCAGCCTGCTCGCTCTGTCCGCTCTGAGCGCTCCGCGCGTGTCCCAAGGAGACTGTGGGGAGAGACGCCAAACTGCTCGACTCTTCCGAGATCCGCACATCGTTCTCCCAGCCTGCGGCTCCCGTCATCACCTGACCATCCGATAGACCCGGGCTCGGCTCTCCTGAGACGCCCGCACTCCCATTCGCCAAGGACTCCGCTCATGTGTGGGATAGCACCGGGCCCGGCACAACAACCGCAAAGGACTCATGGAGAGTAGGTTGCCTCAAATTTCCCTCTTTACTAGCGCTTTCGTGTTCTGGTGCTTGGGTCCTTTTTTATTTAACAAACTTTTCTTCTCCTTTAATTTTCCTTGTTTCTCAAGTTTATCAGCTTTCTCATTAGTCTCCGGATTTTCCTTCCTCACGTTTCTCTGCGCTTGTGTCATTGACCTGAGGGTCGCACTCATTACTGCCGTGCCAGGATCACTAGAGACGGCTTTGTCTCTCTCCTTCTCCTTCTGTGATTCTCCTCGCGGCTTTGGACCTCGAGGGGCCGTATTCTGCATTATTACTCGCAGAAATCCTGTTTTTAGTATGTTAGACCAGATAAGCACTCTCGGCAGCTTCCGAGGTGTAAAGCTGGTTTTCTTTATCCAGAAAGCAAAACGATGTATCACATCAAGCGAATGCAGCATGTTTCTTCATCGTATTTCAAAGCAGAAAAAATCAGAGGCATTCTTTCAAGATTCCAACTATACTGCAAGAGCAAAGGAAGGAGCGACTGTTCCCTAAGGCCTGTCAGCGGCCATCTTGCCCCTCTAAGCCGAGACAAACCCCCTTTTTTGTTGTTATTAAAGGGGAAAGAAGTGTGTAGTGTTGTTATTATGTTTATTATTGCTTCTTCTTTTCTGTTGTTATTAAAGGGGGAAGAAGTGTGGTATCTACTTCCAGCTTGCTTCTCAGCCAGTGGATATGTGTAGAATGTTAGCATGAGTGGATGATGTCATAGAGTGTTGTATGCGTGGGTGAATGTCAGTTGAGTGTAGGGCTGAGCAACAAGGAGGCTGCTTCCTTGGGGTTCGTTCATTTGTAGTATACAGAATGTGGCATAACCCTCAGGACACTAATTATCTAATCTTGTTTTGACAAAGGTACGGGATTGTTCAAATTTTACAATACCCAGCTCGTGTGTAATCCACTTATATGCTCCAATCATAGTGTCATTTATAAAGTGTATAAAACTACGTCAACTACCATCCAGGAAACCCACCATACATACAGTGAAAAATATGTGGAAAGCGAGAGAGAGTTCCTCACGGTAGAACCGCCAAAAGGGTTGCTGGTTGACAATTTCCCGTATACCCAATTATCATCATAGGCAGCTCTCTCTCTTATAGTGGAAAATAAAAGACAGGAGAAGAAGAAAGAAAAAGACTAAACAACAAATAATAGTGCTTTTTCTCCACGGAAACCAAAAGGCATTCTGGTTACTCATGTAGTAGTGAGGTGAGACAAACAACACTTAATATTGTACACCTTAACAACCCCAGTGAGAAATAAAAAGTGTTTCTCACCATTAAAATTAAAGAGCTAGCTGGCCACTCGTAATTTTATTATGGGCTGCACGTTCTCTAAATATAAAAAAGGTTCATACTAAACCTATTCCAGTTTAGATGTCGCCAACATGTTTCGTTGCTCTATTTTGTGCAACTTCTTCAGGGCAAACGGGGGTTGTCTTCTCATGCTTCCACTTCTATATTTACAACACCTGTGATGGTAGAGATTGACATAAAAACAATGCTGAGCCAATGTGTTTGAGCCGGCCTGTACCAAAGGCCAGGTCAACCAAGAATGCAATGTAGTGGCACTTAGATCATTTGTAACATAATCACCTGGGGGCTGCGTCATGCCAGCGTACCTGCAACCCTCTCACTTAGGACCACCGTGTCAATTGATCACGCGTCCTGCTGAAGACCATCTGCGGTCTGGTCTTCTGTGGATGCATGCAGAGAAAAAATGAGGCATAACAAATACATATCCCCTATTGACTGCCGACCACTCTCTGTCTCGTCTATACTCGCAATCATCTCAATCAATTAATTTTAGTTGAAAATACAGTTACATCCATTAATCCAAATTACACGATGCACGCGGCATCTGCATGCTGCTGTGCCGATAGTGTGACCGGGCGAGGGCTTACCATAGTCCAAAGTTTAGTGTACAAGTTACCCCACACGGTCAATTCGGCCAAAACGCTATTCACTGAGCATTACCAGCCCGTATGTGGACGCTTACCACAGCCGCTGCACACCAGCGTCATAAAATCAACACCGACTGCACAGTCCCGGTAACTCGTAGATTTAACTTCCCACACTGTCCCGCCCCCGCGGAGACACGTGCCTGGTCAACTGCGTCAGGGCGTCATAGGCAGCGAGTCACAGTGGCGGCCATATTGGAGTGGAGAGATGTAGTCTTAATCCCTATATATCATCACTTGAAAACAACGTTATACTTCCCGAATCTACCCCAAAAAAATGTTGGGGCATACAGAAAATGAATAAATGTGCCAAATCAAAGCGAAATGTGCAATGTTGCTTTGCTAGCTTGTCTCAGAAAATCCAGAGAAACGCCGCAATACCACTATCTTACACACGACAGAAATGCCACAGCGGCGATGGCAATCCACACCAAATGAGGGGGACCATCAAGATGTAAAGCTCTCTAAGTCGTATGCTCACTCAACACAGCCCATTAGAGCTATCTCATTGCCGGCAACTCACTGGACTTAAGCCGCCATCTTGGAGTCTTATCCTGTTATTAATAAAGTTTTTAACAACAACAATTCCCACACAGTTTTGGCAAATTGACCACATTCCAGGTAGTCCAAACTAAAAGTTTAAAGCGGTAACCACTAGCACACCTTTTACACATTGTACCACGTGCGATCCTTTATTATTGGCAACTAATGCCATATGTACTATGATGTTCTTTCATGAATTACAATCCTCATGATGTTCATAGTGAAAAAGGGGCCAATCCAGAGTAGGTCAACTGGTTCCTTGTACATGCACAGTCAGTTCCACCAGCCCAAGGGGAAAGGTATAGAGTAATTCTTGTAGTTTTTTGATATCTTGCGTTACACTCCTGAATAAAAGAACTCCAGCACCCCCAGCTGAGGCACTCCCAAAAAAAAGCAATAAAACACTTGGAAAGGGCTCCACCCTCATCAAACAACACACATCAAGAGACAATTTTCAGAATAAAGCGTGGGGTTTTATTAGTGCAAAAACGGAGTACCTTTTCCTGATTGTACCTTATGTGCGGTGTGCCTTCCCCTTTGGGGGTGACCACCGACGTGAAAAATGACTGTGCAATGTTGTCTAGGTTACCAAATTTACAATGTAAAATATCAAGACCCTTCTGTGCAATGGGGAACCATATATGAATCAAAGACTTGTTTTTATAAAAAATATTTGTGCGTTTATTAATAAAATTTAGTTAAAAAGATCATAGTATCACAATCCTGTTACATAAGAAAACCCTGTACGATATATATTCAATTGATACACAACATATTCATAACACAATCATTAAAACAATTCTAAGTTTAAAAACTGCTCATATAGCTATGTTTACAAAAGACATATTTATACATAGTGGTAGAATAATATCTTAGTAGGAACAAAACTGTCGACGCGGCGTTTCGGTGCCTCTTTTATTCTTGCACCTTCTTCAGGACTCGTTCCCTGATTGATCACATCTACAAAAACATATATCATAAAACATTTCATTAGGTCCCATCTTATATCATCGGTTTCACTTTCCTAGTACATAACTGTTTTCATCCTAGTATTTGGTAACCTATACATTGATATGTGCACACATTCGTTAAGGACATTCTTCAATGACTTTCACTCTCTGTCTTCATTACCTATAGACAGGTTGGCTAATGGGCAGGATAATAGTAGTGAAGTGATGAAGTATTTGGATTACTTCATCACTAATAACTGGCTCAGGTTTCTTTACTTTCCAGGACAGTCCTGTTCTACCCCCTTTCCCAGTTCTTTTCATTGTACCTGCATAATTATTTCTCACAGGTCCATTTATTGTGACCTTGGGGATAGAGTTAAGATTTCTTTTACTTAACTAGATCTATCCATACATTTATGTTTGCTCAACTTACCCAGGTTATATTCCCTGGCTCTTTTTCTCTAGTCTTATGAGTCCGTTTAGCATCTGCTCATATTTTTCATTCCCTTTGTTGCTATGGAATTTCTCTTTGTAAGACGAGATAAAAAAGAGAGCGTTTTTTAGTTTTTGCTTAGATTTTCTGTTAAATTTAAAGTGGGTTTCTAGTTCTCCCTTAGTTTGATTACCTTATCGCTCGATATTCTTGGTTTTTCCTCAGAATGTATGGAGTTTGACCACTTCAGTGCTATAAGGCAAAAGAATATGTAATTTTCTATTTATGTTCAATTTATCACTTATTACAGCATTCTCGGCTTTCATAATTTACTATTAGGCCTATAGAATTCTTACCGGTCCTATTTCCATTAATCTCTTGGTCATGAGGAGGACGCCTCTGGAAGCTCCCTTCTGATATTTCTTCTCCTTACTCCGTCTAGGGACGGAATTATCTAATCAGTGTCACTCTCCTTTCACTAAACTCATTCAGGTGTATCCCATTATTCTTTTACTTCTTACCTTACTGTGTGACAAGAGCTACTTTTAATTTCCTTCACTCTTATGTGTGTCAATCCACTCTGGAGTTGGAAATCTTTATGTTAAAGCCTCTTGACTTAGCTTCTATCTCTAAAGAAAAGAGACAAATGATTTACAGCTCTATCAGAGAGCTCTATCCTTAACATTTTCTTGCCTGCTAGACCCTTTTCCCATCCCTACTTACTTGATGGTGGGAGCTGAACTGCGTGGCGTCCTACTTGCCTTCCGAGTCTTCTTGATCTGAACAAGCTAGCTCCTCTCTGGTTTTTATACCCTCAGTAATTGGCCGATTAGTACCACCTGGCCATTGTTTGTTAGTGCATTCATCTGTTGTCCTCACTGCGGACGCCATCTTGTAGTGGGTTTGAATCCTCAATCACTAATGGAGCTTGTACTAAATTTATTTATATCAGAGCTCACTCTAGCCAGCTCAGCCTACTGAGTAATATGAACATTATTTTCAGCTTTATTGAACCGTTTCGGAATTTTGCTGTGATCTTATGGCGAAATTCAAAAAAAAATTATGTTTTATTCGTTATATCACTACTTAGTCACTCAGTGTTTATATAGTGATTTATACTCGATTGCCCGCCTCGTGTTTCTACCATTGTTGCATGTACTCTCTCCTGGCAGACCGGAATGATCATAACGCGGTCGCCATTTTGGATGAGGGGACCTTATGTTGCTTAAAGTCTCTGTTCCTGATGGTTGCGATTTTAAAAGGATTGTTTGAGTATATTAATGGATGTTTGCTTATAGTAATCCGCCACCTTTCAAGCCCTTTTTTTCCTCATATCGCGTCTTCTATCTACCTATCCCTATTCGTGCGCGCCATCTTGGATTGGGGATGGGAAACACTCGGAATTGTTCCGTTTAGATGTTATTCTAATATTCACATCTCCATATTCGCACGGTTTTATGAGCATATTGTGCGAAGTTATGGCTCCTAATTCTATTATTATGTTATTATATATGGTTATGTCCTCATACTGATCATTTACATTGTCGGGTTCTATGTGAACTCTTTTTATGCTAAATAAAATTCGATTTCAAAAGACATTTTCCTGCAGTCCCATTTGCATATTTAATTACAGGGGGGACGGTTGCACTGTCTCCTAGGTTAATGCCGCCAACCTTATTTTTCATTCAGCTAGTATTGGTTGCATTTTCCTGTAGTCTATCAATTTACCAGTTATTAGTTAGGTTTGCACAGAACTCTTCAGGTCGCAAGCTCGCTATTGGATACACTAGCGGTGGCTATTTCAGCAAGGGAATAGTATTTCGGATTGTGTAATGTAAGAGACCATGCCTCTTTGTTGATTATCATGTGGGCTGCTCTCATGCTCTTATCACTTATGTTACATAAAGATCCACTTCCTGACTTGAACTCTAGAGTTATATTACAGTATGTTTTCCCACTTTTCTTTATTGTTAAGGCCTGTTCTATAAGAGCTGAATTTGGACATATAATATTGTTCTCTTTGTCTACGTTTTTTTGTTAAGTCTCCACCTCTTCTATTAAGACTGACTGCTTCCAAAACACACCACCGCACATCCTCAACTGTGTGGCCCATCTCTGCCCAGTGGGCCACCAGGGGTGCTGCTATCTTTTTGGTACGGATAGCTGATTTATGTTCAGTTATTCTTGTCCTGATCTCACGTTGGGTTTCTCCTATGTATGCTTTGCCACAAGGACAGTTAATCATATATATGACATTGTTGGTTCTGCAATTAAATAGTTCTTTATGTATGTGTGTAATTTTGCCGTAAGTTATGTTGGGACCTGATATGATGGACGAGCAGTTTTTACAGTTCCCACAGGCGAAATTGCCTGTTGGTGTTGACCCATCTATTGTTCTAATTGAATTCCTTTTGTTTTTGTTGGGATAAGTTTCAACTAGACAATTTCTAATTGTGCGATTTCTCCTAAAGGCAAAAATAGGTTTTGGTATTGGTGTTTCTCCCAGGTCATTTATCAACTTCCAATTGCTGTTGATACAGTTCTTTAATTTATTGGATATACATGAGAAATTCGTCACAAATACAATAGGTTTTGTTTCGTTACTCTGTCTGGTTTTTGGTTCGAATAGACTTTCTCTATTGTAGTATTTGGCCCGTTTGTAAGCCTTTTTTATCATTTTCTTTGGATATCCTCTCTCGCCAAACTTATTCATCAAGACTTTTGCATGTTTATCGTACTCTTTCATGGTGGTGCAGTTTCGCCGAACCCTTAGGAATTGTCCAAAGGGTATATTGTTTTTTTGGGTAGCTGGGTGGTGGCTATTAAAGTGGAGCATTGTGTTGCGGTCCGTTGGTTTTGTAAACAGTTCCACTGCTAGGACGCCCTCCACATTTTTTATTTTAATGTCCAGAAAATCACACTCCTCGTTGCTATACGTGGAGGTGAAGTTTAGGTTTTCATCACCCAGGTTTAACCATGTGATGAATTCTGTTAGTTGCTCTCTGTCTCCTTCCCAAATAAAAAAAAATATCATCAATGAACCTTGACCATTTTTTGATGTTTTCAAAAAATGGTGCCATGGGATTAAAGATATGTTTTGTCTCAAAGTCCGCTACGTATAAACACGCCAGACTAGGAGCACAGGTGGCTCCCATGCTGGTCCCCTTGGTTTGTTTATACATATTCTCTTTAAATAGAAAGATGTTGTTTTTAAGAATAAGTTCTAAACATTCTATTATAAAGATTGAGTGCTCAGATAGATCTTCTTCCCCATTAAGCAGTAACTTTTTAATTACTTTGATTGTATCATTTTGGGGGATATTTGTATACAGCGCTTCTATATCGAGCGTCACCATCCATTGGGTGCAGGGGTTAAATTCAGTTCCTTCCACTTTTTTAATCATTTCTGTTGTGTCTTTAATATATGCTGGTTGGATTACAACCAACGGTTGGATAAATTTATCCACATATTTGCTTAGTGGTTCTGTGAGGGAGTTTAAACTAGAGACAATAGGTCTCATGGGTGGGTTTTATTAGTGCAACACTCTCTGATGTCAAATGAAAACAAAATGCACATGTAAATATACTTATATATGTATGTGTAAGCAAATAACATAAAACACAAGAAGATAATTATTGTAAAACACATGCAGATGATAAACACTTACAAGTCCGATAATAATGAAACATTCAAAAGTAAAATGCAAAGAAATAGAACACAAATGATAATGAGGCAAAATTTAAGCACATTATAATAAGGGAATACTCATAAATCAAATGCAAAATAGCACAGATAATTAATAAGCCATGTATAATACATGTAATAAATATTAGTAAGCATTAGCAGTAATAAATGAGAGGAGAGAAAATAAGGATTACTTATCTGGTGAGCAGCAGCAATAAAAGAAGGAAGATGGCTGCCTGTAGCTGGATATTATAGATGATTCGAATGTTCTCAATTTTCTAAATCCTTGTTAATTGTTGCTGCTGTGAGCTGGTAATAAAAGGAGATTGCATAATAATTGCCTCCGTGTCGTGCCATAAAATCAAATGCAAGAGAGCAAATATAATAACAATGGACGTCCAATGCAAGAAACAAGCATTGTCAAATGCAAGTAATCAAATTCAAGAATTGAGCACTGTTAAATGAAAGACTCAAATATAAAGAGCATGTATACACAGAATGGAAACATGTAAAATATATACACAGAATACATTAGATAATGCTAATGAACAAGAACCAATGAATAAAAATACTTCACAGGCTGGTCACTCAGCACATAGACAAAAACACATATCTCAATATCAATGATCAGAGAAAATACCTCACCGGCTGCCATATCTTCATCTTAGCCCACACAAGACTGGAGATCCCAAATTCCAGTCCCCAAGGTCAAGAGACTCCTTAAGTCAGAAAATGCAGCACTGAGCAGATGCGTCCACCTCTCAGGAGGAATCCGGCTTCCAAGCCAAGAAACCCCAGTTTTATAATAATCTCAATGCACGAGGAGTTTTCGAGAAGACATCCTCTACAGCAAGGAAACTTACTAGTGCTAGCCAGGCTTCATGCAAGCATTCCAAGGCAAAGGAGTTCTCATGTATTCTCTCAATATTTTCCAGCCCCTTATCTTAGTGAAGCTTTTGAAAATAGAAAACATCTCCGAAAGTAAAGAAAACACCCTCAAAGAGGAACACAAGCTTGAACGTAAACAACATAAATAACCATGACTAACCTGGGGGCTGCTTGTGTGTGTGTGTGTGTGCAGAACTCAAGCCAGGAATAGTCAGGATTCAAGAAGGAGTTTAGGGCACATTAAAGGCCATAGGTAAAACTCCATTTTACAATGTACAACCTAATGCACAATTGCGCACCACTGCCTACAGCACTATACTCGCATTCAGAGAAGTACATTCCACACATTTCTCTCTCTGATGCTTTCAAACACAGATCCTACAAGTTCTGTTCCTGGCAAGGCTAAAAAAATAAAACACTCCCACTCTGAAGGCACAAGGAGACATGAAATGAAATCCCAAGTAAAAAATGCAAGTGCACAAGAAATAATGTCATACATTCAAGATAGAGTGAATTAAAACACATAAAGTCAATTAAAACAATGGTAGTAAAAGATCATCACCTGGTCCCAATACATGCATGTAGCAATACAGTTGGTCATGTAAACATAACCCAAGTATTGATTGGATGGCGAGGAAACAGATTTTAAGTGTCATTATTTCCTTCAGCATTGTCTGCAAAAAGTAGAATCTCATGAAAAAGCTTTTTTTGCCTTACATCATACATGTAATGTTACATAATGATGATATCAACAACCTTTCTGAAAACAATCTGCCTTTAATCTCTTTAAAGAACCATACTCATCAATATGTAATGTCCCATGATCGGCAGTGGCTGCCACATAACCTGCTGCTGACGTCTGCTGCATCACTCACCTGACTCCGCCCTGCTTGCTCTGGCTCCTGTCTGACATCACAAGCCAGACTTCCGAGGCTGATGGCGGCTCAGACACGGCTGATCATGAACTGGAGCCCTGGAAAGTATTGCCGAAGTTGAAGCGGCAGATGTATTGTGATCACTTTCCGGCTCTGGGTCATGCTCTAGCTAACGGCACAGCCCCTTTTACTGAAACGATATAGCCCTCAGGATTAAGATCACGAACGATTGTCTGTTCAGCAGAGAGAAGCTGTGAGGTAGGTGGGGCTGCGCACTAGGGGCCAAGGAAGATTGTACAGGCGTGGACCATTTGTTATTTTCTCACTCTACTCCTAATGTATGTGGCCCACTGTAATGCGCCAGCAGCGCCCCAAGCCCACCACTCTGGTACTCATGAAGCAGCGAAAAAAAGGCCTCACATAGTCCTGTAGCCGGATTGGCGTGAGAAGCAGTTGGAGAATCTTACTGGCTCTGGTATCTCCCCATCAAAATCTGAGCAGATGGCTGAAGGAACGGGAATACTGCGAGCCGCGTTATTGGTGACCCTAGGAAACGAGCAAGGGGAGGTAGAGGAAATTGATGAGTCGCTATCAATTTATAGGGGGTTCGAGAGCTCACCAGCTCTCCAACCCCCCCAGCTCAGCCTCACCAGCTCAGCTGGGGCCAATGTCGTTTACTAGAAACGAGGAGCACGCTGGAGGGCAGTGGTCGAAGTGGGGAAAAAAAAGTAGGGGAACTGTGAGTGGAGAATCAGGGGGCGGGAATAAGCGAAGATTGGATCAGTGGGCGGAGTCAGGGGTGTGGCTAGAAGTAGCAAAACATACCAATTTTTTTGTACGTTTAGCATTTCACTGACCAGTTACAGCTTATAACGTTATTTAATTCAACCAATTGATAAACATGTGTATTTGAGGTTTAATTAAGGAAAAAGCAAACACTCATAGGGAATACAGGTTTATGTAAAGCGTGCAAAATATAAGCAGGAACAACATGTTACCTTAATGCCTTTACTCTCATTGTTCAGAAATCCATGAGTATTTTTTGTTTCAAACATTGAGGACATGAATACAGGGCTCCTCCTGTACACATGTATTAAGGAGGGGTCAGAAAAGAAAGGGACTCTTCAGGAGAATCTAGACTCAAGGAAACCCACAAAGGCTCCTTCATATTCATGTCAGCCAGCTAGCTGCTCAATCATAATATAGCAAAAAGAACAACTGGTGGATAGAATGCAGAATAATGTCATAAATTTACCCCAGTACAGAGATCTGGGCTTGAATCCATAGTTTTTTGGTCACCATGCCATTCCAGTTTGGACCCAGCCATATGCAAATCAGTCTTGATGCTGCGCTCAATAGGAACAGTCCAGGCCGAACTGCCAGGCCAGGTCCTCCCTGGACTGGAAAAAAGCATCCTATGACCCGTTTTGGGCTTTCAGCCCTCATCAGCCAGGATAGCTTGATTCCAGTGGCATGGAGAGCACGGGACTCACGTCTGGGCATACCCGTCCCACTCGGGGTGACAAAAGCAAAAAGAACAACTGATGGGCAGAATGTAGAACAATGTCATTCATTCACCCCACTACAGAGATCTGGGCCTAAATCCATTGTTTTTTTGCTCACCATGCCATTCCAGTTTTCTATTCTGCCCCATCACTTCGCCTGCCCCGTCCCTTCTCCTGCCTGTCCCTTCTCCTGCCCGTCTCTTCTCCTGCCCCATCCCTTCTCCTGCCCCGTCACCTATCCTGCCCCGTCACCTCTCCTGCCCCATCACCTCTGCCTCTCGTGGCCCGTCACTGCTCCTGGCCCGTCACTGCTCCTGGCCCGTCACTGCCCTTGCCCCATCACTTTTCCTGCCCGTTCACTGCTCCTGCCTGTTCACCGCTCCTGCCCGATCACTTCTCCTGCCAGTTCACTGCTCCTATCCGTTCACTGCCCCTATCCGTTCACTGCCCCTGCCCGGTTACCGCTCCTGCTCATGACTAATCACCGCTCCTGCCCCGTCACTTCTCCTACCCCGTCACTTCTCCTGCCCCGTAACATCTCCTTTCCTGTTGCCTCTCCTGTGCCGTCACTGCTCTTGCCCAGTCACTTCTCTTGCCCCGTCACTGCTCCTGCCCCGTCACTTCTCTTGCCCCGTCACTGCCCCTGCCCCGTCACTGCTTCTGCCCCTTCACTGCTCCTGCCCGTCACTGCTCATGCCCCGTCACCGCTCCTGCCCGTTCACCGCTCCTGCCCGTTCACCGCTCCTGCCCCGTTCACTGCTCCTATCCGTTCACTGCCCCTATCCGTTCACTGCCCCTGCCAGGTTACCGCTCCTGCTCATGACTAATCACCGCTCCTGCCCCGTCACTTCTCCTGCCTTGTCACTTCTCTTGCCCCGTCACTTCTCTTGCCCCGTCACTTCTCTTGCCCCGTCACTGCCCCTGCCTCGTCACTGCCCCTGCCCCATCACTTTTCCTGCCCGATCACCTTTCCTGCCCGATCACCGCTCTTGCCCGATCACCGCTCCTGCCCGATCACCGCTCCTGCCCGATCACTTCTCCTGCCCCGTTCACTGCTCCTATCCGTTCACTGCCGCTATCCGTTCACTGCCCCTGCCCGGTTACCGCTCCTGCTCATGACTAATCACTGCTCCTGCCCCGTCACTTCTCCTGCCCCATCACTTCTCCTGCCCCGTAACCTCTCCTTTCCTGTCGCCTCTCCTGTCCCGTCACTGCTCTTGGCCAGTCAATTCTCCTGCCCCTTTACTTCTCCTGCCCCTTTACTTCTCCTGCCCCGTCACTGCTCCTGCCCCGTCACTGCTCCTGCCCCGTCACTGCTCCTGCCCCGTCACTGCTCCTGCCCCGTCACTGCCCCTGCCCCATCACTTTTCCTGCCCGTTCACCGCTCCTGCCCGTTCACCGCCCCTGCCCGATCACCGCCCCTGCCCGATCACCGCCCCTGCCCTATCACCGCCCCTGCCCAATCACTTCTCCTGCCCCGTTCACTGCTCCCATCCGTTTACTGCCCCTATCCGTTCACTGCCCCTGCCCGGTTACTGCTCCTGCTCATGACTAATCACCGCTCCTGCCCCGTCACTTCTCCTGCCCCGTCACTTCTCCTGCCCTGTCACTTCTCCTGCCCTGTAACCTCTCCTTTCCTGTCGCCTCTCCTGTCCGGTCACTGCTCTTGCCCAGTCAATTCTCCTGCCCCGTCACTTCTCCTGCCCCGTCACTTCTCCTGCCCCGTAACCTCTCCTTTCCTGTAACTTCTCCTGCCCCGTCACTGCTCCTGCCCCGTCACTGCTCCTGTCCCGTCACTGCTCCTGCCCCGTCACTGCTCCTGCCCCGTCACTGCTCCTGCCCTGTCACTGCTCCTGCCCTGTCACTTCTCCTGCCCATTACTTCTCCTGCCCGGTCACCTTTACTGCCCCATCACCTCTCCTTTCCTGTCGCCTCTTCTGTCCGGTCACTGTCCTGTCCAGTTCACTCTGTGTAGAACATTGACAAATTACACAAGGGTGCAAGTTCCCCACAGTACTCTGTTTGGGGAAAGCTCCTCTGTTATGCCCTCCTCTTTCTTGAGCTCGCCCATGTGCTTCTCCCCATTACTTCCCCACAAGCGGCCTCCGTGTTGCTTTCCACCAATCCTTGAATTGCCTTTTCTCCTTCCTTTCCACTCTTGCTTTTGTGTCCCCTTCAGCTCTCTCCAACTGTTGCTCCTGCATCCCTACTGTCTTGCTGCAGGGCCCCCCACCCTCCCGTTCACTTACAAAAAAAACACACCTTTGCACATTCATTTTTTTAGTTACCTGGTACAACTTGGATCAGTAATAAAAAGGTTTTTAAAGCAACACGTAATTTTGTAGGGGCTCACATGTATGGTGCGTGCGCCTATAAATATACACAGGTGGCCATGTCGAAGGCTTTCGTATTATTTTTTTACTTTAGCAACCCTGCATTAAATCACTGATTCTGTGAAGCATTGCTGAAAACCATTCCCATTTATAATGGCTCACACAGGCGAGACCTAACGGCTTTATCTGCACATGATATGCAAAAAGGCAGGCGGCGGGCCGGCGCATTGTCATTCCAAAGGGGATAATCAGCCTCAATCGGAATGACAATGGGCCTGCCCACAGTCTGTGAGAGCTCAGGGAGGGGCTGCTGCAGCCTCTGGAGCTCAACAGAGAAGTGTGAGCCGCCCCTGGGCCACCACGCAAGCTGCATGAAAAAGTAATTTTTTAAATAAAGTACAACTATTCTTGCCGTCCCGGGATGCTTCTTTGAAAGAAAGAAGTAGGGGAACGGACTGAAATATTTTTTTTAAGTAGGGGCACGCCGTGCCCTTCCGTCCCCGCCCCCTTCTACCACTGCTGGAGGGGGAGAAATGGAGCGTTCAGCAAAAGCCTAAAACTTTCCACTATTCCAGAAACATTTCCCAAAGACTTCCTACGCAAAGGATTGCACCAATGTCACTCCAAAACAAGCATTAGGCGAAATGATAGGGGTCTCTATGGGGGCATCTTCAAGTTTCATGATATTGGGGGATTCAATGGTACCATCAGGAATAACGGAGTGCAGCTTCAGAGGGGTGGCTGAGGGATCGAGTTCCATCATCAGCGATCCTTCACCACAGGCCGCACTTGTGTAGTTGTATCTCTGAAATGTTTTTTGATAAGTAACATCAGAAAAAGATTTAGATATTTTTTATTCCAATCAACATGGTCAACTACTGCTGAAAAATCTAGAAAAGTGGCATAGAAGCCTCCATTCGTCTATTTTGTATGTCAAAGCTATGTGTTGAAGTATGAAAGCTTAGTCAATGGAGGAGAGGCCGGATGTGAATTGATCTTGATACATGGGGAGGATGCTTTCATTTTTCCTCCCATCCCATGTTTTTCAAGATTATGCTGCTGATAATCTTGGCTTCAATATTAAAGTGATAGGCTTGTACGATTTTTAATCTATCGTGCCTTTTTTGTGTGGAACAGGTTTTTAATGCTGTGAAGCCATTAGTTTGGGAAGGAACAAGTCTTTATGCTATGGTGGAAGAGTGTCTGCAGGAATTATGTCAACTAGTTTTTTTTTGTAATTGAACAGTACATTTGGGACTAAGTTTGCTTTTGGGCTTTTTTAGGTGTTAGGTTTGAGATTGCCTTCGCGTTCAGGAGGAGAGAGAACCAAGTTTTGATTTCTTTTTTCATTTCCATCCTGGTGGTAGTTTCCAGGTGGTATAAATGTTCTATTGATGTGGTCCTCACTGCTGCTCAAAATTTCTGGTTACAGTTTGTTTTGGGAGATGTACTGGAAATGGTTGCCCCGTTTTGCACAGAGGCTTTGCTGAGAACCCCCAGGCCACCATCTTCCAGTAGCTTTCAGTGTCTTTAGGGTGTCTTTGGTTTCAGCTATCTGCTGCAGTTTTTTCATTTTAGTTTTCTCCTATGGTTTCCTGAATATTTTTATTGCTAAGATGGATCTTTACTCAGTAAATTGCCACATGAGTTGCTTCTTCTTTAGGGCACATTCTTCTTCAAACTAGGTAATATGTTTTTGGCCTTGGGTCTCCTCAAATGTATTGATGTCCACTGGGTGTGGATCTCTTCTATTTCCTAAGAGGTTGAAATTCATGTCTTTGCATACAACGGATGCTATGGTGTTGCTGTCTTCCCTTTTGTTGAGATATGCTTTCTAAGCAGAGAGATTTCTGGTAGGTTTACCCTCTGTTACAGGGCTTTCTGGTCAATTTCTATCCATTTTTACTGAGTTGCGTTTAATTTTGGGGGTGCTTCTGGGAAAGACATGTGAAATAGAGTCTTTGTACGGAACTTCTTTGGTGAGAGATCAGTGTATTATTATCACTTTCAACTATGTGTGACAGTTTTGCATCTGCAAATTGAGACCACTGTGGTATGGGAATTTATATGAAGTCAATTCGAGAGCATGCCAGTAATTGCAAAATAAATAGATTGGGGCGTCATCTCGCCCCAAGCAAACGCACAGCTAATTATGCCTCATTGGCAATAATATATCCATTCATAGTAATCAATAATAATCAATGTACTCCTTGTATTCCAAATTTTTTTGGCAGCGATCGTGTGTTCTGGCTGTGATGTTGCTTTTTGCATGCCGCACTGTTCCGTGTGCAGCTCCACCTCCTCGTACGAATTTGTCAACTGATCTGCAGTTCTAGCATTAGGCCAGGTCTTCTGACTCGGGGCACTTGCTCCTCTAAGAAGGTTTCTTTGTTTGTAATGCCTGCTGGTGGTGTATCTCCTTGTGGCATTTGTTTGGTCCTTGTTTATTTATTTTTGCCCACATCTTGAAGTAATTTGATTTCTTCTTTTTTATCAAGGGCATGGACTTTTAAGGAGTTATCTATTATCCTCAGTCTTTTTACTTCTTGTTTCATTTTACATAAGTGACTATAAATTGTTGGCTTCCTGTTGGTCTTTCTTTCTCTTGCTGGTAGTGTCTATGGGCCATATGTAGGTGGCCCAAATACCGGTCGAATTCGGTAAATTTCACCATTACCGACCGGTAAATTGGCATGCGAGATGTAGGGAAGGATTCGGTAATTAGGAATCTGTAAATAACGATGTCAGGGACCCCACAAGTCTTACATTTGACTTGTGAAGCGATCTCGCAGAGACGACATGAGCTGACACCACCGAACCCACCTTACCCCAATCTGGCTGTAACAGGCTAGGACGTGATGGGTACGGGAAGGGAGCCAGAGAATGCTGGTGTTTTCTAGTAGCCCAGTTAAGGAACCTCCCTCTATCTTGGGACTCTACGTGTGCACCGGAAAACTAGGAAGAAAAAGAGCAGTACCTTAGTACAAACACAAACACACAGCTCCACCCCTCTGCTCTTAACACATGCAAAAACGGATTTACCTGTTTGTGAAGAAACCAGGCAACCAAGATATAGCATTCCTGCGTGGGGCAATATAAGTAATCAGGCAATAAGCGCTCCAGCTCGGTTTGTTAGTTGCACAAACAATGTTAGCGCTCCTGCGCGTAGCACGTGAAATAAATAAACAATGAGCGCTCCAGCGTGGTTTCCCCAGAAAATGTTGAGCGCTCCAGCGCGGTTTGTTGAATGCACAAACAATGTTAGCGCTCCTGCGCGTGGCATTGCAGGGAAGCAATAGGGCGCTCTTCTGCTTTACCCCAATTGCAATACTGTGGCAGAAACAAAGTTATGGGCGCTCCGGCGTTCTTACCCTGACCAGTTGCTTCCTGCAAGTAAGAACACAGCCCAGTGTTCCAGCGCGGGCCACGAAGGAAACAGGGAATCCCAAATCCCTCAGCACGGCAGGGAAAACCAGCCGGGCGGAAACAGCCTGAAAGACGCTTCGGACAATCAGGCAGTTCAGGAATGCCCCACGGCGTGAGGAATCAATTACCAACAGCCTGGCAGCGGGGAAAAAACGGATAAGAGGAATCCTATTCTGAAACCTGAGGGCAGCAGTATCCACGGAATCTGAAGCACTGATCGGGCGGAAACCGCGGTTTTCCCCGGAAGCGCTTGCACGTCACAGGCTGAGTTTAGAGGAGAGCTCGACCACTAATTCCTCCATTACGGAAGTCCGTGTTCCGATTTGCATGTAGAGCGGAGCAGTACCCTTCACAATCATACCGGATGCCCTGCTCTGACCTAACCCTGACGGAACATGACACGATTCCTTAATACCGATTTCTAAATTACCAAATCTGAATTACCGATTCCTAATTTACCGAATCGGTAAATAAGAAACGTTAAAAACGATAAAAGAGATGTAGGTAAAATCGGTAATACCGAATTTCATGAAATTCGGTATTTAGGAGTCGGTAATTAACACTGACTGAAAGCAGGTGGTAATCAGCTGCAGTGTATATAAGCAGTCCCAAAATGCAACAGTATGATCACTATGACGGCTTTCTATGTGATTGCAAGGCGGCTACGGCTACAGGCAGCAGGAGTGAGGATTTGGAGATGGAAGTAGCGCGTTTACAGACAGCGCATCACACTCTTCCAACTGACTGAGGCTGAGATCCATGAAAGGTACAGGCTACACCCCCACACCATCCTGGACTTGATAAGGGACTGTAGGCTGTCCGAGTGTCCAACACAAGTACGGGGTCGTTTTTAGACTTTTAACCAGTTCCTTTTATTTTCAGGACTTTTTAGTCTTTCACTGTATGGAGAGTTACTTTCAATTTTTCAGAAAAATATATAATAAAATAAAAAAAAACAAGAGATGAAGAAGGTTGACTTCAAGGTGGGCCGTCTACTTCTTAGTCTTGGCCTTAGATCTCATCTTGCTGCTTTTCGGACTTCTCCCCCGTCAGGCTCCACAGAAGGATAGGGAGTAAAAGAAAGGGCCTGGGATTAATTACACCTGTCCTTCGTTTGTTTACTTGTGTGCTACCATCACCAGGCGTAGTGAAAAGGGGGAAAACTTAAAGAAAAACGGGGAAAGGGGCTGGGTATGCAGGAAGGGAGGCCGACAATATCCGTGACTTTACTTCCCCTTATTGCCCCACCAACCCCACCAGAATGCACCCCTCAATGTCCTTGCCCTGGGCCATGCCCCTTCAACAGGGCCATGGCGTCCGGACCCGGGGGGTCCTCTCCCCTCCTTGGGCCGCCGGGTATGTGCACCTTGTGTGCTCTCGTGGGGCTTCTCTTGGTGCTCCGCTCCCTCAGCAGCTCACCTCCAATGCTCGGCTCCTCCGGCAGCTGGTCTTCGGTCCTCGGCCCCTCCTGCAGCCCGCCTCCGATGCTCGGCTCCTCGGTCAGCTGGTCTTCGGTCCTCGGCCCCTCCGGTACCTGGTCTTCTCATCCTCGATAGCTGGGCTCCTCTTCTCCTGCCACTCTCCAACTCACTGCTTTCAGACTATGCCGCCCTTCCCTCGTTGACACTGTATTTTTATTGTCCTCCCTCTGTTTCCATGATCCCACGTCATCTCGCAGAGCTAGACCACTGGTGGCTTCCGGTCTGTTTTGGGAGTCTTCGCCCGTTGTAGTACACTTCCGGCTGGTGGCTTCTTCGTCCTTCTCACAGGGACCTGCACCCACTCCTGGAGCACCCACCACCAAGGGCGCACGCCATACCACCACATGTGCAGGTGCTCTGTAGCCTACACCTACTTGCATCTGGCAGTTACCAGGAGGTGATAGCTGCGGTCGGAGGGGTGTCACAGAGTTGCCTGTCCCGTTTCTTTAAGAAGTTCCTGGATGCCATGATTCAGAGAATGCATCACTACATTAAGCTTCCCAAACACACAGGCGGAACTGCTGAAAACCAAGACAGACTTTTACCAAATGGCACAGTTTCCACATGTCATAGGGTGAATTGATGGCACACACATTCCAATCTGCCCACCTGCAGCCACTGAGTATATCTACAGGAACAGAAAGTCCACCCACTCCATAAATGTGGAGGTAATCTGTGATGCTGCCAACATAATCACGGACATCGTGGCCAAATTTCCTGAGAGCACCCACGACTCATACATCTTCCAGAACAGTGGGATCTACACACGCCTAGCTGTGGGAGAATTTGGAGAAGGATACTTCCTAGGTAAATCACTGTGACACACCCTGATAGATACTGCAGATGTGTTTTGGTGTATGTAATTAATGGCACTCTCTTTCTCACCTAGGCGATAGCGCATATGCCGTGCAGTCATTTATCCTTACTCCCTACCTAAACCCATCAACCTCAAGTGAGAGACGATACAATGTGGCACACAAATCAACATGCAACACTGTGGAGCAGGTTCTGCTGCCTCCACAAAAGCGGAGGCGCCCATCAGTACACACCCATCATCTGCTGCAAAATCATTGACACTTGTGCTATGCTTCACAACCTTGCCACTAAGAAAGGAACAGAAGTTGAATTAACTGACTCTGAGGACGATGATGATGAATTTGCACAGCCAGAGCCCAACGCAGCAGGAGTGGCACCAGCACCAGATGGGAGATAAAGACTGTCAGAGATCACACGCAACTATTTTTAAGTAAGTAAGGAGACACAGCCTTCTATGTAAATGACGTAGTTTTAATAATAGGGCACTACGCCATTACACAAAGGGCTCAACCAGCCAGTTCAAATTGTGACAACCCCAAGAGGATGTCATGGGTTACTTCACCCTATTAAGTGCACAAAGTGTGGGCTGCATCAGCGTTTGCGGCCATGCACAACACTGCTGGATGCCATCAGCTGACTGCCTTCACTGGCTGTGGATCCAGTGCCAGCCCCATGCCGTCTGCTGCTCCTCCGGGTGTCAGTTGCAGGGGAGTAATGCTGCTGCGACTGGTCGTCTCCTCACTGTCCCCCACATCTACAGCACCAGTATTGGCAGACTGAGATGTCAGCAGCACTTCAAGTGCAGTTGTTACCTTGACCAGCCCCCTAGACACATCACGGCTGCAGTGTGCCAGCCCCTCCTGCATGGCCACGAAGCGCCTGCAGAGCAGAGAAGTGGCAGTTGCTAGGCGGTTCACTGCCTTTGTATGGTGTTCCATCCTCTGCCTCTCCCTGCGCCGTGCTACCCTGTCTTCATCCAGTTTGCTGCACAGCAGCATCACTGACTGAGACATGTCTCACATGCCCTCAGCCATCTCCTTCATTCCCTCAGCCAGCATGGAGGTCATAGTGCTGATGCCCTTCTCAATGTTCCCCATGTTGTTGCTGATGTGCTTCATTTGCCGCTGTACAGACTGAATTGCCTTGCCTTGCAGGCGCTGCACCTTCACCATGTTTGCCTCCAGCCCTGTGAAGACACCCTGATCCTCACACAGCGGCATCTGGCACCTGTGTGTGCTCTCTCAGAGGTGGACTGCAAACCAGCATTACTGCCATCCACTGGCACAGTTGATGTCCCCCCCCTTGTGTCTTCTGAGGACGACTCCATCTCCTGGAGCGTGGCAACAGCATGCCTCCTGGGTCTTACCACTGCAGGTGGTGTTGCTGCTGGTGAGGCTAGCAGTAGTGGTGATGCTGGCAGTGGTGGTGAGGCTAGTAGTAGTGGTGACGCTGGCAGTGGTGTTGACGCTGGCAGTAGTGGCGAGGCTGGCAGTGGTGGTGATGCCAGTGGCGGTGTGGTGTGCCCTGCACTTGCACTGGCCTCCTCTGCCCTTTCCTTCCAGGGTGCCCTTCCTGCCTTGTCTTGAGCAGACCTGCGCAATGTCTCGTCTGTGGACAGAAATTGTACATTAGCTCAGTAGTCCGTCAGCCTTGCATAGCTATAATAAATGTACATTTCTGGCACACTATCTCAATGTCCTCTGCTTGCTTATCACTGATGTGTGTCACATGCCTTGTTGTTCAGTGTGATTACTGTCATGATAGGTGTTTCAATGACTACATCTCCCATGATGCATTGCTGGTCTTTACAAAAACCTGTACTGGAGTGGGATTTACACAGCCTAATTGGGGATTTGGGATAGGGAATAGGGGGTGCACAATGCTGTGCATGCTTCTTACCTTGTCTGGTAGCAGTTCTGGCTGAGCTGTCTGCATCCCCGATTCCACAGACACTTTCTGACTCCACAAGCTGCTCAAGTGCAGTCAGGGCAGGTGCCCTGTTCCTTCCTCCTCCTGTCTGTCTGGCTTGTTTTTTGTTCTCCGCCATCTTTTTGGTGATGCTCCTGATGTCACACCACCTTTTCTTAAGCACTTCAATGTCCTGGGGGGGTCACTCCTATGGCATTCACCTGTGCCTGAATTCCCAGCCAGATCTTCCTTTTTTCTGATTCAGCCACTTGCAAGGACTGCTTCCCAAACAACTTGGTATGTTGTTTTACCACCTCCTGTAATAAATGAGCCACTCTTATGATTTTGGCACCCTGTGATGACCCTCACCACCACCATTCTAAGTGATTTTAGTGTGTTCCTTAATGTAGGATGGTCTGCATTTGCCTGCTTCTCTTCTGTTCTGTAATCTTGCTGTCTTTCAGTGGGAGCTGTTACGAGTGGAACAGTCTTGCCAAGAGCAGAGCGTGTGGGATGTGCATTTGAAGGTGTGCAGTTGGGTAGGAGTGTGTCAGTGGTGAGAATTATGAGTTCTTACTATTGGCTTTGACCATTCTGTTTTCTGACTTTATCTTGCTTAATGGCAGGGCTTGCCTATTGGCTTTGGGCATAATCTTATGCCATCTTGCATTAGTAGCCTATGCTTAAGCAACTCTATCTTCTGAGCCTTTCTAGGTGAGAAGTGATGTTTTGCTTTCTGCACTCTGTGTGCTAGTAGAAACCGGTTCTTGTCAGAGGAATGTGCTCACTCTATGCCGGAGTCATAACAAAGGCCTGATCAACCGTAGGTGTGACCTTCGTACGAAGTGGTACAGGAATCTGATGGGAAAAGGAGGCGGGGCTTTCTAGAAGCTTCGACCAACGTTTTCACTTGTATTAAAGGGGGGAGCCTCCACTGGTTTGGTGGAAGTTGGAAGTGGAAGTTTTGGGAATTTGGATTCCGAGTGAGGGCACATATGTCTATCTCGGATTGAACCCTGATTGCTGAGCTCTGATCCCCGGCTGTGTGAAGACTTCCCCCGGCCAGAAGCTGGCAGGTGATGTATTGAGTTTTGTGATTATTGCCATTGTGATGTGAGCCAGTGGCTGTGATCGTTTGAGGTGTTTTCTTTGTGGTGTGAGAGGTGCACATCCAGAGTGAACCTCTACTCTGTTTATATATCTTTCTGATCTCTTGCAGGACGTCCAGTGTATCTTATCTTATATCAGTTATTGCTTGTTTATTAATCAGTATAATTATTGATTCATGCCTTTAGATTATAAGTTTGCTACATATATTTGAATATAATGCATTTGTTATCTGAGGCAGCCTTTGTTTAGAGAGTATTATGTAATAAACCCCAAGTCTTATTCTAAAAGTGATAGTCTTTGCATTTTGTTAAATAAAACTCCTTTTCAAAAGGTGCTGTTTGTTTTGTGTTGCATTCTTGCTGTGTCAGGGGTGGTAAGACATGCTTAAAAGTATACATTATTCAAAGGGGTAATGATATATGTGTCTTCCAGGTAGGAGTGCAGTGTTTGGGTGTGGCTTATTGGTGAGAAGCCAAATTCAGAAAATATTTGGTGTAGTCGGTTGCAGGATATGAACATTGTTTTAAAAGGGTAAGAAATATGTTTTTTAGAAATTAAAAGCAGACTCTCAGATACCAATTAATATATGTATATATTTGGATGGGTGGTAGCCCATGTGGTGTGCTAGCCCGTGAGTGAGCTAATTGTGCTGGGTTGAGTGAGAATTGGAGTGTGTGTTTAAGTGCATTTTATAAAAAGTGCTTATGAATAATTTGCTACGTTAGGCAGAAAGGGCTGGATCCCTTTCAAGTGTTTAGTAAGAAATGTATACAAAACATGTTCAGCTGCAGTGTGAATTTTAGACATGAGAGACATGGTTTGTGGAGCCAAAAATACCTCTGCAATGTTAGCCTGTCAGAATAAATTGCAAAATAAGTAAATGTTGGAATTGACTGGAACCCTGAAATGTGGGATGTTCTTTGTTTAACAGCTTTGGGAAAAGTGCTTGAAATTGTTTGGTTTCTTTGAGACATGATAAAATAAAAGGAGCGTTTGCAATTGCTTTCCCAGGCAAATGAATGAACTTGGACCTTTTCTGAAAATGCCTGGAAAGAGTTTCTTGTTGTCTGGGTTGTTCTGAATTTGTAAAATGTAACAATTGTAAAAATATGGTCTGATTAGAAGTACTAGAATGTAAATTATTTTAACATAGGAAGTGATTCCACATGAGGTGTGAATTTGTGCTGCACAGACACGCATTTTAAATGTGCACTAGGACAAGTGAAATACAGATTCATGGTCTGACAGGGGGCAGTTTATAGCTTTGAGATAAGAACAGAAGAAAGGGAGACAGAGGTGTATTAGCCTTAAATAAAATGTTTAGCTTGTGAATTCAGTTTCACTCTGACAAGAGGTGAAAGGGTTGAGGAAAAAATATGAGGCTGTTTTCCATCTCAGACATGAAATGTGTCCTGGGAGTGGATGGCACGTGAAAATCTGGTTAAGGAGGAGAAATGAAATACACAGTCAGTGATGGTGCTGTGAAGACTGCGGATAAATTCCTACGGGAGGGGCCATCCCAGCTCCTCGCCCCAGCAGACAGAGACAGCTTCATAAAAACTGCATTTCTCAACTAAAAAACACAACTATGATTGAAAAACTCAATAAAACCACAAAAGCATATGTCAAAGCAAGTCTCAACAGAAAGACACAATAATGTTATTTCTCAATTGAAAGCAAACCATCTAAAACTACATGTCATAATTGAAAGAAGACTGCATTGCCCAAATACATGTAACTCCTAAATATCTGGATACACAAAATAAATGAACTTCTACTGCTAAGGCAGCCAAACTATTATGAATCGCCCGCTGAAAAATAAAAGCATCATCAAAGGTTTTCTCACTGTGCAGTCACTAGCTCAGAAAATATCTGCTCCAATTGCAGCACAACATCTAAGTTGTTCACCTTCTTTTGTGTTCAAACTAACCGTTCTTCTGTGTGAAAGACACACAGCTCTCATGTATTATATTTTCATCTCATGTCAATGTCAATAAAATAGCTTCCATCGCAGCACATTCTGGGAGATTTGGGAGGCTTGCAAAGGCGCAGGTTTCCTCTCCCCTCATGAGGAGAGTCACAGAGCAGACAGGAGCAGACAAAAGTTGGCAGGCGTACATGGCACTTCGGCCTTGGAGGAGATAAGGTGGGAGTCAGAAAGAAGGTTCTGCTTGTTATCTTTGGCATGGGACCAGCAGGTTCCATGGTAGCCTGAGTAGGGAGGTGCAGCGCTTGAGGTGGGATTTAGAGACAGCACACAGAGAGCAGCTTTTGAAAGTTTGAAAAAAAATGAAGTAGGAAAAAGGTACAGAGAATAGGAGTTAAAAGGTGTCCTTATGCCATCCTTGGAACATATTTGAACATTAGTTGAAGAGATGTATTTTTAAAGCAATTTGAAAAGGTTTTTTTTAAAGAGAGAATTACACGTGTATTCAAGCCATTTATTTTGACCAGCTAGGATGTCAGATGTGAAAAAATGTGAGTTTAGAGAATGTGAGGAAAATGAACAGACCAGTTTTTTATTTGAGTTAACAATCGCTGTTCGTAGGTATAAATTAGACATGTTGGTGAATAATACATTTTATTTTACAGGGAGGAATGTTATCTTAGGAAATAAATGCAGCAATTTAGAAATGTGACAGTATATTTTGTGTGTCAGTTCAAGAGAAATGTGTTCTTTATAGTTTTTGTAATGAATAGGGAAAGAAAAAATATGTTTTTAAAAGTTACAGATACTTTTGTGTTATTGCACATTGACAGATACTGGACAAGGAGTATTACAATGAAATACAATGTGATTTCTCAGGTCCTCATGAAAAGTCCAGGGGTAGAGAGTGAGAATATAAGATTCCCCAGAGTGTGCTAACGGAGCATTACTGAACCTTTTATTTCCTTACAAATGACAAGGCTAAAGTCTTAGAGACATGATTCAGGTTTGGTGTGCATACCTAAATACGAGCACCTAGGAGATAAAGATCATACAAGCAGGTGGGCAAAATGAAGGGATTTCCCCTAGATGTAATCAGAATTGTGATTCTTATGTGCCAGAATGCACAAGCCAGACAAGTCCCATAGAAAGTGAAATGCCGGTTGAGGAAAGGAAAATTACCGGAGCAGATGAAGTGTCCATGGTTTCTGCCAATAGATAAAGGGAGCACGTATCCAGCAGTGAGTGGAAAAATAGTCAGGATAATGCCCCAGCCCTTCTTGCTGAGCAGAGAAAAGGAGAGTTTCATTCTCATACCAAGGATTCAGAGATTAAAGCGTGGTAGAATTCTCAGACAATTCCCCAAAGCTAGAGAAGAGCTGTGCAGACAGTGATGACATTTTTTTTTTGCAAGAGGTATGCTTTTTTCTTTTTTCAGATCATCAAGTGCAGCGCCTTGGAGTGCATGTGGTGCCCAGTCCCCGTATGCGTGGGCCTATCCCTAGCCCCCCCTCCCCCAAGCCTGGTGGAGCTGCCAAGCCGGACAGTGGGAGGTGATGTCCTGTAGCTGAGGGAAGCTGATGTTCTGTTGCTGACCGGACTGGATGGGGTCCGCCTTTTCTGAATGGACTGCATGTGGTCCTTCTATGCCAAGCGAACTGTACTGATGTGGTGGAGATGGAGATGACGTGCCTAGTGAGAAGGTGGTGTGCCTTTCACACAGACAGACTGTTGATTTTCAGGTATATAGTGAGCAGCAGAATGTGCTGCGATGGAAGCTATTTTATTGACATTGACATGAGATGAAAATATAATACATGAGAGCTGTGTGTCTTTCACACAGAAGAATGGTTAGTTTGAACACAAAAGAAGGTGAACAACTGAGATGTTGTGCTGCAATTGGAGCAGATATTTTCTGAGCTAGTGACTGCACAGTGAGAAAACTTTTGATGATGCTTTTATGTTTCAGCGGGCGATTCATAATAGTTTGGCTGCCTTAGCAGTAGAAGTTCATTTATTTTGTGTATCCAGATATGTATGAGTTACATGTATTTGGGCAATGCAGTCTTCTTTCAATTATGACATGTCGTTTTAGATGGTTTTCTTTCAATTGAGAAATAACATTATTGTGTCTTTCTGTTCAGACTTGCTTTGACATATGCTTTTGTGGTTTTATTGAGTTTTTCAATCATAGTTGTGTTTTTTTGTTGAGAAATGCAGTTTTTATGTCTTTACTTATGTGATTCAGTTTTTGATATATATGAATGGTAATGGTCGAGGGTCATGGGGTGGAATGTAATAAATGAGCCACTCTTCTGATTTTGGCACCCAGTGATGACCCTCACCACCACCATTTTAAGTGATTTTAGTGTGTTCCTTAATGTAGGATGGTCCTGCATTTGCCTGCTTCTCTTCTGTTCTGTAATCTTGCTGTCTTTCAGTGGGAGTTGTTACTGAGTGGAACAGTCTTGCCAAGAGCAGAGTGTGTGGGATGTGCATTTGAAGGTGTGCAGTTGTGTAGGAGTGTGTCAGTGGTGAGAATTATGAGTTCTTACTATTGGCTTTGACCATTCTGTTTTCTGACTTTATCTTGCTTAATGGCAGGGCATGCCTATTGGCTTTGGGCATAATCTTATGCCATCTTGTATTAGTGGCCTATGCTTAAGCGACTCCATCTTCTGAGTCTTTCTAGTTGAGAAGTGATGTTTTGCTTTCTGCACTCTGTGTGCTAGTAGAAACCGGTTCTTGTCAGAGGAATGTGCTCACTCTATGCCGGAGTCATAACAAAGGCCTGATCAACCGGAGGTGTGACCCTGGTACCAAGTGGTACAGGAATCTGATGGGAAAAGGAGGCGGGGCTTGCTAGAAGCTTCGACCAACGTTTTCACTTGTATTAAAGGGGGGAGCCTCCACTGGTCTGGTGGAAGTTGTAAGTGGAAGTTTTGGGAGTTTGGATTCCGAGTGAGGGCAGACGTGTCTATCTCGGATTGAACCCTGATTGCTGAGCTCTGATCCCCGGCTGTGTGAAGACTTCCCCCAGCCAGAAGTGGGCAGTGTATGCATCAGGTGATGTATTCAGTTGTGTGATTATTGCCATTGTAATGTGAGCCAGTGGCTGTGATCGTTTGAGGTGTTTTCTTTGTGGTGTGGGAGGTGCACATCCAGAGTGATCCTCTACTCTGTTTATATATCTTTCAGATCTCTTGCAGGACATCCAGTGTATCTTATCTTATATCAGTTATTGCTTGTTTATTAATCAGTATAATTATTGATTCATGCCTTTAGATTATAAGTTTGCTACATACATTTGAATATAATGCATTTGGTATCTGAGACTGCCTTTGTTTAGAGAGTATTATTTAATAAACCCCAAGCCTTATTCTAAAAGTGATAGTCTTTGCATTTTGTTAAATAAAACTTTTTCAAAAGGTGCTGTTTGTTTTATGTTGCAGTCTTGCTGTGCCAGGGGTGATAAGACATGCTTAAAAGTGTACATTATTCAAAGGTGTAATTATATATTTGCCTCCCAGGTGAGAGTGCAGTGGTTGGGTGTGGCTGATTGGTGAGAAGCCACATTCAGAACACCTCCTCAACCAGCACCTGCAGCTTCCTTGCGCAGAATTTCAGCTTCCTCTTCCTTTCACCTCCTTCTCTATGTCCTGGCTAGCCATGTGCAAGTTTTGCAGGAAAAGTTCACCCAGTGGCTCAGTTGTTCTCCTCTGCACTCCCAGCCTCTCCAGAAGGTTCTGATTGAGTGCACCTGCATGGGTGTGGCCACTTCCTGGTTGGGAGGGGTGGTGGATGCACAGGATTGGCTGATTCCTCAGTTGCTGGTGTTTTGAATTTCCGATTCGGTATTTACCGATTCAGTGTTTACCGATTCGGTAATATTTACCGATTCCGTATTTACCGATTCGGATATACCGATCGGTATTGAGGATTCAGTAACATTTTTCCGATTTTTACCGAATCGGTAAATATTACAGATTTTTTACGTACATCGGAAATACCGAATTCTTAATACCGAATCGGTAAAATTTGGTATTTAGGAATCGGTATTTCCAAGTTACCTACATATGGCCCTATATTATTAGGAAGGGTCCTTTCATAATCTGTACCTATGTTCTCCAGTAGTTGTATTTTTTTATGGTTTGCTGGTGAATTCATCATCTAGTCCAAGGGTTGCATATATGGTCCCCTTTTTTTCCAGTTTGTGCTGGGGTGAATATTAGTATGGAAGCAAGGGGTTTACTAATGCTTGAGCTCCTGTCTGCCTACGGTGCCTTCCTTCTATTAAGTCCAAGTGTGCCAATATTACGTAGATATTATGCAGGATTTTCTCATTTAGAGTTCTGGTGATCATCTGTGATCTCCCTGGATCTCTCTGATTTTGCTGTGGAGGGCAGTTCACGTTCCTGCTCCTTGGACAAGTCTGAACTTGTTTCAGATGAACTTTGGACAATCTGCTTCTTGGTGGTGTTGATCAGATCTGCTCCTTGAATGTTTGTTCTCCTTGGTAATTTTCAGTCTATATAGTAGTTTTGGTACTGCTGAAGAGTGCTGGGAGCTCCTGTTTGTCCCGGGTGGACTTTGGGGAAGCGGGGGCCAGAGACAGACTGGGGCAGTCTAACAAAGCGTGGGTTGTTTTTTAAAGGGCCCTTGAGGCGTTGAGTTACTCTTTTCTTCTTTTACTGTTTGAATCTGTGCAGTGCAATTTTTATATTTTGTTTTCTTGGTGCTTAATTTGAGCCGGTGGTTACCGGTAGGCCTACCAGCACTCATTTATAGGGACCAGCATGTATTTTTTTTCATCAGACTTTTCCCAGGAGCAAACAAGGAAAAAATGCACAAAGAGGAATGAAGGAGAAAGAGAAAGATGGAAAAACGGTCAGAAAAGGAGAAAGCAAAGACTGGCAAGAGTGAGACAAAGGAACAGGGAGTGTGACTGTTAGTTAATTAAAGAGGCATGAGTGGATTTCAGACTATGGAGCCTGGGTATTCGATGCACGGTTGCCGGCTGTGGGCTTCAGAGCAGATCTTTGTGCACCAGCACTCATTCTTTTACAAATCAAGCACTGTGTATCCTGTAGTTTCATTTGCTTCTTTAGTACAGCAGCATGTGCTTGCTGGCCCACTACACTGGGGGGAGTTTGGGAATTGTTACTATTTGCACGTCTGAGAACGCAACATCCTTCCTTGAAGGGATGGTTCTTTGCCAGGGTTTTCAAGGGAGCCATAGGTAGTGTTCTCCTTCCTTGGGTTGGAGACTGCATGAGCTCTCTTTCGTGGGATCTACTGAAGATTACTGTAGGGCACACCGAGGCCGGCGCCGTAATCGCATTTCCCCTTTTGTCCGGTACTATGCAGTACGTGATCATGGAACATTGAAAGGGTTAGAGCTTGCTCCTTATGGGTCTAGTGGGTCTGTTAGGTCTGGCGGGGTTGTCTCCTCTGAGGCCTGCTGAAGCACCCTTGCCAGATGTTGGTCCCTCTTCTATCATAGATTCAGATGGTAAAGTTGATGGAGTTCCTTTCCTCAGTCATGGGGATGCTTTTGGTGAATGCTGAGGGCCTTGTGCTTCTGATGAGCTGCTTTGTGCTTTCTCTCGCTGCAGAGGGTAAGCGGTAGGGGGCGGGGTCAGTGGCGCATATCTAAGGGTGGCTTTTTTGTCATGTCAATTCCTTTTGCCACTCAAAAGTCTTCAGTATTGTCTGATCTTTTTTGTCCTCTATCTGTGTATGTTTCTGGGGCCTAGGTTTTACGCTGTTCATGGGGCCAGAGAATTTTGTTCATGGTGGGGGATAGGGTAGGTTGGTTAGGGTTATTAGGTCGGGCTCATGACAGCCACCTTTTCTGTGGTTCTTCCATGTCCCCTTTTATTTGTTTTGCTTCTCTATTGCTTTCTTGCTTTCTTCTATGCCTCAGCACCTGGCATGGCAGGAGACATTGTTTGTTCTTTTAGGCCTCACTTATAGGCCTTGTGGCGCAACACTTCCTGTGATGTAGTGTACTGTTACACATTTTATTTGTACTATTTCACACTACTGTTAAACATTGAATTATTTGCTTTTCCTTTTCTGTGTCTCTTTAAGTGGTACTTGTTTGCATCTCTGTCTTTCTTAGAATGTTCTGTCATCTAGATACTATTCCTGGCTGAACACTTGTGGGGAGTATCCGTTGCCTCTCTGGTAATAGCTCTTGAATATGGATTAAACCTTACCTGTTTTTTACTTCTCCTGCGTGTCCTGCTCATCTTTTCATTGTATCCCAACACTACATGTAGCTATGGTACTTGCTGTGACTTAACTACCATCCAAACTGCAACCTGGCTGTGCTTGATTTCCACAGTTGAACTCTTTGAAGGGTTATCATAGGTAGTATAACTAGACATAGGTCTAGTTTAAGGGTCATTTGCAGCAGGTTTAGCTCACAAGTCTTCTGGTCCTTCTACCTTTGGTTCATTAGGGAGGTAGTTATAGTTCTGACCTAGTTTTTACTTTTGCCAATATCTTTTCAAAACAAATGGCCCCCTTCGGTCAGCTCCTGTCTTAAAAGTTTTGGGGTGATTCTTCAAGCGGGGGGGGAGAAAAAAGGGGGTCCCAAAACACGTCTTCTCCATGTTAATTTCCATAGGAAACTTTAGACAAAGCTACAGCTTGAACTGCTGAATGGAATTACACCACATTTTGCAAAAAGGTAGCTCTGGTTCAGAAACCGTTCTTTTTTTTAAATGGTGTAAATCCATTCAGTAGTTAATGAGAAATTAAAAAATATCGATATCTGGTGACTGCGGTGGATCCTCAAACCTTCCCGAGCACGAGCTTTATTGTGATTGGCTGCCAACACATCAAAGCAGAAAGTGCTGGCAGCCATCTTATGACTCGGCTAAACTGAGTCACAAGAAAAAAGTCACAAAATAAAATAAGGGGGCAGGGTAGCAACACCCTGACCCCCTAGGCCTGCTCATGGGGTCCAACAGCATTTTTTTTCTCGATTTATGGCTGGATTTGCGTAGAGTGCGCTCATCCTGCAGAAGTTTTTAAAAAATGTAGCGCGGTCTCCCGTGCTTTTTGTTTTATGCCCCCGGGTGGGCCAGATCCCGGGGGCAATCCAGTATTATGTAGTGGGCCCCCGCAGCCCCGTAGACCGCCACCTCCCTGAGGATTTTCATAAAAAATGCTTGGGGCATTACTTTAATTCTGGGCAGGGGGGCCTAGCGGGCCCCCAATGCTCCGGCGACCGCCACCTCCCCTGGGCTTCCATTCTAATAAAGAAATGTGGGGTGGGATCCTGCCCCTCCCCACACTGCCCCAGGGACCACCACCTCCCAGAGGAAAACTTAAATTAAGGGCGGAGGTCCACTGCAGACCCCCGGCCCAGGGCATCACCACCTCCCCGGGGCTGTGCAAATGCTGGGAGGGGGGCCGCTGGAGCCCTCTATGGCCATAGGGACCGCCACCCCCAAGGGTCAGCTCCAGCAATGTCCCTGGGACATTGCAGTTTGTAATGGCAGGGCGAGAGCACTGCTACCGCCCTGTCAGTGCAAACTCCTGCTTTGCTTCATGGAAGCGAGAGCAGGAAAACTGCTCTCGCTTTCATGAAGTGAAGCAAATTGCATTAGGACAAGAGGAGCTGCATGTTAGCAGCTCCCCTTGTCCAAAAGCAATGCTGGCTCCCGCAGGAGGCGGGGAGCTGGTAGGTACCATGGGGGCATTGGGGCTCCCCCGCGGTCTTCAACATGATGGCTTGCCCCGGGGATGGGCAGACACCGAGTAATGAATGTGGGGCTTTTTTTTTTCCTCTTGATTTTGGAGTCTCGACCCCATCTTGGCTCTCAGCGGGGGCCCCAGGTGTAACGTTGCGGTGGATTCGTGGATCCACCTTAAATAAATAATTTAATATTATTTAATTTAGAAGGTGCTGTTGTATTTGTGAACTTTTTTTATAGAGTTAGTGATTGAAGTTTATAATCACATTACATTTCATTTAGTTAGTAGTAATATATACAACAACAAAAAGTTGAAACCTGAAAAGTGTATTGTGTTGTAGTACATTGAATTTGTGCTTTTGTTCTGCAGATTCGCAACGGGTTCGGAAATCCGCAATATATATATTTTTTTAAGTATGTATGTTTTGAAAAAAAATAAGATTTACTGTTGGGTTATAGGGTGGCTCTAAAAGGAGCCCTTGTTTTCATTCTGACTTTGTTAAAGCTACATGTAAGTGCGGACACACAGCTTAAGGTTTTTGAAAAACACTCTGGGGGATATTCTCAGGAACGTGTGATAACTATCGCAAAATTAGCTTAACGCAACTTTCAACATCGAAGTCTATCACAGAAAAATAACGCTGTGTTAACTAAGTATTCACAACATGGCGGCACCATGCGATAGGCCCACGAAAATGCGTCAAATGTCTGCGATAAAGCCAACGCAACATTGCAAAAATGCGAAAAACCAACACAAAAAAAGTTGTGATGAGGCTAATCGCGATATAAAAAGCAGCAAAAACCAGCAACAGACCTAAAAATCCAATGGGTCAGGCGTGAAAATGCACTATAAAAGCTACAAAAGGAACACACCAAAAACATTTCAAAGTGCGCAGCAATATGGATGCACCCGGACCGAGTTCAGAGGCCAACGTGAATCCCACAAGCCCCACAGAACACCAGCAAGGAACAACAGGGTCGGGGAAGACCAAGGAGAAGAGGGAGAGGAAGACGGGGTACAGTCCGCAGGAAAACCCAATCAGCGTCACAGAGGTGACAGAACATTACCATCAACTGACCCACAATTAGACTAACTTGAATATTGTCGGAGTGTCAAGGAGGCCAATGGAGGAGGCTAAGAGGCGCTGGCATGATGTGAAAATCTTAACCAAGCACAAACCCGCTGCCAACAGGAAGACAGGAATGGCGACAGGAGATGGGAGTCCAGCGCCACAGGAGGAGCTGGAGGAAATGGTGGCCACAGTCATCAGTGTGGAGATGGTGCAAGGAGTTGGGAGTCCGGACACAGCTTGAGAGGACCTGACACTTCATCAACAGGGTTAGTAACGACCAGGGACTGGGGGGCCAGGGGGAGATGGGCACAATGGCACACATGCACAACAAAGTGTAGCACACTGCACACCCACAATGACCCTGGATCATGTCCCTGATACCCTTGGCACACCGCAGCACACACACATAGCAATAACAGCACATCCACATTGACAACTATGTGGTACAATGTGCAACCCCGACGCTGTAGAACAGAGGACACAACTGGGTCCGCACCTGCGCAGAAACAGGCCAACTACATCGAACAGAGCAGGAAACTGTGAGATGGAAATGTACGCGTACAACCTCACATCCTTCATGTAGTCCAAATGTCCACTGTCCCACATAAAAATCCAGCACCCAAACAGTCACAATGTACATTGTCATACAATCTGCATGTAAACAAGAACAATGTGCAAACATTCATGTCAACAAGCATCTCCCCTTCACATTGCAGTGGGGCAAACAACACCTCCAGCAGAGCAGATAACTCATCAGTGACGCTCGAGATACCCACCACACCTTCGAAACCGACGCCCTACAACAGATCATGGACATCCCATGAAACCCACCACCAGGACCAGGGCAGACAAGCTACGTAGAGGATAACCCAGCCCCTGCACAGACCACACAGCAGGAAGCACATGCTAGCACGGCTGGCTCCCAACACTTCACCGAGGCACACATGGCATTCTAATGCCAGGTGTCACAATGCCAAAAGGAGGCGGCCGAACATGTGTGGGTGGGGTCCAAACCCATGGAAGACTAACTAGATCACATATGTGGGTGTCGAATTCCCTTCAGGGACCACCTACACCCCACAAAGGAGACCCACACTGCGACAGAGACTCATGCATATGCAAAATTCCAGTACAGAACCACGCCCAGAGGCACGCAATTATCATTCACACCCCCGGTCCTGCGTACGACAGACCAGTCCACTTCTCTTACGTATTCAGTGGATGACGACAAAGCTACATGCGGTGACATGATTGCATCCGCTGTACACAGCCCAATGTAAGGTCGTAGGGCCTGGGGCCCTCATGCATACATTATGACCACACGCAGATAGTTCGTGGAACTGGCTATGGGCACATGCGCCCGGACCCTTTATTGCCAGGATCACATGTACAGTGACTCCTGTGCTGGATGGGTGTGGGGTGAGTGTAAGTCAGCCCACACGGAGCGCTTGGTGCTGGCAACAACTACAACAGTGATCACTATTGAAACAGAAACATAAAACACCAGCATTACATAAACAACTGCAAAGCATCATGATGGTAGCCAGAGGTCACCAATATGCAAACATAATTGTCCGTGAGTTGCAGTGCACTGAGGTTGGGGCACTAGAGCTACGCGTGCTCATGTGAATAAATTGTATAGGATTGTGTCCCTTTGGGATAAACCTGATGCAACTGCAGTGGGGTGTGTTACACCTGCATCATCTTCCTCATCATCGTCCTAGGTCTCCCACACTGACTGAGGTGATATTGCTGCATAACCTCTCCACAGCACAAAACTCAATCAGTAACGGCCCATGGCTTGTGGCGCACTGAGTTAGTGGCACCTGGAGTGCTGAGCAGAGTATCAGGCAGATGATTGCATCCACTACAGGTGTGAGCAACTCCGTTAGTCTGTCAGGACCACTGTTTCGACTCTGGCAGTTGGCGGTTGGAGGTGGTCCTGGCAGTGGTGGTGTGTGCCTCCTGCGGTGATCCGAAGTCCGGGCCAGTTAGGACTCAATTTGATGTGTGAGCCCTGGTCGACCGCAGTTGAGGCCGGAAGCAGCGGATAGCGCAGGGCCACATACACATGGCGTTGATGACCCCGAGGTCATCGTCTCAGAAGCCATCCAATATCTCAGAAGACAGGGTCCCTGACTTGAGCTGCACAGAGTTAGTGGCCCCGGATGCACTGCGGCCGGCACAGGCACACCGCCATGGGAAGTTGTCTTGCAGTGCACTGAGGTAGGGCCACGCGGACTGAGCGGGTCCTCAGCAATGTCCAAGGTTAATGTGGTGGAGGGTTGCGGGGGACAGTGGAAGGTGTCCTCCAGGGCATGATCCAGAGGGCAGAAGCCGACCAGGAAGCAGCAAATGGAGGAGGGGAATGCTACAACCTAGTTTTCACTACCAATTTGGTATCAGCTACATGAGGATGAAGACGACCCCCAGTCCATAGACTCAGTTAATTGTGGTTTTAGTGGTTTCCCACCCAAACTATCTCTACCTAATTCTTCATAGGATTTTTCAATGATTCTGGCAAGCTCATATGGTTGCTCAGTAATGTCTGTTTCTTTTAATTTCTGGCGTATTGCCACTGATGCTGCTTCACCGCTAATGTTGGCTAGTAGTATAGCCAATACCTGTTTGAAATCTTTCAGTAATTTCATACCTAGATTTAAAGCTGGTTCCGGACCGTATTCATTTTGAATCTGCCTTAGAACATCTGGTATAACCGCCATGGACGGAACACCATGTGTTTTTGTGTAGATTGAAGCAAAAACTGTGCCCGAAGTGTCACAATCCTCTATGTGTGGTGCAATCCCCATAGGTAAACAGATTGTCAGAATCCTGTGTTTCTCATGAGGCGTACTATCAGGAAATACTGCCTCTATTTGAGTAATTTTTTGTGCTAACCAAAACGGAATTTGTTCCCTTTTGGCAGGCAACTTTCCAATGACCGATTGTATAGTCTGTGGTGTTATTTTATTTGTATTCCTCTGGTGAGGGGTGTGCTGTGGAATTTTTACAGCTGGTTGGACTGTTAATGTCCGCATGCCATATTGGACCAATTGTCTACGTATTTTAATTAACTGTTTTAGCTGTGCTAACAATTCAACATCTGACATCCTTTCAATGTCTGGATGTGGTGTATAGCTGGCTAGTACCGGCCATGAAGCTCCAGGTCTACCTAGTGGACCGAGCCTGGTAATGTGATTTCCATGTTTTAGGGCACCTTTAAACCAGAGATGATGCTCTTGGTAAGTTAATGGAATTTCAATGTCCTCGAAAGGAACATATTCCGTTGGAGGTTTCTCTGCTTTGTAGTAGTGGAACTCTCGTGTTCCTGCATTTGCTGCTGGAAACTGAATCCATAAATAGAATACCTTTGTCTGCCGATATTCATGTGCCTCTATGACAAAGATTACTCTGCCACCTCTTGCTGATACTCCATTATTTATCAGTTTGTAAGTTATACTTTTCCTTACATTTACCAGGAGCAGTATAGCATCTGAATCATTTTCTAGTATTTCAGCGTCATTTAAGATCGCTTGAGCTGCTGCTGCAGCTAATTCTTCGTCAATATTCATTATTTGACTGAAGAGTTTTGCAGAACAAGTTTCAAGGAAACAAAGATTAGGTGCACAATATTTTGGAACACTGTATCCTTCAACGTTGAACAAACCAAAAACTAATACATAGGATTTTTTCGTCCTACTCAGTTTTGGCGGATATTATCCTTTCACCCACTCCAGACGTCTTTTGGAGTTTTTACGGGAGAAGGGGGTCTGTGTGAAAAGCACGACTGAGTTACTCTAGTATCTAGCGTTAAATTATCTCCTTACCAAACGTTGGGCACCATGTAGTGTAGTTCCTATATTTCCAATAGCTCTGCGCATTGGAATAATATATACTGCAGCTTAGACGTAGGACTAAGGTCTACTAGGTCTCTATCAAATATATTAGACTTAATTATGTGTGTGCCAGCTAGCTCAGAGGTCACTAGAAACTTTCTCAAAAGTACAAGAAGGGATTAGTTCCTGACAAACTTATAACATGACAACTTTGTTTCCCAAGAATAAGAAATCAATCTTCAAAGTCGTGGAAACAATAGATAACTATTTTACTCAGTCAATCGTGTATACTTAGTTTCACCAGAGTTGCTGAGAAATTAGAGAGACGGGCGTTTTCAATAAAAGGTATTTATTGAACAGTCTTCTATCTCAAGCATGAGAAATGTACTGCTACAATAGTAATGTTGGTTATAAAGTACAAGGCATATAATACAAACAGTATTATAAAGTAGTACTGTAAAAGCATGATTTGGTTTCTAAGCCATAAGTTGCTTTAAATAGATAAAATCCATAAAATACATACAATGATAAAAGAGATGGCTAAAAGTACTCAACTGGTGCTTCTAAAATACACCTACCCCGGTGTACCTGACCTAAGCCTAGCACAAGGGAAGAAATAAGTTCAGGAGTAGTTTTAAGTTTAGTATTCTTTGTCTAGAATCTGCCAAGAGTCTAATCAAGAATTCTCTAAGGGTCTAATCAGCTCCGTACCTTGGTTTAGAATGAAGGAGGTCTTGTATCTCTCTCTCAGAACTCGATCTCCCAGATACCCGCAAGGGTAAGCTGGAAACACTGGAGCTGGATTTCTCGGCAAGAGAAGAAACAGCGTCTCTCAGTGCGTCTGCTGGAGGGTCGGCTTCCTTCGGCACTTTCTGCTGCAGAGCGTCAGGCAAGTAGTTAGTCGATCTGCTCCAAGAACCACCGTGTGTTAGTTTGGGCAAATGTAGGCATATTTATACCATGAAGGTGCCGAGTTTGACGCATGATTGGACTTAATAACGTCACTCAAAGGTTCATTTCCTAGAAAACTCCAGGATTTCTTGGATAACTTAATATTCAAGCAGGGGGAAGATCCTAGCTGCTGAATGCGGGTTTCTCCAAGAAATCGTTGTGAATTCTCGGAACTTAGTGGAAGTAGCCTTGCCGTATTTGGGCTGTAAGGCTCAGGTCAAATATGGTAATGATTTCTATGCCTATATAAGGATAGGGCAAAGTATACCTATATAAGGGCATGAATCGGGAAAAGTTACACTAGGGTCCTTGATTTGTTTACAACAACCCATGCACTCATGAATTAACCCAGGCACTATCCATGTACTCCTCTAGTCACTCAGGCACTACCCCTGCACTCACCTAATCACTCAAGCACCACTATTATACTCATCCATTCCCTCAAACACTAGTAATACACTCATCCAATCACCCAGGCACTACCCATGCATTCATGCAATTAGCCAGGCACTACCTATGCACTCTTCCAATCACTCAGGCACTACTATTGCACGTATCCAATCCCTCAAACACTACCCATGCACTCATGCAATCACTCAGGCAATACTCATGCACTCTTCCAATCACCCATGGGAACAGTCCAGCCCGAACTGCTGGATGATGACGGCACATAGCCAGAAACCGGCCCTAGGATGCTTGATTCCGGTCCAGGGAAGACATGCATTCAGGCTCTACCAATGCACTCATCCAATCACTCGGGCACTAATATTTCACTCATGCATTCTCTCGAACATTACCCATGCACTCATGCAATCACTCAGGCACTACCCATACACTACTCCAATCAACCAGGCACTACCCACACACTCATCCATGCACTCAAGCTCTACCCATGCACTCATCCAATCACTCAGGCACTACTATTGCACTCATCCATTGCCTCAGACACTACCCATGCACTCAAGCAATCACTCAGGCACTACTCATACACTCCTCCAATCACCCAGGCACTACCTATGCACTCATGTGGTACCCATGCACTCATCCATTCACTCAGGCACTACTATTGCACTCAGACACTACCCATGCACTCCTCCAATCACCCAAGCACTACTTATGCACTCATCCATGTACTCAGGCTCTACCCCTGCAGTCATCCAATCACTCAGGCACTACTATTGCACTCATCCAGTCTCTCAAACACTACCCATGCACTCATTCAATCACTCAGGCACTACCCATGCACTCCTCCAATCATCATCTGTGCACTCATGCACCCCTCCAATCATTCAGGCACTTCTATTGCACTCATCCATTCCCCCAAACAGTACCTATGAAGTCATCCATGCACTCAAGCACTACCCATGCACTCATGCAATCACCTAGGCACTATCCATGTACTCCTGCAATCACTCAGGCACAACCCCGCACTCATGCAATCACTCAGGCAATTTTTCTACTGTTAACCAGTTTATGTGGTTCCGTAAGAACCGTTTTCTTTTTTTGAACAATTTTGGATGAACTAATTACAGTGACTCATAAATGAGGATGCAGGTACAAACATGAACTCTCTAAACAGAGCATCAAACTATTTGTAAGCAGCACTGTTTTAATTTTAAGTGTGAGAAAAACAATGATAAACAGGACTTTTGCTTTCAATATCGTAGGTATTAGACCTTACCTGTTTTCCTTCTACACTGTTGTTCTAAGAACATTTAAAACCAATGAGTAACCACCCCCTCATGAGCATATGATTAAGACTCACTTAGAGTTGAAACGAGTTATGCTACTGCTGTGCCAAATGAAAGAACTTCAAACTGAGCACTGACTGGTGGGCCTGTTTTGTGTCACTGGAAGGAGATGGATGCGTTTATGTCTGGATATTAAGGGAGTGACGTTCCCCACAGGCCCCGACCCGACTGCGCAGCCCGCCTGGCATGATGGAAAGCTTTCGGAGACAGCCAGAGTTTGCTAAGGCAACTTTGCCTTCCACGCAGTGTTCAGCAATTGCAGATGGCAACAGCATGAAGGAACTGTGAGTAATTGCAGCCATTTGAGAGGAAAAGTGACTTGGTAAATGACGTGATGTTTTTTACTTTTTGCCACAAATGGAATTGAATCGTGTAAAGGCATGAAAAAAACATTAAATTATCGAGTGCACCAAAAGTCACATAAACGAACAATTAAAGACTTTGAAAGGACATGTTGTACATTTTGCACAACAAGGCATTATGCGCAATGTGGTCCTGTGAACTTGAACTAATTACAGTGACTCATAAACGAGGATGCAAGTAAAAACAAACATGAACTTGACTAAACTGAGCATCAAACTATTTGAAATCAGCACCGTTTTCATTTTAAGTGTGAGAAAAACAATGTTAAACAGGACTTTTGCTTGCAATATCGTAGGCATTAAACCTTACCTGTTGTCCTTCTACACTTTTGTTGTAATAACATTTAAAAACCGAATGAGTAACCACCCCCTCATGAGAATATAATTAAGACTCGCTTCGAGTTGAAACGCATTATGCTACTGCTGTGCCAAATTAAAGAACTTCAAACTGAGCACTGACTGGTGGGCCTGGTTCGTGTCACTGGAAGGTGATGGATGCGTTTACGTTTGTGTGTATATATATATTCACTGAAAAAACCATAGGTTATAGACCATATATAGTTAGGAATTAGCATTTAAAAAACCTTATTTTACTCACACAAAACCATTGAAATTCCATATATAGTTAGTTGCACTAACTATATATCGCGCACCCGCAATCCACTGCTGATGATGTCACATATTACATCATTCATGACATGGTCAGTGACATCACTGATGACATCACTGATGACATCTCAAATGACATCACTGATGACATCACTGATGACATCTCAAATGACATCACTGATAACATCTCAAATGACATCACTGATGACATCTCAAATGACATCACTGATGACATCACTGATGACATCTCATTTGACATCAATGACCACATCACTGATGATATCATTCATGTGACAATACAATGCATCTCCTCACACTTTAATATAACCTCTGTTACACCCAGTGTTAAATACAGAGTATAATTTTTGAAACCATTGACACACCAATACTAGTTACTACATACGCACTCAGTGATTCCTATGTTTACACACACATTCACTCATTTACCCATACAATCATTCATACATACAATCACTCATCTTTACAACACTATCATATGCACTCATACACCTATACAGACTCTCACACTCTGTCACTCATCCATGGAGTTACTCACACACCTAGTCAGTCCTGTAAATAATCAATCACACTTCCATTTTCTAATCTATACAGTTAAACATAGAGCACCTTACATTTTGAAACATATACTAACACATACTTACTCTCTTATACAATCATTGATACAAGTACACATTGATCTGCACAGAGTCACACACCTCCCAGCCAGCCACACACACACTCAGTCTCCCATACAAATACTTGGGCAATCAATCAATAACCCATATAGTTACTCATATAGCTACTGACCAACACATGCAGCAGTTTACAGAACAACAGACATAATGATGCTCAAATTAAGACAGTTTAGTCACTAACCCATGCACTCAGTGAGACACATTTAATCACTCACTCATACAGTCAGTCACGCACCTACTAAATCCTTCATCCAGACACTTCTACATCTACTCATTCTTCAATATGTAAAACATATTTAAACTTTTCAGAAACACACAGTCACTGGATGATGTCATCAGTGATGTCATTTGAGATGTCATCAGTGATGTCATCAGTGATGTCACTGACCATGTCATGAATGATGTAATATGTGACATCATCAGCAGTGGATTGCGGGTGCGCGATATATAGTTAGTGCAACTAACTATATATGGAATTTCAATGGTTTTGTGTGAGTAAAATAAGGTTTTTTAAATGCTAATTCCTAACTATATATGGTCTATAACCTATGGTTTTTTCAGTGAATTTTCAAGGTTTTGTAAATGCTAATTCCTAACTATATATGGTCTATAACCTATGGTTTTTTCAGTGAATTTCAATGGTTTTTTAATAGCAAATATCATAAGCTGTCGAATGTCAAGTACGTGGTAAGTGAAAACATTTTCGTGTTTATGCACACTGATCTGCTTTGAATGGTGCCCCCCCCCCCCTCATTTCTATTAGGAGTACTCTCTCTTTGCAGATAGTGAAAGGTAGTTAACGCAGGCCTTTGCCCCCGTTGTAATCCGTCGTGCCTGCTTCTCTCTCCATTTCATTGATTGTTATCCAAGTATTTACTGTTTTAGAATTAGTTCTCTTTGGTTCATTCTCTATTTACAAACAAACACAGAGTCGCAATACTCTGTTTAGTCTTTGCAGATAACGAAAAATCGTGTAAAAAAAAAGAAAAGGAATCGAGCAAAATCAGTAGGCCACTAATGGGATCTCTTTTTGACCTCGCTAAAATAGAAACATTAGGAACAACCCCTCATGACAAATACAAAACTAGTGAGAAGAACTGAACTCCACACAATGATGGCTGCAAAACAGCTCGGCTCCGCCACCCACCCCGCCCAAAATAACGATAAAGAACGGCTGCCATGATTGGTTGCGGAATGACCACGACGGAGCTACGAAATGGTGCTGCTCTCATGCTAACCCCAGCTTCAGTCTGAAACATCCAGAAACACTGTAGACTACCAATTCGATCAGTTCCGGTAGCGCCCCAATGTAACCCGGTAGAGAAGAACTAGCCCTCCCCTCTTTGACTGATGGTTCTTGTTGCCTGTCCCTTCTGTTGTCATTTAACAGAACTATTTAGCCTGCTGAAAGGGGTTGTGTTCCGACCGCTGGTTGGTGGAGACATTTTGACTATATTCTGTACCTGCGTTGTCGCGTAATGCGTCATATGACGCGCCGCGTTAGCGCATCCGGAAGTCATCCGGGGCGCGCAGCGCGTAACGTAAGCATAACAAGTCATGTGACTTGTTAATAAAACTTTTCATTGGTTCATTTTACTTTTCTTATTGTAATGATGAAAGGCTTGGTCATATGACCTAAAAATTACGCTTTTCATTACTTCCGAACATTATTTTTTCTTAAATATATGTTATAATGTTCCAGGCTAATGTACTTTCCCGGAAATTTTACAACTGTCCTGCAAGTAAAATATATTCTTTTTTCGAGAAAAAGAGCGTTTCTTCGTCCCATGACGGAGCCGTTGAGCAAAAGAGTGTCGACCTGCTGTCTTAGTCGCCGATACGCCTGAATATGAGATTCTTATCGATCACTTTATGTTGCAGGAATAGAAAACACAACAGCCCTTGACCATTTATCTTTACTGCGTTCCTTCGTATTATACCTTTTACCCTTCATGTAATTGGTCTGCTTTATTTCACTTGCCTTTTAATGATTCTAAAACAGTCACTATTATTAAAAACTTTACCAATGTATATACTACTACCATGTTTTCTTTTAAAAACCTTTATTGTGAAAATTTCATTATACAAATACGAGCCTATAACCACGTGGGCCTGCCACAGAGCAAACTGTAATCGTATATGATGAATAGACATTTACACTGTAGAGGAACGTAACGGGCGGGCCATTAGGTTGCAAGAACTAAGGTGTCTAACAGTTACGGAATCGGTGGACGTACATTTTATAATTAAAATACGACAGGGCCAGTTACAATAAAATTATCTAGATATACATTTGCGGGCAAGTACCATGGGTGACGTTAATTCGAACTTTCAACAGTACAGTAATCAATAACACATCAGAACTTAATATCAATAGGGATGTCGAAATAGTCAATCAATTCTCGTCCCCGCCCGCCATGTGCTTCAAAACTGCATACGTATCTCGTGATTTCAAGGTTCTGCAACCAGTACACAACAAGGAGTTACGAGTCCCATTTATTCCGGCGCCCTTTTGGGCGAGGACGGGCAGGTCCAGGATATAGTCAAAATGTCTCTACCAACCATCGACTATATTGATGTTCATATGCTGTATTTATTAGAGTAACACTCATCTGTCCACATGAAATTAATTTGCCACAATCTAAACATGTCATTTTAATCTTTCCAAAGTTCTTCTAAATATTTGGGACCGTCTCCCTTGCCTCTGAAGCTCTCAGTGCCACTTCTTTGATGAATGTACTAGCAGGTCAGGGGTTCTCCTCCAAATCTCTCTTTTATGCAGCACTATAATTAATTGGTGCCACCTCTCCATATGACGATGCATGGTATAGTTACCACAACTATATTTTTTTTCGGTTCCTCTGGAGAGTTCATCGTGGCAGATGAAGCGTGTAACGTACCGGGCATTTACCTTTTTTTGCATGTACAGGAAAGGAAAAAAAAATCGAGCGTCCGAGTTCTAAGGTGTCCCAGGGCCATTTTAGTGGACCAGGCCCAAATCCAAAGAACAGGCCGCCATTTTGAGAGTCCTCTTGCAGCCGCCTGTCGCTGTAGCATCAAGAGCAGCCGAAACTCAGCTGAATGGCAACTGAAACGGTAAAGGGGCGCCTCACTACAGCAGACGAGCCTCCACCTAGGAAGGCCCATTCACGCCGGCTCCCCCCCCCTTCGGGCACCCCACGCCGTTATTCGGAGCAGTATTGTAGGATGGCCACACCAGTGCGGCAACTTGCTAGACATCACCTCGGTGGTAACCGAATCTCAACGCCTTGTGGTGTCTTCTATTCAAAAAACATTGTTATGCTGCCTTCGACCTATTCGCCGCAAGTGCGCACACAACTCAACTGCATAGCTTGCTAGACACCACCTCGGTGCCATCCGGATCTTGGAATGTCAGCACCTTTTGGTGTCTTCTCTTCAGAAAATATTGTTGCGCTGCCTTTGGCCCCATTCGCACATCAGTCCGCTACTGACGCCATCTCACAGGCTAATGGGGCGCCCCACGCCGACTTTCAGCATTGTAGAATGACCACACCAGTACAGCAACTTGCTAGACATCACCTCGGTGCCATCCGGATCTCGGCGCCCCACTGCAGATGAAGTGCCTCTCAACTATGAAACCACCACGGTGACATCCGGATCTTGGCGCGTTGTGCTGCCTTCGGCCTATTCGCACATCGGTCCGCTACGGACGCCATCTCACAGGCTAATGGGGCGACCCACGCCGAGTTTCAGCATTGTAGGATGACCACACCAGTACAGCAACTTGCTAGACATCACCTCGGTGCCATCCGAATCTTGGCATCTCAACGCCTAGTGGTATCTTCCATACAAAAAATATTGTTACGCTGCCTTTGGCCCCATTCGCACATCAGTCCGCAACTTAGACATCACCTCGGTGCCATCCGGATCTTGGCATCTCAGCGCCTTGTGGTGTCAGTCAGAAAATATTGTTGCGCTGCCTTTGGCCCCATTCGCACATCGGTCCGCTACTGACGCCATCTCACAGGCCAACGGGGCGCCCCACGCCGACTTTCAACATTGTAGGATGGCCACAGAAGTGCGACAACTTACTAGACACCACCTCGGTGCCATCCGGATCTTGGCGCGTTGTGCTGCCTTCGGCCTATTCGCACATCGGTCCGCTACTGACGCCATCTCACAGGCCAACGGGGCGCCCCACGCCGACTTTCAGCATTGTTGGATGGCCACACCAGTGCGGCAACTTACTAGACACCACCTCGGTGCCATCCGGATCTTGGCGCGTTGTGCTGCCTTCGGCCTATTCGCACATCGGTCCGCTACTGACGCAAACTCACAGGCCAACGGGGCGCCCCACGCCGACTTTCAGCATTGTAGGATGGCCACACCAGTGCTGCAACTTGCTGGACACCACCTCGGTGCCATCCGGATCTTGGCGCGTTGTATTGCCTTCGGCCTATTCGCACATCGGTCCGCTACTGACGCCGCCTCACGTGCCAACGTATTTTCTCCGCATTTTATACCCTATGCCGCATAACAGGTCATGTGACTTGTTTATAAAACTTTTCATTGGTTCATTTTACTTTTGGTTTCCTAATGATGGAAGGCTTGATCATATGACCTAAAAACAACACTTTTCATTGGATGAAAACTTTTTTTTTTCCCAAACGATGAAAGCCCCACCTTGTTTCTGGATGTTTCAGACTAAACTGGCGTCAGCATGAGAGCACCACCATCTCGTAGCTCCGTCGTGGTCATTCCGCGAGCAATCATGGCAGCCGCTCCCCACCAGAAGCCTGCAGGAGTCGGGGCCCCCAAAACTTTTGATGAATTCTCAAGGCGGAGGGGACGCTTTCGAGAATGGGGTCCAAGACCTAGCAGACAAGCGTCCGATTTCCAAGGTGTCCCAGGGCCATTTCAGTGGACCAGGCCCAAAAAGGAAAGAGCCTGCCGCCATTTTGAGAGTCCTGTGACAGCCGCCTATCGCTGCACCGCAAGAGTGGGCGCAACTCAGCTGAATTGCGGCTTTTGACACAGTGGACCAAAAACGGACGGAATGGCAACTGAAACGGTAAAGGGGCGCCCCACTACAACAGATGACACTCCACCTGGAGAGGCCCGTTCACGCCGCCTTCCCCGGGGCGCCCCACGCCGTTATTCGGAGCAGCATTGTAGGATACCAAAACCAGTGCGGCAACTTACTGGACATCACCTTGGTGCCATCGTTCTGCTGCCTTGGAACTATTCGCACAACAGTTTGCTACTGATGACCCACCCCCCGCGACGCCCCACGCCGTTATTTGCTGGGTGGCAACTTACTAGACATCACTTTCGTGTCATCTAGATTTCGGCGCGTTCTGCTGCCTTGGAACTATTCGCACAACAGTTTGCTACTGATGACCCACCCCCCGCGACGCCCCACGCCGGAAATCTGGACGTTGTGCTGCGTTGGGACTATTCGCACAGCCGACCGCTACTTCGTTGTTTTTCCCTAAAAATGTTTATATGTTATTACTATTTTTGTTTTCTTGTATATATTTATAAATTATTAAAGTTTTATAATCTTACTACTTTGTCGGAGTGCTATATATTTTTAATGTGACACATAATTGTAAAAACTTTGATGTACAAAGAGTCATCCCTAGAATCTTCCGCTTCACGCTCGGTCCCCTCCCCAATCACAATACAGGATGGTTTTCAGATAATAGCAACGCTTCTGCTGTGACGGATCTCATCGAGTGTGGGCCTTGATCTACTATAACTCCTTTGAAGAGGGGTGATTCTTTACAGCTGTGGCCATAAACTACATCTGCAGGGCTAGCTGATAGCCTAGGACCGGCCTGGACAATCGGACACAGAGGAAAAGGAGTGTCAGAGGGTGCGGTAGTGAATAGGGCGAAAGGGAGGTGTCGGGCGGGCACAGGGTGTGATTCTCAGGGAAGAGCAGCGCAGATGGGGGGAGGTTTATTACCCATGCATAAGACAGAGAGCGGGGGTGACCACTGCCTGGGTGAGATGCTTGCGAGGGTGGGGAGCCATGCTAAGGATCAACAGCGTGCACAGAGTGGGTCTGGTCAAGGCATCTAAAATGGCTGCCGTGCACGACAAAAGTGTGGCATTTGAAAAAAGACAAGATGGCGCAGACAATGTTTTTCAACACTTCCTGATTTCCTTCGAATCGAACGTTAACAGACGTTGGGGCATATTACCAAAGTTAAGCGATATTTATCCCTAACGATGCATTGCAAAGATTTTTTTACCGTCAGAAATTATCGCAGATAAACCTTGCTATTATCAAGGTTTATCGCAAATACGATAAAAAACGACCGCAATGCATTAATATCGCTGAAAACTCTGCGATATTCATGCATTACCGAGCTAATGCTCTTAGCCATGTTATCCACCTCCCATTGGATAACATGGCTAAGAACTGCTCAGGGCAGCTGTTACTTTTTGGAGATATTCGCGCTTATCTCGAATATTTCCAAAAGTTGATAATAGGAGATAGCGATGTTAGCGACTGTTTCCAGTCGCTAACATCTTGGCATGCCCACTTTGCATGTCATTAGTGATAAATATCACTCACATGCAAAGTGGGGCCCAAGATGGTCGCTATCTCCTACTAGCCGTCGCTAACTGGTGTTAGCAACAGCTAGGTAATACAGATATAATTTTATCTCCGCGAAGCGGAGCGCTGTTACAGATATATATCTTGTTTTTGAACGTTAATTTCTCAAAATGCACTGAAGCACATATATTGAGACCTAGCAAAGGCACATCGGGCTACCAGTCCCTAATATTTTACCAAGTTTCGTGCAAATCCATTCAGCCGTTCGATTATTATTATTATTTTTTTTTTTTGCCCCGCGGGGCCCTTTTAAAACCTCCACATCAAACCTAGGGGGTCAGCGAGGATCTACTATGCCCCCTTATGGTCATTTGCCCCTTCGCTTTGGCCTCCTCTTGTCTCTCGATCCTACCGAGAGACAAGATGGCGGCCGCTACGTACTGTTTGGAATGTTTACAGACACCGGAGAGCCAATCAGCTTCGCTTCGCAAAGCTCCGTAACGCGAAAAGTACGCGAAGCGGTGCGCTGTTACAGATATATATCTTTTTTTGAACGTTAATTTCTCAAAATCCACTGAAGCACATATATTGAGACCTAGCAAAGGCACATCGGGCTACCAGTCCCTACAATTTTGCCAAGTTTCGTGCAAATCCATTCAGCCGTTCGATTATTATTATTATTATTTTTTTTTGCCCCGCGGGGCCCTTTTAAAACCTCCACATCAAACCTAGGGGGTCAGCGAGGATCTACTATTCCCCCTTATGGTCATTTGCCCCTTCGCTTTGGCCTCCTCTTGTCTCTCGATCCTACCGAGAGACAAGATGGCGGCCGCTACGGACTGTTTGGAATGTTGACAGACGCCGGAGAACCAATCAGCTTCGCTTCACAAAGCTCCGTTGCGCGAAAAGTACGCGTCCTGGAGCGCTGCCCGGTCCGCTGTTACAGATATATATCTTTTTTTAAACGTTAATTTCTCAAAATCCACTGTAGCACATATATTGAGACCTACAAAAGGCACATCGGGCTACCAGTCCCTACAATTTTGCCAAGTTTCGTGCAAATCCATTCAGCCGTTCGGGCTAAAAGTGAGGCCAACCGCCCTATGGAAAACTCAATGTTAAAAACACGTTTTGGGACCCCCCTTTTTTCTCGACCCCCCCTGGACGAACCCCCCCCCCAATTTTCAGGGGCTGCTCAGAAACAAAATGTGCCATTTTCCTGAAAATTTCAGCCAATTCCGTCCACAAACGCCAAAGTTATTAGACATAGAATTTTCAAAAAACCCATAGAGAAAAAATCCTAACTATATATACCTACTGGCGACCGCCAGTAGGTAATATATATATGTGTATATATATATATTTATATATATATATATATATTTGGATCTTAGCAGCTCATTAGCAGGATCAGCAGATGAACGATTTACTTATGGGTGATCATTGCTTACCCTGGTGTGCTAATGCATGCAAGGCCAGGGAGGAGTGCAGGAGCGTAGCAAGCAAGATGCATTGCGGGACACAAGCACAGCTACACAGGAATAAGCACTGGTGCAAGCACAAGCCCCCCTCCAAATCAGCTCAAGGCAAAGAGATAAGGGAGACCCAGGGCCCTTTCATTACATTCTGCAGGAGTGCCTCATCATTTCGCGTAACACCACAGGGTCAGGGACCAGGTGTTGTGGCTTGCAGGTTTTCTGATACCAGTAAGATGCGAGATGTGTGGTCTTACCTCATACCTGCCAGTCGGCTGGCGTACAATGGGATCGGAAGCATCTAAGTCCCCTCTCTCAGGCCAAACTCCAGCTCCAGGCTCCAAGTTCCAGTCCAGATTGTTATGCGGACTGGAGAGAATCCATACACTCTACCTTCCCGATTCAGGCGGGAGACTACTGATGTCAAAGCTAGTTTCCCTCCTCTCGATTCCCTCATGCAAAAACCTGATTCGGAGTTCAATAAAACTGCCAAAAATAAAATGTTGATTCCTGCCACCCAAGCTCCAATCTCCCCCCTACAAGAATGACCTCGGACATCAAAGGTTAACTAATACTTGGTCTTAATTCTTGGAGGGGGAGGTTAGAGCATGTGTCAAAACTTGACATTTTATTTTTGGCAGTTTTATATATCGCAAACAAAAAGAGAGTTTAGACTTCTGTTTTTGTTTGTGCTATGTTATTAAACTACCAAAAATGAAATGATGATTTTCTGTCACCATACATACCAATAGGCCTGAATCAGGAAAACTGCTTTGCCTCAATATAAGTCAATTTAGAAAATACGATCTCCTGATCTTTTTTAATCTCCCATTTGCCTGCCCTAAAATGTTGGCATGTATGAAAGAACACCGACCAACAGAGCACAAAGGTAAAAGAGATGGAACTAAAATAAGTGTTTTGGTCTCGCTACGCAACGCGCAACGCTGCTTAGAGGGACCTCTTGGAATAGCTCAGCACTTTTCTTGAAATTTGTGCATGTTTTGCACGGTTTCCTATCATTACTCATGCATGTATGACTGCCGCTGCTCGCTCCAGTAACGGAAACGCTGTACATGCACAACTTTAACTTTTTCGGCCGCGAAGCCGCACTTGTCTTTCTGCGCTGGTCTTCTTTGTAGTTTGCTGGCATTGTTTTTCTGCCATCATCTTTGTTCCTATTCTTAAAAATTTCACAGGCTTACAATGGTTGCCGAGGGGTGTAGATGTGGAGCCAGGCTTCATAACGCCACCCCTCCCCACCCCCTGTCAGTACCCTGTCCTTTCCTTCCGCGCGGAGGGGCGGCGCGCTGTCAGTGCCGTTTGTTACATAACGTAATACTCTGGTTTCAGGTGTAAGGGTTTCCCTGGGTTGGCTGCTTCTCACGTGCAGTATATTTAACAGCCATGCATGACTAGCAGACCCATGCCTGCCCGCTGAGGAGTGGCACTTTGTTCTGTTTCATGTTCGTCTTCGGGGGTTGTCACCCTCTGAAGGAGACTGAACAAAAGGGGTTTTCTCAGTTTCATCTTATCTCCACTGGTACAGGGAAGGGTCTAACAAATGGCCTCTGGGCAGTTCTCCTAAACGGATCTCTAATCCTCGCGACTCAGTCCAAAAGGGGGAGTGGCGTGAGCTGACCCTCTTGGTGTCAGGACGGGAGGACCTTTGGTGGGGTAGATAACGCCACTGGCGGCCCTGTACACACCCTCTCGAGCTGGGACATTTACTTTTGATCTTCTTTAATTAAAAGGGCTGCTGGTTGGGGTTGCAAGCTTGCGCATTGTTTTCTTTCTTTTGCTTCCACTCCCTTGGAGAGAAATCAGATGTTTGTGTTTTCGCTGTGATTCATTAAAATTCTAATGCAATCTGCAAACGTGATTTACTGCATGAACCATTATTTCCCGATGGCAGCAGCTGCGGCATTTTTTGCCCCATTAATTTTTATTTAATGTAGGTGAACTTCGTTCGTGTTTTGGTGGCAGGTATTTCAGTGTGGTGTCTAACTATGAAGGCCGCAGACTGCACTCGGCTTCTCTTTTTCACCGTTGTTTTGTGTATTACCGGTTTCAGAGGTGTTTGGGGAGAGTGTGTCCTGGCTTCGGCTCATTCCTGGGGATATGCCGCTGACCGCGTGACCCGCAGGGGAGCATGGGCGGGGCAGCGCTTTAGTCCCACCCGGCTAGCTCCAGCCAACACCTATTGAGCGCCCCTCCCCGCGTCCACCTCTCACCGGCCTGGGGGAGGGTCTACCTGTGGGAGGGGCGACCCCGCTATTTATGCCACGGTGACCGAGGCTCGGCCTCTCTCCTTCCATGTTTACCCGCGGCTCAAGCGCTGTTCGTGTGTCGTCCATCGTGATACAGGTATGTGCTGCTGTCTCGCCTCCCCCCGGCCTCCTCCCTGGGCATGACCAGGTAGCACAGGGCCCAAGTGGTGATTACCACGGTGGGGTGAGTGGTGGCCGCGCTCTCGTGTCGCGGGTTGAGGAGTATGAGCACGCGAACGGGGAGTTTGAGCCCGTTGTGCTGCATGGGCCGCGAAGCGTGTTCGGTTGGCGTGGTGCGAGTTAGGGGCGCGGGCACAATGCGCGGAGGAAGTATGAGTCGCGTGTTTGAATCCGAATTTAGTAGAATAATCACGAGAAGTGCAGGGTAGTGGAGGAGGTTGCGTCTTGGCTAATAGGCGCGATTTCCTGTGTGATTTCTGTCGGGATTGAGCTCTAATTAAACACGATCGTCCTGCGCCTGCCTCGCTGCACCAGGAACTCTGCAGGTGCGGAGGCCTTCGTCGCTGTGGTTATCTCAGCTCCCTCGGTGCCCCGTTGGGGGTAACTACGGCTTTCAGGACGGTCGTTTTGTGTGCTGGTCTGAAAGGAGGCCCTTTTATTCCAGGAACAATCAGCCTGCACACATGCCCTTAATGGAGCCTCTAATTTATGTCCATTCTTGGCACACTCAAAAGCAGTGGGGAAACCAACTTCCGCATCCAGGAAGGGGGCATGTAACACATGTTCATGTATGTAGTCTGCATAGACAGCATGTTCCTTGTGTTGTGATTATGTTGCTTCCTCTCATTGTTGGGTAGAAATACTCTTCGGTACAAAGACTTTTTTCATCAAACACTGCCGCACTCAATTTATATCCAATGAGTCGCATACAGACGATGTGCCGCAATACGCCGCATAATTTGGCCAACCTTGCCACAGGTTTGATCATTCTCAGTCGCATGATTCTAGTGGCGCCGCTCGTTGGCCACGATAGGGGCAGACAAGGCGAATAAACGAGTGTTTTTATGTTCACCAACCGGGCCCGCTCCACCATTGGAGGGGTTCCAGCTGGGCGAACATGTAGTGGCTGTTGGGGAAGTGTGGACCACCCCGCACTCGTTGCGCCGCTTTGGGCTGCGGTGTGTGGGGCACGGCACGAGTGTGCATCACGGGGCACGCAGAGCGCCTAGAGCGGCTTTGGGGGGAAACATGGCATAACCGTCCACCTCCTGGCCATGGTACAGTCCCTGCAGGGTTGATTGCGGGGGCTGCTCGCATATCGAGAGGGACTCGGGCGAGTCTCCCACGCAGGAAGGCGCTGTGGTCCGGGGGCGAGCGGAAAGCTCGTGTGCCCGCTCTCCCACCTGTGGTGGTAAGGCTGGGACAGGGCAGCCCACGTGGCCGTACCGTAACCGTGCCGGCGCGCTCACGGTAAGTGGGGGCTGGCACGGGTGAAGTTCAAGTTCAAGGGGGGCATGATGGCGAGTCCTTGCTTCGGACCATGAGGTAGTCCCCCCGCGCGTAGTATAGACGTTGCCGGTTAGTTTACCTAGTGATTTCGACAGGTAAAGTATGTCGCCGTAAGGTACGCTTAACAACAGCTGTTAAAAGAGGAGTTGGCCGAGCGGCCAGGGCGCTTGATCTCGGACCGGGAGGAACCGGGTTCGAGGCTCAGTAGCATCCTGTAATTCTGGGCAAATCACTCCTAATAAATAATGAATGGGTGTTTGCATGTAACGTACCCGGTGATATTCAAAGCGCTATGATACTCGATTCGGTTTAGGTCTAGTTCGCACCATATAAAACTCTGCAAAACAAACCTCTTTCAGAGCACACGGTTGAACGGGTAAAATGGGGAGCGCTCGCATAGCATGCGAGGGGTAGTGGGATCAATGCCCGCACTCTCCATTCTGAAGAATTTTCTCCCCGTGCCTAAGAAAAATGATTGGGTGTCTGCAGGTAAAGCAACAAAGCGTTATGAGACTCCATTGGGTCGCTGAGTACTGTAGTGCCCTGATACTGTACAAGCAGCGGCAACTGGGGAGTAGGAAGTTTAGGGCAACGGGTCTCTCCCCCGACAAGACGCGGAGCAGCCGCGGGGGTGTTTATTTATTTATTTATTTAATTGTGCAATTTCATATAGCGCGAACTTTACCCGAAGGTGTCAGAGCGCTTTACATAAGAACCAGTTGAAAACATAAGGACTTGGATTTACATGCGTTACATAAAGGATACAAACAGTGAGTCGTGTGGCGTTCAGCAAGCACCCGCATAGTTAGCAGGTACCAGCGTGGCAAGTTGGGCAGTTGGTATCTCTGGCTCACCCCCCCGTTAGGAGCCTCGGGGACAGTGTGCAATCGTTAGGCCATCTGTCAACCTGTTCAACACCGCATGCTCCTATGCGCCGGGCGCTCGCTGGAGGGTCAGGTCGTGCACAGCAACTAGAGGCCCGCTTGAAGTGCTTGTCTTTTGCGGGGCAGGAGGTGAAGTCTGTAGGCCGGGAGGGGGTGTTGCGAGCCCATTAGTCGGCCTTGCTGCGCATCTTCCTTATAGCTGTGCACCTCTCTTTTCCTCTCCTCTTAACCCTCACTGTCTTCCCACCTCATAGTCTGTCTATGATCTAGAGAGTCGATGTGACTACAGACACGGTGTCTCGTTTTGCTTTCTCTTAGGGCACCAGAAGTAGAACCTCCCAGGAATCTCAATACGTCGGACAGTGGGGGGTTAACAAAATCATAAAGGGAATAGAGCATCCCCTGAAAATAGAAGGTTCCCCTGTGTCGGGCTTGGTCTACGCATCCTTGCTGCCTCGGGAGTCACTGAGAGCTCTGAGAGCCCATGGTAGTTGCCCCCCTCCTCCAATACCGATACAGTTTGTTATGAATTATTCTGGCACGTGTTTTTAGTAGGCTGCCAGCACACTCCGCTTGTAGCTGATGACGGATCACCGTCCCGAAGATCTGGGGGATGGTTCGTCTGTTGCTGGCGCAGCCTCGTGGGCTTCAGTGCGGAAGGTCTGCAGTCCAGGGGTGTGTGTCAGTGCTAGGGTGTGCGGTATGAATGGTATGGTTGGGTCCGGCCACAAAGGAGGTGCGGGGCGGCCACCTGCCAGAGGGTGGGTCCCTCGTGCACGCATAATTTGCACATTACTACCTCCTGGTATAGTCCCCACCTGTTTTCTCCCTACAAGCTAAGTTGAGTACGGTTCTATTTCGGGAGGTAGAAAGGTCAATTTCCCCCTCTCCTGTTGGCTAAAACTGTCTCTCCGTTTTTGCCGTCTCCCGTTGGCTCGTGCTGTCGTCTCGTCAAGACCTGCCTTTTTTCCTACACTAAGTATCTTCTTGGGACTCAGCTGTCCCTGGGTGTTGTCTGAGTATTACATCTTCCCTTCCTGGCATGGGGACATCCACAGGGTCGGTCTACACCTTGGATTGATATGTTTCTCCATTGGACACATCTCTTTGATGTATGCACCTTTCGGGCCTGTCTGTTATTTGGGGTGCTATGAGCTTAAGAGGGTCTGTCACCGCTGCAAGTGTGCTCATGGGGTGTGATTCACCTTGTAAATGTGGGTCCGCAGATCTGTCACGTCATGTAAAAGGTGTTTCACATGTCCCTTGCTACGTGAACGAGTCTGGTAGACTGGCACCTACCTTCCCTTGTGCATTTGTATTCCAGGGCACAGATCTCCTTCTTTAGTACAGGTGGGGTACTGAACGGACACCCACCTCGCTTCATTCTAGTGTGACCCTGGACCCAGGGAGTGTTGAATAGTGTGGTAGATACTAGGAGTACATGCCGGGGGGGGGGGGGGGGTTGACACCCTGCCCATGCTTACCCCTGGGTCCCCTGCCCATTGCTGGTTTACTCCCACCAGTGGCGAGCGTTCATGGGCCAGGATTAGACCTGCGGACTGTGCGATGGCGGAAACGCAAATAGGGAATATTTGCTATCCCTCCCAGGCGTTCCGGTACCGTAACATCGTGTGATTTCCTAATGTGCAAGTACAATATTTGAAAAATATTCATCGTGTCAATCGGCCTTTGATTGGCGTCCGCAGTAACCCACATTGGTGTTAACTTGCCTCTAACAGAATTCTGCTAGCAACTTCTAGATTAAATAGAACTTTCGTCGAACATCAGGTTTTTGCTTCGAACTTCCTAAAAAAGGCCTCTAGCAAATATGTCATATTTCCATCATGAAGAAGGAATGGCATTCTGACTTTTAAATATATCGCCTAGGCGGTGTCTCTACCTCTTCCAAGTAATGACCTTGCATTAATTTGCCGTGACATTCACTGTCCTAATTACTACAGCTACTGTGCTCACACAGCAAGAAAATAATTCTGACTACAGGATAACTTCCATACTTCCATCACTTTTGTTTTCTTAAACAAATATCACTGGTTTCCCATTAACATCAACTAAACTAATGCAAATAGTCACTCGCCGATCCCCTGTAACCTATTACCGAATGACAACAGCTAACGTATTGCATATTAAATGTAAGCAAAAACAAGGAAAGGTAACAAATATGATATTTTGAAATAACCTCCATTAGGTATACAGAGTGAGGAAAGTCAAGTAATTACACTTCAGGCAAACAAAGAAATAATTTCTGGGAAAGAGCCAGAACAGCGATTTCTGAGTGTTATTTTCCTAACTTGTGTAAACGTGAATAATTATAACCCCTGGAGTCAACAGTACCCCAATAATCTTGGAGGTAGGTGAAGGGAGTAACAGGTTAAAAGGGACGCAAACACGCAAAAGGTGATAGGAGGAACGCTTGAAATTTGTATAACCACTGGCAGTAGCTCGGGGTAGTATTGCAAGCCATGGGCCTTTTGTCCGCCATGCCGCTTTAGTTAGACCCGGTCAGCTTTTAGAACCAAAGAGGTGTCTGGGAAATTACCCTGGCTTGCAGGGTTTAAGCTATTGCATAGTAATTTTAGATAATATATCTGGAAAGAAGACACATTAGAGACATAGAGTAAGGAATGATTTTAATTTAAGGGGGGGGACTCTCAAAAGGTAAGACACGTGCGTAGAAATTGTGCCATGATCGTTTTTTCTGTCCTTTCATGTATTCTGATCCGGTCTAATCTGACAAACAAAATGTAAGATACGGAACACCTGGCTGTGGGCCTACATTTTAGAACTCCACCAAAGAGGATACAATTAACTTTCCTATGCACTGCCACCGAGCTCGCCTTTCTGATTGCTTAGTGAACGTTGATGGTAACCAGTCTTGACTAGAATTGAGACCTGCTCTTGCAGCGCATGATCAGTGCAAGCAGTTGTTAATAGGGGGTCATTACTATGCGATAATCTTTTGTATTCATTCGTAATAAACCACTATGACACCTTTTTAGATTTGAGAAAGTATTGGGGGACGCCGGTGGGTTTGGTTATTCTGCTCACACTTGCAGAGTAGGCACATTAAAGGCCAACAAAGTAACACAAGTGGACTGTATTGAAGGCTCACTTGACTTTTATATGAATATATCGGGAAGAAGGAACATTAGAGATATAGAGTATGGAATGATTACTTTAAGGGAGATTCCCAAACGGTAAAACACGTGCGAGTAGTTATCCCATTAACGTTTTCCTTCTCCTCTCCTGTATTTGATCCCATCTCAGCTGACAAACAAAAGGTAGGATCCTGAATACCTGGTTGTCAGCCTGGTTGGGCCACCCAGGAATGAAATAGGACAACTTGAGGCTCAGGCTAGATCACCACCTTGCTTGACGGGTGGCCCCACCCAATATCCTCATCGTCCACCTATAGGGAGGAGGGCTCTGATTCAGGCCATGCAGAGGGATTTGATAGCAGTAAGCAGCAAGTTGGGAGCCACTGAGCTGCTTTGGTCAGAAATTGTCCCCCGCAAGGCTGGGCGGGGAGCTGGATCACCGGTGGCGATAGAGCAGTCCCGCAGGAGGGTCAACAGATCCATGCAAAATTCTATGGGACAGAGAGGCCTGGGGTTCATGAGGCATGCACTCATACAGGAAGAACCGAAGGGTATTATGAGCAGGATGGGGTGCACTTGTCCGGGTTGGGTATGGATGTTTTACTTCTAGACGTACACGAGGCTCTGACAGTGGCAGGTTGCAAGTAGCGTAAGGGGTGGGGGGGCTCTGTCATCGACGGGTGCCTCCTCCAGAGCTGTGGCAGAGTTACAGGGCGATCTGGAAGCAGACGGGTACAGTAAGGGTACCTCTGCGGCAGAAGGGTACAGTAAGGGTACCTCTGCCTGGCACAGTAAGGGTGCCTGAGCCAAGGACCAGGAGCCGAAGGAGGTTCCGGGAAACCGCGACGGCGCCCCGTTAGTCCTTCGGGCGGTCGGGGGGCCTGAACCGATCGGGGGTGTGCCACACCGCTCCGCCCTGACAGGGGGGGCGGGAGTATAACGAAGATGGTAATGTGCTGCACCGTCAGAGCACGACTCGCCGTGCAAGATGGCTCCTTAGGCATGCAGGACAGCGAGGGGCTGCCTGCTTTGGATCGCCCGTAAGATGACCCACCTTTAACGTCATACCTGTGTTGTATGAAATAAACCTGCAGCAGTTCTTTCCCACAAATGTCTCCAGAGTTTCTTTTGGGTGGGAATTGTGTGTATGTACAAGCGGACGGGAGCGAATGGCGGTGTGGGCACTATGCCGCTGACCGCGTGACCCGCAGGGGAGCATGGGCGGGGCAGCGCTTTAGTCCCACCCGGCTAGCTCCAGCCAACACCTATGGTGCGCCCCTCCCCGCGTCCACCTCTCACCGGCCTGGGGGAGGGTCTACCTGTGGGAGGGGCGACCCTGCTATTTATGCCACGGTGACCGAGGCTCGGCCTCTCTCCTTCCATGTTTACCCGCGGCTCAAGCGCTGTTCCCACCCTGAACCCTGACCCAGCAGCTTGAGCGGCTGAGCAAAGTATTCGAATGTTGTAATGTTTTTCTTTGTGTTGCAGGCGGAGTTACAGGGCAATCTGGAAGCAGACGGGTACAGTAAGGGTACCTCTGCGGCAGAAGGGTACAGTAAGGGTACCTCTGCCTGGCACAGTAAGGGTGCCTGAGCCAAGGACCAGGAGCCGAAGGAGGTTCCGGGAAACCGCGACGGCGCCCCGTTAGTCCTTCGGGCGGTCGGGGGGCCTGAACCGATCGGGGGTGTGCCACACCGCTCCGCCCTGACAGGGGGGGCGGGAGTATAACGAAGATGGTAATGTGCTGCACCGTCAGAGCATCGACTCGCCGTGCAAGATGGCTCCTTAGGCATGCGGGACAGCGAGGGGCTGCCTGCTTTGGATCGCACGTAAGATGACCCACCTTTAACGTCATACCTGTGTTGTATGAAATAAACCTGCAGCAGTTCTTTCCCACAAATGTCTCCAGAGTTTCTTTTGGGTGGGAATTGTGTGTATGTACAAGCGGACGAGAGCGAATGGCGGTGTGGGCACTAACAACACGAGTGTTGTGCTGCAGCTCTGTGTGCTTATGGTGTAGACTGCAAACACGAATCTATTGCCGGTGCCGTACTGCACGTAGGAGTGCTCTGTGTGTTGCTGCGCTGTTCATTAGGCCTGTCGGATTGTGGGCACTGGCTATCCAATCATGCTAATGCCAGCAGCCCGCGAGAGCCGCTTTGCTTGACCAATTGATTGCCTCTGGACAAGACTTTCAACTTCACATGCACGCCAGCACAACCATTGCGATTCAGCTGATCTGAATCGGGTAGTCGCCAGCTGTATGTGCGCGTCTATTTTTAACTGTGAGCTGTTTTCTAAGTGTTAGAATTCCATTACAGCCCCCCTCCAAGACTGGACGGGCTGCCAGTTGATTTTATTAAAGCTATTTATTGATGAGACCAGCCTCTCTTTCCCCATTTGTCTATTGCTGTATGATTCACATTTTTCTTCTGCTTATTACTGCCTACGATATGGGGTAGTGGGTCTCCTCATGCACCCGTTGTCTAACTCCACTGTGAGTGGTGGCATTCTTTCTCAAGGAGCAAATCTGCTCAAAGTTAGCTCACTTCAGGGCTAGTGACTACTATGGCAATGTGTGCTTTGAAACCACAAAACTGCGTTTTACCATTGGTGAGGGACCGTTCAGCTCCCAAAACATTGTGTAAAAACCATAGCAAAGCAGATAAGTATTGACAAAGCCAAAAGGCTGGCATGCAGCACTAGGCCAGTTGGCTTTGCCAGTGCTTGTTTAAAAACTACCATGTGCTTGGAGCCTGGCAGTACCTGTCGGGAATGAACATGGAGGTGTGAAATTGCTTAGTTCTCAGGGTGGAGGTTTGAAGGGAGGTTAGGGCATCAATGACAATTTAGTAGCAACTTGATTACCAGGCGACTCGGACTCCTGAGTAAACAACTCAAGATATCTACACACACACACATTCCTCCCATTCTATACCCTTTGGGTGGTAGACGCCTCGTCGCTGCATGGGCTCGATCTCAGTGCTGCTTTTAAGCTATGGTAGCACACTCTCCTGCCAGACCTTTTACTAGGAAAGTCACGCTTTCAGTCCTTCAGGTACATCACTGGGTGGGGCAAGCTGTGAAGGCCCTACAGAATAATTTCACCATCTCTAGCACTGCATACATTCCTTACACTGGTGACTCCACCTGCTTTCTTATTGTATATATTTTTTATTTTGTAGAATCATTTAAATACACTGCTTTTTTTCTCTTGTATGGAATAAGTTAGCTCTCATTACTATTGGATGTAGTAGGTTTCGTATGCAGTTGTGTAGCATGCATACATACTAAAGTCTGCAAGTTAATGGCCCATTCTGGTATAAGCATACTGCAGCTTGCTACACGCCGTACCTATAGAGAGCCAAGGCAATATTGCAAGTTTTCTCGTTTCATTGTTTCCCACCTTGGAATTCCTGTCGTACTTCACTTTCTATAAAACACAACTTGTTGCCATATGTCTATCATTTTGGGTATCAATAATGTTCCTCATATTGGCTACCTTTTTTTTTCCCTTCAAATCTGTTTTTATTGTGAACACAGCGGTAAGCCTACAACCCCTCATCGGGGCCGGCCGCGCAGATAGAAATCAATAATAGGAGTAGGTAGCCACGTGGGGTGGAATTCTTAAACACAGCGCCTTGCCTACAACCCCCAAGGGGCCGGCCGCGTGGCCTAAGGGAGTAGAAAGCAAGAGGTGGCCATGTGCTGGCAGTGTGCCTTAGTATGGGGGAGGCGCGTATTGAAAGGAGAGCAGCGGTGTCACATTAACAAAGGCCCAACCGGGGCCAAACTGCCCCAAAAGGGGGGCGAAAGCCAGAGTGGCAAGACAAGGAAAAAGAGAAAGTCGGAAGAGGAAAAGCAGGGGTGAGGTGGAGGGGGGTCAGGGAGGTGTATCTGCGGTCTCCCACAAGAGGCAGAAGACGGGGAAGTGACTATGAGCCTAGTCTACTGGGGTCGGCGGGGATGAGGGCATCTTCGAACAATTGCAAAGCGCGAAGCCTGGGAGGCATGTGGCGGGCATAGCTTATGGAGCACAGGTGACGCACGAGGGGTTCCCACACTGCCTTGAATCGCACCCCCCTTGATTGTATCCGTGCCGTGAGCAGCTCCATGGTCAGGACCTGCCAGAGGCGCACAAACCAGGAAGCTATCGGCGGTGCCTCAGTCCGTTTCCAATATAGTGCAATGAGTTGTTTGGCAGCGCCTAGCATGTGGAGGGTGAGGATCCAGTCGCTGCGCGTGAGTGCTTTAAGTGTGGGGGGTCGCATACCCAGCAATAGTGTGCAAACCTCCTCAGGGAGGGGAAAACCCAACACCTCCTTAATGTGACTGAGGACCTCCTTCCAAAAGACAGCCAGGGTAGGACACGACCACCAGATGTGTACGAAATCGCCAGTCGCAGTGCCGCATCTCCAGCACAGCGGTGAGGAGGCAGGGAACATTTTGCTTAGACGCAGGGGGGTGTAGTACCATTGTGTTAACATCTTGTATGCATTTTCCCTCTGCGGGATGCTGCGGTAGGATTTGGGGATGTCGTTCCAGAGCCTAGACCACTGAGATGGCGTGATCTCAGCGCCAGTTGCCGTCTGCCACTGCCTTTGGTAGGGATGCGCAGGCGGAGTGGTGGGATGCTGCAAGATGTTGTAGATTTGGGAGACGAGTCGTTTCAGTCCCCCGAGGGAGCGTGCCAACTTTTCAAATGGGGTGTGCGCCCTGGAGGCGGCCTGATACATGCCATCTCCCGAGGTCCAGTGGCGCAGCTGAGCGTACTGCAAGCTAGCAGTCGAGGGGAGGTTGAACTCCTCTTTGCAGTCCAGCCACGATTTAGGCGACCCACAAAGAAAAAGATCCCCTGCAACTCTGCAGTCTCCTAGAGTCCAGCTCTCGAACGCCCGGGTCTGAGCAGCAGGAGGAAAGTGCGGATTGCCGGCAATGGGGGTATGCGGAGAGGGGAACGTGGTCAGCCCTTTGGACACTGCCACTCTGTCCCATACTTCAAGAACCGTCCTCGTGGGGACCGCCATGTACGCACTTCTGGAGCGCGCCACCCGCGGCAACCAGGGCAGGTCCCATATGGTGCGCCCCGTAACCATTCGGTCCATGTGGAACCAGTGCTTGTCGCTTTCGCGTGCACCCCATTCTATCACGAACCGGAGATGCGCCGCCCAGTAGTAGTGGAGAAGATTCGGGCGGGCTAGGCCGCCCCTGTCCCTCGGCTCCATGAGGACTTTTTGTGAGAACCGGGGTCGTTTGCCTCCCCATATGAAAGACGTGAGGTCGCGTTGGAGGGTCTTGATGCAGTGGGTCGGTATCGGGGTGGGGAGGCACTGGAAGACATATAGAATGCGGGGGAGGATCGACATCTTGACCGCGTTGAGCCGCCCTAACCAGGAGACCATCAAGGGTTTCCATTTCCGCAGGTCCGCCAGGACATCCTTTCGGCAAGCAGCCCAGTTTTTTGAGGACCACGAGTCGAGGCGAGGAGTGAGGTCCAGACCCAGATATTTGATGTGGTCATCCGCCCAACGGTAAGGCGTGTCCTCCCTCAGCAGGCAGACCTCCTCCTCGGGGATGGTGAGGTTAAGCGCCCAAGATTTGGTGTGGTTGATTTTAAGGCCAGACGCCCGCTCGAACAGTGTGAGGGCGTCGTGTACCGCTGGGAGCGAGACTCGAGGGTTCGTGAGAGTAAGGATCAGGTCGTCCGCAAACAGCGCTACTTTGTTAGCACGCCCCCCGTGGGGGATGCCATGGATGTCAGGGGTACGCCTAATCAACTCCGCCAGCGGCTCGACCGCCAGGGCGAACAGGAGCGGCGAGAGCGGGCATCCCTGCCTCGTACCCCTGTGGATCGAGAGCGGTGGTGTCAGTTGGCCGTTGACCCGGATTCTAGCCTGTGGTCCAATGTAAGGGGCCATGCACCTGGAGATCATGATAGGACCAAGGCCCAGTTTCTCGAGGACCGCCCTCAGGAAGGTCCAGTCGACCCGGTCGAAGGCCTTCTCCGCGTCTAGCGAGAGGAGGCAGGCCGGGATTTTCCAATGGTGTACCTTTCCTACCAAGTGTGCCAACCTGCGAACATTATCGGCCCCCTGGCGGTCTCGTATAAAACCCACCTGGTCCGGGTTCACCAGGTCCGGCATATGTGGATCCAGCCGCTTGGCCAGGATCTTAGTGTAAATCTTAAGATCAGTGTTAAGGAGGGCGATGGGGCGATAAGAAGCACACAAGTCGGGGTCCTTCCCAGGTTTGGGGATCAAGGCTATTTCCGCCATGCCCATATCGGGGGACGGGCCGATAGCATCAGAGAAGGATCCATAAAGGCGCAATAGATGTGGGCGGAGCTGGGTCAGGAACAGGCGATAGAAGGCCAATGGCAGGCCATCCGGCCCCGGGGTTTTCCCCACGGGGAGGTCCCCTATGGCCTCTGTCACTTCCTCTTCCCGCAGGGGGTCTTCCATCGCGGCTGCACACGCCGGGGACAGTGGGGATCCCTCAAAGTTCGCGAGCACGGCCTCCCGCGCCTCCGCAGAAGTGGGTTCCTCGGCGTATAGCGAGGAGTAATACTCAAGGAACGCGTCCTGTTTGGCCCTCTCAGAGGTGACACGAGTGCCATCCTGCCGCCTGACATTAGCGATGTGGGCCCTAGCGGCTCGCGCCCGTAGTCTGCCTGCCAGCAGGCGACCCACTTTGTCCCCTCCCTCATAATACCGTTGCTTGAGCGCCAACAGGGAGAATTCCGCCTTGTTAGTGCGCAGGGCGCGAAGTTGTCCCCTAAGATTGGCAAGGGTTCTCTTCGTCGCCCGAGTGGGGGCGTCCCGATCCTGGGCCTCCGCCAGCTTGATCTCGCTGGCCAGATCAGTTTCCAACTTGAACACCTCTTTCCTCCGTGCCGCCGCCAAGGAAGTGATGTGGCCCCGGATGGTGGCCTTGAAGGCGTCCCACACTGTGTGAAAGGGCATGTCGGGGGTGTCGTTAACGGTGAAATACGAGTCTATGGCGTCACGGATGCTGGCAACGTCATCCGGGTCTCGAAGGACTCCCGGCGGGAGCACCCACCTGCGTTCGCGAGCGGCCCGAGCCTGGGGGTCCTGCAGTAACAGCTCCACGTGGGCGTGGTCCGACAGGGAGATGTCGGATATAGCAGCAGCTAAGGAGTCTCGGGTCAGTTCAAGAGAGGTAAATAGATAGTCGATACGGGAGTACGTCCGGTGGGAATGCGAGTAGAAGGAGTAATCTCGGGACCCCTGGTTATGATAGCGCCATATGTCCACGAGGCCCAGGTCCAAAAGCTGCGTCTTGAGGGTAGAAGACATCGCTCCCGCGCCGTTGAAGGGGGCGCCCGCGCGGTCCAGCTCGGGGTCCCAAACAAGATTGAAGTCACCGCCCAGTATTGTATTAGCGGCGCCCATAGGGAAGTGTTCCCGCAGTAATGTCTGGAGGTACTTGTCCTGCGACTGGTTGGGTGCGTACACACACCCCAGAGTGAACTGTGCACAGCCTATCTGTACCGTGGTTCGGAGGAAGCGCCCATCAGTGCTTTTAAAGGGTTTCACGGGTCCCCGCCTAATGCCAGCCCTACAGAGGATCGCCACCCCCGCCGTCTTGGTGTCAGAGGATGCCCAGAACTGTGTGGGGTATCTAGGGTGTGCCATGCGTTTGACGTCTCCCCTGAGGAGGTGTGTCTCCTGGAGGAGAACAATGTCGGGGGAGTGGTGCAGGAGATAGCGCCATACCTGTCTTCGCTTGTTGGGAGAGTTGAGCCCCTTGACGTTAAGGGAAAGGACCTTCAAGGGTGCAGGGATGTTTGCTGTCATAGCGCTAAGGGGGTTTGGAGTCGCATAAATCCCGGCCTAGCAGACCTCCCCGCGAGCGGGACAGCAGAAGCGGCAACTCGTCGCACGCGCGGCAACTCCCGCAGGACCCACCCTGCCACCCCTCCGCAAGCGCGGGGAAGGAACAGGAAGAAGGGGATGTGTAAGGGGGAAGTAGGAAGAGAGGAAAGAAAGAAAGAAGAAAAGGTGCAGAGGGGGAAGAGAACCAAAACAGGCCAACGGGCCCAGTGTACAGTGTCCCAGGCATCGGACATCCTCCACCCGAGGGTTAGGATGAACTCAGGAATGTCACTTCCTACGGGACAAAGGGAGGGAGCGGAGATCTGGGAAAGTAGTGTTCAAGCAAGACGTCTCAGAGCCCGTCTACCCCGCTGCTTCAAGGTAGTTCGGGGGGGTTGCGCCGGGCCGTGGGGTCCATTCGGCCCGGTCAGGCACCCACAGGGCGCTGGAGCTCGGCGATGCGGTGCTCGGCCTGGAAGAAGCGAAAAGTGTTGTCCATGTCTAGGGCAGTGGGATCAGGCCACCGTGACGGAAGAGGGTGAGACCGAGCGACCAGTCGGCAAGCGAACGCCCAGGGTAGCACGTGACACAACAGCAGCGATCAGCAGCCATCCGGCGTTGAGGGGCGATCCCCACCCTCCGAGCCAGAAGCGAGGAGCTGGGAGGCCTGCCCCTCGCGGTCGCCCTCAAGGGAGCGGATGTGGGCGATGATGTCCTGCTTGGCCTGCGAGACAGAGAGTGCGTCCACCGGAGGAGATCGTCGACTTCTGCGCACAGTGGACCAATCCGGGTGTGGAGGTGCCTTCCCCGAGCGGGGAGGACGAGCCGGGCTGTGGTCCGGGGATTCCGGCATGCCTAGTATTTGTGCCGCCTCTCGGTAGGACCGGAGGGCCCTGCGCTTGCCCTCCCATTTGAAGATGAGCGCGAAGGGGTGGCCCCACTGGTACGAAATGTTCAGGGACCGGAGCTTCTCTGTGATCGGACGGAAGACCCTCCGCCTGTGGAGTGTGGTGGGGGCCAGATCCTGGAAGATCTGGATCTTGTGACCCTCGTACTGCAAGTCAGGGTTGTCTCTAGCCGCCTTCAGGATGGCCTCTTTTTCAGTAAAATAATGCAGTCTAGTGACGATGTCGGGAAGGAGGCCCGCTTTCCCTCCCGCTCCAAAGACTCGGTGCGCGCGGTCAAGGCGCGGCGGGGGGGCGTCCTCCTCGCCCCACACCTCCTGTAGGAGTAGGGCCACGTAGGCCATGGTATTAGTCCCCTCTTCTCCGAGTGGCACGCCCCGAATGCGGAGGTTGTTGCGGCGTCCTCTGTTTTCCAAGTCCTCCTGCTTAATCTGGAGCTGGATGTGCTGCTCTTCAAGGGTCGCCACTCTCTGCCAGATCTGCTCCAGGTCCTCGGTGCGGGAATCCACCGTTTTTTCCAGGCCGTCGACCCGGTCGCCAAGGTCGGTGACTTCTCTGCGTAGCTCCTTGACGCACGTATGGACCTCCGTCCTGAGGGATCCAATCTCGGTTTTCAGATCGGCCATGAAGGAGGACATGAAGGCCTGCGTCACCGGGGGGGGAGTCAGCCTGCGTTGGGGGTGTCCCCTCGGATGTCGATGGGGGGCCCCCGGAGGAGGATGCCGAGCCCGCCTTGCCCCACATGGAGGCCACCGACGCCCTCCTGGTCGTCGTGGATGGGGGGTCCGGTCTGTTCCCCTTGCCGCGGGTCATGGTCCACTCAGGGCGTCGAAGGGCAGCGGGGGCCTTCGTCTGCCGCTGTGTACAACACCTGGTCAGTGGCGTGGGGTAGTGCAGGGGGGGATGTGCTGGCGCCTCGGTGATCAAGCCCGGGTTCCACGGGCAGTAGCACAAGACCCCAGGGCTGGGGTCGGCGGTGAGTTCTCCAGCAGGGTACGGGGCGCGTGTAAGCAGTTATTGTCCAGCAGAGATCCGGGCCGTGATGAGGCTCAGCCCGGAGGACAAGGTGGCGCGTAGGCCGGGGAGGCGTCAAGGAGGTGACGGTCGCGGGTGCTCCACGGCAGGTCAGGTGGAGATCCCACAAGCGGAGGGCCCCCGAAGGGCCGCGGCCCGGCACAGTCTTGTGGTCCCGCCGGGGCTAGGATCCACCCCCAGCGCAATGTCCAGGTGGCCGTGTCCAGGTGAGACCCCCCGAGTCGTCCAGCAGCGAAGAGCCCAGGGCCAGGGGGGGCAGAAGGCGGGGGCCCCTAGTGTCCTCGCCGGCGCTCAGTCGGATCGTCTGGGCTGGGGAGGCAGGGCGGCCAGGGGATGTGTCCAACAAAGTTCGGGCCCCCAGGGTACCAGACTGACCCACACGCAGCTGCAGGGTCACTCCCCAGGTCTCCGCCCGCGCGCCCCAGGCTGCAGGGAGTGCTCAAGCAGCGGCCGCCAAAGCGCGGGAAGCTGCCCCCCACCAGAAGGGCAATATGGCGGGCCCCGCAGGCGCCGGGCCCCCGCAGAGAGGCAGCAGGGGAGGGGGGGCGTCTCACCTCGGCACACCAGGGCGTCCAGCGGTGGGCGGGGGAGTCGTGGCCCAGGCTCGTGGGCAGGGGGATTCTCAGCAACCCCTCCGGTCGGGGGCCCGTCGCCGCCTCCAAAGCCGGGGGCTCGCGTAGGTGCAGTACCCAGGCCGCTGATGGTGTGTCCCGCCGGCGATCGCCCGGCCCCAGCAGTTCCGGCACGGCTCCGCCGACTTCAACCAGGCTCCGCCGATGTGGTGCAGCCGCCGGAGGGGTATCAGCAATGCGGCGCCTCACCCAGCCCGCTGCAGCGGTCCCTCTCGCGGCTGGCAGGCAGGTCAGGCGGCGCGGCAGAGGGCCCGGCTCGAAGATGGCGGCCAACAGTCGAGCACGGGAGCCCCGGAGCTCGGGGCAGGGGCCTCGGGCGTGCTCGTAGTCGCGGTCCGCCGATGGAGTGCAGCCGCCGGAGGTAGAGGAGCGAGGAGGAGCCTCACCCCGTCCGCAGCAGTGATCCCTCTCTTGGCGGGCAGGTCAGGCGGCTCGGCAGAGAATCCTGCTGAAAGATGGCGGCCAACAGTTGAGCCCGGGAGCCCCGGAGCTCGGAACAGGGGCCGCGGGCGTGCTCACAGCCGTGGATCGCCGCTAGAAAGAGCACCAGCAGGGTCAGGATTGCACGAGGGGTCCCCAGGAGCGGATGCCCCCCAAGAACTACGCTGTAGCAGGCTGATTAATGCAGCGGGGCGACGGAGCTCGCTCGAGACACGTCAGGTCACATCGCTGTCTCGGCCACGCCCCTACCTTTTTTTTTTTTTTTTTTTTACTTGTATTGGTTCAGGGCAGCGGTGCAAGAGACTTCACTAACCATTTTTCTTTGGAAAGCGTTTCCTAGATCTAGGTTCTGGTACATTGATTCTCTTAGTCAGCATCTGGGTTATTTGACTCGCCAATTCATTGTGAAAGACCACATTAACTAGACTGGATTTTCACACTTGGGCTCTATTGTTGAATCACCTCTTAAAGATCGCACGAAGGACCACTTTCCATACCTCTTGGCTACAGGTCTCGTATGAGAAAGTTTAAACACCATAGCTGCACAGAGTATTGGCAGTAAATGATTTGTGAACAGATAATCTGGCCTTTCATGATAAATATAATATTCTTGGACATCAGAGAAAAATAACTGTCTCGATTAGATTAGTCATGGCACTGTGCAAATAAATTACTAAACTTCTGTAGCACGTTTACTGGATCAACGTTCTGGTGAGGAAACTGTATAATAAGGTGAAAAAATGAGGGGGTGCAAGAGACACTAGTATATACCAATGTGACAAGTAAAAGCTGTGTTTACATCCTAAATGTGCTTTAAATTGGTCACAAATACCATAGTTCTCCAACAACAGTTAGGAAGACCACATGGTTCAGTATTGTAACATGAAAAAACACACTGACATGACAGCTGGAATCCAGCACTAGCAGTCCAGTAGACACTCCCCAGCCCATGAGATCTAACCACTAGAAAAGCTTGCAGCCAGAACACCACATTTGAAACACACTAGTCGAACACGCATGGTAAATCTCAAGATGAAATCATCCTGAATTTAAAAGTCCGTGTGACAGCAGCAAGATTCTTAAACCCCTCCGCCCCACCTCGCTCATACTAGGTCCACATGGTGGGGACAAGAGTAACACGCATTGGTATAGCCAATAGGTCTAGCTTTTGGGACCTTGTAAGTATTTAGCTCTGCAGCACAATATCCTTGGTGCAACAACATCAACTATTGCATGGCTAAACACTTATAAGGTCCCAAAGGCGAGACCTATCGGCTATGCCAATGCTTGTTTTACTTTTGCACACGGGTGTGCGAGGTGACAAAGATCCATCAGATGGCAGTGTTGCTTAATATTACAACAGTTTCGGATTTTAAACTCAAACAAGTTTATTGTTATGATCATTATTTGACTGTTACTGTTTTCATGCCTTCCAGAGCGAGCTACTGCCTACAGGGTCAACGTTAACAACAGTGTCAGAAAAGCATATGCATATTCAGCAAGATAACGTTGTGTGATGTCACCTAGGCAAAGCCTCCATACACAAAGCAGTCACAACACACATTTGTTTTTTGCTGTTTTCCTAAAATATATAGATTGCTTTGGGCTCTTGACCAGTGGGCGGGTCAGAGTCGGAGGAGAGAACTATGGCACTGTTTGCCCATTCATTTCTATTGCAGTCTTAAACCGTGGTGAACTAGCCTTCGCCATCCCAACTAGTCTAAGAAAACATGAAAACACAGGCACAGACTATTTGTGTCGTGTCTCTATGGAAACTCTGTTGTTTTGTGCACCTGTTTCTTATTCTGCAAACTTCTATTGTTGCATACACCAGATCTGCGAGCTTGGGGAATAAAACAAACAGTTGCACCCGTAAGCCTAGATAATAAAACACACACAAGGCACAGTTTTGTTTAGGCCAGGGGGAGATCAGATATCTGAAGGTTACTCACATGCACCATGGAGTCTGATCTGATGTGGAACTCTCTCTTTCATTAATCTTCGGTGGCACAATAAGCTCAACTAAAAAAGTGTAGGCTATTGAATATGAGAAGACATATGCAGGATTGGAGAGCCTCAATATGCAGATGAGGGCTATCACTTAGCACAGAGAGTAAATAAGGCAGTAAGAGAAAACATTAACGATATGCATCAGTATGGCATCACATCTGGCTGACAACACACTGATATGCAAAACCACATTGTGCAACATAAGTTCAAGCATGAAAAGCATGTAGGAGAAAATATCCATTTAGGTTCCAAATCACATTTGGGTGTGAAATTACTTTTAGGCAATAAATCATAAGTGTCAAATCACCTTTGGTGCAAAGTAAGTAGCATTGTGTTATCATATTTATAAAAACAAATCACACATAGGTGCAAAATCACCGCTGGGGCAGCATTAACAGGAGTGGAGAAAGATTTTTGGGGACACCAACGTGTCTATTGCAGAGCATGGACCCTTAGCTTCGCTGTTTGTGCTCTGCAATGGGAATAACTCGGGCAGATGGAGTAACATAGCCAAGAACAACTGTGAGGCTGAAAGTCTCCTGTGACTTTGTCCGAAGAGTGAATAGTACGTTCTCCACACAATCGATGAAACAATGGCTGAAGGTGGCAAGCTCAAGGGCCCTCTCTGTGTAAGCTTTTGTTCGGTGATGACAAACTCCGTCATATAGCTAGCTATACATCCCTGGGTAATGGGTCAACAATGCATATTTTTCTTACTAAAAGTCTTGATTTTCTGCAACCAAAACTAATCTTAAACATATAAAGGTACACCTTAAAAATGTTACCAGACTAAAACCAATAGACTGGAATAAAATAGACAGCTGTACATAAACCAAGACAGTGAAGGAGTCGTCTGGTTAGAAATTAAGCCAGTAATAAAAGATTTACATCACCTGTAACACCCAGTGGTATCCGACAGGCATTCAGTCACTGCAAATATAACAGTGGCGGCTCCTCTATGGGGGCGTTTGGGCGCCGTCCCCCTGCTTTCTCGCCGTGCGAGAAGGCAGAAACAAATGGTAGTTATTACTGTAATAACGACCATTTGTTTCTGCCTTCTCGCACGGCGAGAAAGCAGAAGTTCCTGGTTGAGAGTGGGCGGTGTTACTCGAGGGCAGGGGGCAGTGGCTTGCCCACTGTTGTTAATACTGTCTGTTTGGGCAGCCTGAGGCCGCCCAAACAGACAGTATTAACAAGAATGGGCAAGCCACTCCCCCCTGCCCTGGAGAAACACCGCCCACTGTCCCTGTTCTCTCTGTATGCTGCAGCATACAGAGAGAAAATGACGCGGGTGGGGCAGCGGCCGCACCAATCAACAATGCCGCAGTGGAGGAGAGGGAGGCTGCCTGCAGCCTTCCTGATGACGACGAGCCCAGACGAATTCAAACGCAGGACGGCAGGAGTCTGCAGTCTCTGGACTTAAGGAAAGCGGGAAGCCAAGGTAAGTTTTACTTTTATTATTTATGGTCCACATTAGTTACCACTGCAACTGCATTTTTTCTATGTGCCCTCCCAGTTTTCCGACTCCGGCTTCACAAAGCATGTTGTTTCATGAGTAGACTAGTCATATGTACTTTTCAGGAGTAAGACTTTCTTACTTTCTGGTTCGAAGAATACGCATATTTTATTCCTGAAAACTACCGGATGGATATTCATCTGTAATTCACATCACAGACGGCAGCAGGAGACGCCTACTGATAGAAGAGCTTTGTGAATGGAGTCCGCGGTGTTCAATCACGGATCCCAGGCCCAGCAGTTTTTATTGCTTATTAATGTTTTCAACGTATTCTAGGATTGATCAATGTTAGGAACCTAATTTCCAATCCTAATTCAGCAGTAAATATATAGCTACAATATAGACATCAATCAAGCCTCGCGAGGCTGTGATCAGTAAGCGTCACGGGACCAATCAGGGTTTATTGCTGCACCGGCAGTGCGCTTGGCTCGATGTTTAAAGCTGAATTGGTTCTTCAGCTCTGATGTAGCAGGGACAAACAACAGGGAGCCCGAGCTGTCTGATGGCATTGTGCACGGAACAGTGCTCCCCGCAGACTGCTTCATTCAGCATTCAGGAATCAATGGATAAGGCAATTGTTTGGAAATAAAATGTTTATTAGACATTGGAAAAATGAGATGCAAGCCACTTAAAGACAATTACCCCACAATAAGCTGGCAAAGCTCTGTGGTAGACTTTAAGAGAAATTATGTTTTATTCATAAAACGACTGTACATTTTGCATATTATATATACATATATATATATATATATATATATACAAATTTCACTTTACATTTGATCTGTGGGAGACTATTACAGCGTTTAAACGGCAGCGACAGGGGAAAGAAGGTGGTGTGGGCAATGAAGCAAGGGCTATCTGTGGGGAAAGTTAGCTCACAAGTTAGGGGAGGCTGATTTTAGAGGGGTGGAGAAAGATCTTGTGACACTGCTTATCGGTGTGAGGGAGCGCTTGCGAGGGGCGGTGCTGGTGTTATCAGTTACACACACAGCTCGCTTCATTGCTGTTGTTTTGTGTTGTCCTCTAGGCGCTGCTTGCTGACCACTGCGGCATTTAAGTTGCTGCTCGGACGTGAAACTGTGTGCTTGGTGCCACGACAAACAGCTCACCAAATACATCGCAGTTGGGACTAATGCGGGGGTTATTATTTATGTCCTCCAAGACAGCCCCATGGGCTGCAAGCAGGGCTCAGAGCATGATGTCACTTCTGTTGCTCCCTTGAAAACATGTTACATCCCATCTGTATGCATTTGCCTGCCTCCTGAATTTAGAGATTGTTTCTTTTAGCGTTAAACTCCCTTGGGTCAGTTGGTATCGCTCGCTTTGCTCACTCGGTGATGGTTGACGATGTCTTTTACGCCTCACCAGTTTCAAAAGCCACCAGCCGCCACTGAAATATAATACTATGAGAGGGGGAAAGACTGCCATAAAATATCCACAAGAATGTCTTGACCATTCAATGAAACCAATAACGAGAATACTGGTTCTGTTGGGTAAAATCAATGATTTCTACTAGGTGTACTATACCTTACAAGAAAATATAATGTAAATATCCAAGCAACACACAACAAAAACTTTTTGCGCAACAAATGTTTTTCTTCGTATTAATATAAATGCGAGATCAATAAAAACGGCTGTCAGTGACAAAAACCACATATACGTCGAAAAAACCCAATAGTGTACATATAGTGACTAGTAGTGATAAGTGACAAAAGTGCTGTACACAGGCGACACGGATGACATATATAACAAGCATTTACAATGCAACGGTCTTGCCTTTGCAAAAGTTAGAGCTATTGGCATTGTAAATGACAACATTTTTATTTATGTGTTGGTTTTGAAAACATATAAATAAATGGCATTGTCATTTACAATGCCAATAGCTTAATCTCTCGCAAATGCAAGACCTATTGCATTTGCACCCATATACACACACAGAGCCACACACACATACACAGAGCCACACAAACAGAGCCACACACACACACACAGAACCACACACACACAGAGCCACACACACAAACACAGAGCCACACATGGAAACAATGGGGGAGAAGGGGGGACAGAGTACTGTGCCACACAATTTAATTGCTAGAGGTTACTTGGTGGCTAAGAGAGACCTGTCTATGCACTGGAGAGGAGAACAGGCCTGCCACTGCAGGAATGGGTTAGGGCCATAGACTAATGTGCTGCAATGGAAAAACTGGTATTCAAAGCACAAGGTGTCCTGGGCTTAGAAAGAAAGAAGAACGTCACTAGGACCTCTTCTCCAATGGCTCTCCACCGTTTAGGAGGCCAGCCAATGAAGAAGAGAGGCGGGGTTTAACCTCGCTAGTTAAGTACACTCTAAAACATAAAATCACGCGAGCTCAACTGCGCATGTGCACAGTACGCCACGCGAGACCTAAAAAAAGGACAGTACTCCCCAAAAATATTCTAGCAGGTGTATGAGCTACAATACTAATGTTAACCTAGCCTTTCCAGTCTTTATGCAGTAAGGCTGAAACCTCTACCATTTACTCTGAATCCGGCGGCCTATAAGTAGCAATGGGAGCAAAATGAGCCAAAGTATTGATACCAAAATGTAAATAAAGGAAAGGGGTGAAAACCAAACTCGCCAGCATTAAATGGCTTAAACACGTTTACAGCTATATCTGTACACTTTTACAAAAAAAATAAGATCATGAGAAAAACAAAAATGTAACGTGGCTTCAGATCTGTTGCTCTGCTAACCGGTCAGTAAAGTAATGTGGCTTTAGGGCTGTTGCTCTAACCTGTCAGTCATGCAAATGATCGATCCTAGTTTGAAACAAATTTCTGACAAAAGGATGCGCTGCTCATCCCATAAAATATTGTAATTGTCTGTATGACCAGATTCTATGTTACGTGTGCCAACTCCCTGTTTGTTTCCTGTTCGAGTAGCTTTCAAATGCCACGTTTTACTGTTTATTTTTAGTTTCAATTCAATGGCATCTGTGTTTAACAATAGAATGCAATGCTCTGTGAATACGTAAAATAAATTGGTCTCCTTTTAGCCCCTTAGCAGAGTTAGGCAGACACGCAAGCCTCACAGATGTCAGAGCTGCCACTCACGCCCTTGCCCTTTGGTGAAGCTGCGCTTTGAAGCCCTCTTCCTTAGCAATCAGGACAGATGTTATCTTCTAGGAGCTACACGGTGCCTCCTTTCTATTGGCCCGTAGGAGTCAGAGAAAACACACCCTTAATGTAAGATGGGGATGTTAGAAGGGAGTAGCTTCACAGCAAACAGATAAGAAAAACAACAGATTGTATTTATCACATGTGTTCCATCCATAATGCACAGAAAGACACGTCACCCTATCTTGCCGTCACTTTAGAGTGCGTCACCCATGGATCAGCTCTAACGCTGCTGGTAAATTCCAGCCAGAAATAACTCCATGACTGTACTGATACGGTAACTATTAGCTCGTTTCGGGGCAATTATAATTGGGGAAATGGTTGAGATAAGTAAAGAATCAATAACGGTAAAATAAAAAAATAAAAGGACAAAGTAAGTAAAAAGTAATTACGACATTAGTTACTTTCAACTAGTTAAAATGATGTGCTGAAACATTTACAAACACCAGTGCAGAGAACAACTACAAACAGGTGTTCTAATCTAAGATTACCCCGTTATAGTTGTACCGGGTATTTGTAGTTATTCACGGGACTGCTGCATCCATACATTTACTGCCAAATAAAACTACTTCAATTGTTGACGCTGATCTTTGTGTGGTTGGTTGATTAAAAGATGTGGCTTTTCGAAACATAGCAGCCTCTGTTTTTCGAGTCCTCTCCTTACGCCATACTCTATGAAGTCAGTCAAAGCCCCCGTGCTGTGCTGCCAGTGCCAGACCACAATTCAGATTCATGGGAAAGCCCAAATGAGCCTGCCTACTACACCTTGTAAACAAGACATTGTGTGTCCTGCATGCCAATCAGCGCTGCTTCATGTGGAACCGCGCCGAAGCGTCGGATGGAACTGAATTGTGCGTTTATTGTTAGTGCTTTGCAGCGCATCTTCAGCAGAAATTGTACATCCCGCAGGTTAAACAAAACGGCAACGTAGAACCTACAAAAACACTTGGGAGGAAGAAAGGGACTGCCAACAACTATTGTACACTGGCGCACAAAGATGCTGGTGATGGGCTATTTTACAAGGGAAGGTGGGCGGCTGGGTTCTCCTACCCTACAGAGGTCCAGTGTGTGTACGGTGAGGGAAAGAAGGGCAGCTACTCGGACAAAGTGACGGAAATTATCTAACTCTTTAGTGACCCGCGTGCCTCAATGGAAGCGCATATTCCAAAAGAAACCCAGAGTGATAAGAGTCTCTTTTTGCAGTCGCTAAACTCTAATTAATAGAAGGGAACTGCCCCTTTCGCGTGACAAACATATTGTGGATCCCTACTGTGGATTATAGTTAGGTGCACATCTTACACAATCTCGATAACCACCATACCGGCGCCTACACAAAGAATACTGAAGAAAAGAGACAGGCGCGCTATTGCTACATCGGACAGATGAACCATGTGTGCAGGTTCGATAACGGGGCATTCCTTCATTTTGGAGCTGGGGGTGATGCGTGTGTTAATCTAGAGCCCGAGCTTGCTGTGGAATTAACAACGGGTGCAACACACATCACCGATCCCGCTGTCACGGCTTGTACTGAAGATTTTCTTTCTGTGTGAAGCAAAAGAAGAACGGAGCCCGCTGCCACTATGGAAGATCCAAGAAACACTGCACCAGGCAACATCTCTGAGGTGATATAATACATGCACAGGGCCAAAACACTTCTTTCATCACAGTCAGTGTATGGGAAGCGTGTTAAACAACGGGGGCTCATACATTCACAAACGAGCCAGCGCTGAGGGGCGCTCATCCAATGGCGCGCTAGCAGGGCAAAGTCTCGGAGGCGGCCGAAGGGCAGTGGCTACGAATCCTGCGCAGCCGCCGTCCTGCCGCAGCCACCATTCCCGCAGCACACCACAGGTCCCGCCGGAGCAGCAGAAAGTTAGCAGGCTGGAAGTTGTCAGCCTGTCCCTGGTCTGGAGCCCCTGGCCCGCGTCGCCCCCGCCCGCCCATCCATCGGGAGCCGAGGACCAGGCGCTCCATGAAGGATTGTCCCCAACAGCAGCGGTGAGGAGAGTGTGTGTGTGTGTGCGTGTGTGTGTGCCTGCACGCGTGTGTGTGTGTGCATGCATGCATGAGTGTGGCTGTTGTGTGCGTGTGTGTGTGTACATGAGTAAGTGTGGCTGTGTTGTGTATGTGTTGTTCACTTGCTGAGAATGTGGGATAGGAGATGTGCATGGCGCCGGGCTGGGCGTGCGCGCCCACGAGGTGAAATCGCCGAGGGCTTGCGCGTGCACATCCCCTGTCTCAGATTCCCAGAAAGTGGCCAACAATAGATACTTCGCTGGATGCAATGCTTCGCATTGCTACATCAGCTTGACCTAAAAAGGAAACAGTTGTTTTAGATTTGCAAGTCTGGACTGAGTTGCATAAATCCCAGCAGTGGTTGTTATTTTATTGTTCAAGTCTGGGAAATTGCGTGGACTAATTTGTGATAACTTCATCGACGTTTCGACCCTTGACAGATGTGCAATGGAATATGCATCAGAAGCGGGTCTTCAGTAGAATAGGGAGGAATGACAGCCTGTGGGATGATAATTATATAAGTGAGTGTTGTGTGCGCTTGGCATGAAATATAAAGCATGTGGAGCATTGGCAACAACATGCTTACCAATAACTGTGGGTCCTAGTGTATGAAAGTTCAACTTGCATCAATTTCTAGGGACGTGTTAGCCGACACCTTCGGTATAATTCCAGGGATAGAATTCTGCAAATGATGCAGAACTTTAATAAACAGTGGTACAGTGGCTTTTAGTCCCAAACCAGGTGTAGTAACAGTATTCCTATACCTGTATATATCGGAACTCTCGTCTTCACCAGCAGGTGGAAATGTTTAAGGGAGCCGCCGAAGCGATCAATTAACTGTGAAGGCAAAGGGGGCCATCAATGCACTGACTGAGCTAACAATTGAGCACTAGACAGTAACTCATGACAGATAGTGTGGCACTTAAAGGTGGGTTGTGTCCTGCTTAAACCAAGAGCGCTAAGACTACTAATATGTCTAAAACAAAAAGAATTGTGTTTAAAATCCTAACAGGTGGTGCTTAAAACGAGTAATGTGGGCCAGCATGGTGCGCATTAATCCAGAGGCAAAAGCCTAGAGTGAGTAGTTATGAATCCAAGCAAATGTTAGAGGGGACAGAGGCACGCTATATTTATACCTCACTAGCTAGCCAACAAGTGGGTGAAAGCCAGAGTCTCTGGTGTTAAGTACTTCCAGTGAACCCGGCCGTAGCCGAATGCCTAAAGTGCTCGGGACTCGCTGTTACATTTAAAACATCCATGCTACTTCCGCGATTGAAAAGTACGCGCTTAAACAAGAACGACTCGGTACTACACTCCTATCAAGAGGGCAACTTAGGCTGCTGTGCAGGATTCTAGGGCCGAACAACTTACTTGTGATAAGCGGTTTAGGGACGGCCTCGAACGTCAGGATCAGCTCAGTGTTCTGAGTATGGTCGGAGAGAACGTCGGTATTTGACTGCTCTCGTTAGACCGTGTACGTGCCAAGGTGAGCGTGCCTAAAAATGCAGCTGCTGTAGCGGATGTTGTCTCATCCGTGAAAAACCTGGCAAGGATTCCCGGTGGTGGGATTCCGCTCTAAAGTTTTTAAACTGTTTTGATGGGAAAGCAATGCAAAGGAAGTAGCTTGAGATTTAGGCATTAGAAAAAATATTAATTAAACTTAGCTGCACACGCGGTAATTTTATAAAGGGAAATTTTTGGTTTTAGACATACTTGATGTTGATGAACATGTTGATCTTAATCGTAAATTACTGCAGAAAGAAAATGAATGGATATTCAGATTGGACACTCTAAAGCCCCACGGGCTTAATGACCGCACGGAAATCTCGTGCTATCTGTGACACATAATAATACTATGATCATGAATTGACAATAGAAAGTAGAGAACTTTTTTTCTATTTTTCTATATTTTTCTTGATACATGCAACTTATACTTATTTGTTGAAATTTTATTTGAGGCTAACTGGTTAGAACTGTCTGTATTATCCATAACTTCTCACTGGTTTATATATATGATTTCACTTATCCAGTTTTCCACGACACTTTATAAATGTACTCATCTGTTTTAATTATACATTTTCACACTACAAGATGGCCGCCACTTTTCAGAACGTTTGTATAACACTCGGTAAGACATCATTTATTTCTAAACTGGGTAACAACACGTTTTATAAATGGTGGAACGTAAGCATTACGCTACGGCGTTTCAAGTAGCATTTTTGCACTCAACGCGACAGCTTCGCAACTTAGCCGGTAAGAGTAAATTGTCACCGAGGCTTTGATTTTAAGGACTCGATAGAACCGAACGCACACGGTAATTGAGCTGATTTAGTCACCACCGCTCTAGCTTTAAATGATGCGACACATTTACTTTGCACTCGTCTTGGTAACACTAGCATGGTGTTCCTGCCGATTATCACTGGCCATTTATTCGTGAGCACAATCACATTAACCGCATTCAAAGAACACTTTTCTTTTTTATGTTTTACGAGCTTATTACATTTTTACTTACGAATTCACAGCACACAGGCTGAGAATGTGTATAAACGATTCACTGTCACAGTATTGTTCATGAATAAGTATTTGTTAACGTAAATCACACAGGATATGCTTTTTTTTGGAGAGAGGCTTTCACTGTTGCTTAGATGAAATGTTCGAGCTTGTTTATTACACAGGTTATCTGAAAGTGGGTCCTCATCATATATATTAATTTACAGATTCCCCTGATGAAGTGCCGGATGGCACAAAATGCATTGGGATTTTGCGAAAAATTGAAATAATGGAATGAAATTGTATGTGAAGTACAACATAACAATCTAAACTTGAAGAAAATGGAATAAATATATTATTTGGAACTGAAATCGAATGATGTTGTGTGACTGAATACAAAGTTAGGATTATTTGCATCACATTGAAAATATCGCATTTGCGACCTATACTTTCAGTTGCGCCCAGAGGGTCGCCCCTTAGTTGGTAGGGACGCAGTGGTGATTTAAAGTGAAAACTAACCATGGTGTCTCAGCAGTAAACAATTTATAGCCAAAAAATGTGAAAGAGTTTTCACATATATAATGAAAACACAGGTCATGACACATAAATCTTCATAGTAATGTGTTTCAAATATTGATTTCGGTGCGCATTTAGAATTTATTATAACATGCACTTTAATGAGACTTTTCAATAAACACATAAGTGAAGGGTCATCTGTACATCTTGGTTCTGTGTGAAATATCGGTTTAATACAAAGTAGAACCATCAAATAGACACTATTGTACTATGAAAGTGGAGGGGACATTAATTAACACTTTACTGTGGTCGATGTAAGGAGACCACATGTTCATAAATAGTTCCAGTGAATGACCGGAAGCTGGAGTAAGCAAGGACAGTGTTATAGCATATGGACAAACTTACAGTCTGCCCATCTGGGTACATGTTTCCTCATGTTCGTTCAGGCCACAGATCACAGAATCTAAGGTGTGGATCCCACAGCATTCTTTGTAGTTCAAACTGGTGGTGATGCTGCCCCACCTACGGTGTACAGTGATTCGATTTAGAACCCACCACTCAAGATTTTCAGCAGAGTGTCCTACACTCTTGTAGTGTTCACCAAAGGTGCTCCCTGCACTTTACATTTAATTCTGCTGGCATGTTGTAAAATCCTAGTCTTTACTTTTTGTGTAGTTTGTACGTAGATCAAATTGCAGGGGCATCTGATGGCATAAATAACATTCTGACTGTTACAATTTGTGAATTATGTATGGTGGTATGTTTTACCGTGATGCAAAAATGTGGATCCTGTTAAGAGTGAATTGGCAGGCCTTACAGGGGCCACATTTCTGGTTTCCTGTCACCACCGTTGGAAAGCCCAATTGTGGTCTGACATCTGGTGCAGGCGGTGTTTCCAGATATGAGTAAACTACATAGTCTTTGATATTATTGGGACACTTAAAGGAAAATATAGGTTCTTGGGTCATGTTAATTTCGGTTCCAACTAGGTTCCAGCATTTTTTGATGACCTTTTTAGGTCGAGGACTCGTCGCACTGCTGTAAGCAGTGTGGGCGGAGCCCGAAGATTTAATGTTTCTTAGAGGGGGCTTGGAACCCGCCCCTCTTCTCCATTGGCTGGCCTAGTAAATGCTGGCCAGCCATTGGAGGAGAGGGGCGTCACTCAGTCCAAGCCCCGTCTTTTTCGGATTCTTTCTATCTGTGACGTCATCCGTCACTCACCAAAAAACACGCCCCCGAATGCGAAAAACATATCTCGGCCCGAGATTGCATTTCTCTCGTCGAAGCTCGGTTTGAAGTAGCTTGTTGTCCAATGCACCTGGTCCACAAATAAGTTCTGGAGCCTCTGTCAAATACCCAACGCAGGTAACCTTCACCGTGGCGGTAACAGCTTATCCTACCCATCCAGAACCACGTTCAACTATCAGCACCCGTGGTCTTCCTGCCCTAATCTCAGATTCTCGCTCTGGCTCTCCTTGCGTTATGTCATGGGTCGTACTTCCGCCCCGGTCGCCTCATCGTGAGCCTGGGCTTCATGAAACTAAACCCTGACTTTTCAATTATTTCTCTACCCAGAATACTCTCTCCTGCTCTGTACTTCACTGGGACCCCGCTTCACCTCCGCTGGCGGGCTAAATCTCTTTTGCAAGACAGTCCATTCCTTGCACCCCCTAACCTTCCTCGGTAACATGCATTCCCTTACCCATCCTAAGACGGCCATCCCTGACTGCTACTCGCCTCTCTCGGGGCCTCAGCCCGCTCTCACCAGTGTTTGGTTTATCCGGTCCCCTCCCCAGTCCCTTATTTCCGGAGACCACCGCCCCACTCACCGCTATCGCCGATGATAAGCAGCTTGAAAAGATGGTCGTAGTCCCGGGCCACGGCTGCGGCTGACTGGTGTGGGTGCTGTCGGGACTGGGACAGTCGACCTCGCACTCGGTTTGGCTACGGATCCGCTTCCCGAACAAACAGCCGGAACTGACAGCAGCAGCAACTTGGAGAACAAGGCACATCTTGCGGTACTGAAAACATATCTCGGCCCGAGATTGCATTTCTCTCGTCGAAGCTCGGTTTGAAGTGTTAAAAAAACAACGTCAACATTCGTTAAAGACTCAGATGAAACCATGAGGAACGCGATTGTAGGAACAGCAGCATTCGGGCAGGGACTCGGGGTGCGTATGGTTAATGCGAGCCAAGAGAATGGCTGTGCTCGGGTAAACTAAGTGTGATGTTAGCATGATTTGTGGCTTTGCATGGGTCTTTTTCTGTGATGCCATCAAATTCTCTCTCTTAGCATGAACTTTTCTTTGTTATATCATGACTTTGGGAGAGGTTGCTCTTACTTCTGGGGAGCTGGTTTGGTAAAGCTTTGGCTTCTGTGTGAAGACATCGTGCCTGAACGGCAAAGCATTAGCTAGCTTGTATGATGTCATCATAATTTTAGGTAAAGCATGGCATTGTGTTGGTGTGTGACGTGATTATGGCCCACAAATAAGCTATAGTGTGTACCTACCATGTCATTGTAACTAGAGACTAAGCACAAGACTGAGTAATATCACAACTTTGGACAAAACACAAATTTGTCTCTATAATGTCATCAATGCATTTTTTTTATTAATTACTTAAAACAAATTATAGACTTAGTTGTATGAAGCTGGGATCAACAGTGTGATAATTTATATATCCATCCCTCTGTGGCTGTTTACTATAACCACTTCTCAAATGTGTTTTGTTTAAAGACGTGCACCATGCTTCTATACTATAGAACAGAAGTTACTCTTCAAAAGATGTTGTAAATGTGCAAACACATCCTTAAGATCCTTGTAGATATCAGGTCCTGCCACTGTGCTTGCTCCCCTGCCCCCTCGCTGTGCTTGCTCCCCTGCCCCCTCGCTGTGCTTGCTTCCCTGCCCCCTGGCTGTGCTTGCTTCCCTACCCCCTCACTGTGCTTGCTTCCCTGCCCGCTGGCTGTGCTTGCTTCCCTGGCCCCTGGCTGGGCTTGCTCCACTGCCCCCTGGCTGTCCTTGCTTCCCTGCCCCCTGGCTCTGCTTGCTTCCCTGCCCCTTGGCTGTGCTTGCTTCCCTGCCCCCTGGCTGTGCTTGCTTCCCTGCCCCCTGGCTGTGCTTGCTTCCCTGCCCCCTGGCTGTGCTGGCTCCCCTGCCCCCTGGCTGTGCTGGCTCCCCTGCCCCCTGGCTGTGCTTGCTTCCCTGACCCCTGGCTGTGCTTGCTTCCCTGCCCCCTGGCTGTGCTTGCTTCCCTGCTCCCTGGTTGTGCTTGCTTCCTTGCCCCCTGGCTGTGCTTGCTTCCCTGCCCCTTCGCTGTACTTGCTCCCCTGCCCCCTGGCTGTGCTTGCTCCACTGCCCCCTGGTTCCCCTGCCCCCTCGCTGTGCTTGCTTCCCTGCACCCTCGCTGTGCTTGCTCCCCTGGCTGTGCTTGCTCCCCTGCCCCCTCGCTGTTCTTGCTTCCTTGCCCCCTCGCTGTGCTTGCTCTCCTGTGTGTGTATGTGGCTCTGGGTGTGTGTGTGTGTGGCTCTGGGTGTGTGTGTGCTCTGTGTGTGTGGGGGGCTCTGTGTGTGTGGGGGGGCTCTGTGTGTGTGTGTGGGGGGGCTCTGTGTGTGTGTGGCTCTGTGTGTGTGGCTGTGTGTGTGTGGGTGGCTTTGTGTGTGTGGCTCTGTGTGGGTGTAAATGCAATAGGTCATGCATTTGCGAGCTATTAAGCTATTGGCATTGTAAATGACAATGCCATTTATTTAACGATTAAGCTTTTGGCAATGTAAATGACAATGCCATTTATTTATGGTTTAAAAAAAAAACAAATGTCATGAGCAATGCCAATAGCTCTACCTTTAATAATGCAGAGACCATTGCATTGTAAATGCTTGTTTATATCATCACTTCTGGTGTTGAAGGTCGACACACATATATAGGTGTGTCCATTTTCTCATCACAAGTTTGTATTTCCAGGAGAGATTCTCGGGGTCTGTACCAGGCTCTTTTCCTGGCTCTGTGAAGCGCCTGGTGCAATTTCGGCGCAATCGTAAAAATTATCCGTAAGGCAAATTGTCTCGCAGATTTCTTGGGGGATTCGTGTCGTATTTGAGGAGGGTATCCTTTCTTGTATAAATTCATCACAATTTAGTCATTCTCAATTTCTCATATTTGAGTGAGGATTACTACACACAAAACTCTCAAGGCTTCTATACTAATCGCAACAGACAAAGCCCAAGAAGATTTGCCACTTACTCGAATTCTTCCTTCAGAAGTGGATCAAAAAGCGACTCCGAAACACCAGGCACGAGTACAGACCAACGTACATACTACCAGGACCCGTGTACCAACAAGGACCAACATACCAATCAGGGCCTCAATACCAAGACACCTGTGGACCGCCAGCTTCATTTCCTTTTTTAGGCAAGCCTACTTGGAACAACCGAGATCCGGGGTGGGGAAGGCTGCCAAGATGGAACTAAGCAAAAAACTATCAACGGGGTAACACGAGGGTGAGATTTCAACCGCAGCAGAACCATGGAGAAATTCACACTCGACGCCAGACTTACCCCTGGTGAGCACTACCCCATGAATCATGAAGAAATAACGAACAGGATCGCTGAGGCATCGACAAGCTTGGAACTACTCACAAGACAACATGAAGGTGAGATCACAACTCCTACAGAACAAGTGAATAACCCAGGTAGGCCATTCGACCTAGCATTGGCTATTTACCTACCCCAGACATTGAAAACATCACAGAGAGACCCCATCATTAACATTTCCAGATACACCCTCAGCCAAGCTGAACATGATATCTTGGCTAGGGGCCTGTCCTTCGACCCCACCACTCCACCAAAATTGCAATGACCCCTGAATTTGACCCTTAGGTTGTTGCTTTCATAGCAAAGGGTGCCAAAGACCCTAGAAAAGGGATAGACACGAGCCTACCGTCTTGTCAAGACCGTCTCCTAGACACTATTAGACCTCTAACCAAAATATTCGACTTAGCTGAAAGCGCCTACATTGATGGAACACCTATTGACCCTAAGGAGTTGCGTGAGTGGGTCCAACAAACCATCTGTCTCCTTGGTAATGCAAACACTGCCATTTCTAATGTACGCAGAAAGGGCGCACTCCTCAAAATTGACCCTAAACTCAGAATTGGCAAACAAGGAGGGAGGAGCCACCTCACAGGGACTCCTCTTTGGAAAGGATTTCATTTGCGACATGGCCAAGTATGTCGGGCCTTTAGTTTGATTCAGAAGTCGCAGCGTGACATTAAGAAAGTCTTCCAAGACAACATTTTTGGAAGGGCAGGGAGAATGCGGGGTAGGTTCCCCAGCTGTGGCCAATCTACCTCCCGACCCTTTCTGGGACGAGGATCAAAGTTCCAGCAATCATCCTTCTATGGAAACCATCCATTCTTCCCTCAAAGGCAAAGAAACAGGGGAAGACCATTTTGAGGCGAGAGAAGAAACACAAAAGTTACTTACCTTCGGTAACGATATTTCTGTAAGAATCAGTAGTTAGTGTTAGATTCCTTAACTTAGAATATCCCCTGGCGTCAGACTGGATCCGGAAGGTTTTTGCGTAGCAGTACCCCTGCGCGTCAGTAGGCGTCTGCGGCGCCACGCCCGTCGTCGGCATGATGTCGTCGGAGTACTTAGACACCGCCCTCGTGCGCTGACGTCAGTTCTTGTACATAGCTTTCTGCGCCAGGAACGCAGAGCCATGCCATAGACCGACACTGGTGCCATAAAACTAGGGCCCTCAAAGGGAAATACCTTAACCCTAGATATCGGTCCGCAGAACGGGGAGGATGGGTGAGGCGGTAAGGAATCTAACACTAACTACTGTTTCTTACAGATACATCGTTACCAAAGGTAAGTAACTTGTGCATCTGAAAGAAACAGGTTAGTGTTCAATTCCTTACCTTAGAATAGATACCCCAGCAATACCAACCCCGGTGGTGGGTCTGCGGACCAAGATCACACCAGAAAGTCCTGGAGAATGGAACGGCCGAAAAAGCCATCTCTCCGGACTTGGCTGTCCAGGCAGTAGTGTCTAGCAAACGTGTGCAACAAGGCCCACGTAGCTGCCTGACAGATGTCCTGCAAGGGGACTCCCCGACCCAGGGCAGTAGTAGCTGCCATGGCCCGAGTGGAATGGGCCCTCAGCCCAACAGGGAGCTCCTTTTTAGCCAAGGAGTAACAGACCTTGATGCACAACACTACCCACCGAGAGATGGTCCGTTTGTGCACCGCCCGTCCCTTCTTCGCGCCCACGTAACCAACAAAGACTGGTCATCCACCCGGAACTTGCGTGTGCGATCAAGGTAGAAGGAGAGCGCATGTTTTGGGTCCAGATGGTGGAGCCTCTCTTCCTCTTTCGAGGGATGCGGAGGCGGAAAAAGGTGGGCAAGGTGATGGACTGCCCGATGTGAAAGGCCGTAACCACCTTGGGCAGGAAAGAAGGACGCGTTCTTAAAATAACCTTGTCCGGATGGACAGAAAGGAAAGGAGGCTTAGAAGATAGAGCCTGGAGCTCGCTCACTCTCCTGGCAGAGGTGATGGCAACCCGGAATGCAGTATTGAGAGTCAGAAGACGAAGAGGGCAACTGTGAAGTGTCTCAAAAGGAGCACACATCAGATAGGTTAGAACAAGGTTCAAGTCCCACTGAGGCATCACAAAAGGAACAGGAGGAAACATGTGCGTGATGCCCTTCAAGAATCTATTTGCAACAGGAGACTTGAAAAGAGAAGGCTGATCAGGAAGCCTCAAGAAGGCAGAAATGGCAGAGAGGTAGCCCTTAAGAATGCCCAGAGCAGAACACTGCTGGGCAAGAGAAAGAAGAGGAGAACCTCTGAAAGGGGGCAGAGAGAGGATCCACAGCCTTTGCTGTGCACCATGCCACAAATATGTTCACCTGCAGGCGTATACCGATTTTGTGGAGGGACGCCTGGCTGCCAGAATCACATCACAGACTTCAGGAGGCAAGTCAAATCGCCTCAACTGCCGCCGCTCAATTTCCACGCATGGAGGTGGAGGCTGGATAGGTTCGAGTGGAGGACTGTCCCCTGTTACTCCGACAGAAGGTCCTCCTGAAGAGGCAGACGAATCGGGGGATCGACTGACATGCTGAGTAGCTTGGGATACCAGTATCTTCGTGCCCAGTCCGGAGCCACAAGGATGACTTGGGCCTGGTCTCGCCTGATCTTCTTCAGCACTCTGGGCAGAGATGGTATAGGCGGAGAGGTGTACAACAGACCGCAGCTCCACTTGCGACGAAAAGTGTCGCCGAGCGAGTGCCGCCTTGGAAATTCCAACGCGCAGAACTGTTGACATTGCGCGTTCTCTTCGGTGGCGAATAGATCTAACCAAGGCTCTCCCCACTGCCGAAAGAGGCCTTGCCCCACGTCCGAGTTCAGAAAGCCATTCGTGATCCATCATGCACTGGTGGCTGAGTTAGTCTGCCCTGGCGTTCAGGGAACCTGCCAGGTGTTGACCCACCAGGGTGACGCCCTGGTGTTCCAGCCATGTCCAGAGGCGCAGAGCCTCCTGACAAAGGGTCCACGACCCCACCCCGCCCTGTTTGTTGCAGTACCACATGGCGGTGGTGTTGTCCGTGAACACCTGCACTACACTTCCCCGGACAGAGGGAAGGAATGCTTTCAGTGCAAGCCGGATCGCCCGCAGCTCCAGAAGGTTGATGTAGAGCCGTGACTCCGCCAGAGACCAGAGGCCTCTGATCTCCTTCTCTCCCATGTGGCCTTCCCATCCCAGGAGGGACGCATCTGTAACTACTATGTGCTCCGGTTGGGGAAGGGAGAAAGATCTGCCGCTGACCCAATTGCGGTTCGTGAGCCACCACTACAACTGTCTCCGAGATCCGAACGCAGTCGGACAGTTTCCCTGATGCTGTGCCCACTGAAACTTCAGGTCCCACTGCAGAGTCCGCATCCGCCACCGGGCGTGATGCACCAGAAGGATGCAGGAGGCTATCAGCCCCAGGAGCCGCAGCGTCAACCTGACCGAGGCTCGGGGTAAAGGCTGAAAGACCAGAATCAGAGCCTGTATATCCCGAACCCGCTGTTCGGGAGGATAAATCTGAAACTGCCCTGAGTCCAGAACCGCTCCGATAAAAAGGAGCCTCTGCGTGTGACTTCGGCACGTTGATGGAGAACCCCAGCGAGTGCAGGAGTTCGGCCGTGGTCTGGAGGTGGGAAACGACTGTCTGGGACGAGCCCGCCTTCAACAACCAGCCGTCGAGATAGGGGAAGACTGAAACCCCTAATCTGCGCAGATGAGCTGCGACCACCGCTATCACTTTTGTGAACACCCGTGGGGCGCTGGTAAGGCCGAAGGGGAGCACGGTAAACTGAAAGTGCTCGTGGCCTACCGTGAACCACAGGTAACGCTGGTGGGCTGGCAGGACGGGAATCTGGAAATATGCGTCCTGCAAGTCCAACGCTACCATCCAGTCTTCTGGGTCCAGGGCAGCTAGGACCTGAGCCAAAGTCAGCATCTTGAACTTCTTCCGAAGGAAGCCGTTGACGCTCCTTAGATCCAAGATAGGGCATAGGACCCCTTTGCCCTTCTTGGGTACCAGAAAGTAGTGGGAATAGCAACCACGTCCTACTTCTGGCCCAGGAACGCGCTCGACGGCCCCCTTGGCCAAGAGGGCCGTAACTATTTGAAAAAACAGGAAATTAGGAACAAGAATTTCATATGGACATGAACTGACATCAAGAATTAATGGCTATGGATTGACAAAGTGCATAGTAGAAAAAGTAGATTTATTTTATTTTAACAGTAATCTTAAAAAAGTTTTTTACTTTTTTTGGGATATAAAGTATAGTTTATACATACATAGTATTGTACACAATCATTATTGTAGGTTCATTAGTGAATCTCTTACTGTGCAATTTATAGTCTTTTTCTTTTTGGTCACAGTCCATAGCCATTAATTCTTGATGTCAGTTCATGTCCATATGAAATTCTTGTACAACAAGTATATATATCCCGCATTAGGAACTCTAGTCGGGGATACCCTTCTTTTTTACATACAAGAGGGCCGTAACTTCCTCCTGCAGAAGTTGTAAGTGATCCCCCGACATGCGGTGGTACTGCGGTGGCATGGCTAGAGGGGTCGCCTCGAAGGGAAGGGAGTAGACCCTTTGGACGATTTGCAGCACCCACCTGTCTGATATGATGGAGAGCCAGTGGAGGAGGTGATGGCGAACCCAGCCCCCCACTGGTGTCGAATGGGCCTGAAAACTTGGACTAGGAGGATTTTGAGGCAGATGCTGCGGGGGCGGGTGTGGACTGACCTTGCCGGTGTCCCCGGCACCGCCACGGCAGTTACCACGTCCGCGTTGAGGTTGGTTCTGCGGCCTGTGGCTAGCTGGACGTGTGGGGGCGCCCTTCCTTGGCCACGAAAGGGACGAAAGGCGGAAGTCTGCTGGCATTGGCCGAGGCCCAAGGACTTGGCCGTAGCCCTAGAGTCCTTGAAACGCTCCAGCGCGCTGTCCACCTTGTCGCCAAAGAGGCGACGGCCATCAAAGGGCATGTCCATAAGAGAGGCTTGGACATCGCCCGAAAAGTTGGCGGACCTCAGCCAGGCGCAGCGGCGAACCGCCACCATCGTTGCAATCGCCCTGCCTATCAAGTCCGTGGTATCTAGTCCACACCGAATAGAATATTGTGCTGCATCCCTTCCCTCCGCAAGGGCTTGGGTAAGCTTTGACAGGACCTCCGCTGGGCACTGCGGCAGCACTTCTGCAACCGTATCCCACAAAGAGTGGGAGTAATGGCCCAAAAGGCAGGCGGTGTTGACAGACCGCAACCCCAAGCTCAGTGAGGAGAACAGCTTCTTACCGAACTGGTCGTACCTTTTGGATTCCCGATCCAGAGGGGCGGTCGGGAATGCGGTCTTGGGAAGTTGAGGCCTGGATCACCAGGCTCTCAGGGGCGGGGTGAACAGACAGGAAACTGGAGTCGCCCGGAGCCGGGCGGTGGCGTCGGGCCACGTTCCGATCTAAAGGGAGGCCTGCAAAGGGCTTGGACCAGGTGCCCATTAGAACATCAGTGAGGGCTTTGTTGAACGGCAGGAGAGGCTCCGAGGAGCTTGTCTGCGGTTTGAGCACCTCAGTGAGGAGGTTAGTCCTCACGGCCACGACTGGGAGCTCAAGAGCCGAGGCCTTGGCTGCATTAGTCAATACCAAGCTGTAAGCAGCCCCCTCCTCCGTAGCCACAGTAGGAGGGGGAGACAAAACCAGTGTCTGGCGAAGTGTCCAGACCACTGGCCTTCCCCAGTTCGTCTGCCCAGTCCTGGCTCAACTGGCACTGCTGTGCCAGAGGGTCCTCAGACCCCTCCCAATCCCCCTCGTCATCCATCTCCTGAAGGTCAGGAAGAAATGATGGAGCCGGGTCGTCGGTGAAGGGCTCACCAATCGGCGTCGAAACGGGACGATGACGCCCGAGGACGGCGCCGGGGGCGACACCCTTGGTGACAACGTCGGCGGAGGGGTCGTAAGGTCGACCGGCGGCGTCACGGATCCAGGCCTGGATCCTGAGGAACCCAGCTGCGTCGGGACCGAAGTCGTCGGCGGCGCCGGGGCTGAAGCACCCGACGGCGCCGGGGCCGAAGCCGCCGGCCGGCTTGGGGTCCCAGACGGGTCCGCGAGGCCCGAAGGCACCTCAGCGGGACCCGACGGAAGGAAGCGCAAACTCATGGCCACAAGGAAGGCGCTGATCTCCGGCATCGCGTTCAGCCCAGGGACCAGCGGGTGAGGAGCTGGACGTGGCGCTTGCGGCTCCGGCGGAGCCGGTGTCGCCCGAATCCCCGGCCACGTAGTGCGAGCGTCATGGGGAGTTAGAAGAGCGATGTCGCTTCTTCGGCTTCTTGTGCCTTGACTTACCTGAGGACTTGGAGCCCGACGAGTGGTGTCGACTCGCCGAGCTGTGATGACTGCGGCCCTGCGACCGGTCCCTCGACCTCGTCTTGGACCGGGACCTCGAGCGGCGCTGGGCCGACTGCCGGATCTCGAGGCGCTTACGGGACCGATCCCGTCTAGCCTTCGACGTTAAGGCCCGTCAGTCGGAGCACGACTTGTCATCGTGGTCGGCCCCGAGGCAATAAAGGCACCGACGGTGGGGGTCGGTAACCGACATCACTCGGTTACAGTCGTCGCAGGGTTTGAACCCGGGCATCCCTATCGGCACCGGAGTCGAGAATCGACTCGAGAAGATCCAAAATAGATCGAAAAAGTTAGTCAAAAAGTGACTAGGAGTACTGCTCTTGCCGGATCTGCGCTTGCTGGTGCGGAAAAAAGAAGAACTGACGTCAGCGCGCGAGGGTGGCGTCTAAGTACTCCGACGTCATCCCGGCGACCACGACGCCGACGACGGACGCGGAGCCGCAGACAACGCCTACCGACACAAAGGGGTACTGCTAGGCAAAACTTTCCGGATCCAGTCTGACGCCTGGGGATATTCTAAGTGGTACAAAAGGGGGTCTTGATGGACGGAGCATCTGAACCAATCAAACACTCACACCCAGTCCACAGATCTGGGTTTAATCCATCACCGTTCTTTAGCCCACTCTGCCATACCAGTTCAGACATGGCCATATGCAAATCAGTCTGATCCTGTGCCTCATGGGAACAGTCCAGCCCGAACTGCCAAGCCATGCCTTCCCTGGACCGGAAACAAGCTTCCTAGGACCGGTTTCTGGCATTTCAGCCGTCTTCAGCCAGGCTTGCTTGAATCCAGTGGCAAAGTGAGCAAGGGACACACGTCTGAGCATACCCTGCCAACTTATGGCGAACAAAGCGGTACAAAAGGGGGTGGTGATGGACGGAGCATCTGAACAAAACACGCACACCCAGTCACAGATCTGGGTTTAATCCATCACCGTTCTTTAGCCCACTCTGCCACCCCAGTTCAGACATGGCCATATGCAAATCAGTCTGACCTGGTGCCTCATGGGAACAGTCAGCCCGAACTGCCAAACCATGCCTTCCCTGGACCGGAAACAAGCTTCCTAGGACCGGTTTCTGGCATTTCAGAAGTCTTCAGCCAGGCTTGCTTGAATCCAGTGGCATAGTGAGCAAGGGTCTCACGTCTGAGCATACCCTGCCAACTTATGGCGAACAAAGTGGTACAAAAGGGGGTGGGGATGGACGGAGCATCGGAACCAATCAAACACTCACACCCAGTCAACAGATCTGGGTTTAATCCATCACCGTTCTTTAGCCCACTCTGCCACCCCAGCTCAGACATGGCCATATGCAAATCAGTCTGACCCTGTGCCTCATGGGAACAGTCCAGACCGAACTGCAAAGCCATGCCTTCCCGGGACCGGAAACAAGCTTCCTAGGACCGGTTTCTGGCATTTCAGCTGTCTTCAGCCAGGCTTGCTTGAATCCAGTGGCAAAGTGAGTAAGGGACTCACGTCTGAGCATAGCCTGCCAACTTATGGCGAACAAAGTGGTACAAAAGGGGGATATGATGGACGGAGCATCTGAACCAAACACTCACACCCAGTCAACAGATCTGGGTTTAATCCATCACCGTTCTTTAGCCCACTCTGCCACCCCAGTTCAGAAATGGCCATATGCAAATCAGTCTGACCCTGTGCCTCATGAGAACAGTCCAGCCCGAACTGCCAAGCCACGCCTTCCCTGGACCAGAATCAAGGTAAGGAATCTAACACTAACCTGTTTCTTTCAGATAGAGGATTCTCCGCAGGTAGGAATATTGAAAGATTATTTAGAGGGAGACTAGCCCTTTTCTCTGGGAACTGGATATTGGTAACTCAAGACCCGTGGGTTCTAGAAACTGTCAAGGGTTACAAAATAGAATTTACGGATACCCCCTTTCAATCAAAGAGACCTCGCGAGATAACCTTCTCTCAAGAACAGAGAAAACTAGTATCTCAAGAAGTAAGGGACTTGCTAGCAAGAGGGGTTTTAATAGAGAGCTCAGAAACAGGTTTCATCAGCACTATATTCTCAGTAGAAAAGAAAGACAATGGACAGAGACCCGTCATAAACTTAAAAAATCAAAACGGGTGGGTATCTACCACCTCAAGATGGAGGGAATACACCGCCTAAGGGACGTCTTGAGAAAGGGAGACTGGTTAACACGTCTAGACCTAAAGGACGCCTACTTGACCATCCCAATGTGTCCCCCTTCACAGAAAAATCCTCCAGTTCACTTGGGAAGGAAAACTTTGGGAATTTTGCACTCTCCCCTTTGGTCTGTCATCAGCCCCTTAGTGCTTCCCCAAGGTCTTACGTCAGGTAGTAGCATGGCTAAGGGAAAGGGGTGTCAGTCTAATAATATATCTGGACGATATCCTTATCATGGGTCAGTCCAAATCGACAGTATCTCGCCATACAGATCTTACTATCCGCCTACTGGATCATTTAGGCTTTGTCATAAATGCCAATAAATCATGCACTACACCAAGCCAGGAAACTCAATTTCTGGGCTTCATGGTGAACACAGTGTCTGCAGAACTGAAATTACCAAGGGAAAAGAAAAAGAAACTCCGCAAAGAACTCAGGCAGATCCTACCTTTGGAGGTCTTTCCCTTGACACTCTTAGCCTGGGTCTCCTCTCCTCAACCATCCAAGCGATTTTTCTAGGTCCTTTACACTACAGGGCCCTCCAGAGACTCAAAGCGAAAGCTCTTAAGTTGACTCTGTCTTACACTCAGTTGACTTGTTTAGACTAAGATTCGAGAAAAGAACTATCTTGGTGGCTAAAAAATGCAGAAGCTTGGAATGGCAGAGCCATCCTTGGGGAAGCACCAGAATGGATTATAGAATCAGATGCGGGTCCAGAAGGTTGGAGTGCCACTTGAGCCGACTCTTCGACAGGAGATGCTTGGACACACGAGGAAAAGGAACTACATATCAACTGCCTGGAGCTTTTAGCAGGTTCTTTTGTGGTTCGGAGCTTCACCCAGAATTCAATGAAATGCTGTATAATGCTGTGCATGGACAATGTTTCTGCAGTGAAATACGTCAGCAACCTGGGGGGACCACATTCAAAGGGTCTTAATGAAATAGCTAAAGGTTTCTGGGGCTATTGTTTGAACAGGGGACTGTCCATCACATCGGAACACATCCCTGGTTTGAACAATGGGGTAGCGGACTGGTTCTCCAGGAATCCAAGACAAATAGGGACCCTTGGGGACAGATCTTTTTGCAGACAGAATGAACACTCAGATGGTGAATTTCTTCAGTTGGAAGCAAGACCCTCAAGCTACTGGGGTGAATGCCTTCCTCCAGGACTGGCAGCGCTTAAAGCTATATGCCTTTCCGCCGTTTGTCAGGCTTCCACGTCTTCTTTTACACGCTCAGCGGTACCTTCAGAGCTTGGTGGTGATAACCCCCCTTTGGAGGTCTCAGGCATGGTTTCCTGTCATCTTGGAGATGGCCATGAAAATCCCAATTCTAATACCACCTTTCTGGCAACTACTCCTAAGTCCTCAGGGCGAATCACAACCTCTCATAAAGCAAGGCCTATTGGCTCTGATGGCCTGGAAGATTTCAGGCAAAAATGGCAAATCCCTGGCCTTTCGCAAGATGTTCTTCCAACTCATATCCGGAACAAGGAAGGCATATCGACTGGCTTGGAATAAATGGGTTCGGTGGTGTCTTCAACAACACTACGATCCCGTTTCTACTGATTTAGTCCACTAGTAGACTTTCTATCGGAACTCTTTGCTTGTGGAGAACTGTTTTTTTTGTTGTTTTAAAAAATATATTTTTATTGAAAACTTTTTGCACATATAGCACAGCACAACATTTAATCCAAAAACAAAATTACACATGTTATTTACTTTTCCATTCAAAGTACATTGTTCCCAATTATAAAAGAAAAGATGAGTTACCATAGGCCTTTCGTACATACACCTATTCCAATGGGACTGAGCGGGATCTACCCGTATATCGTTCCTAACACTGCTACGCTATTCCTCCACTATGTCCCCTTTTCCCAGCATCAACGGTTTCCAGATCTTCTTACCTAACGCCCTACCCCTTTTTCCTTTCTTTCGTATATCCCCTTTTCAAGATTGTAAACAGCCAAAAGACTAGCAAGCCAATGCTGCATAACTGGGGGAGTCTTATCCAGCCATGTCCTGGCAAGCATCAATCTTAAAACAGCCATAGCTAAAAATAGGAATTCTTCGTGGATATTGTTATATTTTGTTGCTACACCGAACAACATTGACTCTGGGGTAAGGACGGTGTTGACCCCTATGAGATGTGTTAAAAATTGCTCAATATCTTTCATCAGCGTATACAATTAAGGGCATGTAGAAAAGATATGTATAATGTCAGCTAATGGTGCAGCACAGCGAAAGCACGTCGTCCCTGAAGTGCCGCCCCACTGGGCTATTCTAGCCGGAGTATGGTAAAGCGAGAAGAGCGTTTTGTAATGCTGAGATTGCAGCGGGGCTGAGCACAACACCGTACAGCCAAGCTCCAGGGAATCTTGAAATCTAGCCATCTCAATCCCTAACTTATTCACCCATTTACCACCATGCTTCTCCATATCGTCTGGCTTAGTAATAACCAGATTTGCGTATACACTACGGATCGACACCCCCCTCCCGTTCCTATCTCGTCCAGTATGTAATTATTATTAAATCCTGGCCCTCCTCCTCTCCCCCCGAATATTACACAGGAAGCTGCGTACCTGCAGGTATTTAAAAAAGCTGTTCCTACTTATATTAAACTTATCCTGCAGTTCCACAAATTGCATAATCCCTTGAGTGCCTATTAAATCACCCAGTTTTCTAAGTCCTTTCCCTGCCCATTCTGCCATGACTGAATCTGAGAAAATTTCTAAGGGGAGGGATCTGTTTTTATAAAGCCGAGTATACCTGTTGTATCTTCCTAGACCCACTCTCTTCAAAAAGGCCTCCCAAATTTTGTATGCGGCCTGCACTGTCTTGAATCGTGTCCTTTTAAAATGACAAGTCTAGACAATTAAGGAATGCATTCTCCGCTTCTATCCCGAGGACAGTGGCATAAACCTTAGTGGAATTGTCTGTAATCCTTAGACCAAGCCCCCCCCCCATCAATCCCTGCATGTATTGTATTGTAGCTGCCCAATAATACAATCTGAAATCTGGGGCCCCCCCATCCTCCTCTATCTCTAGGGAGTGAAATAAATCTATATGCCCTCCTTGTCTTTCCCTGTGCCCATATAAATTTGTTCAGAATCTCCTCTAGCTTACAAAACCAGCTGGAATCAAAAAACAATGGGATTGCCCTAAACAAATATAAAAACTTCGGCAAAATAATCATTTTGATCACATTCGTGCACCCTACTAAAGTTAGATGTAAATTGCTCATTCGTACCAGATGTAGAGTACTCTTTACTATTAGAGGTGTCATATTGCATTTGACAATGTCGTCTAAATCTGCGGTGATCTCCACCCCCAGGTATACAGCAGATTTCACTACCCGACTATCACTACACATGGTATATGAGTTTTTGACAATCTGGGTCTTATCCCTATTTATTCTATATCCTGAAGCTCCTCCGAACCGGTGGGCTTCCGCTTCTATCTCTTAAATAGCTAATGTGGGATTGGAGGAGACAATGGCTACGTCATCCGCGTAGGCAAATGTTTTAAACTGCCTCTGATTTAGAGTGACTGCAGGTATGTTAATATTAGATTCTAACCTCCTAAGCAGAAGATCCATATAGAGCGCAAATAGTAGAGGTGAAGAAGGGCACCCCTGCCTAGTCCCTCTGTGGATCTGCACAGAGGCCGTATACCCCGTTAACCTTTATTCTAGCGGTTGGCCCTGTGTATAGTGCCTGAATCGCTTGAACATATCCAGCACCCAGCCCATATCGAATAAGTACTGTCCATAGGTAGTCCCAGGAGACCCTATCGAACGCTTTCTCAGCGTCTAAAAAGAGAGCTGCGATAGGATCCCCTGGGACCCCCGTGGCGTCAAACAGGGTGATTATCTGTCTGATATGTTGCGTAGTTCCCTTCCCAGGTATAAACCCATGCTGGGTGTCGCTAACCAAACCCTCGATCACTTTTGCTAATCTATTGGCCAATATCTTTGAGTACACTTTTGAGTCGGCGTTCATCAAAGTAATTGGCCTATAGGATCCTGGGGCTGTGGCAATCTTCCCTTTTTTTAAAATGACAATGACATCTTCCCCTCCGCAAGACTTTGGGATAGAGTTCCCCTGTTGGGCCTGCAGGAACACATGCAACATTTCACCGACAGTCCCTCCTTGAAATATCTTGTAAAATTCAAGTGGCAGCAAGTCCGGGCCTGCTGCCTTCCCAGCCGGAAGATCACCTACTGCCTTAAACACTTCTTCTAGACTAATCGGGGCTTCTAATGTTGCCTTATCTTCCTCTGAGAGGTGCGAGGCGTTTCCACCCATGCTCTGATCGAGATATTCCGTTATACCTACTCCTCCATAACCATCCTCTATATTATATAAGTCTGCATAAAACTGTCTAAAGACTTCTCTAATTCCCTCTGTATCCCTCCTAATGATCCCTTAATTATCCATAATCTCCTTAATCTCCCCTGAAGTCAATTGCTGTCTGGTTCGGATCGCAAGGATATGCTCGACTCTTTCGCTGAGTTCAAACACTTGCTCTTTCTTAACTAAATATTTCTCTGCTGCCTTACTGCTCATTTCCTCTACCACCTCTGCTTTCAATTGAATGATTTTAATTAGCTGCATCTCCAGGGGCGCATTCGGCTGTATTAATGAATACAACTCTTCCTCTGCCCGTCCAATTATCCTAGCCAATTGTTCCACCCTGGCTATTTCCCGCTTCTGTTTAGACAGAGTATAGCACATCGTCTCTCCCCGGGCCGCCGCCTTAAACGCATCCCAGACAACTCCTGCCGACGCACTCTCCCTATTAAACTCCCAGAACTCCTGTATCCATTTATTCATATGCACCACATATTCTGTATCCTTCAGGAGTGCTCTTTCAAAAGTCCAATCATTTGCTCTGCATGACATCCCTTCCAAGTTAACCGCCAGAACCAGAGGGCTATGATCTGATACAATCCTAGGATATTTCTGAATGCTAGATCTTGCCAGCAGGTGGTTCGAATTTAAAAAATAATCTAGTCTTGCCAGAATCCTATGTGGTGCAGAGTAAAATGCAGTACCATCTAACATCGGGTGAAGTCCTGCCCACACATCGCAGAGTGAATTATTTTGTGCCATGGCTGTGACAGCTCGAAGTACTCTTTCTTTCCTGCCGACATAGCCCTGACCTACTTGTAGTCCACTGCCAGAGGGCATGCTAATATTCAAATCCCCGCAGCATATAATTGGTTCTGGCCAGTGCGCCAAGTCTGCGTCAAGGTATTCAAATAACTCCGGGTCGTCCTCGTTGGAACCGTAAACCGAGACAATTGTGAACCTCACCCCCTTATAGATTACTTCAGCTAACACCCACCTACCCCCCTGGTCTTCAAGTTTCTTCACCACTACGCAATCCCTCCCTTTGGCCAGTATCGCTACACCCCTTGTTTTAGACCCCTGCTTTGTACATGCCAGGAGGTTAAACCCCAGCTGGTCTAGCTGGAACGTCCTCCCACCCTCGACATGCGTTTCCTGCAAGCATATCATATCTAACCTCATTGTTTTAAGCACTGCCGCCACCCGAATCCTTTTCTGGGGATCATTCAAGCCACAAACATTTATTGAGGCTATTCTGCAACTCATCTAAAATACAACAAAAGGTTCCTCGATATACCTGTATAAGTTTAATACTAAACCAAAAAGAAATGTGCTGTGCTGTTTGCCCTCCCTTACCCCCCACCTCCCTCTTCACCCCCTGCAACCCCCCCTCCCTTACCCCTCCATCCCTGCCCTCCCTTTGGAACCCCCTCCCCCCCCCCACCTATAGAGACGTCCTGGGCCAAGATGCACCCAGGTGTAGGTGTCAGTTAGGGCAGTGCGCCTCAGTCAAGCCCCGTGGCCCGGTTGAGAATAAGTACATCTAGGGTAGATATAGTACACATACCCTATTTCCCTTTAACAACGAGTCATCCTTTAGGAATCAATATATTTTTTACCCCTTTGTTTAACACTTGACGCCCTTATTTTTTACCAATATTTTGCTTAGCTCTCTCAGAAATTTCTTTCAAATAAGTCTCGGCTTGAATTTCGCTGATAAAGCTTTTACTAGTGCCCTTGTGGATTACTTTCAGGGGTGCAGGGTTTTGTAGGAATACAGTTGCACCAATTTGCTCGAATGGAGTAATCAATTGCCTCATCCTCCATCTCCGTTCTACTGTAGCGTGTGCAAAGTCCGGGCGGACGAAGAAGGAGAAACCTTTGAATTCCTTTTTATTTGAAGGTCTAGCAATGTCATAGATAGCCTCTCTTAGCCTAAAGTTCCCAAAGTTAACCAATACTGCTCTTGGATACTGGGGTGTCTTATAGGTGCATTTAGGGAGTGACAAGGGGAAGCGATGTGCTCGTTGAACTTCACTATTCATATCCCAGGTTTCAAGTTCGGGAAAAGCTATTTTTAACAGAGTAATAATAAAACCCCTTGGATCTTTCCCCTCCTCACCTTCAGGGATGCCAAGGAAGCGAAGATTATATATCCTACCTCTATTCTCTAAATCCTCAACTTTTTGCATCAGATCATGAATAATTCCTTCATGCTCTTCTCCTTGCTTTTGGAGTTTACTGACGTCAGTCTCTAGATCTTCTATACGAGTTTCCACAGACGCCATTCTGTTCGATATTTCAGAACATGTTAGGTCTACTTTTTGAATAGCTCCTTGGAGTTTTTGAATAGCAGCTAGATTTCTATTGCTGTTGTCCCTAAAGTCTTTGTGAAAGTGCTTGATAGATTTTAATACTTCATTCAACGATGGCTCCCTTGACATTCCTGTTCCGCCGCTTTCATCATTTAGCAGTGTGGTATTTCCCACATAATCTCCCTTATGGTGACTATATATTTCCGGATCTCTTCCAATTTTTGGGATTGAGCCATTTCGTGTATAATTAAATCTTGCTTTGGCTTGATCCGTATTACTTCCAGGGTCTGTGGTTTCATCATAGACTGACTCATAGTGCCGTCTATGCCTTATTCTTTTTTTCTCTTGTCTTTTCTTAGGTGTGGTATTTTGAGCAAGTGCCCCTGATTTCCCCAAAGCCGTGCTTTCAGATACCTCCAGACTTGTTGTTACTGGTTTATGGGTTGTTCTTGTTTCGCTGACCTCGCCTGCTTCTCCCCCCTCGACTGACTCGCCTGCCTCACTGGAGATAGAAACCCCTGTCTCATAAATTTCCGAGTCAGACTCTTCGGAGGATTTTTCGGTCTCTGAAGGTAGTTTATTTCCCGGAGAAAAAGTTTGTGCCGTAAGTAAAGTATGTTTGGGACTCGAAAGGTCACTAGAAGGTAGTGGCATACTTTCACTTGGTGCGGGTATGGTTGTAGTTAACCTTTCATTCTGCACCTCTTTCCCCTGCATGATATCTATGGACAAAGAGCTGCTTTCTAGAGCAGGATCTGGAGTAGTAGTGCCAACCATACTGTGTCTCAGCATTTCCAGTTGGTCATTATGCCCTTTTTTGGCAACTAATGTATCCTTTTGCCATTTTTTGAATAGTTTTCCCTGATCGTCCTTAGGGATTGGGCTAAATATATTCGTGGTTGAGAGTCTACCTGATCACCAGTGTATTTTGCAGACTCCTTCAGATTTTTTATAGTCTGTAGCCTCTTTGCTTTTTTGTGCAATAATTTGAGATTCTCGTTTTCATTATGGTTATCATTATCAAACTCCTCGAAATCCTCCGCCACCTTGTACTTTTCCTTTGCTTTATCTTTGCCTTTACCTTTATCTTGATACAGATCTTTATCAGCCAATTTTCCCAATTTTTGATCGCGGCTTTTTTCTATCTCTTGCACATTGTTTTTGTTTTTATATTTATTTTTATCCTTATCCTTGTCTTTAAGCTTGGCATTACTACTTCCGATATTTCTTTCTTCAAGGCTCTCTTTTGCTTTGGACCCTCTAGTTTCAACCCGACGCTGTGAGTCCATTACCTTCTGCGCATTATTTGAATTTTGTTTTTCTGGAACCTTTTCTGAGACCTCTCCTGAAAATTCTTGGTAAATTTCCTGAACCTGATCCATTGGATGTCCGTCTGAATGTACATATGATTCAGTTATTTGCTCTCCATGTCTAGATATTTGTTCTCTAATTTGCTCGACTATTTGTCCTGTTGCCCCGCAAGAGCCAGCCATTTCATATGGTTGAAACCGTGCCTGAACTATGATCTGCACGCTGACTTGTGCACCCGTATATGCCTGTGACCTTTTTTGTTTTACAGCAGGTGCTGCTGCTACTCCTTTACCTTTAGTTTTGTTTTTGTTTATGGCTTGTGGAGAACAGTTAATGTTTATAGGTCTGCAATAGCTGCAGTACATTCTTTAATTGATGGTGTCTCAGTAGGACAAAACCTTTAAACAAAAAAGATTATGAGAAGCATGCAAGTTCTTAATCCTCCAACTCCGAAATATACAGCCTTATGGGAGGTAAGAAACATATTACAACTTATTTCTTCTTGGGGAGATCATGTTAACCTCACTCTCAAGCGTATTTCCTATAAGCTTACTATGTTACTTTGCTTGATCTCTTTCAGACGAACCTCAGATGTTAAGGCATTAGACGTTAATTACAGGGCTTACCAGCCTGAGGGAGTTTGTTTTTACCTTAAGAAAAGGACCAAAACTATGTCATCCTCTATCTTCTATCCTCTGAATGAAAGTGTGTGTGTTTTCCAATGTCTAAAAGAGTATGAAAGGAGAACTGTAAATCCGAGAGGAGTTGGAACTCAGTTGTTGATCTCGCACAGATCCCCTCATAAAGCAGTTTCATCTCCCACGCTTGCAAGTTGGGTGAAAGAAGTGAGGAGTGAGAGTGGTGTCGATGTTTCTATTTTCGGTGCACACTCTCTGAGGCGCATCTGCTTCTAAAGTTTTTATGTTAGGTGGACGGCTCCAAGATATTCTTAAAGCCTCTGACTGGTCGAATGAGAGTATGTTTAAAAAATGTTATTTTGGACCAATCAATAATGTGATTGACAACGCACTTAGTTCACTTTAAACTTGCATAATGTTGGCCTCCGTGTCATGCCATAAAATGTAGATTTTTCACAGCCTGGTGGGCACGGAGGCCAAGATTATCCCTCCATTTAATAACTCTCCCTAGGGATTTTACATTTTGACCTGTCGTGTCTTGTTTCTTCCAGAATAAGACGTCTACGGATTGTTAAGAAAAGGTGTTAATCGTTCCACATCAAAATTTGAAGTCATTTGTTTCCTGAGTTTATTTCTAGTTCGCAGCACTTGACAAAGAAGGAAGATGGCTGCATGCTCATGGACTATATACTGTAATTGAACGTTGTTTGAAGTTCTATATTGTCTTCATTGTTACTGCTGAGCTGTGGCAATAAATGAGATTTGCATAATCTTGGCCTCCGTGTCCTTAATAAAATCCAGATTTTCTGCCCGCCAGGCTGCAAAAAATCTAAATTGTTTTACATTAAAAGGTTCAAACTAGCTGCTTTCTTTACTCAGTATTCAATCATTTGCCTTAAAACAATAGAGAGCAAATTCTTCTACAGCTAAGTGTAAGACACCGCAACCATAAAGAACATCCTGTGAATTTATATCAATTATTCAAATATCAGCACAATGTCCTTAAATTTTTTTTAAGGGTAACACTGGCATTATTTTTCACATAAAAACATATCCAATCTAACTACCTGTGATACTGTGCAAACCGGTGTAAGGAGATGGTCCAACATTTCCAGGAATGGTTCTGCACCCTCGCCAAAAGAAATGTAAAAACAATGCTATTCAGGAGGGATTTGCTGAATACAGTATGAAACATGATTGGTTAAAGCAACATCTCAAATAGAGAATTCCAAGTACCATACCAAATAATGTTTTGGTGCAAAAAGGAGAACCACAGTGCATTTTTACATTCTTTCTTATACACTTTATTAGTCAATGGAGGGTACATTCTCAAAACCGTAACGTATGTTCTGGAGGCTCAACACCAAAATATTTTCTAAAAGGAGGAGCAAACCCCTACATTCGTCACGCACCTTGAGCACTGTACATTAGCGAACACGATAACCCAGGAATATGGGTTTCTTGTTTATTCTTACAGCAGCATGAAACTATTCCCATAGCAGCATTATGTTGCCTCTGTCATCCTCCTAGGAATTACTCTAAATTGTCCCAAAATATCACATATAGAAGTCAAAGATTATCATCTCACATCCTAAAATCACGAACAAATTCCCTTAATTCCCCATGACATATTTCAAGTATCATCACAAAATGTTCCCCAAACCATCTAGAACCTATGGTACGTGTAGAATTGTGCCCCAAACCTAAGGAAAAAATTACGTGAAAAAAGAAGTTGAATAACCAAGTATTGCGTGAATCAAACAAAATTATGAGTTTGCTCCTGAATTCAGCATTATATGTTCTCAGGGTTCCTGTCCGTCCCACCAATAGCTCCAATATGCAGTCTTGTCTGTGGCGATCGGAAATGTGAAAAGGGATGTGCAATTGGGACAGAGGTTCAGGTCCTGATGCAGCAGGTCTCACAATGTATGGGGACCACTGTGACAGGTGAAATCGTTGCACTTCTCACAACAGTGGTTCTCTCAGCACTATAAAGAGAAGGCAAGCAGAAGCTGTTGCAATAGTCATGAGTCTCTTCGAATTTCCAATTTTATATTGTATGGAAAACACTATTAAGTAAAACACATCTATAAATTAAAAATAATCCCTTCAGCTGTCAAAAGGAACTGCCGGACACAGCTATCAGTTCTGTTGAGGATTTAAGAAGATGCCTCTAGATAGTTGAAATTATACATATTGTCAATTAATTAAACTTATAGAAGAATAATCTGTCCTGTTGGGGGTTAGTGCTTGTGAAGTAGAGTCGACTATCTGCCAAGTCTCAATAACAATATTAGCAAACATTGGAGTGTGCATGTTAGCCCCCCCCCCCCAAAATAGAAAATATGAATTGTTCCCCACAGAATAAACATTTCACGGAGGACACGGCCCTGGAGCAGCAACCCAAGAGAAACACCCTGGCTTCCAAACCGATGAGCAGTGAGTAAAAAAGAGAACACTGGAGGAATGCTCTGTGAACAGACCAAAGCAAAAGTAGTACAGGTGCTGCTCACTGTTTTTTTCTCTTCGCTCCAGCAATAGACATTATTGACTCTTACCAAAGACAGTCTTATGGTTTCTCCAACTTCCCCGCAAGGACATAACTCTCAATGTTAGTGGGTAAAAAACAAATTTCTCCATGCTGGGTTCAAAGGGAGTGAATAGTTTGCTACTCAATAATTACATAATACGATAAAAATTGAAAAGAATTCACCTTTTGGGGTATTTTGGACATTTGTTCCTCACTTCTCCCTGTGTAGGATTAGCAAGAGTTTGTATCTACATGACAATTTAGCTAGGCCATACTGCAGCCAAAAGGAAGACACCAATGAAGGCACTAAGGAAGAATCTAGTTTAACTGTGGGTGACTAATTCTACATTCCTTTATCAGTACCAGGTGTGGGGGGGAATCTCCATATTACAAATAAAACAGCACTATCTTCTGGCCCCTCTGGTTAGTAGTGTTTGTAGAACGGTAATGGCAAGGAACAGAGTAGCTTAACAGGAACAGGCCTTGGTGTATCCTCTACAGAAGGAGGCAGCAGACGTTCGATTAGTCCTAAAAGAGCTGCAGCTTGACTTGTTAAGTGTGGCCGCTACCCATGAGCGGGGTCATTGTCTGGACCCTCTGTTCGCCAGCTGGGATATGATAAAGCCACTTACTCCCCTACAGCTCCCTTGGTCTGACCATTTTTTGGTCCCATTCCTTCTCTCGTATCAGTTACATAAGTCTACTAGGTCTGGGCCTAGCAATTTCCCGCGTCGTAAATGGAGACTTTATTCTGAAGAGGCTTTTGTTCTGGCCGTTCAGAGAGCGAGGCCACCGCTGGCCACTAACAGTGACTTGGCCAATAAGGAATTTAATCAGCTTGTGGCGACCACCTTGGATGAGCTCGCTCCTTTGAGTAAAGGCAAGGCCAAGGAGGGTAGACAACGCACTGCCCCTTGGTTCACACAGGAACTCCAGCACATTAAATCAAATTGTAAAAAACTTGAAAGGAGCTGGAGACGGAATCCGAGTGAACAGGGCAAAAGCTGCTATAGCATAGCACATAGAAGCTATCAGTATGCAGTACGAAGAGCGAAAGCTAAATATTACCAGTCTCGTATTGAAGAAGCCGAGAGCTCCTCACGGGAACTGTTTAAAATCTACACGGAGATATCCTTGATCTCCAGCTCTAACGCCCCTGCATGTGATTCCATGGCAGAGTGCGATAGAGTAGCTGACTTTTTTTCCAACAAAGTCAAGTCCATTTATGCCTCCTTTTCGAAACAGCCAGGGAGGGGCAAAGACTTTAGAGCCACTGTATTGCCTTTGGATCCTAGCACTTCCTTGCAAATTTTTGAGGTCCCCTCAGCTGAGAGTTTAATTAAGATCTGTCAAAGTGTGAAGTCTGGTTCCCCTAATGATCCGGCCCCTCCAAGGGTTATTTCAGAGGGTCTGGTAGGTCTGGAACCGCACATAAGACATGTCCTACAGACTTCCTTCTCCTCCCAGCGGGTTCCAGATGAGTGGAAGAAGGCAATAGTATTACCTATTAAGAAAAAGCCAAGTGTAAGCATAGAAGTGCTGGAGAACCTAAGGCCCATTTCACTATTGCCTTACCTGGCGAAAGTGGCTGAGAAGGTGGTCAATGTTCAACTTACCGAGCACCTGGAGAGAGGGAATAGTTTTCATCCCTCCCAATCCGGATTCAGAGCAGGCTTCTCGACAGAGACAGCTCTATTACGGGCCACGGAGACCCTAAGAGCTGGAGCGGACGCAGGGCACACGATGGCCTTGATCATGCTCGACCTCAGCGCAGCGTTTGACACTGTAGCTCATTCAATCTTGCTACAGTGTCTTAGCGAGGCTGGGGTCGGAGGTGCCGCTTTGTACTGGCTGCAGTCGTTCCTGACAGGACGATGCTTCCAAGTACAACAAGGGGCCTGTCGATCTGTAGAGATGCCACTAGACCAGGGAGTGCCTCAGGGCTCAGCCTTGAGCCCCACTCTTTTTAATCTGTATATGGCCTCCCTGGCTAAAGTGGTTCAGGCATTTGGGGTGGAATTGGTATCCTATGCCGACGACACCCAGCTGCTGATCTCTTTATCGCAGAATCCAGCCACTGCTTCCTCCAACTTTAAGGCCTGTATGCAGGCCTTAGCTGGCTGGATGGACTCCCACTGCCTTAAGCTCAACGGTTCAAAAACAGAGGTTCTGGTAGTGGGGGGGAAGACCGATAGCTGGTCGGCAGAGGGGTGGCCTCCATGTCTGGGTCCCACCCCCACACCTTGTGAGGAAGCTAAGAACCTGGGAGTATGGGTTAACCCCACTCTCTCCTTTGAGGGCCACATAGGGCGCCTTGTGGGTAAGTGTTTCGGGGTACTGAAGACCCTTAATAAAACACTAGATCTGTTACCTCTAGAGGCTAGAAGGACGATGACGCAGGCGCTGGTGACCTCTCGGTTGGACTATGGGAACATTCTGTTCCTTGGGTCCACCGAGGGATGCTTAGGTCGCCTGCAAGTCATCCAGAATGCCGCCGCCAGACTGGTGCTTAGGAGACCGAGGAGAGCAAACTCGCAGAAGGCGTTGGATGCCCTTCACTGGTTGCCAGTGAGGAAACGCGTGTTGTTCAAATGCCTTCTGTTCGTTCACCGTATTGTCTGGGGCAGGTCTCCCGCTTATCTCCGGGACTTAGTCAGCCGGTATGAGCCGTCAAGGGCCCTCCGTTCAGAGGGCATTGGGCTGCTGACAGTTCCGAGGGTAAGGAAGGCCAGAATGGGCGGGCGATCTTTCTCGCTTCAAGCCGCTCAGCAATGGAACAAACTTCCTCCTGCTATGAGACTGGAAAGCAGTGAGTCGGCGTTTCGGTCTAGGCTCAAAACCCTTCTGTACATTTTGTAGGGACGGGGGTTATGAATGAGGTCTGGGTGTGCTATTAGCTCCACCAGCGCGGGGACACGCCGTGATGGCGTTACTGTGCGCTTTATAAGCTCTTTATTATTATTATTATTATTATTATTGGATCTCCTAAAAGAATGTTAGTCGACTGAAGGAAAGTTAACTTTACATGTAAAGCCATCAGTGGCGGTTTTACCATGGGGGCGTTTGGGCGCCGCCCCCCCTGTTTTCTCGCCGTGCGAGAAGAAGGCAGAAACAAATGGTAGTTATTTATTTATAACTACCATTTGTTTCTGCCTGCCCTTCTCGCACGGCGAGAAAACAGTCAGCAACAAACTTCCTGTTCACTCGAGCCTCAGGGCAGGGGGGAGTGGCTTGGGGGAGTGGCTTGCCCACTGTTGTGAATACGGACTGTTTGGACAGTCTGAGAGGCTGTCCAAACAGACAGTAATAGCAACAGTGGGCAAACCGCTCCCCCAAGCCTCCTCCCACTCTCCGTTCTTCAGCATGCAGACCAAGAGGAATGACGTATTTAGGGCAGCCGGCCGAACCAATCAGCGCCGGCTGCCATGGAGGGGAGGGCAGCCTCAGTGACGAGTCTGACGACTCTGGTGACGAGGCATTTCAAAAATATCCAGGATGGCGCGCGGGAGTCTGCAGTCTCGTCCCTCGGGACAGGACTCGAGCCAGAGCGGGAAGCCAAGCCAAGGTAAGTTTTTTTACTTTTATTTTTATTATTATGAGGCAAGGGATTATCGCTCCGGGTCTCAAGAGCCTCCTCGTCTCCTTGTTTACTTTTTGGGGCTGCGCTCTTGATGCAATGTGGCGTTTTAAATCACTCGGTGCCCTCAGTATATCCATCATGGTATTATGGTCAAATCAGAGTCGGTCATAACATCTTGAGTACAGTGTGCAAGCAATCTGTGGGAGACATATTTAATCGTGACACCCGTGGCAGAATTATACCCCGGGACGTTTCAGTTTAAAACGATTTTCAAATGATTAACAGCGTATTACATCATAGATATTGGTGGAATGGGCGGTGTGCCAGCTCGCGCTATTTCCACCAGTGCTGAGTTCTGGGATACGCTGTTTTAGTGCGTGGATGGTTCATTAACCTGCTGCATGCATCACTGGCTGGCGGTGATGAGTGCGACAAACAGTGCTGGCTGTCTAAGAAGACAGGGGTAGTGTGGAAAACAGCACGAGCCCGCCATTTATTAACATACGTCATGATGTATGTAGATTCTTTCTCAGATATCCACACTGTTATTTCTGTCCAATGCTTTTATTAAAACAGGGCTCCGATCTTAATAGAAAAAGGCGTTTTATGCAACTCAGTGCAAATTAGGTGTTTCTGTCCAATGCTTTTATTAAAACAGGGCTCCGATCTTAATAGAAAAAGGCGTTTTATGCAACTCAGTGCAAATTAGGTGTTTCTAGTCCAATAAAAATATAACCCGGCTCCAGAGGGCCTCCTTCACGCTGGTGCAGTAAGGTGTGCTGAGATCGGGAATTACGCCCCGCCTATTTCAAATGTCACCAGCCGCGACTGAAAGCCATTTACAAGGTGTGTGGATGAGAAAGGCCCTGCTGGTGGGTGTGAGAAGGAGAGCTGAACGAAAGCAGCAATGCAATGTGATTTCTGCACAGAAGAGAGAGGAGTTATGGAACAGCAGGAGCCAGAGGTGGAGTGCGATTGAAAGAGTTTATGGGAGAAGACTACAGAAGCCATTAGATGGCGTCAGTTGGCACACTTCCTCTTAGCAGGAGTTAAATGAAGAGAGCAGATTTCCTGCTATAAAGAGGTAGCAAACATCATACAAAATCCACTAAGCATAAAACAGGTTACATTAAAATAAAAATAATGACACACAAATTCCATTAAGAGAAAAGATCATACATACAAGCAGCCCCAAGTGCTTACAATCAAATTGCTATAACTTCCACTGCGTGTTTTCTTTACTGGCCAGATAGCCATATTACAACCATCCTGAGGTTTGTATTGTGCTTCATTGCAGCAGGAGATACATTTTTAAGTCTAATTTATTAAATGTTATTAAGCATTGTCACGAGGAGATGGAACAGTGCCAAAGGCTCTTTCGAATCTGCTAAGGAGCAGGCCTCCTCCTTCTCCCCTTCTTGGCTAAGGCAGAAGGTCATAGGTCTGGCCTAGTTTGAACCATGATTTCATTACAAGACTGGAGGCTACCATTATGCAATATTTTTTATTACTGCCCCAACATGCAGCCCTTTAAAGAACATGTATTAGATCACAAGTCAAACATTCCATAGAACTTTAGAAACATAACATAGTAACAGTGTAGCTAGGCATCATCCTCTTATTGGCTGCTCCTCTCAGTTAAATACACTATAACTTGTAGCTCTAATGCTGATTTAACTTTTTCATTGATTAACTTTCATTTCTTTAACAGGTTTGCACGGTAAGTGTTTTTTTCTTATTTGGTGGTGACCCTTCCAAGTTTTGGTCGGGCTCCTAGTCAAATTTTGTTTTAGTTTCAAAGTATTTTTACAACTTTCTTACTAAGCCATAATTCTAGCGGAAATACAAATGATTTGATCTACTTGATATATACTTTGTTATAAGCTTAACATTATGATTAGCGTATTGTGATTGTCTGAACTGACCTTTCTTGATCCAACTGCCTCGAAGTTTATTGGCCTTCCTCTCCCGGAACTCCGACGAGGCGGTGGGGAGCTTTTATTGTGTCATGGGAACCACTGACAATGTTGAGGGTGCCTCGGTGCTCTCCTGGGCTCCTTTCTTTCTAATAGGTCTCTCTCTCTCTCCCCCTGGAGAGAGTCGGACTGGTGATTGAGCACGGAACATGGAGCTGGGTGAGAAGACGAGAGACAGACACGTCTCCGTCCCAGACTTCTATAGCTGCGTTTGGGTGCGTTAGAGGAGCGTCTCTCTCCCTCTCGGAGTGAGACACGGTGCAGGATTGAGCGCAGACCTGACTGGGAGGCCGGAGGCGGACGCGACTCTGCCTCCTGGCTTCCCTGGCTCCGCTTTTTATTTTACGGAGGTCTCTTTCCCCCTCGGAGAGAGACCCAGTACTAGATTAAGGTGCGGAGCTGGCTGAGGAGGGCGTCGAAGGATGCGAATCCGCTCCTGGCCTCCCCAACTCTGTTTTTGTTTGTACAAGCCTTTTACCAAGATCCTTCACTTTCCCTTAGCATAGACCCCTGGGGAAGTGACGTTTATTAAAAAATAAGCAAAAGGGAGAAAGGACTCCCTCTATACCCTAGTTACCAAGTTAACTAACAGCTCGAGCCACTCAACTGTCACTCCGAAGTTGAAAAAGCTGGCTGAGAGATGTGATGGAGCTTTTACCTGTCAATTGATACAGATGGGATACCTTTAAAAAAGGGTGGGGGGGAAGGGTTTTTAAAATACAACCTCTACCTTTAAATTTTAAGATTTACATTTGGATTATTTTAAATAATTAAACCCTTGTTCAATCAGCTTGAAGAGCATCATGTCTGACATAGAGACTGAGGGGGCTTCAAGCATACCCCTCAAAGAAAGAGTACTACTACATTTCCTGGAAAAGGAATTTAAATCCTCCCTGAAAGAGGCAGTGGAGGCAGCTCTTAGCAAAAGAAAAAGGGACTACTCTGAGGAGGACTTAGTATCCCTCTCAGAGGATGAGACTCCCATCAGGAAACGCTGTAAGGTTATGAAAAAGACTAAACATTTGTCTGATGTCCCATTTAATAATGGTAGCCAACGTGCTACAAAAGACAGAGATGAAACATCAGGCAGCCTGTGCGCTACAAGTGACCTTGGTACCCATAGCGGTACAACTGGCAAGAGCAGCCTTATTGGCGCAATAAGACCTGGTGTCCATCGCGCCACGAAAAGACCAAGTGACCATCATGGCTCAAAAGACCCCGGCTTACAAGCTAGAAAAGAAACGTACTTTTACGATACATACCCTGAAGACGAGGCAGACGAATATATGCTTGATCCCCTAGAATATTTAGATAATGATCTTCTCGATGAAGACCATGGGCAAGTCTCTAGCTGAAAAGCCATTAAAGAGCCTACAGGGGTGGAAATGTTTAAACCTAACCAAATCACTCATCCAAGGGGATCAGATTGGTGGCCTATGGACCACGTTTCCAAATACATTAAACATTGGAACCGCAGTACCCTCGAGAAGAAAACGCGAAACTTGATGAGGGCAGAATGCCCTAGACCCTTCCTAGATAATAAAGCTGGGATGACTCTAAATTTTGATCCAGAACTGATGACCTTTTTATTTAAAACAGGCAAGGACCCTAGGAAAGGCTTAGAGCGTTACCTCAAACAATGTCAAGACAAGGTCTTGGATATTTTGGGCCCCTCGCAAGAATTCTTGACCTGGCAGAAGAAGCTTCTCTGAAGGGCACACATGTAGATGTTGATCTACTACAAAGCTGGAGTCAACGTGCACTATGTCTCTTGGGCAATGCTAATGCTGGCCTTTCAGCTGAGCGTAGAAGGGCCATACTCGTGAGGATTAATCCTAAACTTTTCAACCTCGCAAATAAAGACCCTAAGGGTGATTCCAATGGTTTACTCTTTGGAGAAAATGTTATTAAAACTGTAGGAAAGTATCAGCAGGGCTCAATCTAACATGAAGCGCATGTTTGGAGGTATAGTTTTGGCAGGGCTGGCAGGAGGAAACTGGCTGCCAGCAGTGGGCAACAGAGGTCCCAATTTTACCCAAATAACACAAGAGGCTTTGGAAAACAATACCCCCAAAGAGGCCGAGGTACACGGTTCTGTGGTGGCAGAGGAAGATTACAGGGAAGTCGAAATCAAGGTAAGAGTACCAATCACTCTTGGTTCTTACCCTGTAAAGTAGGGGGAAGATTACGCCTTTTCAGCCAAAACTGGTGTGTAATTACAAACTACCAATGGATACTTAATACCGTAAGAGGTTTCAAGATAAATATTACCCACACACCACATCAAACACACCCACCCAGAGAGTTGATCCTAGATCAAGAACAGTCAGATTTGGTAGAACTGGAGGTTATCCAAAAGTTACAGAAAGGTGCCATTCGCAAAGTCAGAAACTTAAGGAATGGTTTCATGAGTACAATCTTTTTAGTAAAGAAAAAGGAGAAGGGGTGGAGACCAGTCATAAACCTAAAACAACTAAACACATTTTTAGTTTACAGACACTTCATGATGGAGGGTATCCATCTGTTGAGAGACACCTTACAAGAGAGAGATTGGCTTGTGAAATTGGATCTCAAGGATGCTTATTTCACAATACCAATGGATTACAGCTCACAGAAATATTTAAGGTTCTCTTGGAAAGGAACAAATTACCAAATCTGCTGTCTTCCCTATGGCCTATCATCAGCTCCTTGGTGTTTCACCAAAGTTCTATGACCTGTGGGAGCCTTTCTAAGAAAAAGGGCTGTTCGGGTTATAATCTATCTAGACGATATGCTGATAATGTAACATACTCTTTTAAAGAAATGAGCTCGGAGGGAAGCCACGCCTCCTTCGATGACATCAGATGGACCCCACCAATCGGAAGGGCCATGACCCAGGAAAAGGATGAAGGAAGACCAGGAAGGAGATCTCACCCGGAATACGCGACGGGACGAACGAGAGCAGCACAGCACACCCTCCGAACCCCCCCATCCTCACACGCACACCCCCGTATCTTGTAGAGTGTGATGAAGCCTGCACTATTGTGTCTTCACCCTGTTCCCTTAATTAGACACGCACAAAAGAAACAAAAGACTGATCCTTGTTTTCGTTTTGTTTCTTTCCTTTCTGGTTCTCACCAATGCACGGCGTTGCATTTTTCCTGAGGGTCGGAAGACTGGGAAGCCTAACCCCAGAGAGATAGTTGGGACCCGTATACCATTATAAACCGAAGGAGGGAAGGGACCCCTCCCCTCAAAAGACTGAAATCAAGGAAGAGCAGAAATTATAAGACTTGTTCCAAGGACCTATTTTTCCTTTAGTTTAATCACCTAAGTTGCTGTATTTACCCTGGTGTCTGTGAAAAGGAGAATATACAGTAAAATAAAACCCAATTTACGCCATATTAGAGTGGACTTGTTTCATGAACAAGAACCCCCTTTTCCCAACCCATAACAATCTCTTAGTGGGACTAGGATTCATTGTCAAAACTGAAAAGTTGGTTACAACTCCTACTCCGAATCTTGAATTCCTAGGTTTTCAGGTGAATACCATCACAAGCCAATTACAATTACACTTAAAAAATGGTCAAAAATAAAGGAGGAAGTAGCTTATGTCCTTTCAAAGGTTACTCCGAATCTAAGATCCTCAGCAAGAGTGATTGGCCTTCTGTCCTTTTTTATCCAAGTTGTTTCACCAGGCCCTTTACACTTCAGGGCCTTGCAGAGATTAAAATCCTTGGGTTTAAGGAAGGAACTATGGTACTCAGACAGGGTCCCCTTATCTCAAGAAGCCCGAGTGGATCTCCTGTGGTGGTGGAACAATCTGGACAGTTGGAATGGCAAGGCAATCTTCGGGAATGTCCCAGATTTCATAGTGGAATCAGACGCAAGCAACCTAGGTTGGGGTGCGAGATTAGGTTTGACAGAGACAGCAGGGAAATGGTTTCAGGAGGAACGTCTACTTCACATAAATTATCTAGAGATCATGGTTGGCTGAAAAGCACTGATGAGCTTCAAGTCGTCTATAAAGAACAGCGTAGTTCTCTTGAGACTGGACAACTTCAAAACCGTGTCCTATATCAATCGCCTAGGGGGCGCAAGGTCCAAAACATTCACCAAGATGGCCAAGGAAATTTGGTATATTTCTGCTGGACACAAAAATATTCTACTAAAAGCAGAGTTCTTTCCGGTCACCAGAACATAAGAGCAGATTGGAACTCAAGGTTTCTAAAGGACTCAAGCAACTGGAAACTGAATCCCAAAGTTTTTCAAAAGATTCAGAACCTATGGGGCCCCATTCAAGTGGATCTGTTCGCCAGTAGATTAACATATCAAGTAGAAGACTATTTCAGCTGGAGACCAGACCCCAAAACAATGGGATTAGATGCTCTACTTCAAACCTGGGACAAGGGGAACTGTTATGCTTTTCCCCCTTTTGCTCTAATACAGAGGGTTTTATTGAAAATACGGAGAGAGAATTACAAGATAATTTTGGTAACTCCCTTTTGGGATACATAGGTATGGTTTCCCGGGGTTCTGGAACCGGCAATAGACCTACCACATTTAATTCCAGGGAATTTGGACCTTCTCCAAGGACAAGAATCGGAGCAACATCTTCTCCTAATAGAAGGAAACATGAACCTTCTTGTTTGGAGGATTTCAGGTGATCAAGCCTTTCAAGAGAGGCTAAAAGCCTACTGGAGGAGTCATGGGCACCAGGGCCAAAACAAGATACACTGGTTTATGGAAACAATGGTCTAGTTTGTGCAGGGAACGAGATTTGGATTCAGTGGATGCTTCTATAATTTATATAGCCAACTTCTTAGCAGAGTTATTTAGATCAGGTCTTTGCTATCGTACTCTTACCTGTTATAGATCAGGAATTTCAGCTGGACACTCTATGAATAATTAGTTTTCAGTGGGTAGCGATCCTTTAATCCGCAGGGTAATGAAAGGGATAAGACTTAAACAACCTCCTAGGGCTAGATATCAGTCCTTATGGAACGTCAACCTTATTTTGACTTATTTATGTCTTGGCCTTACAATACTTTACTATCAAGAAAACAGTTGTCCATTAAATTAGCTACTCTTCTCTGTCTTCTATCTTTCAGAAGAGTTTGTGATGTTAGAGCATTAGAAATCTGCATCAGATTTTTTTCACCTGATGGGGTGCACTTTGACATTTGTAGAAGAATCAAAACAATGTCTGAGAATATTGTTTACCCTTATTTTAATGATTGTAAAAAACTATGTGCCGTTAATTGTTTGAAACCTTACTAAAGTGTTACGTCTGTTGTTAGACCAGTTGGTGAAAATCAATTGCTGATTTCTTTTGTTAAGCCTTCTAAAGCTATATCTGCAGCTACTATCTCCAGATGAGTAAGAATCATTATGTCTGAAGCTGGAGTGGATTTAACTAAATTTGGAGCACACTCTTCCAGTGGTGCAATGGCCAGCAAAGTCTTTTGGGCTGGTGGTACGCTTTCAGATATACTTAAAGCGGCAGACTGGTCTAGTGCTTCTACCGTTGCAAGTTTTTATCTTAAACCCGTGGATCATGGGAGCAGTATGGCATTAAATAGCTTTAAACTTGCATAATGGCAGCCTCCTGTCTTGTAATGTAATGGTGATTCTCCAATTAACATACAGAGAGAATCTTGATTTCATTAAAGACAATGGAGGCTAACATTATCCCACCCTCCATTGCCATGTGGAGAAATGTTATATTGTTTAAAGTAAAATAAATAAATTCTATATTTGATTTGATATTTTTTATGTTTGTTAAGAATGCTTTGTTGCCTTTGCAATGCATATTTTACTAGAATTTTAAAAATGTTAAATATTTTCAGTGGTTATCATTCTTTTATATTTCTTCCAGGCAATTATTCGTTAGAAAGTTTCTTTCTTCATCAATCAATACCATCAATTCAACAAGTTTTTTTCGATGAGTTGTTAAGAATGCTTTGTTGCCTTTGCAATGCATATTTTACTTGAATTTAAAAAATGTTAAATATTTTCAGTGGTTATCACTCTTTTCTATTTCTTCCAGACAATTATTCGTTAGAAAGTTTCTTTCTTCATCAATTAATACCATCAATTCAACAAGTTTTTTAGATGAGTTTAACTTTTCGCCGCAGCCTTAAGAGGATGATGCCTGTTACTATGTTATATTTCTAGAGTTCTATGAAAAGTTTTACTTATGATGTAATACATGTTCTTTAAAGGGCTGCATGTGGGGGCAGCAATAAAAGTTATTGCATAATGTTAGCCTCTGTTGTCTTTACTGAAATCAAGATTCTCTCTGTATTTTAATGGGAGAATCGCCATTCCCCACCATCTTCAGATGCTGCTTTGTTCAGGCACAGACTATTTTCTTTCTATTTCCAGTCCTCACATTTCCTCTAAAATAATCTATTGCATCATCACTGGAGAATTCCTAACGCTAAACGCTCAGAACATATGGTTGAAAACATGGAAAACAAATGTTCAAGTTTATTAAGCTTACTGGAGAAGTAGGCCCGACCCTCCTCCAGGACCAACCCTTTGGCTTCCAGTTTGCACTACTACTGTGTGGAAAGTGAAGGAGGACTGTTAGCGAAATTTCAATCCATCTGTATAAGGCATTGATACTTGAGCACATGGTTCAGTGATGAAAATCCTGTAATATTAGGGAGAGTACTATATGGAAATGCAGTGAGCTCAGCTTGCATTGCTGCCAGTGGTTCCAGTATAAAAACGTGTACACTCTTGTAAAATTTTAACAGTTTGAGACTACTTGTAATGATACACAAATGTTCCTTGATTATATTATTACATTTTTGAAAGGAGTAAATTTCCAATGTGGAAAGAGATTGGAAAATAGTTGATGAATACCCTCAAACATGTAAATTGTGTGGGTGTGCACCGTCTCACAGTGCACTCCAACCCCAAAACACCAGCTTTTCACTAACTTTCACCCCTGTACATAGATCTGTGGAAAGGAGGAAAAATCAAAGACTCCTAGAATTCAACCTGTGGCATAATATGAGCTTCGGTATAATTAGAGGGGCTGTTTTCAGAGCTCCGATGCTGTGTCAATTCTGCCACAATTAGCCACCTCAATACATGGCACCAAGAGGAACAAGCAGATTTATTTACAGGACATGCAGTTTTCTGAAGCATCCAGTGGACAAGGAGATCATTTATAAAATTCCACACCACTGAATCAACCCTTCTGTCCTGAAAATGGTACCATTAGTGATGCTTTGGCTGGATCTCTTATAAAACCAATCTTCTGCTTCTCAACCCTTTCTTACTGTTGGTGAACTCATGCTATAGAGGGACCCTGAATGACATCTACATTCCGCTCCTGAAAGTGGTGTCTCATAAGACAGAAGTCTTTTGTCGGGGGAGTTGCCATAATTTTAGGAACTCTCTCTTTCTTGTTGAGGACAAATTAGACCTTCCGCTTCAAGGCAAAAGCATCAATTTCACAGGAAAACTCAATCAAGCCAATTCTCTTCATGGTTAGACTCAATAAGAGCTATCAGAGTCAAAGCATAAGTTAATTGTAAAACCAAGCCAGACTATCATGGGACAAGCCACACTGACCTAATATTGCTGTCATTTAGAACAAAGATCTAGGGGTACGAGATACTAAAAGAACAGGGTCTTCTGGGTGTGCTGTGACACTGAAAATATGTTGTCAGATGTAGCCTTCATCAGGCCCAAGACGAATACATTCAAGCGCAGGCATGGAATTACAATCATCACTTGAGGTACTGATGCCCAACATGGTATACAGCACTGTGCAATGTGAAGGCTGCAGTTACTGACAGTGAGGAGACCGATCCCTTACACTCTATGCACCAGGATGTGAATAATGGCCCTGGAACCCAATAATTGGAGTGCTCTTGTTTGAGCTATAAAAACATTATACCCAGTGGGGAGAACGCGCTCAGTTTCCATAGCAAAATCATTCAGCAGGTCGTTGTCGAGTTCCTGTAGATGTAAGAAGTGTGTACACTGATATTTGGCACGGTAAACAGTGGATACTGATTAGTCAAAACACAATAGCACAAATTCATTAAGTCTCACTTGTGGAGGGGAACTCACATTAAACGCTAGGGATCCATTAGACGTTAGCAGCAATCCACACACTGTAAAACACATTCACATAATGATGTAGCTGCACTGGTGTTATTCCAAGTCAGCACATTCGTCTTCCAAGGAAGGGGGAGGTCCTGTTACTTTGTTGACCCATCCTTGGACTCTTGGACCACATCAGGTGCAGGCTTGTGTTTGAATTTGGGCAGGGCCTGCAGCAGCTTTGAGGTGACCTGGTCTATGTCCCGGTTACGGACATAGCACAGGAAGGTGGTCCACAGGAAGGCGCAGACACCGATGTAAGCTGTCCGAACAAAAGGAGGCACCAGGCTGAAGTTTACGGTCTAGGTAAGAAAAAAGATAAATCAAAACAAAATCTGATGTTCTACACAAAAAGGGAAAGAGTTGAGTAACCAATCAGTCTACAAGAATTAAAACATGGAGGAAACTGCAATGTTTACGCTGTTTGTAAATACTTTGTGGTTGATGAGGACTCCACCCAACTATCTGAGGACACATCAACATACAGCCATTTCTCCAAATATTCACAAGCAGATCCCAGAGAGAGTCTCAACTCCCCAGGCGTGCCCAAAGCTGCCAAACTGCATGTAATATACACCATTCAAATAATCTCATTTGCTGTCATCTTTTCAACAAAGAAATGTAGCAAGAAAAGCGATGCGTCTATCTCACTCCACCCCCAGCCGTAAGCCACAAGCTCTGAAAGGTCTTCAGATCTATTGCTAACTGAAAGCCTGATTTAGAGTAAGCACCTAAAAAGCAAATTGTTATTGCTTAAGGGTGGTGGAGGGTAAGAGGCTAAAGACGGCCAGGCAATCCTCCACATTTCAACTTCTGTGCCACTGCAGTGATACAAGCTCAGCTGATGCAATGCATACAAACGAGACAAACTGCACTGCTGACATGAATGGAAATCGAAGTAAATTCTCATAACAGACCCTTTATTCACGGTTATGAAGTCTCCAGTCACCTTCTCCTTCTTTCTGTGCTTGTCTAGTGGCTAAGTTGCTGACCTTGGGACCTACCTGATACAGGTTTAAATCCCATCTTCTGCACTAAGCAGATAATTGAGTGATCCTGTGCAGATTCATTCTACTGGGTCTCAAATTAGCATAAAACATAAAAGAAGGTGGTGGTAGCGTGTAAAAACCCATGCTATAATAAAACATTTCGCTGTTCCACCAGTCACTTCTCATTGAAGCTACATCTGCTCTAAAACACATTTTTTTAAACTAAAGGGAAAATAAATTTGCAGCTCAAACTTTCATTTCAAACAGAAATGTGTTAGACTGGGAGTAATTCCATATTTCACATAGAAGAACCAGTGCAGATTAATGAAAAGGTCAATGTGCGCCATCTATACGATGAAAAGTGTAAAAAATGTTTTTCAGAGTTCATAATGTAGGTTTCAAACTACAGTTCGAGTCCCTTATTATGAATGGCATTTTACGTCTAACGGGGCAGTGACCGTAGTTACTGGCCCCATTGAAAAGATGATATCTGCATAAATATCAGATCTATTTTATTTCTTGAGGTGAAACTTTGGAGAGAAAACAGGAATTACTTCGGAAATCTGACAAGTGATTACTCATTCCTCTGGTGGAACATTTCTATGGGGAATTTCATGGTCATACTTGTAATCTTCCCAGGAAATTTACCCCGCCGCCCCCGAAGTCGCTGGTACCTTGATATCAGTTACTCTGGGTGCAGTAGCGGTTGGTGGTGGGATTAGCTGCCGGGCGGTGACGTGGGGAGAGGGAGGGGCAGGGTGGGGGGTAGTAATCTATGGATTACGGAGGATTACAGGTAAGTAAACATATAAATAAATAAAACAAATTTCGTTGCGTGCACTACATCGCATTTGGGGATGCAGTGCGCGCAACGAAATTTGTTTTATTAATTTATGTTTACTTACCCGTAATCCCCCGTAATGCATAGATTACTACTCCCCACCCTGCCCCTCCCTCTCCCCACGTCACCACCCGGCAGCTACTCCCACCACCGACCGCTACTGTCTGGGTGAGTGAAGAACAGATTTACTGCAGGATTACCACGACACTCAGTGTGAAGCCTCAGTATGAGTGAATATAAACACTGAGGTAGCTGTGTTACCTCGCACCACAATCCTCCTTGTTCCATTCGACTTTAATACCATAACTTAAACACGTTTGCGCTGTGTCTTTGTACTGAAGATACAATCATACCCCACCTTGTACTAAAGCCTCTCCTCCCAGCATCACATCTCCTAATTGTACGCCACCTGGATTTCATTGCATACTCCCACAACTCAAAATCGAATGTGTGTGATCCGAAACAAAAATACACCCACATTCCAACACCACCACAGTTACTGCAACTAGAAATCAACTAAGTATCTGCAAAATAAACCTCATCTCCCATCTCAAATATTAAGTCATCAGCTTTACAACCCGTGAGTGCTTCATGGCACCTTGACGCCAGCCACCTCCCACATTGACCACTGGTCTGGTAACTTTGGCGTAGCAACACAGACCAACCACCTCACCTGCTGATCATGATGACTCATGAGCTACCCTCTCCCTATTTGATTGCCTGAGCTACCCTCTCCCTATTTGATTGCCTGAGCTACCCTCTCCCTATTTGATTGCCTGAGCTACCCTCTCCCTATTTGATTGACTGAGCTACCCTCTCCCTATTTGAAAGACTGAGCTACCCTCTCCCTATTTGTAAGGCTGAGCTACCCTCTCCTTATTTGAAAGACTGAGCTACCACCTCCCTATTTGAAAGACTGAGCTACCACCTCCCTATTTGAAAGACTGAGCTACCCTCTCCCTATTTGATTGACTGACCTACCCTCTCCCTATCTGGTTGACTGAGCTACCCTCTCCCTATTTGATTGCCTGAGCTACCCTCTCCCTATTTGATTGCCCGAGCTACCCTCTCCCTCTTTTATTGACTGACCTACCCTCTCCCTATTTGATTGACCCAGCTACCCTCTCCCTCTTTTATTGACTGACCTACCCTCTCCCTATTTGATTGACCCAGCTACCCTCTCCCTATTTGAAAGACTGACCTACCCTCTCCCTATCTGATTGACTGATCTACCCTCTCCCTATTTGATTGACTGTCGCTCCCGACCACTGTCCCTGAATGCGATATCACAATCCCTTGTCGCTCTAGTCCGCTGTTATGCACTCTGTCTACTTTCAGATTCTCTAAACTCACCTCAACTGTGAAGCACACTTGCAGCGTTGCCTCCTGTCCTGTGCCTCCTACTATACCTTTCTCCCACCGCGCTGCCAAGACATGGAACTCCCTCCCTCTCTTCCTACGACAGACCGCAGACCTCCCGGCCTTCAGAAGACTGCTCAAGACCTGGCTCTTCGACCACTAACTGCAGCCCCCCCCCCAGCGCCTTGAGACCCTAGCGGGTAAGTAGAGCGCTTTACAAATCCCCTGATTGATTGATTGATTGATTGCTGCCACCTGCAATTCTTTTAGTCTTATGTATAATGCAACATGTGAAGTATATTAAAGTATATGCTGCCTTGTTTATTGTCGATGGCTTCAGCCTCAGAGCTTTATGCAACAACCCAGTTAATCACCTCTTCGCGTACACCTGGTTTATGTACGGCGTTTCTTGTCTCAATAGTATTGCTCCTCAAAATATGCAGGATCTGGTTTGCGACAAAGATGATATTGTGTGGCCTGATCTTTTCTTATAGTTAGTTCTCTTTATTTCCAAGCCGCCGGCAGCCACAATTAATATTTTCCGTTGACTCCTGAAATGATCCACCATCTGTGGAGGATGTCAGTGATTTTTTTGTGTTTGCGTTACCAATGCACCTTAAAGACAACATTCAAGGTCTCTCAAGGGTGGCCGGCTTACGTGACTGCGGCAAGGCTACTGCTGGGTCTGGAGGAAGAACCTTAGACTGGAGATCTAGCCTTTTTGTCTTCAAGCTATAAGAGTATACAGTCAACTTAGAAGAATGTAGAACTGGTCACCTGAGGGACGAGGGAAAGAGGCTACGTCTGGCACAACTCTGCAAGATGGCCATAGGGTTGCCACTTTCTCAGACAGAACTATTGATCATTCGTACATGGTTTAAGGCTCTGAATGGACCCGGAGATACTACATAAACAACAGTTAACAACAAAGACTGTAAAATCCTGAAAACCCCTCTTTCTTAATGCTTCATTTCGGCCTCTGTTTACTTTAAAACCATGTAGGAATAGTTTAGATAATTCTGAAATACTTTTAAAAATGTTTTTGGCTTGCATTTGTTGCTCAAAAGGGGAAAAAAATACCACTATAATTTTCATGATTTTTTTTACGTGTCTTGGCATGACAATACTAGCTGGGATAATAAAATAATGGTCGGGTGGAAACCCTTGCTGCACAATGGGTAACCATGACGCGTGTCCAGAATTGAGCCTCCAGAATCACAGGGGCCAGTTTTCAAGAACCACAAGTGCAGAGAAGGTTTGAGCTGAAATCTGCACAGCTAACTTTTCTCCAAGTGGACCAATGTGTTGAGTCCTGAACTGCCTAATACCTGCAGCTAATGACTTGCAAAGCACATTTTAAATCACATTAGCCCAGTAACATTGCTTAAAATGTCAGAGGACTTTAAGAACACTTTACCGAGGGAGGCAGAGACAGGGGAAGTTAGATTGCTCAATATCAGGATTTTAAAACAACTTAGGCTTGAGGGTTTCTTTACCCCAAGGACTAATATGCTAAAAATGGTTCAGTTGGAAGCATACTACACTGGTAGGATTCAAAGACCACCTTAACTGAGGTGACCACTCTCCGAAGAATGCACATTCTAAAAGCTAGCTCATTTTACTATATGCTAACACCAACCTAAGAGTTGCACGATAAACATACTTGGGTGACACCCCTCAATAGCAGAACGTTTAATCAATTTCTGCTAACCTTTAACCAGGTCAGGTTGTTAATGATTCGGGTAGCACCAGGATTAGTGATATCGAAGCTCCATTTCAAGAGGGCACGGCAACCATAAAATAACAATTTACTCTCACCCCCACGACTGAGCAGAGTCCTCCAGTTGGCAAGTGCCACGCATGAGTTCTTCATTCATTCATATTATCACTTTGCATTATGATGCTTGTAGTTTCAAATGCTGGAATACTGCACCGGAATACAAAGGAAAGACAATGACATGGAGTGGACTGAAAAAACTGCTATATGATCCTGGCTATTGTATGGGCCACTAACACTCTAACCATCTGAGTCTGGCTAGCAGGGACATCATAGTGCGGCTTCCAGCAGTTTACCTGCGTAGGCACACATAGTCTGGTTCCTTTCGAGCGGGATGGTAGGCTGCTGTGGCCCTTTAGCTATTACATACATGTCAACATGTTCCAATTAGAAAGTGGGAGATTTTGAAAAAAATAAAACGGGGGCAATTAATTTTCCCCACTGGCATACATTGAAACAGAGGCAATTTTATGCTTGAGACAGGTAAAACAAAGCCATGTTTTGCTTTAATAATCGTGAGTCTCCCGTCTGAATGGTGTCTGTTGGCATGTGTGCTATCGAACAACCAGGAGAAAAATGCAATGCTTGCACAATGAGTCCAGTTTTTAAACTTGAGCAAACCCAACGAGAACATTATGTCTGGCAAAACTGGGAATTCCTTAAAAATATCAACCCAGGTCAGATTCCAAAATAAAATGTAGGTGTTCCCCTGTAGAACGGTTTACTTTAAATCATTTAGGCACAATCTTTAAAAGTATACTTGGAGCGTGTGGCATGTATTCTCGAGAGGAACAAAGAGAATTAATTATTGTAGTTGTGTAAATTACCAAAAATGAACCCTCCATCCCAGTTTACTCTAAAGTTCACACAGATAACCATTGTAGAAAAGAAAGCATCCCAGAGAGCTGTGGTCCCTTCCTGGTTATAGAATGTGTTGCAGCATTAGAGCGAGTGGGCCTGTGCCATCCTCCTACCTGGAAAAATGTCCAGCAAACAACTCCAGTCTGAAGAAGTCATCAACGTTCACGGAGAGGAGGGAAAAAAGAAACAGAAAGTTAGTTTCCCATGCTGGTGAGTAAAAACAAAATCAACTGAGCCATACCTCTGGGAATTACCGCAGCAGAACAGCTACGAATCACATTTCAATTAAATAATAATATTCAGCTCACGCTTATTTTACTTACACTTCATCTTACTGAACTTGTAGGCTTTGGTTCAAAGTGATGGAAGCCACAAACTGATCTCTGGCTAAGGAATGCAAGATTCCATTTACAAAGCTGTATACTTACTGCCTGACACCCCCAAAACCAGTGCCACTGAACCCAGTTTAGAAGAGGTGCTTGGTGGCTTGAAATGCACCATCTGCATCACTGACCCGTCGGGGATGCCTTTGTATTCCAGGTGTGACCTTCTCATCTATTCGACTTTCATTTGTGTCTCACTTTTTCTGCTACAGTTTTTTAATGAACTCCATGCAGGCTGTCTAGACACCACTACTAATGACACTGTTGAAGCTGTTCTGCTGACGTCTTCCATTAACATAGCAGCCAAGAACCTGGGCAGGTCCAAGCATCTCCGTACTGAGTCGAAAGACCTCTCCGGTCAGGGCCCTGCGACTCCTCTGATGATCAATATTCTGCGTTGCTTGCTCATGTGATGGCCCCTTCAGAAATCTGATGATCAGAGCAGATGTAGATTAGACAAGTCCATGCTGGCTCATGTTCCACTCTTCACTGACTGCCCTAGTCAAGCCCTCTGTATCTTCCCACTGCTTCTGTTCTCCATGGACGGTGAGTGTATTCCTTTGCTCTAGACAGCAACAAAAAAAAAACCAAACACTGCAAATGGCCTCGCAGGCACACACAGCATGTGATGTGTGCCAAGGATACTACAAGCGGTGTGAATGGTGTCCTTTGGAAGACGTAAATGTTGGGCAAAATGATGCCCCCTCAGCCCCCGGAAGATGTCATTGTCCTTTGTGTGTGCAAGACAACCTACATGTGCTACCTGAGAAACAGTACCTAGCTCTCCATCCGTGGAGTTATGTTGTGTTAGTAATGGAGAGTATGGGCCTAGACTACCTGAGCAACCACCAGGAGCGGCTCGTGCAGATAAGAGCGGTGGGGCGGGTTGGGGGGTGGGGGGGTCGGCAGAGAAGGCGAGGGAAAATGAAATAAATAATAGAATTTTCCCTCATCTGTCAATACCCTCAATACTCCCCCCACTCCCCACATTCGCCACTCTTACCTGCATGAGCTGCTCCTGGCAACCACTCTTCGGAGTCCACAAGAGCCCTGCAAGAGCCCACTGGCATGCATTCATCAGGGTTGGCAGAGAGACAACCATGTAAACGTACCTTGGACTGTGTTTGTCGGCAGCTTCCCAACAATGTTGCCTGGAAGGAGCTTTGCTGCTCCAATACAAAGGGTCACTTGCCTGGGACATGCTTGTCGCTGTATCCCTGAAGTCCAGGACAAAGTGTAGGATCTGAAGAACCCCTGCTGCGATGACCTGCCCAGGATAGAAAACGGACCTGCCCAGTGTGGAAAGGAGCCAGCTCCTGACCAGGAGGGCAAGCAGCAAAGCCTAAGGGACGGAAGCCTGCTGGATGATGTCTTGAGGAGCTGAGAAACAATGGAGCCACTAGGGCTACCTCAGCCCCGCTGACCGGAACCAGTTCAATATCAGTGAACTGCAACGACCTAAACACAGGGTTATCAAAGCGCACACCAACAATCGATTAGAGCTTTAGACACTTGCAGTAAGGGGCGGTGGAGGGGATCATTAGGCTAAAATAAAGCCAGCAGACACCTCGAAATCAGAGCTGAGGGAAACAAGATATTAGACTAGTTACGAAGACAAAGGCTGGAGTGATCCAAAGAGGTGAGTTGTGGAAGCATAGTCCGATGGATGGCTGAATAATGCCCTTTTAGTTCATTTAAAATCCCAGTGGAAATTAAGTGCGGTCTATGTGTTTCGTGGGTTGAACAGAAGAGGAGAAGTGGAAAGGGAAGCCTGAGCTGCGGTGCTTAATTTGCAAAACAATAAGTGCCAGGGCTCTCGTCAGGAGGTCACTGCAGTGTGCGCCACACATTGCTCCTGCCATGCTGCCAATGATAGTAACAATATTCATTGTAATGTAGATTAAATTCATAATTAACTGTTGTGCTCATCTCTAAATTAGCCAGACAGCGCCACCTTGTGGCAGATGGTTTCAAGTGCCGGTGCCGAGCACTGCTGAGCTAACAGAGAGAGGGTATCCCAGGCGAGTTATGTCTTAAGCAATTGGACGCAAACGTATTGTATTGAATAAATGCTGGTGAACGTAACTGACATAAGAGGAGGCTGATATAGCAGTTTCGCAGGAGACCCATTTCGAGTCAGGAAACTCAGGGTGTCTGGTCAAAACTTTACCAGACACACCATTTGAAATCCTCAACAAATGCATGTAGAAAGAATGGCTGCCTCGCTCTCAAGATTCCTGCACTTCAGTCTCGGCAGCCGTGCAGTGGAAAAAGGGTGGATGGGGCTAGACGTGGTTCTAGAACAGACAAGACATTTGTCTTTAGCCAAACATCACAAAGGGTGAAGGAGGCCAAGGTCAAGGCGAAAGTCGCATTGGACTACGCTCCTCTATGGATTTAAATCGATAGCAGATGTACGTATCCCTCATAGGGTGAAGCTATGGACAAAGGGCAGGTGTATACTGAAGGGCCAGGACCACAGAGCAGAGAGCTCCAAAGTGAGGACTGCGTGGATATCAATAACACATCAGCTACACCAAGGAAAGTCCTATGGGATGCCCTAAAGGCGGCGAATAGGGCTGACCAATATGATAGTCACAGCAGCTAAGCAAGAAAGACCAGGCAGAAGGCCCATTAGAAACTCAGAGGGCAGGCACATCTCAGGCTCCAGGCTGCCTTACGGGAGAGCAATGTTTCAGGTCAATTGCGAATAAGTCAGAGTGAGCGCTATTGGTCCCGAAAAGGAGAGTAGGCAGAGCAAGTAATAGGGCTCCCAATTTTTTGGGGCCACCATACACTGAAAGCCGGACAAGAGACAGGCACAGGGGTGAAGACAAGTTTGACTCACTTAATGGAGTGTTAAACTCCACATGGACCCAAAGTGACACATGGTGCCTCATTCCGTCACACATTGACGTTCACCACACTTTCACAAATTCAGGAAGAGGAAGTGGGGTCACAGATGGGGAAGGAAATATGAGCTGCCATCAACAGTATGGCATTATAAAATCTTAGGCCGAAACAGATTTGGTGGGAAAATTCATAAAATATTTGCAACCAAAGCATCTTCAATCATAAAAGCAGTGCTTCAATCCTTCTTAACAACCAGTAGAGTAATGACGTCAATAAAGGAAGCACACACAGAGGTTACACCACAACCTGGGAAAGACCACATGAGGTGCTCAGCATTCTGATCCATCACACTACTCAATGTAAATGTAAAGTATGCATTGGATCACACATTGCAAGTGCTTCTCTAGTCCCTGGTTCATGAACCCCATCCCGCTTCATACTGGAAAGGCAGACCTTTGATGAAATTAGAAGGCTAGCTCACCTTGACGAGAAAGTAAAATCCTGGTTGGGTTGCATCGTGACAACCAAAATATCAGTAACACCTACAATCTTATACACGTTTCAACCTCTTTTAGAATTTGCCTGATAGGAGAAATCCAGAGAGTCTCTAATTATTTCCTGAAGACCCCGAAGAAGAGGGGGGGTTGAATTTCCAAACGTAGCTAAGTAGTAGAGCAGCCCAAGTCAGGGTAGTGGGAGCATGATGCAGGAAGAAGTTGGATATTTGGGTCCACATGGTCAGGGTTGTTGGTGGAAGAGCCATTTGGGATTTGATCTTTTTACCGAATAACCATTGATCTCACATCATGTACTCGAAACAAATTGTGACTACGTAGTTAGATGAATTGGCTAAGATGGTCTTGAAATTAAAAAAAACACTATATTCCTATACCCGCTAACTCCTTGGCATGATAATCCAGGTTTTTGCCTGACCAGCACAGGATCAGCCCGTCAGCTATGACAATCATAGGTTTGTAAAAGGACAAATACAGTTTTTGATTTGATAATTGCAAATGCGCACATTTTGTCTAGAGAAATCTGACAGGTTCCACTACTGACAAATGCAGTACTGGATGATCCAACCAGAAACTAAAATTCATAACTGTGTTTACACTGGAGGCTGACCCCTTAACTTTGATTTTGGATTTTCACTCTGTGGAATGGAAGGAAGTCACTTTTAGAGTTTGAAGATTGATATTTCATTCGTTATTAATTGCGAAAATGACCACAAATAGATTACGGAAAGAAAAAAGCTATCCTAATGTGGCAAGATAGGTGATGAGGAAATATGGGAGACAAAGGCATTAGAGTGATTATCACCACATGTAAAGAATGACAGAGAAGATTTCATGGCTTTATGGTTGCCTGTCCTGTAATACATACGGAAAGATAATAGAGAAATAACGTGGCGGTTGAAGGAGATAGCCTACACTGAAAGTTAAGGGCACTAGATCTTGGAGTAATATGGTCACAGTAAGATACTCAGACAGACAAAATGTACGAAGAGGTAACAAAATGGTCGGGGAGGCAGGAGGGAGGAACGGGAGGGATTGGTTGGAGGCTTTATATTGTTTATTGGTTATTTATTCTAATATTGGTTTGACTCACCAAACTGTTCGGGGAGCTCAATATATAGCCCTGTTAGGATGAAACTAAATAGAAACTGTGTTTATTTTTATTGTCAAGGTGTGGCCTTTCTTTATGAAATGTACAAGAACTTTTTTGAAAAAAAAAATGTATATTGTATATTTTGCAGAGAATGTATCCCATTCCCAAAACTTGGCAATACTATTGGAAACCTGCATATTCTTGTCTTTAAAATGTCCTTCCCATGTTTTACTTAAGGAATGAATATTCCGATTTACATTATATGTTTCACAGACTTCCCTTCGTTTCTCTAATTCTTAGGAAGGCTAGGATAAGGGACGCCTCCTTCACAGTAGACCACCCACATTGTCATGAGACAAAACCCCACTTAGCATGCTGGTCCCTAAGAACAGCCTTTCTCCCATTTTTCTTAGCTGTGTGAATCACCCAGAAAACTTAGATCAAATCCTCCTAGGAGTCTGACATTAATGAACCAACGAAATGCCCTGCTCCACTATCATCCCACAATTTGAACTGGTTGGTGGACGCAAAGAAAAATACTATTTTCTCCTAAAGAGTCTAAACTAAAGAGAGAGATCTGAAGTAAGTTGTGTTTGTCCTTCAGCTCTTGGTGAGAATACTGGAACTTTTCTACTGTTCACCAACGTTATTCTCCACATAGGTTGATTCTCATATCTGTTTTGCTTGTACCAAGCTCCATGCATCCTCAACCTCAGTGACTGTCAAATTCACTGTGATGCATTATCACAGATGTTACAAACCAACCACAGTTTATGGTACCTGTATTTTGGAGGGATAAGGTGAACCCAAAGCCATATTCAATACTACATATATTGCCCTGCTTTCCCCACAGACCCGTGCATTTATCCGCAACGTCGCTCTAACAAGGGTGAGATCGTTGATTTTGAACACTACCGAAGGTTGGCCTCTTAAACTATCTAGAGTGTCAGGGGAGGCTTCGTTGAACAGCCCAGAACTAGGTCAAAGGAGGTGGGATGAAGTTTGAGACTAGATACCAAATAACATGGACATCTTACCTATACATAGAGATGTGTCGGCAATAGGTGGGACCAAGTCCTCCAAAATAAGCACAATAAATATGAACAATGGCTACAAGTAGTAACACATTGGGTGAGAAGTTTCAATCAATAGAATCTGACTGTGACATCTACGATGAACACAATCACTGCACTGTTCGCAATACTGAATTGAACAGAAGTTGGGTCACTAGTGATCAAGCGTCCCAAGAGCTGTACGGGGTCTCCAGTGGCACCAAGTCATGCACCGTCCTGTTATATTACAAGCATGTTGTGACCTGCGTACAGTTGGATTGGAAGGACTCCTACAACTCTCCACCTTTCAGACTGAGGACCACCGGCGAATCCAAAGATGGGGCAGGAGAAGGACTCATGATGGCCCAGTTGTGCCAGGTCTTGTAGAAGTGGAGGTGACAAAGACACAACTTATCTCAGCACCAAGGTGAAGACACTTTGGACAAAGCATGGTCAGTACCCTTATCCTGTGCTCCGTTTCATTCCAAGCTCAGGTGAATAGTTTCCAAAATACAGTTCGCTTAGAAATTGTATATAACAAATTTATATTGGCTGATCTTTTTTAGGCGGTAAGTTCTGGTAATATGATGTCATACTGAATTTATACATAACCAGAAACCACATTTTGTTTCCTGTCGTATATTGTATCAGAGAAGTGAATGCTAGAGCTCAGCGGCTGCCTCAGTATTCGAAGTAGGCCAGCCCACAGCAGCAGGGTGGTACTTGTACTGCCAGCTGGCCTTCCTCTCTACACACAGGTTTCTTTGCGAACTAGAACAGGCATGCAGAGGTTAAATGCTGTATTTTGTATTACCTTGTAGGTGGGCCAGAACTTTTCCCTCAGGTTCTTAAAGATGTCTTCTTCACCATCCAAGATGCTCAAACCTGTATTTACAGACAGGGATACAGAGGAAGAGATACAAAGAGACGATGATAAACTTAAAGCACACTGAGCATCTATTTGACAACGGAGGCGACCATGTGGAAGCTATTGAAAAACAGATTACTGAATGTTGTGCCTCTTACTCCTCCATTTGCCCCAACCCTCTAACCCCTTGACACTTCACTGGCTTCCAGGAATATAAAAGGCGGTACCAAACAAATCACCATACATAATTAAATAACTTAAAAAGACCAAAACACCGATATGACAAGAGAAGAGTATATCTGAAGTCTGCACAACAACTACAAAGAATGGACGGCATCCAACTGACAGCAGTCTTCGCTATCCCACTGGAAGTTAAGAAACAGAAAGCATCCTGGAGTTTACTGCTAGGAAAGGTCAGCGGGGACTACTTCATTTATTTCACTTTATTGGGTTAACACCTAATGGCATATCAAAAGGCATCACTGGTCACTATTTTAATTTATAGTATTTAAAACGATTGCTACAACTGGAAGAAGAAAATAGAAGTAAGGATGAGGTTCAAAAACATAAATAAAAAAATACTTTTAATTCCAAAGGTACAGTGGAATGTACGTAGAGCAGGACCATGCACCAACTGGAAGACCTTGTAGTCCTATGGAAACATACAGCCAGATTCATTCAAAGGAAAATCGGCTCGCAAAGGGCCAGATTCTGAGAATCTGGCCCTTTGCAAGCGCTATTTTTGCATTTGGGATTCATCATCCCAAATGCAAAAATCGCAAATCTAGAACTCGCTAAATTGCGATGAATTGCATTAAAGGAAGCTCAATTTGCGATTCCTTAAATGCAATTCATGAACCATTTGAAAATTGCGAATTCGCAATCTGGGGCCGCTATTTACCGCATATTATAACTACGTGGTAAATAGCTAAAACTTAGAAAAATGCACTTTAGTGCATTTTTCTAAGTTGTATGTTACACACACACATGTCCTTTGGACATGTGTGTGCGCAACACCAGTGTACATGACCATTTCAGGGGTGCTACAGGGTGTCCTTTGGACACCCTCGCACCCTTGAAATCGCTTCCTTATTTGGCAATTCGCTAATTGCTAATCGCAAATAAGGAATGACTTCCCATTCATTCCTATGGGCCTTTAGGTCCATAGGAATGAATGGGAAAGCCATTCCTTATTTGCGATTCGCAATTAGCGAATCGCAAATAAGTAAGCAGTAGAAATCGCAAAAAATATTGCGATTTCTACATGCATCCCGTTTTGCGAGACTTTAATAGCGAGTCCTTAAAAATAGCTATTAAGGACTCGCAAAACGGGATATTGATGAATCTGGGGGATAGTCCCGTAAAAATGCATGTTTTTCCCGAGAGTGCTGTGTATACATAAGATTTGTAATAACTATGGTGGGGCTGAGGGTGGCACTTGAAAGGTGCCAGTGTACAGGGGAGCCGTGTCGTGTAAAGAGTACAACTTCAGATATTTTTCCAGGAGTGCAATTCACTACTATTTGGATCGATGGATTTAAAGAGGCGGGTGGAGTAAGAGGCTTACATTGGGTGAATAAATGTGTCAAACAGAGGCAAAACCAAGATAAGATAAAAAGGCAACAAGGCATTTATTAATAAAAATATAGACTGGGAGGATGTCCTGAAGATGAAGTAGGATTTTCTGGCAGTGGTCATTTGAGCTTGCTGTATGACACTACGGCACAAGAAGGGAACAGAGGAGCATATTACCAACAAGTAGCGATAATTATCGCTAAAAAGGCTTAGCGACGACTTTTTTATTGCTGCCTATCGCTGGATATGTTAGCGGAGAAAACATGCTATTAGTAACGTTTTTCTCCATTGTGCTTAAATATCCAGCGATAGCGGCGAAATGCGTGAATATCGCTGAGAATACAGCAACATTCACGCATTAGCGACGAAATGCTCTTAGCCATGGTATCCACCACCCATTGGATAACTTGGCTAAGAACTGGTCTGGGCAGGTGTTAGTATTTGGAGATATTCGCGCTTAGCACGAATATTTCCATCGCTACGCCTGCCTTGCTAATAGGCGATAGCGACGTTAGCGACTGCTTTCAGTCGCTAACTGGTTGGGTACGCCCACTTTGCATGTCATTAGCGATAAACATCGCTGACATGCAAAGCGGGCCCCAAACCGCTCGCTATCGCCTAAAAGCTGTCGCTAACATCAGTTAGCGACAGCTTGCTAATAGGGTGATAGAATTATCGCTGCTTGGCGGCCGAAAACGGCTGCAAAAGCAGCGATAATTGCCTATCGCCCTGCTTGATAATATGCCCCAGAGTGTGGTAAGAAAGGATTTTAAATAGGAATGTGCTAGAAAACAAGGAAGGTTAGTGGACCAAGGAACTGAGAAGGACGCATCGAAAAGGCCAAGATACAGGTTAACGGTGTGTCCTCTGCTGCTCTGTGATGCATCCTGGGGCCCACACAGTGTTGCCATTGTCTCATATCCTTTTCCACTTCGGCAGACTGCGTGTTATACTCTTCTAAATGCAATTACTGCAACCGTCCCACAAAGGAAGCTCAGACTCTGGGGAGCATCCACTCTTATGGCAGTTGTCTCACGACTCGACAAGGCCAGCACCATGCCACCATGTCTCCTGGCCGGCGCTGTTATAGGGCATCAAACAAACAATTATGAAAAAGAATCCGACAGCCATTACTAGAGGTGCCCTGAATTACAGAGAATAGCTCTCAGAAGTCAGTCGCTATAACAGACGTGTGATCAAGGATGTTGCGCACAAAGGCACCTTTTTGTCTCCTTGGGTTATTCTACTGCCATAGAGGGCAAGGTTTGAACTAGCAACCATTTTCCATTGAGAAGCTAAGATGTCCATGATTCCAAATGATAATTGGCATATACTTCATGGTGCACTGTTACTTGCCCGTGTTACCACCCCTTCTCCAATCTCTCCTGTTCTATCCGATCTATCTGATTCAAACTAGTAACCATCTTCTATTGGGAAGCTACCCTTTCCATGTCTTCTAACTGAGAACTGGCACACACATCATGGTGCACTGTTACTTCTCAGTTACCACCCCTCCTCCACTCTCTCTGGCTCTACCCGATTCACACTAGTAACCATCTTCCATTGGGAATCTACCCTTTCCATGTTTTCTAACTTGGCACACGCAGAGTTGTTGAAACAGGACTGAGAGTACTTATCGGCTCGAACTTTTACAGCTGACTGGGAGGCGGTTGTGACAAAACATCGGATGATTAGTACCGCCACGATAGATTGATCACTACGAGTGAGATAAGGGAGTTTATTTTGAATTTTAGCACCAATCAGGCGCTATCGAGGTGGAGCCCGAGGCTATTAGATATATGACCTCTAAAGAACTGGAGATTATTGTTCCTTTGCCCTCGTCCTGAGGAGGCCGAAAAAAATTCAGAGGCTGAAACGCGTCCGCGTCGACGATATTTACTGTGGAGGAGTCCTTAATGCATCTAAAATGAGTGTTCTATAAAATACGTTCTGTGACACAAGAGAGCTATAAGAAAGGGGTTGTTTTGCTTCTGTGTACACACCATTTGGCTACCTCCAAGTGGACTGCCTTAAATAAATGGGCAGACACTAACGTTAGAAATATACTTTAGGGTATTGGCAACATTACGTTGTTTGTATTAGTTTTTTTGTTGTGTATTCATTTTCTTCTATGTACATTTGTATGTCTTTATATAATTTAATGTTATCTTTGTTTGAAGATCAGTCCCATTAAGTATGTGTGCCCTATATCAATTTAGGTAATACATGTCTATAGGATTGAAGGACTAAAGTGAGGGTAATTGAATGTTCCCTACACATTAATAAAAGTAACATATCAATTCCTCTGTATCATTGTTTTCTTATATATGATTGTGTTCTGTACCCAGATACAGGCGGGTGAGTTGGGTATACCCCTGAGAACTGGCACACACATCAAGGTGCACTGTTACTTCTCACACTCCTCCACTCTCTCTGGCGCTACCCGATTCAGACTAGTAACCATCTTCCATTGGAAAGCTACCTTTTCCATGTCTTCTCACTGAGAACTGGCACACACATCATGGTGCACTGTTACTTCTCAGTTACCACCCCTCCTCCAGTCTCTCTGGCTCTACCGGATTCAAACTAGTAACCATCTTCCATTGGGAACCTACCCTTTCCATGTCTTCTCACTGAGAACTGGCACACACATCATGGTGCACTGTTACTTCTCAGTTACCACCCCTCCTCCACTCTCTCTGGCTCAACCCGATTCAAACTAGTAACCATCTTCCATTGGGAACCTACCCTTTCCATGTCTTCTGAGAACTGGCACACACATCATGGTGCACTGTTACTTCTCAGTTACCACTCCTTCCTCCCCTCTCTCTTGCTTGGTCTTCTTAGCAGGTCTTTGCCCTTTGGGTGTAGGGTTGATTGGGTTTTCGGCTGATAGTTGGTGGAGGGAGGATATTGATACAGGAACTAGGGGATGTTCTACTTGAATAATACGCATAATGCTGACCTGAGCATAGCCAGAGTTGCAACCTTCTCCAAAAGCATCACAAACTATAAGGTGTCCTAAAGTTTGAAGGGGCTGAAAGACACAATCAGTACCAAACGATGTAAGGCCAGGAAGCAAAATCAGTATTCCCACTAACTGTCATGTGACTAATAATAGCTGGCCAGTGAGATGCTCCAGACTGACTCAACACATTTGGCTTGCGCATAATGCTCGACCAATACCGTCCTTCTAATGCCTATTTATCATACATGTATTATCTGGAAAGTGGAATTTACAATTTAGACAAATATTTCACCTGATCCTAACATGGGGTGATCCGGGAAGACAACTCTTCAATTTTACGCCACCAAACTTCTATGCACTTTACTCCAGGTAAAGCTCTAAGAGGCGGCTACCATCTGCATGCAAGTCTTTACAAAATACATCTTGCATCTGGTTTACAGCTGCAAAATACAAATAACATTTAAGAAGTGAGAAACACAAGTGACCAAAGTACATCTAGCACTTGCCTGACAGATGAAAAACTTTCTTCAGCTGTCAAGCACATGCACCAATTATGAAATAATAGCTATATTTGTCCATTTCCTTTAGATTAGCTGAATTTGAAAGCTTCTGTTGGCGAAAGGATTTCTAAACACAGTTTAGCTAGAAGTATTCCTCAGTGGAGTACAACACTGACCACTTTTCAGATCCAAATCCACGCGAAATTGCAGTGAATGTTGTGTCACTGGGCCTGATTCGTAAAAGTATGCTCATGCACCAGAGTGAATGCAGCTGTGTATCGAGTGTAAATTAATGTGAATTTGTAAACATAAGTTACGTTGTTGCATGTAATATTGCACCAGTATGGGTGGGGCTTGGGTTTCAAAAGGAAGCCTGTCTATGTCTGTGAAAACATACAAACTTCCAGGTTTGTGCTGTTCATAAACCTTTAGCCAGCATATCCCACACTATTTTCTGCTGATATGGTCAGAAATATAGTCCACAGACGGGAGGTGAAAAAAACCTTATATCCGGGGAGGTATTGTGTAAGGGCTTCCTTTTTACAGAGGGAAAATATGTTTACTTATTGAGAAAAAAAACGTGAAAGTCCCATTGTATCTGGGTGGCGCATTTATATTAGAGGTGTTCATTTCACAACTTTCTGAATATTGCTAAATTTTTCGCTTAGCTACAGATGAGTGGAAATCGACTCTTTCGTGACAAAGCGCACTGACATCGCTCTTCATAAGAAATATTTCACAGTAAACAATTAATGTTCTTTTCCTGTGCAGGGCCATCTTGCATAGAAAAACTCAGCTAAATGTTAACTTGCAGAAAATACTCTGCATACATTTTCTGGCTTGGCAGGGTTTTAATAAAGAGAAAATGTTGCTGCTAATGGTGAAAATGATGTTGCCAAGCATAAACCAAACATTGCTAAGGGTAAGCATAAAGCATTGCACCTGTTGCAAAGGGCAAAAACCGCTTATATTTCTGGCCAAAAATAACGGTTATATTTTAATTTACAAGTACATACATATACAACCTGTTATATTCACATATGTACAAATGTACACATCAGAGAAACATCGGGTGGGAATATGAATGAATGAGCAGTTTATAAAGCACACAGGTAATCTGGGAAGTGTCCGGGTGCTAAGTCTGCAGAGGAACACCTACAACCTGCCCATCTACCGGGAAGCAAAAGGAAAGGTCTTAAGAGCTTTCCTGAAAGCATATTCCTGAACAATAGCCCGCAATGAGTGGCAACAAATTCCACTTCTTATTCACAAGAACTGAGAAGGAGCTATCTTTGATGCTTACTTGTCTAAATCAAGGGACCTTGACCAACATTGCTGAAGAAGATTGAAGAGATCGAGGGCCATATGTAGAAAACCTTGTTTGAGGTTGCAAACCCGTTTCAAACCACAAATAAAGGTTTTTAAGATGTACAATAGCCAAATTGCAATTCGCCAACCTGTTACCGAATTGCAAATTGGGTTTGTGAATCAGTATTTGGAAGGGGCGTGTTTACGGCATTCCTTCCTTATACCGATTGGCAGTGGTATGTATGAATGATTTATGTCCAAATTACTGTTGCAAAACATTAATTTTTGACCAACACTTCACGGGTGGTGGTAACCATTGGCAAATGGGAAGGGTTTCCCATTGGACCCCTTTTCCTCTGTGAATGTCGATACAAATATTTTTTATGAGTAGCCTACTCTTAAAATATGAAACTTAAACGTATTCTTTTTTTTGTCTTTTTAAACGCATCCTGTCTTCCTTTAAGGAAAACAAGCTGCTTTTTAAAAAAAATATTGCTTTATTAAAAAGCTATCACAGACATGGAGGTCTGCTGATGTCTGCAGGCCATCATCCCTGTGAGGGCTAAAATTCCTAATAGGTTGCAATCTGCAACCTACCTCATTAGTATTCATGAGGTAGGTCTATTGTGACCCCTTTAGGAATCGCAGATGAAACTCATAAGAGTCCATACATTGGGAATAGCGATTTCCTACGTTCCATTCGCAGGAAATCGCAATTGTAAATCGCTGTTTCTAATCTTTGTACGTCTGGCCCCTAGATTGGAGATACTGCACGGTCCTGTCAATTACATATTTCGGGCCAGGTTATTAAAGGCTTTTTGCATAAGCGTAAGTGGTTTCAAAAGAATCTTCCTCTTAATAAGAAGCCAATGGAGACAGGGATGTGGAATTCCTATAGCCCGACTCCCAGGATACATTGTTTGGGGTCAAGGGCAACAAGTTTTCATGTGTATTTTGTCCTTCGGACAAGTAGGCCCAACCCCCTGCAGCACAAACACTTTTGCTGCCAGTTTGCAGTACCACATTATGGATCAGGCATTGTCTGCAGTTAAGGTAATATTTCTGTCCACATGTTAATGCTGTTCAAACTTGTATTTATGGTTCATTCATTAATATTATTAAGGTGAGCACTCCAAGTAAATGTTGTAAGCTCTGACTGCACTAATGACAGTGGTTCCAGTATAAAAAGTGTACACAGGTTTTCATAGTTTAGCAATATGAGGCTATGTTTAATGCTCTCAGAATGCTCTCTGATTAGATGCAGATATTTGCAGAAGTTTGAAAGCAAGATTAATGATACTTGGCTTTCAAAATAAAATGTTCCTAAAAAATGAAAGCAGGAAAAAAACATTTAGCTAAACTACTGTAAAATTGCAGGTACAATTGTTTGCAGCATCATTTAGTAACATGTGTTGATGCATGCTAGTATTTCCCAAACATATCCATAATGGAAAATCAGTGTAACCACTTTCAATAAGATTATGGGAAACAAAAATAAACAAGCAATGGCAAAGCCAGTAGGTATGAAATTGGTAGTCAGCTTTTTAGTTTTTTCAATGTGTGCATTGTTTTGGCATGGTTTTTGTAAAACTGTATTGGTGTGGGTGCTGCAGGGCCCTCACCATTATAACAAACATTGGCATAAGCAAAAATGGTTTCTGGTCTTTCAAAGCACACACTGCCACAGTAATTACTAGCACTGAACAAAACTACTTTGTGTGCCAATATGCTCCTTGGGAAAGAGCAGAATGTGGTCACTGTGAAACCAGCCGATGCAGAGAGAGACAGAATTTTAATAAATGCAAAGGGTCATGGTCAACACCAGAAAAAACTATGAGCCCAAGTTTTAAACAAAATCTCAAAAGTGCACCAATGGTATATGTCCTTGAACTAAGTGTAGCTATACAGCTTTCGTGAATTCCCAAAAATTTACAGAAGTAGGACAAGATATAGTACTCTTAGAAAATATTTGTGAACTGCATTTTAGCATGAGCAAATTTGCATGTGTAGATTTGCTCATGCAAAATCTGATTGTTTGCAAGTTCACTTTCCTTCCGAACACTTTTTTCCCAACTCTGGAAGACGGTCTACATCTGCCATTGTCGGGAGTAAATTTCTTATATTTCTCAGTATGGGAAAAGATTAGAGAAGAGTTGTTGAAAACCCTTAAAACATGCAAGTTAGTAGGTTTGCACAGACTCAAAAGGGCATTCTAACACCTGGAACTATTGCTTACCAGTACCTTCAGCCCCAGTATGTAGATCTGCAGAAACGTGACAAAATAAGGGGATTACAAATATTTAAACACTACTATGGTATGAGCCCTGAAATAATCAGAGAGGCTATATCAGAACTCTTATACAATGAGAGTGCTACCATAATTTGTTAATACTACATGGCATCAAAGGGACAAGTGGATTTTGTTACAGGACAAGTAGATTTATGAAGCAACCTGCCCCATGGACAAGTAGATGTTTTATTAAATTTCCCACCCCTGGGAGAATATTTTTGGAGCATTTATTTAGTAAAGGATTATGAACACCACAAACTTGGAAGTGTGTAGGTATTAAACCAAGTAGGTAGAAGCCCTTTGAAGCACACACCTCACTCTTGCTGGTGCAATATTACATCGGAACAATGTAAATTATGTTTGGAAACTGACGTGACTTTACACTCTTAATTAGATACATACCTGCATTCACTGAAGTGTGTGAACATACATTTGCGAATCAGGCCCTGTGCCACTAAATTCACTGCTATTTCGCATGCCTTTGGAAATCTTAAAATAACACCAACTAAAAAGGGTCAGTGTTGTACTCCCCAGAAAATTATTTCCAGCTAAACTGTGTTTAGAAATCGTTCTCGGAAACATAAGATTGCTATTCGAAAGGAAATTGAAAAAAGTAGATGTTATTTCATAACTGGTGCATGTGTTTGACAGCTGAGGGGAGTTTTTCAACTGTCAGACATGTACCAAATGTACATCGGTCACTTGTGCTCTTCACTTCTTAAGCACGTTATTTGTATTATTCAGCTGTAAACTAGATGAAAGAACTATATATATATATATATATATATTGTTTTGTAAAGACTTGCCTGCAGCTGGTAGCCGCCTGAGAGCTTTGCCTGGAGGAAAGCGCATAGAAGTACGGTGGCACAAAATTGAGAGCTGCCATCCTGGATCACACCGGTAAAGGTCGGGTGGAATCTTACATACATTTTGCCTGACACTTCCCAGATACTAATGATATTGTAATTAAACATTAGAAAGACGAGAATGATCGAACATTTTGCACTGGCCAAATGCGTTGATCCAGTCTGGGGCATCTTACTGGCCAGCTATTCTAGTTACAGGACACTAAGCTTGCTTTACTGCCACTGAATCCCAGCGTAGGGTCAGCCTGCGCTGATGACCCCGACGTGGGGCGGATACGAACAGAGCCAGCGGCATGAATTGGTAGATCTTTTACGGCGAGCCTCCGTCTGCTTTTCAGCTTGAGCTATGTGCTTCTAAAACTAATTTTAGAAGGACATATCTAGGTGAAAGACGAGGGCGGCTAAATTAAATCAACTGCCCTTAATTTAACCGGGGAATTCATTTCCAAGACCGATCATGCAACAGAAAGAAGCAATTGTCTTTTATTTGACTTTGAAATGCTACCAGCGGGGGCGGCTGCAGTCAGTAACTCACGCCCAGGACAGTTCTGCACTTCTGTTTCGTGCCGCATTGCAGGTTTGAATTAACAGTCTACAGGACCTGTGCAAGGTCTGCAAATACTGGTCATCTATATTCTGTGCAACAATCGTGATCTTCCCAGGGGAAACAAGCATTGGCAAAGCCAACAGGCCTGGCGTTGACCGCCAGCCTTTTGGCAATGCTTGTTTTGTTTTGCTTGTTGCAAAACCTTTTTGTTCGGGAACTACCGGCTTTTCCTCACTCAAAAAAAAAAAAAAAAAGGTGACAAAAATGTTTTTGGGGCTCCAAAAAAGCAAACATCACCATGGCACCGAAGGGAACTCCTTTGTGTGTAAATGTGCTCACTCATAGTGAAGCTAGACAATGGTTGAAATTGGCCCCTTAATGCATGATTGAGCGGGTTGGAGAAAATGTGAATAACAACCACAGACAAAGTGTAGTTGAAACCCCCTATAAGTAACCATTTCAGACATATATTTTTTTAGTAAAAATCAAAATGTCTGGGCTAACTAAGACCTAAAAAGGCCAATTGTTCTGCCACCGGCTGCCAATCTCTTGCTATTGAGAAAGAAGGAAAGAAAGAAATAAGGAAGGATAGAAGAAAGGAAAGAAATGTGAAGGGAAAGAGAAAAAAGTAAAGAGGAGAAGAAAAAAGGAAGGAATGGAAAAAGGAAAGAAAGAAAAACAAAAACAAATGGCAAGCAAGGAAGGAAAAGAAGAAAGAAAGTAATTTGTGTCTCTAGGTATGTACTTACTCAACCTGTGCTACTCAGTTCCTTGTTAAGGACATTGAGAATCTTGCAACTATAATTCAGCAGGGCACTGACTGCTTCCACCTATTGGTTTCAATGGAGCAGGAAGAAAAGTTACTGGCCGATGTTTCTTTGTATATAATAAGGTCAACAGCAGTGGCAGCAGGGTTAGAAGTTTCAGCAAGAAGGAATGTCTGGACGCAAGACTAGAAGACAGATGGAAACATCTCAAAAATTGGCTCTACCGAAGATTCCTTTTGATGGGAAAAATTTGTTTCGGGACCAGATAGGTGTGATGATTATGAATGCTTTTAATGATAGGAAGCACACTGTTAGACCTCATATACTCCGGGTGGTAGTCCCCCAAACTTTTTGCCTTCGCTCCGCCTGCTTTGCTGAATTCATTTTTCTTGGTTTTAGGACTCTGTGCACGTTACTACTGCTAATCAGTGCTAAAGTGCATGTGCCTGTGCTCTCTCCTTCAAAAATGGTAAAATAGAACTGCACCGAATTGGCACATTTAATTTACTTGTAAGCCCCTAGTAAATGGAACTACCAGAACTCAGGGCCTGTAAATTAAATGCTACTAGTTGGTCTGCAGCACTCATTGTGCCACCTATTAAAGTGAATCTTTAAAACATGCCTCAGGGCAGTTTTAAACTGCCATTTCAACCTGGCAAAATAATCCTTTAGTCATGCATAAACCTTCCTTTTTACAACTTATAAGTCACTCCTAAGGTAGGGCCTAAAAGTTCATAGGGTAACATGAATTGCAATTAAAGAGTAGGCCATGTGTACATAAATTTGACATATCCTGGCACTGAAAAACTCAATTTTGTTTTTTCACTGCTGTGAGGCCTCTCTCCCCTAGTACCCAACGCTTACTACATTTAATAAGTCCTAATTTTAGATTGAGAGCAGCCAGAGATATGCTGATTACACTCAAATTAATTGCAATTTTAAATCTTCCTTAATGGTAAAGTTAGATTCTAAGTCACAATTCGAAAAATACCACTTTTTGAAAGTCGGCCTGTCATGTCCTAACCAGTTGTGCATTCTGCCAGTGGCCTGGGTCGCATGACTGTGAATGGATCTACTGTTGAGGTTTGTGTATTCCTTCCAGACAGTGACAAAGGGGTCATAGGTGTGGACAGAATGGGTCATCCTGGCAGTAAGACTTGGCTGGGGCTATACCCTGCCCCACTTACACTTCAGAGCACTTTGCCTCCTCCACACATACACACAAAGGAATCTAACACCAGGCCTGTCAAGCCCTTTGTCATCCCCAGACAGTCTGGAGCTTTGACAGGGAAAGGGGAAGAACTTTCCAGAATCAAATGAGGGAAGGATAGGGAGACCCTGCACAAAAAGGCTGACACCAGGTATAAATATTGGACCTCCAGAGCCAGCATGAACACTACTGGATCTGTGGAAGTTAGAGAAGGACAGCCCTACTGCCAGAGGACTGCCCTGCTGCTTGAAGGACTGCCTTGCTGTCTTAGAAGTAAGATTGGACCTGCTTGCCTTCATCCCAAGCTACCCAGATTGACTCCAAAGGTCAGTAGGTCGACCTCCAGTGGAAGCTAAAGACACAACAAGCTTTAGAGTCCTTCATGCAACAGCCCAACTGACCTGCTGCAACTCTACCTGCAACTGGATCTGCATGAGCCCTGCTGCTGGTATCTGCTGGAGAGAGTCCTGATGCCAAAGGGGGACCCAGGACCTCAGCTCTCAGAGAGAACTACTCCTTGCCAAACTGAAGGTTCCATAAAATCCAACACAAAGCAATAGAATTCCTCTGAAAGCCTTGCCTCACACCTGCGATCTTTATCTGTGCCAGCACCGAGCAAAGCAAAGTCCAGCCAAGCCTTGTCACACATCTGAAAACTTCATCAGAACTTACACAGAGCGACGCAAAGCGTAGCCACACAGCGGAAAGCTTTATCGGAAACAAACCGGAACCGAACTTTATCAAAACTGAAGCCGAGCGATGCAATGCCTTACTAAGTATCACCAGGCAGACCTGGAACCAAGGACATAAAGTACAACTTAAAGTGTGCCAAACTTGGTCCTGTGTCTGGCCTGCGCTCCATTGCACTCTGCCTTAACTTGTGACATTGTCCTGAACTGGCATAACCGGACACCCTCTGTTGGAGCTTTGTGCTTTAAGGCACTATTTTTACTTAAACTTTAATATATCTCTGGTTCTCCTGATGACAAGGATAGTGGTTGGTGCCTGAGGGAGGCTACTACCCCTCTCAACCAAAACTCAATGTCTTACACACGCATTGCCCTACAAAAGGAAATGTTCTGGATCTTATAAATCTTAATGATATTCTTATGAATTTCCCAACAGGATTCAAGGTCTTCTTCATCTCATAGAAAGATGTTTTAACCCAAGAAGTCTGTTGGGAAAACTGACTCTGCAAACCAGGATGGGGGTTGCAGATGGAAAGAAGCACTGACAATTGCCATCTATGGTTCAGCCCAGAGGCAGTAGGTGGAAAGATCCCAAATTGTCTCCAGGCTAGGGAAAGAGATACCTCAGATCAGTAGGCTTCAAGCAGATTCAGGAGAGGTTATTGCATAGACTTCTTAAAAAGTCCTTCAAACTGGTGCCTCATCTGTACTCCTGTACCCAAAGATCCAATTAAGCACAAACCTCTGTGGGAGGGGATACGCACTTTATGGTACGAGAAAACCATAGAATCAGTACCCTAGGTCGATCACGGAAAGGAACTTATTACATTCTTTTCTTAGTCAATAAGTCTTTGGGATCTTACAGGCCAGCGCTGGACTTAATGGTAAATTTGTGGATTCTAACTATCCAAATGAAAATTGTGACAATTCAAAGCATCAATCCAGTACAATGCAGCCAGGATTATCTTACTTCAATAGACTTTCAGGATGCTTATTTGCACATTCTGACCCATAAAGCGCATCAAAGGTTATTGAGGTTGCAGAAGTCCTTCATTTCCACCTCAAGATTCTACCTTTTAGGCTGTAATCGGCCCTAAAGTATTCACAAAAGTGTTAGCGCCTTTACTGGAACTACTGCATCACAGAGGAATTTTCCTTCACCCTTATGTGAATGACTGGCTATTACACTCTATCAAGGGTTCTGTTAGAGCAGCAGATGGAGACAGTTCTCGCGTTCCTAAAGAACATGGATTTTTGTCGGGACCAGTGCTTCTTTGGAGCAAGATTTCAAACAGATGTGGGTCTAGTAACTCTGGCACATGAGAAAGCGGTGAAGTTTCAGTCTCACATTCTGATTCTCCTATCTTACTCTGCTCCACCTGTGGCTCCTTTGTTGCAGTTTCAGGAGGGCCTGACAGCCACAATATTTTGATGCCTTGAGCCAGGCTCTATCTCCACAAGGTTATGAGATATAGCCTGAAGTGTTATAGTTTGACATCTCAAGATCTTTACCAGCAGATGCCAGGGTGCCAAGTTGTGCAGCAGGATTTGGCTTGGTGGTCGGATTCTCAATCTGTTCCGTGGGGTTCTGCTATCTCCTCCTCTCGCGACTGATGCCAGCCTAACGGGTTGGGGGCGTGGCTGGGACCTCACCAGAGTCAGGGGCTTTGGTCTCATTTTCAAAGTGACACATCCTCTAATTGGTGGGAGCTGGAGGCCATCTTCTTGGCTCAGGTGGATTTCCCTAACCTTCTGGAGGGAAAAATGATCCTGGTCACTAACAATATGACAGCAAAGTCATATTATACGTTGGGGGGGCCGAGGTATATCAATTACAGCAATCTACCTTCAGGGAACCTGAAATACTATTGTGGACAAATTGAGCAGGGCCATTCTGACTTCTTAAGAGTTTTATCTCCATTCCCAGATGTTCTCTATGATACCTCAGGAATAGGGTCGACCAGTGATACATTTGTTTGCGACTCCTCTCAAATGCTCAGATAGAGAGTTTTTGTTCAAGAGGGAAAGGCGGTGGGGTCTGGGTAGCCAATGCTCTGGCCTGCCAGTGGCCTCTGGCTTTTCTTTATGCCTTCCTTCTTTTTCCCCTCATTCTCAAACGTTTGATCGGAGTAAGGTGGGAGAAGGCCGCAGTGAGTGCTCCAGCATGGCCCCAAACCTGTTGGTTTCCTCTCATCATAGCAATGGGGATCTCTCAGCAATTCCTATTCCCCACAGCTTCTCCACCCCTGTTTTTTCCGAGTTTGCATCAGAAAACCTTATTGAAGTTCAGGTTAGTGGCCTGGAGGTTGAGAGGTTACGACTGAAGATAAGAGGTCCGTCAGACAATTTGGCTTCTACTCTTAAAGGCATCTAGAAGAGCATCCGCTTTGAAATCTTAAGCCAGACAGTGGGGATCCTTTAACAAATGGTGTGTTTTGAACCATTTGGATACTCAGATTGGGGATTTGGTTCACATCCTCTCTTTCTACCACAATGGATTCTAACTAGATCTTAAGCTAGCAAACATAACAAGAGGATGGACGGAGTGCTGCAACTTTTCAACCACTCAAGAGTTCTGGGTCTAATCCATTCTTCTTTTCCTTACTATGTCACCTCATGGGGAGCAGGGTCAAGACTAATTTGCGGTTGTATGTCAATACAACGCAGGCTTTTACCCCGCATGCCATTACAACCCGGGGATTACAACGAAAATCGTTACAATGACTTTCGCTGGAGGGCGCTGGATAGTGGAATAGTTTCATTTTCTATTCCAACTCCAGCCCACGTTGGCAGTAGGGAAGGTGTTGGATAGAAAATTAAACTATTCCCTATCCAACAGCGCCCTCCAGCGAAAGTCGTTGTAACGACTTTCGTTGTAATCCCCGCGTTGTAATGGCAGTGCGGGGTAATCCCCGCGTTGTTATGGCTGTTCTCCCTAATTTGCATAAGGCTGGGGCCAAACTAGGGTGCCTTGCGAGCACAATAAGGATAGATTCAACCCAGATCTGTGACTGGGGTTGAGTGTTTAAAAGTTTCGAGACACTACAAAATAAAATGATTTACGATGTTCCTAGGTCTTAAGGTATAAGCACTGAAGATTAAAGGGGCAGCAATTAGACTATACCGGGTTTCCTGGGGAACCCTTTCAGATAACAAAGGATTGGTTCAACATCTGTTCAGGGGTTTCAACCAGTGCCTAATTTGTAAGATAATGAGTGCTAATGACCAAAGCTTATCTCAGAAGCCTGCGTCGGTTGCTATTAAATGTCTGCATAGTCTTCAATCGAACTCATGCCTCTTTAATCCAGTACCAGACACCCTGCTCCTTCAACTCATTCTTGCAGGTTCCTGCTTTCTTCCTTTGTGATGACTTTTCCATCTTTCTTTGCCTCCGTCTTTACTCTGTGTGTTTATTCCCCTCTGTAGCTCTCAGGAAACTTCTGATGAGGGGAGAAGAGGTAGTGGTCCCCAAAAATGAGTGCCGATAGCCCTCACTGGCAGCCAATGGCTCAAATTAAGTAGTAGTTTTAACAATATTTGGCCTTTAACTACTCCCGTTCTTTTTGCTTGGCATCTTTTATTGGTTTTACAGGCTTTGAAAGATAAGCCTTTTGAATCATGGGAATCAGTGAGTGTTAAAATCCTGACTCTTAAGGCCTTCTTTCTAGTGGCAATCATTACTGCTAGGAAACTAGGGGCCAGATGTAGGAGGACAAATACCGGTCGGTAACGGCCGATTTTGGCCGTTACCGACCGGTATTTGGAGTTTCAGATGTAGGGGCCCTTAAATTTACCGATTCAGTTGGTTATTTGGCTATGTGTCTCTTCCTTTATGGCTCCAGATTACATTTCTGTGAATTCTGATCCAGTCAGGAATGGTGAAAAGCCTTCTGTTTCTGTCCTAAGTAGATGAATCAGGTCTTTATTCTTCTTAGTTTACAAGGGCAGTAGGCCAGTTCCCACCTCTTGAAGTTCAGGGCGGGTCTGCAAGGGGGAAGCCAGCTACTCGTGCAGAAATTCAGGTGGCCTCTATTGTGGAGAACTGCAGAGCAGGCACCTGGGCTACTCCTTGTACCTTTGTAATGATTAAAAGATTATGCAAGAGATGGACCTGAAGGATGGTTTGGTTTCTTAAGTCCTTTTCTCTTTGATGTGAATAGAGGAAAGCTATATGTTCTGGAAATTCTTGATTAAAGGTTTCTCTGCATACAACCTTAATTGTCCTAAAATTGCTGTGGGACATCTCATGATGTCATGAATTAAAGAGAGATGGGGATGAGGAGGTAATGATTGAATTACATATGAGTAATTTAATTACTCTGAGTAATTGCATTACTCTGAGTTGTACTCCCTCACTTTAAGTCATTACTTTCCTCTCTCCCATTCCGTCTTTTCCAGGCCAACTAGTTTTGGCAGCGTCTAGTTTGTGTCTGCTGCTTTGTGCAAACAGGACAAGTGAAGGGGGAAGGGCTCTGTGGATTACACGGTGAATAATATCAGGACTGTCTCGTGATCTTGTGAATTCAAGTGAGGGAGCAGGACTCCATGTAATGCAATTGCAGATAAGAGTAGAGAAATACGTTATTTAGACAATTAAGTTCATTAAAGTGCAAAAAAGAAAAACATTTTTGTTAAGATCATACTTAAAAACACACATCCTTAATAAAATACTTGTCACAATTAGTTATAACACCCTTGGCTTTAAGACTTCATGACCATTCATCTCATATGAGTTAAAATGCATCTTCTGTAAAGGGCATCTGCTAAGAGTGATTTAAATGGGCGACGGCAGCCCGACTGGAGACTCCTTCTTTGCCAAAGAATAATACGCCTTAATGCACAAAACGACCCACCTAGAGATGGTCCGTTTGTGAACGACCCAACCTTTCTTGGCGCCCACGTTGCCAACAAAGAGCTGGTCATCCATCCGGAATCGCTTGTTGCGATCCAAAGAAAATGAAAGTGCACGTTTTGGTTCCAGACGGTGGAGCCGCTCTTCCTCCTTAGAAGGATGCTGAGGCGGAAAGAAGGTGGACAAAGTGATGGTAGACTAATATGAAAATAAGTAACTACCTTGGGAAGAAAGGAAGGACTGGTTCTCAGGACGACCTTGTCTTGGTGAACAGCCAGAAAAGGAGGCTTTGAAGAAAGAGCTTGTAGTTCACTCACCCTACGAGCAGAGGTGATGGCAACCAGAAAAGCAGTCTTTAGAGTAAGAAGTCTGAGAGGACAGTAAAAACCAAGTTCAAGTCCCACTGAGGCATTACGAATGGGACAGGAGGAAAAAGATGAGTAATGCCCTTAAGAAAGCAATTTACAACAGGGGGCTTGAAAAGAGAAGGCTGACCAGGAAGCCTAAGATAGGCTGAAATGGCCGAGAGGTAGCCTTTAAGAATGCCCAGAGTAGAGCCCTGCTGGGCCAAAGAAAGAAGGAACAAGAGAACCTAAGAAAGAGGGGCAGAAAGGAGATCCACAGCCTTTGCTGCGCACCATGCCACAAATTTGTTCCATCTACAGGCGTATACCGTCTTAGTGGAGGGACGCCTGGCTGCCAAGATAATATCCCAGACTTAGGAAGGCAGGTCAAACGACGTCAACTACCGCCACTCAATCTCCATGCAAGGAGGTGGAGGCTGGACAGGTTCGGGTGGAGGACCATCCCCTTCTGCTGCGACAGAAGATCCTCCCATAGAGGCAGTCTGATCGGAGGATCGATGGTCATGTGTAGCAGATCGGGATACCAGACTCTTCATGCCCAATCCGGAGCCACAAGAATGACTTGGGTCGGGTCGCGCTTGATCTTCTTCAGCACCCTGGGCAGAAGTGGAATAGGCGGAAAGGCGTATAGAAGTCCGCAACTCCACTTGCGACGAAGTGAATGCCGCCTTGGAAAATCCAACTCGCAGAATTGCCTACATTGCGTGTTCTCTTCGGTGGCGAATAGATCTAACCAAGGCTCTCCCCACTGTTGAAAGAGACCTTGCACCACCTCCGAATGAAGACGCCATTCGTGATCCATCATGCACCTGCGGCTGAGTTCGTCCCCCCTGGCATTCAGTGAACCTGCCAGATGTTGAACCACCAGGGATATGCCCTGATGTTTGAGCCATGTCAAGAGGCGGAGGGCTTCTTGACATAGGGTCCACAACCCCACCCTGCCTTGTTTGTTGCAGTACCACATGCCGGTGGTGTTGTCCTTGAGCACCTGCACTACTCTTCCCTGGACAGAGGGAAGGAATGCTTTGAATGCAAGACGAATCGCCTGAAGCTCCAGGTTGACGTGGAGCCCGGACCCCGCCGGAGACCAGAGGCCTCTGCTCACCGCCTCCCGCATGTGCCCGCCCCATCCCAGAAGTGATGCATCGGTCACCACTGTGAACTCTGGTTGGAGAAGGGAGAGGGATCTGCCGTCGACCCAATCCTGGATCGTTAGCTACCACTGCAATTGGTGTGCAGTGCCCTCCGAGATCTGGACACAATCGGACAGGTTCCCCAGATGTTGTGCCCACTGGGAACTTTTGGTCCCACTGCAGAGCCTGCAAATTGCATCTGGCATGGTCCACCAGCAGGATGCAGAAGGCCATCAGGACCAGTAGTCTGAGGGTCATCCTGACCGGAACCCGGGATAGAGGCTGAAAGATAAGAATCATAGCCCGAATATTCCGGACTTGCTGTTCAGGAGAATAGACCCGAAACGGCGTCATGTCCAGAACCGCTCCGATGAAGAGGAGCTTCTGAGAGGGAGTTAGGTGTGACTTCAGCATGTTGATGGAGAACCCCAGGCATCCTTGACGTGCACCAGGAGTCGAAGACTCAAAATCGATGCCGACAAAAGTCATCAAAAAGTCAGTCAAAAAGTCTGAGCTAGCTGGCGTGGAAAAAGGAAGAACTGCGTCAGCGCGCGAGGGTGGCGTCTAAGTAGCTACTGCGACGTCATCCCGGCGACCACGATGCCAACAATGAACAAGGAGCCGACCAAAGCCACCTTTCGACACGTAGGGTGACTGCTGACGAAAAAATTCTCGGATCCAGTCTGACACCTGGGGGTAATTCTAAGGTAAGGGATGAAAACGAGTTACTTACCTGTAACTACGGTTATCCAGTATTGGTATCTTTCATAGATTCACATGCCTGAATCATTCCCCGTCGTCGAGGCGGGAGTCCCACGGTAAATAAAATATATAATAGCAGTGCCTAAAATTTCTTGTAGTAGGCTGAAAAAGCCTAAAGGCCTAACTAGGCCTCAAAACTTAGCAGCCTATCTACATCATTATGTAAAAAGACCTGAAATAGTAGCCTCAGCCAATCAGCTGTCCTCACCCTCTAGAACCTTCCCAGCTCAGGCAGTTCTCCTCAGATTTTCCCAGCACAAGTGAGAATTAGTATCCATAGACAGAACTGCCCTACCGGGGAGGAGGGTGGGTGCATGTGAATCTATGAAAGATACCAATACTGGATAACCGTAGTTACAGGTAAGTAACTCGTTTTCTTATCCAGTATTAGGGTATCTTTCATAGATTCACATGCCTGAATCAGAATAGCAAGCAGTAACATCATGCCTGTCGATAGAGGAAGGTGGGAGACAAAGAAAACATAAATCTATCCCCACTCAACCAGGAAGGTAATAGAGCACAAAACTTGTTAACATAACATATGCATCAAAACCTTCAAATATAACAGATAGGACAGCATTATAAATATATACAGTTTAAAGCAGTATAAGAAAAAATATATAAGCTATCCAACCTTAGTGAAGAAGATGCTGCAGCACTGCATCACCAACAGCTGTGTCATCTTGAACTGCCGACTGCAGACAGTAATGTTCGGTAAAAGTGTGGACACTTTTCCAAGTAGCAGCTCGGCAAATGTTCTCCAGCGTCACTCCAGCGAAAAGGGCCGTAGATGTCGACACTGTTCTTGTGGAATGAGCTTTGACCTTCCTTGATAAAGGTCTATTGGCCTTGTCATGACAGAAGGTAATTGTAGAAGACAACCACCTGGCAATAGTTGCTTTTGTGACAGCTTGACCGAAGGTGGGTCTTCCATAGGCAACAAACAGTTGTGTAGATTTACGGATGTCTTTCGTTTTCTGCAGATAGAATTTCAGACACCTTTTCACATCCAGAGAATGTAAAACCCTCTCTGCAGGAGTTTTTGGATCCGGGAAAAAGGTTCTGAGTTTGACCGGTTGATTAATGTGGAATTGAGTTGGCACCTTAGGAATGAATTTTGGATTGGTCCTAAGCGTAACAAATTCCTTAGAGAATTGCAGAAAAGGGTGAGTAATAGTGAACACCTGTATTTCACTAACTCTGCGAGCAGAAGTAAGAGCCAACAAGATTGCAACTTTCCAAGTCAGAAACTTCAGTTCTGCTTTATGGATTGGTTCAAAAGGCCTTTTTAGAAGTTGGGAAAGAACCACATTAAGATCCCACTCCGGAGGAGGAGGACGAACTGGAGGGAAAGCTCGGAATAGCCCTTTAAGGAATTGTTTGATCAAGGAGGATGAACATAAGGATGGTTTGTTGGAATTCTTCCGGAATCTGGATATTGCTGCCAGATGTACTTTAATAGAAGAAAAGGCTAGACCTGATTTAGCCAAAGAAAGCAGGTATGGAAGGATGGCTTCAGGAGGAGCCTGAAGTGGATGCATTTCATTATCTCCACACCATGAACAGAACCTCTTCCACTTGAAACGATATGTTTTGATGGTACTTTGCGCACGTGCTTGCGACAATATCTCCCTGCAGTCCGAGGAGATGTTTAGGTCTTTGAACTCTAGGAAGTCAGGAGCCAAGCGTGCAAGTGCAGCGATTGAGGATCTGGATGATGGATTTGACCTCCCTCTCTTGACAGCATCGACACTGTCGGTTTGAGCCGAAACGGAGGCTGTTGAGACAGTAGGAGAAGCTCCTGAAACCAATATTGCCTTGGCCAACGTGGAGCAATGAGGATGAGAGTGCAGTGTTCCCTCTTCATCTTTTGCAACACTCTCGGAATGAGCGGAATCGGAGGATAAGCGTACGCAAACATTCCGGTCCATCTCATCAGGAGGGCGTTTCCTCTTGACCCCCTTCCTGGGAACCTGCTGGCATAAAACAGGCACTTGCTGTTTTGCTGCGTGGCAAACAAATCCAGCGTCGGTTTCCCCCAAAGCCGAAAATTTTTCTCTACTTGATGTTGTTCGAGCTCCCATTCGTGGCAGTCCACAAATGTTCTGCTGAGACTGTCTGCTAGAGAGTTGCGAACTCCTTGTACATGCTCTGCTTTGAGGGATATGCCGTGACTTAAGGCCCATTCCCACATCTCCTGAGCTTGCAGTGACAGGGCAAGAGATTTCGTTCCTCCCTGCTTGTTTATGTAGAACATGCTGGTGGTATTGTCCGTACGCACCAGCACGGACGAATTCACGATCCTTGGTAGAAAAGCTTGTAGGGAAAGAAAAATGGCCCTTAGTTCCAAGATGTTGATGTGCATCTTTTGGTACTGATGAGACCATTTTCCCTGGATCTGAAGGTCCTGAAGGTGACCTCCCCAACCTTCCATGGACGCATCCGTAGTCAGGGTGAACTCCGGAATCTCTTGGAGAAAGGTGAGGCCCGGCGACAAGTTGTGCGCCTTTGACCACCAGAGAAGAGCCTGTTTCATTTTGACAGTGACTTTGATGCGGTCGTCGAATGATCCCTCGACCTGCTTCCACTGACGAAGTAACTCTTCTTGCAACGGTCTCATTCTGAGTCTTGCCATAGAAATTAGGTTGATCGCAGATGAACACATCCCCAGAAGGGAAGCATATATCCGAACTGAAAGCGACTTTTTTGCGGATATCTGTTTTGCTAGTTTTACGAGCTTGTTTTGTCGCTCCTGTGTCAGGTATGCCTTGCACTGGCATGTGTCCAAGACTGCTCCCAGAAAAGTCAATCGTTGACGAGGTTGGAGCTGAGATTTCTGTGAATTGAGGGTCAGCCCTAGATTCGAGAATAGTGAAAGTGTCCTGCTGACCGCTTCCATTGTCGAGCTTCTGGTTGGACCTTTTAACAGCCAGTCGTCGAGGTATGGGAACACCTGGAGTCCCAGGGACCTCAACATTGCAGCCACTGGAGCCAGGCATTTCGTGAAGATTCTGGGGGCCGATTTGAGGCCGAACGGGAGGACTTTGAATTGGAAATGGACGCCGGCCACTTGAAACCTTAGGAATTTGCGGTGGTTCGGGTGAATAGGGATGTGAAAATATGCGTCTTGCATATCCAGAGAAGCCAGAAAGTCCCCTTCGTTGAGACAATTCAGAATGTCCTTCAATGTCACCATGCGGAAACTCTGTTTCTTTAGATAGTTGTTGAGTTTGCGCAGATCCAATATTGGACGCCACTCTTCCGAATTTTTCTCCACAAGGAAGAAGCGAGAATAAAAGCCCATCCCTTTCTGAGAAGGATAGACTCGTTCTATCGCATTCTTGCGTAGCATCTTTAAGGCTTCTTTGAAGAGTAAGCGCCGGCGAGGGGGAGGGGGACCCCTGGGCGGTGTTGGTGGAGGCTTCTGCAAAAACTCCAAAGTGTGTCCCTTGCTGACCAAATCCAGGACCCACTGATCTGAAGTTATCTTCCGCCACTGATGGTAAAGGGCGGAAATCTTGGCGCCCACGGGGAGGGAAAGGGGTATGGCCGACATCCGGCAAAGCTCATTGGCGCTTGTTAGAATCTCGCCCTTGATTGCCTGAGCGCCGTTTCCCTCCTTGCCGAGAGAAAGAACCAGAAGCAGGCTGCCTGTTAGAAGATTGATAGTAGGGCTTGTTGTAGGTAGATTGATACTGTCGATTTTGTTGGTTGGAATAATTGCCTCTGGATGAGTAGCCACGACCTCTTGCTCCTCTAAAGGACCCCCTCTTGTATTGCAGGGTTCCAAGAGATTTCGCTGTATCGGTATCAGTTTTAATAGCCAATAAAGCGTCATCAATGTGCTTCCCAAACAATGACTCACCATCGAAAGACATGTCCAAGATCTTGGTTTGGACCTCAGGTCTAAAAGTGGTAGCCTTGAGCCAACCTTGACGTCTAAGCACAATTGCCCCAGCCAATTGTCTAAAGTTGGTATTAGAAATGTCTAGGGCGCAATCAATAATTTCTGAGGCCGCCCTTTCGCCTTCCTGCACAATTCTGCGCACCTCCATCTGTTGATCCTCCGGGATCAGCTCAAGATATTCCGTGATCTCAGACCACATTTGTCTATCATAACGAGCCAGGATAGCTAAAGAATTAGCCGCCTTAATGGATGCTGCTGCGTTTGCTGAAAACTTCTTTCCAATTGCATCAAGCCTTCTTCCCTCCTTGTCAGGTGGCGTTGAAATGGGAGCAGAAGGATTTTTGGACTTCTGCTGCGCAGCCTGAGAAATGACCGAATCTGGTCGAGGATGACCGATTAAACAAGCAGGAGTATCTGCTGGTGGCCCGATACTTTTTGTCTATCCTCGGCAAAACTGCCGGAATGGAAGCTGGAGTTTTCATTATATTGAGACCTTCCTTCCATATATAATCGATAATAGGTATGGCTCTGACCACTCTCCGATATCCCTCTTTAAAGTCATGTAAAAAGCAGTCCGACTGCTCAACTGTGACAACTAATTCAAATCGATTAGCAGCTCTCTGCATAATATTGTGAAAACCCCCAATATCTTCAGGTGGAGAGTCTGAAGGACGGGGAGGAGGTGGAGAAGGTGTAGGGATGACATAATCCTCCCAAGGATCCACCGGAGTGTTATCCGGTAACTCTCCCTCTTCCCTACTTTCTTCACCATCAGTGGAAGAACTGTCTACAACTTGAGGAAGTGGAGCAGTATGTTGTTGTGGCGACAATGGAGCTCTTGGCGACGGAGGTCTTGGCACAGGAACTGGAACAGGTGACCCAGCGGGCGCACCTTCATTGGGTGGAAATCTCTGGCGATAATCTGCCAACATAGCCTGCAAATCCTGTATTAAGGAAGTTGGCAAATGTGTCGTGTCCTCAGACCGAGGAAGTCTACTATGAGGTGACTGATATGGTGTTGAATAAACGTCATGCACATAATGTTCCTGAACCTCTTCTTCATCATCCTCTTGAAATTTAATATTCAACTGAGAAGGGTGACAGGCAATCCCAAAGGGACCATCATCCTCTTCCCCTTCATCCGACTCCCCTTGCATGTATGTCTCCAAAATGTGCGATGGCAAAAGTGGAGAAATATGTGAATAATCCTGTCTTTTATACGTTTTCATTTGAAAATGAGTGAATTGTATCTTTGCAGGTGGGGAACCGTGCATCCGATGAGCAGAAGTCCCAGTAAATGGATTCTCCGTTGACGGTGCTGTCAATGCTAAAGATCTTGCCGTAGACGAGGCCGTCAATGGTATCTTCGCCGACGAGTCCTTCGTCGCCGGGACCGTCGACAATGCCGTCGTCGACGAGCCCGTCGTCGACGGGTCCCTCGTCGTTGGGACCGTCGGTGGTATCTTCGTCGACGAGTCCCTCGTCGTCGGGACCGTCGATGGTATCTTCGTCGACGAGCCTTTCGTCGACGGGGCCGTCGATGGTATCTTCGTCGACGAGTCCCTCGTCGTCGGGGCTGTCGATGGTGTCTTCGTCGACGGTGCCTTCGTCGACGGGTCCGACGTTGGTGTCTTCGTCGACGAGGTCTTCGTCGACGAGACTGTCGATGACGTCTTCGTTGACAACGAGGCCGTCGATGGTGGCTTCGACGACGAGTCCTTTGGTGACAATGTCTTCATCGACGACGGCCTTGCGGTCGTCGACGGAGCAGACGATTTAGTCGACGGAGCCTTCGTTGAGAAGGATTTCGACGATGGTAACTTGGTTTTTGATAGCAAAGGTGGTACAGACATCAAAGGTGACGTGATAGCTGAAGTAGTAACCACAGAAGTAGAAGAGGAGGTAGAAGTCCAAGTAGTAGTAGGTACAGACACCAGAGAGATAGTCTTAGCCTGGGTTGTACTCACATGTGAAGAAGCCGATGCACTCTTAGAGGGTTCTGAAGCTTTCTGAGAGGTTTTCAACATTTTCTTTCTCTCAGGAGAAGCATTGTCCGTGGATCTAGCTCTCTTGCTAGAAGTAGAGGCTTTGTCCTCATCATCTGTGGATGAAGACTTCAGCCACAAAAGAACCCTTGCCTCCCTATCCCTGATGGTTTTCTGAGGGAAGGTACGGCAAATTCGACAGTCCTTCACCACATGTGAAGGGTGCAGGCAATAAATACAGTTCGAGTGCTTGTCATCCACATGGACTCTCTTCTTGAAGCAGGTGCCACAGGGTTTGAAAAGAGCCTTCTTTTCAGACATTTTAAGGTGTGAAGATCCAAAAACTGAGTAGGCACTCAGGGAGACTCCCTTACACACGAAGTGCGGTGAAAATCTGAGGAGAACTGCCTGAGCTGGGAAGGTTCTAGAGGGTGAGGACAGCTGATTGGCTGAGGCTACTATTTCAGGTCTTTTTACATAATGATGTAGATAGGCTGCTAAGTTTTGAGGCCTAGTTAGGCCTTTAGGCTTTTTCAGCCTACTACAAGAAATTTTAGGCACTGCTATTATATATTTTATTTACCGTGGGACTCCCGCCTCGACGACGGGGAATGATTCAGGCATGTGAATCTATGAAAGATACCCTAATACTGGATAACTATAACTAACTGTTTCTTTCAGATAAATATAAACACCAACTTCTATTTCTAGGCCTCATCATAGCCAAGAGAGAGACAGCCCAACTCTGGAAGGCTCCTACCTCTCCACTGATAGGAGTATGGAAGCAAGTATGGAAGCAAGGATTAGATTTCTGGATGGGGTTGGAACGCACAGTATTGATAGCCCGAGGGTGTCCACAAAAATACGTAAAGATATGGTAGCGCTGGGCAGATTACTGCAGTATTCTGCCCCCCCACCCAGCAGCAGATGTACATGACATGCCCTAATAGAGGTATAGCTATCCACCATTCATTATATTATTTGAACAAGATGATTATCAGATTTCACTGGGAACTTGCAAGGAGATACGATGGTGTTATGGCAAACGTTAGTATTAATGTTTAATATTGTTCCGTTATTGATGCATCTGCTACAGAAACTAGGCCACAATATGAATTCTGCCTTAATACTCAAATATAACTGTCCCTTTGCGTCAAATGTGGCTACAAATACCAATAAAACATGTTGTGAGAAAAAAATGGTAAATAGCTTTACCACCTCCCCCTTTGAATCAGCTGCTCAAAGTGTGAAATGCACAACCTGAAATAGGCAACTCAAGTTTCTGTCAAACTTTTTGCCAGTTCATCAAACTGTGCCAAGGGTATTAGTATATTAGTACACATAAAGGACATAGTCTAAGTAAGTCTCAATTCAATCATAACTAGGGCCAGGTTCATAATAAGCAGATATACATACATGTAAAACCTATCCAAAAATAGCTTTTATCATAGCACTAGTGACAGCAATTAATGTTGAGATAAAGGAAATACATTTATTGATTTGCTAATAATGTTGCAACTGTTTCATAAACCTGCACAAAATGTGGTAATTACTTGGCTCGTACAACTAAAGTTGTTCTTTTCAAATCGTAGGCAGATTAGTCTAATCCATCACAAGTTTTTTTGGGGGATCTAAAAGATCAATTTTCGGAGGCATAACCTATTAAGCTCAGTGATGGGCCCTAGTTGGTGGAGCTTGGCCTTCCAGGCTACACACCATGGTTTACCTTGGTTCCTAGACGGAAACAATAAAAAGAGATGTGGACCATGACCCTGCTCCTGCCACTCCTACGCTTAAGAGATTGGCTCACAGGATCAAGCCAAGAGAAAGCAGATTTGCAAGGACCCTACTTTTTAGGTCTCGCCTACGCAGCGCATATGCGCTGCATAGGCAAAAAGACCTTTCGCGATCGCTTTGGCTTTTCAGTCAAAAACGTGCGCGTGTTCCATTGCCTTCAATGGCAATGCGTGCAGGTGTGGCGATTCACTTGCGGGAGTGTGCGGCGCCACATGGTAGCAATTATCGTTCCTGGCGCTGCTCGCGCTCGCAAGTGAAACACTTTTTTTTATCCAGCACTCGCCCCCTCCTCTCGCGCCCCCCCTATGCCTTCTTTTAGCGCGAGGAACGCTCTTGTTTTATGTACCTGAGGGATTTGAGCAATCTGACTTTATTTAAGTAGATTCACTTTTCCGGCAAGAGACAACACTTTTGTGGTCTTTCTCACCCCCCCGCCACCCCTCCATCCTCTCCTCCACTTCATACTGTTGGCAGGTTTGCTGATCTCTTGGTGTGGTTTAAGGGTTGTGCCAAGTTATTGACTGATGTCTCGAAGGTATGTCTTGAAGATTTAGATAGCATTAGTTACTGTTCAAGGAAGCGCTACCTGAAGGGGATTTTTTAAAGCTGAAAGCGGGCTGTATTCCGTGGGGGTGGCTTGAAGCTCAAAGAGGATGGAGGTGTGAGCTCTCAGCTCCGGCTCAACAGGACACCTACTTGCAGAAATCTTCATCAATCTGACATCCCAGGCAGCTGGGCAAGCAGGAAAACGTCTATCTAGCAGCAAAGCAAGGAATGAGTGAAAGATAGGAACGCTCTCAGTGGGGATCAGCGGATCGTAGATCGGCTCTTGCGAGTCCACGAGATGACATGATGGGAACCGCCATAAAGCACAATTAGCAGGATTTTCAAAAACCTTTTCATCTGAACGAGCTGAGGCGCGCACCCGGTGAAGAATACTCATCGTCTGCTGTAATAAGTAAGCCTTTTACCGGTTATTTTACCCTGGAGCTCGTACGCTTTGTTGCCTGACGCACTGATTCCAAAGCAAATATGGAGACCATAACGAGGAACTGCTAAATGCTTCACTAACTCGCCTTGCAAATGCGGTAGTCACAGTATTTTGCCATGAGGTCTGGCATAGGCAGTAACAAATGCTCTGTACTTTAATGCATGCACAAAGGTCTGACTATGCACTAACCTCCTATGCCCAAGGCCTAATGTCCAAACACAAAGGCAATGCCTGACCCTAAAATGGCCACCGCAAATGGATTATCCAACTACCCTCGATGCTTCTCAATGTTTCCAAACCCCCACTAATACAACAAAGCCTGAAAGTGGCTTACAACGAAATGCCACTGTAGGGAACATTTCATTGAAAGGAAGTGATACCTATGGCAGCACTATTGGCAATAAAAGTGCTGGGAATAAGATACTGGCACTAACGCACTAGGAAGACGTAAGTTCTACACCAAAGATGATATTACAGGTCCTATTGCAGAAATAGAGCATGTCTGGAAAAAAATACACTGAGGAGTATGCTCTAATGCTGTAAGTAACTTGCAACGAAATTTCACTAAAGGGAATTGACACCCAAGTCAGCATTGTTGGCAGTAAAGACACTGGGGGAAGTAAGCTCTACGCTAAAAAGCTCTACTTTAAAAAACGGCACAACAGGCCCACTTACAGACAAAAAGGTATTGCTAGCAACAAATATTGGAAAAGTAAGCTCTACTCTATACGCAAGATCTAAACCTAACCTGATCTGTAATAGTGGCATAAGATCAACTTGCAATAATGATCTGAGCTTCCCTTCTGGCTAAAGAAAGCAGTATTGATTATCCCAGGAGATACGGACCAAGGAACCTACAATGTGACAGAACGCTCTTCTGACCCCTCCAAGGTATATGACAAAACTCAATACAAACAAGCATAGGCATAGCCAATAGGTCTCGCTTTTGGGACCTTATAAGTGTTTCGTTATGCAGCACAATATCCTTGGTGCAACAACATCAACTGTTGCATGGCTAAACACTTATAAGGTCCCAAAAGCGAGACCTATTGGCTATGCCAATGCTTGTTTCAAGTTAGTGCTGCCAAAGCCTATGCGGCAAACAAGTGGATCCTGATGAGCAGAACAGCATAAGCAGGACTCGCGATTACTGAAATCAGCTTTCAGTGGAGCCCTATTCTTGATCCTGAGACTGTCATTTAGCAGGTCTATGGAGGATGACACAGTTGTTGCAAATTAGCACAGAGAAGAGCTGTACGTTTCAGAGTATGGTGTGGGACTGATGTAAGGAAAGCTTGTTTGCACACCTGGCATGTTGCCACTGATGACTGCACCTACATGGTTTGTGATTCATTCTGTATTATTCTGGTATTTCTGTTGGATAGCTATTGAGCAAATGGTCTTGAGAACATACTAGGTCTTCAATGCCCCTTCATCTGTAGAATTTGAAATCCATAGAGTGACCAGAACACCACTAGAGGTTCTGGAAACAAAGAATAGGTTGTGCACCATCATTGAGTTGTGAATTCCTCAAGACCAAGGGGGGGAACAGACCATGACTGAGGCAAGGAACACAGTGTTATCCTTATGTGACAGGAGCATTCTAATCTTCCCCTGACTTTCAGTGTGTGCTCCAGCTGCCCAAAAAGTATATAAACTCGAGGAGTAAGAAGGTCTCAATCTGGCATCAAGCAAAGCTATGAATGGTCAGTAATGGAACAAGGTAGATATTTATTCAACCGGAGACTGCCTTGGGTTTCCTGAATCAGGTAAGAGTAAGACTTGTCCAGTCGTGCACAATCTTAATCCTCGTCAATCCAGCCGTAAGAGGAACCGCTTGTGCTACAACTACAGCCCCCAGGTGGCAGTGGGGCTAACCGTGAAGCCATTCCTGCGCCCAGAGGTGCGTTAAGAAGACCGGCGGGCTCCCGCAGCGCGGGACGCTTGTCAATCAGCCGTGAGGGGAACGGCTTTTGCTGCAACTACAGATCCCAGGTGGCAGTGGGGCTAACGGTGACGCCATTCCCGCCCCCGGAGATGCGTTAAGAAGACCGGCCGGCTCCCGCAGCGTGGGCCGCTCGTCAATCCAGCCGTGAGGGGAACGGCTTGTGCTGCAACTACAGCCCCCAGGTGGCCGTGGGGCTAACCATGACGCCATACCCGCGCCCGGAGGCGCGTTAAGAAGACCGCCGGGCTCCCGCAGCGCGGGACGCGCGCTGGCGTGCCCAGGCCCGTCTGTGCCCAGACCACCCCTTTGACAGCCTTTACTTTTTAGGCTCCCCTGTGGTGAGTTATACAGCTTTGTAACTGTGGATATCACACGTCATGGGTAAATGCACCATCTTGCCAAGCTCCCATACTTCCACTTCTATAGACAGTATGTTGGAAAGAGCCATTCACATTGTTAGTACCGAGATCGAGTTAACTGAGAGCAGTGTCTCCTTGGGACTAACAACTCCTCAGATTATTCTCCCAACCGATGATGGTGACTGTATTATCCCCCGCTGATGCCAAATTTATCAACCAATCACAACACACAATCATTATTCCTGGGAAGCGGACAGGGCGCTGTGGGTAATGAGTGTAATGAGGGTAACAGGAATAATGGTTTGGCTGAGGGTTCTTCAGAATCGACCTGTAACAAGGACATTGCCGCAACTGTGAATGTTTCTCCAAACCCAGCAATTACCGGGGCCAAAAGGAAATGGAAATCGATGAAACCTGTTTGACCCAAGAGGAAACAACCCCCACGCCTAAAACAACAATGTATCAATCAATCAATCAGGAGTTTGTTAAAGCGCGACTACTCACCCGTAAGGGTCTCAAGGCGCTAGGGGTGGGGGGGGTTGGAGGGGTGCAGGTTCCATTCCATCAAGGAGGGGGTCTGTCGAAGAGCCAGGTTTTGAGGTTTCTTGCGAAGATGGGGAGCGATGTTGACTGTCTGAGGTGGAGCGGAAGGGCGTTCCATGCTTTGGCCGCGAGGAAGGAGAAGGAGCAGCCTCCGGATCTGGTCTTTCTGGTGCGGGGGACCACAGCGTAGGAAAGCTGGGCTAATCGTAGGGTCCTTTGGGGAGTGTGGAATTTGAGTCGGCTGTTCAGGTATGCTGGTCCGGTGCCGTGGAGGGCCTTGTGTGCCTGGGTGAGCATCTTAAAGGTGATTCTCGCCTCGACGGGGAGCCAGTGGAGTGTGCGCAGGTGCTGGGAGATGTGGCAGTGTTTTGGCAGGTTGAGGACCAGTCTTGCGGCGGCGTTCTGGATGTTCTGTAGCTTGCGGATGAGGTTTTTGTTTATTCCGGCGTAGAGTGCGTTGCCGTAGTCGAGTCTGCTGGTGACCAGGGCGTGAGTGACTGTCTTTCGGTGTTCGAGGGGGATCCATTTGAAGGTCTTACGAAGGAGGCGGAGGGTGTGGAAGCAGGAAGATGAGACAGAGTTGATCTGGCGGTCCATTTTGAGCTCGGAGTCCAGGATGATTCCCAGGTTGCGTGCGTGGTCTGTGGGGGTTGGCGGGTTTCCGAGGGCGGTGGGCCACCAGGTGTCACTCCAGGCGTCGGGGTTTGGGCCCATGATGAGTACTTCTGTTTTGTTGGTGTTTAGTTGTAGGCAGCTGTTTTTCATCCATTTGGCGACGGCTTCCATGCCTTCTCGAAAGTTGCGTCTGGCGGTGTTGGGCTCGTTGGATAGGGAGAGGATGAGCTGGGTGTCGTCTGCATATGACACGATGTTGAGTCCGTAGGTTCGGACGATGGGGGCAAGTGGAGCCATGTAGACGTTGAAGAGGGTCGGGCTGAGGGAGGAGCCCTGGGGGACTCCGCAGGTGATAGGTGTGGGGTCCGAGAGGAAAGGGGGGAGTCTGACCCGCTGCGTCCTGCTGGAGAGGAAGGAGCAGATCCAGTCGAGGGCCTTGTCCTGGATTCCTGCATCGTAGAGTCTGCGTATTAGGGTGCGGTGGGAGACTGTGTCGAACGCCGCTGATAGGTCGAGGAGGATGAGGGCTACTGTTTCTCCTTTGTCCAGTAAGGTGCGGATGTCGTCTGTTGCGGCGAGGAGGGCGGTTTCCGTACTGTGGTTTTTTCTGAAGCCGGATTGGGAGGAGTCGAGGATGTTGTGTTCTTCAATGAATGTGGCGAGTTGGCTGTTGATGGCTTTCTCGATGACTTTAGCTGGGAACGGGAGCAGGGAGATGGGTCTGTAGTTTTTGAGGTCGGTGGGGTCCGCTGAGGGTTTCTTTAGGAGGGGGTTGACCTCGGCGTGTTTCCAGTCGTCGGGGAATGAGGCGGTCGCCAGGGAGCGGTTGATGGTCTGGCGGAGCATGGGTGCGATGGTGTTGGCGGCTCTGTTGAAGATGTGGTGGGGGCAGGGGTCCGTGGGGGCCCCTGAGTGGATTGACTTCATTGTCTTCAGTGTGTCTTCGGTGGTGAGTGCTGTCCAGTCATCAATCGCTGGTTTCCGGGTGTCGTGGGTGGTTGGTGAGGGTACAGTGTGTTGGTTGTCTTCGTCGAAGTTGTCGTAGATGCTCTTGATTTTGTGGTGGAAAAAGATGCTGAGTTTGTCGCAGAGGTCTTGTGAGGGAGGGATGTCGGTAGACTCGCTGGTGGGTTGGGCGAACCCATTGATGATGCTGAAGAGTTCTTTGCTGTTGTGTGCGTGGGTGGAGATTCTGTCTTCAATCGCTTTTTTCCTCGTTTCTCTGATGAGTTGATGGTGGGCGTTGGTGGCGGCTCTGAAGTTGTTGTGGGCTTCTGTGGATTTGGTGTTTCTCCAGGCCTTTTCGAGGCGGCGGCATGTGCGCCTGGACTCTCGAAGTTCGGTGGTAAACCATCTGGCTTTCTTGGCACGGGTATTGTTGTTTTTCTTGAGGGGGGCTATGGTGTTGGTGCTGTCCGAGATCCATCTATGCAGGGTTCGGGCTGCGGTGTTGGGGTCGTCGTTTTCCGCGATGGTTGGGGTGGAGTTGTTCAGTGAGGAGGTGAGCTGGTCATCGGTGATTTTGGTCCAGTTTCTTTGTGGAAGCAGGTGCTGGTGTCTGTGGATCGTGGGTGTTCTGAAGGTGAAGTGGACGCAACGATGGTCGGTCCATGGGAGTTCGGTGGTGTGGCTGAAGGTGATGGAGTTTCCTGTAGTGAAGAGGGGGTCGAGGGTGTGTCCTGCTGAGTGCGTGGGCTCGGTCACGATCTGGCGGAGTCCAATGTTGCGGAGGTTGTCCAGGAGGGATGTGGTGTTGGGGTCCAGTTGATTGTCGAGGTGGAAGTTGAGGTCTCCCAGCAGGGTGTAGTTGGTGGATGCGATGGCCTGAAGGGAGATAATGTCCGTAATGGAGTTGGCGAAGGGTCGGCGGGGTCCAGGAGGTCGGTAGATGAGGGTTCCTCGGAGGGCGGCGGTGGGGCTGGCCCGTATCTTGAAGTGAAGGTGTTCCATCAGTTCTGTGGACTCGTCAGAGAGTGTGCTCAGGCGGAGGCTGGATTTGTGGATGATGGCGATTCCTCCTCCTGGGTGGATGGGGCGGTCCTTCCTGCTGATCTTGTATCCTTGGGGGATGGCGATGGCGATGTCCGGTCCCGAGGTGGTGTTGGTCCAGGTTTCGGTGAAGAATGCTACGTCTGGGGTTGTGCTGTCGAGGAGGTCCCAGATTTCTGTGGCGTGTTTGTGGAGGGATCGGACGTTGAGGAGGATGCATTGCAGGGTCTTCGGTTCGGTTGTGTTCTTGTGGGCGGGTTGTGCTGGATCCGTGTTCTTGGCGGTGCTGCAGGTGTGCCGGCAGCGGTGACAGCTGAAGGGTCCATGGGTGTCGGCTGGTGATGCTAGCTTGCAGTTGTTGTTGCAGCCTGGGTTAAGTGCGTGGAGTGCTGCTGGGTCGTAGCGTTGGCGGGGCGGAGGTCCAGGGTTCCTGGTGCTGGTCGCGGACGGGTCGCAGACGAGCGCAGACGTGCTTGCCTTTGACGCACCTTCGGTGCACCAGCGGCGCGCCCGCAGCCCGCGGCCGCTGCGCGGCCGCGCAGTGGCCGCCATTAAGTAGGGGTCGGGGAGGGCTGGACAGCTGGGAGGCGGGAGCGAGGAGGGGAGATGGATTGGGCCGGTCGTGCTGGGGGGGGGAGGGGCCGCGGGGGCAGCAGCGGCGGGGAAAGGTAAAGGGAGGAAAGAAGGGATAAAGAAAAAAGGGAGAATAAGCAGAAATAAGGCACAAAAGAGCAGAGATGCAGAAAAGAGCAGAAAGGAGAAAGATAGAAAGGGTAAAAAAACGAGTGAAAACGGGTGAAGGAGCAGAGGGAGAGAAAGGGAAATGGGCAAAAATAAGGCACAAAAGAGCAGAGGTGCAGAAAGGTGAAAGATAGAAAGGGAAAAAAACGAGTGAAGGAGCAGAGGGAGAGAAAGGGAAATGGGCAGAAATAAGGCGCAAAAGAGCAGAGGTGCAGAAAGGTGAAAGATAGAAAGGGGAGAAAAAGGAGTGAAGGAGCAGAAAGAAAGAAAGGAGACAGAGGTCCACTGGACCACCAGGGATGAGGCGCAGGGAAACCTGCGGGTGGAGGAGGGCCTCGATCACCAACACTCAAGAGTGCAGGGGCAGGGGCACCTCACTTAATGGTGGAGCTGCGAGGGTGGGAGAGCAATTTCACTGACAATGAGTCAGTGGTCTTGCTCGCCTGTCCCCGCAGTGGCCGCCATTAAGTAGGGGTCGGGGAGGGCTGGACAGCTGGGAGGCGGGAGCGAGGAGGGGAGACGGATTGGGCCGGTCGTGCTGGGGGGGGGAGGGGCCGCGGGGGCAGCAGCGGCGGGGAAAGGTAAAGGGAGGAAAGAAGGGATAAAGAAAAAAGGGAGAATAAGCAGAAATAAGGCACAAAAGAGCAGAGATGCAGAAAAGAGCAGAAAGGAGAAAGATAGAAAGGGTAAAAAAACGAGTGAAAACGGGTGAAGGAGCAGAGGGAGAGAAAGGGAAATGGGCAAAAATAAGGCACAAAAGAGCAGAGGTGCAGAAAGGTGAAAGATAGAAAGGGAAAAAAACGAGTGAAGGAGCAGAGGGAGAGAAAGGGAAATGGGCAGAAATAAGGCGCAAAAGAGCAGAGGTGCAGAAAGGTGAAAGATAGAAAGGGGAGAAAAAGGAGTGAAGGAGCAGAAAGAAAGAAAGGAGACAGAGGTCCACTGGACCACCAGGGATGAGGCGCAGGGAAACCTGCGGGTGGAGGAGGGCCTCGATCACCAACACTCAAGAGTGCAGGGGCAGGGGCACCTCACTTAATGGTGGAGCTGCGAGGGTGGGAGAGCAATTTCACTGACAATGAGTCAGTGGTCTTGCTCGCCTGTCCCCGCAGTGGCCGCCATTAAGTAGGGGTCGGGGAGGGCTGGACAGCTGGGAGGCGGGAGCGAGGAGGGGAGACGGATTGGGCCGGTCGTGCTGGGGGGGGGAGGGGCCGCGGGGGCAGCAGCGGCGGGGAAAGGTAAAGGGAGGAAAGAAGGGATAAAGAAAAAAGGGAGAATAAGCAGAAATAAGGCACAAAAGAGCAGAGATGCAGAAAAGAGCAGAAAGGAGAAAGATAGAAAGGGTAAAAAAACGAGTGAAAACGGGTGAAGGAGCAGAGGGAGAGAAAGGGAAATGGGCAAAAATAAGGCACAAAAGAGCAGAGGTGCAGAAAGGTGAAAGATAGAAAGGGAAAAAAACGAGTGAAGGAGCAGAGGGAGAGAAAGGGAAATGGGCAGAAATAAGGCGCAAAAGAGCAGAGGTGCAGAAAGGTGAAAGATAGAAAGGGGAGAAAAAGGAGTGAAGGAGCAGAAAGAAAGAAAGGAGACAGAGGTCCACTGGACCACCAGGGATGAGGCGCAGGGAAACCTGCGGGTGGAGGAGGGCCTCGATCACCAACACTCAAGAGTGCAGGGGCAGGGGCACCTCACTTAATGGTGGAGCTGCGAGGGTGGGAGAGCAATTTCACTGACAATGAGTCAGTGGTCTTGCTCGCCTGTCCCCGCAGTGGCCGCCATTAAGTAGGGGTCGGGGAGGGCTGGACAGCTGGGAGGCGGGAGCGGGGAGGGGAGCTGGATTGGGCCGGTCGTGCTGGGGGGGAGGGGCCGCGGGGGCAGCAGCGGCGGGGAAAGGTAAAGGGAGGAAAGAAGGGACAAAGAAAAAAGGGAGAATAAGCAGAAATAAGGCACAAAAGAGCAGAGATGCAGAAAAGAGCAGAAAGGAGAAAGATAGAAAGGGTAAAAAAACGAGTGAAAACGGGTGAAGGAGCAGAGGGAGAGAAAGGGAAATGGGCAAAAATAAGGCACAAAAGAGCAGAGGTGCAGAAAGGTGAAAGATAGAAAGGGAAAAAAACGAGTGAAGGAGCAGAGGGAGAGAAAGGGAAATGGGCAGAAATAAGGCGCAAAAGAGCAGAGGTGCAGAAAGGTGAAAGATAGAAAGGGGAGAAAAAGGAGTGAAGGAGCAGAAAGAAAGAAAGGAGACAGAGGTCCACTGGACCACCAGGGATGAGGCGCAGGGAAACCTGCGGGTGGAGGAGGGCCTCGATCACCAACACTCAAGAGTGCAGGGGCAGGGGCACCTCACTTAATGGTGGAGCTGCGAGGGTGGGAGAGCAATTTCACTGACAATGAGTCAGTGGTCTTGCTCGCCTGTCCCCGCAGTGGCCGCCATTAAGTAGGGGTCGGGGAGGGCTGGACAGCTGGGAGGCGGGAGCGGGGAGGGGAGCTGGATTGGGCCGGTCGTGCTGGGGGGGAGGGGCCGCGGGGGCAGCAGCGGCGGGGAAAGGTAAAGGGAGGAAAGAAGGGACAAAGAAAAAAGGGAGAATAAGCAGAAATAAGGCACAAAAGAGCAGAGATGCAGAAAAGAGCAGAAAGGAGAAAGATAGAAAGGGTAAAAAAACGAGTGAAAACGGGTGAAGGAGCAGAGGGAGAGAAAGGGAAAATGGGCAAAAATAAGGCACAAAAGAGCAGAGGTGCAGAAAGGTGAAAGATAGAAAGGGAAAAAAACGAGTGAAGGAGCTGAGGGAGAGAAAGGGAAATGGGCAGAAATAAGGTGCAAAAGAGCAGAGATGCAGAAAGGTAAAAGATAGAAAGGGGAGAAAAAGGAGTGAAGGAGCAGAAAGAAAGAAAGGAGACAGAGGTCCACTGGACCACCAGGGATGAGGCGCAGGGAAACCTGCGGGTGGAGGAGGGCCTCGATCACCAACACTCAAGAGTGCAGGGGCAGGGGCACCTCACTTAATGGTGGAGCTGCGAGGGTGGGAGAGCAATTTCACTGACAATGAGTCAGTGGTCTTGTTCGCCTGTCCCCGCAGTGGCCGCCATTAAGTAGGGGTCGGGGAGGGCTGGACAGCTGGGAGGCGGGAGCGGGGAGGGGAGCTGGATTGGGCCGGTCGTGCTGGGGGGGAGGGGCCGCGGGGGCAGCAGCGGCGGGGAAAGGTAAAGGGAGGAAAGAAGGGATAAAGAAAAAAGGGAGAATAAGCAGAAATAAGGCACAAAAGAGCAGAGATGCAGAAAAGAGCAGAAAGGAGAAAGATAGAAAGGGTAAAAAAACGAGTGAAAACGGGTGAAGGAGCAGAGGGAGAGAAAGGGAAATGGGCAAAAATAAGGCACAAAAGAGCAGAGGTGCAGAAAGGTGAAAGATAGAAAGGGAAAAAAACGAGTGAAGGAGCAGAGGGAGAGAAAGGGAAATGGGCAGAAATAAGGCGCAAAAGAGCAGAGGTGCAGAAAGGTGAAAGATAGAAAGGGGAGAAAAAGGAGTGAAGGAGCAGAAAGAAAGAAAGGAGACAGAGGTCCACTGGACCACCAGGGATGAGGCGCAGGGAAACCTGCGGGTGGAGGAGGGCCTCGATCACCAACACTCAAGAGTGCAGGGGCAGGGGCACCTCACTTAATGGTGGAGCTGCGAGGGTGGGAGAGCAATTTCACTGACAATGAGTCAGTGGTCTTGCTCGCCTGTCCCCGCAGTGGCCGCCATTAAGTAGGGGTCGGGGAGGGCTGGACAGCTGGGAGGCGGGAGCGGGGAGGGGAGCTGGATTGGGCCGGTCGTGCTGGGGGGGAGGGGCCGCGGGGGCAGCAGCGGCGGGGAAAGGTAAAGGGAGGAAAGAAGGGACAAAGAAAAAAGGGAGAATAAGCAGAAATAAGGCACAAAAGAGCAGAGATGCAGAAAAGAGCAGAAAGGAGAAAGATAGAAAGGGTAAAAAAACGAGTGAAAACGGGTGAAGGAGCAGAGGGAGAGAAAGGGAAATGGGCAAAAATAAGGCACAAAAGAGCAGAGGTGCAGAAAGGTGAAAGATAGAAAGGGAAAAAAACGAGTGAAGGAGCAGAGGGAGAGAAAGGGAAATGGGCAGAAATAAGGCGCAAAAGAGCAGAGGTGCAGAAAGGTGAAAGATAGAAAGGGGAGAAAAAGGAGTGAAGGAGCAGAAAGAAAGAAAGGAGACAGAGGTCCACTGGACCACCAGGGATGAGGCGCAGGGAAACCTGCGGGTGGAGGAGGGCCTCGATCACCAACACTCAAGAGTGCAGGGGCAGGGGCACCTCACTTAATGGTGGAGCTGCGAGGGTGGGAGAGCAATTTCACTGACAATGAGTCAGTGGTCTTGCTCGCCTGTCCCCGCAGTGGCCGCCATTAAGTAGGGGTCGGGGAGGGCTGGACAGCTGGGAGGCGGGAGCGGGGAGGGGAGCTGGATTGGGCCGGTCGTGCTGGGGGGGAGGGGCCGCGGGGGCAGCAGCGGCGGGGAAAGGTAAAGGGAGGAAAGAAGGGACAAAGAAAAAAGGGAGAATAAGCAGAAATAAGGCACAAAAGAGCAGAGATGCAGAAAAGAGCAGAAAGGAGAAAGATAGAAAGGGTAAAAAAACGAGTGAAAACGGGTGAAGGAGCAGAGGGAGAGAAAGGGAAAATGGGCAAAAATAAGGCACAAAAGAGCAGAGGTGCAGAAAGGTGAAAGATAGAAAGGGAAAAAAACGAGTGAAGGAGCAGAGGGAGAGAAAGGGAAATGGGCAGAAATAAGGTGCAAAAGAGCAGAGGTGCAGAAAGGTAAAAGATAGAAAGGGGAGAAAAAGGAGTGAAGGAGCAGAAAGAAAGAAAGGAGACAGAGGTCCACTGGACCACCAGGGATGAGGCGCAGGGAAACCTGCGGGTGGAGGAGGGCCTCGATCACCAACACTCAAGAGTGCAGGGGCAGGGGCACCTCACTTAATGGTGGAGCTGCGAGGGTGGGAGAGCAATTTCACTGACAATGAGTCAGTGGTCTTGTTCGCCTGTCCCCGCAGTGGCCGCCATTAAGTAGGGGTCGGGGAGGGCTGGACAGCTGGGAGGCGGGAGCGGGGAGGGGAGCTGGATTGGGCCGGTCGTGCTGGGGGGGAGGGGCCGCGGGGGCAGCAGCGGCGGGGAAAGGTAAAGGGAGGAAAGAAGGGATAAAGAAAAAAGGGAGAATAAGCAGAAATAAGGCACAAAAGAGCAGAGATGCAGAAAAGAGCAGAAAGGAGAAAGATAGAAAGGGTAAAAAAACGAGTGAAAACGGGTGAAGGAGCAGAGGGAGAGAAAGGGAAATGGGCAAAAATAAGGCACAAAAGAGCAGAGGTGCAGAAAGGTGAAAGATAGAAAGGGAAAAAAACGAGTGAAGGAGCAGAGGGAGAGAAAGGGAAATGGGCAGAAATAAGGCGCAAAAGAGCAGAGGTGCAGAAAGGTGAAAGATAGAAAGGGGAGAAAAAGGAGTGAAGGAGCAGAAAGAAAGAAAGGAGACAGAGGTCCACTGGACCACCAGGGATGAGGCGCAGGGAAACCTGCGGGTGGAGGAGGGCCTCGATCACCAACACTCAAGAGTGCAGGGGCAGGGGCACCTCACTTAATGGTGGAGCTGCGAGGGTGGGAGAGCAATTTCACTGACAATGAGTCAGTGGTCTTGCTCGCCTGTCCCCGCAGTGGCCGCCATTAAGTAGGGGTCGGGGAGGGCTGGACAGCTGGGAGGCGGGAGCGGGGAGGGGAGCTGGATTGGGCCGGTCGTGCTGGGGGGGAGGGGCCGCGGGGGCAGCAGCGGCGGGGAAAGGTAAAGGGAGGAAAGAAGGGACAAAGAAAAAAGGGAGAATAAGCAGAAATAAGGCACAAAAGAGCAGAGATGCAGAAAAGAGCAGAAAGGAGAAAGATAGAAAGGGTAAAAAAACGAGTGAAAACGGGTGAAGGAGCAGAGGGAGAGAAAGGGAAAATGGGCAAAAATAAGGCACAAAAGAGCAGAGGTGCAGAAAGGTGAAAGATAGAAAGGGAAAAAAACGAGTGAAGGAGCAGAGGGAGAGAAAGGGAAATGGGCAGAAATAAGGTGCAAAAGAGCAGAGGTGCAGAAAGGTAAAAGATAGAAAGGGGAGAAAAAGGAGTGAAGGAGCAGAAAGAAAGAAAGGAGACAGAGGTCCACTGGACCACCAGGGATGAGGCGCAGGGAAACCTGCGGGTGGAGGAGGGCCTCGATCACCAACACTCAAGAGTGCAGGGGCAGGGGCACCTCACTTAATGGTGGAGCTGCGAGGGTGGGAGAGCAATTTCACTGACAATGAGTCAGTGGTCTTGTTCGCCTGTCCCCGCAGTGGCCGCCATTAAGTAGGGGTCGGGGAGGGCTGGACAGCTGGGAGGCGGGAGCGGGGAGGGGAGCTGGATTGGGCCGGTCGTGCTGGGGGGGAGGGGCCGCGGGGGCAGCAGCGGCGGGGAAAGGTAAAGGGAGGAAAGAAGGGATAAAGAAAAAAGGGAGAATAAGCAGAAATAAGGCACAAAAGAGCAGAGATGCAGAAAAGAGCAGAAAGGAGAAAGATAGAAAGGGTAAAAAAACGAGTGAAAACGGGTGAAGGAGCAGAGGGAGAGAAAGGGAAAATGGGCAAAAATAAGGCACAAAAGAGCAGAGGTGCAGAAAGGTGAAAGATAGAAAGGGAAAAAAACGAGTGAAGGAGCAGAGGGAGAGAAAGGGAAATGGGCAGAAATAAGGCGCAAAAGAGCAGAGGTGCAGAAAGGTGAAAGATAGAAAGGGGAGAAAAAGGAGTGAAGGAGCAGAAAGAAAGAAAGGAGACAGAGGTCCACTGGACCACCAGGGATGAGGCGCAGGGAAACCTGCGGGTGGAGGAGGGCCTCGATCACCAACACTCAAGAGTGCAGGGGCAGGGGCACCTCACTTCATGGTGGAGCTGCGAGGGTGGGAGAGCAATTTCACTGACAATGAGTCAGTGGTCTTGCTCGCCTGTCCCCGCAGTGGCCGCCATTAAGTAGGGGTCGGGGAGGGCTGGACAGCTGGGAGGCGGGAGCGGGGAGGGGAGCTGGATTGGGCCGGTCGTGCTGGGGGGGAGGGGCCGCGGGGGCAGCAGCGGCGGGGAAAGGTAAAGGGAGGAAAGAAGGGATAAAGAAAAAAGGGAGAATAAGCAGAAATAAGGCACAAAAGAGCAGAGATGCAGAAAAGAGCAGAAAGGAGAAAGATAGAAAGGGTAAAAAAACGAGTGAAAACGGGTGAAGGAGCAGAGGGAGAGAAAGGGAAAATGGGTAAAAATAAGGCACAAAAGAGCAGAGGTGCAGAAAGGTGAAAGATAGAAAGGGAAAAAAACGAGTGAAGGAGCAGAGGGAGAGAAAGGGAAATGGGCAGAAATAAGGCGCAAAAGAGCAGAGGTGCAGAAAGGTGAAAGATAGAAAGGGGAGAAAAAGGAGTGAAGGAGCAGAAAGAAAGAAAGGAGACAGAGGTCCACTGGACCACCAGGGATGAGGCGCAGGGAAACCTGCGGGTGGAGGAGGGCCTCGATCACCAACACTCAAGAGTGCAGGGGCAGGGGCACCTCACTTAATGGTGGAGCTGCGAGGGTGGGAGAGCAATTTCACTGACAATGAGTCAGTGGTCTTGCTCGCCTGTCCCCGCAGTGGCCGCCATTAAGTAGGGGTCGGGGAGGGCTGGACAGCTGGGAGGCGGGAGCGAGGAGGGGAGATGGATTGGGCCGGTCGTGCTGGGGGGGGGAGGGGCCGCGGGGGCAGCAGCGGCGGGGAAAGGTAAAGGGAGGAAAGAAGGGATAAAGAAAAAAGGGAGAATAAGCAGAAATAAGGCACAAAAGAGCAGAGATGCAGAAAAGAGCAGAAAGGAGAAAGATAGAAAGGGTAAAAAAACGAGTGAAAACGGGTGAAGGAGCAGAGGGAGAGAAAGGGAAAATGGGCAAAAATAAGGCACAAAAGAGCAGAGGTGCAGAAAGGTGAAAGATAGAAAGGGAAAAAAACGAGTGAAGGAGCAGAGGGAGAGAAAGGGAAATGGGCAGAAATAAGGCGCAAAAGAGCAGAGGTGCAGAAAGGTGAAAGATAGAAAGGGGAGAAAAAGGAGTGAAGGAGCAGAAAGAAAGAAAGGAGACAGAGGTCCACTGGACCACCAGGGATGAGGCGCAGGGAAACCTGCGGGTGGAGGAGGGCCTCGATCACCAACACTCAAGAGTGCAGGGGCAGGGGCACCTCACTTAATGGTGGAGCTGCGAGGGTGGGAGAGCAATTTCACTGACAATGAGTCAGTGGTCTTGCTCGCCTGTCCCCGCAGTGGCCGCCATTAAGTAGGGGTCGGGGAGGGCTGGACAGCTGGGAGGCGGGAGCGGGGAGGGGAGCTGGATTGGGCCGGTCGTGCTGGGGGGGAGGGGCCGCGGGGGCAGCAGCGGCGGGGAAAGGTAAAGGGAGGAAAGAAGGGATAAAGAAAAAAGGGAGAATAAGCAGAAATAAGGCACAAAAGAGCAGAGATGCAGAAAAGAGCAGAAAGGAGAAAGATAGAAAGGGTAAAAAAATGAGTGAAAACGGGTGAAGGAGCAGAGGGAGAGAAAGGGAAAATGGGCAAAAATAAGGCACAAAAGAGCAGAGGTGCAGAAAGGTGAAAGATAGAAAGGGAAAAAAACGAGTGAAGGAGCAGAGGGAGAGAAAGGGAAATGGGCAGAAATAAGGCGCAAAAGAGCAGAGGTGCAGAAAGGTGAAAGATAGAAAGGGGAGAAAAAGGAGTGAAGGAGCAGAAAGAAAGAAAGGAGACAGAGGTCCACTGGACCACCAGGGATGAGGCGCAGGGAAACCTGCGGGTGGAGGAGGGCCTCGATCACCAACACTCAAGAGTGCAGGGGCAGGGGCACCTCACTTAATGGTGGAGCTGCGAGGGTGGGAGAGCAATTTCACTGACAATGAGTCAGTGGTCTTGCTCGCCTGTCCCCGCAGTGGCCGCCATTAAGTAGGGGTCGGGGAGGGCTGGACAGCTGGGAGGCGGGAGCGGGGAGGGGAGCTGGATTGGGCCGGTCGTGCTGGGGGGGAGGGGCCGCGGGGGCAGCAGCGGCGGGGAAAGGTAAAGGGAGGAAAGAAGGGACAAAGAAAAAAGGGAGAATAAGCAGAAATAAGGCACAAAAGAGCAGAGATGCAGAAAAGAGCAGAAAGGAGAAAGATAGAAAGGGTAAAAAAACGAGTGAAAACGGGTGAAGGAGCAGAGGGAGAGAAAGGGAAAATGGGCAAAAATAAGGCACAAAAGAGCAGAGGTGCAGAAAGGTGAAAGATAGAAAGGGAAAAAAACGAGTGAAGGAGCAGAGGGAGAGAAAGGGAAATGGGCAGAAATAAGGTGCAAAAGAGCAGAGGTGCAGAAAGGTAAAAGATAGAAAGGGGAGAAAAAGGAGTGAAGGAGCAGAAAGAAAGAAAGGAGACAGAGGTCCACTGGACCACCAGGGATGAGGCGCAGGGAAACCTGCGGGTGGAGGAGGGCCTCGATCACCAACACTCAAGAGTGCAGGGGCAGGGGCACCTCACTTAATGGTGGAGCTGCGAGGGTGGGAGAGCAATTTCACTGACAATGAGTCAGTGGTCTTGTTCGCCTGTCCCCGCAGTGGCCGCCATTAAGTAGGGGTCGGGGAGGGCTGGACAGCTGGGAGGCGGGAGCGGGGAGGGGAGCTGGATTGGGCCGGTCGTGCTGGGGGGGAGGGGCCGCGGGGGCAGCAGCGGCGGGGAAAGGTAAAGGGAGGAAAGAAGGGATAAAGAAAAAAGGGAGAATAAGCAGAAATAAGGCACAAAAGAGCAGAGATGCAGAAAAGAGCAGAAAGGAGAAAGATAGAAAGGGTAAAAAAACGAGTGAAAACGGGTGAAGGAGCAGAGGGAGAGAAAGGGAAATGGGCAAAAATAAGGCACAAAAGAGCAGAGGTGCAGAAAGGTGAAAGATAGAAAGGGAAAAAAACGAGTGAAGGAGCAGAGGGAGAGAAAGGGAAATGGGCAGAAATAAGGCGCAAAAGAGCAGAGGTGCAGAAAGGTGAAAGATAGAAAGGGGAGAAAAAGGAGTGAAGGAGCAGAAAGAAAGAAAGGAGACAGAGGTCCACTGGACCACCAGGGATGAGGCGCAGGGAAACCTGCGGGTGGAGGAGGGCCTCGATCACCAACACTCAAGAGTGCAGGGGCAGGGGCACCTCACTTAATGGTGGAGCTGCGAGGGTGGGAGAGCAATTTCACTGACAATGAGTCAGTGGTCTTGCTCGCCTGTCCCCGCAGTGGCCGCCATTAAGTAGGGGTCGGGGAGGGCTGGACAGCTGGGAGGCGGGAGCGGGGAGGGGAGCTGGATTGGGCCGGTCGTGCTGGGGGGGAGGGGCCGCGGGGGCAGCAGCGGCGGGGAAAGGTAAAGGGAGGAAAGAAGGGACAAAGAAAAAAGGGAGAATAAGCAGAAATAAGGCACAAAAGAGCAGAGATGCAGAAAAGAGCAGAAAGGAGAAAGATAGAAAGGGTAAAAAAACGAGTGAAAACGGGTGAAGGAGCAGAGGGAGAGAAAGGGAAATGGGCAAAAATAAGGCACAAAAGAGCAGAGGTGCAGAAAGGTGAAAGATAGAAAGGGAAAAAAACGAGTGAAGGAGCAGAGGGAGAGAAAGGGAAATGGGCAGAAATAAGGCGCAAAAGAGCAGAGGTGCAGAAAGGTGAAAGATAGAAAGGGGAGAAAAAGGAGTGAAGGAGCAGAAAGAAAGAAAGGAGACAGAGGTCCACTGGACCACCAGGGATGAGGCGCAGGGAAACCTGCGGGTGGAGGAGGGCCTCGATCACCAACACTCAAGAGTGCAGGGGCAGGGGCACCTCACTTAATGGTGGAGCTGCGAGGGTGGGAGAGCAATTTCACTGACAATGAGTCAGTGGTCTTGCTCGCCTGTCCCCGCAGTGGCCGCCATTAAGTAGGGGTCGGGGAGGGCTGGACAGCTGGGAGGCGGGAGCGGGGAGGGGAGCTGGATTGGGCCGGTCGTGCTGGGGGGGAGGGGCCGCGGGGGCAGCAGCGGCGGGGAAAGGTAAAGGGAGGAAAGAAGGGACAAAGAAAAAAGGGAGAATAAGCAGAAATAAGGCACAAAAGAGCAGAGATGCAGAAAAGAGCAGAAAGGAGAAAGATAGAAAGGGTAAAAAAACGAGTGAAAACGGGTGAAGGAGCAGAGGGAGAGAAAGGGAAAATGGGCAAAAATAAGGCACAAAAGAGCAGAGGTGCAGAAAGGTGAAAGATAGAAAGGGAAAAAAACGAGTGAAGGAGCAGAGGGAGAGAAAGGGAAATGGGCAGAAATAAGGTGCAAAAGAGCAGAGGTGCAGAAAGGTAAAAGATAGAAAGGGGAGAAAAAGGAGTGAAGGAGCAGAAAGAAAGAAAGGAGACAGAGGTCCACTGGACCACCAGGGATGAGGCGCAGGGAAACCTGCGGGTGGAGGAGGGCCTCGATCACCAACACTCAAGAGTGCAGGGGCAGGGGCACCTCACTTAATGGTGGAGCTGCGAGGGTGGGAGAGCAATTTCACTGACAATGAGTCAGTGGTCTTGTTCGCCTGTCCCCGCAGTGGCCGCCATTAAGTAGGGGTCGGGGAGGGCTGGACAGCTGGGAGGCGGGAGCGGGGAGGGGAGCTGGATTGGGCCGGTCGTGCTGGGGGGGAGGGGCCGCGGGGGCAGCAGCGGCGGGGAAAGGTAAAGGGAGGAAAGAAGGGATAAAGAAAAAAGGGAGAATAAGCAGAAATAAGGCACAAAAGAGCAGAGATGCAGAAAAGAGCAGAAAGGAGAAAGATAGAAAGGGTAAAAAAACGAGTGAAAACGGGTGAAGGAGCAGAGGGAGAGAAAGGGAAATGGGCAAAAATAAGGCACAAAAGAGCAGAGGTGCAGAAAGGTGAAAGATAGAAAGGGAAAAAAACGAGTGAAGGAGCAGAGGGAGAGAAAGGGAAATGGGCAGAAATAAGGCGCAAAAGAGCAGAGGTGCAGAAAGGTGAAAGATAGAAAGGGGAGAAAAAGGAGTGAAGGAGCAGAAAGAAAGAAAGGAGACAGAGGTCCACTGGACCACCAGGGATGAGGCGCAGGGAAACCTGCGGGTGGAGGAGGGCCTCGATCACCAACACTCAAGAGTGCAGGGGCAGGGGCACCTCACTTAATGGTGGAGCTGCGAGGGTGGGAGAGCAATTTCACTGACAATGAGTCAGTGGTCTTGCTCGCCTGTCCCCGCAGTGGCCGCCATTAAGTAGGGGTCGGGGAGGGCTGGACAGCTGGGAGGCGGGAGCGGGGAGGGGAGCTGGATTGGGCCGGTCGTGCTGGGGGGGAGGGGCCGCGGGGGCAGCAGCGGCGGGGAAAGGTAAAGGGAGGAAAGAAGGGACAAAGAAAAAAGGGAGAATAAGCAGAAATAAGGCACAAAAGAGCAGAGATGCAGAAAAGAGCAGAAAGGAGAAAGATAGAAAGGGTAAAAAAACGAGTGAAAACGGGTGAAGGAGCAGAGGGAGAGAAAGGGAAAATGGGCAAAAATAAGGCACAAAAGAGCAGAGGTGCAGAAAGGTGAAAGATAGAAAGGGAAAAAAACGAGTGAAGGAGCAGAGGGAGAGAAAGGGAAATGGGCAGAAATAAGGTGCAAAAGAGCAGAGGTGCAGAAAGGTAAAAGATAGAAAGGGGAGAAAAAGGAGTGAAGGAGCAGAAAGAAAGAAAGGAGACAGAGGTCCACTGGACCACCAGGGATGAGGCGCAGGGAAACCTGCGGGTGGAGGAGGGCCTCGATCACCAACACTCAAGAGTGCAGGGGCAGGGGCACCTCACTTAATGGTGGAGCTGCGAGGGTGGGAGAGCAATTTCACTGACAATGAGTCAGTGGTCTTGTTCGCCTGTCCCCGCAGTGGCCGCCATTAAGTAGGGGTCGGGGAGGGCTGGACAGCTGGGAGGCGGGAGCGGGGAGGGGAGCTGGATTGGGCCGGTCGTGCTGGGGGGGAGGGGCCGCGGGGGCAGCAGCGGCGGGGAAAGGTAAAGGGAGGAAAGAAGGGATAAAGAAAAAAGGGAGAATAAGCAGAAATAAGGCACAAAAGAGCAGAGATGCAGAAAAGAGCAGAAAGGAGAAAGATAGAAAGGGTAAAAAAACGAGTGAAAACGGGTGAAGGAGCAGAGGGAGAGAAAGGGAAAATGGGCAAAAATAAGGCACAAAAGAGCAGAGGTGCAGAAAGGTGAAAGATAGAAAGGGAAAAAAACGAGTGAAGGAGCAGAGGGAGAGAAAGGGAAATGGGCAGAAATAAGGCGCAAAAGAGCAGAGGTGCAGAAAGGTGAAAGATAGAAAGGGGAGAAAAAGGAGTGAAGGAGCAGAAAGAAAGAAAGGAGACAGAGGTCCACTGGACCACCAGGGATGAGGCGCAGGGAAACCTGCGGGTGGAGGAGGGCCTCGATCACCAACACTCAAGAGTGCAGGGGCAGGGGCACCTCACTTCATGGTGGAGCTGCGAGGGTGGGAGAGCAATTTCACTGACAATGAGTCAGTGGTCTTGCTCGCCTGTCCCCGCAGTGGCCGCCATTAAGTAGGGGTCGGGGAGGGCTGGACAGCTGGGAGGCGGGAGCGGGGAGGGGAGCTGGATTGGGCCGGTCGTGCTGGGGGGGAGGGGCCGCGGGGGCAGCAGCGGCGGGGAAAGGTAAAGGGAGGAAAGAAGGGATAAAGAAAAAAGGGAGAATAAGCAGAAATAAGGCACAAAAGAGCAGAGATGCAGAAAAGAGCAGAAAGGAGAAAGATAGAAAGGGTAAAAAAACGAGTGAAAACGGGTGAAGGAGCAGAGGGAGAGAAAGGGAAAATGGGTAAAAATAAGGCACAAAAGAGCAGAGGTGCAGAAAGGTGAAAGATAGAAAGGGAAAAAAACGAGTGAAGGAGCAGAGGGAGAGAAAGGGAAATGGGCAGAAATAAGGCGCAAAAGAGCAGAGGTGCAGAAAGGTGAAAGATAGAAAGGGGAGAAAAAGGAGTGAAGGAGCAGAAAGAAAGAAAGGAGACAGAGGTCCACTGGACCACCAGGGATGAGGCGCAGGGAAACCTGCGGGTGGAGGAGGGCCTCGATCACCAACACTCAAGAGTGCAGGGGCAGGGGCACCTCACTTAATGGTGGAGCTGCGAGGGTGGGAGAGCAATTTCACTGACAATGAGTCAGTGGTCTTGCTCGCCTGTCCCCGCAGTGGCCGCCATTAAGTAGGGGTCGGGGAGGGCTGGACAGCTGGGAGGCGGGAGCGAGGAGGGGAGATGGATTGGGCCGGTCGTGCTGGGGGGGGGAGGGGCCGCGGGGGCAGCAGAGGCGGGGAAAGGTAAAGGGAGGAAAGAAGGGATAAAGAAAAAAGGGAGAATAAGCAGAAATAAGGCACAAAAGAGCAGAGATGCAGAAAAGAGCAGAAAGGAGAAAGATAGAAAGGGTAAAAAAACGAGTGAAAACGGGTGAAGGAGCAGAGGGAGAGAAAGGGAAAATGGGCAAAAATAAGGCACAAAAGAGCAGAGGTGCAGAAAGGTGAAAGATAGAAAGGGAAAAAAACGAGTGAAGGAGCAGAGGGAGAGAAAGGGAAATGGGCAGAAATAAGGCGCAAAAGAGCAGAGGTGCAGAAAGGTGAAAGATAGAAAGGGGAGAAAAAGGAGTGAAGGAGCAGAAAGAAAGAAAGGAGACAGAGGTCCACTGGACCACCAGGGATGAGGCGCAGGGAAACCTGCGGGTGGAGGAGGGCCTCGATCACCAACACTCAAGAGTGCAGGGGCAGGGGCACCTCACTTAATGGTGGAGCTGCGAGGGTGGGAGAGCAATTTCACTGACAATGAGTCAGTGGTCTTGCTCGCCTGTCCCCGCAGTGGCCGCCATTAAGTAGGGGTCGGGGAGGGCTGGACAGCTGGGAGGCGGGAGCGGGGAGGGGAGCTGGATTGGGCCGGTCGTGCTGGGGGGGAGGGGCCGCGGGGGCAGCAGCGGCGGGGAAAGGTAAAGGGAGGAAAGAAGGGATAAAGAAAAAAGGGAGAATAAGCAGAAATAAGGCACAAAAGAGCAGAGATGCAGAAAAGAGCAGAAAGGAGAAAGATAGAAAGGGTAAAAAAATGAGTGAAAACGGGTGAAGGAGCAGAGGGAGAGAAAGGGAAAATGGGCAAAAATAAGGCACAAAAGAGCAGAGGTGCAGAAAGGTGAAAGATAGAAAGGGAAAAAAACGAGTGAAGGAGCAGAGGGAGAGAAAGGGAAATGGGCAGAAATAAGGTGCAAAAGAGCAGAGGTGCAGAAAGGTGAAAGATAGAAAGGGGAGAAAAAGGAGTGAAGGAGCAGAAAGAAAGAAAGGAGACAGAGGTCCACTGGACCACCAGGGATGAGGCGCAGGGAAACCTGCGGGTGGAGGAGGGCCTCGATCACCAACACTCAAGAGTGCAGGGGCAGGGGCACCTCACTTAATGGTGGAGCTGCGAGGGTGGGAGAGCAATTTCACTGACAATGAGTCAGTGGTCTTGTTCGCCTGTCCCCGCAGTGGCCGCCATTAAGTAGGGGTCGGGGAGGGCTGGACAGCTGGGAGGCGGGAGCGGGGAGGGGAGCTGGATTGGGCCGGTCGTGCTGGGGGGGAGGGGCCGCGGGGGCAGCAGCGGCGGGGAAAGGTAAAGGGAGGAAAGAAGGGATAAAGAAAAAAGGGAGAATAAGCAGAAATAAGGCACAAAAGAGCAGAGATGCAGAAAAGAGCAGAAAGGAGAAAGATAGAAAGGGTAAAAAAACGAGTGAAAACGGGTGAAGGAGCAGAGGGAGAGAAAGGGAAAATGGGCAAAAATAAGGCACAAAAGAGCAGAGGTGCAGAAAGGTGAAAGATAGAAAGGGAAAAAAACGAGTGAAGGAGCAGAGGGAGAGAAAGGGAAATGGGCAGAAATAAGGTGCAAAAGAGCAGAGGTGCAGAAAGGTGAAAGATAGAAAGGGGAGAAAAAGGAGTGAAGGAGCAGAAAGAAAGAAAGGAGACAGAGGTCCACTGGACCACCAGGGATGAGGCGCAGGGAAACCTGCGGGTGGAGGAGGGCCTCGATCACCAACACTCAAGAGTGCAGGGGCAGGGGCACCTCACTTAATGGTGGAGCTGCGAGGGTGGGAGAGCAATTTCACTGACAATGAGTCAGTGGTCTTGCTCGCCTGTCCCCGCAGTGGCCGCCATTAAGTAGGGGTCGGGGAGGGCTGGACAGCTGGGAGGCGGGAGCGGGGAGGGGAGCTGGATTGGGCCGGTCGTGCTGGGGGGGAGGGGCCGCGGGGGCAGCAGCGGCGGGGAAAGGTAAAGGGAGGAAAGAAGGGATAAAGAAAAAAGGGAGAATAAGCAGAAATAAGGCACAAAAGAGCAGAGATGCAGAAAAGAGCAGAAAGGAGAAAGATAGAAAGGGTAAAAAAACGAGTGAAAACGGGTGAAGGAGCAGAGGGAGAGAAAGGGAAAATGGGCAAAAATAAGGCACAAAAGAGCAGAGGTGCAGAAAGGTGAAAGATAGAAAGGGAAAAAAACGAGTGAAGGAGCAGAGGGAGAGAAAGGGAAATGGGCAGAAATAAGGCGCAAAAGAGCAGAGGTGCAGAAAGGTGAAAGATAGAAAGGGGAGAAAAAGGAGTGAAGGAGCAGAAAGAAAGAAAGGAGACAGAGGTCCACTGGACCACCAGGGATGAGGCGCAGGGAAACCTGCGGGTGGAGGAGGGCCTCGATCACCAACACTCAAGAGTGCAGGGGCAGGGGCACCTCACTTAATGGTGGAGCTGCGAGGGTGGGAGAGCAATTTCACTGACAATGAGTCAGTGGTCTTGCTCGCCTGTCCCCGCAGTGGCCGCCATTAAGTAGGGGTCGGGGAGGGCTGGACAGCTGGGAGGCGGGAGCGGGGAGGGGAGCTGTATTGGGCCGGTTGTGCTGGGGGGGAGGGGCCGCGGGGGCAGCAGCGGCGGGGAAAGGTAAAGGGAGGAAAGAAGGGATAAAGAAAAAAGGGAGAATAAGCAGAAATAAGGCACAAAAGAGCAGAGATGCAGAAAAGAGCAGAAAGGAGAAAGATAGAAAGGGTAAAAAAACGAGTGAAAACGGGTGAAGGAGCAGAGGGAGAGAAAGGGAAAATGGGCAAAAATAAGGCACAAAAGAGCAGAGGTGCAGAAAGGTGAAAGATAGAAAGGGAAAAAAACGAGTGAAGGAGCAGAGGGAGAGAAAGGGAAATGGGCAGAAATAAGGTGCAAAAGAGCAGAGGTGCAGAAAGGTGAAAGATAGAAAGGGGAGAAAAAGGAGTGAAGGAGCAGAAAGAAAGAAAGGAGACAGAGGTCCACTGGACCACCAGGGATGAGGCGCAGGGAAACCTGCGGGTGGAGGAGGGCCTCGATCACCAACACTCAAGAGTGCAGGGGCAGGGGCACCTCACTTAATGGTGGAGCTGCGAGGGTGGGAGAGCAATTTCACTGACAATTAATCAGTGGTCTTGTTCGCCTGTCCCCGCAGTGGCCGCCATTAAGTAGGGGTCGGGGAGGGCTGGACAGCTGGGAGGCGGGAGCGGGGAGGGGAGCTGGATTGGGCCGGTCGTGCTGGGGGGGAGGGGCCGCGGGGGCAGCAGCCGCGGGGAAAGGTAAAGGGAGGAAAGAAGGGATAAAGAAAAAAGGGAGAATAAGCAGAAATAAGGCACAAAAGAGCAGAGATGCAGAAAAGAGCAGAAAGGAGAAAGATAGAAAGGGTAAAAAAACGAGTGAAAACGGGTGAAGGAGCAGAGGGAGAGAAAGGGAAAATGGGCAAAAATAAGGCACAAAAGAGCAGAGGTGCAGAAAGGTGAAAGATAGAAAGGGAAAAAAACGAGTGAAGGAGCAGAGGGAGAGAAAGGGAAATGGGCAGAAATAAGGTGCAAAAGAGCAGAGGTGCAGAAAGGTGAAAGAAAGAAAGGGGAGAAAAAGGAGTGAAGGAGCAGAAAGAAAGAAAGGAGACAGAGGTCCACTGGACCACCAGGGATGAGGCGCAGGGAAACCTGCGGGTGGAGGAGGGCCTCGATCACCAACACTCAAGAGTGCAGGGGCAGGGGCACCTCACTTAATGGTGGAGCTGCGAGGGTGGGAGAGCAATTTCACTGACAATGAGTCAGTGGTCTTGCTCGCCTGTCCCCGCAGTGGCCGCCATTAAGTAGGGGTCGGGGAGGGCTGGACAGCTGGGAGGCGGGAGCGGGGAGGGGAGCTGGATTGGGCCGGTCGTGCTGGGGGGGAGGGGCCGCGGGGGCAGCAGCGGCGGGGAAAGGTAAAGGGAGGAAAGAAGGGATAAAGAAAAAAGGGAGAATAAGCAGAAATAAGGCACAAAAGAGCAGAGATGCAGAAAAGAGCAGAAAGGAGAAAGATAGAAAGGGTAAAAAAACGAGTGAAAACGGGTGAAGGAGCAGAGGGAGAGAAAGGGAAAATGGGCAAAAATAAGGCACAAAAGAGCAGAGGTGCAGAAAGGTGAAAGATAGAAAGGGAAAAAAACGAGTGAAGGAGCAGAGGGAGAGAAAGGGAAATGGGCAGAAATAAGGCGCAAAAGAGCAGAGGTGCAGAAAGGTGAAAGATAGAAAGGGGAGAAAAAGGAGTGAAGGAGCAGAAAGAAAGAAAGGAGACAGAGGTCCACTGGACCACCAGGGATGAGGCGCAGGGAAACCTGCGGGTGGAGGAGGGCCTCGATCACCAACACTCAAGAGTGCAGGGGCAGGGGCACCTCACTTAATGGTGGAGCTGCGAGGGTGGGAGAGCAATTTCACTGACAATGAGTCAGTGGTCTTGCTCGCCTGTCCCCGCAGTGGCCGCCATTAAGTAGGGGTCGGGGAGGGCTGGACAGCTGGGAGGCGGGAGCGGGGAGGGGAGCTGGATTGGGCCGGTCGTGCTGGGGGGGAGGGGCCGCGGGGGCAGCAGCGGCGGGGAAAGGTAAAGGGAGGAAAGAAGGGATAAAGAAAAAAGGGAGAATAAGCAGAAATAAGGCACAAAAGAGCAGAGATGCAGAAAAGAGCAGAAAGGAGAAAGATAGAAAGGGTAAAAAAACGAGTGAAAACGGGTGAAGGAGCAGAGGGAGAGAAAGGGAAATGGGCAAAAATAAGGCACAAAAGAGCAGAGGTGCAGAAAGGTGAAAGATAGAAAGGGAAAAAAACGAGTGAAGGAGCAGAGGGAGAGAAAGGGAAATGGGCAGAAATAAGGCGCAAAAGAGCAGAGGTGCAGAAAGGTGAAAGATAGAAAGGGGAGAAAAAGGAGTGAAGGAGCAGAAAGAAAGAAAGGAGACAGAGGTCCACTGGACCACCAGGGATGAGGCGCAGGGAAACCTGCGGGTGGAGGAGGGCCTCGATCACCAACACTCAAGAGTGCAGGGGCAGGGGCACCTCACTTAATGGTGGAGCTGCGAGGGTGGGAGAGCAATTTCACTGACAATGAGTCAGTGGTCTTGCTCGCCTGTCCCCGCAGTGGCCGCCATTAAGTAGGGGTCGGGGAGGGCTGGACAGCTGGGAGGCAGGAGCGGGGAGGGGAGCTGGATTGGGCCGGTCGTGCTGGGGGGGAGGGGCCGCGGGGGCAGCAGCGGCGGGGAAAGGTAAAGGGAGGAAAGAAGGGACAAAGAAAAAAGGGAGAATAAGCAGAAATAAGGCACAAAAGAGCAGAGATGCAGAAAAGAGCAGAAAGGAGAAAGATAGAAAGGGTAAAAAAACGAGTGAAAACGGGTGAAGGAGCAGAGGGAGAGAAAGGGAAAATGGGCAAAAATAAGGCACAAAAGAGCAGAGGTGCAGAAAGGTGAAAGATAGAAAGGGAAAAAAACGAGTGAAGGAGCAGAGGGAGAGAAAGGGAAATGGGCAGAAATAAGGTGCAAAAGAGCAGAGGTGCAGAAAGGTAAAAGATAGAAAGGGGAGAAAAAGGAGTGAAGGAGCAGAAAGAAAGAAAGGAGACAGAGGTCCACTGGACCACCAGGGATGAGGCGCAGGGAAACCTGCGGGTGGAGGAGGGCCTCGATCACCAACACTCAAGAGTGCAGGGGCAGGGGCACCTCACTTAATGGTGGAGCTGCGAGGGTGGGAGAGCAATTTCACTGACAATGAGTCAGTGGTCTTGTTCGCCTGTCCCCGCAGTGGCCGCCATTAAGTAGGGGTCGGGGAGGGCTGGACAGCTGGGAGGCGGGAGCGGGGAGGGGAGCTGGATTGGGCCGGTCGTGCTGGGGGGGAGGGGCCGCGGGGGCAGCAGCGGCGGGGAAAGGTAAAGGGAGGAAAGAAGGGATAAAGAAAAAAGGGAGAATAAGCAGAAATAAGGCACAAAAGAGCAGAGATGCAGAAAAGAGCAGAAAGGAGAAAGATAGAAAGGGTAAAAAAACGAGTGAAAACGGGTGAAGGAGCAGAGGGAGAGAAAGGGAAATGGGCAAAAATAAGGCACAAAAGAGCAGAGGTGCAGAAAGGTGAAAGATAGAAAGGGAAAAAAACGAGTGAAGGAGCAGAGGGAGAGAAAGGGAAATGGGCAGAAATAAGGCGCAAAAGAGCAGAGGTGCAGAAAGGTGAAAGATAGAAAGGGGAGAAAAAGGAGTGAAGGAGCAGAAAGAAAGAAAGGAGACAGAGGTCCACTGGACCACCAGGGATGAGGCGCAGGGAAACCTGCGGGTGGAGGAGGGCCTCGATCACCAACACTCAAGAGTGCAGGGGCAGGGGCACCTCACTTAATGGTGGAGCTGCGAGGGTGGGAGAGCAATTTCACTGACAATGAGTCAGTGGTCTTGCTCGCCTGTCCCCGCAGTGGCCGCCATTAAGTAGGGGTCGGGGAGGGCTGGACAGCTGGGAGGCGGGAGCGGGGAGGGGAGCTGGATTGGGCCGGTCGTGCTGGGGGGGAGGGGCCGCGGGGGCAGCAGCGGCGGGGAAAGGTAAAGGGAGGAAAGAAGGGACAAAGAAAAAAGGGAGAATAAGCAGAAATAAGGCACAAAAGAGCAGAGATGCAGAAAAGAGCAGAAAGGAGAAAGATAGAAAGGGTAAAAAAACGAGTGAAAACGGGTGAAGGAGCAGAGGGAGAGAAAGGGAAAATGGGCAAAAATAAGGCACAAAAGAGCAGAGGTGCAGAAAGGTGAAAGATAGAAAGGGAAAAAAACGAGTGAAGGAGCAGAGGGAGAGAAAGGGAAATGGGCAGAAATAAGGTGCAAAAGAGCAGAGGTGCAGAAAGGTAAAAGATAGAAAGGGGAGAAAAAGGAGTGAAGGAGCAGAAAGAAAGAAAGGAGACAGAGGTCCACTGGACCACCAGGGATGAGGCGCAGGGAAACCTGCGGGTGGAGGAGGGCCTCGATCACCAACACTCAAGAGTGCAGGGGCAGGGGCACCTCACTTAATGGTGGAGCTGCGAGGGTGGGAGAGCAATTTCACTGACAATGAGTCAGTGGTCTTGTTCGCCTGTCCCCGCAGTGGCCGCCATTAAGTAGGGGTCGGGGAGGGCTGGACAGCTGGGAGGCGGGAGCGGGGAGGGGAGCTGGATTGGGCCGGTCGTGCTGGGGGGGAGGGGCCGCGGGGGCAGCAGCGGCGGGGAAAGGTAAAGGGAGGAAAGAAGGGATAAAGAAAAAAGGGAGAATAAGCAGAAATAAGGCACAAAAGAGCAGAGATGCAGAAAAGAGCAGAAAGGAGAAAGATAGAAAGGGTAAAAAAACGAGTGAAAACGGGTGAAGGAGCAGAGGGAGAGAAAGGGAAAATGGGCAAAAATAAGGCACAAAAGAGCAGAGGTGCAGAAAGGTGAAAGATAGAAAGGGAAAAAAACGAGTGAAGGAGCAGAGGGAGAGAAAGGGAAATGGGCAGAAATAAGGCGCAAAAGAGCAGAGGTGCAGAAAGGTGAAAGATAGAAAGGGGAGAAAAAGGAGTGAAGGAGCAGAAAGAAAGAAAGGAGACAGAGGTCCACTGGACCACCAGGGATGAGGCGCAGGGAAACCTGCGGGTGGAGGAGGGCCTCGATCACCAACACTCAAGAGTGCAGGGGCAGGGGCACCTCACTTAATGGTGGAGCTGCGAGGGTGGGAGAGCAATTTCACTGACAATGAGTCAGTGGTCTTGCTCGCCTGTCCCCGCAGTGGCCGCCATTAAGTAGGGGTCGGGGAGGGCTGGACAGCTGGGAGGCGGGAGCGGGGAGGGGAGCTGGATTGGGCCGGTCGTGCTGGGGGGGAGGGGCCGCGGGGGCAGCAGCGGCGGGGAAAGGTAAAGGGAGGAAAGAAGGGATAAAGAAAAAAGGGAGAATAAGCAGAAATAAGGCACAAAAGAGCAGAGATGCAGAAAAGAGCAGAAAGGAGAAAGATAGAAAGGGTAAAAAAACGAGTGAAAACGGGTGAAGGAGCAGAGGGAGAGAAAGGGAAAATGGGTAAAAATAAGGCACAAAAGAGCAGAGGTGCAGAAAGGTGAAAGATAGAAAGGGAAAAAAACGAGTGAAGGAGCAGAGGGAGAGAAAGGGAAATGGGCAGAAATAAGGCGCAAAAGAGCAGAGGTGCAGAAAGGTGAAAGATAGAAAGGGGAGAAAAAGGAGTGAAGGAGCAGAAAGAAAGAAAGGAGACAGAGGTCCACTGGACCACCAGGGATGAGGCGCAGGGAAACCTGCGGGTGGAGGAGGGCCTCGATCACCAACACTCAAGAGTGCAGGGGCAGGGGCACCTCACTTAATGGTGGAGCTGCGAGGGTGGGAGAGCAATTTCACTGACAATGAGTCAGTGGTCTTGCTCGCCTGTCCCCGCAGTGGCCGCCATTAAGTAGGGGTCGGGGAGGGCTGGACAGCTGGGAGGCGGGAGCGAGGAGGGGAGATGGATTGGGCCGGTCGTGCTGGGGGGGGGAGGGGCCGCGGGGGCAGCAGCGGCGGGGAAAGGTAAAGGGAGGAAAGAAGGGATAAAGAAAAAAGGGAGAATAAGCAGAAATAAGGCACAAAAGAGCAGAGATGCAGAAAAGAGCAGAAAGGAGAAAGATAGAAAGGGTAAAAAAACGAGTGAAAACGGGTGAAGGAGCAGAGGGAGAGAAAGGGAAAATGGGCAAAAATAAGGCACAAAAGAGCAGAGGTGCAGAAAGGTGAAAGATAGAAAGGGAAAAAAACGAGTGAAGGAGCAGAGGGAGAGAAAGGGAAATGGGCAGAAATAAGGCGCAAAAGAGCAGAGGTGCAGAAAGGTGAAAGATAGAAAGGGGAGAAAAAGGAGTGAAGGAGCAGAAAGAAAGAAAGGAGACAGAGGTCCACTGGACCACCAGGGATGAGGCGCAGGGAAACCTGCGGGTGGAGGAGGGCCTCGATCACCAACACTCAAGAGTGCAGGGGCAGGGGCACCTCACTTAATGGTGGAGCTGCGAGGGTGGGAGAGCAATTTCACTGACAATGAGTCAGTGGTCTTGCTCGCCTGTCCCCGCAGTGGCCGCCATTAAGTAGGGGTCGGGGAGGGCTGGACAGCTGGGAGGCGGGAGCGGGGAGGGGAGCTGGATTGGGCCGGTCGTGCTGGGGGGGAGGGGCCGCGGGGGCAGCAGCGGCGGGGAAAGGTAAAGGGAGGAAAGAAGGGATAAAGAAAAAAGGGAGAATAAGCAGAAATAAGGCACAAAAGAGCAGAGATGCAGAAAAGAGCAGAAAGGAGAAAGATAGAAAGGGTAAAAAAATGAGTGAAAACGGGTGAAGGAGCAGAGGGAGAGAAAGGGAAAATGGGCAAAAATAAGGCACAAAAGAGCAGAGGTGCAGAAAGGTGAAAGATAGAAAGGGAAAAAAACGAGTGAAGGAGCAGAGGGAGAGAAAGGGAAATGGGCAGAAATAAGGTGCAAAAGAGCAGAGGTGCAGAAAGGTGAAAGATAGAAAGGGGAGAAAAAGGAGTGAAGGAGCAGAAAGAAAGAAAGGAGACAGAGGTCCACTGGACCACCAGGGATGAGGCGCAGGGAAACCTGCGGGTGGAGGAGGGCCTCGATCACCAACACTCAAGAGTGCAGGGGCAGGGGCACCTCACTTAATGGTGGAGCTGCGAGGGTGGGAGAGCAATTTCACTGACAATGAGTCAGTGGTCTTGTTCGCCTGTCCCCGCAGTGGCCGCCATTAAGTAGGGGTCGGGGAGGGCTGGACAGCTGGGAGGCGGGAGCGGGGAGGGGAGCTGGATTGGGCCGGTCGTGCTGGGGGGGAGGGGCCGCGGGGGCAGCAGCGGCGGGGAAAGGTAAAGGGAGGAAAGAAGGGATAAAGAAAAAAGGGAGAATAAGCAGAAATAAGGCACAAAAGAGCAGAGATGCAGAAAAGAGCAGAAAGGAGAAAGATAGAAAGGGTAAAAAAACGAGTGAAAACGGGTGAAGGAGCAGAGGGAGAGAAAGGGAAAATGGGCAAAAATAAGGCACAAAAGAGCAGAGGTGCAGAAAGGTGAAAGATAGAAAGGGAAAAAAACGAGTGAAGGAGCAGAGGGAGAGAAAGGGAAATGGGCAGAAATAAGGTGCAAAAGAGCAGAGGTGCAGAAAGGTGAAAGATAGAAAGGGGAGAAAAAGGAGTGAAGGAGCAGAAAGAAAGAAAGGAGACAGAGGTCCACTGGACCACCAGGGATGAGGCGCAGGGAAACCTGCGGGTGGAGGAGGGCCTCGATCACCAACACTCAAGAGTGCAGGGGCAGGGGCACCTCACTTAATGGTGGAGCTGCGAGGGTGGGAGAGCAATTTCACTGACAATGAGTCAGTGGTCTTGCTCGCCTGTCCCCGCAGTGGCCGCCATTAAGTAGGGGTCGGGGAGGGCTGGACAGCTGGGAGGCGGGAGCGGGGAGGGGAGCTGGATTGGGCCGGTCGTGCTGGGGGGGAGGGGCCGCGGGGGCAGCAGCGGCGGGGAAAGGTAAAGGGAGGAAAGAAGGGATAAAGAAAAAAGGGAGAATAAGCAGAAATAAGGCACAAAAGAGCAGAGATGCAGAAAAGAGCAGAAAGGAGAAAGATAGAAAGGGTAAAAAAACGAGTGAAAACGGGTGAAGGAGCAGAGGGAGAGAAAGGGAAAATGGGCAAAAATAAGGCACAAAAGAGCAGAGGTGCAGAAAGGTGAAAGATAGAAAGGGAAAAAAACGAGTGAAGGAGCAGAGGGAGAGAAAGGGAAATGGGCAGAAATAAGGCGCAAAAGAGCAGAGGTGCAGAAAGGTGAAAGATAGAAAGGGGAGAAAAAGGAGTGAAGGAGCAGAAAGAAAGAAAGGAGACAGAGGTCCACTGGACCACCAGGGATGAGGCGCAGGGAAACCTGCGGGTGGAGGAGGGCCTCGATCACCAACACTCAAGAGTGCAGGGGCAGGGGCACCTCACTTAATGGTGGAGCTGCGAGGGTGGGAGAGCAATTTCACTGACAATGAGTCAGTGGTCTTGCTCGCCTGTCCCCGCAGTGGCCGCCATTAAGTAGGGGTCGGGGAGGGCTGGACAGCTGGGAGGCGGGAGCGGGGAGGGGAGCTGTATTGGGCCGGTCGTGCTGGGGGGGAGGGGCCGCGGGGGCAGCAGCGGCGGGGAAAGGTAAAGGGAGGAAAGAAGGGATAAAGAAAAAAGGGAGAATAAGCAGAAATAAGGCACAAAAGAGCAGAGATGCAGAAAAGAGCAGAAAGGAGAAAGATAGAAAGGGTAAAAAAACGAGTGAAAACGGGTGAAGGAGCAGAGGGAGAGAAAGGGAAAATGGGCAAAAATAAGGCACAAAAGAGCAGAGGTGCAGAAAGGTGAAAGATAGAAAGGGAAAAAAACGAGTGAAGGAGCAGAGGGAGAGAAAGGGAAATGGGCAGAAATAAGGTGCAAAAGAGCAGAGGTGCAGAAAGGTGAAAGATAGAAAGGGGAGAAAAAGGAGTGAAGGAGCAGAAAGAAAGAAAGGAGACAGAGGTCCACTGGACCACCAGGGATGAGGCGCAGGGAAACCTGCGGGTGGAGGAGGGCCTCGATCACCAACACTCAAGAGTGCAGGGGCAGGGGCACCTCACTTAATGGTGGAGCTGCGAGGGTGGGAGAGCAATTTCACTGACAATTAATCAGTGGTCTTGTTCGCCTGTCCCCGCAGTGGCCGCCATTAAGTAGGGGTCGGGGAGGGCTGGACAGCTGGGAGGCGGGAGCGGGGAGGGGAGCTGGATTGGGCCGGTCGTGCTGGGGGGGAGGGGCCGCGGGGGCAGCAGCCGCGGGGAAAGGTAAAGGGAGGAAAGAAGGGATAAAGAAAAAAGGGAGAATAAGCAGAAATAAGGCACAAAAGAGCAGAGATGCAGAAAAGAGCAGAAAGGAGAAAGATAGAAAGGGTAAAAAAACGAGTGAAAACGGGTGAAGGAGCAGAGGGAGAGAAAGGGAAAATGGGCAAAAATAAGGCACAAAAGAGCAGAGGTGCAGAAAGGTGAAAGATAGAAAGGGAAAAAAACGAGTGAAGGAGCAGAGGGAGAGAAAGGGAAATGGGCAGAAATAAGGTGCAAAAGAGCAGAGGTGCAGAAAGGTGAAAGATAGAAAGGGGAGAAAAAGGAGTGAAGGAGCAGAAAGAAAGAAAGGAGACAGAGGTCCACTGGACCACCAGGGATGAGGCGCAGGGAAACCTGCGGGTGGAGGAGGGCCTCGATCACCAACACTCAAGAGTGCAGGGGCAGGGGCACCTCACTTAACCCCTTCGCCGCGGCCTGTATTTCGCTGTGGCTCAGGAGGGGGTGGGGGGCGAGCGCGGCGCTGCTGTGCTCGTGATGGAACAACGCTGTCATGAGTCACGGCCCGCCCGCTCATTAATTCGCCCGCACAGGCAAGGAATTAATGCCATGGGTGGAGCGGAAGCCGCATGATGGAACCACGCCATCATGAGCACACGCCGCCCGTGGCTTATGATGGCGTGGTTCCGTCATGTGCATGCGAGGGGTTAATGGTGGAGCTGCGAGGGTGGGAGAGCAATTTCACTGACAATGAGTCAGTGGTCTTGCTCGCCTGTCCCCGCAGTGGCCGCCATTAAGTAGGGGTCGGGGAGGGCTGGACAGCTGGGAGGCGGGAGCGGGGAGGGGAGCTGGATTGGGCCGGTCGTGCTGGGGGGGAGGGGCCGCGGGGGCAGCAGCGGCGGGGAAAGGTAAAGGGAGGAAAGAAGGGATAAAGAAAAAAGGGAGAATAAGCAGAAATAAGGCACAAAAGAGCAGAGATGCAGAAAAGAGCAGAAAGGAGAAAGATAGAAAGGGTAAAAAAACGAGTGAAAACGGGTGAAGGAGCAGAGGGAGAGAAAGGGAAAATGGGCAAAAATAAGGCACAAAAGAGCAGAGGTGCAGAAAGGTGAAAGATAGAAAGGGAAAAAAACGAGTGAAGGAGCAGAGGGAGAGAAAGGGAAATGGGCAGAAATAAGGCGCAAAAGAGCAGAGGTGCAGAAAGGTGAAAGATAGAAAGGGGAGAAAAAGGAGTGAAGGAGCAGAAAGAAAGAAAGGAGACAGAGGTCCACTGGACCACCAGGGATGAGGCGCAGGGAAACCTGCGGGTGGAGGAGGGCCTCGATCACCAACACTCAAGAGTGCAGGGGCAGGGGCACCTCACTTAATGGTGGAGCTGCGAGGGTGGGAGAGCAATTTCACTGACAATGAGTCAGTGGTCTTGCTCGCCTGTCCCCGCAGTGGCCGCCATTAAGTAGGGGTCGGGGAGGGCTGGACAGCTGGGAGGCGGGAGCGGGGAGGGGAGCTGGATTGGGCCGGTCGTGCTGGGGGGGAGGGGCCGCGGGGGCAGCAGCGGCGGGGAAAGGTAAAGGGAGGAAAGAAGGGATAAAGAAAAAAGGGAGAATAAGCAGAAATAAGGCACAAAAGAGCAGAGATGCAGAAAAGAGCAGAAAGGAGAAAGATAGAAAGGGTAAAAAAACGAGTGAAAACGGGTGAAGGAGCAGAGGGAGAGAAAGGGAAAATGGGTAAAAATAAGGCACAAAAGAGCAGAGGTGCAGAAAGGTGAAAGATAGAAAGGGAAAAAAACGAGTGAAGGAGCAGAGGGAGAGAAAGGGAAATGGGCAGAAATAAGGCGCAAAAGAGCAGAGGTGCAGAAAGGTGAAAGATAGAAAGGGGAGAAAAAGGAGTGAAGGAGCAGAAAGAAAGAAAGGAGACAGAGGTCCACTGGACCACCAGGGATGAGGCGCTGGGAAACCTGCGGGTGGAGGAGGGCCTCGATCACCAACACTCAAGAGTGCAGGGGCAGGGGCACCTCACTTAATGGTGGAGCTGCGAGGGTGGGAGAGCAATTTCACTGACAATGAGTCAGTGGTCTTGCTCGCCTGTCCCCGCAGTGGCCGCCATTAAGTAGGGGTCGGGGAGGGCTGGACAGCTGGGAGGCGGGAGCGGGGAGGGGAGCTGGATTGGGCCGGTCGTGCTGGGGGGGGAGGGGCCGCGGGGGCAGCAGCGGCGGGGAAAGGTAAAGGGAGGAAAGAAGGGATAAAGAAAAAAGGGAGAATAAGCAGAAATAAGGCACAAAAGAGCAGAGATGCAGAAAAGAGCAGAAAGGAGAAAGATAGAAAGGGTAAAAAAAAACGAGTGAAAACGGGTGAAGGAGCAGAGGGAGAGAAAGGGAAAATGGGCAAAAATAAGGCCCAAAAGAGCAGAGGTGCAGAAAGGTGAAAGATAGAAAGGGAAAAAAAACGAGTGAAGGAGCAGAGGGAGAGAAAGGGAAATGGGCAGAAATAAGGCGCAAAAGAGCAGAGGTGCAGAAAGGTGAAAGATAGAAAGGGGAGAAAAAGGAGTGAAGGAGCAGAAAGAAAGAAAGGAGACAGAGGTCCACTGGACCACCAGGGATGAGGCGCAGGGAAACCTGCGGGTGGAGGAGGGCCTCGATCACCAACACTCAAGAGTGCAGGGGCAGGGGCACCTCACTTAATGGTGGAGCTGCGAGGGTGGGAGAGCAATTTCACTGACAATGAGTCAGTGGTCTTGCTCGCCTGTCCCCGCAGTGGCCGCCATTAAGTAGGGGTCGGGGAGGGCTGGACAGCTGGGAGGCGGGAGCGGGGAGGGGAGCTGGATTGGGCCGGTCGTGCTGGGGGGGGGAGGGGCCGCGGGGGCAGCAGCGGCGGGGAAAGGTAAAGGGAGGAAAGAAGGGATAAAGAAAAAAGGGAGAATAAGCAGAAATAAGGCACAAAAGAGCAGAGATGCAGAAAAGAGCAGAAAGGAGAAAGATAGAAAGGGTAAAAAAACGAGTGAAAATGGGTGAAGGAGCAGAGGGAGAGAAAGGGAAAATGGGCAAAAATAAGGCACAAAAGAGCAGAGGTGCAGAAAGGTGAAAGATAGAAAGGGGAAAAACGAGTGAAGGAGCAGAGGGAGAGAAAGGGAAATGGGCAGAAATAAGGCGCAAAAGAGCAGAGGTGCAGAAAGGTGAAAGATAGAAAGGGGAGAAAAAGGAGTGAAGGAGCAGAAAGAAAGAAAGGAGACAGAGGTCCACTGGACCACCAGGGATGAGGCGCAGGGAAACCTGCGGGTGGAGGAGGGCCTCGATCACCAACACTCAAGAGTGCAGGGGCAGGGGCACCTCACTTAATGGCGGCCACTGCGGGGACAGGCGAGCAAGACCACTGACTCCGCCATAATGTACTGCCTTAAGCTCATGGATCCAAGGATCAGTGGTCTCAGCTGACACAGTAACTGTTAATGGACACTGCAATTGATATCATTGTAGACACTATGTATGAGCGTGTTAGGGAGCTTGTAGATAAGAACTTTGCTATAATTTGGAAGCGCTTGGATCGTTTAGAGTCAATAACCAATAAACTATGCTCGCACAATAATGCACCCAAGTCGTCACTCCAACAGGGAGGGATTCCCAAATTGCAGCCCCCCCAGCGTAACAAGCTCTAGCGTGCAACAGCAAACTCTAACTCCAGCGCAGGCTTCTCCAACTGATTTCTGTGACACCTGCCGTAAACTTAAAGAATGCATTTTCCCCAATCCCCTCACTGCCCAGGAAAAAACATTGAAGCCAGGTGACCTTAATAGTCTACATCCATTTACCCAATCAGCCGACAATGTCACCCTCATAGCCCCTGTAAATAACGTCCGCTTAGCGCGCAAATCCCAGAGCATGACCCCTGCTATTAAGAACAATGTTTGCGAGCTCGCTGAGGCAAGCAAAGAAGTCTTCAACTTACCACCGGCAGTCTTGGTTCTTGCAGGGGTCCCTCCCATAGGAAAAAATCAGTCTGAGTCTTGGGATCAATTGCGTAATAAGAGTACTGACTGGCTGGCCAAATATCCTGAAGCAGTTAATGCTTTTAGCCACTAATGTGCAGGCATCAAGCAACTAATTTCAAGACCTGCATTTAATAATAATCAAAATCCCAAGTGGTTTAATAGTGCTAGTTCATGGGCAAATAGAGAGCTCTGTGTTGCGCTTACAGCGGTACCAAGGGATGCAAGCCTTGTTAGATCACTGAGTTACCAATACAAGCAAGTGGCTAGGCAGCGGAAAGATGAGATCCTGAAAGAACATTGGGACAACCTTGCCTGTGCTGCAAGACTTAATAACACAAATGGTTTCTGGGCAGCAGTTAAGGACATGAGTACCATGGGCCGCACACTTACTCCTCTAAGCTGCAATATAACCAGTGAAACCTGGGAAGCCCACTTTTCCAAAACATATACAGCCCCGACTCAGAGTGAGGATCTCACTGACATTGATGCTGCTTCACAAATCCAGATACCAATATCTGAAGTTGAGGACGCCATCTACCAAAGTTTAGGCAACAAGGCCCTTGGCGCCGACGGGCTTTCCATTGATCTCATTAAGCATAAACCGGAGTTTTGGGCGCCCCTTTTACTCAATGTTTTTAATAATTTAACAAACACTCAAATTCCCAGCACATGGTCGACCAGCATTTTTGTCCTGATTTTTAAAAAGTGGGACAGAACCAACCCTAGCGGCTACAGACCAACCTCTCTGCTCGACAACACACTTAGGTTACTTGGGAGGGTGTTATTAAAAAAAATTAGGTCTTGGGCTGAGGAGGAACATATTTTAAACAAGTGCAAGCTAGGTTTTAGAAGTAATTTGGGAACTGTGGAACAATGCCTTAACCCCTTCGATGCTTATGACGGAACGGTTCCGTCATCAGCGTCGGTCGGGCTGTGCTGATGACGGAACCGTTCCGTCATGACCACACCCGTTTTTCGAATCTTCAGCACAGCGCGAAAATTCGCGCCGTGCTGAAGAGGTTAATCTTAATTTGATTATTGGCAAATATACTATAGCCCAGCAATCTCCCTTTTATTTGGCTTTTATGGACCTTACCTCAGCCTTTGACTTTGTTAATAGATCGCGTTTATGGTCATGCCTTTTAAAATACAGGTTGGACGAGGTTTTTGGTCTACCTTTTAGCTTATTTAAACAGGGACCTGAAGGCACGGGTGAGGATTAGCAGGGATGGGGAGGTCTCAGGGGATATTGTTATTGGTAGAGGGATCAGACAGGGGTGCATCCTGGCCCCACTCCTATTCATTTTATACATTAATGACCTACACAATGTGCTGTCTGAATTGACTACCGATGTCGCGATGATTAATGGCAACAAACTGCCTGCCCTACTATATGCGGACCCCCAAATGCACTGCGCACTTTAGTTAGAGGCTTTGTTGATTTTATGACCGGCTTAGATCTTTGTACTAATTTTAAGAAATCATTTTTAATGAGCTGCAGCCCAAAATTGTGTCAGGCTCTGAATGCTTGCTACGCACTCGCACTTTCCCATACCTGTGGCTAGTATTCTCAGATAATGGTTCCTAAGCAGCTCACATGGTACATAGCCGGAGTAAATTTCCAAAGGCTACTAACTCAATTTTGAGCATTCCCCAACCAAAAAGGACTGAGGTAGTGCTATCTCTATTGAAAATATACAAAATACAGTGTATACCTACTGCAACATATCGGGTAGAAGTTTGGGGCTCACAAACTGTCGTAGCATTCAGGTAGAAGAAAATAGATTTTGCCTAGATTAGGGCTCGCCTGGCCATATTTTGGCTAAAGGTTTGGCAAAACCCAGCAGCAACATTAACGAGAGAAATTATAGTTGACTGCCTTAAATGTGAAAAGGGTGGGGATATACAGTGGCTGGCGGCTGTCAGGGAAAGTCTGACCAGCGTGAATTTCGACCATATCTTTTTAAACCCAAGCAATATGGAGGGTATAAACAAAAAGATTCTTCAGGTGGCCCTATATGAACATTATAGCGATATGAGAAATGTAATAGAACTCTTGAAATCATCCGTCGCACGGTATATGTTCCTGGTAGACGCTGATTGCTCCCCCTCACATTTGCCAGCCAGTTACTTCCTAAAAGATATTAGTCACTGGGAGAGAGGCTTGCTCTTTCGCCTTAGGGCTGGCACTTTAAAATACTTACTCATGAGCAAACGCCCTGTCCCTGCGGCAATCGTGACAATCAATCTATGTTACATTTTCTATTCTTCTGTAATTTTTATCAAAAATAAAGTAAACAATTGCTGATCCCTTTTTTCAAGGCACTGGCCATTACTGACTACAAAGTAGCCAATAGGGATATCTTTAAGCTTAATGGGGAAGACTTAATTTTCTGTGTCAGCACTTTTTTGAAAATGGCAATTCGTTCACGTGCCTCCATGAGTACTTTATAAATAGATATGATTGCACTTTATACATCTTGCTCCTATTTGATAGGGAACTTAAGGGGCTGATTACGATGGAGGATTTTCCGCATCCTCCGGGCCGGCGGAAGCCACCGCCGGCCCGGAGGATGCGGAAAATCCTCTGCGGACCCACCAAAGACCCACCGCCACATTAGGATGGCTGGTGGGTCCTGGTTTCAGTCAGCCGCTTTTCCGCCGCGGTTGGCTTACAACTGCGGTGGAAAAGGCTTAATATGGTGGCGGTGTCTCTCAGACACCGCCAGACATATTAGGATGGCTGAGAAAACATGCTTTTCCGCGGCGGCTTCTCCGCCGAGGAAAAGCATGCGGATCTTCACCTCGGGGTAGCGGGCCCCCTGGGTGAAGGGGGGGTGGGGGGTGCACATGGGGGGGTACCCTGCATTTGTATGCAGAAATCGGCAGGCACCGCGCGGTGCCTGCCGCTTTCTGCATACAAATGCAATGTATGCATTTGTAACATTGCGGCGGGTGCAGCTTGAACCCGCACCCGCCGCAATGTTACAAATAGAGGATGTGACCGCCAGGGTGGCGGTCACATCTAATTGGACAGGAGGGAACTCTGCATGCCCATGCGGAGGTTCCCTTCTCCTCGGTGATCGCGGACGGACTCAAGTCCGTCCGCGATCCTAATGGGCCCCTAAGTTTGGATCTTGCTCGGTGCCCTGGAAAGTGTTGTCATTTAATCTATTGTCCAAACCCCAGTTTAATTTGTTCGCACTTTAAAGTATTATGCTGCTAGCCACTTACACTCGACCGTATCCAAACCATATTATGCTGCTATCTGTTAAATCTTTTTGCACTTTATCAAATTATGCTGCTACATGCTATGAGAAACTTTGTCATAAGTCTTAAGCTTATCATAAGTTTATGAAGAATCTGTTGTGCTGCTTTGTACAATTCACAGGTCTCTGTGTGTTTACTGTTCTAAATTGTGTGTTTATTGTTTCAAAATATGTAATGTATTTAAAATGTACATTTTTGCTGGTATTTTGCTCTGTGCTTATATGGATATTTTTATATCCGAATAAAGATTTTATTGAATTGAATCTTAATCCTTAACCTTGCACAATAGTTTAATCCATTTTTTATCACTTATATGTTAGGTCTATCTTGGCTCTGTAATCCAGTATTCTAGCAAGGAGGGCAATATGAGGGTTCCTACTCTTCGTTCATTCAAAACTGTATGTTTTGAGACACATACTACTTGTGATTTTGCAATAATTCTAGGTTACTGCCCACCATGACCCCACAACTTCTTTTCTACGAAAGTCTTTTGAGACAGGGATACAAAGTTTGACACTGAGCTAATTAGATACATTTTTTTAAATTAAAAAGGACATGAAATAATACCGTTATATTTTCTATTGTTGAACTACTATGTAGTGGTTCAGTCCTTTTTCTGCTTTTTACTGAGTTGACTAGCATTAAACCTAAAACATTAATTCCTCATTTTAATTCCCGTAGAAATGACTGAGACCTCAACACTCTCATCGTGGCTCAAAGAAGGGAGAGGGTAGATAGAATGTGATCCGCATTACACTTTGATGAAATTTTGCCTAAAATGCATGCTATTTTTGTTCTTTTCTGCATGGAAAATGATCCGCAAATTTCAGCTGTAGCGTCATTCCAGATTCTTGGCAAATAGCAGGAGGAAGCCTGCAGCATTTTTTTCTTTCTTTCTTTAAGTCTATCCTGCCAAGATTTTGCATTTTAATATATATTAGTCTAAAAAACATTTTGTTGAAAGATGTAAAAACCACTCATTTGAATGCATAAAACCCCAAGAGATTGACACAGTAAGATGCAAAAACGTTTCAAGGGGTTTAATCTTGCTATTGGGGGGTATGGGGATGTGTTTGCTGCTCAACAGCTTTTTCCTTTTCGTCAATTTGGGGACTCCATTCTGAGTGTCCTGGCATCTCGCTTTGTAACCTTCTTCCTCCCAAACTTAATGAAAGATGGGTGATAAAGGTAACTTCAATAGATGTCAGTCTCGGGAAATTACAAGTGGGACCCTCAGGGTTCCCTTAGAAATGAGAAATTACTGGATCTGGAACTGGGTCCAGTTTCCAAGCCAACTCCTCTTTTTCCCCCCAGAGTTTTACCCAAAGCTCTCGACTTCTTTAAAAATCTTGAATCTCGGGGCGTGGCATAGCCGCAGCTGAAAATAACTGCACTCTAGAAGAGCTATGCTAAGCGACCAGTTGAACCCGTAATCTAACAGCTATCCGCACTGGCGAATATCCCTCTTCGTGAGGAGAAAGGCAGACAGGGGTACGGGACAACTCCAGTACACCATCAAGCAGCAAAATCAGTATGGGACACGGAAAAAAGTGCTGCTATGGGTGAGGTGACCGAGGCGAGGCTGAACTGTGGAAGAGGGCGGCCAGGGAGGAGAAGCACAGCGCCAGGCACAAAAATACACCCCTTCTCCGGTGGTAGAGGTGTGGCTCGATACCTGCGATCGCCAGACGGACCTGAGGAGGGAACAGAGCCAGAGGAACAGTAGGAAGGCGGTATCGGCTGAGGTCTGGTCCTGCTGTGCGCTGCGGGATCACGGCCTGGTCTGGCAGGCAGGGGGAGGGGGGCGGAGAGACTATTAGCTTTGATGAACGGCACGTCCACACAGTGTGATGGTCGAACGGCGAATGGCTCGCTTCAAACAATACCATACCTATACCTAATACAATACCAATACAATACCTCGCTTCAAACAAACCAGAATGGGAGGTAGATCTTTTTCCTACCTTGCTCCCAAACTCTGGAATCAACTTCCCCTGGATATCCGCATCTCTACTGACTACATGTGCTTCAGAATTTTTTTTAAAACCCTGCTCTTCTAATCACAGACTCATTGCTCTGATAATCACTGATTCCTACCTCGTCTCACCCCTGCGCTGAGATACCCAATTTGGGGTGATTCAGGCGATTTACAATGACATAAATAAATAAATAAATAAAAAAAACAGAATCTCCTGATATTGTAGCTTTTGCTTTTATGGTGGGATGTTGTTTTGAATCTTTCTAAATACTAGTAATGAACGTTGGTTCCCCATCGTCCCCCAAACAATGTAGTTGAGGAGCCTCAGGGGTATATGCAACATCTGCTATATATCAGCGCCTTAGTAGGAGCATCATTCACACTTCTGTGATGGGCTTGGGTCAAATGCTGGTGCCCTTCAAAAAGGCACAATCATTTACAAGTGAGAGCAGCACTCTCCATCATAACAAACTGTTAAAAAGGCGTATCAGTAAGCCTGGTTCAATCCTTGAAGCAAAGTCCCAGAACAACATCTTGTCACATCAAATAACTCTTAGTTCATATAGATGAATCCTTCCACAATTTTCACTTTTCTCAACATAATTCTTTATTTATATCTGCAATTTAAAGCCAAAATTACAACCTACGTCTTTACCATGTTTCCCATTGGATACAAATTAGTTGGGAAATATTATTTTAGAAACCGGTTTTCTCGTTTGGCCGTTTGGATTTTTTCTTTGATCGGTGTAGGGAGTTTTGCCTTGTTTTCTTCCAAGCATCTGCCACTCCAAGACCAATCCATGTGAGTTGTGTAGCGGACAGGCCCCTTGGCACCTGTTGCCCTCCAGACAGGCTGCAAGCTTTGCTCGGGCCTGTCAGTAGTGCCACAAGTCATTTCCTGTAATCTGGGTTGTGGGGAGCACTCCGATATGTCCAACTTTTCTAAGCTTTTCAAATGGTGCTATGATTAATCAGGGAAGTCACTCCTGGGTGCTGTGATCACTAGTAATGGTGAGTGATAACTCACCTAATCATGCACTGTTCACTTAGTGCACCGCACTTTAAATAATGTCAAATGTTTCACCACTTTACACTTGGTTTACACATTTCCTGGCACTGCCTGGGACTCAATTCTACTGTGTCACTACTATCTGGAGCGGACACTGTGATGATCCTGAATTTGAGCCAAGCCAAAAGAAGTCAATCTTGCCACGAAAAATTGATGCACGCATTGTGGGGGTTGGGTGGTGTAAGTTGTGCATAGGGGATGTGAATGATGGACATGCTTGTGCTATTAGATCTCTCTGCAGCCTTTGACACTGTCTCCGATGTCAGTTTGCTGGAGATGCTGTGAGAGATTGGGATGCAAGGGACCACTCTCAAATGGTTGCATCATTTCTTGGAAGACGAATATCAAACTGTTATCCTCGGCCCTTATACCTTGTGCAAAATGTGACGCGACAGCCCTACTTTGTTTAACATTTATGTGGCACCCCTTGCAAAGATTGTAGAGACTTATGGCTGTGAAATAATCTCTTATGCTGATGACACCCAGTTGATGTTCACATTCAAATCAGACCTGGCCACTACTAAAAAACGTTTTGCTTCAGGGCTAGAAAAATGGCTCGCAGCCCTAGCAGATTTATCTGCCACTTCCTCTGTTGCACACTCCATTTTCCGTTGACTGTCATTCCCTGAAGGTGTGCGCCCTATCCTTCGAGGGAAGCATCCATAATGATAGTAAACCTTGGCACTTCAGTCAGGAATGCACATCCCATTTGCAAATTGTTCCTTTGCATCCACCTTTGAAAGACGTCCCTCATACAAGGAGTTATGTTGATCATGTCATCGAACGACCCCGAAACCCGCACCCATCGGAGACTGAGCTCCTCTTGTAAGGGTCTCATTCTGAGACGACAGTTGGGTATCAGAGGGATGTAGGAGGAGATCATCCCTAGGAAAGATTTGAACATCCGAATGGAAACGCACTCTTTTTGTAGTAGTAGGAGAGCCATCTTGTAGATTTTGAGCTGCATTTCTTTTGAAACGAAAGCCTGAGTGATCTGAGTGTCTAATGTAGCTCCCAAGAAAGACTGTCTTCGAGACGGAGTTAGATGAGATTTCTCGAGGTTAACTGAGAGACCCAGAGACTGAAATAGTGACAGGCACCTTTGAACATGCGCTCTTTCTGTTCCTAGAGAACTGGCCTTGATAAGGCAGTCATCCAATTATGGAAAAACTTGAATGCCTTCCAAACGAAGATGCGCTGCCACTGGAGCTAGTATTTCCGTGAAAACTCGGGGGGTTGAACGAAGTCCAAATGGGAGAACTTTGAATTGAAAGTCCCTGCCAGCCTTTCTGAACCATAAGAACTTCCTGTGCCTGGGAAGGATGGGCACATGGAAATAAGCATCCTGAAGGTCAAGGGTTGCCATGTGATCCCCTTCCGAGAGAAACTGGAGGATTTCTTGAAGTGTTAACATCCGGAAGGACAATTTTTTTAGGTATTTGTTGAGGGCTCGCACTTCGAGGATAGGACGTCATTCCCCAGACTTTTTGCGTGTAAGGAAAAACCTCGAATAAAACCCTCTTCCTCTTTGCAATTGAGGTACTTTTTCGATCGCTCCTTACCGAATCATTACATATATTTGGGAGAACAGCTCCTTGAGATGCGCTGGTGGTGGACCTTTTGGAGGGGTTTTGACAAATTCCAAAGCGTGGCCCCTGGCTACTACATCCAGGACCCATCTGTCCGTAGTAATTTTTGACCAATTCGATAAGAAACGGGATATTATTCCTCCACTCTTTGACCTTGGAATGGATAGAGATGGTGGCAGGTGGTACGTCTCATTTGTTCTTAGAGGACTCTCGTCCCCGATAAGAAGACTTCCTACTTGCTTGTGAATAATTGTTTCCTCGCTGACCGTATATTTGTTGTTTGTACGGTTGATACCTTTGATTACCTTGTGAGGTTTGATACGAACGTTGTTGAGAGTATCCTCCTCTGTTGAAAAAATTGCCACGTCCTTTGGCACCACGAAAGGACGATTTACGAAACTGCAGACTCAGCGACCTTGCGTCTCTGTGTCCTTCTTTATGGTCTGCAAGGCTTCATCTACATGCTGGCCAAAGAGAAACTCCCCGTCATAAGGCATATCTATGATTTTAGCCTGAACCTCTTGGCGGACGGATGTTGATTTCAGCCAACCTTGCCTTTTCAGCACTGCTGCACCCGCCAATTGCCTGAAACCAGTAGCTGCCACATCTACTGCTGCATCAATCATCTCTGCAGAGGTACACTACCCTTCATGCAATATTTTCCTGGCTTCAAATCTTTCAGGTTCCGGAAGCTTTTCGATATATGGCGATATATCCGACCACATCTGCCTATCGTATCTCCCTAATATCGTTAGGCAGTTTACAGCACGGACGGTAGTTGCAGCTATAGTTGAAACTTTCTTGTCAATGGAGTCCAGACGTCTGCCGTCCCTGTCCGGTGGAGTGGTAACCTGCGAAGATGGATTCCTGGCTCGTCTCTGAGCCGCTTGGGTGACGACTGAATCCGTTTTTGCCTGTCCTACAAGGCATGCTTGCGAAGTGAGAGGTGCCTTATATTTTTTATCTACGCGAGGCAAAACTGCAGGGATAGAATTTGGTGTTGACATTATCTTAGACCCTCTTTCCAAATGAAGTCTAATATTGGAATTGTCTTCACTTGTCTCTGTGGTTGATCTTTAAAATCATACAGGAAACAGTCATCCTGTTTTGTTTCCATGGAAATTAGAAATCTTTTTGTTGCTCTTTCCATGATGAGATGGAATCCTCCGATATCTACTGGCGGAGAGTCCTCAGCAGGTGGACCAGTCAGAGAAGGAGTTTGTGTTTGATATCCGTCCCACTCCGACAGCACAGACTTATCATCCACTTCTCCTTCTTCCCTGTCTTCCTCAGAAGTGGCACCCTCCTGTGTATGGTGGGATGGCATTGGCGAAGGAGGGACTGTAGATCGCATTTCTGATGCTGGCAACGGAGACGATTGCCTTGGAGGTCTAAACGCTGTCGTAGAGGCTTGAGGCATATGCGTCGAAATGTTCGATTCACCCGATTCAGATGGTGGAAACCGGCGATAGTAGTCATTCAACATATATTGTAAGTTGTTGAGGAGATCTAACGGCATCTGTGCCGTAGGCACCGAGGTAGGAGCCTGGCTTGTAGGCTCAAGGAACTGTTCTTCTTCTTCTTGATCCTCATCCTGATACTTTATAAGCAGCTCAGATGGACTCCTAGCTGCGCGAAACCTCTCATCCTCATCAGCAGATTGTGCTTCATCCTCCTCAGAGTCTAATAGTTGCTCAGGCAACTTCAACAGGAAAAGAACCGCCAAGGAGGAGCCCCGTCTTTCCAATAAGGAAGCTGTCGTAGACGGCAAAGCTAAGGAGACTGCAGCCGGCGCAGCAGACCAAACTTGTAGCTCCTTACAGGATGAGAGAGGAGGTGTCGACTGGAGAAGGTGTATAGACAGTGGTCGTCGACGGGACAGTAACTTTCGTCGACAGGGCAATCATTGCCGACGATGTCTTCGACGACGAGGCAATCGTCGTCGACGATGTTCTTGACGACGAGGTAGTCTTCGTAGACGATGCGGCTGACGATGTAATCTTCGTCGACGATGAGGTCGTCGATGGCAAGGGGATCTTCGTTGACGAGGAATCGGTCGACGGGATGGCTTTCGTAGACGAGGTCTGCGCCGTCGAGGTGTGCTTCGCCGACGATGCACTAGTCTACGGGATCTTCATAACTCTCATCGATGATGGGGCGTCAACGATCGAAGGCATTATCTTCGTCGACGAGATGGGTCGAACTGACACTGAGACCAGCGTCGACAGGGAAGAAGCTGAAGATATCACCACCTTAGGCTTCGGCGATGAGAAGGTAACCATCGACGTTGATATTGGTCGACATAGAAGCCGTCGTCGACGCTGCCGTCGACAAAGTCATTTTTTGAGGTAACATTTTTTGTGACAGTCTTTTGGAAGATAAAGACTTTACAGACTTTCTCTGGGGCTACAAGGTCCAGATTTAGAAGGTGGAGATGCCTTTTTCGAGGTAGAAGTAGAAGGCACGCCAGAATCCTTGGAGGATTGGGCTTTTCTCGACACCTTTGCCCCAGTAGAAGATATCTCTACCTCAGCTTTCCTCTTTCTAAAGGACATAGTTGACCCCGAGGCTATACTTCCTACCTCAGAAAGGGGGTCTATCCTGGTCCTTGATCTTCTGCAGCCACAGGAGAAGATGATCTTCCCTGTCTCTGAGGGTCTTCTGAGGAAAGGTCCTGCAGATCTTACACTCCTTTACCTCATGGTCTAGATACAGGAAATAAATACATTTCTTGTGGGGATCTTCCTTAAAAAGCCTAAGCTTCCTATAAGATTCACAAGGCCTGAAGAGGGATTTAGAAGATGACATCTTTAAGTAGGAAAAAACCAGCCAAAGTTGTGAAGAACTGAGCAGAGCTCAGGGAGACTCCCTTCACACGACGTGCGGTAAAAAAATCTGAGAGCCTGAGTCTCTGGGGAGAACATTCTGGTGGGTGCTGCCGCCTGATTGGCTGCAGTTTGGTCTATACAAAATGACTAGGATAGTCATGAGTGTGGAAGTTTTTACACTGTACCTAAGGGCTACTTTATTTCCTGGTTGGTTATTACCAAGATTTTGGCTTCTTATAGGCATATTATTGCTTTTTTATGTACCGTGGGACTCTCACTCCGACGACGGGGAATGATTCAGGCATGTGAATCTATGAAAGACACCCAAATACTGGAGAAGGGAGGTTTAATTTGCAGAATAGTTGTAGTCGGAGCCTACAATTATTAGAGCCCCACAGTTTTAGCAGAAAGTTTTTGCAGTTTATGCGCACATCACTAGCAGGTACCAAGGGGCTGATAAGTTTTAGCAAGTCATATTGCATTACTTCTTTTGGCCTGGTACTTATGCCAAAGTAGCCCATCTGTAGGTTTTACCTGCACAGACCTTGCAAAATCTCTTGTATTTAAAAAAAATATTTTTATTTAAAGGGACTTTGAGCCAGACCACTAATTACCTTGACTTACCATTGGTTGGCTCCAACGTGGCTCCTACGTCATTCTCGTTTCATTACTTACTGTTGGTAAGCACTTCTTTCTTGCCTCAGTCTTCCTCCTTGTCTCCGAGTCTTCTCGTCATCCTGCAGTGGAGCCTGGACCAAGTACTTTCTCCAGTGGCTAGTGTCCTTACACGACAGGCTTCTCTTTAATTACTTATCAACAAAACAAAAGCGCTATGACGAGGCGAGCAATGACCCTTTCATAGCACTTTTTCTATTTTATTTTTTACTTTAAGCCATACTCGTATGCATGCAGTGGGATCACTTCTGATGGCTTTTGCTTTTGTGATCCAGAAATGGTAATGGGCTGTTAAGAATTGCCAGAGAGTAGTTGTGCATTACGGTGGCAATCTCAGAATGTATTTGAAAGGTTCAGAGTAGAGGAAATTATCGGATATATTTGCTAATGTTTTAACAAGTTTTAAAACAAACATTAAATAACCTGGATTACATAATATCAGAATATTGCAGATGACATTTTGTTATATTTGTATAAACAATCATTGTTATACAAGTGTTATGGCTGCAAAAATACTTCCGTTCTACAAAGTCGTAAACCCGAGACATTTAGTTGTCTTCGAATATGCAATTCAATTTCAAGTTCTAGTTCGTGGCATTTTAGCAGGAGCCGATTGTGGAGTGCATCAAGAAAATGGTGAGTATTTTTTAAGCGATGAGATGACCTGCATACTGCTGCTGCTGCTCTTGTGCAGGCTGGTGCCACCCTTACACAGTGGAATGTGCATGGTTGTGCATAGGCCACAGTAGCAGACATGCCACTCACAGGTGTGAACATTGCATCCACGATTATCTTCACTAAGGCACCCATCTCATCATCTGCCAGAAAGAAACCTCACACACTTCACCTAGCATAGTGTAGAACGTCACAGTGTACCCTCACATCCCTGGCACAGGCAAACTTATCCACTTGTTGGCAAATGCAACATTCTTAAATCGGGGATCGGGCGGGAAATCAGGCAAGCTACATTTCACTGGCCAACAAATGCTGATGCTTGTTTTCTGGCAAACTGCATTTGCCCCCACCCTTTAGTAATTCCTTTTGATGGTGTTACTGTCCTCTCCCTGTGGTGATAATGCCCAGGTCCTGGGGTTTTATGTCCCTTTCACCACCTGAACACTTTAGGGGATGCCTGTAATTCTCCTTCTATTGTTTCATTATGTTCTTCTTAATTGACGCGTGCAGGTGATGCTCCCGAGCTTCTCCCTGGGTTTCTCTTGTCTGGGTGGAGTGTAAACAAGAAACACACTATATGTGGGAGGGTGCTTGCAAAAAGTTTAAAAACTAGCAAGAGCTCGTGGTAGCACTCCAACCCATCGTTCTTTTGCTCACTAAGACAACTCAGTTCGAACACAGCCATATGCAAATCAGTCTGGACTCTGCTCCTCATGGGAATAGTCCAGCCTGAACTGCCCAGCAAAGGTCCTCCCTGAATCTGAACACAAGCCACTCAGTAGCATTTCACCCTAGAAATAATTGAATTTGCTACTGCTTGGATCTGATCTGGTCTAGAGCAGTGTTCAACTCTCAAGGCTCTTTTGAGTATGTTGTTGACCCAGTGATTTCGGGCTCGTTGGGACGCATCAACGCCAGTCAGAATCCACTGTTCCAAATAGGATGAGTACGATCCACTTGTCCGATAACCTGCGCTCACCCTCTGGTAGCTCGGCACCAAGCAGTTATGGTTATCCTCAGGGCTCAAGTGTAAAGTACTGGCACAACACCACCCTCGCAACACACTGTGTACACCACCAAAAGAGTTAACACCATATGTATAAAACACTTGTCTTTCTATTACACACACACTTAAATCAACATTGTATATACAAACATAGTTTTACGCAATTGTCAAACTTCTCTATTGAGATCAAAAAGAAACACACATTGTATATACACTTTACAGTTATATGCAATTGTCTGCCTTTCCTATTAACAGAAAAGTTGCAGGTCTTGGACTACTCCTTGATCCTTGAGACCCAGCCCCTCATTCCTTCAAGTTAAGAAGTCAACGATACACATTGCCCCGGCTGGTGCCCCATTGACCTGGCAGTGGGAACCACTTAACATGGAAAGAAACAGTTGCTTACTTTCATTACATCAGGATTAGACCTCCAGGCACCTGGCAGCACCTGGACGAGTGCAGGATCGCAATTCCTCCCGTAGACAAAAAGGTGGTGACACAGGAAGCTTGTGCGCCTCCAAGTCTGGAGAAACGTTTTCCCCTCAGGCGGAGGTGTGACCTGCCGTAGCCCTTGACAGTCAGCTGTAGGTGCCCATACAGCACACGAGACCCCTCCGGCCTCGTCACAGTGTATTCCACAACAAAGCACCTTGTGGCATGGGTCTAGGGAGCCAACTACCTCGGACGTAGGCTGCAATGTCAGACACTGTCATCTTCCAGATCTTGAGGTCGAAGACAGTCTCAGCTCCGGCTCAGGTTCCCAAAAACAACTCTTGGACACCACACGCTCTGGCACGCAAACTAACACAGATCACATAGTTGCAAGCACAGGTCTCTCGGACTCTGCAAACTTCCCCCGCACTACTCAAACTCCTCATGTGCCGGCACCTCAGGTGGCTGCGGATCTTTACGCACACACTCCTCTTCACAGTGTGATGACTGTATACATCAGGATGATTCTTGACCAAATCACGATCATGTCCACCTGTCTCCCCTGCACCCAGTGAGGTCCTTACGATCTTGTGGAGACAGCAAGATCCTTTGTGTCCCTGGGATCTCGTGGACAAGAGGCCAACTCACCAGCCCTTGGAGAGTAATTCAGGACCCAGGCCACAACATTTGGCACTTCATTGCAAGCCAGCAACGTCCAGGCGTAATCCACCAAGTGATAGTCCCCTTCCTGGAGCACAACAAGCTCCAGGACACCACACGTCTGTGGATACTGCAGTTGCAGTCCCTCCTGACTTAAGGATTCCTCGTGTTGATGTCCCAGCATCGAACCAGAGTGGTATAGTTCCAAATCGAAAAGCACCTCCCAGTTTTTGAAGATGCAATCAGTTCAAAAAGCCACCTTTGAAATGCACAGGCCCGCCCTGATTTCTGTTCTGTGCGCCATCCTACTGTTAGGCTTGGCATCTTTTGGCGTGTTTCCCCTGAGCACAGAACACGCCAATGCAGATGGTCTGTCCAGGTTCTTTTGCATTAGTAATGAGAACTCCCAGGAGGGTGGGTAGTTTTCCCTACTTTCAGCTGGAGGGGACATGTGTTAGACTGGGCATCCTTTGGCGTGTTTCCCCAGAGTTTCTGATTTCAGACCGCCCGGTTTTGACTCGGTTGTTGCTTGCGTAGTGTTTCTGCGCACTTTTCTCACTGCTGATCAGTGGTAAAGTGCAAGTGCCCCTGTGGTAAATTGTGTTATGAATTGGTGTTTCCATGATTGGATATATGATGTAATTGTTAGTCCCTAGTAAAGTGCACGGAGTGTGCCAGAGCCTGTGAATCAAATGCTACTAGTGGGCCTGCAGCACTGATTGTGCAAACCATGTGAGTATCCCCGAAAAGGTAACTCAGACCCGCCATTGCGGAGTCTGCACGCATTTTGTAACTGCCATGTCTACTTGGCCAGAGCACACACTTGCCAGTCTTTCACCTTCCCTTTTCTCACGTCAGCCACCCCTAAGGTAGGCCCAAGGTACCCTTGTGGGCCGGTTGCAGTGTATGTGAATTCCAGATAGTCTAGGTGGGTCAGGAAAGGGCTGAAAAGGGGGAGGAGATTTCCTTGCACCTCAAAGGGTCTGGTCTGCCTATGACCATGCCGTCTCCACCTCCTGCCAGGAAGTCGCATCAGAGAAGGCAGAACTGGTTCTGGCTGGGCACAGACACTCTCTGCCTAAGAGATCAAAGGACTTTGGGATATAAATATTGGGGCCCAGACCGCTGAACTTTAGAACTCTTTTGGACGAAGAAGACTGCAAAGAAGAAGAGCTAGAGAAGCTGTGAGGAGGAATGTTTGCTGTGTTGGCCTGCAGTGGCTGCTTCTGTCTTGGGCAGTTAAAGGAATGGACTGAACTTTCTGCAATCTACTGTGTGAGTTTCTCCAAGGGCTTGACGTAGAGCTTGTCCCCTGTTCAAGAAGTGTCAGGAACAGCGAAGACTTCAAGCTCTTCTGCCCTCAGCACTGGGGACTGTGTGTTTTGTGCAGCCTCAGAAGAAAAGCCGCTGCAGACTCCGTGTCCTGAAGGCACCGCCGCAAAGCGACCCTGGTCTCACTGACGCTACCACTAAGCCGCTGCTCGCACCACGACCTGCTGGCACCGCATTCCGCACCGCTTCACGACAACGCCTTGGTATCCCCGCCGCTCCACGCCGAAATCGACACCGTTGTTTTCACTGTGGTTCCAGGGCATCGCTCGTAAAGATACACAATGCACCACTCTCATCCCGCACCGCAGCCTTGCCCTACCGATGCCGGCGTCATCGACTCCAGTTCGTCAGCCGACGACAGCGCTTCAGCAACGATGATGCTGCTGCTTGCACCATGACCTGCAAGCACCGTGACAAGCACTGCATTCACCTCGCGCCGTGACTCTGGTCTCACTGACGATGCCATCTGATGCCACCACTGAGCCGCTGCGCGCACTGCGACCACCACACCGCTGCACTTCTCACCGTAGCACCCGACGCCTGCATTCCTGACTCCAACAGAAAGGAGATTGATCTGCAACGCGTGTGACTTCGAGGGCCCCCGACGACTCCTGCACCGACCTCCAGAACAGACTCCTGTGGACGCCGTGCTTATGAAAGCTGCACGAGAGGTCGCCGATGCCCTGCATTTGTAAAAAGTACTGTTTGCGGGTCTTTCCGACACCGTAGCTGGCCCGCGACACTGCGGTCAGCCAGAACTGTTTGGATTTGTTTGCTCATGATGCCGTGATCGCCCCGGATGGAGCCATTGACATCAAGGAACTGTTTATCAAGCATATGTTGATAACTGAAGGTTTTTAAGTACTGTAAAGTACTGTATTGTACTTTTTTTAGAGTTGTTGGTCTTGTCTTAAGTATATAAACATATTGGGTATTTTTCTAAACTGGTGTGGTGTCCTTTTGTAGTGCTTACACTGTATTACTGTTGGTTATGCGCAAATACTTTTCACACTGCCTCTAAGATAAGCCTGACTGCTCGTGCCAAGCTACCAAGTGGGTGAGCAGGGGTTATTTTGGAAGTGTAACTCCCTTATCCTGACTAGAGTGGTGGTTTCTGCCTGGTTTTGGCACACGTCCTAGCATACCAAAAATCAAATTTCTAACATTGTTTGTCAGTGGTGAGGATAGGACTTGTATTTGCACTTGACTTACAGTGATTGGTCTGCACTACTACCATATCGCAGACCATTATGTGCCACATTCTGGTTCTTTTTCTTTTTTGCCTATTTTTGATCCTGCCAGTTTGAACTTGCTACTTAATCATGCCTGAATCAAGTGCATCATCTGTTGCATCCCTGGAAATTGCGTTTGAGGAGGATAGGTTGAAATCCTACAATGTTAGGGAATTGATTCAATTTGCAAAAACCTAAAAGTCCAAGTCAGAGGCCTCACGAGGAAGGAGGACCTACAAAAGGCGCTGAGGGCCTGGGTAGCAGCCAGACATGCCAGCAGGAAGTCTGGTGATCTCAGTGGAGAGGCAAAGGAGCCTATTCCTTGGGTGGATGTGCTTTTGGGAAGGGGGGAACCCTCCAAACCTGGCAGCAGTGGCCTGACCCTAGGAGAGCTGGAGGACAGGCGGGAAGCAAGGAGAGTTGCAGTAGGACTGGAGAAGCTTAAGTTAGCCATAGAGGAGAAAAGGATGTTGTTAGAGCACGAGTTCAGGATAAAGTAGCTGGATCAGAGGAGTAGAGCCAGCTAAGATGGTGGCAGCAACTCGTCAAGACAGGCAGACAGGATTGTGCACATCCCTAAGAATGTAGGCAAAGAATCCAAGAAGGTGGATGACATACAAAGGTGGTTTCAGGGTAACAACGCAGTGATACACATGAATGGGGTCCCTGAGGAGAATTGGGGAGAAGGATTGTGTCCTCTCTTTCCAGAAGAAGCAAGGGATACTTTAATAGCTTGGGTAAGGGGTATCGCCTCACCTATCCAGATATGAAGGATGCCCTTCTCACTAAGAATGGTCTCACTCCTGAAAAGTACAGGGATCAGGTCAGGTCCAGCAAGAAGTGTGATGCAAACACTTGGTCGGAATGTGTAGATAGGTTTTGAGGGTCACTGGATGGCTGGGTGAAGGACAGTAATGTGACATATTTTCAGGGGCTCTACAATTTGATTGCATGGGAGCACTGGTCTAGTCTATGTTTTGCAGATCTGCGACAGCGCCTAGTTGATAGTAAGCTGACTGACCCCAGGAAGCTTGCTATGGAGGCAGAGTGCAGGATGAGTGCCGGGGACCACAGGAAGCGTATGGGGGAGACTCAGCCAAAGGTGGGCAGGGTCCCCAGCAGAAAAGTGGGAGGGACAAGGGTAAAACACAGGAGTTCTCTAAGGGGCCCCAAACTAACACCCAGGGTAAAGGTTCCCATCACCCAGAAGATAAGAACCAAGGGGTCTCGTCAGGAAAGCCTGTTGAGACCGGCCCCCGCAAGTGTTTTGCATGTGACCAGGTGGGTCACATGAAGGAGGACCCCAAGTGCCCTAAAGGGGCCCAGCCACCCACTGGTAGGCAGTCTGAGGTGTTGGCTAGTGTAGCGCTTGGGGAGGAGGAGTACCTACAGGAGGGTGGGGATCCCGCAAAAACGACCCTTGTATCCCTAGGGGACAGTGAGATGGTCCCAGGAAACCTGGTGCCCCCTAACACAAAGAAATACAGCACCTGGGTTACCATCAATGGGAAATGGGTAGAGGCTCTCAGAGATACTGGAGCCAGTGTGACCTCAGTCCGGTGCCACCTGGTCTCTGAGAATCAGGTAGTCCCAGGGGCATTCCACCAAGTAGATGAAGTGGACAATTCAGAGCGCCAGTGTCTGGTGGCGCAGGATCCCTTTGAGGGGGCGGGGGCGTCTCAGGTCCCTTGAAGGTGGTTGTGAGCCCATCCATGCCTGTAGGTTGTCTGCTGGGTAACGACCTGGAGCAGTTCTTACAGAAGTATGTTGAGCTCAGGTCTCACTTGGAGATGCTTGGGTTGCCAGAGTGGGCATGCGTGTCCACTCGGTCAATGGAGGCCAGAGAGGGTGATCACTTAATGACTGAAACAGTGGCCCTAGTCCCTGCCAAGAGAAAGGGCAAGGGGCGCGGGAAACCGGCCCTTGAAGTTCCCACTGACCGGGAGGAGGCGGGCCTTAAGGGAGCCGCCCCGGTGCCTACAGGGGAGCAGGTAGCTGAACTGGGGGACATCTCTGAGCTGACCCATTGGAAGCAAGAAGGGGGTCTTAACAGGGAGGAATTCTGCAAGGAGCAGCAGGAGTGCCCTTCTCTGGAGAGTCTGCGGCGTCAGGCTGCAGACCAGGCAGCTGGTGATCAGTCCGGATCAAATTGGATCTACTGGCTGAAGGATCTCCTGTACAGTGAGCCTAAGGTCGCTGAGCCTGGGTCAGCCCGTGTGCTGGTGGCACCCCAGCGCTTCAGGACCTTCCTACTGGCTCTGGCTCATGATGTTCCTTTGGCAGGACAAGACCTTTGACAGGCTTGTCACTCACTACTTCTGGCCCCAAATGTGAAGGCAGTCAGATGGACATTGCAGGTTTAGCCTAACTTGCCAGGCAAGCGGTAAGAGTGGGAGGATGGTCAAAGCTCCTCCCCAACCTTTTCCAGTGGTTGGAACGCCCTTTGAAAGGGTAGGGAAGGACATTGTGGGGCCAGTGGATGCCTAGACAGCCATGGGCAACAGGTACATCCTGGCCTTGGTAGACTATGCCACCCGGTACCCAGAGGCAATCCCTCTCAGGACAACAACGGTGCCAGTGGTGAGCCGGGCATTAATGGGGATCTTTTCCCGAGTGGGGTTCCCCCGAGAGGTGGTTTCTGATAGGGGGACCAATTTCATATCCAAGTATATGACATCCCTGTAGAAAGAGTGTGGTGTAACCTACAAGTTCCACACCCCTTACCACCCACAAGGTAACGGTCTGGTGGAGAGATTCAAACAGACCTTGAAGGGCATGATTAAGGGTCTAACAGAACCCATGAGGCATAAGTGTGACGTACTCTTGCCGTACGTTCTTTTTGCATACAGGGAGGTACCACAGAAGTCTCTTGCGTTCAGTACCTTTGAGCTTCTGTTTGGTCACCCTGTGAGAGGACCTCTGAGTTTAGTGAAGGAAGGCTGGGAGGGAGCTCCCAGGAAAACTCCCCAGGATGTGTTTAGCTACATACTGGCCTTCAGAAACCAAACTGCCCGCTTCAGGAAACTCGCTCAGGCGAACCTAGAAGCCATCCAGAAAAAACGAGGAAGTGGTGTGACCAGAATGCCACTCTGTTCGAATTTCAACCTGGGCAAAAAGAGTGGGGCATGGCCCCAGTGGAACCTTGTGCCTTGCAGGACAAGTGGGCTGGGCCATTTGAGGTGGTGGAGCGCAAAAGTAATGTCAACTACCTGGTGGATTTGCGGGCTCCAAGGAATTCTTTGAGAGTCCTCCACGTGAACCGCCTCAAACCCCACTTCGAGAGGGCCGAAGTGAGCATGCTGTTGGGGACAGATGATGGAGTGGAAGAGGAGAGTGAACCTCTCCCTGACCTCCTGTCTACCAAGGAGCACGATGGGTCAGTCGAAGGTGTGATCCTCTCCCCTACACTGACTCCAGAACAACAGAGCGACTGTCACCAGTTGTTAGGACAGTTTGCCATACTGTTCTCCCTGACCCCAGGTGTTACTCACTGGTGTACCCATGATGTGGACACCGGTGACAGCCCTCCTGTGAAGCACAAGATTTACAGTTTGACTGACCGGGTCAAGGCCAGTATTAAAGAGGAGGTCTCTAAGATGTTGGCGTTAGGGGTGATCGAGCCTTCCAACAGTCCTTGGGCCAGCCCAGTGGTCTTGGTCCCAAAGGCTGCTGCACCCGGTGCCACTCCAGAACTGCAGCTTTCTGTGGACTACTGTGGGCTCAATGTCGTCACAAGGACTGACGCACACCCCATCCCATGAGCTGATGAGCTCATTGATCGGTTGCGAGCTGCCAAGTTCCTCAGCACGTTAGATTTAACGTCTAGGTACTGGCAGATTTCCTTAACCGATGGGGCCAAGGAGAGGTCAGCATTTTTAACCCCAGAAGGACATTACCAGTTCCGGGTGATGCCATTTGGGTTGAAGAATGCCCCTGTCACCTTTCAGAGGTTGGTCAACCAGGTGTTGGCTGGGTTGGAGGATTTCAGTGCCGCCTACCTAGATGACATCGTAGTGTTCAGTTCCAGCGGGGAAGAACACTGGCAGCACCTCGGTGAAGTGTTGAAGGTGCTGCAGAGGGCAGGCCTCACGATCAAGGCCAGTAAGTGCCAGATCGGGCAAAGTTCGGTGGTGTACTTGGGACACCAGGTAGGAAGAGGCCAGGTAATGCCCCTACAATCCAAGATTGACACCATTCTGACTTGGGAGCCCCCAAGACCCAAACAGAGGTGAGGGCTTTCTTAGGACTCACTGGTTACTACAGGAGGTTTGATAAGGGGTATGGAACCATTGTTGCCCCCTTAACAGAGCCGACTTCCAGGAAGCAGCCCAAGAAGGTGATCTGGACTGAGTCTTGCCAGAAGGCTTTTGATGCCCTGAAGGCCGCCATGTGCACGGCACCCGTGCTCAAGGCACCCAACTTCTCCAAGGAATTTGTTGTGCAGACTGACGCTTCAGAGCAGGGAGTGGGAGTGGTGCTCTCACAACTGAAGGAAGAGGGCCTAGACCAGCCTGTAGTCGTCCTTAGCCAGAGACTACTCCCCAGGAACCAGAGGTGGAGTGCCATAGAAAGGGAAGCTGTCGCTGTGGTCTGGGCACTGAAGAAGTTGAGATCAAACCTTTGGTATTCACTTCCAGGTTCAGACAGACCACAGGCCCCTCAGATGGTTGATGCAAATGAGGGGTGAGAATCCAAAACTGCTGAGGTGGTCCCTCTCCCTACAGGGAATGGACTTTACGGTGGAACACCGTCCTGGCACAGAACACGCCAATGCAGATGGTGTGTCCAGGTTCTTCCGCCTTAGTGAAGAGAACTCCCAGGAGGGTGGGTAGTTCTCCCTACTTTCAGCTGGAGGGGACATGTGTTAGAGTGGGCATCTTTTGGCGTGTTTCCCCTAAGTTTTTGATTTCTGACTGCCCAGTTTTGACTCTGCTTTTGCTTGCATAGTGTTTCTGTGCACTTTTCTCACTGCTGATCAGTGGTAAAGTGCAAGTGCCCATGTGGTAAATTGTGTTATGGATTGGTGTTTCCATGATTGGATATTTGATTTACTTGTTAGTCCCTAGTAAAGTGCACTGAGTGCGCCAGGGCCTGTGAATCAAATGTTACAAGTGGGCCTGCAGCACTGATTGTGCCACCCACGTGAGTAGCCCTGAAAAGGTAACTCAGACCCGCCATTGTGGAGTCTGCACGCTGTTTGTAACTGCCATGTCGACTTGGCCAGTGCACACACTTACCAGTCCCTCACCTCCACTTTTCTTACATGTCAGCCACCCCTGAGGTAGGCCCAAGTTACTCCTGTGGGCAGGTTGCAGTGTATGTGAAAGGTAGGACATGCCCTGGTGTGTGTGGCATGTTCTGATAGCGAATTACAGCCAATTTTTGTTTTTCGCCATTGCAAGGCTACCTGTTCCCCATAGGACAGAATGGGGAGTTTGTTTATAACATCTTTTAAACATAACTGGTCCAGGGAATTAGGTAGGAAGCTAAAGTTTAGTATGCCTGAACTCAGAATCTAAAGATGCATCTTTTAGTGAAGGTGGTTTTTACATTCTGTTTAAAAATGCCACTTTTAGAAAGTAGGTATTTTCTTGCTCAGTCATCCTGTGTGCCTCTGCAGGAATGTGGATTGCCTGTCTGGGTTTTGGATGACAGAAGGCTGGGGAGCAGGAGTGGCTCCAGATAGTCTAGGTGGGTCAGGAAAGGGCTGAATAGGCCTGGGCTACAATTGGAGATGGGGGAGGAGATTTCCTTGCACCTCAAAGGGCCCGGTCTGCCTCTGACCGTGCAGTCTCCACCTCCTGCCAGGAAGTCACACCAGAGAAGGCAGAACTGATTCTGGCTGGGCACAGACACTCTCTGCCTAAGAGATCAAAGGATTTTGAGATATAAATATTGGGGTCCAGACCCCTGAACTTTAGAACTCTTTTGGACCAAGAAGACTGCCAAGAAGAAGAGCTGGAGAAGCTGTGAGGAGGAATTACCACTTTGTTGTGTGCTTTGCTGTGTTGGCCTGCCATGGCTGCTTCTGTCTTGGGCAGTGAAAGGGCTGGAGTGAACTTTCTGCAATCTACTTTGTGGGTTTCTCCAAGGGCTTGAAGTAGAGCTTGCCTCCTGTTCAAGAAGTCTCAGGAACAGCAAAGCATTCAAGCCCTTCTGCCCTCCTCAATGGGGACTGTGTGTTTTGTGCTGCAACAGAGGAAAAGCAACCCGACGATGTCTACAACGCCGCTGCCGACTCTGTGTCCTTAAGGCACCGCCGCAACGCAACGCTGGTCTCACCAACGCCTCCTTCTGATGCCACCACTGAGCCACTGCTCACACCGTGACCTGTGGGCCCAGCACTCCGCACCGCCTCGCTTCACGACGACGCCTTGGTATCCCCGACGACAACGCACTACGCGAAATAGATGCCACTGCTTGCACCGTGGTTCGAGGGCACCGCTTGTAAAGTTACACGACGCACCGCTCTCATCCTGCACCGCAGCCTTGGCCTGCTGGCGCCATTAACTCCAGTTTGGCAGCCAACAACAGCGCTTCAGCAACAACGGCGCTGCTGCTTGCACGTGACCTGCCAGCACTGCGACGAGCACCGCATTCAACTCGCACCGCGACCCTGGTCTCACCGACGACGCCATCTGATGTCACCACTGAGCTGCTGCTAGCACCGCGATCTGAGGGCGCCGCACGCTGCACCACTGGTCTTCGCACGCAGCACCCTGCGCCTGCCGACGCCAGCGCTCCTGACCCCAACAGAGAGGAGATCGATCTGCACTGCGTGTGATTTCGAGGGCCATGACGACTCCTGTACCGGCCTCCGGAACCAACGCCTGCCCGAAGCTCAACGAGATGTCGCCGATGCCCTGCATTTCTAAAAGGTACTGTTTGCTGGTCTTTCCGACGCCGTAGCTGGCCCATGACACCGCGGTCAGCCAGAACAGTTTGGACTTGCTTGCTCACGACACCGTGATAGCCCCGGACGGAGCTATTGACATCAAGGAACTGTTTTTCAAGCATATTTTGATAACTGTAGATTTTTAAGTACTGTATTGTGGATTTGTATCATTTTTGGTCTTGTCTTAAGTATATAAAAATATTGGATATTTTTCTAAACTGTTGTGGTGTCATTTTGTAGTGCTTACACTGTATTACTGATGGTTATGTGCCAGTACTTTACACACTGCCTCTAAGATAAGCCTGACTGCTCGTGCCAAGCTACCAAGGGGGTGAGAAGGGGTTATTTTAGGAGTGTAACTCCCTTATCATGACTAGAGTGGTGGTTTCTGCCTGGCTTTGGCACATGCTCTAGCCTACCAAAAATCCCATTACTACCCAGTGAGGTTAGATCACTATCTTTAGTGGGAGCAAGACCCTGCTCTTGGAAGGCAGGTGCCATTCCACCTTCACATAACCATCCCAGAAAGGCCCCTCAGAGCCAGCGGTCCACAGTTTTCCTTGAGACCCTAGTTTATTGCCTTCTATCAGGATTGCACAGATGTGGCTGCTCCCCAGCACCCATTTGTAAATTAGGAGACCGGCTGACAAAAGTGAAATTTCCACCCACTTAATGTTGCATCTACTTGCACTACCATTTCGCCATTATGAACTCATCTATACCAAACACTGTGACTATTCTGCCCGTAGGAAATACTGCTCAGTAGCCTTTCCCTACATTCCCCCATGCTAATCAAATGCGAGAAGCAGGCCCTGTTGTACTGGGTTGTGAACACACAACCCAGAGCCATTCATGACCCTTGCATGTAACGCACACGGTCTACCTTTTCCCAACGTCGCACCCTGTTACCAGGGAGAACTCCGATATAGCAAGAGACGTGCAAAACCTTGGCACATAGCTTTTTAAATGCCAAGTGGAGTAGTAGTAACCTGTGCACACAGGACCCACCGTGACAAACCTGTGGTACAATCGATGATCTACCTTCGTGGATGGCACAACCAGTGCAGCAGGCCCACGGAGGCGCATTGGAGATACATGCACCAGAAATAGGTCTTACCCCTTGACAAGGGACTTACAGCTAAATCGAATCAGTTAATCATATACATATCTATCAATTGCCAATATGTCTATGACAAGCACAGCGCATTGGTAATGCACAGCAGTGTCAAACACGCTCAAGGTCCTAAGGCTAGCAAAACAATGTCAAAACATGAGGTCAGCAGTCAAAAATGCCAGGGAAGACCACACCAACATACGCCAGGCCTAACAGTCAGGAATCTAACAATAATGTTTGCAGAACAAAAACCTGTCACTTTTTCAACAATGGTTGAAGGAAATCAAAAGCATGCAACTACAGTAAAGGGTAATGATACATTAAAGGGTCAAAGTAACGTGGAGCATCAATTATTATCCCGCGGTGAAGGAACACCTATATAAACTAAAAGAGCTTCCTCCGCACTAAGTTAATGCTTCTTTCATGTAGAGATGGTGGAATTACCAGGTTTCCAATGGCAGAGCATCAGATCGACTCTGGTTTGGAAATCCTTGACCAAACGACCTGTCTAACACAGGGGCCTTGATTCACAAAGGGCCACCACATTCGTGGTGGAGGCCCGCAGTCGAGGCAGTGGCCTCGTAGTCGTGGTGGGATGTCCAAACTGCAATTACCCGTTACGGAGGTCCCGCCACGAGTGTGGGCTTCTATCACAACTGAGGGGCTTGGGCAACAAGTGCGGAGGCCCTTTGTGAATCGGCCCTAGGGTCTCTGAATGTAGGGGAAGTCCTAACTTATGTAGGGATGGACTAAAGCCACTGGGGTTCTTTTGCCTGAGCCTGCAATGTGAGACCTGGAGGATATGTGCATGAAAAACAAACTCCAATGTCAAGAGGAAAAACGTCCTGCACATCCGGATTACTGATATTTTGCTTTTCCGCTGAAACCTCCTACCGTAGCTTTTTTTAGGGTTGCTTCTAGAAAAAATATAAATGCCAACAAAAAACATTGCGACAAGCTCAACATTGAGTGCATATTTCAATTTGGAGATTGATGTAGAGATCCCTGTCAAGTAGAGGGAGATCACTGAGTGTGGAAGGTGGTCCTCTGCTAAGTGCCTCCGCCAGGCTCTAAATGAGCCCATTGGTCTTACATGGGGACATCTTATGTCCTATACATACTTATGTACTATTCATGATTCTAGAGAAAGATAACATGAAGACAAATGAAAAGCTCACCTACTTAAAAAACCTAAAGAAAATCAGAATCCTTTACACCCTACCTAGAAGTAGATTAATTAGACAATAAAAAAAGATCCAATTTTGGATTGAACTCAAGGTTGGTTATAAGGTTTTAATCTCTCACAAGTACCAAATGAAACTAACTGATGTTTGTAATGCTTTTTTTCCTTAGTTCTTTTCTCTCTGATCTGAGATGTTCACAAGTAATTATAAAATGCATATCTTATTTGCATTAATTATTTAACCGAGACAAAAGAAGAAAAAGGCAAATGGAGCACCTGCTGGAGGAGAACCACAATTGTGACCTGCAACAATGGGACAGTAGAGCGAGGCTGAGGGTCACTACATCACGCAACCCAGGACAGTGCTGAGGGAAAGTGGAGCCTTGTGCTGAGCATGGAGAGGAGCCAAGGATCACTGGACCAGGCAGGAAAGTACCGCGGGCCAAAGGGAGCATTGCGCAGGGTAGGACGGACAGAACAGCGAGGATGATGATCAGTAGAGAGTGGCAATGGAAGCACTACGCAGAGGTCTATCGAAGGAGGGCACTGAACAATGCATGACATTACAGAGGGACAGAGGTAGGAGGAGGAGGTAATCTCACTGGTTGCACAGATTAAGAGTGGAAGTCCCTATGATAGCATTCCTGCCCGCATCCTGCCTAAGCTGGTGGAAGTTCTTGGACCAGAAATCCAGAACTTGATTAATCTTTCCCTCTGTACAGGGCAGGTTCCTATGGACTGGAAGAGGGCGCTAGTAAGGCCACTGAGGAAGAATACCACCATCCCCTGGACGGAGTTGGCGAATTTAAGGCCCATCTCTCTTCTCCCCTTTTTGGGGAAGATTATAGAGAAATATGTAAATCGCCACCTATCTAGCTACATTGAGCTAGTAGGCGGTCTGGATCCTTCTCAGTCGGGATTTAGACCAAGACACAGCACCGAGACCACCTTGCTGTCAGTCGCAGACGATCTACGCATGTTCCAGGATAAAGGTCATTCTGTTATCCTGGTTCTGCTGGATCTGTCTGCGGCGTTTGACACCGTGTCATATGACATCATGACAGCCAGGCTAGTTAACATCGGCCTGGAAGGCAAGGCGTTGTCATGGCTGAGGAGTTTCCTGACAGGTCGTACCCAAAGGGTCACCCTGGGCGATTATCGGTCAGAGGAGTTGGAGATCTCTAAGGGGGTGCCACAGGGCTCTTATTTGAGCCCTACTCTGTTTAATATCTATGTGGCCCCCCTAGCTAACATCATGAGATCGTATGGATTTATTCCAGTGTCATATGCAGATGACACCCAACTCCTCTTTCCTTTTAAAACCCTTACGGTGGAGGTCAGGAACTCCTTTGCCCAGGGGATGAAGGCGGTGGCAAACTGGATGGCATCAAACCTCCTGCAGTGTAATGTTGCAAAAACGGAGGTGATGCTGTTCGGTGAGGCCAAACTTCTGTGGACCCCAGACTGGTGGCCTCAAGATCTTGGCCCGGCCCCAGAACCCAAGCAGGTAGTGAAAAACCTTGGCGTCCGACTTGATCAGGAGCTCTCATTAAAACATCATAGCAATCAAGTGGTGGGCTCCTGCTTTCATATCATCGGGATGCTACGGAAGGTTTTCCCTTTACTACCTGACTCTACTAGGAGAACCTTGGCGCAGGCCCTAGTATTGAGTCGCTTGGACTACTGTAATGGGCTGTTGTTGTCAACAAATGAAGCGGTAATCTCTAGACTCCAGGTAGTCCAGAATACTGCGGCCCGTCTGGTCCTGAATAAGCCCTCTCGCACCCCCTCTAAACCCCTTTTGGAGAAGTTGCATTGGTTACCCATCAAACAGAGGGTGAAGTTTAAGATCTGCTGTACAATGCATAAGTGTCTACAGGGAAATGGTCCAGCATACCTGATCAATAAATTCTCCTGGTATACACCGACACGCTCTTTGAGATCCAGTGAGCAGGCATTGTTACAGATTCCAAAATTTAGCAAAGCGAGACAAGGGGGAAGATCTCTTACGGTTGCTGGTCCAACTTTGTGGAACAGCCTTCCACTGTATTTGAGACAGTGCAAGGACCACCTTCCTTTTAGGAAGCAATTAAAGACATTCCTTTTTCAAAATTGACTTATGTTTATGGTTAGGGTCCGCTAGTTGCTTTTTGGCTGCCAAAGGCGCGGAGATACTCCTTCGGGAAGTGATCCTAACGCGGTACAAACACGCAAAATAAATAAATAAATAAACAGGGAAGGGCTGAACAGGGTGGGGTACAACTGGACAACATGAACGAATGGATGAGGTCAGAGTGGGAAGCATGATAGAAGAGTAGAGAGGAGGAAGGCAGGGCAACAACTAACTGTACTTAGGGGCTGATCTAACAGTTAGGGAGCAGTAAGACTCTGGGGTGGCTGGGATTGGGATGTCGAGAGGAAGCAGCAATGCACTGTGAGTGGACGTTAATTTATAAGGACAGTGTCAAAGTTATCCTCAATCTATTAAATGGACTAGGAATCGACTGGTGTTGCAAAGAAGCAGAGAAATGCATAAAATAAAACCAGCAGTGACATAAAAATCCTTCTCCTTCAGGATTTAGTTGCCACCGCTGGATTGACATAGGGGAGAGTGGACTTCAGCCCTCAACTGTCAGGGAACATCTTTCAGGACCTACCTGTGTAGAATGCGCTGATCGTCACAGGTGCTGCCATTAGCTGGTCACAAGCTACCTTGCGGATAACATTCAGTGGGCTGGAGCCTGGGAATACCCTCTCGATGGCACGCAGCCAGAAGAAGTTGAAGTTGGCGTGAAAGCAGAACCCTACCAGTCCCACCTTTGCGGTCTGCCGGAAGTCGATGACCTCCCCAGGTCCCTTGCTGAGCTTTTGCTGCACCACATCCGCTGAGGCAAAGAGGGAGCCATAGATAGTCACGTTGGTCAGCCATGGATGCCTTTTGGTGAAGTGCACTAGTGTAAGCATGGCAGCTACAAACTGAAAGCTGGGGTTTGAGCTCTAAATGGCTGATGGGCAGCAGACTTCAAGACTGCCAGTGTTTTCTTCTTACTTTAAATTGTAAACTTCAGGAAAAAAAGTACATTTCAAGGAGGAAAGAGGTAGATGAATTGTTCTTTACAAAGATGCACAGAAGAAAATGTTCCACTATTATGCCTATGCAGTAGGCGGTTTGCGGTGCCCCAACCACCAGGAAACTAAAAAAGAAGAAATGGGTTTGCAGCACATCGGTTAATGTCAATATACATCAAAGTCCTTCAGAGGCAGCAGTGCACAATTAAAAGGTGTGTTGCATTTGGCAGCACCAAAGTGCAAAATAAAGGGTGTGAAGAGGATTCTGTAGTGCAGAATTATTCAATTACTTGCTTCCAGGCACTGCTTCTACTTCATAACTGGAGGTTAAAGGGGGTGGAAAGAATGACGCAAAGACTAAGCATGCTTAGGAGCAGTATGGACCACAGTTACGAAACGTATTACAATGTTTTGTCCCAGACACCAGGTCGCAAGAAAAAGAACCGTGCTCCAGGATAAGGCTCTCCTTCAAAGTGGAGTGTAGAGAGTGGTGAAAGTCAGAAAAGGTCAAATCCAGCGCCAGGTCTAGTGGACGATTCATCGACTGTTGAGCCGGGAGACTTCAAGTGTGTCTTCCCCGTTTCACCAGATGCTGTGATCCTTTCTCAGTTTGCCTTTATTCGTTTATCTGCCAAAATTAGGAGTGCTTTAAAGTAGCACTGTATAAAAATTGGAATGTTGGAGGCAGAGGCGATCTCCTCAGGTTACATCACTCCACGGTTACCCTTCAAGCTGGAAGAGTGTGGAGTTAGCAACAAATCACGAGCCTACAATGAACCGAAAGGGACCAGTTTAGAGGATTTCTGGATGAGTTCTTTGGTGCAGCGCAACTAAAAACAGAAAATCTTTGTGTGTCTATGTAAGAGATGACCATTTGGCGGACAAGTTTTGGGGAAAAGAAACACAATAGCTTCAGAGTGCTTCCGCGTAGACACACAGACACAATGGCGGAACAGTGGTAAGAAGAGTGTTATATCGATGGTCACAGGTTGAAAATTCTTCTAAGCAAGAAAAGGAGAGCTCTGCTCATGTCTCCAGGCACTGGGAATTCAGATGCAGAATACTTCCAAAGATGGTGGATGGGCAGTAGAAACTTCTTGTTTGAGGATGGTCTCCGGAAGCTTCATCAACAGACTCTGTGTCGAGGCAGGACAATGATTGATCCCTAAACAAAAACAAAACACAAAGGAAAGACACTTGAGTCCTTAGAAGTTGGGTCAGTTCTACACATTGATACAAACAGTCTGTTTTTAAACGCGGACACTTCAGAGAAGGACGGGCCTGATAAGAAATATGGACATCTGCAGGTTGGTAGTGTTCAGTTGTATCAACACTTCAGACTTCCACGGATAACAAATGTGTATCATCCCACTGAAGTGGGCTAGTAACCAGTATGATTAAAGTGCAAAACAAAATTCAATTTCTCTTGTAGGCTCTGTGTTAAAAATAATGGGTAAAAAAATAAAAGGCCTTTTCTTAAGGTGCAGAAGGCATTCATATACAGAAAGTTGATTGTGCTGGTTCACAAAGCTACATCAAGCGAGCAAAGGCAGAAATACAATAACATGTATCATGAGGAAAATTTATGGGTGCAGGAGCTTCGGCCCTAAATTTAATATCAGGAACAAAGGGGCAGTAACCTGTAGTATGCCCAACCTCATTTCTTAAATTTTACACAAAAAAATCTTTACTTTTAATTGTCCAAGGTTTTGAAGGTTGGTGTAGGTCTTCAAATCTTAGCTTTGTAAGAGTAAACCCTATACAATACTTTGTACTTTGGACATTCTTTGCGATAGTAATAGATGCATAAGTCTCTCAACTTACCCCAGGAGACTCAATGCGCAAGGTACTTTATCAAAGACCAGCCTTCTATATCTCAGGAACAATATCTCTTCAGAGGACATTCAGCTTGCCTTAACCACACAGGATTATCACTAAGGTAATAATCTTCAAATGCCCGGCAAAAGCAGCACTGATTTTTGATTTGCATCCTCCTCAAAATGAAGGAACCTGCAATAAGGGATGGAAGGCAGGATCTCATAAGCAACAACTAGGTAAAGACCTACACAACTCCATAACGAGATTAGAGGACCAGGAAGATCAAAAATGTGCCCATAGAAACCACAAAATGAAATCCGTCTATCTAGAGGCGATGACATCTTCAGAGCTCTGCAACATCAAAGTTCTGCAGGCTAGATTGATATCTAAGGCAGACCTCACAATAGTGACAAATACTGAGTCTGGTTTGGCCTTACCACTGAGTTATCTGTGCAGGCCAAGGACAGGGGGAGGAGGCACTTGAGCCAGTTGTGAGCCTTACAACGTCTTTCTGAAAGGCTCCAATTAAAATACCAGAGGGTCAGGTCCTGTAGACACAAAGGAGCCATTACACTTTAGGAGAAATTATAGGATTCTTTAGTGGTGAAAGAGTCCACAGTAATTCGGTGCCCACGGCCAAGATTCTTGTGTCAGAGCAGACCTCTGGGCGACATGGCTGGGCACCTTGAGCCGAGAGCCTAGGGTCCACGGTCCCTCATAAGAGATCACCATGTGGTCTGAAGGATCATAAGAGTGCATCAGATTGCTGACGTCACAAATAGAATTTTTCTTTGGAGTCACAGCATCAGGCTGACTAACCCCCACTGGAATCTTCTGGTTATCAAGAAGGGCTGCTGGATCCTCAAGTGGAAGAACTACCTCTTGGAGTCTCAGTGGAAATGGTAAGCATTCCTTTGTGCAGAGAAAGAATGCGTATTAACGCTGGCTGGCTAGAGAAAGTAAGTCAAGCACCATGATACCTTTGGCCATGTGACGGATCTTAGCTCGAGGGTTTGACTGCATGGGAGTAAAGTACTTTCATGGATACAGCCTTTTTCAGTGATAACCAAATAAAGTGCAAATGAGATCCTAGTACTACTGTCCTCGGTTATGTTATATATATTTGTAGAGTGCAACATTTGTACTAAGGTACTTGGCACTCAAGAAGAGACTGTTTAAAGCTAAATTTACAGATTGAACTGAGCTCTTTGCTGAACTAAAATCGAAAGACTGACAGCATTTAGACAGAGATTTGACATTTTAGTATCAGCAATAGAGAAGGGTTTATCACCATACTAGACTGTCCCTGCAGCAGCATTCTGAACGAAATGAAGACGAGTCATAGGCTGACTGGGTGCTATTAAATAAACAGAAGTCCTATAATCCAATCTTGATTGAACCAAGACAATTAGCACAGAATTGTGGGGATGCTTCTCAATAAATGTAAGCCTCCCCAGTGCTTTAACCCATTAAGGTATCTATGAAATGGCTTGCAACTGCCGAATGCTCTAATGGAATGTCCACTTTTCTACATGAACAGTATGTTGCATAGAGTGTTGTGCACTGTTGTGTGCAGTGGTGACAACAGGGCCATGCTGTAGCTGTCTGCAGCCAGACTCCGAAAAGGAAGGGAAGAAAGGAAGCAAAATTTGAAAGGATAAGGCATAAATAACTCAAATAAAGAAGGGAGGTTATAAAGCTGAGCAGAAGTGGGAATCTAGGGTATGGATGGCAGAAGGAAGGGAGACACAGAGGAAGGAAGACAACGGCGGGGGGAGGAGGAAAGGAATGACGAGAGGAAGGGAGGGAGAAAGACAAAGGAAGCGGAAGGACAAAGAGTAAGTGAGAAAAGAAGGAATGTAGGAGGGGGAGTCAGAAGTAAGGAGGGGAGAAAGGAAGGAACAAAGGAAGTAGAGAAGGAAGGGGAGAAAGAAAGCAAAGACGAAAGGAAGGTTTGAAGGGAGGAAAGAGGGCAGGAAGGAGGGCGAGGAAAGGGGGTGGGCAGAGGAGGGAGAAAAAAGGAAGAAGGGGAGGAAGGAAAGAGGGAGGGAAAAGAGAGAAGAGAAGGAAAGTAAGGATTGAAGTGAACCATCCTTAGCGTCATCTATGTCCTGTAGTATTCTGTGTAATGTATCTATGCCCTCTTCTATCCCTTGCATCCGCTGTACCCTCCTACATTATGTGCTTCATCTGTGCTCCCCACCATTCCCTCACATAGTACCCCTCAGCACCATGCTGCAACCTGTTCTCTCAATTATACAATGCTCCATGTATGCTTTCTTACATCCGTTGTTTCCTCCATGTCCTTTGTTTCCTCTGAGCCCTCCGCCATGCTGTGCTTCATCTAGGCCCTACTGTATCTCTTGCATCCTTTGTGCTATCCATGGGGTCTTCTCTGTTCTCCCTTTTCCCTTGTTTCCTCTGTGCCCTCCAGCAGCCTGTACTGGTACTATGTCCTCCTGCATCCTCTGCTTGCTCCACGCCTTGCAGCATGTTATGATTCATTTGTGCTTTCCTGCTTTTCCTCTCAACTCTCATGTGTTCCATACCTCCTCTGTGCCCTCCAGCACCTGGTGCTTCCAGTACGCTCTCCAGTACCCTGCACCTCCTCTATCCATTCTGAATTCCAATGCACTTTCCAGTATCCTGCCCTCCTTTATGTGCTTCCTACATGCTCTCTAAACTCTCCAGTATCCTGTGCTTCCCATGTGCTGTCCTCTACCACTGGCTTCCACTGTGCCCTCTGCATCCTTCGCTTTCCCTATGCTCTCCTGTATCCTTGACTTCCACTGTGCCCTCTGCATCCTTCGCTTTCCTTATGCTCTCCTGTATCCTTGACTTCCACTGTGCCCTCTGCATCCTTCGCTTTCCCTATGCTCTCCTGTATCCTTGACTTCCACTGTGCCCTCTGCATCCTTCGCTTTCCCTATGCTCTCCTGTATCCTTGACTTCCACTGTGCCCTCTGCATCCTTCGCTTTCCTTATGCTCTCCTGTATCCTTGACTTCCACTGTGTCCTCTGCATCCTTTGCCTTCACCATGCTCCGCTGTATCCAATGTTCTATGCCTTACTGTCCTGCATTCTCTGCTTGCTTCATTGTCTCGCCGCATGCTTACACTCCTGTGTGTCCTCCAGCATTCTGTCCTTCCTCTAAGCTCTCCTTATCCCTTACTTCCTCTGTGCTCTCCGTTGCCCTGCTTCCTTTATTCGTTACTGCATCCTTTGCTTCCTCCTTGTCCTATCTAGTTATTTGCTTCTTTGTGCTCTCCTGCATGCCCGGATTCTTTCTTCCTGGCTTCCTCCAGCACTGGGTTCAGCGGAAGAGACCTAAACGTATTGATGGACCGTTACAAACGCAATCACGACTACATGCCTAAGATGCTATAGGTCGTCCTTTTCTTCCTTTCTCTCTCTTCCCCCTTCTCCACATCCCCTCCCTCATTCGAAGTACAACAGACTTGTGCAAACCTTCACAACGTTGAACTTCCCTTTAGGGTGCTTTTGTGTCTTCCACAGGTGAAGCCCTCGACCCCCACCATTTTTGGTGGCAGACTTGATATGGTTTCTGCCTCAGTTATCACTTCGTATTCGCTGGTTAAGTTTGATATCAAACAGAAAGGAGAGGAGAGCACTCGCTGTTATATGTGGTCAAAACCAGACACGAGCCCATGGGTGCTCCTTACAGCAAACAGCCTCCATGTACAGCGACGACGGACATGGTGATCATGGGATCTTGCTCTGCTCAAGGTCCTCCTGGGTCCTTAAGCGCAAAAAGAACTGAGCTTCCATGCGGCTTCTGCTTGCCACTCTTGCTGTTACATCATGCAACAAGAATGTGGTGCAGGAGTGACACAACTCAAAAATTAGATTTATGAAGCCTGAAAGGCCACCTTGCATGCCCGAGTGGCTTCATAAATCTTGAGTAAAGTAGCGCAGTGCAAATCCCTGCGTTGCCTTACTCTGCGCCAGAGTGGCATTCCATGGGTGTTGCATGGGTGTTGCCATGCAACATCAAGGATTTTGATGCATTCCCAGATTTACCAGAAGTGGTAGACCTGGCAATGCACCAAAAACCCAAGCCTCCTTGGGTGAGGCGTAGCAAAGAGGAATAGGTTTATTTCTCCTAGTTTTTGGAAAATGCCTGAGGGGATTGCTTTTGTGCATGAAGTTGCACCTTTATGCATTAAAACAGTCCACCTTACAAATGCAGGCAACCTTGTACCATGACGCAAGGGTGCCTGTGTTGGCGCTAGGCAGACAAAATGGCACCAGTGAAGGGGAAAAGGCAGGAATGGACCGTATTCTTTTAAATATGGCGCATACCTGCCCTTTCCCTGTCATGCAGTGTAGCGCACTGTGTGATAATCTCATAAATATGATCCAGAGGGTTAATCTTTGATGTAAAATAGGAGAACAAGGTAACCATACTGGCTGGATTGTACAATCTGAAACTAGAGACCTGGACTCAATCCAGACTTCTGTGTTTTGCCCAAAGTAGGTCATTGTAGGCAACTGCTTTACATCATCAAGCTTCCTTTTTCTGTCTTGTCTAGGCAGCGCTGGTGCTGTCTCTTCAAAACATGCTGTATCTACAATATGGGCTTCAAGCAACGCCCATCTTTGTAATTGGTTCCTCTTCCTGTACTGTAAATTCTGACTTTTGTTTGGTGCAATAGCTTACTAGTCCCTCCTTTTGAAATTTTGTAACATCCCATAAGGACAGGCCTTGTTACATATGCTCTTTCTCTTCATGTTATTTACTATACTGTGGAAAAGTAAAATTTGCCATGTTCTGTGTCCCTACGCCTCATCCATCATATGTTATGTGTGCATGACCAATATGCATATGTTATTCCCCATGTCCGATTTAAGACGCAATTACAGTTGTGTCCACCTCTAGTATGTCATTTCCCAGTCCTCGTGAATACTACGAATATCCGGCCTATGTAAAGTTACGTTGCCACGTTTCCCAGTGTGCACGTTATTTCATTATAAAGTCCCCGTTTCTAGGCCTCAAAAGGCCCGGACCCTAGATTCAGCTCCTGTCTCCGGGAGCCTCGCTAAGGAGCGATACAGCCCCCACCTGTATCCTCGACCTTTCACTTACTTCCTGCCTCGCAGTGCCCGGTGCAGCCCGGCTCTGCCTCTGAGTCTGCCAAAAGTATGTTATAGTTCCAGCTATCAGTTCAGTCCTCCTTTTCTGCATTCCTAAGCTACTGAACTGCATCAATAGTTTCCGTCATTGTCTAGCCTATTCGGCTCCATGTTAGAGAAATACTGTATAAATGGTCATTTAATATTCTTCATCACGCACCACATGTAGAATAATGCATGGTCCAGTCTTAGAGTCAAGTTAGCCTTTCCCCTTATGACTTCTAGTTTATATCAACATGTTCCCTAAAACATCAGATACCAGATAGGGTTTAGGTACATGTCGCTCCGACCCTCCAGACTTTAGTCTCTACTCCTAGCACAGAGTTCATAGCCCCCAGCTTCTCCTAGTGATACGTCATTGCCAGTTTACGCGCACCATTAGGTTAGAGGTCCCGGCTCCTTAGGTAGCCCCCTCCAAAGTTTCCGCCCATTCATGACATATTCTGTTACGTTTGCATCACATGTCTATGTATACTCCCAGTTACACCTCTTTTTACTGTTATCTTTCGCGACTGCTACGCGTCACGCCTTCTGTTCCACCCACTGCTACGCCTACTGCAATGTAATGCTATGTGTTTGCGCTATGTATATAAGTTCATGTATTGTTATTAAAAGTCAGCGCGCTCATTCCTGACCCAGCCCCGGCAGCTGCCGGGCCCTGTTACCCCCGTTCTATGCAGGTTGTCCTGATCCTGTCCTTATGCTGTAATAAACCTGCAGAAACTCCTACTACCTCGAATCTTGACTCTTATTTATTGAGCTACCTGCAATGATATATGCCTAGTCAAAAATAGGGTATTATTTATTTATTTACCACATAATGGCGCCCGAACAGGGACTTGCCCTTTCCCCACGCGTCGGTGAAGCCACGCCGACCCCCTGACCCTCTGCAGTCGTGACGGAACTCTTCTGCGCAGTGGCAGATATTTCTGCTCAAGTATCCCTCAGGCCCACGGAGGAGACGGAGGAGGCGGTCCAGCATCCAAACGAGACGGTGGAGGAACGCGGCGAGTCCCGACCAGAGCCCAAGCCGAGAGTCCAAGGTCCGAGGTATCCGGAGGCCCACCCGTAACTGAAGTCCGAAGTCCGTCGTTGTAGCAGTCCAGTCCTGTCCGAGGCCTTCCGTTCCGTGCTGCCCGGTAAGTACCATTGCTGGGGTAGTATCTAGACAGGGTCAGTCTAAATTGACTCCTGGTCCGTGGGTTGGTGGTGCCCAGACTCACAAACGAAGTGTTCACCTCGGTGGATACGGGTCTTGATGCGTCCCTTTATGGGACCGGTATGTTCCGTACTGTTACAGCAGTGCATCCAGTAATTCTAGTCTGTTCCGTTCTCGAGACATTCTGTTCTGTTCTGTTCTCAGTATTCCAGGTAATATTCTGTTCGAACTGTTATTTACAATGTTCTTCATGTATTTTAATGTTGTGGTATGAGTGCGACGTGATTTCGTGTTTTTATTGTGTATTGTATTGTGTCCAGATTATAGTCCAGTCATGCCGCTCTTTTCCAAGTTACGTCAGTTAAAAACTAGAAAGGGTTTATTAGAAGAAGCAGTTCCTGTCCCACCTAGGGACAGTCCAGGTCATTTTATGTATCAGAAGCATGGCATAAGCGCCATATTGTATCTAGATTTATGGGTAGAGTATACCAAACAGTTAGAAGAAAAGTATAGATGGCCCGTATCGGGTACATGGGATGCCGAATGTATCATGCGAGTAGAAGAAGCATTATGGAAAAAGAAAGCCAGACAGTCACAGAAAGATGCCATCGAGTTATGGCGTAAGGAAGCTCATAGAAGAACGGAAAAGGAAGCCAGAAAGTCAGAGTTAAGTAGAGAATCCCAAGAACGAGCCCAAGAGAGAGAATTAATCGAGATAGGTGAACAAGTCAAAATCGAACAGTCAGACAGACAGAGGCATGCCCTCATTAAGGGTATGTATCCTCTTCTTGCCGAAGGTTTGCCAAAAGCGACCCCAGAGGCATCCAGTAATTTCCCGCCACCATTAGTTCCGACCAAGCTACGTCACAAACCGACCGCAGCTGATATTTTTATTTCGTCCTATTTGGACGACACAGTCCCCGAATATGCAAATCCTGTCCGCGCTCCGCCTATCCCTGTAAATCAGGCACTTCCCGCTCCTCCAGACACCGGAGTACCTGTTACGGTACCCCCGGTCCAGCCCGCCATACAAGTCCAGCCTACAGTTCCATTTCCTACCCTGCCAGGACGAAGAATGTCAGTCGACGATTCTAGTCTAGGGGCCGCAGGAGGAGGTCTTCCTCAAACCCCGCCGCCACACAAGCGTTTATCAGCACTCGAATTACATGCTCAAGCATCACAGCGTACTCCTAAAAGTAATAAGTCTGTCACAGAAATCAGACAAGCCCTTGGCGAATGTGTCTATGACGCAGTTCCAGGCGAGTATAATATGGTTTTATATTCCGTACGCGTAAGGAGGGTGACCGAGTATCTAGTCACCTTACCGAATATGAAAGAAGATCTAGACAGAATATATCGTTTCATCCGTACAGGGGATGATCCAGAAAGTATTGGCGAGATTATGTCTCAAAGGAAAGCCGAGATCCAGCTCATGATATTAAAGTTCCTGATCAATTGTCTAATAAGAGAACAAGATTACCCGTCTAAAGATCCCGCCGAGATGAAAATCCTGACAAGGTGGAGTGATAATATAGCCGAGGGTAAGCACAAGACCATTAGTGCTATGGAGAGTATGTACAAGAAAATCCGTAAAGAAATAATAAAGATACACGAACAGCGTAAAGCAGCACAAGTAAGCGAGAAAGAAAGTATCTCTGATCCTGAAGAGGAAGAGAACGAGAATCCCGCCAGAATAGCGTATGTAGGAAAATCCAGATTTCCAGATCGCCATTTACGCCTAGAACCCAAGTCTATTTTTCATCATTCAGCGCCAGAACAAGGTTCTCTAGAACAAGTATTCCAAGCTACCGATCACATTCTGAAATCACGAGTCGGTTACAGTGAGTTAAGTACCATGCATGAACAAGAACTAGCCCGATCAGCAGTCCGATGGATTACTGATTCTACCACTTTTCCAGACGAAATAGTGGCACAAATGTTTCTGAAATTGCCCCCAGCCGAGCAGCGACTGGTGGGTATGTATATGATCCAGTATCTTATTACTTTGTATGAGGGTCAGCACTCTGACCCAGGCCCGTTGCACGATATCCTGAACGAGTTACTCCAGTATAGATGGAGAGGTCTAGGTACCGATTTAATTAGTGTCATTCTAGAACAGCGTCACAAGTATAGAACGTTTCTGAATCCGCATTTTGTTCACGTTTCACCTCCAGAAAGTAAACCGTTTTACATAGACAGACAGAATCCGTTACGAGAAGTCCACCCAGTCAAAGGGACGGGTGGCGAAATGGAACGAGTGTTTGTATACACTCCAATTACAAAGATGGAACTTCTTGAAATGAAGAAATTAATTCCCTGTCATGACAAAGATCCAGCAGGGTTCCATAGAGAATTAAAAGACATGCTCCGTATGGGAGAATACACTTACCCAGATATCATTAAAATGTTAAAGGTCCTGTTACCCGCAGGGGTATATGAAAAGTTAAAAGAAAAAGAATGGGAGGTGGGAGAGAAAAAGATCGATTGGGCAGTCCTGGAAGCAGAAGACAAGGCACGAGTACCAGGTACCGGTCTTGGAGATAAATGTAAAGAATTACCAGAGTTATTGATTCAAGTTTTACCCAGATTATTGACAACTAGAAAAGAAGACTGGGATGCAATCTCAGCCTGTAAACAGAAACAAGATGAAGATATTAGTGATTTTTATTCTAGATTTGAAAAATGTTTCAGTATCAACAGTGGTCTCAAGACAAGTAGTGAGTCATACCCTCACCTTTTCGTTACCAAATTAGTCGAGAATTCAAGTCCACAAATTAAGAACCGAGTTTTGAAAGTCGAAAGCACCTGGCAAGCAAATACTCCGTCCCAGATGCTCCAGATGCTCCAGTATCACCAGAATAGAATCAGAGAAGAGCAAGAACACGAAAGAAAACGTATGAAAGACACGAAAATGAAAGTACTAGTTGCACAATCTGTTCCTCAAGACAGTCAGAAGAGGGGTCCGAATCAAGCCAGTCATCCTGCAGCTCCCGTTAAAGGGAACTGCAATTATTGTAAACAACCAGGTCATTTTATAAACGAGTGTGCAGTTCTGAAACACAACATAGCTACTGGTAAGACTAAAGAAAGACCACGTCCGCCTAGACAAGAACAAGTTTCACAGATTTCTCAGCCACAGAATGCACCACAGACAGTTACAGCTTCGCAGCCTATCGCTGCAACACAGCACGTTACATCGCAGATGTACCAGTATGCACAGTCTGAGTATCCAGAGTACCAGCAATATTCATGAAACAGCCTAGAGAGGGAGGTAGGCTTGCCTCTCATCGAGATACCTGTAGATCAAGAAGGTCCCTATGTTCATAGTCAAGTATTAGGGAAAGACAGAAAGTTTTTGATCGATACAGGGGCAAGTAGGACCACAATTAGTCACGCCGAAGTTCCAGGGGCTCCGCTCTCAGGCTCAAGAAATGTTTCCCTTGGATTTTCAGGAAAACCAATAGTAAACGAGATATCTAAGCCAGTCACTCTAGAAGTAGGTCCATTGTCCCGTACTACTGATCTGTTACTTACTAAGTCATGTCCAGAAAATCTGTTAGGCATTAAGACACTGAAAGAATTAGGTGCAGTTATTTGCTGTTCCCCAGAGGGAATACGTCTGTTCCTACGTGACTTTAAGGGTCACTATGTATTACGAGATTTTGATTCCAGACTGTCTAAAGTTCCGCAGCATTTATGGGCGCAAGGTCCAACTGATGTAGGTTACATGCAAATCACACCCCATCGTGTGACTCTCAAACCAGGTGTAGTGTTACCCCGAATCAGACAGTACAGATTGCCACCTGAGGCTGTAGCAGCCTTATCCAAAATTATTGACGAGCTCATGGCTCAAGGAGTAGTTGTAGAAACTGACTCCAATGTATGCAATTCTCCGATCATTCCAGTCATGAAACGTACTGATCCGAATGCACCCCCAGTATATCGTTTAGTGATTGATTTACGAGAGCTTAACAAATGTATTATTCCACAGTACCCAGTTGTCCCAGATATTTCTTCCCTGTTAACTGCTATTGATTCCGAAGCCATGTTTTTCACTGTCATAGACCTTAAGAATGCATTTTTTAGTGTTCCAATTCATCCAGACAGCCAGTTTCTTTTCGGATTTTGTTTAAATGGAAGGAGCTATATGTTTACACGCGCTCCTCAAGGGTTCACAGAAAGTCCTAGTATTTACAGTCAAGCACTCAAGAGACAACTAGACAATATTCACATGCCAACTGACACTGCCCTGCTCCAGTATGTCGACGATCTACTGATCACAGCCCGTTCTGAACGTGACTGCGAACGAGCGTCACTTACAGTTCTGTATTTCCTTGCCGAGATGGGGCACAAGGTGTCCCCTTCGAAGCTTCAATTCTGTGTCCAGCAAGTGGTCTACTTAGGACACTTACTGTCCAAGAGGGGTAGGCAGTTGACACCCGACCGTATCCAGTTAATAGCGAGTCTTCCCCAGCCCAGAACCCAGAAGGAGGTACGTGCTTTTATCGGCCTTACTTCTTATTGTAGACAATGGATTCCACAGTATGCATTTCTAGCCAAGCCACTGATACAGTTAACGACACAGGAGGCAGCCGTATCGACTGGCCTCCCTTGGACATCTGACCATACACTTAGTTTCAACGAGTTAAAGAAAGCTTTATGCCAAGCTCCAGTTCTAGCTACACCGAACTACAGTAAGCCTTTTACACTTTTCGTTACTGAACGCGAAGGTACAGCATTATCTGTTCTTACACAAGATCAAGCAGGTCAATACAAGCCCTGGGCTTATTTTTCGAGCACACTAGATCCAGTCGCCCAGGCGTTGCCTGCGTGCCTCAAGTCAGTTGCAGCCACAGCACTAGCTATCAGACAAAGTGATTCCATAGTTTTAGGACACTCCCTGACAGTACAAGTTCCACATTCCGTAGAAGTTCTTTTAAACCGAACACAGACTCAGCACTTGACAATTGCACGTTTAACAGGTTATGAATTGACACTGTTTCAGCCACACATAGAAATAAGACGCTGCAACGTTCTGAATCCTGCTACACTGTTACCATCAGTTAATTCAAATCCAGACACACATGACTGTGTGGAAGTAGTTAACATTACGACTAAGCCAAGACAAGATCTGACAGACATTCCGTTACCAGATCCCGACCTGACACTTTATGTGGATGGTTCATGTATGAGAACTAGTACAGGAGAACTAGTCGCCGCGTATGCAGTGACTACTGACACTGAAGTTATTGAAACACACCATATTGATACCCTGTCCGCTCAAGCAGCAGAGCTAGTTGCTCTGACACAAGCCTGTATACATGCCAAGAACCTGAAAGTTAATGTTTACACAGATTCACGTTACGCATTCGGAGTTGTACACGACTTCGGAGTACTCTGGCAGGAGAGAGGTTTCATGACTTCTCATGGAACCAAGATTCAGCATGGTCTCCTTATTCAAGCCCTGTTAGATGCCATACATTTACCGACATCCATTGCCATCATGAAATGCAAAGCACATACGAAAGTTACTGACATTATTTCCCAAGGTAATGATCTAGCAGATCGCACAGCCAAGCTTACAGCACAGACTCCAGACATTCCAGTTAACATAATACATACTCCAGATCCGATTACATGCATGACAGTTAAGGACCCTACACAAGATGTCATAGATATCCAGTTACATGCTACTCCCGATGAAATCAAGAAATGGTCTGAACAAGGAGGGGTCCAGACAGATCAAGGATGGTTAACGAAGGGTAGAGCCACATGGTTTCTCCCCGACTCTATGGTTCAAGTCATTATCAATACCGCACATAGTCCAGCACATTTAGGAGAAAAAGCTATGTTAGACAGTATCCAGAACATTTGGTTCAACAAGCATTTACGAGCTGCAGCCAAGCAGAAAGTCCGTACCTGTATGATATGTTGTCAGTTTAATCCAGGTAAAAGTGTCCCGGTGGAACAAGGTGGTTTCCAGCCCCCTGACCACCCTTTTGAGGTCCTCCAGATGGATTATATTCAGATGGAGCGATGTCGAGGTTTCAAGTATGTCCTTGTAGTTGTATGCGCTTTGTCCAGGTGGACAGAAGCATATCCAGTTCCAGATTACACAGCCGCGACCACTGCCAACCAGTTGGTTCGTGTATTCTTCCCTAGATATGGACTCCCTAGAGTCGTATATTCTGATAACGGTCAGCCATTCTCCTCAGAGTTAATGAAGCACGTTTCCCTGTTGTTAGGGTACCAGTGGAAGTTCCATTGTGTACGCCATCCAGAAGCAGCCGGTCTAGTCGAGAGACATAATCAGACCCTGAAAATCCGTATTGCCAAAGTTTGTAAAGAAAAAGGTGTGGACTGGTTAGTAGCTCTGCCAGTCGCTTTGTTTTATATGCGCATGGTCGCACATTCCAGATCAGGTCTGTCCCCGTATGAGGTCGTATTCGGCCGCCCCCCTAACATGTGGGGTACTCCTAGACCCCGAAGTATTACCGATGTTTCATGTAATATGCTGACAGATTACCTAGCTTCCTTGATGTCTGCCCTCAACTCATGTCGTTCACAGGTTGCCGCCGCATTTCCAGATAATACCGAGGTGGCACCGCACGAGATCGTTCCAGGCTCCTTGGTGATGATCAGAAATTTTGACAGATCAAGTCCGCTGGAACCACGTTGGAAGGAGCCACGTCAGGTCCTCTTGACCACCCGTACTGCCGTCAAGTTGGAAGGCAGGAAGGGGTGGGTCCATCTTTCTCATGTAAAACTTTTCAATGGATTGAAACCCGTCTCTAAGAACATTTCCAAGGATTCCCAAGATTTCAAAGACTGCCAAGACATTGTTCTAAAGGACTGTCCCGCAAAAGACATTACTACAACCCCTCCCCTGTTAGAGAAAACTCCGCAGCAGGAGTATAAGTTAAAGCTCAGGTCTAGTAAAATAAGTCAGTCAGTTTGATTGTATAAGTCCTCCCCTAGGTGAAACGGTTAGACTGTTTCTGACATGTATAAAATAGACCCCCATAGTGAGAGAGTCAGTCAAAGTTCAACTCAATGTATCGTTTTTCTAAGTTTCATATTATTCATCAGCATTATGATTTCCTGCACCAGTTACGCATTTTTTCTGTATTTTCCAGTTCCACATGTAAATATGTCTGCTAATGCTACAGTAGAGCACACGTTTAGTGATCTGCCTCCTCACGAATATTCATACCGTCTCGCTATGCGCAACAACTCATTTATCCGCATGTTACATTATTCACACCAGACCAGCAATGCCACTAATTGTTGGGTGTGTGGTCGACTCCCCCCTTTCCAGACACCGAAGGGAGTTCTGCCACTCTTTCCTTATCCATTTTCACATAATGGTTCATGTGGAGCATGGTCCACATTAACGTCATCCTCAACAGATATGTCTTTTCTTAACAGCACATGTTTTCCAGACAAGCAAGGTTCTCCCCACAGAACAGGTTTAGATCTAGAAAATGAAGTATATAATTTAGGTAATTATTCGTCGAATTTCATGGTCCTGAATGTTCAGTCTGACACTACTCCAGACTTACCTGCTATTTCAGTACTACCAGTCAAAGGCGAATTATGTGTCCGTAGTTATGGTTCCGTACATGTAGGACATAGTGATTGTACTACTGTTATCAAGTATAGTGACAGTGGGAAATCTGTTTTCAAAGCTTCACGTCATTCTTATTTTATTTGTGGTCAAACCGCATATGTCCGTCTGCCCCTCGATTGGGAGGGAACCTGTTACATTGCCTTCCTACTGCCACCTGTTTTCCTAGCTCCATCTGATTATCACAGAAACACACATCTAGTACACATTAGACATAGAAGGGAGTCCCCAATTGTCGATTATACTGAAACTACTCTAGAACAGTATACAGATTTCAATAAAGGTTTCTTCTTCTTTGTAGGACCTGTCCAGAATAGTAAACTGATCCGTAGGTTAACAAGAACCCTTGAAGCAGTAGTAAATGAGACTGCCTCTGCTCTAGGTAACTTAACCGAAGAGCAATCTGCTATGAGATTTGTCGTTTTACAGAATCGTCTCGTCTTTGACGTCATACTGGCCGATAGGGGCGGGGCCTGTAGAGTCATCGGATCTAGTTGCTGCATTTTTATTCCAAATAACGCGCCGTCTGTTTATTCAGCTATAACCAGACTCCATAATATTGCCCATCTGTTACACCAAGATCCAGGCACCTGGACATGGTCCGGTTGGTTCTGGAATATAATTTCCGCATGGGGATGGAAAGTCCTGTCCTTTCTAGGTATTGCAGTAGCGATCATATTCAGCTGCTGCCTCTGTATACAATGTGGCCCTGCGATTTGCAGCATGTGTGCTACCTCTTGTATTCCTAGTCCCAAGCCCCGTTCTAAATCTCGTTCCAAGACAATTCGAGACGAGCAAATGATACTGTATGAAATGATAGACGGTATCATGAAAATTGATGTTTCCTGATGGAAACGTAGTGACAAGGAGGGAATGTGGAAAAGTAAAATTTGCCATGTTCTGTGTCCCTACGCCTCATCCATCATATGTTATGTGTGCATGACCAATATGCATATGTTATTCCCCATGTCCGATTTAAGACGCAATTACAGTTGTGTCCACCTCTAGTATGTCATTTCCCAGTCCTCGTGAATACTACGAATATCCGGCCTATGTAAAGTTACGTTGCCACGTTTCCCAGTGTGCACGTTATTTCATTATAAAGTCCCCGTTTCTAGGCCTCAAAAGGGCCCGGACCCTAGATTCAGCTCCTGTCTCCGGGAGCCTCGCTAAGGAGCGATACAGCCCCCACCTGTATCCTCGACCTTTCACTTACTTCCTGCCTCGCAGTGCCCGGTGCAGCCCGGCTCTGCCTCTGAGTCTGCCAAAAGTATGTTATAGTTCCAGCTATCAGTTCAGTCCTCCTTTTCTGCATTCCTAAGCTACTGAACTGCATCAATAGTTTCCGTCATTGTCTAGCCTATTCGGCTCCATGTTAGAGAAATACTGTATAAATGGTCATTTAATATTCTTCATCACGCACCACATGTAGAATAATGCATGGTCCAGTCTTAGAGTCAAGTTAGCCTTTCCCCTTATGACTTCTAGTTTATATCAACATGTTCCCTAAAACATCAGATACCAGATAGGGTTTAGGTACATGTCGCTCCGACCCTCCAGACTTTAGTCTCTACTCCTAGCACAGAGTTCATAGCCCCCAGCTTCTCCTAGTGATACGTCATTGCCAGTTTACGCGCACCATTAGGTTAGAGGTCCCGGCTCCTTAGGTAGCCCCCTCCAAAGTTTCCGCCCATTCATGACATATTCTGTTACGTTTGCATCACATGTCTATGTATACTCCCAGTTACACCTCTTTTTACTGTTATCTTTCGCGACTGCTACGCGTCACGCCTTCTGTTCCACCCACTGCTACGCCTACTGCAATGTAATGCTATGTGTTTGCGCTATGTATATAAGTTCATGTATTGTTATTAAAAGTCAGCGCGCTCATTCCTGACCCAGCCCCGGCAGCTGCCGGGCCCTGTTACCCCCGTTCTATGCAGGTTGTCCTGATCCTGTCCTTATGCTGTAATAAACCTGCAGAAACTCCTACTACCTCGAATCTTGACTCTTATTTATTGAGCTACCTGCAATGATATATGCCTAGTCAAAAATAGGGTATTATTTATTTATTTACCACAATACTTTCGGAGGACTCTTTTTTTTGGTAACTTTTCACGGCTGGGTTGTTAACAATGGACTTCCCACTCTGTACACACTCTCACACCAAGGGGGGATCAACAGACGCCACGCAGCGAAAACATCATGTGACCCCGGCCTCCCTGCAACACGCACACACCTCCGATCTTGGCGCCTTAACACAGGCATTTCTTACTTTCCCTCATGTGCTGTTGCTCAAGTCTCTCACCCCGCCTGCAAAGCAGGCTCCTTCAGTGGTGCAAGACCTGGCATCTTTGACATGTTTTTCTCCGGTCTTTTTTGCTTCTGACCTGTTTTTGACTGTGTGATGCATTTATTTTTTGCTGGTTTTAGAACTCTGCAAAAAGAACAATTAATGGACAGAATGCAGAACAATGTCAGACATTCACCCAAGTACAGAGATCTGGGCCTAAATCCATAATATTTTTGCTCCTTATAATATCTGAGTGTGAACCCAGCCATATGCAAATCAGTTTTGACCCCACGCCCAACGGGAGGTAAATCAGTCTTGACCCTACACCCAATGGGAGCAGTCCAGCCCCAACTGCCAGGCCAGGTCCTCCTTGGACTGGACACAAGCATCCTAGGACCGGTTTGAGGGTTTCACCCCTCATCAGCCAGGATAACTTGACTCCAGTGGCATGAAGAGCACAGGACCCACGTCAGGGCATACCTATACCAGTAGGGGTGACAAATGCAAAAAGAACAATTGATGGACAGAATACAGAACAATGTCATACATTCACCCCAGTACAGAGATCTGGGCATAAATCCATCATTTTTTGCTCCCCATACCATTCCAGTTTGAACACAGCCACATGCAAATCAGTCTTGACCCTGCACCCAAAGGGAGCAGTCCAGCCCAAACTGCCAGGCCAGGTTCTCCCTGGACTGGAAACAAGCATCCTAGGACTCTGGGCACTTTACCATTGCTGATCAGTGCTAAAGTGCAAGTGATTCCTGTGTAAATTATGACTGTAATTGGTTATCCATGACTGGCATATTTGATTTACTGGTCAGTCCCTGGTAAAGTGCACTTCGTGTACCCAGGGCCTGTAATACAAATGCTACTAGTGAGCCTGCAGCACTGATTGTGCCACCCATATGAGTGGTACTGCATCCATGCCTCAGGCCTGCCACTGCAGTGTATGTGAGAGAAGTTTTAAACTGCCATGTCGACCTGGCAAGTGCACCCACTTGCCAGACCCAAACCTTCCCTTTTACTGAATGTAAGGCACCCCTAAGGTAGGCCCAAGTTAGCCCTACGGGCAGGGTGTAATGTATGTGAAAGGTAGGACATTTACTGGTGTGTTTTACATGTCCTAATATGTACTGCAAATTTCGTTTTTCACTATTGCAAGGACTATCTCTCTCCCATAGGTTATAATTGCAGCTGCCTTGTGACATATTACAAGGGTAACTTCCAATTGGGAAGAGATAGAGATTTGGAGTTTGGGCTTCCTGAACTCACAATTGAAAAATAAATGTTTCTGTGAAGTTGGTGTTTAAATTGTGTGTTTGAAAATCACACTTTTAGAAAGTAGGCATTTTCTTCCATTACCATTGTTGTGTCTCTGCCTACCTGTGGATTCCATGTCTGGTTTAAACCGACAGTTGGGTTATTTGAGCATTCAATCTAGACAGTCTGTGCATTCACTCTAGGATGTGCCTGTCCTCACACAAAGCTGTCTCCAGCCCCTGGAGTGTGTTTGGAGCTAGGGCAGGGTTCTGTGCACTACAAAGACTTTCCTTTGACGTTTGTCTACTTCAAAGACAGAGACTGGTATAAGTACTGGAGCTGTGACACCATAACTTCAGAACACTTCTGGACTAAGAGGAGATTCTGCCAAGAAGAAGAGCTTGTGAAGCTGTAGGAGGGGAACTACCACTCTGCTTGTTGCTGTGTTGTGCTGGCTTACTGCTTGCTGCTTATGTCTTGGGCATGGAAAGAACTGGACTTTGCATTCTGTATCCTGCTTGCCAAGGTTATCCAAGGGCTTGTGTGTGCTTGCCTCCTGTTAAGAGATCTCAGGCCCATCAGGCCCAGAACTCCTCTGCTGGGAGTTCTGGCCTGCCAAGTGGTGCCATTGCAGTTGTGGGCTCTTGGAGGTGGTTTTACTGCAATGAAGCCTGAAAATCCACGCATCGTCCTTCAGCGCCTGTTTTCCCGTCGGCGCTACGCCATGCGGTTGAAAAACCAACACACTGCTGCGGTGCAGCCGAAGAATCAATGCAGCACCTGTCGTGCGGCTGAAAGATCACTGCAGCCAGAGTCCTGAGCACCGTGTCTCCGACGTCCAAGACACCCGCTCCGCGATCTGTGCACCAACTTCTGCATTGATGCTGCCCAGCAGTAAGGAACCGAGGCCGCGTGTCTGGATTTCGACTCATCACCTTCCCTGACATTAAGGAACCAACACATCTTCTCCCCTGGCAGTAAGGAACGGACATATCACCTTCCCTGGTAGTAAGGAACCAACGCATTGCTTTGCTTTTCCAGTGCTTCACTTCCCCTGCTTTCATCTTTGATTTTGATACATCCCAGGTACTTTGTTATAAAAGTGACGCATCCATAGTTTCTTATGGACTGAACGATTTTGATCCTTTTAGAAGTGATAGCTTTGCTAATTTATGATGGATTTTTGTCATTTTGGTCTTGTTTTACTTAGATAAAGATTTGTTGTTTTCTAAGCTGGTGTGGTGTCATTTTATAGTGTTTTCACTGTTGTCGGTGTGCATTTGTACAAATTCTTTACACATTGCCTCTGAGATAAGCCGAACTGCTCGTGACAAGATACCAAGAGGATGATCAAGGGTTATCTTGGGTGTGTAACTCCCTCACCCTGACTAGTCTAAGGGTCCCTTCTTAGACAGGGTGCAAGCCATTGCCAACTAGAGACACCCATTTCTAACAAGCAGAAGAATGTGAATCTCAGACCCGGCGAGCCATCGGTGTTAAAACATGCTGCAGCCACCGGCGCTGCTCAGGTGCTTCCCCCCACCCGCAAGCAGGCTCCTGCAGCAGCAGCAAGTACAACGCATCGGCGCTGCAGAGTCCTTGGTTGCTGAGGGAGCTGCAGCCACCGCTGCTGCTCAGGCGTCTTTCCTCGACCACAAGCAGGCTCATCCAGCGGCAGCATGGACAGCACTTTGACGCTGCAGAGGCCGTGATCGCCCAGGCAGCTGCAGCCACGGCAGCTGCTCAGGCACCTCCCCCCCCCCCCACCCCTCTGCAAGCAGACTCTTCCAGCAGCAGCAAGGACCACGCATCGGCGCTGCAGAGGCCGTGTTTGCCACGAAACTGGGGTTCTAAGGGCTGCGTCAAATCCATCAAAAGGTATTTGTGCAGTTTACCCGAGCACCAGTTATGTTACACAAGCATACATTCATTTGATGGGCACCAGGAGATTATGTTATTTTCTCAATCACAGGATGTTGAGCTGACCACAAGACTCAAACCTATTTCTCCTGCTACAAAGTGGACAGATCTGTCCCTAACACCACATTCCATCCCGTTATTCTCCCCAATATGCCCTTATACTTTCGCTTTTGTAACACCCCGTTCACACCTTGTACACCTTGACGACTCCAACAATCCTGCTGCCAATAGACTTCGCTCAGACCTTGAAGCCTTACAACTCTCCCAGCTGGTGGGCACCACCACTCATGAAAAAGGGCATATTCTGCATCCTATTTTCTCTAATGACCCTAAAGTACAGTTGCTCAGCCCGGTCCCAGTTCTTTGGTCTGATCATTACTTCGTCCCTTTTTTGTACGCCAAATCACTCATTCAAACATCGTCGATTGGTGACATGAACTCAGGCAGGAAATGGCCCTGGGTCGCTCCAGAAAGATGGATCAAGTTCCTAAAATCTACTACACTATCCCCAACAGATGACCCTAACGAGGCCCATACGCGTTGGGCGGACTGGATTAATTATTCAGTGGTGAAATGCTTTCAGAAACCTCAAATGAAAGCCCAATGTAAGCCCAGAAGAGCCGACTGGTTTAACATTCAGCTAGTCTCTCAAAAAAAGAAATGTAAGAAACTAGAAAAGAATTGAAGACAGACCTATGCCCCAGACTGAGGTCTGCAAAAGTTCCATCTGACAATATCATGATGATATCAAGGTAGCTGAGGCTAAATATTATGAAGAAAGCATTGATATGGCCTCCAAATCCCCCAAAGAGCTATTCAAAATCGTGAAGTCACTCACCACGATTGAGTAGGGCATCCCCAAGTATCAATCTACTAAGGAGAGATGCAATGAGTTAGCTACTTTCTTCAAAAACAAAGTGGAAAACATATATAACTCATTGCACATGAGCCTCATGGGTGGCTCCGAAGTGGAGCAGGACACCTCTGGCAGAACAGGCCAGCTCTCCAGCCTAGACCAACCTGGCCCGTCAACAGCCCCAGTACTAGACACCTTTCTGGTCCTAAGCAAAGAACAGACAGGTCTCCTCTTGAAGAACATCAAATCAAGTTTGCCACTCGATCCTGCTCCCCCTCTCATTTTACTCTAGGGTGGGGATCCCGTCCTCTCCACAATGGCTGACATTGTCTTGTTATCCCTGAGCACTGGGATAGTTCCCAAGAAGTGGAAACATGCTATCGTAAAGCCCCTGCTCAAGAAGCCTCATCTTGATCCCACAGTACTTGGGAACCCCCCCCCCACCCCCCCACCCCCCACCTCACCGCTACCCATTCTGGGTAAAGTAGTGGAGAAACATGTTAACAGTATAATTTCCCAATTTTTTGATGAGAATAACATCTTGCATCAGACTCAGATGGGTTTTCGTCCTGAACACAGCACGGAGGCTGCTCTCCTCCTGATCACCGAGAAAGTTAAAATGATACTTGACCGGGGAGATCCGCTGCAATCCTGATCCTTGACTTAAGTGCGGCATTTGATATAGTTGATCATAGTATCTTAATACATAGATTTAGGGAGATTGGGATTCAGGATAAAGCCATTCAATGGCTTGCCTCTTTTCTAAGTGAAATATCATTCCAGTGAATGGAATCCGCCACTCTCTGACACAGTCTCTGCCCCATACACCGTTCCTCAGGGCTCGGCGCTTAGCCCTACTTTGTTTAACATTTATTTATTTTTTGTTTAAATTTGTTTATTGAGATTTTACATGTCCTGTTACAAGTAGTTATTGCATCATTAACATATCATACCATACATTTGCAAGTGTTTGATTATTATTTATACTAATGAATTGTACAATCTCATCGAACAGAACAACTTGAACAGAACAACTTGGAAAGGATATCTTTCGACAGTACGGGAGTTAACTTCTAGTTTAATTCGGCATACATTATTATGTTATGTGATGTCTGGTTATGTGAAAATCCCAGGGGTGTTGGTTGGTGTTTCGCCCTCACCTATACCCTTGTATGTCATCTCATATAGGGCTCATGAGTGCATTCCCTGGCGGAATAATTTGGTTCTTTGTTTAACATATATATGACCCCACTAGCACAAACTGTGCAGGAGTTCGGACTGTCAATTGTGTCCTACGCTGATGACACACAATTAGTAGTCTCAGTGTCTGAAGCGACTAACTCCAATCATCTGCAGCTAGTTCCATGCTTGTATTAGATAGCAAGCTGGATGGCCAACTACAGCCTAAAGCTTAACGGCGAGAAAACTGAGCTGATGTTAATGGGCAACTGCACAGGGCCTTGGAACAGGATCAGCTGGCCAAAAACTGGGGTGCACCCCCCACTCCTAAGCCCTCCATTAAGAATTTGAGGATGTGGTTGGACCATAATCTTTCTATGGAAACCCAAGCAAAAAAAGACTCTCAGCTACCTGCTTCGGTATTCTACGTATGATCCGTAAGATCATAGACCTCATCCCAAAACGGTGATCCGGGCATTAGTGGTCTCACGATTGGACTACGGTAACTCCCTGTATCTGGGTGCCCCCGAATACGTAGACAACAGGCTACAGGTTGTCCAAAACGAGGCGGCCAAGATGCTCCGGAAGATACCCAAGCAGGAGTCAGTGAGATCCTCGCTAAAAAAGCTCCACTGGCTACCTATTCAATTCAGGGTCAGGTTTAAAGCCCTTTGCCTTTCCCATAAAGCTATGCATGGCAGGGGTCCATCCCTACTAAAGTCCCTCGTCTCCCCATATGTCCCCCAACAGATCTCTCAGACTTCCTCATGAACACACTAAGGATAAAGAAGTCCAGATGGAAAGGGAGATCTTTTTTTCACTTAGTCCCAAAATTCGGGAATTCAATGACCACTGACCTAAGACTCTTACAGTACGAACGTAGTTTCAGGAAAAAACTCAGGACTTGGCTCTTCCCATGGGTGCTGCTCAATACCTCCTTGCTTCCTCTCTGCAGGGCTGGGAAGCTTTTGGGCAGCTATGCACTTTCTAAATCACCTAAACTTTAATCCTCTAAACATAAACAAGTGTATGTATCATTGGCATTAAACAAATCTATTTCTAAACATGTTTTAAAGCGAAACACAATATTAATAAAACTTCAACTCACAGCAGTTCGAGGCTATACGCCTGCACAAGGGGAACCTGCGCCATCTTTTGCCTCTTAAGAGCCACATTTAGGAAGGCTACCCGTGTTGTGTGTGTGTCTGCAAACTACTAGTTCGCTGATGCTCTTTGGGAAGGTGGGTACGGCGCCTCGAGAAATTGGATAAGGATCAACATGGCAGGGCTGCACCTCTCCCTTCTCACAGGCAGCTCCTTTATGTCTCTGTGATCATATATGGTAATACTACACCTGTCACTGAAGCATGCCCCCTCCTTCTGCTAGCAACCAGAGAATTCTGTAGTCCCATGTCAGATATGCTCATTAGCAGGTTACCATTAACATTCTCTAATAGTTCTGATAACTGAATATATGACCTTCCTCAGAGCCATCCTAGTGACAAACTTCTTCTGACTGACCTCCCAATTTATATACTGTTAATCATGCATAACAAATTGCCTGTTTCTTCACTACTCTTCTTATGATCTACTGCTGTATCCAGCACAATAGCCTCATTGTTTACCACAGTCATCCTGATACTCCTGAAGTCTTTCCACTATCTATAAGCATTGCTTTTATATTACCTTCCCCTCATGACTTTTGCTGCATCGCTGAGCATCCAACTTGCTCCTCTTCTCCCCCAAAGAATACCCAGCAAGATCAAGCTTTGTTACTATAAAAACTCTGCAACAAATCTTCCCTTATTTGGGAACTCCACACAAGGTACAAGGTACAAGCTACCAAACTCGATTATGTCATAAGCCTCTACCACAGATCACTTTTAACGACCATACAAAGACAACGGATTTATAACTCGGCTACCAGACTACTCCTACATATCAAATCGCAATACCACATCTCACCTGCCTTGAAAGCCCTGAATTGGTTATCGGTTGCCAGAAGATCCACGTTCAAGATGCTTTGCGTCACCCACAAATCGATACATGGAACGGTACCGCTCTTCATCAGGAATAAAATCACCTAACACATTCAACAAAGGAACCGCAGCTCCAGAGAGGCACCTCGCCTCAAACAAAAACATGGGTGGCACATCCTTCTCTGTTCAAGCAGCCAAACTATGGAACTCTTTACCGCCAACATAAGATCCACGGACAACAACCTTATCTTCAGAAAACTACTCAAGAATTGGCTCTTTCCCACATAGGTACCATACACAAACATAAATATACAGCATATCTCTCTGTATACAAGCATTTATTTGTACTATGGATAAGTACCTATATATGTGCATTGTTTTGTGTAAACCTGTAGAATAATCATGTTTTAAAACAAATTAATTTTTAAGTACAACAGCACTTGAAAGCCGAAATGTACTTAATGTATCTTTAATCTACATATACTTACTTCCTATATGCAGCTATATACCTTCCATGTACTTGGATCAATATATTTATTAATTTTCTGCTAATTCAGCATATCCAATACACTTCCCTATTTCTCACCCTATACCTCTCAATATATCCTCTACCTCAACTCTGACTCATCTCAAACCTCTTTTATATTATATTTTCTAATGCACTACCCTATTTCTCACCCTATACCTCTATCAATATCTTTAATCTACATATATTTACTTCCTTTATACATCTATTTGCATTCCATGTACTTATGGATCTATATATTCATTACTATTCTTCTAATTCAGCATATCCAATGCACTACCCTATTTCTCACCCTATACCTCTATCAATATATCCTCTACATCCACTCTTTCATTCATGTCAAACCCCATACCACTAATATGATCCCCAAAATAACCCATTCTAGACTCTTACTTACTCTAACCCTCCTTGCATCATCTCATACCTCTTTTACTATAGCGACCCCCCAAAACAAGCCTTTCTAAACCCTTCCCTCGGACTCTACCCCGCCACATCCCTTTTACTCATCCCAAGCCTCCTCCTTCTGCTATGACCTCATAAACAAACAAAAAAAGTCTAAATCCTTCCCTCGTCTATCCCTCCACTATCCTTTCCAATCCAAATAACAGACTACCATGTCCACTCATATTTCACTTTGCTAATCCTTTATAGGTTCCAGAGTTGCATGCTACTCAACGAAAAAGCACTTCAACAACTCATCAGGGGTAGCAAGCACTATAAATGCAAACCTTTTCCCTCTTCTATCCCTCCGCTACCCTTCTCAATCCAAATAACTGACTAACATATACACCACTCAAATGACTTGCCTATTTCACTATACTAACTCCTAATCCTTTATGGGTTCCAGAGCAGCTTGCTACTTGCTAAAAAAATAGCTTCCAAACCCCATCAGGGGTAGCAAGCGCTATATAGATGCAAACCTTTTTCCCTCTTCTATCCCTCTGAAATCCTTCTGAATCCAAATAACTGACTAACATATCCACCACTCAAATTACTTTCATATTTCACTATACTAATCCACCACTAATCCTTTTTTGGGTTCAGGAGTAGTGAGCTAGTCGCCAAATAGCGCTTTGACGCCTTGTCAGGGGTAGTAAGCGCTATATAAATACAATTACAATACAATACAGTACAATACATGCACTTCTCTGCTTTTCAGTCTATGTATTCCTCTGCAGCCTCACCCCTGCTTTCGTGTCCTTTTCAGCGCTACTACCTTTCACCAATGCTCTGCTCCCTCCGCCAATTCTCTGCTCCCTCCACAGACACTACTCATCTCTTCCTCTACGACTGCCCCTATTATCCCTACTGCCCTGTACTGCTCTCACTTCAAGTACTCCTTTCCTTTGCTCTACTTCTTCACTGCTCTCCCCCGTAACCCGACGCCTTCCTTTCTTTCTCAGCCTCAGAGGACCGTTCTCCTCCACAGCCTCGACACTGCCCCTTCCCTAAAATGCTCTCCGCCCTCTTTTTTGCATTACTCCACCTCCCTTTTCTGTACTCGTCACAGGCTTCCACTGTCGCCACCTACATAGGTTTAATGTCAGCAGCGAGCAAGCCACACAAAGCGGTAGCTCTGCAAATGTTTGAGCAGGCATATTCAGGGCTAACCCCGAATAAGCAAAATACAGGCCGCTTACAAATCACTAGTTGAAACCATCTCAGTTGAAGCTCAACTGGAGTTTACAAGTTGGGAAAAGTCCATGTTTTGAAGAATGACGTGAGTCCCTTGCTCACTTTGCCACTGGATTCAAGCAAGCCGGGCTGAAGACGGCTGGAATGCCAGAAACCAGTCCTCGGAAGCTTGTTTCCAGTCCAGGGAAGGCATGGCTTGGCAGTTCGGGCTGGACTGTTCCCATGAGGCACAGGGTCAGACTGATTTGCATATAGCCATGTCTGAACTGGGGTGGCAGAGTGGGCTAAAGAACGGTGATGGATCAAACCCAGATCTTTTGACTGGGTGTGAGTGTTTGATTGGTTCAGATGCTCCGTCCATCACCACCCCCTTTTGTACCATGTTTTGAAGAATGGCCTCTATGCCCCCTTCATAGCCTGTATGGAGCAGTTCTAGAACCAGAATTCAGGAAGATACCCGTGCTATGGTCAACACTCCTGGATCCTAGCAGGGATGAGGGCAAGAAGATTATTTGCAAGTCAGGTACAATAAACTGCCTTGCATTTGTAATGTTCCCTGCCCTGCTTACTGTTGGACATTTTGTCTATCACTCTTTGTAGACTCCTACTTTTCCGTCACTTTGTTATTTTGTAGTGTCATCATTAAAGGTAGACTGGAGTCTCCACTGCCTGCACGCCAAATCGATTACGTTGAAAAGTATTCTAAGGGATGAGCAATTGCTTTTGATGCCATACCAGAAGCTAAAGGAGTTTCTCCCTTGGCAGTGGATACACTACCTAGTGAACTACTTTAAAAGCACTTGTGTTCTCAGTGACTCAAATCATTGCCTGATGTGGTAGAGCTTAGATGTTTTGTATTTAGCATTCACCGGGTGAAGTTGTTTGTTTTGGCTTGCAACATAACATTGAATTATTCAGTTTGCAATCAACAGAAAGTATTGTAATGAAGTTTATAATAGTAAACATAGTGTTGAAACTGGCAGTTGTATTTTGTTTCATGAATTAATGTGTTTGGCTTTCAGACCGACACCAAGTGCTTCGAAAGCGTGCGCTGTCTTCTATTTACTTATTACATATAAACATTAGGATGCCTTCTGTGTTACTTGGTGGCGTGTAAAGAGTGAGCATTTTTAGGCTGCATTAAGTATTCATAATTATATTTTATGTTGTATGTTTTTCTTGTGGTAATCAATTTAAGATATTTCTTCGCCAAACCATAATTTTTCTTCAGTTAAAATAGTATGGTGAATATATTCATAAAACATGTTTATTTATTACAAAGGTCACCTCTTTGTCATAAAATAGCATGGAGAGTGGGGATAGTGGTGCATGCTGTTTTTTGTAACATTTATCAAGGAAACAGCATCAAGATGGCCGCACAAAGAATGTTATAGTTTTGTTGACTTGCATCGAGGCACTTGTCTTTCTGTCTGCGCGTTAAAAAGCCTTGGAATATGTCATTAAATGTTTCCGGAGGCAAGCATGTATTTCTAAATCAGACTGCATGTCCCAGTGTAGGTAGCAATTGTATAGTCCTTCAATCCCTGGCAGCACAGCACCCAGGATAATGTGCTACATGGCTAAGCACTCATGAAGTGCCAAAGGCTAGACTTATTGGCTATGCCAATGCTTGTTCTTTATTATCACAAAAGCACAGTCAAATATGTGAGTTCAGGATGTGCACTTTAAACGTGAGTTTGATTTACTAGACTACATTGTTTCTCCATGTACAATAATAAGCTAGGCCACATGACAATTTTTTGGACTGTATAGCGCAAACTTAGTCTGAGGGCACTAGAGCGCATTTTATGAGAATCAGACTAGTTACACATTTCTTTGAGGCGATAGGGGATTGGGTGATTTGTAGAGAACCACAGGATGCTGAGCTCAGGCCGGGGCTCTTGCATGGTTCCCCACTTCCAGGATTGGCAGCTCTAGCCGACAGGCCACACTGACTCATCTTCTGTCTGTTAGCTTAATGATGGCACTGTCGTGTGGGGGGTAGCAATGTCAGCAAAGTTCATGTTTAAAAACTATAGGTCTGATTTACAGCTAGGCAGACCGGTTCCTCTGTCAGAAACGTGACACATATCCCGTACCCCATACTGCAATGTATGCCATGGCACACATGTAATGGTGGACATCGGGATGTCCGTCGTGTTTGTTACCGAATACCATTCTGCCAAACATTAAATCAGGCCTCATTACATTCTAATAAAGGCCTCTTAATGCAGTGAAGTAAGCGGATGTTGTAGGGTGAAAAACTCATGCTCTTGCACGTATATACACTCTTTCGAATTTTGAAGAGACTGCCATTTTACCTAATATTTGTTGCACGATTAACATACTAAATTATTTCATGGCTCGATTTGTGCATAGGCCCAAGGCAGGGATCTAGCTGTTAATTTGCTAGCTTTCCCACCACAAATACGGGGGTTCTGGGAGGCCATGTCAGGGTTCAATGCAACAAAGTCACGTTTAAGAATAAATTATGCACTGAAAAAATCTGATGTTAAACACAGAAATCTCTGACGATCATCCAGCAACAAGTGCACACAACACATATGCATCTGCCCAATAAATTTCCTTTAAGTATCTATGAACAACCTCACATAGTAGGGAGACATTTAACATGGAAATCATGTGACATTAAGTAACAGTTTTGTACGTTGCCTGCTGTTGAGGGTGGAAAGAAGGGGACTCTGAGGCACCTCTCTGCCCCTGCGAGCTGCTCCGATGCTGCTGTCAGGGGTGCGCAAGAATCAAGCAAGCGCAAGCTGCTGCTGCTGCTCCGCCGCCTTCTCTAGTTTGGGAGGAAATGATCACACCACTCTGCTTACTTTGAGTGCAAAAGGCCACTGGCGAGCAGAATACCTAGCCCTTCAGCTAACAAAAGGTTGTAATCCTACCCGCCTCCCCTAAGTAACTTCCATCCCCAACATTCAAACCCGAAAACACTGCTGCACCACCCACAACCTTTGAAATGCCCTGAGTCAGATCTTGACAAATCATAAAAATGTTATCAGACCTGCAGGTTTAGTAACTTAAATAATGTACTCAACCTAATTGTAAATATACCGGGGGCAAAGTTCCACAACTGGCAGACCGGCGGGACCTCTGACAACACGCCGCTTGGCTTGCTTCCCTCCGCCGCCGCATTCTCCACTGCGGCCGCAGTGAGGGGGGAGCACTGCTGCCTACAAGTCCCAGGGTCCTCTGCTGGGACTCGGGACGCCGCCTGCAGCGCCGTTCTACCGCGCCAGGAGGCGCATAAAGAGGCGACGCCTTTGCTGAGGAGCGGGGGCTCTAACTATACCGGGGGCAAAGTTCCACAACTGGCAGACCGGCGGGACCTCTGACAACACGCCGCTTGGCTTGCTTCCCTCCGCCGCCGCATTCTCCACCGCGGCCGCAGTGAGGGGGGAGCACTGCTGCCTACAAGTCCCAAGGTCCTCTGCTGGGACTCGGGACGCCGCCTGCAGCGCCGTTCTACCGCGCCAGGAGGCGCATAAAGAGGCGACGCCTTTGCTGAGGAGCGGGGGCTCTAACTATACCGGGAGCAAAGTTCCACAACTGGCAGACCGGCGGGACCTCTGACAACACGCCGCTTGGCTTGCTTCCCTCCGCCGCCGCATTCTCCACCGCGGCCGCAGTGAGGGGGGAGCACTGCTGCCTACAAGTCCCAGGGTCCTCTGCTGGGACTCGGGACGCCGCCTGCAGCACCGTTCTACTGCGCAAGGAGGCGCATAAAGAGGCGACGCCTTTGCTGAGGAGCGGGGGCTCTAACTATACCGGGGGCAAAGTTCCACAACTGGCAGACTGGCGGGACCTCTGACAACACGCCGCTTGGCTTGCTTCCCTCCGCCGCCGCATTCTCCACCGCGGCCGCAGTGAGGGGGGAGCACTGCTGCCTACAAGTCCCAGGGTCCTCTGCTGGGACTCGGGACGCCGCCTGCAGCACCGTTCTACTGCGCAAGGAGGCGCATAAAGAGGCGACGCCTTTGCTGAGGAGCGGGGGCTCTAACTATACCGGGGGCAAAGTTCCACAACTGGCAGACCGGCGGGACCTCTGACAACACGCCGCTTGGCTTGCTTCCCTCCGCCGCCGCATTCTCCACCGCGGCCGCAGTGAGGGGGGAGCACTGCTGCCTACAAGTCCCAGGGTCCTCTGCTGGGACTCGGGACGCCGCCTGCAGCGCCGTTCTACCGCGCCAGGAGGCGCATAAAGAGGCGACGCCTTTGCTGAGGAGCGGGGGCTCTAACTATACCGGGGGCAAAGTTCCACAACTGGCAGATCGGCGGGACCTCTGACAACACGCCGCTTGGCTTGCTTCCCTTCGCCGCCGCATTCTCCACCGCGGCCGCAGTGAGGGGGGAGCACTGCTGCCTACAAGTCCCAGGGTCCTCTGCTGGGACTCGGGACGCCGCCTGCAGCGCCGTTCTACCGCGCCAGGAGGCGCATAAAGAGGCAACGCCTTTGCTGAGGAGCGGGGGCTCTAACTATACCGGGGGCAAAGTTCCACAACTGGCAGACCGGCGGGACCTCTGACAACCCGCCGCTTGGCTTGCTTCCCTCCGCCGCCGCATTCTCCACCGCGGCTGCAGTGAGGGGGAGCACTGCTGCCTACAAGTCCCAGGGTCCTCTGCTGGGACTCGGGACGCCGCCTGCAGCGCCGTTCTACCGCGCCAGGAGGCGCATACGACGCGCGCGGGCGACGCCGGGCTGAGCATGGGCAGAGGGCGGGCCATCTGTGGCCGTCCGTGGACAACAGGGGACGGGCCACCCCCCTTACCAGCGGTATTCAAACCTGAAAGCTCTCGGAACTTACTAATAAGGTAGTGTCATTTGCTCTTCCGTGCATTTTAACTGTGGGTCATTGAGCCAGCTGCCTCCCCTAAGAGTGTGAGTGATACATTCTTTCCTGTGCGGGACTATTCGTTTCTCCAAGTACTTTCTCCTGTACCTTACCGTTATTTAAGGAAGCACCCCCAAGCAAAATGAGTATCCAGGGCAAGAAATCTAAATTAACTGCTTCTCGCCCAAATACTAGACTTCAGGCCACAATGCCGCAGTCCCTTCCAACACTGACGGCCATTGATAAAATGTTGCAACAAACCATAGGGGCGGTTGCCAACGCAATTGAAAATACCGAAAGAAGATTATCCTTCCCACCCACAATAAGCACCAAAGGCCATGTAAAAGATTGCTCGGTTATTGCCATTGATCCCACGATCCTGGACTCTTATCTAACATCCACCTATGCCGAGCTGCCTTGTGCACAGATCCCGGCTGAGACCTCAGTGGTTGATGATTTATCACCGGCCCCAGTTGAGTCCTCTATTATTAACAACGACGATCAACCTTGTATCTTGACTTCCCCCTCTCCTGTGGCAAAATCCAAACTTGGTAGGGTGGGCTCCAAGAAAAAAAAGGATAGTCTTCCTAAGAATTTAGGGACTAAGAAACAGCCTAATCATAATTTAGTAACCCCATCCGAATACCCCCGGCACCCAACTACAGGGATAGCATGCTGGGTCACCAATATGGTGATGGATCTTCAGAATAGTTTAGAGCAAATAATCGCTTCCCACATTAAACCTCTGGTCTCAAAAACTGGATAGACTATCTTCCATGCTAAATAATAGGACTACAGGGACAACGAAGCATCAAAACTCCCAAGGTAACTTGGCACCGTTTGCTCCATCCAGTGCCTCCACAAAGGCACCCTGTCCTGAAGCAGCTAAGTCCACCGTTCCAGTGGTATCAAACAAAAAAACTAGGACCAGCAACTACTGCTACCAAGTTTACAAATCCCGCACCTCCCCTTACATCTGTGGCCAACCCACTAGGTCCTACCATATCTCCCGCTGTGGGCCAAACTGCCAAATCTAGTCAACATCTTAAGGAGGGTAAAAATACGGCACCAAAAAATGCCGCGCCAACATCGAGACCTCCCCCATCTACGGCAACTTTTACTCGATTGCCGTCAATAAACTTGCCCCCGGAAGCACAACCATATGTAGTTGCCCTAGTGGGTGTTCCGCCCCTTAGTGAGGGGAAGAGAGAACAGGAGGTAGACTTATACAACAAGTGCATACAGTGGCTGAACCTAAACAGACCCTTACCTCCTAACATTTCGGGTCATATATTGGCAGTGAGAAGAGTAGAATGGATTGGAAGGGGTCCTAAAACTGTGGCAGGGGATGTTGTTACAATTAATTTTAGGGATTCCTCAGCTGTTGATCATATCTGTAGAACCTCTTTCCACAGAGAGTCCCAAATTTTTCCTCTGCACTTGTCCTATTTTTATCCCACTCCAATCCATAAATCGACTTATCAAAGGAGACCACAGTATATGAAAAATCATCTCTCCCACCCGAACAGGACTCTCCACTGGCAGCCTTCTAGGGAGGGTTTTTTTCCACCCACCCGATCTATCCGTTACAAGCCCATTGGAACAGGTTTAGCGTCCTCGAGGAGGTGGACTGACTCACTCAGATTGGCATGCCCCCACGAGAACATAATGAGGGTAATTTAGATGAGGGTGTTGTAATTCAGGAAAAGACACTATCCTCTGTTAAGTGTGAGGACCCCTGTCTTTATGTATCAGAGCGGGAGGAGACAAGGGCAGAACAGAGCCTGGACCAGGTACTACCTAGAGAACAAGGGGAAGAGAGGGATAAAGTAAAGGCCACGGAAGGAAGTATAAAAATCCTCTCGTGGAATGTGGCAGGCATAAAGAGCAAGCTACTTGTACCAGAGTGGTCCTCTTTTATGACCACACACGATATTTGCTTGATGCAAGAAACCTGGTCCTTTGAGGTGAGCGCCAGCCCCGGTTTTGCAAGCTATGACATTCCTGCAGTTACCGGGGGGAAAGGCCGCCCTTCGGGTGGTCTTGCCATATGGGTAGGCATACACTTAGGCGTGCAGGCCACACAAGTGGATACAAACTCCCCAGATATTCATTGTGTTTTGCTAACATCTGTTGGTAAATCTACACTGGCTATTATTAATATCTACTCCAGGCCTACCGTGAATGGAAAAGAATCGAGTACTATCAAGGCACTCGATCACTTTCTCCAGACACTTGACCCCACAATCCCGATTATTCTTGGTGGCGACTTGAATTGCCAGTTCGAACCATTGGGTGGATCCGAGCTGTGTGAGGAGGATGAGGTCGACCTGCTCTGGCACATTCCAGCCCCAAGAATCGCCCCGGTTAAGGCCTGGACTTTTCTAGTATTACAAATTAAAGCCTTGACCCTTGCAATGTCTCTGCGGGCATGCAATGGAAGGGGCAATAACGAAAGCTCCTGCCCACATATAATAGGATAAATCGTAGTTCCACCATTGACTATCTTATGTTGGAAGCAAAACACTGGGACAAGTTTAAAGATTTTAGGGTTGTTCCTAGGAACGATAGCGACCACAATGCGCTGGTCCTAACGCTCAAACCCGGCGCATTTGGATTAACTAACCCTGACTCTGGCTCCAGCTTGACAATCCCCCACACATCATATCTAATAATAGGAGAAGAGTTAAATGGCCTTCCTGCCTAGACTCTCCTACCCGTCTCGCAAAAATCTATCAGATAGCTATCCCACTAATTAGCGATATGGGCAATTCCATCTCCCATGGGCAGACCATAGAGACCCATAGAAAGTTAGTTGAGAGTCTATGGGATGTATTTTATCCGGTTAGTGGGACTAAGTTGCGTCGGAACAAAACACACCCCTGGCACAACCACGCATGTAAAAACTCAAAGAAAGCCCTTCTTAAGGCAATTAAATCTAGGGATATCCCTAAAATTCGAGCATCTAGATTGCTGTATAAGAAGGTGCTCACTAGGGCAAAGAGCGAGTGGGAGGAATCTAGGTGGGATGAATTGAGACAGGCACTACTCCTAAAAGATTCCAAGACCTTCTGGTTAATTGTTACCTCCTCAGCGGCAGGTGAGAGAGATGCTGGGGTCTCGAATATTGCTCCTATAGTGTGGGAGGCACATTTCAAGTCACTTTATACAAGTCCTGAGACGGAGGAAACCGGGTGCCAGGGCCAGGATAGGTTGCCACAACTGGTTTTGGATTTTCGAGCCTGTGCGCCTCGGGACCTCCGGCACGAGAGCCGACTGCCGGGGGCCCCGGGGCTCGATTTCATATACCTGTACGGCCCGGGACCTCCAGCACGAGTATCGACTGCTGGGGGCCCCCGGGCTCTGGGACTTCCCCCTGCAAAAATTACAGTTCCAGCCAGGGCCCCGAGATTTCCATGGCCCCAGACTCCCTGCATGAGAGCCGACTGCCGGGGGTCTTGGGACCTGGGTTCTCGGTTCCATGCACCTGCACGGCCCGGGACCTCCCGCACGAGTGTCGACTGCTGGGGGCCCCGTGCTCAGGGACTTCCCCCTGCCAAAATCACAGCTCCAACCAAGCTCCCGAGATTCCTACGGCCCCAGATCCCCCGCACGAGTGTAGACTGCTGGAGGCCTCGGGCCATGGATTCTCTACAGTGAGTCAGGATGCCCATAACAGGACTTCCACTAATAGCTTAGTCCATATTACACTCAGGGAAGTTGAATTGGCAATTGAGAAATTGCTCCCGAATAAGGCTCCGGGTCTGGACAAGCTCCCTGGAGATCTTTTTCGTTCCCAGCCAAAAATCTGGGCCCCATACTTGAAGGTTCTGTTTAACGCTGTCTTACAGGGTTCCCCAGTTCCTGAGACTTGGCTGGGAGCCGAGATTGTTCCAATCTTTAAAAAGGGCTGCCCGCTCGCTCCATCAAATTATAGACCAATTAGTTTACTCGATACGACCCAGAAGTTGATGGGCCGAATTCTACTGGAGAGATTACTGAGCTGGATGGAGGAAAATAAAACTTTGACCACCCTCCAAGCTGGATTTAGATCAGGGGTCTCGACTCTGGACCAGATCTTTCGCCTGCAGGTCCTATACTGGAAAACTGCAAGAGTAGAGGGTGGCAGCCTCTACCTTGTTTTTGTGGACCTGCGGGCTCCATTCGATCTGGTTCCTAGGGAGAGGCTCTGGACGGTGTTGGAGGAACGTGGTCTCCCTCCTTACTTATTAGATGCCCTAACCCGACTTCATACTGGGAATTACGCCCAGGTGAGGTGTGGGAAAAACGGGGAATTATCCGACCGCTTCCCTGTTACCCGGGGCGTACGCCAGGGTTGCGTACTGGCCCCTACTCTCTTCAGTTTGTATGTTAATGGCCTGATAGATAGACTTAATTGTGTCAGGGACAACGATGCTCCACGCCTGGCTACTGGTAGGGTGCCCGCTCTGATGTTCGCGGACGACACCTTGTTGTTGTCACGGACATCATCGGGCATCCAGCGGGTTTTGGACGGCTTTGTCTCCTTTTGTGCCTCGCGGGGATTTGAGATCAACTTGGAGAAAACCAAGTTCATGATCTTCAACCCCCCGAGGCACACCCGTCCAAACCCCACACTGAATGGAACCCCACTTGAGCGAGTCAAGACCTTTATATATCTGGGGGTGACTTTGACTGAGCATTTTACATGGGACCATCAAGTTTCTAAATCCTCTCTGAGACTTGCACAGATCATGGGTGGTGTAGGTAGACTCAATAATGCCTCAACCTTTAAACCGGCTACCCCTGCCCTAGAGATATACAAAACACAGGTCAGGTCTGCTGCTTTGTAGGCTGCCGAACTCTGGGGACACACTAATGCATGTAACTTAATGAAAGTAGAGCAGTCCTTCATGCGACATCTGTTTGGTCTCCCACAAAGCACACCCCTCCTACCATTACGTTTGGACCTGGGTCTGGAACCTATTACTGACTTGGTGGCTGCACGACCCCTGCTCTATTGGAGAAGGCTCTGGTCTGTGCCGGAGCTTGAACCCTTTAGAGCAGAATTCAACACTATTTGGGGGCAGCTAAAGAATAAGAATATACCTTGGCTGGTACGTGTCAAGACTCTCCTTTATCAAATTGGCCTTCCCCAACTTTGGGACACACCAGAGGACAGCTGCATGAGGATGCAAAGGACTGTACAGGTGGCATCTGTAAAATCGTACAATCTCAAATTGCTACATTGTTCTACCTCCCTGGGCAGACTGTCAACTGAGTTCCTTACAATAAAAGTCGAATACAGGACGGAGGAGTTTCTGGACCTGGTGCAGCCTCCACTAGCAAGAAAACTATACATCCAATTGAGGCACGGCTCTTTACCGGTTGGGGTACTGACATCCAGATGGGCAAAAACGACGAAGGCCAACTGCCCTGCCTGTAATTATGCCAGAGAAGACATTGTACATATCCTTTTCTTTTGTCCAGCATATAGTGAAATTCGAAAATGCTGGATCATCCCATTATGCAAAAATCTTGGTTTCCGACACTGTGCACACGCTTGTAGAGTGCTAACTTATGACACTGCCCCTCTCATTGTTTTTGCCGTCTCCCGGTTTTTACTAGACATGTTGCGGAGAAGAACTGTTTTTATTCACAAGAAATAACGGACTGCTGTTTTTTATCCTCTACTATACCTTTGATAACCAAAGTTTAATAACTTTTTAATTCTAATGTATCTATGTTTTATCATTGTGCTTGTATATATTTTATTGTACTTTTATGGTCTTTAACCGAAATAAAGTTATCAAAGAAGAAGGTAATGTTCTTGACCCATAAACTGGCTTCAAATTATGTGATCCTGGACAAATATTTTAATTCACTGAGCCACCATTTTCTTCATTATCGCATATGAGAGCACCTTCAAATATGCGAGTTCAGCATGTCTGCGGCACAAAAACTTGTTTGTTTGATTTAATAGGCTAAACGTTTACTCCATATATAATACAAATCTAGCCACATATAGGATACACGTGACCCCTGACTTGCCTCTTAGTTCCTTAACAGCATTATCATCAGGGCCATAACTAAAGCATGAAGTGGTAGCACACTGTCATTTGCAATCAGTAGATTTTCCATTGAAATGGTCACACAATTTCCCATTAACAAGCTGTTTTACTGATAACATTATATAGTGTTCAAACAATGTCTGGAAATTGAGTTTCAACTGTCAAAACTAACCGAAAGCATAATTGGTGATTGTCTGGGGCTCGAGAGACGGATTGAATGGCTTAGATATGTGGAGGCAGAACTAAATGCAATAGGGCAGGAAGAACTTTTTAGGGACCCCTCACTATGGAGCAAAGTCGCCGAACAGAAAATAATTGATATTTACGCACAGAAGGCCAATCGCGATCGTAGGGAAAAGAACAGGCCTTTACAGGCGTTTGCAGTCTACAATTTAACTCCGCCAAGACCAGAGGAAGGCTATTGTTACCTCTCCCATGTTACAGTAGCTCAACACAGATTTATTCTGTTGCGCTTTCGCCTGAATCTGATTCCCCTGATGTTCGGGTTCCCAGAGAGAAGAGGTATAAGCATGCAGACTTAGGCCCCTGTCCGTGTGATAATTGTTCTCCCCAGTCTGACCTACACTTAGTATTGTTTTGTAGGCTTTATCACACTGAAAGTGTGAGGTTTCTCCTCCCAACCTTAAGGCGTCAACATTGTTTGCAATGCAGGGTGGTACTATATTTTTTAAAAGCTCTTCCAAATTCCCACGTCTGTTTTATGGTACCATCCTTCTTGTGGGCTTGCTGGAGAAAAAGAAGGGCGATGGGCTCACTGCTATGAATATTTAGTATTTACGGATTAAAATGTACAGACAATCTTGATTTTAACTAACAAAAGGCTAAATAAGCTTTTTATCTAATCTGTTAAAGGTCTTTGTTTTTATATAAATTATTTATTGTGACCTAACCTATGATATTGTGCTTTTATGATCTGTTTGTACATAGATCAAATAAAGATTTGAATTGAATTGAGTTTCTGCACATATTTATCATTTGCCCATCACCAAATAAAGTGTCCTGATTTGTTTTGCTCCTATGGAAGTCTTTGTTTGCATCACACTTCTGATTACAAAAACAAAAGAGTTTTTGGATTTCCTGATATATTTTGAAATATTTGTACTATTACTTTACAAGCTGTTTAAATGTTGTGTGTTACTAAAAATGAACATCCTACAGCCTTTTGTTTCAGAATGACTGCTAGAGAGCTGACTGGACAAAAACCTCTAAATGTGGTAAGAGAAGGAAAAGTTAACAACATTTTCCAGGATAAGATAAGCAGCAATTAGTAAAAGACAAACTGACATTAGACCTTTGTCCTTGACAGACAGCAAATGTGTCAAGATAAAAACACGATTTAAAGGCATCATATTGCTCATTCACTTTTTGAAAGAACAGAACACCTGCCCCTTTCCAGCTCAAATTCACTCAGACCAGTCGGTCCTAAAAATAGCTCGACCTGATAAAATTTGACTTGCTATAGCGAGTGGGCGAGCAGATTTTTCGAGGTCTGAATGAGCTTTTCTGTTTCTTGCACCAGAACCAACATTAACCATTTTGTCAAGCCGGCCCGCTCTTGGATCAGGCTTTCGTCCTGGACTCAAATCTTGGCTCGATCATTCTGTGCTTGTTCTTACACCCATTCATCCTTCCGCCAATGAGCTAAACAGTTTGTCTTCCTCTGCTTGCCCTTCAGCAACAATACACAACAATTACAGCTCCATAACAATAAAACACCCACCCCAACCAACATGCACCAGGGTGGGCGGCAGGCACAAAGGAAAGCGCTTTCGCTGCCGTAAGCACAGATGCTATGTGGGTGGCCCTACGGCCACCATGTTAGTGTTGTCCCCTCCAAATCCTCCCAAACTTCTCGAGTGTGTAGCGCACTGTGCTGCCCACGCCCATGCCCCTGATTGGAAGGCAATCATCACACCTTTGCTTGCTGCAAGTGCACAAGGACGCTTTATTTATTCCACTGGTAAGCAGAGCACCTAGCCCTTCGGTTGAGCCACACAAGCTACCCTGACAACTGGGCTAACGAAAGGTTCTACACCAACCTGCCTCATCTTAGCAACTCCCACCCCCAAACACTTATGAACTGCAGACAATCTCTGAAATGCCATGAGTCCTTGTGGTCCTCGCACAGGAACCCACATTAACCATCTTGTTGACCCTGCCCGTTCTTGGACCAGGTTCTTGTCCTTGCCCCAAATCTTGACTCTATTGTTCTTTGCTCATTCTTACACCCTCCAACTTTCTCCTAATAAGCTGAACAGTATTCCTACCTCTGCCACCAGAAAACCCTCCTTTAACCCCTTCGGTGCTCATGACGGAGCGGTTCCGTCATGAGCGTCGGTTGAGCTGTGCTCATGACGGAACCGTTCCGTCATGACCACGCCCCTTTCTATTACGGCCCAGCACCGGAGGGGGAAACGCGGTCGCACGGAAAAGGTTAAGGTGTCATTTCTGCTCCTCATCCCCCCCCACCTCAGAACTTTTTACGGTTTTTCTTTCACCCTTCCAGTGATCTCGCCAACCCTTCTAAATACAGTTAATTACCCTGCTCATACAGGTGCACCCCAAGGTTCCTAAACAAATCTGGAGCCAAGGGTGAAGATCAAGAGAGGTTTGAGAGGATTTTGGACACCTTGTATATTTGAAATATGTGTAAAGATGTGGGAAAGCCGGGTATTCACTTTTTGAAAAGGTATTAAAGGAAGGAGAAAGGGCAATAACCTCATGAACAAAATCCATAATAAATAACATTTTCCATCAATACATTTTCCGTAGTATAATTTACTATTTCATTAGGAGCATATAAATATGCAGTTACAGATAGAATTAGCTGGTTATTCAGACAACTGATCACATAAAGCAAATAACTTGCATTAAAATTCAAGACCTTAAACTAGAGTCTCACAGAGGTTAACATCTAAGACACAGACTAATACCTCAGTATCTAAACCGCACATAGTACACAACAGCTTGCTGGGAGAGATTCCAGCAAATGTCAGTGTTGAGTTTAGAAAACGAAGAAAGTCAAAGCTAAATGTGCTTATGCCTTATAATTAGGATTGGACGGCGTAATAATGCACAATATGCATGATGAGAGCTGCTGTACCACAAATATTAAAGGATTGCTTCAACATTATTACACGGATATCACACTTTACAGAGTGGGGCAAACAGAATTTTTCAGGGTGCAACTAAATAATGACATTTGAATACATTCTTAACTCTCAATAGGTCCAAGTAATGAAAATAAAAATCTACATAATCCTTATATTTACACGTTTTGTCTTTATGTAGTTCCTTATGTATTTTTCATAGACAATGAGACAGGGTCTCATGTGGGCTCTACTTTCAACAAAAATGCACTAAAGTATAAGGATCAATGCAATGATCCAGCTGCACTTGAGGCCACTTCTTTCCTCGTGGCCCCCAATGAAGTAGAATTCAACTCTCCCTATAGCCTACGCCAAAGATGACCTTCCATAGAGAGGCTAGGAGGTAATGAGTACCCACATTGGGCACCACGTGTAAGGTACGAAGTAACTTTGCTTGGTATACCTGAACCAAAGAACATATTAAGACCTCTCTCCATGGGTAATAATAATAATAATCCACATTTGTAAAGCGCACAATCACCCGTTAGGGTCTCTAGGCGCTGGGGGCCGTCGGGAAGATTAAGCAAGCTATTGCCCAGAGTCGCATGGTGCTGGGCTAACCTGCCGCCGGAGCCGGGGATCGAACCCTGATCCCCAGATTCCAGCGTCAGTCGCCCTGGCCGCGGCGCCACACCTCTCCCTCCAATGATTAAGTCACATATAGTGTTATATTTAATGGCCATTTGAGGGTTCCAACTCAGTTTATTTTCCAAATAGACATCAAATAATTTGAATTCTTCAACTTCCTCTAATGTGGGATTACCAAGGTGCTAACTGACTCTAAAATTGCGTTTGCCAAAGGTAATGGTCCGGGCTATCAGTAAAGTAATTCTGTAAAACATTCAAAGACTGCTGCTGTCCAACAAATGCTGACTCACATATTAACAAGTCAATGCCACAGGCGAGCCCCACAAGTGTATTCTTTCCCAAAGCTGGGGGAAAATTGAGTGCCGGCTTAAAAAAGGAATCAAGGACGCTTACATAAAAGTTTTAAAAGGTGTGGTTAAAACACCATTGCGTCGTACCCCAGTTTTAATTAGCATATTACTACTATGTCCAGTATGAAAACGTTTTGGCCAGGTCAGAGTGTGCACATTACAGAGTGCAGGGTAATGGCAAGGGCATGGCATGCTATTTCCGGCCATAAAAGTGACCTATCAACACTGTCAAATACTTTGGAGAAGTCCATAAATACACAATGCAGCAGCTTCGTCCAGTGATGTGCTGGCCTCGACAGGCGAATGCCATTGCACGGTGTATTTGGGGTGTACCCATTGCACAAGCATGTCTTTATGAAGGTCAGGATGTTTTCACACTTCATCTAGTTAAATACGTAGCTTCATAGTGTCTTGGCAAGAAGACATAATAGTGCAAGGAATCTGTAGTCAGATGGATCAGTTGGTCTAAATGTATGGGATCAGATGAGGGAGCTGCAGAAAGGGGCAGCAGTGAGAAATGCCATGTTGTTTGGGGCCAGGAAACTGCTTATATGAGAGTGCTGCTAATGGGTGGTCCATATACAATATATCGTTGTAAAATTATTAAGTGACAATAATGGGGAGTTGACCGTTTCTAGGGATCCAAGCTAACCCATTTATTCACCCCCTGACCATTTAAACTCCATATGTTACATTGAGAGCACTAAATACTGACATTTAGCCCATTTCTAATCACCTTTAATTTGTGGGCAATACCTGGCCATACCATACCTTGATATGCCCAGACGTGGGTCCCGTGCTCTCCATGCCACTGGAGTCAAGGTATCCTAGCTAATGAGGGGTGAAACCCCGAAACCGGTCCTAGGATGCTGGTTTCCAGTCCAGGGAGCTTCTGCCCTGGCTGTTCGGGCTGGACTGTTCCCATTGGGAGCAGGGTAAAGACTGATTTGCATATGACTGGGTTCAAACTGGAATGGCATGGGGAGCAAGAAAACAATGGATTTAGGCCCATATCTCTGTACTGGGGTGAATGTATGACATTTTTCTGCATTCTGTCCATCAACTGTTCTTTTTGCATTTTCACCCCGAGTGGGACAGGTATGCCCAGACGTGGGTCTTGTGCTCCCCATTCCACTGGAGGCAATCTATCCTGGCTGATGAGGGGCGTAACCCCGAAACCGTTTCTAGGATGCCTGTTTCCAGTCCATGGAGGGCCTGGCAGTTCGGGTGGACTGTTCCCATTGGGCGCAGGGTAAAGACTGATTTGCATATGGCTGGGTTCAAACTGGAATGGTATGGGGAGCAAAAAAACTATGGATTTAGGCCCAGATCTCGGTCTTGGGGTTAATGTATGACACTGTTCTGCATTCTGTCCATCAACCGTTCTTTTTGCAATACCTGAACTCAGCTGATGAAGCAAATGCTTTGCCGAGCGTCACGCAATTTTGGACAACTAATAAGTCCAGACTGGAGCGCAGATAACTTGGTCCAACAGTCAATAAATTAAACAGCAGGTCACAACTCCTCCCTAGCTCTGTGTTAAAGCTCCTCACACATCTACAACAGAGCAATAACATAGTGTAGCTAGTGGGAGTTGATTCACCACTTCAAAAGCTGAAAAACACATCATAATCTATCATTTGACTACTCACTAACAGATATGATGTTTTATTTACAAAATGAAATAGTCCAAATTATAATAGTGGAACTCAACACTTGAACGAGGGTATATGTGGTAGGTGAGACGGTTATAGCTGTCTCATGGTCATACCTAAATAAGCACTTGCAATGCCAACAGGGCAGGCATATATATAAAAGTAAAAAATCACAGTGTATTCCCTTAGCACTCTCTAGTTGTGTTTATGATTTTCTTAATACACTGCTTTCACTTATGTTATGTACGTATGTCTGTTTTTGTGTTTAACAGCGAGTTAGTCCCACTGATCACTGGGATCCAATCAATGGTCTAGTCAAGCGTATCATTACACGCTAACGGGCAGAGTTGTGTGACATGGATGAAAATTAGGACAGCGACTAGAAAACTAGAAAGGATTTTGACAGGCTACGTAAGTGGGTCAAGTCTTCACATAAAGCAGCTTCCGATGATCTAGCAAGATTACAACGCAAATCATAAACCCCTAGGGGCTGGCAAAGTGGGTAATCGACACCATCCTCCCCTACAAAGGTACTCTGTGAAATGCCATGTAACAAGATACATGACCGCAGGCTGTAAACAGTGTAGTAACAATCTACCCTTAAATGCCTATTGGTTTTTACACAAGAATTTCGTAATAAATAAGTTAGCCTGAAGTCTTTGTTGTAACTTTTCATAACAAAGAGGTCACACCTATGGCATCTGAAATGACTTGTTCCACTGAACTAGTCAGTCAGAAATATAACTGTTATCATTGGTTTATTCAATGTCAGTTGCACCGCCACGAATGTGAGGGTGTCTCCTGTGCACAGACGTATGGTGCTGTGAATACAGCGCGCGTTTATTCAAAAGATTGTTTCTTCACAATTTTCATTTCCAAAGTATTTTATTCATACTTGTTTTCAACTTTTCATATGTTTTCATAGAATCACTTTTAGTAAATCATCATTTCTCATATTAAATCCTTCCACATTAATCCTTCCAATGCATTTCGGCTGAAAGCCTTCGTCGGGGAAGTCTAAAAAAATAAATGATAGTACAATAACTCTACTATCCTCCTCTATTCATTTTTATGTCATTCTCGCTAATATATGTGTCAATACAGATGAATTAATAATATTAAAAAAAGTGAAACAATCATACAATTGAATCACTTAGCAACAACATTCCTAATTGCATAAATTTCTGTTATTAAACACTGGATCAAATGAATAATGATCTCGGATAGGTAAGCGCTATACACAACTATGATTATTCACGATGATCTCTCACGGTTTCCTGAAAACCTTAAATAGAGAAGCGCTGTAAGCAACTATACTTATTCACATGGTTACTAACAGTTCACTGTGAGTACATAGCGGGCACTGAACTAAAAGTACGCGCTAGTGTGTAACACGTTCTAAACGCCGATATTACGGCTCCCGAGCGCATAGCTGCCGGGTTGCACTTCTAGTTCTTACCGTAGTTCGTGATTTACGTGCTCCTTTCTGTTACAGCTATCGCCATGTCTGGCCATGCGCTTTTGTTAGCGTGTGACATGTATATAAGGCGTTTCAAGTATACTTAAAGGTGTATCACCAACCCAAAAGTGTTGGTAACGGGTGAGGTGCATTATGGGCGCGCTATGGGTTCTGAATAAAGCAGATTGGATAGGAAGTAACACTATACATCCTCAACATTATTTCTGCATCAAACAATGTAAAATCAAACCAAATGCACGTAAAATAAATCAGCAATATGTCCACAGAACATAATCAGAATGTGAGTGAAACGAAAATAAAACTGCATGATATGTCAGCGATTATCCAGCACTGCAGTGAATCTAATCACGGAAAGTTAAACAGTCCCATTTCATAAATAGCAGCCAAATTCTACACGTTCATTCATCCCATGGGGTTTAAGAGTCTGCAAAAAGTATATCCAGTGGTTTTCACGTCTTAACAGGGCTTTCTTGTTATCTCTATCCTCAAGTTTTTCGACCACTTCTAAGACACAGATTTTTATTTGGTTGACTTGGTGATTGGCTTCAATAAAATGGCTTGCTACCACAGATTTTAAAGCTTTTGTTCTTATGTTACTTTTATGTTCATTTAGCCTAACCTTCAGTTTGCGTTCCGTCTGGCCAATGTAAGCTTTTCCACAAGGGCATTTAATCATGTATATCACATTTGTTGAATCGCAGGTTGCATTAACATGTAGATTAATTTTATGCCCTTTCATAGGATGCGTGATACTTTTGCCTTCCATGATGTTATGGCAATTGTTACAATTTCTGCATGCAATGGTGCCCTTGTATTTCTTTGTGGTGTCTTTCTCAGATTTTTGCTTAATGATCTCTCCTACGAAAGGGCATAAAATTAATCTACATGTTAATGCAACCTGCGATTCAACAAATGTGATATACATGATTAAATGCCCTTGTGGAAAAGCTTACATTGGCCAGACGGAACGCAAACTGAAGGTTAGGCTAAATAAACATAAAAGTAACATAAGAACAAAAGCTTTAAAATCTGTGGTAGCAAGCCATTTTATTGAAGCCAATCACCAAGTCAACCAAATAAAAATCTGTGTCTTAGAAGTGGTCGAAAAACTTGAGGATAGAGATAACAAGAAAGCCCTGTTAAGACGTGAAAACCACTGGATATACTTTTTGCAGACTCTTAAACCCCATGGGATGAATGAACGTGTAGAATTTGGCTGCTATTTATGAAATGGGACTGTTTAACTTTCCGTGATTAGATTCACTGCAGTGCTGGATAATCGCTGACATATCATGCAGTTTTATTTTCGTTTCACTCACATTCTGATATGTTCTGTGGACATATTGCTGATTTATTTTACGTGCATTTGGTTTGATTTTACATTGTTTGATGCAGAAATAATGTTGAGGATGTATAGTGTTACTTCCTATCCAATCTGCTTTATTCAGAACCCATAGCGCGCCCATAATGCACCTCACCCGTTACCAACACTTTTGGGTTGGTGATACACCTTTAAGTATACTTGAAACGCCTTATATACACGTCACACGCTAACAAAAGCGCATGGCCAGACATGGCGATAGCTGTAACAGAAAGGAGCATGTAAATCACAAACTACGGTAAGAACTAGAAGTGCAACCCGGCAGCTATGCGCTCGGCAGCCGTAATATCGGCGTTTAGAACGTGTTACACACTAGCGCGTACTTTTAGTTCAGTGCCCGCTATGTACTCACAGTGACCTGTTAGTAACCATGTGAATAAGTATAGTTGCTTACAGCGCTTCTCTATTTAAGGTTTTCAGGAAACCGTGAGAGATCATCGTGAATAATCATAGTTGTGTATAGCGCTTCCCTATCCGAGATCATTATTCATTTGATCCAGTGTTTAATAACAGAAATTTATGCAATTAGGAATGTTGTTGCTAAGTGATTCAATTGTATGATTTTTTCACTTTTTTTAAATATTATTAATTCATCTGTATTGACACATATATTAGCGAGAATGACATAAAAATGAATAGAGGAGGATAGTAGAGTTATTGTACTATCATTTATTTTTTTAGACTTCCCCGACGAAGGCTTTAAGCCGAAATGCATTGGAAGGATTAATGTGGAAGGATTTAATATGAGAAATGATGATTTACTAAAAGTGATTCCATGAAAACATATGAAAAGTTTAAAACAAGTATGAATAAAATACTTTGGAAATGAAAATTGTGAAGAAACAATCTTTTGAATAAACGCGCGCAGTATTCACAGCACCATACGTCTGTGCACAGGAGACACCCTCACATTCGTGGCGGTGCAACTGACATTGTGTATATATATTCCAGAGCGGGGAATATTCCTGGACAGCACGACACACAGCCTTAAACTTTGTTTTAACACAGCAGTGCACAGTCAACCATTCAGAGATCATTGGTTTATTGCCATAACCAACTCAGACCTTTTGACCATAATCAATCAATCAATCATAGTACATGTAGAGCGCGCTACTTACCCGTGAGGGTCTCAAGGCGCTAAGGGGAGGGGGGGTGCTGCTACTGCTCGAAGAGCCAGGTCTTTAGGAGTCTTCTGAAGGCGAGTAGGTCTTGGGTCTGCCGTATGTGGGTAGGGAGGGTGTTCCAGGTCTTGGCGGCGAGACAGGAGAAGGATCTGCCGCCGGAGGTCTTTTGTTGGATGCGGGGGACAGCGGCGAGGGTGTAGAAGCTGAGTTTGCTGTTCAGGTAGGCTGGTCCGGGGTTGTGGAGTGCTTTGTGTAGGTGGGTGAGGAGCTTGAAGGTGATCCTCTTGTCGACGGGGAGCCAGTGTAGGTCTCTCAGGTGGGGGGTGATGTGGCTGCGGGAGGGGACATTGACGATCAGTCGGGCGGAGGCGTTTTGGATGCGTTGTAGTCGCCATAGGTGTTTGGCTGGGATTCCTGCGTAGAGTGCGTTGCCGCAGTCCAGTCTGCTGCTGACGAGGGCCTGTGTCACCGTTCTTCTTGTTTCGGTCAGGATCCACTTGTAGATCTTGCGGAGCACGCGGAGGGTGTTGTAGCAAGAGGAGGAGACGGTGTTAACCTGCTTAGACATGGAGAGGGAGGAGTTGAGGATGAATCCTAGGTTGCGAGCATGGTCGGTGGGTGTTGGTGCTGTTCCCAGTATGGTCGACCACCAGGAGTCGTCTCAAGCTGAGGGGGTGGGTCCGAGGATGAGTACCTCCGTCTTGTCCGAGTTCAGCTTCAGACGGCTGCTCCTCATCCAGTCGGCGACGGCCTTCAGTCCCTCGTGGAGGTTGGTTTTGGAGGTGTGTGGGTCCTTGGTGAGGGAGAGGATGAGCTGGGTGTCGTCGGCTTAGGAGATGATGTTGAGGTTGTGATGGTGGGCCACTTGTACGAGCGGGGCCATGTAGACATTGAACAGCTTTGGGCTGAGGGATGAAGCCTGGGGGACGCCGCAGATGATGTTGGTGGCTTTGGATCGGAAGGGTGGGAGGCGGACGCTCTGGGTTCTGCCGGAGAGGAAGGACGTGGTCCAGTCAAGGGCCTTCTCTTGGATTCCGGTTTCTAGGAGACGTGTCTTTAGAGTGCGATGGCAGACCGTGTCGAAGGCGGCCGACAGGTCCAGGAAGATGAGGGCTGATGTTTCGCCGTGGTCTAGTAGGCGCCTGATGTCGTCTGTGGCGGCGATGAGGGCTGTCTCGGTGCTGTGGTTTCGTCTGAATCCGGACTGGGCGGGTCCAGGATGTTGTTGTCTTCCAGGGGGCGGGCCAATTGCCTGTTGACGATTTTCTCAATGACCTTTGCCGGGAACGGGAGCAGGGAGATGGGCCGGACGTTCTTGAGGTCCTTGGGGTCCACCTTGGGCTTCTTGAGGAGGGCATTGATTTCGGCGTGCTTCCAGCTTTCCGGGAATGTCGCAGTTTCGAAGGAGATGTTGATGACCTTCCGTACTTGGGGTGCGATGGCTGCGTCTGCTTTGTTGAATACGTGGTGATGGCACGGGTCTGACGGAGATCCTGAGTGGATGGAGTTTATGACCTTGCGTGTCTCGTCGTCGTTGACGTTGTACCAGGAGGTCATGCGGATGGCGCTGGTGGTGTTCACAGGGAAGGTGGAGTCTGGCGTAGTAGGGTTGTCATGTTGAAGCTGTCGTGGATATCAGCAATCTTGCGGTGGAAGAAGATGGCTAGTGAGTCAAACAGTTCTTATGAGGGTGGGATGGCGTTGGCGCTGGGGTTGGAGAGTTCCTTTACGATGCGGAAGAGCTCTTTGCTGTTGTGTGCGTTGTTACCCAAGTGGTCTTTGAAGGAGGATCTCTTGGCTAATCTGATGAGGTTGTGATGTCTGCGGGTGGCTTTCCCACAAGGCAACTATTCGTTTTTTTTTTGTGGTCCTGATACGTCAAAGATATTCTCGAAATTCGTTCAACCACTGCCATCCACTGATAGCAATTGTACCCCAGAGAGCTTACAAATTTCGAAGATCTTATTGGAGGCACTTTTTGTAGATACCCAACTGACATAATAATCAATTCAGTTCATCTAACTGGCCACCATGGTACTGATCTTAGGGTACATCACTCCACAAAAAGGCATAATCATTGGACCTAGATCTTAAAGTTTATCCAGCCAGGAAATGCACGGTATCCAGAAATGTTTTTTGCTCTTCCAATTTATGCTATCTAATTTCAAGGTGTACTTAATTGAATTAATCCAGTCTAAATATGTTGGTGCGGTATCTTTTATCCAGTATTTACAGATTTCTCTTCGAGCTAATATAATTAAGTAAAACAACAATTTATTGACATCTCGAGAGAGTGATTAAAAATTCAAGGAAATACCAAAAAATATAAGTAAATTACTAACCTGTATGTTTAGCTTCAACATACTTCCCATACCTTCAGATACCGCACACCAGTAATTATGTAAGACCGGACATGTTAAGAACATGTGAATATCATCTGCCTTTTCCATCTTACATTTTGGCCAACAGGGAATACTATTCTTTGCAAATTTAGCAAGCTTAGCAGGGGACCAATAAACTCTATGAAGAGAAAAAAAATGATTGCGTTTTAAATTGGCGGGAGAAACTGTAGTATGTAGTATGTCAAAAGTTACTTGCCATGACTTCTCCAAATCGACGTCTGGAACCTGTTCTCCCCACAGATGAGCTGGCAAGGTGAAGTTGCCGTCTTCTGCTTCCAAAATGGCTCAATAAAGGATTGCTGTCTTTATCTTCCTGTTCTTCCCTTGAAGCAGATCTTCTAAGACGCTGGTTGTTCCTACTTGTGATCCTACAGCCTGGCTCCAGCTCCTTATTTGAAAGTATTTAAACTTAGATAAGCTATTTTTAGTCACGTTGGAAATCTCTTCCCAAGATATAATCGACCCATCAGGCATTAACTGATACCAGTACTTAATATCCGCGTCTGCCAGCGGCTTTGCGAGACTGTCTTTAGTCCACTCCGGAGAACCAGGAGAATCCCAAATAGGAGACTTGGCTGTGTAATATGTGAGTTTCAGGGCCTTCCTTACCCTAGCCCAAGTAAGAGCCATGTCTCTCAGCATCTTCAAACGCACTTTTTTAAAGAAGCGTGGGTCCGCATATTTGTATAGAAAACCACTGGATCCCCCTTGGATTTCTACCAGCATTTCCTTAAACATTATGCCTACTTCTGATCTGTCTGGGCAATTAAAAAGTAGAATCCCTGCTTTAGGTAAAAGAGTCCATGCATAGATCTTCATATCTGGGGCGCACAAACCCCCTCTGCTTTTTTTTCTGCTCAATTTCCTCCACAAAATCCTAATTCCCTTTGAAGCCCATAAAAAGGAATTAAATTTAGCTTGAATTTGTCTAAGCTTCGCTTCATTAAAGGCTAAGGGTATATTCTGGAACAGAAAAATCAATTTGGGAAGAAGCATCATCTTTATAATGTTCACTCTTTCAATTAGTGTAAGGGGAAGCAGAGACCAACCCTTTAATGACTCAGTGATTTCTTTGTTCACTTTATCTAGGTTTCTATCCGTTAATTTCGCGATATCCTGGGTGACTTGAACTCCTAGATATCTTATCTCATGTTTTGATATAGAGAGCTGAGCTTCCAAATTCCAGAGCATACATTCTGTTTTAGTCTGGTTAATCTGATATCCAGAAAGCTGACCAAACTGAGTTGCTGCAGTGTATATTAGCGGAATTGACCGTACTGGATCTGACGTGTATATCATCATATCGTCTGCATATAATGACACTTTTTTACCCAGTTCCTAAATTTAAAAGGCACAATGCTCGCATCTTGCCTGATCTTCTCGGCCAGGGATTCAATATATAAATTAAAAAGCATGGGAGAAAGGGGACATCCCTGTCTTGTCCCTCTCTTAACCACTTGCATGCTAATGACAAGATGAACTCATCATGAGGCACAATGAATCTGTGCTCATGACAAGGTCAACTCGTCATGTATAATGGGAAACATAAATCTGTAGCGCACGAGGGGAAAACCCCTTAGCAGCCAAGCTCGTCATGCAGTGCCCATTCATTTCAATGGAAATTAGAGTAAATTGCTAGAATTGCCTTAGCACCAAAGGAGTTAATACAAATGGGTGCTGATAGATTCCCGTTAATCAATACTCTAGTAGTGGGGTGCTGATATATTGAAGATATGGCTCTACAGAATTATTTTCCCAGATTACACTTTTCCAGAACTCTACTTAGATAGACCCAATTAACGCGGTCAAATGCCTTGGCGGCATCGAGTGTGATGATGGCCAAAGGCAATTTATAGATAGATGCTGTATCTATAGCTCCCACTAATGCTTGGATCAGATTCTGAATAGAGCGGCCTCTAACAAATCCCTTCTGATCCCATGCACCAATTTATCCGCAACACCATTTAGTCTCTCTGCTAAAATCCCGGCGAAGATTTTATAATCGAGATTCAGCAGAGAGACTGGTCTGTAAGATTCGCATAGTGCCCTAGGTTTAGACGATTTAAGAATTAGCGCCACAGTTGCCTCATTACATGACAAGGGGATATTTCCTCCCTCGTCATAGATAGAGGAAAACAATCTGCAGAGAATTGGGGCGATGACTGGGGAGAGAACTTTATAAATCTCTGCTGGCAGCCCATCAGGACCTGGAGCCTTACCCTTCTTGCTTGTATTAACTGCAGCAACTACTTCCCTCAGTTCTATCTTACCATCTAGATTTTTAGCTGCTTCATCCTCAATTCTCCGAACTGCGTACTTCTCCAGCCACGCTTGAATTGAGGCATCATTGGGAAACAGATCCTCACGATACACTTGTTCAAAGTGGTTAAAAAAAGCTGCTTCTATGTCGGAAGTGTTTTCTGTGATCTGGCCCGTGATATCTGACAGTACCTCTTTAATTTTATTCCTAGATTGATCTTTTTTTGTTTTCCAAGCCAACAGCTTCCCACTCACTTCCCCATATTCGAAATGGGCCAGAGAGCTTGCTTGCCACCTCTTCCTGAGCCTAGCATCAAAAACTTCTTCCAATTGAGATTTACATAATGCCAATTTTGTTGTAAGAGATGGTTCGGACTTATGTTTCTGAGCTAGTAGGTCTTGTTCTAACCTGGCTATTTCTACTTCTATTTCAGATACTTTAGCACTAAATCTTTTTTGCCTCGTAGATTGAATAGCCAGGATCACCCCCCTCAAGAAGGCCTTATAAGCGTCCCAAACAACTTCAATTGGGGCGGTGCCTACATTCAGTTCGAAGAAGCTCTCTGACTCCTCTATCAATTTTTTTGTCACATCGTCCTCTAACATGATAGTTCGGTCCAAAGTCCACCTCTTCCTATGTTGCTGTCCCGAGAACTTTAACACTAAAGAGACAGCAGAATGGTCTGAGAGGTGGACACCTAGATGCTTAACCTCCTTGACCTTGTCCTCGAGCTCCTCTGCAATTAAAAAAAAGTCTAATCTTGATTTGTGGCCTAATTTCTTGTTATGAAATGTATACTCCTTTTTTGATCCCCATTTTTTCCTCCAGATATCTATCCACCCTAGCTGACGCATAGCATCTACCAAAAAATTCTTTGTTTTGGAGTTGTACATAATACTATCTCTGTATGTCCTATCCATTAGGGGATCCAGGACCAGATTGAAGTCTCCCGCTAAAATTAGGGGATCCTTGAACTCTAGCAGCTCTTCCAACATTTCTCTAAGTGAGTGAGGGTCGTCTGAATTGGGGCCATAGTAACCCGCGACAGTAAATTTCTGAGAATGGAATTTGATCGTAGCTATAGCCCATCTACCCTTTTTGTCGACTCTGGTTTTCTCTACTGCTATGTCTGGGTTTGCTTTGACCAGGATAGCTACCCCTCTTATGGTTAATTGCTGAGAGGTACAAACCACCTCCTGGATCCATTCTTTCTTGCTACAGACTTCGCTCAACTCTTCCTCTGTGAGATGAGTTTCCTGGAGTATAAAGACCTGCTCTGGTGCATCTTTTAGATATTGAAAGATCCTCTCTCGTCTATGAACTACCCTTAAACCATTTATATTTCACGTTAAAACCTTTAAATATATATCCCGGGTTGACTTAGATGGTGCCATTTCTTCTTTCGAGATGGAAAATGTGATATAATACAACAATTAGGCGAATCGGACATTTTTTTTTTTTTTTCCCATATGCTCCCCACCCAGTGCATACCTTCCCCCCAACCCTCCCCTTTACCCTCCCTAGTGCTCCCCTGGAGAACCCCCTTCTTCTTCTTGGCCCTACTCTGGCCTTGAGGCTCCCCACCTGACTTCAGACGACTATTTACATATTTATATAATATATTTTGTCTCTCTTATATATGATTTAATTTCCCTTCTCTTATTCATCTGTATACCTATATGACATCTAAGCTTCAGCTGCAGGGAAAAAAAGAGTGAGAGAGTTATTTAGGCGCTCAGAACCCCAAAACAAACTGATGTTTTAAACCACACCAGCCTCCTGAGCAGAATCTGAGATTAGTTGTAGAAAATGTTCTGCTTCGTCCACTCTTTTGAATACTCTCATCTTATTTTTATGCATGATCTTTAAAGATGCCGGGAACTGCAACTGTGCCGTTGCGCCCTGCTGTCTAAATGGGTCAAGTAACTTCCCCAGCTCCCACTGTCTGGAGGCCCTGATTGAGGAGGCGTCTGATCTAATTTGAAAAGTGATCCCCTCTGCTGAAAGGAAATTGCTCTTTAAAGCCCTGTTGAGAATCTCATCTTTCAGAGAGTATGTTAGAAAATGGATCAGAATCTTTCTTGGCCTTGTTTTATTTGGTCTTCATCTATATGGATCTCTGTGTACTCTCTGTATGTCTTTAATTATATCCTGCTCTGACATTTCAATTGCTGTGGCTTGTTTGATTAATTTAGCTACAAAGTCAACGATGTTTTCCCCCTCTGCCCCTTCTGGTTCTTTTAGCAAGCGAAGATTATTTCTCCTTTGAGCGTTTTCTATTGATTCCAGTTTTTCCTGGTAACCCTGTTCTCGTTATCTGATATCGTCTATTTTCTTTGTGTGTTGCAAGGTTAACTTTTTCAGGTCTGTGACTGTAGCTTCTAGGTCAGTCGTTCTAGCGGCTAATGTCTCAAATTTTTCCTCTAATTTTTCGCAGTACGATTTAATTTCTTGTTGATTTTTCTGGGAAACTTTGAACCCATTCCTCATTTCTTGGCTTAATGACTTCAGAATTAGCAACACCGACTGATCATTCGGGACCTTATCACCTTCATCTTCTTCCGATAATTCAACACTCAAGCTATCCGGCATTAAATCTGAACAGACCTGGATATTATCTGCCATGATTAACTGGGAGTCCTTGTTTTCCTTAGAAGATAAATCTTCCTCATTAACTGCCACTGAGCCGCTTTGTGTACTAGGGAGATTGTCGCTTATCCCTGCGCTCTGCATATCCGCTGTATCTTCCTGGACCACTAAGGGCTGATATCTGTTCGGGCTCAGAAAGCCTTCTAGAGAGTTAGAGTCCGCACAAGTGAGACCCTCGGTTAATGGTTTTAGCTCCAGAATAGGAGGTATTACCTTAAAGTACTGTTTGAGTGACGGAGGGGGCTTTATTTTGCTTTTAACAACTTCAAGGGGTGAATTTTTTAAACTATCTTTCCTCTTCTTCGATTTTCCCTTGGCTTTAGTGGAGAGGGGTGGTTTATTTATAGAAAGCGGCACCTTGTTTTTTGGGAGTGTTATATCCTTTTTCCCCGGGGCTGAGAATTTTAAGCGTTGGGGAATTGCTGTGTCTTGCTTCCTGCTTCTCAGGCAATATCTTAAACCGTGTGGACTTTGTAAATCACTTCTTACGTCAAGTATCTCCTCTGTTGCTCCAATCGGTGAAATACTATCAAACTGATTTGATTTTTGACTCTCTACCCTGGTGAATTCTGGGAGTTGTAGTCCATATGTGTATTTTACCCCTCTGCCTCTGCCTGCATGTGAGATTCTGGAAACTGCACTACGCCCTCTCCTAACCTCTACCGCTGCTCTAAACCATTGGGTCCCCCCGCCTTCCATAGTAGAATCTTGAAGCCTCCTCACCTCCGTTTCTGTTTGCGGGGCTTGTGGCCCCTCGCCGAAAATGGCGACCTCCGCCCCGGTGTTTCTGCCTGCTCCAGCCAGGTCCTCCTATCCACCAGGAACTTGCCCCGGGAGCTTGCCAATCCAAAAAGAAATGAGAGACCTGAAAAACTCCAATAAGTGTGTGATTTGACCTGCGGAGCGCCGCAAAACCCCACGTTCTGCCAGAGGCTGCCCAGGGACCGGCTGTCAAACTCCCCCAGATCTCTCCCTGTACCGCGCGGTGTACAAACGCCGTGTCACACCGGAAGAAAGCCTTGTTTTACAACGCAAATGTCCGAATTGTTTTAAGCATTATCCATCACTCGGGGAAATGCTCTGCCGCCGGAAACGTCGAGAGACGCTGCAAGAAACGCCGTCGGAGTCGCGGAGCCTCCCGACTAGCTACTGCTGCTAGCCGCCATGTTCTCCCGAATACTTTTTCGCGGCAACTATTAGGTTTACCATAATAAACGTACTAATATGTTCAAAATTTTTAGTATTAAAACGATATAAATTCCCCTCTACAAGGCCTAATAAGGATTATCATAGTGCAAATCGTGTATAACCACGATTTGTTGGGGTGGGTGAACAACACCAATACTCTTACCTATTACAATGTTTGGTGGGATTCCAAGTATCAAAATACCTTTGATAGAGCAAGCATCGCCTCGCGACTTGCTCGAGTCATGAACCTCGTCCGTGTGTAATCAATTAATAATTTGTACGTCTTACTAATCTTTTATTTTCATTTTCGAACAAGGTAGAGGAAGCTTGCATACGTGTATTTCTAATACAACTAATCCATGTCTTTAAAATGGCCGCCGCTTAGTAAATGGCTTCTGCGCATGCGTCAGTCACACTCACGTGACCTGACGTAGTTATAGATTTGGAGGGAAAGGGTGCGCATGCGTAATACACAGCTTTCGTGAATAACGTGGTAATGCTCTTGTGAAACGTGTATATGTTGCTAACATTTAAACTGCATAGTATATTTTTATAATGATAAGTTTGAAATACAAGACCAATGATGTGTTTACATACATTTATTTCTATGTATTAATTTGTTCTCGCTTACTTTTCATGTACCGTGGGAAATGGGGGTCTGACTGAGCTGGGAACCATCTTGAAGGTCCCTTCTGCGCAGGTCATGAAGCCTGGGGAAGTTCAGCCTTGAACAGTGGAACTCAGCCGGCTGGCAGAGATGGGCAAGATGCTCCTGAGAAAATGACCTGCGACCCAGCAGGACAGAGTCATGTGTGCCCATATTGAAACAATTGTTAACAATTCATTGTATTCCACTGGACTTTCTCATGAGAACCCCAATCTCGCTAGGCGGTACCCAGAGATGTAAATTAGGCCTCTAAATAGTCTATTCTGATTGGTGTGTTACCCAAATCCTACCTTAGGACCAATCCAAATTGAGGGATTCTGACACTTTGCAACATTGGGGGGTGGTACACCGTCCCCAAACAGTATAACTACCCTGGGTTCACCTAGGGAAATTGTCCGACTTGTCTGGTTTAGCTGACCTGTCACTGACCCAACGCACTCAATAGGTGACTGAAGATACAGAGAGCTGCGGAGCACTCTGTCCGAAATTGACCATAGACTAAGGTTTTACTAAACCTTAAAGTGCTGGCGGAGCACTTTGCTGGGAGTTCGCTGACCCAATCGGGGTCTTGATCGATAGCTGCAGTGAGGGTGGAGCGCAGGCGTTGCTTCCGAACTGCGTGTGCTGGTCCTGTCCTGAGGGTCCTGTCCGAGAGGTCCTGTCCTGATTCCTAATCTGAGGGTTTCCTGTCCTGTCCTGGGTGTCCATTCTGCACCTGCTGTCCATTGAGGGGTATCCTTCCTTGAGGGTTTCCTGTCCTTAACTGACCCGTGGCCAGGGTTTGGTTTTCACACCAGTCTAGGTAAATATCACTCTGAATCTTGCACCTTCCTGAATTTCTGTCTTTTGCTTTAATAAAGACATACCTTTGCATATGTTAATTTTCCATGCTTTTCCGCAACCATTGAATTATAAAGTCATTTGCATTGGTTTCATAACGTGTTTCTATGTTACCCTACCTGTTAGAAATTATATTTTGCATTGCAGTTTGTCATTTCCTGATATGGTCTAGGACCTCCTTACTTAAATTGTCTAAAGAACTTTTGCCTTAAAGCATAGCGTGTCTCTCTTCATAGACTCTCCTATAGATGTAAATGTCCCGAACTCCTGTCTTATTCCCTTGAAATAAATCTAGAATACCAGTCCTAATCAAAGCCTATCCCATCTTTAGAAATTCATCTTAAACGTTCTAATTCCTGATCCTTTATTTTATTTTATTATTATTTTTTTTTTTTGTGGTTAAAAACTTTTATTGAGCAATCAAATAAAAATTACAAAGATGGGCCTACAACCACACGGGCTGGCCGCTAATAGCAACGCATAACATAAGAAGCAAACGATCACTTCCGTGGTCAGGCACAAATCAGATACCAAGTATTGCTCAAAACATAGGACAGGACATAACAATTTTCTGTATTAAACATAAAAAACAACAATAAACTCTAAACAAGGCGAATGCACATTAATCAAGGTCAGCCCAGAAGGCGGAGGGGAAAGCCACTAATCAGGAAGACGAAAGCACAATCAATGGGACTCGGCAAGGCTGGGGGGGGGGGGACAGCGGGGAGGACAGGAAAATCCTAGAACAGTATGAAAAATTTCGGGAACGCCAGCCTAGGGAGATAGGGTAACATCGGGAGTGTCAACCAAGGGAGGGGTACAAATGTCTCCACGATATTCGTTCCACTGACCCCAAATCTTTGTCCACGCCCTGGGTCTGCCCCTAGCTACATAGACGGTCTTCTCTCGGAACATGGACCAGTCCATGTTATCCTCCCACACCGAGACGTCGGGAGGTCTGGATGCGCCCCAGAGCTGCGCAATGTCCCGCTTCGCGACCATGTATCCCAAGGTCGCCCATGATCCTTTATTTTAAGTGTGTCCGGATTCCATTAGTCTATAAATGGTTGCTCTGACTTATTTTCTATTCAGCTATGTACTTTCTGTTATTCTGATTATCGATTGCTTAATTACTGTGAATTTGATTATTTCTGAAATTTACTAAATTAGATAAAGACTTTAAAACTTCCAGTTGTCCGTGGTCATTTTACAAAAGGTATTGAATGTTAGTTGTTGGGTTTGTATTTTGCTGCCTTTCCTTTTACAGCTAGCTCCCTGATCCATGATGGTCATAGGTACCCGTGTCGGTGGATGGTAAGTCGGGTACACTGAAGAATAACGAAAGGGACTCACTAATATCTGATAGCAGAGCGTGAGGTCATCTGATCAATGTATATGGTGATTTGAAATATATGGGCCCGAAGCCAGAAGTGGCGAAATTATTGGTCGGGTGACCCGCGCGCTCTATCAGTATTTTCTGGTAAGCAGAGGATGGTTAGGGAATAGTTAAAGGGTAGGTAGGACTAGTTAAGCTAAGTCAAGTCGGTAGCTGCTAGTATATTGATGCTGCTATAAGAGCGGCCATTTCGAGGGACCTGATCAATCTCTTGAGAATGCGCTGTTTTTGAAATTTATGAATTGTTTCAAAATTGTTATTCTTGTTCTTATATTGTTATATGTATTAATCCATGCGTACGTAAAACGTGTTGTTCAGTGTTGTCAGAACTCCCCGGGGAATTGAATAGGCAAGTGGTGAATAGAATCCATTGCCTTGAGGTTGCAGGCTCAAGGAAAGTTAGGTGCAGGTTAGGTAGAACCAGGAAGCACTAACTAGGGTTTTTTTCTGAATACATGTGTGAATAAATGTTAGTAACGCGGTTCATTGGCAAAATTCCAATAGTGGCGTAACCTAGTAAGGGTCACATCGGAAGAGTAGCAGGTTCATCGGAGCTTGAGTGAAAGCAAAGGGGTCCGCTGGGAAACCTTAGACTCGGATATATCCCGGAAAAGAGTGGATGGGTCTAGGGAAGTAACAGGTTCACTAATGCTAGAGTGAAGGGTAGGCGGAAAAGATCTACCCGCAGCGTGTGAAAAGTAAATGGAAGTAGTTTACTTGCAGTAAAAGAAATCTTTCCTGTCTAGACACTTGAGCACTGTGGCGAATGTGTATTCGTTGTAAAATAAATCAGTACTAGCACTTTAGAAAGAAAGAAAGTTTCCGTTACCTTGTGAAGGGAGGGAGTCAGTCGCGAAGCGTCTCTGACGTCACTCTGTGCCGCGCTGGGATTGGTAGATACAGCGGGCGGGTAGCGGGGCTGGAATTGTGAAGGAGGGGTGAGCGCCGAAGCGTGAGAACTGTCTCGCGAAAAGGCCGCGCACCCATTGGCCGAAAATATTTGAACGCGTGCACCCATTGGTCGCACGGAATTGCAAGACGCATTCTGATTGGAGGTAATTTGTAAACAAAGTTAAGCGTATAAATCGTATGTGGCACTCGTATTCTCCAGAAACTAGACCCGATCCAAGGAACCAAGGGTTTGAAAGGGATCAGTGGAAAGCTAATAGATACGATATTATGTACGGAACTAAGAGAAAAATGTCCATTGTAAAGAAGGTAAAGAATTACTTTAAAAAGGACAAGCCGATTAAAACTAGAGAGGGCATTGTTATTCCACCACCAAATACTCCCGCCTCTTTCATGATGTTTGACAGAGGGTACAATACGTGTGTGTGGTTAGAAAATTGGGTGAAGTACACAGAAGACGACGGAATAATGGCCTTTCCGTTAGAAGGTACCTTTAATGGTAGAATCCTATTCAATTTAAGAACCCGAATGAATGAATTACATCCCAGACCGAGACTAACGCAGTATGAGGCATTAGAGGAATGGGAGATTGAGACCTTCCAAAGAGAGAAGCCCCGAATGGACAAAGGGCTGACAAAGTATTACCCAAAACTGAGGCAAGAATCCCGAGATAAAAAGATGAAACAATGGAGACAGAGCATGATTGTTGAAGGACTGTTTCCCATGATGCCAGCAGAAGATCCTCCTGGGGGGGGAAAAGAACAGAAAAGACTAAACATTGGGGGCCCTTGGGAGAGTCAGATGACGAATTGTTAGATGACATGTGCATGAGAAGTCCGCCTCCTTATAATGAGGGACACCGACCTTCGAGTGCAGGAGATATTCCCCGGAGACCCCTACAAAGGGAAGAGGTCAGGTCCGCAAGTGTAGGAGGGGATTATATAATTCCTCCTTATACTGAGAATCTAGGACCCATAGAACCCAGAAGTATTTACCCTAGGAGACCCGTAGGTGGAGAGACAGGATATTCACGTGAAGGAGAGTTTTTCCCTCGCCCCCCTTATGGAGGAGAGGTGAGGTCCGTAGGTTCAGGAATGCCGTTATTACAGCCCCAGAATGAGGAAGATCCAAGAATTCTAGGCACAGGAAGTCTGTTTCCGAAGCCTAACTATGGTGGAGGGCCGAGTGAGACTCATCCCACTGCCCCGAGTTATGCTCCCATTCTGACCCCGCGGGTGTTACATGGAAACTCCTTGGACAGGTTATTAGAAGAGAAAGAGCGAGAAGCGCTGGGGAATCAGCGAGCTGAAATAATACGGAAAATGTCACAGCTAAATGCAAGTCCTGAAGCCTTGACGATCCCAGTAACGATCGGACCGGTGGTTCCGCTGTACGGGGACCGTCAAGGGACTCCAAAAACTCCCGTAATTACCCCTGTCATTGCACCGACCAGACCAGAACCCCTAATTATAGATGATCAGACCAGTGAATGCGAGTCGGAGGTCTCGTTGCTAGATCTCCCCATTAGAAAGACTGAGAAAAGAATCCCGAAGCCGCACACGTTTAGTACGAGGGCAATTCAGATGGAATCGACCTCGGGTACTAGGAGTGTCACATTGGTGACTCCTGAAGAAATCGAAAGATGGAGTCAGGAATTGGAAAAGCAAACGTCCCCAACGAAACCTTTAGATCTTTACAAGCTGAGAATAGAAATAGAGGAATTGATGGCAGGAAACGTAGGATTAGACAGATTAAATACCTACTCCGAAGACGAAATGCTGTTTATCTGCAAAAGTCTCACCCGAAATACCCGAGTACTTCATGAAAAACTGACAGACACTGCTGCTAGCATGGGTATAGATATTTCAAGATCGAAACGACTGCAAAAACCCTATAGAGCAGATTTCTCAGACAAAGATTTGGAAAACTTGAATGCTTCAGGGAAAAAAGCACAGGTCAAGGAACTATTGTCAGTATTGCAAAAATGGGGAGATGTGGAAAGGTGGAAAGCCAGATGGGTCAAGAAAAAGGATGAGGCCAGGTCTAGGCAGGCAACTCCCGAATTTTTGCTAAAAGAAGCTGAAAAACCAGAGCAGTTATGCCCTATGCGCGAAGTACCAGGTGGGAAGTATGTGCACGTTCCATGGTCCAGACAGGACATTGTGTCCTTTACTAACGATTTCCCAAAATTGCGCGAAAAACCAGTAGACTGGTACAGACAGGTGGAAAGGTTCGTAAAGGTACAAAAATGCCTGTGGAAAGACCTGGATGGGTTTTTCGACATTGTAGTCCCGGTAGATCTGTGGACCGAGTGTAAAATAGCCATAGCTTGGCCTAGTGAGGAATACCCGAGAGATGGCAACACAGGGGAACCATCGAAAGAAGTGATGAAAAAATATGAACAAGTAATACAGCATTTGAAAGTAAAGGTGCCAGCAAAGGAAACTGATTGGACCAAGATAGATAGAACAACACAGGAAAGAGACGAGACAGTGCACTCCTTTTATGAAAGGCTGTTGCAGGTGTTCAAAACATACAGCGGGATAGACAACATCGAGATGAAGGATATGACACATTTTATTTACAGGTTTGTAAATGGTTTAAGACCCGAAATTTGTCAGTGGATAAAAGATAACAAAATCTGTTGGCATACTAAAAAGATGGATGAGGTCCTGCGGTACGCAAAGTACTGCGAGGACGAGATGGCAGAAAAGAAAAAGGCTCTCAAGGAGAAGGTTATGTGGGCTCAAGTGAAGCTTGCAGAACAGCAGGAAAAACAATTGAGTAAAATTGCCAAAACTACTCAGAACCAAGGTCCTGGGGGTGGGGGAGGAGGCAAGCCCCAGCCTAAAATGAGCAGGGAGGAGGCAATGAAGAAATTTCCCTGCCACCAGTGCGGGGAAATTGGACACTGGCGAAACGAGTGTCCTTATCTGCAGGATCATAACGCCCAAACACCTGATTTAACTCCACAGACGCAGAAAGAAAGACCAAGAAAGACTCAACCACAGGTAAAAACGATTCAGTTGCCTCGAGCACCAAAGCAAGTATTTAAGGGAAAGTCTACGCAGGGTGATGACGTAGAGGTCTGGGAAAGCAATGAGAACAGAAATACAGCAACTTCGCAGTATTTACTAAACGATACCTTCCTTTGTGATGACCAGTACTGACGGGGCCTGAGAGGGGAGGACGAGGAGTGCGTACTTGGCGCCTCCTTGCCGGTAGACCAGTCCGGACCATACATTGAAGGAAAGGTTGACGGAAATGATGTCACTTTTCTGTTGGACACTGGCGCTACCCGTTCTACTGTGAGAACAGTGGACGTTCCAAACCTACCCCTCTCGGGAGAAGCCATCCAAGTAGTGGGTGTATCTAATCAATTGATTAGTACTCCTGTTACCGAGCCCATGGAGATCTCAATTGGAAACTTTAAAGAAATGCATAGATTTGTCGTTTGTGACACCAGCTCAGTGAACTTACTGGGACGTGATTTGCTGTGCAAAATGAACTGTACCATCTTTTGCACACCAAAGGGTGTTGAAATTCAGACCCCAGATGAAGATGGCATTTATAAATTAATGTTAATCAGACCGGACTCAGAAATTAAAACGAATGACTATGCAGGATTTGCCCAAAGAACTCCAAGAAACAGTGAAGCCAGAAGTATGGGACTTTACCGGAAAAGATGTAGGATTAATGAAAAACGTAGACCCCATACAGATAGCCATCAAGGACAATGCAGTATATCCTAATACTAAACCCTACAGAATGAATGCAGAAGTGAGAGCAGGTGTTGCCCTGGAAATACAAAAATTGCTAGAAGGAAACATCATACAGGAAGTAATGAGTAGCCCATGCAACTCACCGATTATGGGCATCAAAAAGCCTAGTGGCAAGTACAGAGTAGTGCAGGACCTAAGAAAGGTAAACAAGATAGTGATTCCTTGATGCCCAATTGTCCCGAACCCAGCAGTGATTCTGTACCAGATTCCCTGGGATGCTGAGTGGTTCACTGTGATAGACCTATGTCATGCATTCTTTTCCATTCCCTTGCATCCAGACAGCAAATTTCTTTTCTCATTTGCCTTCAACAGTCACGTGTATGTCTGGAACAGGGTCCCCCAGGGGTACACAGAGAGCCCCTCTATCTTTAATCAGATCTTGAAAAAATGCTTGGAAACTTTGGTCTTACCTGGAAATTCTGTCTTGGTGCAATACATTGACGACCTCTTGGTGGCGTCCAAAAGTCATAGGGACTGTGTGATTGACACCATTGCCCTACTGAATCACCTGAGTGAAAAGGGACATAAAGTGGCCCCTGAAAAATTACAGTTCTGTGCAAAATCTGTGAAATATCTGGGGCACCAGATAGAGAAAGGCATCAGGAAAGTAACATCAGAAAGAGTGAGGATAATTCAAAAGATGCAGTTACCCCGTACTCAGAAAGAAATCAGAATGTTCCTTGGAGTGATAGGATACTGCAGGCAATGGATTGTGGGATTTGCGGTCCTAGCTAGGCCCTTGATAAAAATGACCAAGAGAGGAACACCGGATATCATAGAATGGGATGAGGAAAGCTTAACAGCCTTCACCAAATTGCGAGATTGTCTGTGTACAGCCCCTGCGTTGGGAATGCCAGACTATTCCAAGGAATTTGCCCTGTTCTGTGACACTCGCGATAATTGCGCGTTGGCAGTTCTAACCCAAGAACATGGCACAACCAGAAGGCCTGTGGCATATTTCTCTGCCACCCTGGATCTAGTGGCTGCTGGATTACCAGGATGTCTGAAAGCAGTAGCTCCTACTTGCACAAGTTTAGAGCAGAGTGAATCCATTGTCATGGGACATCCTGTAACTGTGTATGTTCCACATGGAGTGGTAATTTTGTTAACAAGAACGAAAACTCAGTATCTCACCCCTAGTCGGCTGACTAAATACGAGAGGATTCTCGTGGGTGCTGCAAATATAACAATTGTCAGGTGCAACATTCTGAACCCCGCTACTCTGCTTCCTGATTCAATGAATATGGAAAATGGGGAGGAAGATGAGCATAACTGCATTGATTTAACAGAATTTAGCACAAAGCCACGCCCAGACATTAAAAAACACCTTTGCCTAAACATGACTTGGAATTTTTTGTGGATGGTTCATGCCTAAGACATGAACAAGGAGGCCTGAGTGCTGCCTATGCGGTAGTCTCCTTAACCAAAATTGAAGAGGCAGGTTATCTATTTGAAGTAAAGTCTGCACAAGTAGCCGAATTGATCGCTATGATGAAAGCTTGCAAATTGGGGAAAAACGTACGCCTAACAGTGTATACTGACAGTCAGTACTGTTTTGGAGTTGTGCATGACTTTGGCCAATTATGGCTACAGAGGGAGTTCCTGACTTCATCAGGTACCCCTATTCGAAATGGAAAAGTTGTTCAAGACCTTTTAGAGGCAATCCAGTTACCAAAGGAACTGGCAGTGGTCAAATGTGCTGCCCATAAGAAGGACTTTGACCCTGTATCTTTGGGAAATGATTTTGCTGATCGAGTGGCAAAATTATGCGCCAAGGATCGATATATCATAAATCCAAAACGGGGAGGGCCTGGAACCAGCTGCCAACTTCGAGTGTTTGAAGAAGTGCCTACATGGGATGAAGTGAGAGAATGGCAGCAGGCGGCACCCTGGCAAGAGAGAGAGAAGTGGAAGGAAGACGGGTGTAGACCAAGACGTGAGGATGGTGTCATCTTGGGCCCAAATGGTATGCCTGTGTTACCCAGACACTTGCTTGGCACAATGGCGAGATTGATACATGAGGGATCACACATTGGTAGGGACGCCATGATTCTGGTATTCCAACAGACTTGGTATAGTAAAAAGTTCAGGAAGGTAGCAGAGTCCCTCTGCCAGAGGTGCCTGTCATGTCAAAAGATGAACCCAGGCAAGAGAACAATAGTGGAACTAGGGAAAATTGGGAAGTCGGCGGGTCCCTTTGTAAGAGTACAAGTTGATTTCATCACCATGCCACGTTGTGAAGGGAAGCGTTATGTCCTTGTGATTGTCTGCCTATTTTCAAAGTGGGTGGAAGCTTACCCTACTCCCCAAAGTGACGCACTGACAGTAGCAAAGTGTTTACTGAAAGAACTGATACCTAGATTCGGGGTTCCAGTCACTATTGAATCAGATAAAGGCCGACATTTTCAGAATGAGGTAATCGACCAACTCTGTAAGGCATTTGGGATCTCGCAAAAACTCCACTGTGCATATCGACCAGAGGCATCTGGAGTAGTGGAACAAATAAACGGGACTATCAAAACAAGACTAGCGAAATTGTGTGATTCATCTGGCATGACCTGGGTAAAGGCCCTGCCTCTGGTTCTGATGGGACTCCGAAGCATTCCAGACCGAAAGACAGGCCTGAGCCCTCATGAAATCTTAATGGGAAGAGTGATGAGACAAGCATGGGTACCAGGAAGCAAACTGTTGAGTATTACTGATGATTTGGTGCTTGAATACTGCAAGAGATTAGGTGACCAAGTGCGTTATATCTCTCGCCAGATCGGAATAGACGCCGTCGCCAATCCAACGACTCCTCTCCACAAACTGGTTCCCGGAGACTGGGTCAAAATAAAGAAGCACACTCGGTCGAGCTGCCTGGAACCGAGGTGGGGAGAGAAGCGACAAGTGATCCTGGTAACGACCACAGCAGTGAAGTGTGCAGGTGTTCCCCATTGGATCCACGCCAGCCACACCCAGAAGGTACAACCAGACAAAAAGCCTGGAGAAGAAGACGGTCCAGCAGAGGGGCCTGCAGAAGCAAGACCCGAAGTAACTGACGACGTACAGCCCAGTACCAGTCAAGCTGAGGGGTCCGCAGACGTTGGTCCAGGAGTAGTTGATGACGAGCTACCAAGAGTCCAGCCTGCTGAAGGGTTCCCAAAGGTTGGTCCAGAAGTAGCTGATGACGAGCTGTCAAGCATATGGCCAGATGAGTGGATACCAGTGATTGACCTTACCGAAGACCCCATCAGAACAAGCGAACGAATTTGGAGAGGTAGAGAGTGGAATAGAGAGGAAAAGCAAGGCACAGGCGAAGAACCTCAGGGTATTGAGATTCACATCAAAACTGAGGAAGGAGAAGGTCAGACAGGGACAGAACAAGTGATCGATACTCCTCCACTGACTCCTGATATCGAAAAGGGACAGATTAGACCTAGTAAAGAGATTCGAGCGGAAGAAAATCAAGAGATTGAAGTGCTCGAACAGGATCAGATAGGGATAGAAGAACGTGTTCAGGAAACAGAAACAGAGACATTTGAAAAGCAAAACCAAAATTCTCCTGAACAAGGCCAGATTAGTAACCAGGCAGAAGAAATAGATGCAAGTCCTGGAACTAGTGAGACAGGAAGGGAAATAGAAGAAGCAGAATTGCCACAAACTAATGAAAATAAAAGGGCAAGAGAAGAGAACGAGGTCTCGGTGCCAACTAAAAGACTTAAGAAAAGAAAGCACATTGAGCCTGGATACATAAAGAAATTGAGACTGAGAATAAAAACGGTAGAAGAAAAACATGCAGAAGAAAGGAGAAGTGCTCGCATAGCAGAACAACCAGAAGACACTTCCAAAAGAAGGAGCGATCGAATAAAAAGACAAAACAAAAAGTACAAGTCTCCTGAATGGACTCTCGTTTTGGAGGAATTTGAAGACCTTGATATAACTGACGAGAGCGACGGAGAACCAGTCGCTGAGTATTCTGCAGAAGAAGAAGACGAGCCACCGTGAATTTGCACAAAGTAAGCTACGGGTGTAAAGACACAAAGAGGGGTCGAGAAACTTCTTCTGAGCCAAAATGTCTGATTCAAACGTGAATGGTAGACCTAGTTGCAGTCGTTGCAAAACATGCTGCAAGGTATGTGTATGTAGTATAGTTATACTGATATTAATTTGGATAGGACTAACAGTTTTCATTCCTTTTGCGGTGAACAAAAATACTAATGTTGACCCTTCTGAGATTGTAAATACTGAGACTGAAGAACTAACAACACAAAGTGTAGCAATACATGAGAGAGCACTCAGACAAACAAAACGAGACCTAGAAGCATCAGATGAGGGAGGACTACATTATCATGGAGTAAAGAATAAAACGCATTTAAATGTTTTCGCAAACTTGTTAATACACTATGTAGAGACTATGGAAATTGAAGATTGCTATGTCTGCATGAAGCTACCTACCTCTGTGGCTGAAGGCGTGACATACCATCACCTGCCCCTAACATGGAATTTCCTTTAGCATTTTAGCTAGCTTATTTTACAAAAGAGGACCGTTACAGTACTATTACTCTAACAATGACGTGATCTTTCCTGAACTCCCTATACGTGGGAACTTGAATCCTGTACATACTAAAAGTGACGTTACTCGCTATATGGGCGAATACTTTCTGACTATAGGTAATATAGACATAGGTGACGCACACAGAGATAACTTGACCTGTTCTTTGCGTGAGCAGGAAAAGATGTTCCTGAACATGGCAGAGAAGAGAAGAATAAAAATAAAAAGAAAGGCAGATGACGAAACACAGAAAAGGCCAAAATGGGCTGAGAACATGGAAGGCACCTCAAATGGTGGGGCGGGTCCTGCTCTGTTGCTGGATTTTGAAAAGAAAGGAAAGCTATGTCTTCACCGCGAGAAGACTAGCTACTATAATAACATTTTCATTGGTTTCAGTGAATGTGAACATAATTACAAGGTAATTGGAGGTTGGGGTTTCAAAAATGGGTCAGAGCCTGTGTTTCCTGGAATTTATTATATATGTGGGGACAAGGCTTATTTCAAATTGCCGGATCACTGGTATGGAAGCTGCTATTTTGGCATTGTCTTCCCGAAAATATACCATGTGAACAAAGTTGCTGGAAGCAGTGAAAATACTAATGGCTTAGTGCGTAGTAAAAGAGAAAGCATAGGTGAAATAATGGGTAGTATTTTCAGTGCACTGATACCTGGAGTGGGAGTGGTTCTGAACACTCACAGAATTTGCAAATTGTCCACTATAGTGGATGTGTTGTCTACTGACACAGCTCATGGATTTCTGCTGGTCAATACCGAAATGGTTGCGATCAGATCAATGGTTTTGCAGAACAGACTTGCTCTTGATACCTTATTAGCAAAAGAGGGCGGAGTCTGCCGGATGTTGAAGGCGCAACATTGTTGCACTTATATTCCGGACAAAAGTGTGCAGCTCAAAAGATACGTGAAAAACATTACTAATTTGGAAAGGGAACTCAAACCACTCGAGGTTGACAGTGCCTGGAAGAGACTGGTAGATGGTCTCTCAAATGTAGGTCATTGGTTTGCTAGCTTAGGTAAAAGCTTATTGTTTAAGGTACTGATGCCAATTGGAATTATAGGTCTTATCCTATTTTTCATATTTGTCTGTTGCAAATGTCGTAAACACACCGGAAAGCATCAAGTGAATGCCAGAGGAGTGAAACGAAGTGTGGATGAGCTTGAATTAGAGGAAATGAATAATCAGATATACAAAAAGGTGAAAAATTCTCACCCTACTAAAAATGAAAAAGAAAAGCTGGATCGCTTGTTGGAAGAGATAGAGCTGTATAAAGTGTGAAGAAGTTGGCATCTGGTTCCATTATTTTTGTGATGATAGTAAATATCATCAAAGAGGGGATTGATAGAGCAAGCATCGCCTCGCGACTTGCTCGAGTCATGAACCTCGCCCGTGTGTAATCAATTAATAATTTGTACGTCTTACTAATCTTTTATTTTCATATTCGAACAAGGTAGAGGAAGCTTGCATACGTGTATTTCTAATACAACTAATCCATGTCTTTAAAATGGCCGCCGCTTAGTAAATGGCTTCTGCGCATGCGTCAGTCACACTCACGTGACCTGACGTAGTTATAGATTTGGAGGGAAAGGGTGCGCATGCGTAATACACAGCTTTCGTGAATAACGTGGTAATGCTCTTGTGAAACGTGTATATGTTGCTAACATTTAAACTGCATAGTATATTTTTATAATGATAAGTTTGAAATACAAGACCAATGATGTGTTTACATACATTTATTTCTATGTATTAATTTGTTCTCGCTTACTTTTCATGTACCGCGGGAAATGGGGGTCTGACTGAGCCGGGAACCATCTTGAAGGTCCCTTCTGCGCAGGTCATGAAGCCTGGGGAAGTTCAGCCTTGAACAGTGGAACTCAGCCAGCTGGCAGAGATGGGCAAGATGCTCCTGAGAAAATGACCTGCGACCCAGCAGGACAGAGTCATGTGTGCCCATATTGAAACAATTGTTAACAATTCATTGTATTCCACTGGACTTTCTCATGAGAACCCCAATCTCGCTAGGCGGTACCCAGAGATGTAAATTAGGCCTCTAAATAGTCTATTCTGATTGGTGTGTTACCCAAATCCTACCTTAGGACCAATCCAAATTGAGGGATTCTGACACTTTGCAACATTGGGGGGTGGTACACCGTCCCCAAACAGTATAACTACCCTGGGTTCACCTAGGGAAATTGTCCGACTTGTCTGGTTTAGCTGACCTGTCACTGACCCAACGCACTCAATTGGTGACTGAAGATACAGAGAGCTGCGGAGCACTCTGTCCGAAATTGACCATAGACTAAGGTTTTACTAAACCTTAAAGTGCTGGCGGAGCACTTTGCTGGGAGTTCGCTGACCCAATCGGGGTCTTGATCGATAGCTGCAGTGAGGGTGGAGCGCAGGCGTTGCTTCCGAACTGCGTGTGCTGGTCCTGTCCTGAGGGTCCTGTCCGAGAGTCCTGTCCTGATTCCTAATCTGAGGGTTTCCTGTCCTGTCCTGGGTGTCCATTCTGCACCTGCTGTCCATTGAGGGGTATCCTTCCTTGAGGGTTTCCTGTCCTTAACTGACCCGTGGCCAGGGTTTGGTTTTCACACCAGTCTAGGTAAATATCACTCTGAATCTTGCACCTTCCTGAATTTCTGTCTTTTGCTTTAATAAAGACATACCTTTGCATATGTTAATTTTCCATGCTTTTCCGCAACCATTGAATTATAAAGTCATTTGCATTGGTTTCATAACGTGTTTCTATGTTACCCTACCTGTTAGAAATTATATTTTGCATTGCAGTTTGTCATTTCCTGATATGGTCTAGGACCTCCTTACTTAAATTGTCTAAAGAACTTTTGCCTTAAAGCATAGCGTGTCTCTCTTCATAGACTCTCCTATAGATGTAAATGTCCCGAACTCCTGTCTTATTCCCTTGAAATAAATCTAGAATACCAGTCCTAATCAAAGCCTATCCCATCTTTAGAAATTCATCTTAAACGTTCTAATTCCTGATCCTTTATTTTAAGTGTGTCCGGATTCCATTAGTCTATAAATGGTTGCTCTGACTTATTTTCTATTCAGCTATGTACTTTCTGTTATTCTGATTATCGATTGCTTAATTACTGTGAATTTGATTATTTCTGAAATGTACTAAATTAGATAAAGACTTTAAAACTTCCAGTTGTCCGTGGTCATTTTACAAAAGGTATTGAATGTTAGTTGTTGGGTTTGTATTTTGCTGCCTTTCCTTTTACAGCTAGCTCCCTGATCCATGATGGTCATAGGTACCCGTGTCGGTGGATGGTAAGTCGGGTACACTGAAGAATAACGAAAGGGACTCACTAATATCTGATAGCAGAGCGTGAGGTCATCTGATCAATGTATATGGTGATTTGAAATATATAGGCCCGAAGCCAGAAGTGGCGAAATTATTGGTCGGGTGACCCGCGCGCTCTATCACCTTCTTACAGGCTTTAGCATAGTGCAATATCAATTCAATCTAAAGCCCGTTACCTTCAGGGCATGCTTTTCACAACAGTCTTTATCATACCTTTTCATAAAAAAACAGAAACAAAACAAACAAAACCATGAAACCTGACAGAACTGTTTCCACTGAACCAACACAGTTATAAACTTTGCTACTGGCTCAACACTGTAATCAACACAGATCTACAGAAATGTGGACAAACAAGAAACCATCATACATACAGCTATAAACCTAAAATTATAGATGGCAAAAGGAACACACGGCCACTCTTAAAATGGCCTGACAGAGATAACACAGTGAAAAACTTCTACCATCAGGGGTTGTCAGAAGGGTTGACCAACTCCAAATCCCTTGCCTACTATGGTAACCATGCAGCAAACTACATGTCTAAAGTGTGATAATCTGCTATTAAAGGCCTGTTGGCTTTAACAAATGTTTTTTGCTAGGAATAAGCCAGACGTATTGCCTTTGTCATACTTGTTCATAATAAACAAATCTGGCCAATTATATCATACATAACCTTTCCACAGTGAAGCATTCAAACCTACATCCTTTTTCATCAGTTTATCACCATAACACACTCATGTCTACTGTACAGAGTGTATGCTTTCCCATATATTTCCCAAATTGGAACCAACAGGCATACATACAATCAAAACTACAAATGTATACAAAATACACTTGAAAAAAGAAAAAGAAAACCTCTCCTAAAACGACCTAACAATAATTATAATAGTTGCAATCTTCCATCCCCATGATTTATCAGAGGGGGGAGTAAAAACCTTGTCTGCTAGGGTAACTTGTGAAATTCCATATTACAATATGTCTCACTACAAGCTTTAATACATTACCACCCTTAAATACCAACTGACAAAGTATGCTTTAACAATAGATGTGTCAGACCTACTGCTGTTATTGTAACTTCACATACTAAAGAGATCAAGCTTAAACCCTAGTACATTGGCTTGCCGCCATACACCACTCAGTACCTCTGTATTGAGCATAAGCTTTCCAACAAGGCAAAAAAGTGTAATACAGGCACTCTTTTATTAAAGGAAGCAAACAACTTCTGCTAGATTAAATGCTGTACTCAGGGCAATCAACATGTGGGCGGAGAATAAGCCCCGCTCGGTACTGCTTCTAAAAGCTATTTTTCTGTTTTGTTGGTCAGGCGGTAGCTGCGCTATCAGGCCAGACCCAAAGCTGGTGCTGTTTAGTCACTATGGCAGTGTATGTCTTTTAACTTGAAGTGGCTGCAACTCTGGCATCCGAAGACAACTGTGTACAGGACCTGTCAGAGATGCCATTCAAGCGTGTGACAGCAAGACGGCCCGTGCGCACCTGGTAACACGTGCAGCCGCTAGTCCAAGACCCGGGGCTGCACTCTCAATGGACCCTCATGAGGGCTGCTGCGGGTCAATGGAAGGTGCAGCAGGAACCGGCAAGTGCTTGTCAAAAGACCCCTACGACAGCGCTGATGCACGGAGAGCAAGGATGGAGCCTCCGGCAAACGGACTGTTTCGGTGTTGGTCGATAAATGGCAGCTACATCACAAATATAACTGACTATTTAATTAAATAAAATCTACCAGCTGTCATTAGACACAAAGGAGTAATTTTTCGGAGGAAATTCCAGATGAAATAAACCACGAAGGCGGGGCGGACCAAACGCCACAGTGAGCTCTGATATGACAAACAGTGGCGTAACGAAACTTGACCTGCCCCCCCCCCCCTACCTTCCACTGCGGGGGCCTTTGTTACGCCACTGCACATAAAATAAAATGACATCGAATCCTTTGCCCGCGGCCTGCACACGCATGTCACAGACTTCTTTCGACGGCGCGATCCGCACCCAAACTAGGCACGCAGTGTGCTCTCAGTGCTTAGAAACATCTTGAGAGTATATGAAAGGCATTTCCTCTGGTTAATTATGAATGCTCCCGTTCTAAGGTACACGTAGTCATGTGTCCCAAAGGATACGTTTCTTATCCACCGCATACCCTGCCTCATGTTTTGAGGTACGGCCTTCCTCAAACACCGAAGTACACTCAGAGTCGTGTTACAAAGTAAGGCCTGCCTGCCATATGTTCCAAAGCACGACCAGCCTCAGCCTGGTGTTCCGAGGTACCTCTAACCGAGCTGCAATGTCTCTCAGCTACGGTCTGACCTGTCGTCATCCGGCCGTGTGATGTGAGCCACTGCTTAATGTTCCTAGTCCTCTAATTAAATATTCTATATTATTAGAAGCACTCATTTATAAACCTATTGAGAAAGACCTGCGAAAACGGCCATACTATCGTAATATTGTGCGTTACGTTCATTTTTTTTATGTTACTGCCATGCCATGCGTTATTTTTAATCTTTTCCGACAGCCCGCATTAAACGCTGCGATCCAGGGCGCGCCTCCCTTCGCGCCTGTCGGCTTCGATCCCCTCAACGTTCCATGATGGCGGGAGAAGCTTGGTTGTTGCCACAGTGCGCGGCTGTGGTATCCGGTCCAGTATGTCCGCATGTCCTGCCGGAGGGCTTCTGGTGCATGGAGTGCTGCTGTCAGTGTGTAGAATGGTCCTTCCCCCGGAGTGAGTCTACTAGAGATCAGTGAAGATCTGGAGGCAGAGCAGGCACGTCAATATACAGCTTCTGGAGGGTTAACATTCAAAGTTATTGAAACTATACGTGTAACCTACACGAGAATAACCCTCCTTATGTTGTACCTGCACGCTTGCAGAAGACTGGTGCGAGTCTTCTATATAAGTCGCCTTGGCATTTCTGCTATCTCTAACTGCTAACATGACGGATTCAGCACCCACAAGCGGTGGCCAGGTTTGGGCAGACGTGATTCAATACAATGACCACTTCTTATCAAGTGATTATGCGCATGCTCGAAGTGTTATCCTGTAATAGCTGCACAATGCATACAACACGTCTACATGTTTTGATCTGGTATTTAATTTCACAGCGATACCCACACACCTAAAGTTTATGTACACACAGCAATTTCCGTACTGAAAAAAATGAGGGATGTGCGTGCACACTTCTCATTTATATACAGTGGCAGTATAATTCTTAACTTCAAGCAGAAGGATGTGAGGAGAAAAAAGAATGCCTTATTATGGTTACTGCTTCAGATACTATGATATAAGCGTTGAAAACACACGGATACCTCCAATCCACAAACCAGCAATTACCTGTTAAATTGATCTAGCTACCTTGATACACCTGCAAACTACAAGTGGAGAGTAATTAGCTAATATGAAGTTCTAAGAGGATGGCTGGTTCTCCAGATTTTGGATCCCCCGTGCCAAAATGGTTATTCACTCCCACCTTTTGGGGATATATTTGAGTGTAATGTTTCCTGGAGTGAAAGGAGGCTCATTTAATTGGCCAGTGGCATGTACAGCTAGAATATCGTCAACCCAAATCAAATAGCAGTAATAAATGCAATCCAATACCTTGCAGTGACGCTCATAAGAAACTTGAAAAACTTTTTCAAGCTTAACTTCGTAGTTCTATGATAAGAGATTGTGAAGAACCGTGACAGATTGAAGACACATTAAAATCTCCTGATGAATCCAACTGGTGTCTTTAAAAGAGTTACCAGGGGACCCAATAAGTATCTTTTCAGAAACATCCTACCGCCACGTTCTGCTGGATGGATTAAGAGACTTCTCAAGACACTTGTCGACTCGTTCTATGTAGACCAGAAACCGAAGGCACGACCTGACACCCTGCAAAAAATAGACAGGGGAGGAGGGGAAGTCACAAGATCGCAGGGTCATCTCTCTTTAGACTTACATGTGTGCAACAATCCTACCACAAGTGTGGTGGAGCCAAACAACCAGAGATGCAGTCTCAGTGCACATTACACCTAATAATTACCTTGAACTGGGTAGATCATGAAGCTAGTTCCTTAACATAATTATTTATTTATAAAGTTTTAAATAGCTCTAGCTAAACCAGTAGGTATCAGAGCGCTTTACGTACACAAAGGAAAAGAAAGATTGCATAACAATGCAGGATATGAGGATGCACAAAGATATACACAAAGAAATAATACTTATGTATCCAGTGAGGGGAGAGAGACGCGGGCGGTGGGCACAGTCAGATAACCACCATCTTAGAAGGTCAACGTGATGGGGGAGTCCATAATCCTACCCTTTTCGCTTCCAGAGAGATCTGGTCTCACTTTCAAAAGAAGATAGCTGATAATGCAACAGTACACGAAGACGTAGCGGGACAAAAGGGGGTGGTGATGGACGGAGCATCTGAACCAATCAAGCACTCACACCCAGTCAAAAGATCTGGGTTTAATCCATCACCGTTCTTTAGCCCACTCTGCCACCCCAGTTCAGACATGGCCATATGCAAATCAGTCTGACCCTGTGCCTCATGGGTACAGTCCAGCCCGAACTGCCAAGCGATGCCTTCCCTGGACCGGAAACAAGCTTCCTAGGACCGGTTTCTGGCATTTCAGCCATCTTCAGCCAGGCTTGCTTGAATCCAGTGGCAAAGTGAGCAAGGGACTCACGTCTGAGCATACCCTGCCAACTTATGGCGAACAAAGCGGGACAAAAGGGGGTGGTGATGGACGGAGCATCTGAACCAATCAAACACTCACACCCAGTCAAAAGATCTGGGTTTAATCCATCACCGTTCTTTAGCCCACTCTGCCACCCCAGTCCAGACATGGCCATATGCAAATCAGTCTGACCCTGTGCCTCATGGGAACAGTCCAGCCCGAACTGCCAAGCCATAACTTCCCTGGAAGGGAAACAAGCTTCCTAGGACCGGTTTCTGGCATTTCAGCCGTCTTCAGCCAGGCTTGCTTGAATCCAGTGGCAAAGTGAGCAAGGGACTCATGTCTGAGCATACCATGCCAAATTATGGCAAACCAAGCGGTACAAAAGGGGGTGGTGATGGACGGAGCATCTGAACCAATCAAACACTCACACCCAGTCATAAGATCTGGGTTTAATCCATCACCGTTCTTTAGCCCACTCTGCCACCCCAGTTCAGACATGGCCATATGCAAATCAGTCTGACCCTGTGCCTCATGGGAACAGTCCAGCCCCAACTGCCAAGCCATACCTTCCCTGGACTGGAAACAAGCTTCCTAGGACCAGTTTCTGGCATTTCAGCCGTCTTCAGCCAGACTTGCTTGAATGCAGTGGCAAAGTGAGCAAGGGACTCACCTCTGAGCATGCCAGAAACCGGTCCTAGTAAGCTTGATTCCGGCCCAGGGAAGGCATGGCTTGGCAGTTCGGGCTGAACTGTTCCCATGAGGCACAGGGTCAGACTGATTTGCATATGCCCATGTCTGAACTGGGGTGGCATAGTGGGCTAAAGAACGGTGATGGATTAAACCCAGATCTGTTGACTGGGTGTGAGTGTTTGATTGGTTCAGATGCTCCGTCCATCACCACCCCCTTTTGTACCACAAAGACGTAGCAACAGCCCCATCAGATAGCAGGAAAAGCAATATGTTTTTATTACAGTTGTCTGTCTTTGATATTTTGATATTCTTCAGTGAGATGACTTTGTAGAGTTGGTAAAGAGTTATTCCTGATTCAAAGTAACACTATTGCAGGACATTCTATCTTTATTATGGTTACAATGACTGTTATGCTTTGTCTTCACTCACTTATCTATCATACAAGCCATACCTAGAGTATTGCTGCCAAGGGGAATAGATTTATCCCCCGGTAAAAGCAAATCCCTGCCCACACATAAATCCTAATTTGTGTTAAAAAATAGCTGCAACGGCATGTTTAAATGTTTCTATTTTAGCAAATCATTATTAAAATTACTAAAAATACTTCAGACAGGAATCCACATCTATGGCTTCCAGCTACTCCCGTTGACGGCTGCTGTACATCTAGCTAAGCATCATCCAATGCCACAACACATCCATATCGGCTTTCAGAGATATCCATCTCCTTAGGCATAGGACACCTGGAGAGAAAATCTGCCCTTACATACTTCCCCTGAAATATGAACCCCCTTATATTTATGATACTTTCCATCAGACCGCAGTAACAATGAACAGTGGCTGATGCATAGAAAAGACTCCTTTTTGACATAGTGACCTAAACTATATCTGACAAACAAGATTGATAGTTGACTTTCAGATATATAGAAAAGCTCAAAAGAAAAACAAAAGAGAAACTAAAAGGCTTGTACAGTATAATATGCCAACAGAATTACTAATTCACCGAAATCTAGTATGGAATGTGTGAAGAGACTCGCTGCGGTGCTCTTAGCTCCCTGACCAGCGTCCGGGCTTGGCTCCGCCCCACCATTGCCTGAATTGACCGGCCGGGCTTGGCTCCGCCGGTCTGACTGGTGACTACAATCCCCAGGATTCCACGGGGGAAATCGACGACGCCACCACCCAGCGCGCCAGGAGGCGCATAAAACAACGCCAGGGGCCGAGTTCCCCGATTTTCTTTGTCCCTTGTTGCTAGACTCGCTGCGGTGCTCTTAGCTCCCTGACCAGCGGCCGGGCTTTGCTCCGCCCCACCATTGCCTGAATTGACCGGCCGGGCTTGGCTACGCCGGTCTGACTGTGGTGACTACAATCCCCAGGATTACACGGGGGAAATCGACGACGCCATCACCCAGCACGCCAGGAGGCGCATAAAACAACGCCAGGGTCCGAGTTCCCCGATTTTCTTTGTCCCTTGTTGCTAGACTCGCTGCGGTGCTCTTAGCTCCCTGACCAGCTGCCGGGCTTGGCTCCGCCCCACCATTGCCTGAATTGACCGGCCGGGCTTGGCTCCGCCGGTCTGACTGTGGTGACTACAATCCCCAGGATTCCACGGGGGAAATCGACGACGCCACCACCCAGCGCGCCAGGAGGCGCATAAAACAACGCCAGGTCCCTCGTCCCGCGAGGACGCGCGCGGGACGTGCCGGACGAAGCCCGGACAAAGGACGGACAGTCTGTGACAGTCCGTGACTGGCCGTAATTGGCCTTGGCCAGGACCCCTGCTCGTTTTATTGAGGCTTTATGTGTCACTTATTAAGTAAGAATTACCATTGACAAAATATTCTTTTATACACTGTAGATTTTTCTACTTTGTCAGTGTTGTTTTGGTTCGAGGGAGATATTGTGATTCAAACATTTACACATCGCCTGCCAAAATATCTAAATTAAGATCTTCATCTGTGCCTAATACTATAGACAATTATTTAGTACAGGTCGTGAGCAAAATTAACAGCACAAGGCGTATATCATTGGGTCTGAGCTCACCACCGGCTACTTCTATGCAAAATTTATCTCAAGATCTTGTAAATTTTGAAGTACCGGCACAAATACATAATGGCGACGCTTCACCTTCTGAGTCATGTCCCAATGTGGATTTTGATTCTGATTTAATTTTACCTTTGGATGCTGATTTAGATGATGTCCGATGTGACCAGTTAAATGACCAGTTAAATTTGATAGAAGTCGTTTCACCTTCCCCCATATCTATGCCTGTAACTATTTATTTTATTTATTTATTTTGTGTACTTATATAGCGCGGTCCTGTCGCCCCAAGGGCATCCTGGCGCTTGAGATCCGGTCAACCGCACTTCCACTGCTAGCCAATACTAGGGAAAAGATGGGTTTTTAGGGCTTTCCTGAACGGAAGGTAGTCCCTAAAACTTCTTAAAGGAAGTGGCAGAGAGTTCCAGAGGTTGGCCGCTGCGACACTAAACGAGCGGCCAACCATCCTTACTCTCTGGAACCTCGGAACCACCAACAGTTGAGCCGAAGAGGAGCGAAGGGGCCGCGGGGCAGAATACCAGGCAAACATATTTTGCAATGGCACTGGGCCCTGTCGATGTACCGCCTTAAATACTAGGCATGCTTTGTACACTACGCGCAGGTGCACCGGCAGCCAGTGTAGATCCCTTAATGCTAGGGTGGAGGAGCTGAGGTTAGGACGAGAGAGAGCCAGCTTAGCGGCCATGTTCTGCACCCGTTGTAACTTCCCCAGCAGATTTTTTGGTGCCCCCAAAAGTAGCGCATTACAATAGTCTAAGCGACTCAGTATGGTCCCGCAAACTACTTCCGGCCTGGCCTGTGCAGGGAGAAGGGGCAGTACTTTACGCAACATGCGTAGCAGCATCATGCACGAAGAGATGGTCTTGTTGACATGCATGTCCAGCTGCAAATTTGGGCCGAAGATCACCCCCAAATTACGAGCTGACTCCGCAGCCGATACCGTCTCGGGAAACGTGGAAGGCCAGAAATTCTCCGGAAGTGCCCGCGGAGTCCGGTCCATGGAGCAGTGGAGCACCTCAGTCTTTGTGCTGTTAAATTGTAGGGAGTTGGCCCGAAGCCAGTCCGCCGTGGCTGCCATGCAGCGATGGAATGTCTCCAGCGGGACCGCATTACTTCCTTCCAGGGAGAAGACCAGCTGGGTATCGTCAGCGTAATTAAAAGCCGAGATACCGTAAGATTTTATAAGCTGGACCAGAGGGCGGAGGTAGAGATTGAAGAGTAGAGGGCTGATGGCCGAGCCCTGTGGGACCCCCTGCCCTACTTTCCGCAGCTCTGACCGAAACGGGGGGAGCGTGACCATCTGCTGCCGGTTATTAAGGTAGGATACCAGTCAGTCTCTAGCCCTCTCTGTGACCCCGCACTCCTCGAGCCTCCTGATGAGGGTCCGATGGCAAACCGTGTCGAACGCGGCCGACATGTCGAGCAGCACCAAAAAGGCTGCCCGACCACTATCGACTCGCGAGCGAAGATTGTCCAGAACGGTTACCAGTGCGGATTCCGTCCCATGCGCAGGGCGGAAACCAAACTGCGACTCATCGAACCATCCAATTTCTTCCAGGAAGCCAGAAAGAGCGCGGGTCACCCACTTTTCCACGATCTTAATAGGAAAAGGGAGCAGGGAGATTGGCCTATAGTTGGAAAGACAGGCGGGGTCCAGAGTCGGTTTCTTAAGCAATGGTGACACGACTGCCAGCTTCCAGCATTCAGGGACCGTTGCCGAGTCCAAAGACTGGAGGCAGATGGAATACAAAGGCTGGAAAAGTTCCGCCTGAAATGTCTTCCAGAATTTGGGAGGCAATGGATCAAGCGGAGAGCCTGAGGTCACCGTACGTGCCAGACTGCAGAACTCCTCAAAAGAGGGGGTGGCAAAATGTCTTAGTTGCGGTCGACTGGGCGCCACTTCCGGAGCTCCTAGGCTGGGAACATGACCACTCGGCCGGGGCCAGCTGGGCGAGGTATCCTGGGCTACCCAGGCTACCTGACTAGAGGCGGGCCTGCTTTGCCAAGTTGGACCGGCCCCAACGCCCAAAACCACCAAGCCAAGGGCATGTCCACTCAGCAAGGGTCGACTGGAAGGAGTGTCCGGAGCTCCCAAACTAAGGTCTGGGTCACTCGGCTAGGGTCGACTGGGTGGCCCGTCCGGAGCTCCCAAGCCGGGGTCAGATACAGCCGGCCGGGGTCGACTGGACGGGCTAACCGGAGTTCCCACACCGAGAGCAAGAGGCACTGAGTTTTTTAGACCTTCCAAGATCTCAGCAGTCTTCTCCTCAAAAGCATCTGCCAGGGAGTCACACAAGGCCTGCGACGCGGGGACCGTGTTAGACACGCACATAGGGTGGGTTAAGTCCCTGACGATTTTAAACAGGGCTTGTGACTTATTCGGCGCCTGGTTCAAGGTGGTTTTCAGAAAAGCGGCCTTAGCCAACCTGATCTGCGCCTTATAGCCCTGCAGTGCCAGCATAAACGAGGCCCTCGCTGAGGACGAGTACTGCTTCCTCCAGGCTCTCTCGGCGCGTTTGCAGCTCAACTTCAGCTGCCGCAGCTCCTCCGTGTACCAGGGACAAGCCCGGTTCAGTCTGCCACGAGACTTACGGAGGGGCGCCGCCTTGTCCAAGGTATTCGTAATGGACTGGCATAAGGTGGTATAGCTTTCCTCCACCGAGTCACTCAGACAAAAGTTATCTGGTAGGAGGGAAGGCAAAGACGATGAATTTAATAGTCGAGACCAAGGTCTGCCCAGTTTAGCCTGTACGGCACCAGCTTTCCCCGAGGAGTGGTCCCCCAGACGGAGAGAGAAAGCAACCAGAGAGTGGTCAGTCCAGCATTGACATAGGATATCATTGACCACAACTAGTTGTGCGTCTGCGAAGACCAGGTCCAAGGCATGACCTCTCCTGTGAGTGGCAGACAGGACCAGTTGTTGCAACTGAATGTCACTAAAAGCTTGGCAAAGTGTCGTAAACGCACTATCCAGCGGACCACCCGACCACAGATTGAAATCCCCTAGAACCAGTAGCTTGGAGTGAGTATTAGAGAGGTCATATATCAGATCGATGAAATCTGACAAGGAAGGTACCGAGCCCGGCGGGCGATAACACAGAACGCCCGTGAGCAATGTTCTCTCCAGATCTTTAAAAGAGAACCCCATCAGCTCAAAGCCCGAAACCCCTCTAATTTTAAGTTGGAAAAACCCCAGCATTTCTCTATAGATGACACCAATTCCACCCCCTCTGTTCTTCAACCGAGGAGTGTGGGTGATTTTAAAACCTGGAGGGCAAGCCAGGCCCAATTCAACCAGGCAGTCCTCCCGCGTCCAAGTTTCCGTAAGGAACAGGACATCGAGCCCCGAGGTCTCGATGAGGAAGGCAATCTCTGTGTGGTGCTTGCAAAGCGACCGAACGTTAAGCAGCCCACAAGAGAGGGTATAAGGCAAGGTTAAAGCACTACCCTTCTGACTCAGGAGCGCCTGGCTCGGTCTGAGTTCCAGTAGGGCAGCCCGAGAGTAAACTAGACGTGGAGAGTGCGGGGGGGCAGAGGAAGCGGCCCTATGCGCGCCCGTTGCGCGAACGGGCGCAAACGGGCTTACCTCTGGCGCACCTCCGGTGCGCCTACGTCGCGCCCGCTGCGCGCAACCGCTGCGCGCTTGCACCTCCATTCTTTTATGATATTGGACCGAGCGATAAGAGCATGTAGGAAGGGCCAGAGTAAACGGGGTGGGCTGCGTTCCAGTAGGAAAAGAATTGTATCTCCACTGAAAGACGTTGTTATATCTGAAGTGAACGGGGAACAAGCAGAGAAGGAGATATTAAGTGATGATTTCATTAACAAGTTAGCTAGTATGATTGACTTAAAGATCAATTCAATAATTAAACCTTTGGTATCCAAAATTGATCGCCTAACAGCAGAGGTAAACAGACTAGGGGGATTGCTAAACAAGACAATGGTGGAGGGAGATATTATACCAACTTTAGCTACAATCAAGGCTGTACCATCAAAAAACACCCTTAGTGATGGGATAGGGAGTAATAGTGAGGATGTGAGATCAATTCCGCTTCCTACCCATCAGGTAGCAGATAAAGGTATTATGGCACCAGCCAAGAAAGACATACCACTAAAACCCAACGTGAATAGTGTAGATCAAGGCCCTGTTCAACTGATTGTGGAGGCCTCTCCTCTTGCTCTGGTTTTGGCAAATGTGCCTCCGTTAAAATCAGGTCAAACAGAATCCACTTCTTCTCTGATTAGTAAAGCTTACCATTGGTTATGCAATAACATGCTGATATCTCCGAGAGGGAAACAACAGCTAGCAGGGGAGATTACTATGGCTAGAAGGGTGGACTGAATAGGGACTACCGCAAAAAAACTAAAGGGGGATTGTGTAGTCCTGCATTTTTTAAGTCCAGGAGTACTCCCTGAGCTTTTAAGGCATTTATTTCCCCCTCAACGTAGGAGTGCTGAGATTGTCCCGCTGACTTTGGATTTTTTCTATAGGAGAAGTAATACAGTTAATCCTAATATTTTAAAAACAAAATGGAACTTGGTGACAAATAACTGGGGTAGGGTTCCACAGTCAAGTGAGTGGGGTATTAGTGTTGAAAATAGATTTGCAGCATTGTCAGACCTGAACGATTGCGACTGACTTGAGAGGACAGGTAGTGTTAGACTTAATGTTCTTGCTGAGAAAAATTCAATCTATACCCCTATTGTGGAGGACTTTGGTTTTCCTAAAGCTACTTCTATTCTCCAAGGAAGTCTAAGAAACGATACAAACTCTTTGGTTAGCAGTAAAAAAAACGAACCCTCTGAGTTACTCTCCAAATTTACAGTTAAACGTAAGCCTGATAAGTGGGCTGCTGTTCCTCTATTGGGTTCTGATGTCGAGAATACCTTTTTGCAAGCAGACGTCTTCGATGGTGAATTATGTGTAACAAATCCTGTATTGATGGGCCTGGATGACACTATGGCCATTGTGGGGAAACTCTTTTCATGGAATATTGCTGGTTTGGGCTCCAAATTAGATTCTGGAGACTGGCTTCGATTTGTCAATTCTTTTGATATATGTATATTTCAGGAGACCTGGTCATGTGAACCACTTTTTGCCCAAGGATACCTGAACTACTTTGTACCACCCGTTAAAGGCCCAAGGGGAAGACAAATGGGTGGTCTAACCATTTGGGTTCGTCAGACATTAAAATTGGATGTCAAAGTAATAGAAACTGGGCATAGAGACATCCAACTAATTACAATCAATTCTGATGTTTTGGGTTTGATATACATCTACAATGTATATGCGAGGAGTTCAGGGGGTGGGAGAGCGGAGGTCCTGGTGGCCTTGGGTTCCTTACTTGATGATTATTCCCGGGACCACCCGTCTGTAATTGCAGGTGATTTTAACCAAACTTTTGAGCCTCTAGTGACAGATGAAGATTACCTTGGGGATGACGAGGACTGCCACTGGGGGGTCCCGAAATTAGAGTTGAAACCAGTTGTGCGCTGGACTAAAGATGCGATTAGTATGAATGCTCTTTGTCTAGAGAAAGGTCTAAGAGCATTAAATGGTAGGACGCAAAGTGATAAAAGTGGTTCCATGACATTTGACAACGGGAGGCACAAGAGCAGAATCGACTATGCACTTTGTACTTTGAATTTATGGCCTTTGCTAAGTGACATGGAGATTGTTTGGAGGAGCGAGAGTGATCACAATCCTCTGTGCATAAAGCATAAATGGTGGTCGTTGCCACATAGGCAAACCTGTTTTAGTGCCCTTGTCCCACCTCAAATCGTTCCTAGTAATAATATGCGTAGGTTGAAATGGACAAACGTAGTAACTAACCAACAGGCAACTGATGATATCATAAATGAGGTTGAAAAAGCTATAACAGCTATGGAGCAGCTCAATCACTCCAGGCATGAGCAGAGGGGTGTGACCGAAATTCATGATACTCTTTTCAAAGTTATTAAACACCATTTCTTAAAGCGGGTCAAGGGTAACGGTGAGAGAGTACCCAAGAACGCAACCTGGTATAATGCCCCTTGTAGGGTCGCCCAAAATGTTTTGAGTGCTGCCCTAAAGAGCAGGGATACTACGGCTATTCAATCTGCAAGAAAGAAGTACAAAGCCAGTATAGCGAGTGCAAAGAAAGCCTGGGATGAGCGACACTGGTCTGAATTAAAAAGAGCCAGTGACAGGAAAGACACTAGATTGTTCTGGAACATTGTTAGATGGGGTGGTGAGGGAAAACCCGAAACGCCAAATAATAATGTTCCGGAAGAAGAATGGATAACATTTTTTAGTAGGCAGTATGCAGACTCAATCGGTTTGCATGTAGTGCGGATATAAATTATACCCACTTTAAAGATAATTTCTTCAGTCCACAAGAAATCCTAGGGGCTTTGAGTACTGTAAATAGTGGTCGTGCACCAGGTATGGACGGTGTTCCTGCCGATGTCTTTATTAATGATAAGGAGAGGTGGTGCAGGAACATCAGTCTCCTTATTAACAGTATTGCAAGCGGTGCTGCGGTACCGGCATCTTGGCGGGGTGCTGTAATCATACCAGTGTTCAAGAAAGGCGATCGCTCCAAGCCCGGCAATTATTGGCCGATTAGCCTTATTGACACTATACAAAAAACAATAGGGCGTGTGATTGTAAACCATTCCAAGCGGGTTTCCGCAGGTCGACAAGTACTGTGGACCAGGTTTTCCGCTTCAATCTACTGCAATGGAAGACTGTGGTGCTGGGCGGAGGCAGCCTGTACGCGGCTTTTGTCGACCTGCGGGCTGCCTTCGATCTAGTCCCGCGGTTGAAGCTGTGGTCTGTCCTCAGGAACCTGGGTGTCCCTGATGATTTACTGACTCTAATAATGAGGCTTCATGAATCTACATATGCTAGAATACAATGGGCGGGTCAGGGCATGGAGACAGCGGACTTCCCGGTAGAGCGGGGAGTCCGACAAGGTTGCTCAATGGCCCCTACTCTTTTCACACTGTTTATAAACGGTGTTGTATCACCCATGGTATCGGCAGAATTGGATGCCCCTTCATTAGCTAACATTAAAATCCCAATACTAATGTTCGCTGACGATACGCTTATCTTATCGAAAACTCCAAGCGGTCTCCAGCGAGCATTAGTTATTTTTGATTCATTTTGCAGCGAACATGGTCTGGAGGTTAATGTGTCAAAAACGAAACTAATGATTTTTAACCCCCATCCGAGTTTTAAATCCAAAATTATTATGAATGGACGTCCCTTAGAAGTGGTGAATACTTTCACTTGTTTAGGAATTCACATTTCAAATAAGAATTCTTGGAGCAATCATATAGATATAGCTTCTCTGAGACACAAGCAATTATCAGGTGCCATTAGTTCCGAGCACAGGAAGTCTTTGACGAAACCTGTCAAGCCCGCTTTGCAGGTATACGAGGCTAAAGCTCTTGGCTCTGCACTATATGGTGCCGAGTTATGGGGCTTTGAGAAGGTGGCTGCCCTACAAATTTCGAAAAACAAGTTCCTCCGTTCGATAACTGGTGTTCCGAAAAGTACTCCTTTATTGCCCCTCAGGTATGACTTGGGTAGAAAATCGGTAACTGACTTGGTCAGACTTCGACCAATCTTGTATTGGAGGAAGCTCTGGACCACGCCCAAGCTTTTACATTATGCTGAGAGGTTCTTAGACATCATTAGAGCAGATATATTCCATAAAAATAGGTGGCTTAACTCCCTGAAAGTAACTCTGAATGACCTCGGAATGGGTCTGCTTTGGTCAGATCCAGCTGGATCAGTCTTTCCCACTAAAAGTCTCTTAAAGGAAATCTATTGGGAAAAGGTAGCTTCTTGTGGCTGGTCCAGCACTAGTTTAGGTTCTATGACTGAAGGATTTTTAGAGGCTAAATTGTATCCTTCCTTGGAACCTTATTGGGACTGTATAACAAGGCCTTGTGACCGTAAACTCCTGTTTCAATTGAGAGCAGGTTCATTGCCTCTTCGATTTTTGACTGCTAAATTGGAAGGTGGTGTAAATGCTAGTTGTCCTGCCTGTGGCTCCGCTAATGAAACTAAGGGTCATTTTCTGTTTGCTTGCGCTGCTTACCAGGATCCCAGACGCGTATGGTTAAAACCGATGTGTAAGAATCTAGGGACTACCAGTAGTTTAACTGCTTTGCGTATCCTATGCACTACTAGTGAGATGTGGGTATTGATAGCAACTGCCAAATATCTTGGATGGGCATGGTCGATTAGACAGAGACTGCTAGTCTCTTGACTATTCTCTGTCTGATATACTCTGTGGTTAAACTGGATAGAGACTGCTAGTCATTTGACTATTCTCTGTCTAGTTGAACCACCTGTGTACACCCATCCATGATATTTTCCTTTTAGGAAATTGTAAAACCTAATTCTTTTAAAAAAAATCTCTAACAGTTCAAATTTTAATATGATATTTTTAAGTCTTGAATTTAAATTGAGTCATGAATTGTAAATATTATGCTTTTTTAACTGTTTTTTATTGTAATTAATTGTTAACTAAATTTGTATTTTTAAATTGTTTCTGCTTTTATGAGTGAATTCTCGAATAAACCATATTTGACTTGACTAATTCCTCTATGCCAACAAGGAAATATTGAGCATCATAAAAGAACTATCTGTTCCTGTTTCACTAGATCTTTGCCAACAACTGTGAAATACGATTTGATACAATTAACAAAACTAATTTATTGGAAATTACCATCTCTTGCGTGATATCCCAGCAAACTTTTGCATACTTTAACTGAACTAGCTTTTGTTAGCTATAGGGCCATGAATAATTTAATTCTGCTAATCAGCGGTGAAGTGGTTGTCTCTCCCTTTAAACAACGTAAAATTGCATGTACACATTTAAATTTACTAATACGTCCTTAGTATATGGTACTATAGACAGGGTCTGTAAATTAAATGCCACTAGTGGTCTGCAGCACTGATTGTGCCACTCACTATAGTAGCACTATAAAGCATGTCTCCAGGCCTGCAGTTGCAGGCGGGGTGTGCAGTTTTATATTGCTGTTTCGACCTGGAAAAAGAAACCTTGCCTAAGCCAAATGGCCTTTCTACTAGAATCCAGTGTCATCTGAATGTGCTTTGATGTGAATTGCACCCAGACAGTGGACAAACCGGCTTGGGTGTAGAGAGATGTTTTTCCTTCTTTAGCATGGTTGCTTAGAGTGGCTGTGCCACCCAGCCCCTTCCAGAGTAAAGGGTGCCTACATTGTCACTGCCAGTTAGCTCAGCTCCAAAGCCAGTGGGAGTCGGGTGCTACTCCAGACCTGGTATTGAGTGACCAGAGGGATTGCCCATTTCCACAGCCACATCTTTGGGTGGGCACCGAGAGATCGAGCCCGAGGAAGAAAGGTCAGGACCCTTGGCTGGTGTCAAAGCATACTCCTCCTTAAAGCCTCCTGAAATCTGGAACGTAAAAACTTTTTACCACCTTTTTACTCTGAGAACCAACAGGGGACCAGAACCAATCTCTACTGGACCACAGAGTCAGGTTGCTCCTGCTACATTTGTCTCTGAAACAGCATATCCAATCCAGTTGGACTTTGCGGCGGAGTTCAGCCTTGGAGAGCACTCTTTGGCTGCGGCCTGCAGCCTTGCCCCGCTGGAACAATCAGAGATTCTAAAACATGACTATGTTCAAAACTAAAAATCTTCACTGGGCTAAGGCGCGAAAAGCATCTAGCCAGTGAGGGACCTTCTCTGGGACAGAAATTCAAATTTCTCTTGCTCAGGGCTTTCCAGTCAAAAGTCAACAGCATCACTGAGATTTTGTTCAGTGGGTATCCAATGATATGAAGCACTCTTCAGCCACAGCTTGCTGCCTTGCCCCCCTAAAGATTTTTGACTTCCATTCCAGAGACTAGTTCTGAACGTAAAACTTTTTCACAGAGACTTACATGGTTCCTGTATCCGAGCGTGGTCAGCTTTTACTTTTGACTTTGTGCCGGGGAAGGACAACCAGATGATCACAGTTGGCATTAAATACTTTTCAACACTAGTTTGAACCTTAAACTTTAAAAAATCATAACTCAGTTCTATGTATGGGATTTCTACTGTTTTGGTGTCGTTTTAGATATTAAAATTTACTCTAGTTTTCTAAATTGGTTTGGAGTTTTTCTTATAACAACGAGCCTGTGCACATGTGGACAGTATCCACAGATCAATTCCCTGTATACAATCTAGTCGTATACATGGAAACACACTATTACATATATACATTGTATAGTGCAATGAAAATGCATAGTCATGAGAAATATTTTCTCTTCTTTTTAATCCAGAACGGTTGCCCATCCAACACGTGTTTCGTCTGGGAAAGTACTGCAAGGCTTCTGCAGGGCTTCTGGCAAGATGACATTAGACGGTAATCTCTCTGCCGGTTGTACTTCCGTCCCGGCTGGTGAAAGGACTAGAGTGTTCTAATCTGTGTCAGGCCTTGAGTGGGGACCATAAATGGAGCCGAACGAGAAGGCTTCACTGTATATACGACAGGGCGCTATATCTGATGCGCATGTCTCCCTCCCGATTATGAAGTTAAAATGTATATCTGTAGCAGCGAGTACGCCGCATGCATCAAACTCAAAATGTCGGACACCAGAAGTGCTTTGGAGTTTTACTTATTTTGTGTTTTTGCTTTATTGCTGTGAGTATTGCAAAAATACTTGACATATTGCCTCTAAGATAAGTCTGACTGTTTCTGTAGCAAGGTACTAGTGGGATAAGCACAGGGTTATTTGGTGTTTTTTTTGTGGTTCACCCTGAGAAAGATGCTGCCTATTACTTGACATGAGTTCTCACCTCCCGGAACTAATACTCCATATTCTTCAATAGCCAATGTGTTCGTTTTATGCTGGCCACAGTTGAGCATGTGGAGAAAAATTCACTATTAAATCTGGGTCACGGACTGACCCTTGTAAAATGACCAATATTATTTTGGCCAAAGAAGAAATAAGTAACAGGTTGGAAGAGTTATTGATGGATGTGGCCCTCTCCGCAGGGTCATCCCCTGTTTTGTCTTCACCTTCCTGTTTTCTGAACCTGTTTTTATTGGCTTTTACGTCTCCGAGCACTTTACCACTGCTAACAAGTGCTAATGGGCTTGTACTCCCCCTTTAAACATGGTGATATTGGCTTACACCCAACTGGCACATTTAATTTACTTGCAAGTCCCTAGTAAAATAGTAGTACTGGTAACCAGGGCCTGTAAATTCAATTCTACTAGTGGGCCCTTCAGCACTGATTGCCCAACCCACTTAAGCAGTCCTTTCAACATGTCTCAGGCCTGCCATTGTAGCCTGTGTATTCAGTTTTTAAACTGACATATCGAGCTGACAAAATAACCCTTCTTCCAGGCCTAAACCTTCCTTTTTTAATACATATACGTCATACTTAGGGTAGACCCTAAACAGCCCATTGGGCAAGGAGCAGTGTATTTAAAAAGCTGGACACATACTTTTAACTTTTACATGTCCTGATAGTGAAAAACTCTTAAATTAGTTTTTCACTACTGCAAGGCCTACCTGTTCCATAGGATAACACTGGGTTATCTTATTACATTCAATAAGTGATAACTTTCAGTTGGGACCACGTAGAAAGACCGAGTTTTGTCTCTGAAGAATTGTTATGTTTCAAACCTGTGACCAACAGATTACACACAGATTTCTATTTTAATAGTATCATACCCTGAGGGGGCAGACGGGCATGGCTAGCCAGCCAAGATGGCGGTCGCACTCTAACGAGGCCCTGCATCTCGGCCCTATTATCCACCACAATAGCTCAGGCTGCGGTGCCATCCACTCACCTGGGAGCCCCCTGTGTGGCAAGCACGAATACCCTGCGGAGAGACGAATAGCTGAGAGCCATGTGGCGATTTGGTACGTGGGTCGGCCTGCCTCCGGGTCTATATGGATTGCGGGCCACATAGAGCAGAACCCAGAGAGGCAGATCCCACAATCCTTTGGATATCCACGACCTCACCTGGCCATAGAGTCCAGCGCTCCGGGGCAGAAAGCAGAGGTAACACACGCCAAGGAGGAAGAAGTGACGCAGGCCTAGAGGAGGGTCCTGAGGCTGTGAGGCCTGACTGAGTAATCAACAGCACGAGCCGCAGAGAGTCGAGCCTCCGTGCCAGAGCTGGAAGAGGTCAGCGCCTTGATCAAGGTGAGGCAGAGAGAAGAGCTACATGCTAAGTGACGCCTGCAGGCGCCCTGAGATGTAGGCGCCAGGGTGGCGATGCACCCATAGCCGCCACAAGAGGGATCCTGTAGTGTTCCCCGCGCCCTACGAGTACTCGAACAAGGGCCGAGCGCCATCTCGCAGGCAGGACCTCTGTGATATAATGGCGAGTTTTTTGGATCTAAGATCACAGAAATATATTTCTCCCTGGAACTCCTCAACGCTGAGGCAATCAAAGTAGGTCCTCCTACGCAGTCTTCCTTTGCGGGTCTCCCTGTAACCACTGTGAAGGCAGATAATCTACTTACATTCCATTCTCTACGGTAAGAGGACACAGATAGTTTGTTAAGCTGAATCATGTCCGCTTCCCTTCAGGAGTCCTGCCCTTTGAAGATTTTGAAACTAGGAAGGGAGGTTATTGTTCCTCACCTGACCTCAATACATAATGTGGAAATTGCTTCTGGGCAGTACCCCATTTCCTGGAAAATGGCGGTGGTTAAACCCTTTTTAAAAAAGCCCTCTCTAGACTCTGTTGAGTTAAAAAAGTATTGTCCTCACTATTTCCTGTCCCAGCAAAAATTCTGGAGAAACATTTGAATTTTAACCTTAGCTCCTATTTGGTGGATTATCAGCTGCTCGATGGCTCGCAGCATGGTTTCAGAAGGGAGCACAGTCTTGAGATAGCGTTAACCTCTATAATTAACAACATCTGATGTCAGGTTGATGCTAGTCAAACAACACTCCTGATCCTTATGGACCTAACTGCGGCCTTCAATACTATTTCTCCTTTGAGACTGGTGGGCAGGCTTAAAGAAATGGGGGTCAGGGGCATTGCATAAACACAAATGGGGCTGTCCCTAGTTGGGATTCCTACAGGATTTCTAGAGATGCATGTCCAATGGGGGCATCTCACAAAAAGTGAAGGACTGGCCTCACACACCACCTGGTGTCAGGAATCATCATAGGCCGTCCTTGCCCTCTAAAAACTCCTTTTGATAGAGGACGGGCATACACCTGGAGACAGGGATGTACTTCTAAAACTAAGTGGTAGCCCGTGAATTAGTGAAACGTGATCTAAAAACCATCACAGTTGTCGATAAACTAATTTAATTAAAGGAACAACTGTATGGTATTAAAAGAAGTGAGCAGGGATTTGGGAACTCATTATCCCTTCAACGTGCTAGATATGGTCAACATGTTTCTGCTTCAAGGTCCCAGGAGGGTACATAGCATTCGTCAGGACCAAATGGTGTTGATGGGCTTCTCCTTTTACACAAGGTATATAAAGGATCAACCACTAAAAACCTGTGTACCTCATTCCTTACAGACCGGCCACAAATAGTTAAGATGAATCAATTTTACTCAGCTCCCAATCAGTTGTTCTGTAGAGTTCCTTAGGGCTCCTCAATGAGCCCGACCCTTTTTAACATTTATGTTGCCCCTCTAGCCAGGATCGTAAGATCCTTTGGGCTGGAGGTGCTATCTTATGCTGATGACACCCAAATTATGGTGTCCATTACTAACAGCATAACAGCAGACAGTGGCCTCCTGCATGGTAGAGCACTATCTCAGACTCAACAAAGACAAAACAGAGGTTTTGATCTTTGGAAACCAACAGGACATCTGGTCAGAGGCCTAGTGGCCCGATACGCTTGGCCGTTGCCCGTGCCCTTTGCAAAAGATCTCAGCATTATAGTTGACAATTCCCTTTCCCTGGGCCCCCAGATCAGTAGAAGGTTTCCACCTGCTTTGGGATTATTAGGAACAAACTTTGCCCAGGGGCGTCAAGGCGCTGCGGAAAGGGGCAACGGACAAGAATGCATAGGGCTCACCGTGATGAATGGGTGAAGAGCCAAGTCTTAAGGGCCTTACGAAAGAAAGAGTGAGACTCCAGTCCAGAGATTGAGGAAGGAAGGGAATTCCAGAGTTTTGCGAAGCAAGGGAAAAGGCTCTACCCCGCCATCTTACTCTCTTAAACCTCGGAGCTACCAGCAGATTTTTACTGGCAGATCTTAACTGCTTAGTAGGAATGTATTTTCGAAAGAGCCTTTTAATGCCTCCCGTCCCAGTGTTATAAAAAAGCCTTGTGAGCGAGACAAAGGGCTTTAAACAGGATTCTCCCGGCCAAGAGGGAGCCAAAGCAGCTTACTGATAGTAGCCGAAACAGAATGGTGTTTGGGAAGAACCATCACCAGCCTGGCAGCAGCTTTCTGCACCAGCTGTAGTCGATGAACGAGTCCCTTGTTGATACCCAAGTAAAGAGCATTACAATAGTACAATCTGGACAACAAGAGGGCCACAACTGCCTGCTTTCGGGAGGAAAAAGAAAGAAATTAAGAAATCTTCCTACTTTATAACGCTAATATTTATTCATTCGTACATTCAATTTACATAACAAATGTTGCCCACAAACACAATCACCTGGAATGTCAGAGGTATGCACACACCAACGCGCTGATATGAAACTTATGCATACCTCAAATGCCACGCAGGCCACATAGCATTACTGCAAGATACACACCTTGTAGAACCCGAGATCTGTAGATTAAAGCATAGATGGCGAGGGCAAGTATTCGCCATGGGATACTCCTCATATGCCAGAGAAGCTCTCATATAGGTATGCCCTGGAACTCCCTTTCTTGCTGAGGAAGTAGATGTAGATGCTCACAGCCGCTTCATCTTCATAAAAGGCCATTTAGATGGGAAACGCTTACTGATATGGTCCATATACGCCCCAAATACAGACCAGGCAGCTTTTTTTTCTACATTATCCGGCAAACAACCATAACCAGCGCAGAGTAATACAGGATGCAAAACGACAAGCCGTTCAAAATCTTGCGCTACCCCATATCCTAAACATCTTGGATACATACCCAGGATACATAACAACCGAGCAGCAAGTCAGGGACTATATCACACGGCGTTAGCATGCCAATTACAAAGAAAAATAGTCTAAGACGTGGGAGAATAGCGGCCACCCGACTGCAACAGAACACCAAGTTGGGCAACAGTTATCACCTTACCCGTTCATCACCACTCCCTTACCTAACCCTGGTTTTTAGTCCCTGACTGTCCCTCCTATACTGCAACACACGTGTTACACACTAGCAATTTCCCACATCCCTGGCAACTTCTGTTAAAATCACCCAGGCATCACATAAAAAGTTTGCAAAGCTCAATCAATCAATCAATCGCTACTCACCCGTGAGGGTCTCAAGGCGCTGGGGGGGAGGGGTTCGCAAATCCGTTAGCCGAAGAGCCAGGTCTTGAGGGCCTTCCTGAAGGTGATCAGGGAGGGAGTGAGTCTGATGTCTGCCGGGGGAGCTTGTTCCAGGTTTTGGCAGCAATGTGAGAGAAGGATCTTCCCCCTGCTCTGGCTCTGCGGAAGCGCGGGGTTTCGGCCAGTGCGAGGTTGGAAGCTCTGAGGTCTCTTTTGGGTACGTGGAAGTTGATTCTGTTGTTGAGGTATTTGGGTCCGGTGTTGTGTAGGCATTTGTAGGCGAGGTTGAGGATCTTCAGGTGACTCTTTTTTCCACAGGGAGCCAGTGGAGACTTCGGAGGTGTTGGCTGATGTGTTTGTGCCGGGGAATGCCGAGGACGAGTCGAGCGACGGTATTCTGTATCGTCTGGAGTTTTCGGAGTAGGGACTTGTTTAAGCCAGCATATAGTGCATTTCCATAGTCCAGTTTGCTAGTGATGAGTGTGTGGGTGACTGTCTTCCTTGACTCTGGGGGGATCCATTTGAAGGTCTTGCGGAGGATGTGGAGGGTGTTGAAGCAGCTGGAGGTGAAGGCGTTGATCTGTCGGTTCATGGTGAGTCGAGTACGATGTTAAGATTTTTGCCGTGATTCGAGGGGGTTGGTGGGCTTCCGAGGGCTGTCGGCCACCAGGTGTTGTCCCATGCTGAAGGGGGGGTTCCCAGGACTTCTGTCTTCTTGGCGTTGAGCTTAAGGCAGCTGTTGGTCATCCAGACTGCGACCTCCTGCATTCCTTTCTGGAAGTTGAGTCTGGCCGTGGAGGGGTCTTTGGTGAGGGAGAGGATGTGCTGGGTGTCGTCTGTGTAGGAGACGATGTTGAAGCCGTGTTGTCAGATGATGGTGGCGAGGGGGGCCATGTAGATGTTGAAGAGGGTCGGGCTTAGTGATTTCCGTGGGATCTGAGAGGAAGGGCGGCAGTCTGATTCTTTGGCTTCTTCCGGTCAGGAATGATCAGATCCAGTCTAGGGCTGTTCCTTGTATGCCTGTGTCTTGTAGTCTGGCGAAGAGTATGCGGTGGGAGATGGCATCGAAGGCTGCTGATAGGTCGAGTAGGATGAGGGCTGAGGAGTGGCCTTGGTCCAGGAGGGTGCGGATGACATCTGTGGCGGCGAGTAGGGTGGTCTCTGTGCTCGGGTTGCTTCGGAATCCGGATTGGGACGGGTCGAGGATGGCATTTTCTTCGATGAATCGTGTCAGTTCTCTGTTGACTGTTTTCTCTGCCACTTTGGCCGCAAAGGGGAGGAGCGAGATGGGCCTGTAGTTCTTGAGGTCGGTGGGGTCAGCTGTACGCTTCTTGAGCAGGGGCCTGACTTCTGCGCGTTTCCAAATGTCTGGGAAGGTGCCTGTTTAGAGGGTGGGGTCTGTGGCTTCGCTGTGAGGGTTGGTGAATTCCTGATGACAGTGAAGAGTTCTTTGGAGTTGGTGAGGATTTTGGTGTTAATGAAGGTCCTCTTGATGGTTCTGATTTGGGTGTGGTAGTCCGTCATAGCATCCTTGTAGGTGGCGTGGTTTTCGGGTGTCTTGGTGTTTCTCCAGTTCTTCTCCAGGCGTCTGCAGGTGCGTCTGGCTTCTTGGGGATCGGTGGTGAACCTGGCGGCTTTCCTATGGCTCTGTTTGTCGGGGTTGCGTAGAGGGCGAGCTCGTCCGCGCAATTGGAGATCCAGGTGTGGAGTTCTCTGGCTGCGATGTTGGTGTTGGATGCCGCAGTGTGGTTGTTTCGGGTGAGGGGGGAGCTGAGTTGGTTGTCGGTGACCTTGCTCCAGTTCCTTCGTGGTGGGCGTGGGGCTGGTCTGGCTGCCCTGGGTTTGTCGACGGTGAAATGTACGTAGTAGTGGTCGGTCCATGGGGTTTGCATTGTGTGGCTGAAGTGAATTGTCGAGGTGGAAGTTCAGATCTCCGATGAGTATGTAGTTCATTGTGGAGATGGCGTGGGGTGCGATGAGGTCAGTGATGGTGGAGGCGAAGGGATCCCGGGGGTCTGTAGATGAGGGTTCCCCGGAGCGTGGAGTTGGGGCTTGTCTGGATCTGGAAGTGCAGGTGTTCAGCGGAGGGGAAGGTTTCACTGGAGGTGGTGAGCCGAAGGGTGTTCCTGTGGGCGATGGCGAGGCCCCCTCTCTGCTGGTTGGGGCGGTCCTTCCTCTGGATCTTGTATCCATCCGGGATGGCGGTGTTGATGTCTGGGGCGGAGGAGGCGTTTGTCCAGGTCTCCATGAAGAAGGCGAAGTCGGGCGAGAGAGAGTCGAGCAGATTCCGATCTCCATGGCGTGTTTGTGTACGGAGCACACGTTGAGGAGGATACATCTTAGGGTGTCGCCGGTGTTGGTGTCTGCAGTGTTGGAGGTTGGGGTGGTGGTGAAGGTCTGGCAGCAGTAGAGGCAGGTGAACTGTCCGTGAGTCGTGTTAGGCATGGCCTGTTGGCAGTCGCTGAGTCTTCCGGGGTTGAGTGCGTGGAGGGCGGCTGTGCTGTAGCGGTGGGTGAGACGAGATGCAGGGTTCCTGGCGCTGGTCGCGGTTGGGCTTGCCTCAGGTGCACCTTCGGCGTGCCAGCGGCGCGACTGCGCAACGGCCGCCATTAAGTAGGGGAGGGGGGCGGTACGAGAGGCTGGGAGGCATGAGCGGTGCTGTTCAAGGGGGGGGGGGGTAGGGGAGGGGCCGCAGTGGGAGCAGAGTCAGAGTTGCAGAGCGAAGGCAGGCACCAGAAAAAATAAATGAAAGCACACAGGTGGCACAACAGTAAAAGATTACACAAATTGCACAACTACACAAGTGGAGAGCGAATGAATAGTTACGGTGGCGGCTGATGACAGGCCGGTTCTTGGGTGGAGCTGGCAGCAGGTGCAGGCAGCAGCCTCGAACCTCCCATGGAGGAGGTCGGGGTCTTGAGGGCAGGAGAAGGCACGGCGGAGCTGAGGGGAGAGAGTGGACCTAAACCGAGGTCAGAGGTCTTACTGATGAATCATTCATATTATTTTGGATCTTTTCAAATGCTTGATTTTCATTAGTGTTTCATTGAAAATTAGGTCCCTTTTGAGCACATCTCTTAGTGGCACCTTGAATAAAGACAACCCAATAACAAACCTACCAAAATAAAAAGTTAAGAGTTCTTGGACTCTTAGAAGGAGGGCTTCAGCACTGACTTCAACTAATGAGCTTGGGCTTTTAACTGCCATAAGGTTGTCTTTGATAGACAACCACTTCTGCAAGAAATCTTCATATGTCTTGTTTCAAAGTATTGCCCTTGTCAGTCAGTATGCATAGTACTTTACTGAGAAAGGCATGTTCAGCAACTGCTTTCGTAATGATTAAAATATCACCCGCAAAGGCAGACTCCTTAATGCTCTTAAATATTGTCTTAATTAATTTTTTTAATATTACAGAGGAAAGGCCAAAGAGAAAATATAGATACTGAAATGCAGCATCTGGTGTGATTAAAAAAACCTGATTAGAGAGATTGACTGATGAGCCTATTCCATCTGATGGTATGCCACTCTTAAATCCAAGATAACATACACATTTCGCCATGTTGAACTCTGGCTATAATTGCCTGTACTTAATGCTGCTTAATGGCTTCAAATCTATATATTTACACAACCCTCCTACTTTCTTTTGGGCTACTACCACAGGAGAAGCCAATACAAAATGAACAAGTACAATAGCATCGTCCTTGCACACTTAAACCAGAAACTATGCTATATTCGCTTACAATTAAACATGCATTTCTTTCTCTATCCATAAGGCATTTTGCATTTCTGTTCAATATTATTTCATGCACAAACTCTTTAACACATCCTAAGTGTTCTCAACATGTTCATGTGATATGTATCCTAACCTGATGGTCGGCAGTGATGTTCACAGGATGTCATGGGCTTACATTCAAGTAGAATAGGCGTACTTTACACCTGGTTGGGTAGGAAACAAAACATAATATGGAGGCACCGCCCCCTCACATTTCTGTGCCCTGTGCCACTACACCATAGATAGCTCTGTACCTGATGATCAGCACAAAGACCATGTTCTTGATATTCAACTTTCCTTGGCGACACAAACGGAACGCATGCTGACCATTTCGTTCAACATATTAGTTTTCTATGATCATGAAATTTTAAAAGCAATCCTGCCAATCAGATAGCTTGGTATATCAGTACAATCACCTACATGTACATCAGGAGATGCGTTATGCAAATCTTGCGTTGTCCAATTCTTGCGTTACCTCAAATCAGACAATTGCATACGGTGTGAACAGGTATCAGCCATTGCATCTAGCCGGATACTATCTTTTACTATAAAGCACATGGGTGACTTACAGGAGCCTTCTTCGTTAGCACAATTTCAGTACACTGGACAACCAGGTTAAACTTCGTGAGACGTTGCAGAAACTTGCATCACATCCATACTTTAAAGTTCACCAAACCATAGCAAAGGCAGGCTGCCATGATGAGGACATCATATGCTGGGTGCTCTCATATTGTATCTTAGCACTACTTAGATGTCCCACAGTTCTGACATGGATCAGCCTACCAGAGAGTGCTGCTTAAATGGGCTAGACAGCTGCTTCAACATGCTATGCCACTGCACAAATATACCAGTGTTCCTTCATCTTACTGTCTGCTATGGGAGACCCTCGAACATGATACTTCTATCTATGCCTTTTGATTTCTGCAGCTCTAAAAAGGCTGCTTGTTATGCTGATGCATTTGCTCAGATATGTTGAGGGTTGCTCACTATGCCAAATGAGCTGTTCAAACAGGCATCAACATCCCCAGGAACAAGGCCAGAACAAGTCTACAGGCCACAGGAGCCTAAGCTCATATAAGAATCAGTCGCAAAATAATAGTGGTCTTTGTCCCTGCCCTTTCAAAGCCAAATGCACTATTACGCATATTCTTATGGACTGTGCTTTTATTTGTTGAAAACATATTTTATTATCAGATTGCGCATATCATGCAGGGCTCTGTGCCCCAGAGACAACTGCAGCATTACTGTACAAAAACAGGAAATGCAATCAGCTTTTCAACATTATGACTTAGGTACCTATCCAAGGATAACATCCAATGCACAAAGCCCCCCCCCAACTCTACCCCCAACTCCCCCCTCTCCCACATCTCCCCCCCACCCCGAGTCGTACAATGTCCCTCTGGTTCAACTCACGCTTCGTTTACACAGAACCATGAAATATACGCACAGGCACACCCCCCCACCCCAATCCCGCACTACACCAGCACCAGACCATGGGAGCCTAAAATTGTTCCACCGGAGGGCCCTCCAAGGCAACAGGGGGTTCCAGCCACAATCCCCTGAAGTTCGCCCATCGTTTCCATATTTTGTAGTGTTTACACAGACAACCCCTGGCAACAAAGATTGGCTGTTCTAGCCCCATACAAAAGTCCAGTCCGTTCTTCCATGCCACCACCGAGGGGGCCCGCGTATCCTTACACACCCTAGCTAGTCCCGTTTTGCCAGTGTAAGACCCAATTGCATAAGATGTCTTTTGTAAACATTGCCCCCAATCTCCTCCATTACGTGCAACAAGGCGAACTGTGGTGTGCGCAGGAGTTCCCACTCCAGGACCTCAGACAGGCAAGTAAACACCCCCCTCCAAAATCAGTCAAGCGACAAACACTGCCAGACAGTATGCAGAAACGTGCCCTCCTCCCTTCCGCACTGAAGGCACTCCGGGGAGGCGATCAATCCCGCCCTCCATGGACTGCGCTTTTTATCTTGCAAATCGGATCAAGTTTTTAAGACCTTTGTTTTTTAAATATGATGCTCTTCATAGGAACAAAGCAGTGGAGTTACTGTCTGAGATGCGATATTTAAATGTGGCAGTTGGGATTGCTCGGTTCTTACGATCTGTTAAACAGAATTAAAAAAAATGAAATGTAATGGGGATGGGGTGGTGATGAGGGGGGTTCATTTAAAGGTTTTAATTAATGTGTACTTTTTAGAATGTTTTATGGACAATTGTCTAAATAAACTTGTTTTTGAGCCTGAACCTTTCTTGAACCAAGTAACTAGCTCTTTGACACTAGAGGATCAGCCTCAATGTGAAAGAGGATGCCTTTGGCACAACAGCACCGGAGAGCAAGAACCCTGGTCCAGTGTTTCAGCACTGGTCACTGTGCCATGGAGATGACCTGTGTGCCAAGCTGGAAGCTCACTGTGATAGGACAACTGCTTGTTGTGCCAGGGTTGTTGTTCTCTAGTGCACGGGCAGGGGAGATCTGGTGTGGTTATTGCTGTCTAGTGCAAGGGATTTGTGGTGTCCCTGTGCTACGATTGTGTTCTTGTCAATGCTATTGCTATGGTATAGGGGATTGATGCTTTCTTGCATGGAGACTACTAATTCAGTTTCAGGAAGCTGGTGCTAGGTTGCAATAATGATGGCCTTATTGAAGAGTAGTTGTAAAGTACCAACCACACAGTAAGTCAAAGGAAAGTACTTTATTTCCAATGACGACACCACCTACATATAGGACAACCTTACAAGAGAAAAACCAGGCAGCAACTATCAAAGGCAGGCAGCATTCCAACAGGGAATGTGGATACCCAAACAACAGCTAGAGTTTACCTTTCAATAACTGAAAACTTCTTCTCAGCAGAAGTGAGAGATCTAGAAGCATAGGCAATGATAGCCTCACTGCCATCAATCTGTTTCTGGGAGAAAACGGCACCCAAACCTTTAGAACTAGCATCGGTAGTAAGCATGCTCAAAAGATTGGGATCAAAAGCAGATAAAGTAATGGCCTTAGCAATGGCAGATTTGACATCTTTGAATTCTTTCTCACAATCAGAACACCACACAAATGTAGACTTGTTTTTAAGAAGTTGTCTGATTTGAAACACTCTAAATGAAAAATAGTTTATATACTTAGCATAGAATTCAGTGAGGCCAAGAAAAGATCGAATATCACCCTTGCTTTTGGGAGCTGGTGCAGAAAGAATACATTCTACTAAATCGGATTTAGGTTTAACCCCATCTGAGCACAAGACATGACCTAAGTAAGTAACAGAACTTTCAGCAAACTCACATTTAGAAAATTCCACAGTAAGGCCTCTTGAATCTAAAATCTCTAAAACCTTGTTGAGTAAGGTATTGTGTTCAGCTCTGTCTTTACCGTACAAAAGGATGTCATCCTGGAAACATTTAACATTATCCAGTTGACCAAAGAAATAAGACGCTGAAAAACAGCTGCAGCAGACGAGAGTCCAAAGGCATCCTTTTGTACTGATAATAGCCTACAGGAGTGATAAAGGCAGTTAACATTTTTCTGTCATTATGTAAAGCAATTTGGTGATATGCTGCAGACAGATCGATTGATGATTTTTTTTGTTTGCATCTTTGACAAAAGAAAGCATCTCAGAAATACGTGGCAATGGAAACTGCTCAACCAGGATGTTGTTATTAAGATATCTTATACATAAACGAATATTGCCATTTGAGCGTCTGGCAATAACAACTGGAGATACCCACTCAGACTATTCCATTTTTTCAATAATGTCTTCCGCAACTAATAGATTCAGTTCTTTCTCCACTTCCTTCCTCACAGTGATGGGAATGTTTCTTGATTTGAATTTTTTGGGACATGCATCCTTTTTTTAGAATAATTTTGTGTTCAAAGTCAGTTAATTTACCAATTTTTTCACTAAAAACATTGGGAAACCTCCTGAGCATGTCTTTCAGGAAGCTCATTATCAGCAAGGACCATTACTGGTTCAGGACTGTTAGGATCTAATAAAATCCCAAGTTCACCTTGGTAAAACCAACCTAAAACAGGAGGTCCTTTTTAAAAACATACAATTTGCCGAGACTTTCATGGTTTTTAAACCTAAAAATGAAATTACAAAAATCTATGAAAGAATTTGTATCTAGTAATACCAATACAAACTTTAGGAGAGAAATGCCTGTCAAAATCAGCAATGGCACAATCAAAAACATTAGAATCCCCATCACTACCAATAGCCTTTGACATATGATTGAACGCTTTTAGACCCTCATGACCAATACAATGTAGCATAATGCACTTTTTTTGTTCAGGAGACATTTTTCCTTGGTCATCTAATATCTCAATGTAGTTTAAGAAGAATGGTTTCCATTTCACCCATTTCATACACAGAACTCCACCAGCAGGCCAGAATGACTGAGGAGGATTTAGTGCGCAATTCTGTGCACACATATTGTAGAGAAAAAAGAAAAGAAAATGCAGTACGCAAGAAAAAAAAAACCTAGCTTCCTCCTTGTGCCAGTACTTATAATGAGTCAAATGTCTTTATACACCACACATATATAAAATATTAGCAGGTAAATAATGACCCTGAAATCAGTCGGAGCGCTTCACGGAGATTGAAGAAGAGAGAATACGAATGGAAATATGTTCCAACTGGAGAAATTACAGATGAGAAAAAAATAGAAAATAATTAATCTAAAGAAATGAAGACAATCACAAACTTCCACTCACCGTGATAGGTGCTTGAAGTCAGTAAAAGGTATCGACAAGATGCACTTGCATAAGTTGAAGTTTGACGAAATTCGATCTCCGTGTGAGCAAGTGCTGTGCAGTGGCATAAAGTAAAGAAAAAAAACCAAAATGGCGTCACGTAGCGTGATACGTCACTAAAACGTAGCGTGAAACGTCAAAGGAAGGCTGTAAAGCTCACCACAAAACAACGTTAGTCGTAAGCAAGGTTACGACGTGAAGTGTAAGACGAGGTACGCCCAAGGAGATGGTAACAAGGTTGCTATGTTACCAAGTACGCCATCTGGCATTCGGACCAACTGCGGATGAAGACGTTCTGCTGACGTAGGTGAACAATGGAGTTGATAACAGATTTGACTCAAAGCCGCAGAAACTATGAAAATTCACAATCTAACATCGTAGATTACCAGGAAGAAGCAGATATCACAGCTGAAAGCAGCACCGAACAAGCAGGATCCGGATGAGGAACACAAATCAGAATTAAGTCAATCCCGGAAAATAAAAATCGTAAATACAGCGGGGTCCGTCGGGGTGGTATGTCAACTCGTTGCCAAAATTGTAAAGTACCAACCACACGGTAAGAGAAAGGAAAGTACTTTATTTACAATGAATACACCACCACATTCAAGACAGCCTTACAAGGCAGCAACTGTCAAAGGCAGGCAGCATTCCAACACGGAATGTGGAATGCACGAATGACAGCTGCCACGAGCAAAGGAATACAGAACCCCCAACACTACAGTAGTGTTGCAAGCAATAAATCGGCTTGACTCCAATCGATTTAAGTAATTTTATTAGTGAGAACAAGTAGAGTGGTAATAAGACAACACAGGTAAGCTATAAGACTAGGGCTTGTATAAATGTAATTATTTATATAGCGCTTACTACCCCAGACGAGGCGTTGAAGTGCTTTTCAGAGAGTAGCACACTACTCTGGATCCGGAAATATAAGTATAGGGAAATTTAAGTTGTTAATTTGAGCAGTGGACATGTGAGTCTGTTAGTTTGAATGAATAGGATAAAGGAGCGATAGAGGAGGGAAGAGTCTAGATAGTGTTATTTGGGAGCTCATATTAGTTAGATGAACCTGCGTTGGCATCTATAAGTGGTCAAGCGCCTTTGAGTGAATGGGTCTCATGCTTCTATGCCAGTCTCTAATCTTAAGAACTATTGCTAGTGACCTAGTGCCCTTGTAACATTAATTGTTTTAGCCACCTTTCACTATGGGCACGGTGCTTTGGAAGTGGCTCGTGTGCTGCTGTTGAAAAAGATTCCCTTTCCTCGACTCACTTCTCTGGTTACAGCCCTCGTATGGCACGGAGCTGGGAAAGGGAGACCCAGACTGATTCAGATTCACTTAATTGTACAGGGAAGTGACTCCACTTTTATTCTCAAGGCCAAGTCCAATCCTGCAGCCAGACTCTGCTTCCAGTTCTAATACTTGACAGACTCAATTTTCAACCGCGGGAAACAATTTCATTAGGGTTTTCAGAACACAACTTGGCTCATCAAAGTCCAGTCTGAGAACATAGGACTCCTATCCCAGACGAGAAGACCATTTCCATTACTAATTCTGGAGATGAGAAAGGAGACGCAACTTCACTTCAGCCCTATAGGGGGGGAAAGGAAGTTCTCGCTCACAGCATGCTAAATGTCACACCTGATAAATATGGCTAGAACTTGAACTCTACATCTAATCTCAAGGCTCTGCTGTGCTTAGCGCAGCTCATAGGGGCTAACCCCCAGATGCATCAACAACCCATTTTGCGATTCCTTAATAGCGAAAAATACCGATTCGCTATTAAGGAATAGCAAAATGGAATGCATCAAGAAATCACTAAAAAAAATTGCGATTTCTTAGAATTCCTTAATTGCGACTCGAAAATTGCAAGTCACAATTAAGGAATACCTCCCCATTCATTCCTATGGGCCTTGAGACCCATAGGAATGAGTGGGAAGAAAATCTCAATTTGCGAATTGCAATTAGCGAATCGCAAATTGAGATTGCGATTTCAAGGGTGCAGGGATGTCCAAAGGACACCCTGTTGCACCCCCTGAAATTGATCTGTGCACATATGTTGCGCACACACATGCCCTTAGGGCATGTGTGTGCGCAACATGAAACTTTGAAAAATGCACTTTAGTGCATTTTTCAAAGTTTTTGCAAATTACCATGAAGTTGTACTTCATGGTAATTTGCGTGCCCTATTAGCGAATTCGCTATTTTTAAAACTTTCATGCATTGCATTTAAGGAATCTCAATTTGAGATTCCTTAAATGCAAATAATCGCAATTTAGCGATTTCTCCATTTGCGATTTTTGCATTTGGGATGATGCATCCCAAATGCAAAAATACTGGTCGCAAAGGGGCAGATTCCGAGAATCTGCCCCTTTGCAAGCGGATTTTTGTTTGATGCATCTAGCTGTTAGTATGCAGCAGAAACAACACGTCCGGCGACACACAACTTGATTCCGAGTAACTAACTATTGTATCAATTTAGTTTGAAAACCTAAAATGACAGCGATGGTAATAAAAGATGACACCAGATGTATTAATTCCTTTTCAATAGATAGAAACAGCGCTTTAAGTGGGCCGGGTCTCAAGGGGTTTGAGCACCGGCAGTTTTTTAAAGGGGGCCTCGAAACGTGTCTCCATCGGGCTCAGTTTTGAGCCCTGGCACAGGCGGTCCATTTTTATTCCGAACTGCAGTTCCAGTAGTTTGCTGTCACTGCAGCCCGGAATAAAGTGCCAGGGCGCAAAACAGCCCGATAGAGACCCGTTTCGAGACAGCAAGCACATCGATGTGCCCTTCATGCCAGGTGAGCGTTGTGGGGGAAGGGAAATCCTTTGAAGAGTAATTTTTCTTTCTGGATTTCCCTTCTCTTTCTGAAACGCCAGAGCAGCAACATTGTGGTAGGGTCACTAGGGTTTAATTTCAAGCTTTTTTAATATTTTATGTAACAAGCCATAGTTGCAGCTTATTTATCTTATGCAACTAATAACCATTGACAAAGCCAATAGTCCTTACTTGTTGTAGGTATGATGTTACTTGTTGTATCACATATCTGGATGCAATGACAGAAACAGCAAAATACAAGTCAGGCGGCACACTATGCTAAACACAGTTTTTTAGCGTAAGTTTTTTTTTAAGCCACGCCCCTCATTACACTGGCCACGCCCCTTTGAGAGACCCCCCCCGTTTTTTTCATCCCACTGAAAGCCCTGGATAGACAGTACCTCTTCCACAAGGGAGACAGCCAGCTACTTCCCCCTTAGTACCTCAAACTACTATTTTTACACAACACAATGGTGGTCATGTGTTATCGATGTTGGGAGGTAGAGACTCCAAGGCGACACTGACGTATTAGAAACTGTAACCGGCAAGTGGGGCACGTCACGGTAAACCTTGCCTAAAAACAATAAACGATTATATATACTTGGGAACCAGTGGCCAACTCTTTTGACATGCTATTCTGCAACACATATACCGATACTCGCAGCCACGTGCGGATTTATGAAAAAAATACTCCTGCTCGAGATCCCCGAGGTAGAATTCCATTTTTTTCATTTGCATGCTACATTTGCCTGAAGTCCGCAAACACATGGGAATGCAAATAGGACCAAGCTGGAGATGTACACGCCATGCCTAGATTGCTGCAGCTCTCCATCTCTACTCCCTCCCGCGATTATAGCACAAAGGGGGCATTATGATCTCACCTTCAGCCGGTTAATGTGTCTAGCCAGGGCACAATGCAGGCCATTCAGGGCTTCGGCTTCCCGTACACGTCACGTCGGGCGCTACAACGCTCTCAAGCTTCCACGGGCTGTGGTATCTGTCAATCTACAGACAAGGGAGAGGGCGGGTCTTCCCAAACCATTCTCCCCCTAGAGGTTATTAGAAACGTGCTTTGGTGGCGGGCGCGTGTCTAGAAATCCCTGGGATGCAGGGATCAGAACCTAGGTGTGTGGATTAATACTCTGCCAAAGGATGAGGCTGTCCAGTGTTCAACCAAAGCTGCAAGATTCTGAGTATCTATAATTATAGGGCAGTTACCAACTAGCCATATGCCTCAGCACACCACGAAAGCGATCACATATATTTTACTAGTTTCAATTTACAATTTAGCACTTTTCGAGTAGAGCAAATGGTGATAAGCAATTGGTTCAGTACCGTATAATACAACAACAGGTTATAAGTTAAATTGCAACTCGTACTCTTTCTGCTAGGTGTAAATATGCATTTATATTTAGTATTATTACAAATTAACACAATGTACAGGGTTAAGCCCAGTTTTCCGCGCTAGACTCTTCTGCTTCCTCCTGATGGATCTTGGAATGTTGTATTCGGAGACAATGAGCAATTTCAACATCTCAAATTTTAAAAGTATTAACAGTCAATGATGAGAGTTGTGATAATTTTCTAAACCCTTTATTCTCATTAAGAGATTAATAAAAAAAAAAGCGTCCTTTTTATTGCGATTAATCCATATATCGAATAAGTTTACAAAAATCTCATTGAAAGAATGGTTAGAACAAAGCATCAAATATATAGAGCATTAAGCGCGTTCCATAAAGGAATAATTCACTATTCTAAGATCAGAATTTTCGGTTTGTAGAACCCATGAAGAGTTTTGGTTCAAACTAAGAGTGAGATCAGAGGAGAATAAAGGTTCAAAGCCAAATTAGAACAACAGAACTTCCCATAAAGAGTAGTTCATAGGAATCAGCCAGGTCTCACATAATTCAAGCTAATCAGCATACAGTTGCAGTAGCAATCTGTTGAAAATTCAACTAGAAAACTGAGGCAAAAGGGAAGCCGTAGCCACAACCGTCAAGGGTCTGGGATGGAAAGTGAAAGAGTGTATGTTACATCTACCTGGGAACACACACTAAAATAAAAGGAAAACATGTTAAAATATTATATCAGGCTTCTTCTGCCATGAACCAATAGGATGGCAGCAATCTTCAGTAAGCAGGTTCAGCTCCTTTGTTCCGGCAAAAATACATGCAGCTTGTACACTTTATCGCAAGGTTAGCTACCGTCACTCTTGCGTAGTTAAATTCTGGAAACATTGGACTTGGTTTCCATAAGACTTAAAACGCAGATTGACCTGCTACATTTCAATTTGTTTCCCTGCAAGACCGATGAAATATTAACTAAAAGGCAAAATCACTGTTAGGAAATGCATTCCTTTAACAACAAATCAAGCATCATTGGTTAAAACCCACAACGTATTGTATTCGTACATTATATGTAACATGAGAAAGCAGGAAGTTCCTGACATTTAATTATTAAAATGTTGCTTATCAGATAATGCATTTGATAAACTGGATAGTTCTGCAGTTATGACAACATTTCTAATCATGTCATTGTAAGGTCAAACTTCTGATTCACGCTCTGCACATTGCAGCAATATTACATTTGCTTCTAGTTAAAGTAGCATTGCTTCATAGCTTTTCTATGGCCTAAGTGGTTTCTATAACTGCCTTTGGTAAAACAGCACATTTCATATGTGTATTTTCTTCTGCATTAAATTGTACTTTTATCATTGCACCTTCAACTACTAGATTAATTCATTTTCATGTTAATTAATTTGCTTTCTCTGCCCATTCTTGAGGCTTTTATACAGACATGATCAATTCTTTATAAAGTGCAGTGCTCCCCCGGAACTAGCCCATGCTATATAAAACTAGCCCACAATACAAAACACGCATTGGAAGCTATAGCATGCAGTGTAAAACTGACTCAGCACATACATGTACGTATATGATGCTATGAATGCATTTTTTCCTGGAGTAATATGTTCTCATCCAGGTATTGGGAAGGTAGGCTGACCTCCCTACTCACGCTTTAACTCTTGTAGGTACTCCACTAGGGGATGTAGTTGTGCTTCAATTGAAATCCTCATGGAGGAGTGGTATTATGAGGATGTGCTGATATTAAAAGATGCATAGCTGTATGAGCAAAAATAATTCATCGAGCCAAGATGGGACCCTACATCTAGGAATAAGTTAGTACTCGTCCCGAATGAAAAACAAACATTTCCAAAGACAATAGGTCTGGTGTTAGCTGTCATACTTGTTCTGGCTTTGTCACTGCTTGTTTTGTCAAGTATGTTTGTTATGTTTTGTAAAACGTTACTGTTGGGAAGATGTTAGGCCCTTGTCACTATAAACAAAAAAAACTAGCTAAAAGCAAAAATATCTCAAAAAGTGCACTTGGCCAAAGTAGTCCCTGGCTCTGAAGAGAACTATTTTGCATGCAGATGTGCTGCAAATATGTGGTCACAGTGAAGTTATCAAATAGCGCTGGCTATTGTGCTTCTGAACTGCAATCTTCCTGGGAGACTTCAGGAACAGTTTGTAGTTCTTCTTTTTTACTGATCCTGTTGCTAGATGCGTTCGCACTGAACTTTGCTTCTCTTTCTAACAACCTAGCTTTCGATGGTGAGCAGTGTTTATCTCCAGTCATGGTTTTTTTCAGCACTCCCAACTAGGACCGTTAATCCGAAGCACTCAACTTGATTTAAGAGGCACGAAATCACAATGTTGTTGGTTAAGGTTAACTAATTCTTGCTGAATGCACGTTTTCTTGTTTTTATTTATTTATTTATTTATTTATAACAACATTTGTAAAGCGCGAACGACGGCCCTAAGGCATCTCGGCGCTAGATAACTGCTATGTTTAACCCATGGAGGCACTGAAGTACAGAGGATGGTGGAAATCAAAGATTGAAAAGCCAGGTTTTAAGGCTTTTTCGGAAAGACCAGAGGGAGGAGCTGGTCTTAATTGAGTGAGGGAGTGTGTTCCACAGTTTCGGTGCAGCTACCAGGAATCGTCTGTCACCCCAGTTGACAGTTTTAGTTCGGGGGACCACCAGATCAGAGGAGCTAGAGGAGCGCAGTGTTCTAGACGGGCAGTAGTGGGTTAGGTTCTGAGTGAAGAACACTGGTCCAGCATTGTGTAAGGCCTTGTATATCAGACATAATGCCTTAAACTTAATCCTCTTTTTCACCGGGAGCCAATGGAGTTGTCTTATGGTTGGTGAGACCGGTTGGTATTTAGAGATACGCCCTAGAAGCCTTGCGGCTGCATTCTGGATAACCTGCATTTTAGCTAGCACTCTCTCCTGCGCACCTAGAAACAAGGCGTTGCAGTAATCTAGGGTGGAGAGAACCAGGGCGCTCACCAAGGTTTTGGCAAGATGTTCAGGTAAAAAGGGCTGAATTTTCTTAATGAGCCGGAGTTTGTAAAAGGCTGATGAGGAGATCTGGTTAGCATGAGGTAGGAAGTTAAGACGATTGTCAAACATGACACCCAGGTTCCTGACCTTATCAACCGGGTCTGGAGGCTGGCCCATAGACGAAGGCCACCATGAAGAGGACCACTCCGGGGAAAGCTTGCCGAAAACTATAACTTCTGATTTTTCAGAGTTTAGTTTCAGGCAATTGTGGGCCATCCAGCTGCCAATTGCCTGCATGCCCTGATTAAGCATATTGGCTTTTTGTGGCCCATCGTTCTTAACAGCTAGGACCAGTTGGGTGTCATCTGCGTAGGACGTCAGGCTCATCCCATGTGCCCTGATGACTTTGGCAAGGTCCGACACATAAATGTTAAAGAGTGTCGGACTAAGGGATGAGCCCTGAGGAACTCCGCAAGGTAATGACAAGGGAGAGGATTCAAAAGGTCCCACAGTGACGACCTGGGTCCTGTTAGCCAGGAAAGAGGCAATAAGATTTTTGGCGTTGCCTCGGATACCCATTCTCTCGACACGGTCGACCAGGGTGGCATGGTCGACCGTGTCGAAAGCCGCCGATAGGTCCAGTAGGATCAGGATGGCTGAGCCTCCTGCATCCCGGATAGATCTAATATCATCCGTCGCTTTGACCAGGGCGGTCTCAGTACCATGATATCGGCGGAAGCCAAACTGCGATTCATCCAGCTTTTTGTTCTCCTCGATAAAGAAGGAAAGTTGGGTGTTCATAATTTTTTCCACTATTTTCGCTAATAGTGGCAAACTGGCAATGGGCCGGTAACTTTTGAGTTCTTCTTTATCAAGGGTGGGTTTCTTGAGGAGTTGTTTTATAAGTGTTTTCTTTAAGGTATCCGGATAGGTACCTGTGGAAAACATGGAGTTGCAGATCTCTGTTATGGATGAGAGAACTGCATCCAAAATAGGCCGTATAACCTTCAACGGACAAGGGTCCAAGGCCGACCCTGATTTAATGGAGGATATGGTGTTTAGTACCTGCACGCAGGTGACCTCTCTGAACTGATGAAGAACTGGTCCATCAAGCTGAGTGGAGGCCTCATGGGAGCTGGTAGCAGTGTTAGCAAAGATTCGATAAATGTCGTCAACTTTGCTAAAGAAAAACTTGGACAAAGCGTCACAGAGAGCTTGAGACGGGGGAGGAGTTAGGTCAACAGAAGAACCTGCTAACTGTTTGGTAGTCTCATATAGACATTTATTGGAGTTTTGTGCAGTTTCTATTTTATGACAATAGTGCTTTTTCTTGGCGTTTTGAGCTGCTGTCTCTCCCGAACTCACCTCCTGTAACATTTATTTCAACACTCAACTACTGCATCAATCGATTGTCATTGGACTGTTGGGATAGTATCAATATGACTGCTGCCATGACTTGTCTTGCATTTTTCAGGTATCTTTCATTATCCTACTGTCTTAATCTGCCTCACTCTAGGCTTTGAAAGCCTCTGTTTGGAGACAAACCCTGCTGAAGTAATTGGAATTCGGGGAAGGGTTTCTCTTCTTAGGGTTCACACAGCCAACATAGTGTGAAAAGTGTTTCAATTTTCACTACTACAATATGAGGCTTCCATCTCAGGCAAGGTGCATTTCTGGGAAGGGAGATAAGATTTATCCTAACCTGCTTCCACCAATTACAATACAAATTTCAGGCCTTAGCAGTCTCACTCTCCAATTGTGGCGTACCCTACAAACACAATTAGCTGGAGTTCTTATCTCCTGTTATAGTATACCCCCTACAAATGTGGTAGCCTTCAGAAGTGAAGGCTGACGTTCTAACACGGCTAAGCTTGATCAAAATATGTACCTCGGGGCAAACGTTTACTGGCCTGCACCTCAATTCCCGTGTTTGCCATAATTTGAAGCACCTTGAAGTGGACTGAACACCTGCACTAAACACTATAAAAAAAACTGTTCATTTAGAAATACACATGACTAGGGAAATTCTACTCTTCTATTCTTAAGGTCGTCTTCTCATTTATGTCAACAGAAGACAAGGCCTTGGTTTCATCTAAATTGCCTCTATCTTGCACTCTTACTCTCAACTCTGCCTGAAACCAGCCCTCCTTATCCCCTACCGACCTCCGCGGAGCCCATTCCCAATGTCAAGGCCGTGAACCCATGTGGCACACTGTATTTACCTTTCAGCCCTCAAACTATTGCACCTATTACGCCAAGTACTGTTCTGCTTCAGTAAACTCTTCAATCGACTCCTCGATCACTGGCTCCTACCCAGCCTCATTTAAGTCTGCAAGCCAATCCCTTGCCATAAGCAGAAATTTGCCCTGTCAACCATGATCCATTTTTTCTTACAAATCCTAGAATGATTCATCTTTAAAAGCCAAACTGCATATTGCTCATCTCAGCGCCAGTTTAACCCAGCACATCACTGCCAACGAGGTGGAGCTAACTCCGAACTTCATAACCTTTGCACACTATATAGTCATTTGAGACCTCTCTGCTGCTTTTGAAACAATGGACGATACTGTGATGTTATCTATTCTCTCCTCTCTAATTGTTGCAGGGTCTGTGGTATCCTCACTCTGCTGGTTCGCCTTCCACTAAGTAGAAGGCCTCATTTCAATATCATCGTGAAATCATGCATCCTACTCCCACCCTCAACTGTAGACGTTCCCCCAAGGCTCTGACCCGGGTCCCCTGCCTTTCTCATTACAGCAGCTCCCTCAATGACAGCTAGTCTTTCGACTTCGCCTATCATCTTCACTCTGATACCAAAATGTGATTCTGTTTCCTTTCTTTCTCCTTCTACCTCCAGTCCTGGACCAATGGTTGACTTAAAGGCATGTAAAACTGGATAGCGATTGAATCCCATGCACCTAAGTCCTTCAAAACAGAAGTCGTCTACTTCCCTGTATCACCATCTCTACTATTCGGCTCTGTCTCATTCTGTTTCCTACCGACATGCTACATCTCTATCACCCTGCTACAAACCTCTGAGAGAATGAAGCAGCCCAGCCCTAAGTCAAATACCTTTTGTATACATGATGCCTAGGTGGATAACAGTTTGATGTCAAAAGCTGGAAAATCAGTCTTTGCTACCACATCCAGCAGCCCATCGAGAGAAACAAAGCAAACCCCTGCAGTATACTTCAACAGCTGCTAAGAGAGAGAGAGGGTTTGTAACGAGTTGTGGACTTTCTCGTGCTCTAGGCATATATATAAGTTATGCAGATATGTGTGTATTTTGTTAAAAATAACAGATTTGGCTTTTTATATGTGTAAGTTTACTGATAATAATCATGTATATAGCCCTTAATGCATACATGTATTCGGCACTTAAAACTACCATTTGGAGTCTGTTTTATCAACATTAGAATACAGGTTGAGCTAAAACGTGTGAACTTCAAAAATATGACTTGCAGTTCACACGGAGTTGTCTGAATCAGGTGCCTAGTATGGAACTGGGCAGGCGGGATTGCAACTTGCTACCTGCAGCCAACACAGGAGTCTTCACTACAAAAGCAATTAGCTATCTTACATAAAACACACATATATACTGTGCGTTAAATGGGCAGGAACTGTCCAATACACTTCTTTATTTTGGAAGAGAGAATACCTTGGCTACTTAGCACTAATACTTCCATGGGAGAGTACCGGCACTTCTCAGGGGCAAACAGGTATTGTAGGGAGTACGGGCACTTCTAAATTTCTATTTAAAGGACTGTATATGTGACATACAAATATCATATGAGACTTACACTAACATGCTCTGCTCAGGCACATTAACAGTCTGAACTCTTTTATCGTGATTGGAAACCGTAATGACAGACTGCCCGTCGATCTCGTCAAAAATGAATTTACAGTAATCGTGAATAGAATCATAGTACCACCTCACCGTCATTGGCGCCTCTGTTAGAGATTCATCCGAATGTTACGGGTTAGACCGTTACTCTGGGACGGAATTCCGGGTGTCGTTCACCGTGATTGCTCTTTTAAATATGTTGTCCCATAGCAGCCCTGGGCTGCGGATGACAAGCAGGGGACAGCCTCTCAGGTGGGCACAGCACAGTGGCCAAGGTGGGCTGGGACAGCTCTTGCTATTGGATTGGCTGCGGGAACTCCTGTCAGTCCAAGATTGGCTGTGTATGGCACTCCCACACATCGCAGTGCCCCGGGATTGGCGGCAGCGGCTATGGACGGTTGTTTATTGACTCTGTGGCACTGGGCACTGTACCGTGTTCTGGGATTGGCCGAGAACCGTTCGGTAGCTGTGCTCATTCGCGGTGAGACACCGGAGGCTTCACGTGCCCGTGGCCCTGTATTTAGCTGCTGCACGCCCCGCCCCCTCTCGGTGGGCGGGATCCAGCGACAAGTGCAGCGATGCCGACTCCGCACTGAATGACTGTGCAGCCAGCCTGCGCGCCCGCCGGGTTCCCGCTCCACGCCGCCGGCGGCAGACACCGGGATTGGACCGCTCCGGTAAGTAGGGTTTGCACCACGACAAGCGCAGCCTGCTGGCCTTGAGCCTCTCGGGCATGTCATGTCCACGTCGCCGTCTGTCACTCTACCTTTCCCCGACTCCGCATTCTGCTCCGGACGGCGTGGGCTGTCCTGTGCGGGAAGATGGGCCCCGGCACAACGAGCTCTCCGCCGCAGTGAGTGCGCAGGGCACGGTCCTACCTCTGCCGGGCCTCCTCTCGTGCACACAAACACACAATGCACCCACACACCCATCAGGCCTGCGCCGACCCTGCTGCTAGCACCTGCAGCGGCCTCTGCACAGTGCACACCACACCTGTCACATTACATTGGTGGCCGCTATTTATGCAGAAATGTCAAGTTTTTATTTCACGCACATTTCAACAGCAAAATGGATGCCTGATCTGAGTGGCAGTGTGTATTTATGTCAGAAACAACACTGGGTTGCATCTGGAAGGGTGTGGGCTGCAGCATTCTGAACTGGATTTATCAGAAGAGGAGCTGTAGCCTGATGTGGATTCTGCATGTATGGCTGCAGCGTAGGGCGGTGGGGACCTAAGATTCACGAGGGCACAGTACATACTTTCATGCTCAGGTTCCTCTTGGAAGTTCACTCCTCATTGTAAATTTGTATTTTTTTCCTGTACATTCCTCACTCCTGTGTGCCTTGTTGGATTTTGTGTCTATGTAACCTTCATTTCTAGTCTCTTGTTTTTCTTTGTAATGTTTTATTGTGTTCCACTGTTCTCTTGTAACGTAACTGGCTCTATTGTACAACGCTCTGACACATTTGGGTAATGTCCGCGCTTTATAAAAATGCACAAAATAAAATAAATAAATAAACCTAGAGAGGCAGAGGCCCAGATTCATGATCAGGGTGTTTGGGAGTGATGAACCCTGCCCATGTAATTTCATGACCATTTCCTCTCAATTTGTACTCGGACTAGGAGTTGAGCCATCGCTCCCTGGATAGCCGTGGAACTTAACTCCTTCTGATGAGCACTTATGGGCGGGGAGGTAAAGGGGAGGGGCGATTCAGGGGTGACAGCCTGTGAGAGAAGTGACAGCCAGATGGTGCTGTGCATCAGCATCCTCTAACTAGTGACACCGAGGGATCTCCGTGGAAGAAGCCACGCGCAGCTGACCGGCATGCGCCGGGGAGGCCGGGCTCCGGGGGCACACGAGGTGCTTCTATCTCACACGGTTCTGTTTGACTTTAGGGCACTATGGCCGAGCCTATGCACCCATGACAAACACCCATTAGCCAAAGTACTTCTGGTCGCGGCGGCGCCTTGTACCTCCCTGTCCACCCCCACTTTTAAATATGTGGCTCTCTTGCACCGGCCCCGCATCGCTGCCCTTTGGACCCCAGTGATCGAGCAAAACTTACAGTGCGGGGGCAGCTGGAACCCTCGGGCGGAGTCCTGAGGGGGCAGGCGGCAGGGCTGCAGGGTCAGCTCCCCAGGCAGCGGTGGCTGAAGTCGGAGCAGTCGACACCGGCTCCTGTCGCGTTGCTATGAGGCTCTGGCTACGTACGGCCACGCTGGGGGCGGTGCCAGCCACTGCTGGGCACATGTCACCCTGCTGCCGTCGGCCTGTCCCATTTGACAGGGCCGCCAATCTGGTAGCAGCCCGTGTCATATACCGCCCTCAGCCATATAACGCCCTCAGCCATATACCGCCCTCAGCCATTCTGAGAGGATCTGCCAACATTTCTGCAGAGTAGTATCAATCATGCAAATGTAGGGGAGTCAGCGCTGACTTAAATTATCAAAGCTCCCAAGGCCCCAGTCTAGTGAAACTAATTAACACATTGTATGGCAGCCCACCTCTTTCGTCACACGTGTAGTGTTCTCTTCATCTGGCTCTATAACAGTGGTCTTCAAATTTCTACCCCCTATAAATAATAAAATAATCGCCCACCTTAATTTTTCACAATTATTCTGTTAAATTGCCAATGTTTAAATATGTCTAAACATATTTAAACATGACAGTTAAGTTATGTGACCCCTTTTACACATACTCCCAGTCAGGAAATAAATGACAAAAGATTTTAGTGATAGCCCATTACAAAGTGGCTTACTGCTGCTCATTTTTTATCACTTCAAACAAAGCATGATGCTTCTCTTGTCCAGAGCCTGGCACCCCGCCCTGGGATAATTTAAGTTCCCCAGTTTGAAGACCTCTGCTCTAGAGTGGCACTTCCACTCTAGGTGGGGCTGAGAGTGGGTGGCATATGCGACCACCAGTGTAGCATATGTATAGAATCTGATCTGTGGAATTAACCAAAGGAGTAGGTTTGCTATCTTTCCCAGAGAAAAATACTTCCATCTGGTCACGTTTTAATATTCTGCAAAGGGCCGTACATGAAACTTTTCTAGCACTTTATATGAAATCCTCTGTATTCACTTTTAACAGTGCCTTTCTATCTTTGTTTACTTTAATTATAAGTCAGGGGTCATTAGGGCAGCTGCAGAACAGAGTGTTTCCTTCTTGCATTTACTGTTTAAAATATTGATGTTTAAAGTATGTACTGATAAGAGGAAAAATATCAGCTTTAGGCAGGGCACAAGTCGTAAAAAAAGAAGTGGAGGGACGCTGTCACCGGAAGTGACGTCACGACAGGACGTGACGTCACGAAAGGTGCAGAGCTCCTCGTCCCAGAGAGGCCAAAGAGTGAAGTCCAGCTGTTTGGCAGGGGGTGTGGCGTCCCCCTGGTAAAAAACTGCGGGGACGCCGTCCACCCGCGTGGTACCCCGACTCGAGCCCTGGCTTTAGGTGATTTTTCTAATTTGTGTACAGGCCAGCGATTGAATTTATATATTATATTGCATGACTGTTCTCCATCATTGAAAATATTTAAGTGTATGGCTTTAATCACATTAGATGTTAACACTTCGATTGCAAGCAAAGGTTTAACAGTAGAAACAATTTCCCCATAGGCTGTCCCATAGGGTCTAAACCCAAATACGGACACTGCTTGAAACGGAAATGTAAAAATGTATATAAACACTTTGTCAGAGTGCACATTTGTTGCTGACAAGTGATAGTTCTCTCCCTTTCATATCAAAGAAGTGAAGGTACTCCATATCAGCCAGTACATAACCATTGAAAGCCGTGAAGACGGCTATGTATTAGAGGTGGGCGAGCCTCTGAAAGCTCGAGCCTGAAGCCTGGCTCTGGCTCAGCGCGAGGTCCTGTTGGAATCTTGAATCCATAACGAGCCACGCTTTCAAGCAGGGACGGCTCCTCTATGTGGGCGGAAGAGCGACGCTCAACTGCTTTCTTGCAGTGCGTAAAGCAGAAACATAAAATGGTATTATAAATACCATGTTATGTTTCTGCTTCTCGTACTGCGAAAATGCAGAAGGGTTTGGTTGTGGGCGGGCAGGGAGGCGGTCCTTCTGTAGGGCAGAGGAGCAGTGGCTTGCCCATTACTGAGGGCACTGACTGTTTGGACGGCCCCAGGGCCGACGAAACCAGTCATACGCACTCTGCATTTTCTCCATGGAGAAAATGGTCTCCCGATAGATGCCTATGTGGTCGGCGTTCCAGCCAATCACAACGCTGCCATTGCAGCGTAGTGATTGGCTTAGGGGAGGGAAGGGAGGCTGTCTGCTTCCTGTTCCATGAGACCCGGCAAGGGGCTGAGACGGCCCGGGGCCCAGGAAGGTACGTTTATTTTTATTTTTTTTAAATTAACCTCCACCCCCCAACCAGGGCCAGCCTAAGGCATGTGAAAGCTGTGCACCTGCACAGGTTCGCCAAACCCCAGGGGCCGCCACACCAATATATATCCTTAGATACATATTTGCGTGGCGGCCCCTGGCAGGGATTTGGCGGCCTCGGGCCCCCTACCTACACTCCCTGCTCAGGGCATCCGTGAGCCTAGAGATGGCCCTGCCCGAACCTCCCCCCACCCTTAAGTCATTCCGGCCGCAACTGCTTTGAAGTGGCGTCTGCCTGCCTTATGCTCTCCAACCCACTATCCAGGATGTGGTGTTAGGGACAGAGCTGCTAACTTTGTAACTAGGAAACCAGGTTTGTGTTTCCACGTTGGCAAAACATCCTGTGATGCTAGACAAATCACATACTCTCTCTATGGCTATAAAAATGAACACAAACTTGTGTAACGTAACTGGTGCTCATGTGAAGTGCTCCATCACCTCTGAGTCGAGTGCGCACTTTATAAAAATTGCCCAAGAGTTTAAAACAAAGAGGTGACATAAAAAAGAAGTACACATAGGTACCCATTTAGTCGTTAATTTGTATAATGTGACACCAGAAAAGCTGGATAAATTGTGCTTACCTGTTCAGATTGGGTGATCTTAGGCAAATATTTTATTTCACCAAAACAGTTTTTTCCTCATTATATTGTATGAAAGTACTTTCAAATATGTGAGTTCAGAATACCAGTTGTACAAACACCTATGTGTTTGATTCAATAGACTACAATGTGGCTCTATAATAATCTGGGCGGTAAACAAGGTTTACATATGACAACTGTCTTGCCTCTTAGTTCACTAGTGGTATATGTTCAACACCTATAACTTTTAAAAAGTGCAGTACTTATTAATGCCAACATTTCCACATGTTAAAAAGTATTTTTTCAAATTTTGAAGAGACGTTATCATATTTGACGTGAGGTTTGCTCTATGATTTCCATGGCAACCCTTTTCAGGGCTCTCATTGTGCACAAGCTCTAAGAACCAAGTCAGACCCTTCACTCAGTCTGGCTCGGCTCTTCCTGTTAACTTGTTGGCTCACTCATGTCTACAACGGATAGGGTTCAACTGCTTGGCCCACTGGCTGGCACTGTTCCTCTGCAGCATTCAAAATTATAGGGTTTGATTGCTTTGCACGTAAGGCTTTTTCACAGCTTAAATGCAAAAATATTGCAGTTGTGGCCGCTGCACAACAAGTGGGGGGAGGGGCAGGACGGGGGGGGAGGGGATTTTGGGTAGAAATATTATTTGAAAAAAACTTTACCTGTCGTTGCCTTGACGCTGATGGCCCCCTGGGTGCTTCTCTCCTGACAATCTCTTGGAAAGCACAGGTTACACGCCTAATCCAGACGCTGCTCTCATTCTATGAGAGCAGTGCCAGGATTGGTCTGAGTGGCATGGTCCGCTGCTCAGACAGTCCAGTGGAGCCTGTGGCTTTTCTTCAATTCAGCTGTGCAACACAGCGTGGTTGGAGAAATAGTAGTGCGCATGTCTGTTTGGCCGGCCTAAGACAGCCAGCCAAACTGACATGCGCACTTCTAAGTGCCTCCTACTCCCCCCTGTCATGGCCTGGCCCGATCCGCCCTGCACACACGCCAGAGCCAGTCATGATATTATTGTTTTAATATCATTTTATGTTTTTGTGACTGACTCTGACCAGTGGGGCGATGCTCCACGGCCATTACGAAGGAGCCGCCCCTGGATTATTGTAAGAACCTAGTATGAACTGCAGATGAAGTGAGATTTACATGCTGAATGTTATAATTATAAATTTTCATAGAAAGAAGTACTATTTTCTGTTGTCTCACTCAAGCCAAGCAGTGATTTCTCTGGGGGGAATGCAGACTTGAGGCTCCATACTTCTCTGTGCCGGATACAGGCACCACAAAATTGTACAGAGCGCAATAAAAGAAAAGCTAAGAAGCGAGATATTTCCTCAGTACAGTCAAGCGCACAGATCTTGTGCCTGTCACTTGCCTATGGTGAAAAGCCCTAGAAGTTTTTCAGGCATTAATAAAAAGTGAAACTTTTTCAAAGCGCAAAAAAACATGATCAAATATAGCACATGGGAACATTGGTGATTTGAGTTGTTAAATAGCGAAATTATGGTATTATTAGATGTGGTCTGGAAGCAGACACAGTAAAATCAAAGCTATAATATATATGTATATATTAAACACCAACTATGCTAAAAAAAAACTGGTAGGGTAAATGAAGATTTTTGCTGGCATATTGTAGGTTGTTCAATGTTTGGTTTAGAAGTTTGTCCGTGATGAGGCTTGATGGGGAGGAGCCACAGATCAATTAAATGCGTAGTGGTGAGCCATTTGAACAGAGCTCTATATTTTGTAGCTAGTTGGCCGTTTTCTACTGGTAGTGGGAGTCCAGGGGAGTAGCACACAACTGAACTACTTCCCACCTGAACCATACCTCTAATCATGCAGAGCACATGAATTGAGCAAATCCGATCTTACTTAGAAGAGTTCCCATAACCTTTAATGCTCTCACCATCCACCCCTTCAGTCCATCCACCCACCCATCCATCCATCCATCCCTTCACCCATCTATCCCTCCACCTTTTACCACTCCATCGTTCCTTTCACCATTTCATATATACATCCACCCCCTCACCCATCCGTCATTTCTGTCTTCCTTCATCCATCCTTTCAAACATATGTCCATTTTCCATTAATTGATCTTTTCACCCCTCCTTCTATCCTTTCACCATTGAATCCTGCCTTTCACCTATTATTCCTTCTTTCCTTTCACTTTTCCTAACTTTTAGCCTTTCTTCCTCCTCTGTCTGTCTTTCTTTCCCTTTTCTAGCTTTCCATCAATTTTACTCTCCTCATTATTTTACTTTTATCATTATTTTTCTTTCTTACCTTTCTGTTACAAGGTCACTTTTCCTATTTGCCGCTCTCTGTATTTTCACCCTGTTTTCATCATTTTGCTTTCTCTGTTTCCTTCACTGTGCATTGACCCAGTTCACCCACACTCCTCTGTCATGGTATTTCCTAAGTGTTATTTATGAGCTTTTTGTCTGCAGAACAGAAGGCGAGCGAAAAGAGGACATATTGAGTATTGAGATAAGACACCCGGGATACTGTTCCAGTGATCAATTTTATTAATGACTAGCATGTTCATTAGGAAGAGTGAGCGAATCTTGCTGATGTTCCTTCCATATTTGGAATATGGTAGCCAGGGGAGTGTAGTGGTTGTTGTAATTTGCTTGGTGCTCCTGATCGATTAGTTTACGTGTTTTTTTTAATGTTGTTCGGCTAAAGTAATCATTGATTTCTGTACCTTATGTCTGTTTTATCCATTAGACAAATGTTATTGCTATTTGTGTGCCGAATAAAGAAGTATGAACTGAATTGAATATGCCTGACATGGAGGTGGTGGGAATTATTTTGCAATTGAAGAATCATGCAAAGGTTGCATGTGGAGGGTGAAGGTACGCGCGTTTTAGGTGGCAAAATTACAGGGCGGATAATACATTTTGAAGACCTCAACATTTGGAAACCTAGGATTATCTGAAGTCAGATTGCAGTCAGGAATGGAGGTGGGAAGCGATAGGAGGGTACGTGAAGATGATTTCATTGTTGTCTGTGCAAAGGTATTACCAAAAGGAGGGAAAGATATCCATGGTGGTGGTATATAGTGAGAAGAGAAAGGGGCGTGGCATAGAGTTTTAAGGTTCGTTGCTGGATAAGGGAATGAATGACGAAAGCACCAGGAGACTAAACAGAGTAATCAAAGACTGGAGAAAATTCATATGAGTGGTTTGCCAGAGATGCCCAATTGTGTTTCATGTTGAGTGGGTTGGTGGAAAATGTCGGATACAGCAGAGGTAAGGGGAAAAAATGGTTTTGTAGACGTGATGAGTTAGGACACTTTTTTGTCCATTGGAGTGTCCAGAAGCTTGATTGGAAAGACTTTTAGTATGTGTTTGTCCGTGTTGGATGGTCCACATTATAGAAGTAAAACATTCAGGCATATTCTGAGTGAAAGGATTCTTACAGTCTGTCCGCTGTGCTCTGACGGTGAGATTTTGGTAAATATACGTTTTGTGCTCTGTATTTAGAAACCCTGACGTAAGAGAAATATCAGTGCTTAATTATTCAATTTCTTCCTCTTAAGAGTAACGTTATCTGAACATCAAGATTTAACACATTGGTTTAAAACACTTGGCATTTAAGCAGACTGTGTTCTTGGTTGGTAGACTTATATATATGGAAAGAGGTGTAGCGCTGCGGCCAGGGCGACTGATGCTGGAATCTGGAGATCACGGTTCGATCCCCTGCTCCAACGGCAGGTTAGCCTAGCACCATGTGACTCTGGGCAATAGTTTGCTTAATCTTTATGACGGCACCTAGAGACCCTTACGGGTGATTGTTCGCGCTTTACAAATGTGGATTTATTATTATTTATTATTATATAGTCTTGTGGATCTTGGAATGGGAAAATATTGTTGTGTTCTACCCCTCCCCCTTTCATTAAAGGGGTCGCACCAGATGGAGTACCTTAGTCCAAAAGAGAAGTGCAGCCTTTTTAGAGAACTGGCATTTGCCCCTCATCCCTCCTCTACCTTGTTATGATCCTACACAGGGAGGTTTTGTAGAAGGATGGATAGACATGCATGTTAGAGAATCTCTTTAACTTCAGGTGGTGGGTGGTGGGTGATGAAATGGAGCCCAGCCGTTCTACCCCCAAACACACGTAATGTCTGATATTTCACCATCATATGATTACATAATTTGGAGTACTTGTCTACAAATCGTGCATCATAATCATATTTTTTTAAAACTTTTCAGAGATAATGAGCGTGTTAGGTTGAAGGTCAAAACGGCTCATCCATGCTTCATTTCACATTCCTAACTTGTTAGCCTATTTCCTAACCAAGTTGTCTAGATATTGTCAGCCATTCAACTTCTATTCCTTTTTAAAGTAAAATATGCCACAACATGTACAGTTTTCCCTCCCACCAAGTGTCTAGCCATACCCATGCATCAGTACCTTATAAACATTTACAACCAATGCTGTTTTATGGTGCCGGGAAGGTTAATTTATGCTTGGCTCCTGCTTTTCTACAAAAATGTAGCTTTGGAGTAGCATGCAGAAGCGACTGCTACTTTTTCCCCTCTGCCTTCTAAGATGGATCTCTATGAGGTCATTTCATGCTGTTGCGATTACAGTCCTTGGAACAACGAAGTAGAACGTTTTCCTTCTCTGTCTTGTTAGTTCGACCAGTGTTAGGAAACATGGAGTTTTTAAACTGAAAACATGGCGATCGAGCACACGTTGCTTAACACTACCATTCAGAAGGTCTGCCTGTAATAGGCCCTATGCCTGTTACATGCATGCTCTAAAATTAAACACAATCATATCTACGTACAGTCAGGCCAGTCTTGTATGTAACATGCATTATTGCCACACGAAAGCTTTATCCCACATGACAATAACGTGAGGATCACCTTCGCTTCTGCATCATAACCTGGTCTGCGATTAACGTGTTATTTTGTGAGTTTTTTTATTTTGGACCAACATGTTTGTGAGGCTAAAGAATATCATTGTATTTTAACTTTATTTATCAGCTGCTTTTTTACTTATTCGTTATGAGTACCAGTTTATAGTGAGGAGTTCGACTTTCAAGGTATTCTAGTTGGACCTTCAATAGTGTTGAAGAAAAACATTCTTTGGCAATGGAGGTCAAAAACTAAACCAAGTGTGAACATCTGATTGCAGTAACTTTCAAGACTTTATTAGAAAACCCTTCAACATCGTCAAAGAATTCTCCCTCCCCCTCAGCTGCAACAAAGCATTATCCCCTCACAGGAACAACTCAATGACAACCTTGCAAACTTCTTCCACGGCAAGATCACCAACACGTACAGAAACATCAAACCCCACCCCAAGGCCACCGACTTATACAAGCAACACAATGACCCCGCTACCACCACAGACATCTGACAAACTGAATGGAGCCAGCTCACCCCGCAGGATACCACCTCCATCATGAACTTAGTCCATCCAGGGGCCCCATCTGACCAATACCTTCACCACTTCTTCAACCTAGACAACAACAGAATTGGCCACATACTCACTGTGTTCAGCACCTCAATTGCCACACCTACTTTCCCAGAGTACAGGAAACACACAGAAGTCAACGCCCTACTAAGGAACCCATCGACAGACTCTAGTGAACTCAACAACTATCAACCAGTCTCCTTGTTCCCGGCCAAAGTATCAGAAAATGTCATCAACCAACAACTCTCCTCACATCTGGAACAAAACCTAATACTCAACTCCTCCCAATTCTGGATTCCTCAGCACAGAGACAGCGCTCATCGTGGCTACTGATGACATCTGAGCCCTACTCCACTGAGGAGAGACTGCGGCTCTGATCCTTCTACACCTGTCGGCAGCCTTCAATGCGGTCTCCTACCACACACTCATCACAAGACTGCACAATATAGGCATCCAAGGAACTGTGCATAGATGGGTTGCCTCTTTCCTCACCTGAAGAACAAGAATAATCTGCCTTTCCCCCCTTCACCTCCAAACCCTAGGAAATCATCTGTGGAGTACCCCAAGGATCATCTCTCAGTCCCACACTCTTCAAAACCTATATGACACCTCTGGCCAGCATCGCCAAAATCCATGGACTCAATATCATATCCTATGCCGACAACTCACCCTTTCCCTCTCTGAAAACAGTGCCAAGACCAACTTCCACAACTGTATGACAGACTTCACCAGCTGGATGAAGGACTACTGCCTGAAACTCAACACAGACAAGACGGAGGTACTGATTTTTGGACACAAAAGCTCCCCATGGGATAGATCCTGGTGCCCCTCATAACTCGGACCTACTCCTCCCTCCACTGACCACGCTAGGAACCTAGACATCTTTCAGGACGATAAGCTAATCATGAGGACTCGGGTCAACTCTGTCTCCTCCTCCCGCTTTTTCATCCTCTGCATGCTTTGTAAGATATTCAAATGTCTACCTCAAAACTCATGACGCACCATCCCCCAGGCCCTCTTCTCCAGCCGACTGGACTATGGCATTGCTCTGTATGCAGGAATCGCAGCTCATCTCCTCCAACGACTGCAGACCATACTTAACAATGCAGCCAGGCTCATCCTGGATCTCCCTAGATGAACCCACATCACCCCAACCTCATAGAAGTACCCTGGCTCCCTGTACGGAAAATATGCCAGTTCAAGCTCCTGACCCATGCATACAAAGTCATACACAACTGAGGACCCACCTACCTAAACCACTGTCTGAACTCCCATCAGCCCACCAGATACCTCCACTATGCATCCCTTTCTCTAACCTTCACCCCCCCCCTCCCACATCTGACGTAGAAGATGTGGACATCGCTCCTTGGCGATCTCTCCTTCTTACTAGCAGCAAAGACACTGAACAAGCTACCCTTTCATCTACGGACCTCCCATCTCTTTCAGAGTACTGAAAGTCCCTGAAGACCTGGTTATTTGGCTAATCAACTGGACACTGCCAGCACCTGGATATCAACACGGGTGACAAGTAGCGTTCTACAAATCTACTGATTGTTTGATTGAGAAAAAGACATGCACCATTGTTATTTAACTGTATGTAAATGTAGTTGTGTACCAAGTGCTTTAGAAGTATTTATGCTTTAAAACATAACTCCTATGTTCTATTAATTCATCTGTATCTGTCTATCTTACGACTTTTTATTTTCATATATTTTTATTTTTTCATCTTGTGTGTCAGAGTTGGAGGTTGTATTTAGCAACAAAAGTTCACATTGCAGTCATTGGCCAAAGTAGTACTACCACCCCATTTGACATGGTTCATCACAATATGTTGCTGAAAAAGTAACGACCTCCGACTATACAAATGGATTTACTTTTCACTGAGTCTACTTAATTTAAATGAAAGGTCAAGTTTGACCACAATTGTAATGCGGAAGACCATTTTATAATTTTAGGTATCTAACATGCTTAAATATGTGTGGACCATTTATCTCTCCTTGACATCACTCAATTGCAATGAGCACACTAGTCCATTCACACCTTAGCTAGGGCAACACACTTGATCTCTCTCTAAAATGAAATAACCACAAAAGGTCCAAATATTAAACAAGGCTCTTGTTTTCTTTTCGCGATGGGGAATAAAAAAATGCAAAGCTTATAAGAAGCCCCCACTGGCTGCCAGACTCTCACTCAAAATTCTGTGCCTTCCGTTAAAATACATAATAGATTCAGACCCTAATCTCCACCTGGTCACTTTCTCAGTAGGTGTCTTTCGATCCTTATTTATCCACCACTTTCTTCCTCGTTCATGATCATTTGGGAGCAATCTACCATCTTAACCCCACCTCATTGTCCTCTCTCCTAAGCACTTAGAAGCAGTTCAGTTTTGCCGTGCTCCCTATAAAATCTACCTACATGCCGTGTCTGGAGACTCAAGCTAAACCTCTTATTCCCAGTACAGCTGGAACATGTCTGAGGTGGCTTGCCTTCTGTTTCAGGGGAGACATAACCTAGCATTTCCGACTGGATAGTCCTTTTAGTATAGAGTGAACAGATTAACATTTAGATCGGCCCACGTCTGAAATGGAATGAGGCTCAATGTAATCTCTTATGACTAACTTTAAAACAAAATATTTCCATCCATCACTTTGTTCTTTTTTCTAAAACACCTTGAAGCATTGGGGTCTAAAATAATGCGGGGCATTTTTACATTGACTACTGTATATGTTCTTATCACAAGACATTTGGAGTTTAATTAAAAGCAAATACGGACAGGCTTCTTCACCACAGCTTCAAGCATGTTCTACAATGAAATGCAGATGACAGTGGATAGTTTAGGCTCTAGTAGTCTGGTCTTACCATTAAAACAACTGTCTCCTTATGTTACTGGAGTAAACTGCTTGGTGCAGGCAGAACACCACTGCTTCACCACGTCTATTGATGTTGTCAAGACTACGCCAACTGCAGCAATTGTTTCTGGTTGGTACAGTAGCAGACTGGGGCAACGCTTTGGGACACTGCTGGGTTGGTCTTATCCAGCTTTTTTATTCTTGTAGGCAGTTTTTGTCTTCCATGATTATATGCGTTGGTGGCCTGCCCTCACCGTCTCTATCCCCAATCATGTCAGCCAAAAGGGGTGAAACCTGAGAAGATATGAACTCATTTGTATCATTTGACAGCCAGGTTTTAAAAGTAGAAAGTCCGGAAAAGTGTGTGATCATTCGTTGACTTTTGGGTCTATGCCCGTGTAATAAAATCCCTGGTCCAGTCTTGACAGGACTATGGAAACAATCTTGCTGTGCCAGTAAAGATCTCACAATGTCTTCAGTATCATTTACAAAGCAATCGCAACCAGCACCTCCCTCTTTATCATGTAGACCAGGTCACCATCTCTGGTGGTTCTCAACACATGAACGGCCAGAACACCATCAGACTGCAGACAGAAGTGTAAAAAAGCAAAAAAAGACAAGACAACATGCCCTTCCCAACTATGCACGTAGGATTCTGTAACAGAATCTCCATATCCATAAAGACTGCCCCAACACTACTCCAATTTAGGAAAGAGTTGAAGACTTACCTGTTTAAAGACTTCTATGTCACAATCCATTAACTTTCCACTACCTCTCCTATCATTCATTAACTTTATACTTACCTTTGACCCTGTACAGTACTCCACTGCCTTTTGGTTAGGTTCACGCTCCAGAAATTGCGCGTGTGTGTGTGTGTGTGTGTGTATATATATATATATATATATATATATATATATATATATATATATATACACAACTGTAAATATGTGTGTTTGTATATATGTGTACATACACACAAATATTTACAGTTGCAAAAATTGCATCATCAGTAAGGAGAAATGGAGAAAAAAGAAATACAAGCGTTATAATATTACCAGCTTTATGGATCTGTAATATTCGTTTTTAACTTAAAACATGCAACTTGTATTCTGCAGTTTTAGTGAATGATAGAGCAGGCAGTCATCTCGGGTATGCGTTTTCAGGTCCGGATACAGCTTTAGCTGCTAATAAAATCTAATATCATTGCATCTTCAAAAAAGTACATTACGGACACAGAGAAAGTGGGCTTTGGGTCTGCCCCTTCAGCCATTGACTTCAGTCTTTTATTTCTCATTAGTTTGCCATTGCTTGGATGGGCTGTCCATCATTGCATTGGCATTTCATGGATAGTTACATTGTTCAATCTGTGTTCTCCTTGGATGTTGGTGATGGGGATTTACATAGTGCTTTTGTTAGACTAGAGATGCTACATGCTTTACAGTTTGTAATTGAAGCAGTAAGGGTTTGGGTATATTTACTTTGCTGAAAAGAAGACACTTTCATTGCTAGTTTATGGCTTTCTTTGTTTACAACATGCATGCATGTTGTTTGGATGTCTTAGCCTGTCAAAGAGACACTAATCACCCTTTCACATACACTTGTTTTGCTGTGATTTCAATCCTTATTTTCCCACAAAGTAATGGCATTCTAGCACAATCTTCCTCAAAGGTGAAAATAAAATACTGCCCCCTTGTCAAAAATATCAGATGTGGAATATTCTGCTCTGTATGCCTTCTAAGATCGCCACTTCCAACACAAACTTAATTTTTCGACCTCTTTCCATAACACTCTTCTTTGAGGTTCAGCTTAACTTTGCTGATGCCTTTTCTTTAGCAAAGGGGCCCTACTACCTGTTTAGTCCATGATGATGCTTCATTAATGGATTGTATTTCTAGGTCATCTGGAGGCAAAATGCACAGTTGCCTACCTATTACCACATGCTTCCCCTAACAAGTTTTTGTCCGTGCTTTTTGTATTTACTTGTGATGTGTTTATGAGTTTGTCCACTTCAGGGTCACTGTCTTTGTGCAGCTTGCTCTCAATTTCTGCTGTGATATGGACACGTGCTGCACAGTAATTGAGCAAACAATACTATTCACAAAGGGGAGTTGCTGCTGCTGTAATAAGGCAAACGTGACCAAAATCAAGTGTGCACACTTGTTAAGCTATGATTTGGCTTGGCAGTTCGGGCTGGACTGTCCCAATGAGGCACAGGGTCAAGACTGATTTGCATATAGCTTGATCTGAACTGGGGTCTGAAAGTGAGCTAAAGAATGGTGATGGAATCAACCCAGATCTCTGTCTGGGGGTGAGTGTCTGAAAAGTTTCAGTGCTCCGTCCATCATCTCTTTGTGTTTGCAATGGTTTACTTTAGGCACAACGCGTCTGGATGGAGCAGAGATTGCCAGTAAAGCCTTACTTTGCAGCTGGGTTAAGACACCTAACAGCAAATTAAACAAAAAAGTCAGGCTTTGTTACTGTTGTCAATCTACCGAGCTACATATTAAACCTGCATATTGGCCCCTCAATAAGTAGTCGTAGGGCTTAAAATAATCAAAGAGTACTACAACTCTGCTTCACCTCGTACAGCTTGATTTTCCACTTGCTAAAATCGTATCTTTACTTTTTCTTTGTCTCCCCTCATTCGGAACATTTTAATCTGTTATTGTTTATTAATCTTCTCTATCTTTTCCCTTTTATTCTTTCCCCTTACACATTACAAAAACATGTAGACTTTGTATCCTAAGGGCTACCACACGAAACCTTACTTGGAGTTTGAGTAGCATCTTGAAGGAGTCCAGCCTTATCAAGCTTACAGAGTCTCGGTTGCCACTCCTTATGTAGCCCCTTCTATGTCAAAGGAACCATATATGCTCCCTATGCCACATTGGTACAGAAATCAAGTTAAATTTATTTGCACCATAAAATAAGGATTGGCATAAGAATATTTTAGTTGAGCTGCTAATTCAGACACCGTGTCCATGTGGGTCTCTAGAACATAAAACAAAATGGAACAACTTTATTTTAGTCCTTATATGCCTATATGACAAGATAGAAATCAACAATATTTTACTACACTGAGCAGTGAGATGGAATGCTGTTAAATAGCTAGGTCTGGTGGGGAATAGCACTCCGCCGTCATGCCCAGTTGCAGCACAGATATAATCTTTCCAGTGTTAACCTTTACAATTCCCTTTGCTTTAAGATCTCCAAACTAGTCATACTGGCCTTCTTGGAGATGGCCCGTTGATGTGGCCCTACTACCCTTAGGATTAATAAGATAATAAAGTAGGGTGTCCGGATTTTGAACACCAAAAACACGGAACATTCCATATACAAAGTAGGATTACAATTTTAAGATAAACTAAGGGGCACAGAAAGATTTTGTTAACAGCGGTTACCAACATTAAAAATACAGACATTGAGACAATAAGGGTCCTAAACGGAGGTTTGTCACACAGTGTCATATGTAAATTACTTTTTTATAAGAGCTTCTAAGTCATTCTGCACTGAAGCACATGAAAACATGCCTCCATTTGATTCATGTCACTTTCTCTGAAAATTATTTGGGACGTGCTAAATTTGCTGAAATTTGCCAGGATTTATGGTGAAAAACCAGGGCTGTCTCAGCAGTCCCCTGGGGGGTGGTCACCCTAAAATAAATACAACAAACTTGGAAAAAATAGAAATTTCATAAAATCATTGCTGATTGATAGTGATTTGGAGCTAGGCTTCTCATAATAGCAGAGAATCCCGGACTAGATTGTCTTTATCAGTGACACAATTGCAGTTCCTCCATCGATGTACTATGCAGACCGTTGGATAAGATTCACAAATCTTAACTTTTTTCCGGGGGCTGATACTGCAACTTTGAAGAGAGAAACTTATCCATGGAACCATATCACATAAAGTTTACATTGGTACAGAAATCAAGTTAAATTTATTTTCACCATAAAATAAGGATTGGCATAAGAATATTTTAGTTGAAGTTCCAGGAAAATGTTTAACCAGGACATCAGTAGAGAAAAAGTATTATTAAATCACCTGGAGCACAATGTAAAGTTTGTGCATCATTTCAACGAGTCAGACATTTTAACAAACAAGTCATAACCCAAGAATAAATACGATTTGTTTTGCTACTTAAGTAATACAGTGAACAGACTGATTTTGCCTCGGGCACAGACTCATTTCATATTTGGAAAGCAGTAAAAATGTATCTCTCCATTTTTTTATGTTCACAGCAAAAATAGCGTCAAATGATTTACCTACAAATGTTGTTATGACGCAAATACCATGTGCCCCTTTCAGTATTAGACGAGTAGCTCATCCACTTCTTTCACACCGGTTTAACATTTCTGTGATATGCCCCAAATATCTAAATGTAAATTTGCCAATCCACGTGAAAGGGAAACTTGGCAGGAATAACCAAAACTACCAGGACATATAATAGTTTGCCCTGTGCTATGCTGGCAGCATCCAGCCCTGTAGCGCACTACACAAATAAATGAGTGTGAGTGAGAGAGGCTGGCAGCAGGGAGTGCGCCTTCCCCCATGGCACAGTAGCCTAGTGCTGAGAGTTATGAGCATAACTTAGTCTGGTTAATTGAGGTTGATTGGTCCCCCTTTCCTTCACTAGTGCTCCCTTCTCTGAAACTGTTGGCTTTGCTGCCCCACTGATGTGTAAGTAAGTAAGTAATTTTTATTTGCATAGTTAATTAAAACCATTCCAGTACAACCATCAACTTTTAAAACTAAATCTAGATGTATTGATAATACAGTATATCATAATCACGATTTTTCATTTTTTTTAAATCATAAAAATATATACTTATTTAGTGACCTTAAGTGGAAATAGATTCAGTTTTGTAAACCCAGTATATCCTAAATCACAATTTTTTGTTTATTTTTAAAATCATAAAATGTATACTTTTTAGCGACCTTAAGTAGAAATAAGTACTGTTTTGTATTATAATACTATCTAACTGGCAATTAAGAGTCAAGTCTTGGCATTTTCCTTTACACTACCTTCATAAACTTCACAAAAGTACAGTTCAGCTGTAGATCGTGGGATGCAAAGCAGACAAGAACTGCTTGTCTTCGTGTGCGTATCCCACACTGATAAAAATGGCATTTAGCAGATGTTTTCGTTCTTCCAACAGTTTATCACAGGAGCATAACAAATGCATTATATCCTCTGGCGCTGTACCATTTAACCGACACAGGGAGCCTGACTTATCCCTTAGCCAGTATGGAAAATGCCGGATACAGGTTAACAGGCCTAACCTGTACTTTAGAAACTTCATTTTAACAGATTTAGCATAACCCAATTCAAGGTAGCTCTGTGGTGCTGGTGTGGGATACGAGTTCAGGGTCATCCAGCCGTGTGACCTTTTCGTCATGCCTTGTCTTCAACCCACGAAAGATGTTCGCCAAGCTTTTGAGATACTTGGCAGCTGGTGAGGCTGAATGTTGCTCTAACTCCATCCATAAATAATCATTTAGAGTTCCTTGTTTGGATTTTCTCACTTTGTCCCAAGTAGTTCTGTATGCCCCCTGTCTTGCCAGGAGCTGCTTCTGGACGCCAAACTCAAGCCTAATTTGAGCCGGTGAGGTTTGTTTGGGCAAGTTAAAAATAATTCTGTATGCAGCGATGACTGTACTATCCAGAGTCTTTGCATCTCTACCTCTCTGTACTTCGCTCCGATAAGTAATCGTTGGCAGGAGTTTTGTTCGTATTACTTGTACCAGTGGTAGGAGAGATGGCCAGTAAGTTTGCTGTTTAGTGCTTTTAAAGAGATTGCTAAGGCAAGGTCTTTGCCTCTGATGCTGGTCTTCTGTACAGTAAACTTGCCACTGTTATCGATTTTTACCAGGTAGACAATTTTTTCCTGTTCTTACTGATTATCATTGTCTGTGTTTTCTCCAGGTTTATAGTCAGTTTGTTTGCTTCTGAGTAACCCTCTGTAGCATTCGCAAGATGTTGTATGGCTGATTAGGACTATGTTGTCCGCATAGAGAAGACACAGTAATAATTGCCCTCCTACTTGGGGGCATGAGAGTTACAGCTAGTTAGGATCAGGATAAGGTCACCTAAAAACAAATTGAATAATGTAGGGGCTAAAACACATCCCTCTTTAAGGCCTTTGTTGGTTGGTATGCGTCTTGACAGAAGTGATCCGTCACCCAATTTTATCTGGACCCATGTCTCCGTGTGAAGGTTGATCAGCAAGTCTAACAGAGGAATTCTCTGTAGCCCAGGCCTGCAACTCCTCCAAGAGTGTGCCTGCAAAGTATTTGGCCTCGTTGTAAATTAGGGCCACTAATCGATAATTTTGTGGGAGAGACTTGTCCCCAGACTTAAAAAATGGAGAGATGATGGAGCCCTTCCAGGAGCTGGGCAATCTGTTGAAGTGTCTTATTTCCAGACTTAAAGGCCTCGAACGCTGTTGCCCATTGATTCTCATCTTGTTTATAGAAGATGGGCGGAATTCTGTTTGGGCCTGGCGCCCCCTCTCTTCTTCCTTTTTTAATTTGGCGCTTAATGATGTTTCGTGTACTTGAGAATCCGTCATTTGTGGTTAAAGTATGACCTTCTGGATTGCCGGTGTCCCTCTGAAATGGCTGTACTTTATTTTTAACAGAACTTCTTATCACATTGCCAGTTTTTGTCTCCAATTTGAAATCCATGCCCTGATTGAAATGATTACTAAGGTAGCTTGCCCATACTTCTTCGGTAATATTAGAGGAAACTCAGTCATGCATAGGTCTTATAAAGTGGTTTATAGTTTTCCAAAAACTTGCACCATCGCTCCGATGTGTCAGTTTCAGTTGGGGAGGGGCTGAGTAAAAGTAGGACATTTTCACCAAATCTTTTCTCTACGTTGCTACTAGGAAGAGAGAGCAAGAACCCTATGTTCCAACTGCCTTTTTTTCAGTGACTCTTACCAATAATTATTGGATGTCATGATTGAAGACAATCTTCTGGGGCTACACTTTGTTGCTAATAACCAAGATGGCACAGCCAAGGAGGTTATCTAGGACTTTGTGGAAGCAAATAGGAATACTGGAGCCTGTTCCTTCAGAGGAAGCGCACTATGCCAGCCATCGTTGATAACCTGTGACCTGCATGCTTTTGGATCCCACCTTCAGCTACACCACATTTTAAGACGAGTCCATAACATTGTGCAATTAGAATATCTGTCCGTCTTATCGATGTGTGGCTAGAACAATGGAGACGAGAATGTAATGCTCGAATTGGGCCTCTGGAGCTCTGTGGAACTGGACAAGCCAGCGGATTCTGAGGTTGGATATGGTGGAATTGGGGCAGGAGGTGTAGCTATCAAGGAGACTGTAGGTCGAAATCTAAGTGGCTTGGACTGCGCAGCCAAGATGGGGGAAGGTTGTGGACTGTATTGTAATTGCATTTGGATCGCGCTTACTACCCCTGACGAGGCGTCAAAGCGCTTTTTCTGCGAGTAGCACGCTACTCCGGAAGCCATGAAGGATTAGTGTTGAATTAGTATAGTGAAGCATGAAAGTAATTTGAGTGATGGACTGTGAGACCATGGCAGGATTTTAGAGACCTTGCTAGTGGGGCTAGGGCTGAAAATGCAAGATTCTGGGGAAGGTTGAAATTTCTAAACAACTAGGAATATGGAGGGGGCATGACAGTCTGGCTGTTTGAATGGGACTGCGATACGTGGGCTGGAATTATATTATTGGGACCAGAGCTGAGACAATATATCAAGCATATGCCTAACTGGAGCAATGGTGCTAGGGCTGGGGCCGATTGAACAATTTCCCTAAGGCAAATAAGTCTCTAGGGCCAAGAATGGGACTATGCAGTGAAAGTGAGGATTACTGGCCCAACCTGGGTCATCAGATTTTGGGACTATGTTAATTGCAAGGAAAGGTGTAGCTCTTGTTAAGGGAGGTGATATATATCTGATTTTATCTCAGTTGAACTTTCACTTATGATAATCAACCATATTCTATGCTGGTTAGCAGCGCTTCATGGCACTGCTTTGCTGTATGTTGCTCTGCTTTATGTCTTCCTTAACACGAAAATGTCTCTGTATTCTTTGGTTATGTAATTATTAATTTAATTTACCTTATCCGCCAATGCTTAATATTAATCATTCTTTGACCCTGTTGAATTTGGGTATTTCATTGCTTTGTAAGACTGTTTAATATTATTATTACTCTGTTGTTAAAATATTGTGCACGCCTGAACTCGTGAATTAACTTTGAATATTGTATCCTGAGCCACAGTTCCTGAACGCTGTGCTTATCTTTACTAGATTGCAATCTGTAGGTATTCGTGTGTGCCTCATTCGTATTCTTCCCTTGTTTGCCATAATCCTAATCCATGCCTCTCCTGCGTCTACATTACCTCATTCTTAAACTGTGACTAACTACCGTGGTTAACACTTTAACTTAAATACAAACTCTATTGCATACAGTATTTATCTAAAATATGACAATTTACAAATTGCTCCTTTTTGGTTAAAGGCCTTTAGAATGGCATTTTTAGTTATTGGTATTTGTTAGGGGGGACTTTATGGTGAAGAACACTTGTCGCATCGTTTTCCTTTGTATCTGTCACGGAGACTACACCTACTTTTTTTTCTCAACAGTAATCTTTTGGTTAATGGTGCAAGTTGTGGACTTTTATCTAGAACTCTGTAATGTTACCTTGGGCCTAAAGTTGAGATTTCATTGCTAATTCCAGCCTACAGTGAAGCCTTAATTGCTGTGTTTTAGACAAATGCAGTACTGTGGCATTCTTAATGTTTGTGTGTAAAATGTATATGCTTATAATGGCATCACAATGAAATTAGGATATACACACGACCAGCCTTATTGCTACGGATACAATCCACATCAGCGCATATTGACTGCTAATAATATTGGATATGTTATGTAACAGTGATACGTTTTACCATTAACAGTGGCATAGAATTGTCCATATTAAATGTTACACTAGAGTCTATGTGTAATCAGTTTAGATAGGATATTCAAGGCATTCGAAATGCTCACATTACACAATCGTATCTATGGGATTTTCAAATAAAGCTATTTTTGGTTTCATATACAAGTTACAGAAGTGTTGCAGCTCATCGAAAGTGACAATATTATTATTAGTGCCAAGCAGCTCACACAGCTTTGTTTGTGCTACAGTCACCCTACACCCCTGGCAATGAACTAAATGTGTAGAACAGCCTGCTGATTATACACTATGCTTCACCATCCCTCTTGTGTCATAGCCGTTAGTTATCTAGTGGTTTGATTTCTTGATAAAGTGATACAAATATCTGCACAGAGATGAAAAACCAGTTACTGCAATGAACAGATTAGGCAGCTGATCCCTACAGAGGTCATGTATTTGGGTGACAAGGACTCAAACGTAAAGAGCTCCTAGTCTGCAAAGTGTTGTGGGATCTGTGAACAAAACATTAGAAGTGAGAACAGTTAGGTTAAGATTGTTCTCGGACAACAGACACACCAGATGGTTAGCATGACAGAATCTGCAAACGCTCATGTTACAAGCAGTGTTATGGTTCGCGTTTATCTCCCCTTCCTTTAAAAATCCAAGTCCGTACCTAATCCAGGTATTACTTTAAGAAGCAGGGACCACTTTATGCATATAAATTCAGGCAGACTTTATGCTATCTGGGTGATTTGCAAATGATATCAGACAGTGGAGACTTCTTTTGAAGAAACAAAAAACCGAAACTGAATGCAAAACAAATACGGAGCTCCAAGTAGCAGCCACACACAATCAGTTGAGAAAAGAGTAGCCATCCAGCCCACCCTTTTATGCTCACTAATAGGGACATAGCCAATCAAAAAATTCCAGTAAAAAATCTCTAGGTGAACCTCGATGTCCCCTGGTCAGAGACTTGCACATTAATCATGCAGCAAATTCCTCTTATTACTATCTGTACTTGAAGAAGACCCCCCACCCCCTTCTACGGAAGAATCACTAGACATTGTGTACAATTATTACTAATATCATTATTTAGGTAGCAATATCACTACAAATACCCCATCCATCAGTATTTAGTTTCTCAGTGAGACACTAGTGTGTGGCAGGCTACTCCAGCTCTTCCTGTCTGATAAGGTCCATAAAGGCCAGAACCAGTCTGGGGTGGTCTTTCCTCTCATTCTCAGAGGATGAAGCCTGGCAGTCCAGCCTGGAATGTTCTTATTACAGCAGGACCAACATTATCTGCATTGAGGTTTGTTCTTTTCTGGAATGACACAGTGAGGGGAAAAAGATGGACTGGAAAGCGTCCCACAGTAATTTCTAGCGACAGAGATTAATCAGTACTCCATCCAATTTGTTTTACATTTTTCTCTCTGATGTAGGATCCTCATCAATAGCCTAGTTGGGAGGAGTAGCAGCTTTTTCATGGCCAATGAATTGGTTTTATTTCTGTCAGTCAGCGGTTATGGCAGTATCAATGTTGGGTGCTATTATTTACCCTTGGCGTCCCTGGGTCTCGGCTACTACTTCACTATAACTGGATAACCAAATCAGTGCACTTTGTATTCTAGACGCTCCTTGGGTGGTGAGGGGAAGCACTCGCAGCTTACTCCAGGAGGATGTAGTGTGAGATCAGTAGTTGCTGTCAATGTACCCAATATCCAGGCAGTTGTATCTATAAAAAAAAGATTAGGAGTTTCATTTGTTTGTAAGAAAGTACTGCATTTAAAATTAACACACAAAAAGAGTCAACGCTTGAACATTCTGGGGGATGATTGACCCAAATACAGTTATATAACTTCTATGATATACGAAGAAGGATGTGGGTATTTTCCTTTTAACATCGGGGACTGCCAGATCTGAATAGTATTAACAGCTGTGTTTCAACTTCCAGAACATTGGATAAAGGTTCCAGGGAGACAGTGGATCTGATTTGTTATGATCTGCCGGTCTATTGCAATAACTTCTCTGTGGTCCTTTTTGCAAGGAGAAAGTTTTAACACAGACTGCTGAGAATTGACAAAAATATCTAAGTCAAAGTCACCCAAAAGGAACATGGGTCCACCCAAAGAGGAAAGGAGGAGGTTTTTAGGTTGCCAAAGACCAATCTCTTAAAGTCAGAATCTTGGTGTTCATTTAAATGGCAACTGGTTGTTGGTGTCTAGGGGCAGCAGACACAGTCAGATAAGACTGGTTTGCATTGCAACTCGTCTTCTCTGTGCAAAATCAATAAGTGTCTGGGGATGAGTAAACAAAGTACGTCTCCAAAGGGCGCCTCCTCACCCACGAGACCTACTTAGTTCCACATGCGTGGCCTAATCAAGGTATTGATTTTCACTCCTGCCCCTCCTCATTGAACCCACTACAGTATCACAAGCTGGAAATTGTGAATTGAGATTAGGGGTTAGGGTTCAATTGTGACATCAAATCATTACCTTTATCCTAAACCGTAAACGATATTGGTTCTTCAATCAGAGCATTTGCCACAATCAATGGAAAGCTGCCCTAAGACTTGGGGTGGAGAGGAAAATCTGTTTCTTAAGGCCAGGAAGTGGGGAGGAAAGGGTTCCCACATAGTGAGGGATCTTATGACGTATGCAAGGTGATTCAGGTTTATAACAACATGAATTATAAAATGCCTTCTAAAGGCCCTCTGCCCTGTGGTCACCAGGCATTCATTTTACTTCTGAACCAGCTGTACTACAGTGTTCAGGTGGCTCACTTTCTCAGGCCATACTCCACACAGGCTTCAGTCAGCGGGCCTGATTGTTTGTTTTCGTCTCTTCAACGGGTAGTACAGCTTTCTGTTTTTTCACTTATCACAGCAACAGTGTTTTCCAGACCCCGTTTCTAGTCTTGCGCTTTTGTAGGAACAGCAATGTGCACAGTCAACTTCCTGGAAAACCTCTCTCTGAGTTGGTGAACAGAGCACCTTCTGCTAGTACAGATACAATGCCAGTTTCTGGCCCCAGTGGACAGTAGTCATCCTACTTTGAGGAAAGTTGTAGAGAACATGGGTCAGACAAGGTTCTTTAAAGTGTGAACTCCACTCCAATCCTGCCACCTTTCGTCAGTGGGCTCCCATCCTGGGCTCTTGAAGGTCTGGAGGGAGGAAAGATAGGCTAGGAGCAGAGAGGAAGGCAGGACGGCCCATTTACCAAATGGTCAACTTAGGGATTCAGGCAAAGTTTTTTCTGTTAAGTTATAAGCAGCACAACACAGATTCTGAAGGCTCTCGTTCATTAACCTTGCAAATGTTTTGGTCTCTTAGGGTGTGGATCCACCAGAGAGAGCTGGGGAATTTCAGGGGCAGAGCCACTGTCTTGCATACTTCAGGTTGTGACATCCACAAGGACAAACTGAAGAAGAATCGCGCTGCATTCACTGTGTCCTCCTTAGTAGACCACTAACTGAAGTGTCCCAACCAGACAACACACTTGTGACACACCGCCTACTCCGACACACACACACACACACCCTATCCAAGCCTGAAAACCTCAGTTTACACGCTCACCCTAGGACGTGAGGGGTAATGATCCCCCTATGTAGGGGAAATGGTTTCTATTGTACTGTCACCACCAGGCAATCTATCCATAACCTAAGTAGCAACTCTCTAGGGCACCGAGTCAGAAATGCCAAGTGGACGCCTGACGGAATGTAAATGAATACAATGAGCGTATTCTATGGACTCAATTGGTCAAGTCTACTGGGGAAAACAGCATAGCAGACCAACAAACGTCTAACAGGGACAAAATACCATATCTTTTGACTCCTTGTAAGGAATGTCATCCCTTCAGTTGTAGAAGGAGGGGTTTGAAGCATTTCTCAAAGAATGCAGTTACTGATTTGGTATATTATGCTAGAGTTCAGTTTCTTTTGGCCGCTGTGTGCAATGCAATTTCAGACCTTTATTGCCGTTGCTTCTGGACACTATAAGTTTTACCTCATTGTTTACCCAAGCTCTGTGGCTGTTTTATTTTTGGAGTACATTTCACAGTATAAGCAGTACGTTGCTTGACGAAGAAGCCGCAGGATGTGTTACGGTGTGAAGTCTATTGCAACTACAAGAGGTGTGGGTATTATGTGTTCACTACTGTTCCTTCCTTTGACCCTCTGCTGAGTCCAGTGCCTATTATGAACCATAGGCTTGTACCCGATTACTGAGTCCACCACTGTCATCAGCCAAGTAATGAGAGCCTAGATAGGTATAAAATGTTAGAGCGTTTTCAGCCATGTATTGATCCCCTTAGGGCTTAGGCAATTGGCCTGCTCTAGTAAGTCTGATTCAATTTGGACTGTCAGTGGTTGTTATATACTATTTTACAAGATATGTTGACACTCCATTTTCTTTGGTTATCATTCTTGTTATTCTCTGCTTTTGTGTGGTATAATGGTTTTCATGTATACCTTTCAAATGCCAGTTGGCTGGTGGGTCACTTTCTATTTTTTTTTTTTTTTTTTATTGAACTCAATCCAGACAGGTACATAAAGAAGAAAAAAAAAAGAAAGAAACAAACTACAGAAAAGTACAAGTTGAAATCATAATCATAATCATATTCATATTCAAGGGCTTCACATTGATAAGGAAGAAAGAATAGTACAATATTTGATACAATAGTTGATACAACATCTTTGTTGAGCCAGAAATTTCCCCCATTAATTCACGAGATATATTACTTCAATAGCAAAGAGTTTTTAGATGAATTACTGTTTCATATATTATAGGTTAAATGTTACCTTCCATCCCATCAAGCAAAAAAACTAGATAGATGAATTTATTCCTGCTTTCCAGCTCAAAACTGGAGACCAAATCGATTCACCCATTCTTTTCCACTTAAGCCCTCTTGTAGAATATATGGCCCTCTCGAAGCTGAAAACAGCTAAAAAACGAGCCAGCCACATCTGGAAGCTTGGTGGTTCGGCTTCTTTCCAGCGGGCCGATAAAATAATTCTAAGTACCGCCGTACCTATAAATAATAAATTTTGCTCATTCTTTGATAGAGCAATCAATGAGTCATACCCTAAAATAAACAATGAATCTGTTTCTGGAAGGTTATGGCCAAACAGCGCCTCCCAGTACTTAGCAATCATATGTTTGATTTGAATGAGTTTGGGGCAGCTGCTTAGCATATGTATTAAGTTAGCCGGTCCTTGTGTACACCTTGGGCATAAATCATTTTCCATTTTACTCCAAGAATATAACTTAGCAGGTGTATAATAAAGGCTAAAGATAGTTTTATATGTTTGGGCTTTAAGGTTACTAGCCCTAAAAAGTCGTTGGCTCAGCTCTAGACTTTTATATATATCAACATTGGGATTGCTAAGTTTGGCTGCCCAGCTAGATTCAGTTTTTTCCAGATCGTCTTCTACATTAACAAGGAGAAGATTATAGATAACACCAATTCTTGTATTAAATCCATTAATAGCCTCCAAAAGATCTATTTTCTGTAGACCAAGGGTGGATCCCTTAGCCTTGAGGTTTGTATATATTTGCACATATTTAATGTAGTCCCCGTTAGAGAGATGATACTTATCCTTAACATCTAAAAAGGTGGTTTCTAAGTCATGTACAAAAAAATCTTTAACACGCAGGATTCCAAGTCTCTGCCATTTCCTTGCTATAATGTCGTTGGAAAATGCCAGGGTCGCCTGCGTATACCACAAGGAGGTATATCTATTCCATTTACTAATGTGCAAGTGTTTAGTAACTTTGCCCCAAACTTTTAGTGCCCCGTTTATAATTTCGTAGTTCCGATCATTGTTTTAATCCCGTGCCTCAATCTGTTGTAAAAACAATCCATTAGCCTTATCCCCTAGTAATAGCTCATAAATTGAGGGTGGAGTATAGTCATCGGGGGTTGATATCCTTAAATTAGAGCTAATCAGTGGTGTCATTTGTTTAAGAAGTGCGGCCCAGTGATACATACTAGTATTAGGTATTGCCAGCCCACCTCTTTCGCTAGGTAGAGACATTAACTTGTGAGACCTTCGGATTTTACCATGTTGCCAAACAAACTTAATCATGAGGGATTCAAGAGTTTTTAAGATCTTAGGATCAATGGCCAGTGGAATTGCTCGAAACAGGTAAAGGCATTTAGGGAGTATATTCATTTTAAGGAAATTAGCTCGCCCTATAATAGACAAGGGGAGCCCATTTACCCTATCCAAATCTTTTGTAATATTTTGAATCAGTGGGATGAAGTTATGGTTAATTATGGTTTTAACAGTGGGAGCAATAACAATTCCTAGATAAGTAGCATTTGCCGCTCTTCTTTGATCTTTATAATCGATGTTATCAGTACATAATACAATTGTCTTCCTTTTGTTTAAAGAGTATCCAGAATAAATGCCATATTCTGTAGTTATAGTCTCAATTTCCTCCATAGCCTCAATCGGGTTCGATGTTACGACCGCGATATCATCAGCATATGCTAATACTTTAGTAGAAAAAGGGCCAAGGACGATTGGGTAATACTGGGGCTCTCAATAAGTTTCAAAATTAAAGGGTTAATATATAGGGCAAATAATAAGGGGGAGCAAGGACACCCTTGCCTCGTACCTCTAGTTATACTAATATCGTCAGATTCAGACCCCATCAATTGAACTTTAGCTTTTGGAAATAAATACATTGATCTTATCGCCTTAATAAATTTGGGGCCGAAATTATTTAGTTGCATGATTGCCCACAGGAATTTCCACGAGACGCGATCAAACGCCTTCTCGGCATCTAATAGTAGCATTGACATTCGGCCCCCCCGTGACCATCATGGCATCAAACAAGGCAATTACTCTAGATGTATGGTCCGTTGTTCCTTTGCCAGGAACAAAGCCATGATGCCACGGGGAGACGATTTGCTCAATAACACCACTAAGTCTCGTGGCTAAATCCTTGGCATATAATTTAGAATCCGCATTGATTAAAGATATGGGGCGGTATGACGTTAATTGCTGAGGTGATTTCTCTTTTTTAGGGAAGACAATTATATTTGTTTTATTCCAGGAGTCCGGGGATACCCCGTTCCATTGAATACCTAAAAAAAGATCATGAAGTAGTGGTCCCAACTGAGAGCTCAGAATTTTATATAGGTCTATGGGTAGTTTATCAGGACCGGCTGCTTTGCCCGATGCAAGTGAGGTTAGAGATAGTAATACCTCATCTAGTGTGATTTCTCTTTCCAGATCCTGGCGTGTAGTATCATCTAATCCTTTTATACCCTCAGTATTATTAAGAAAGTTATTCAAAAACTCGTATTCTGTATTTGATAGAGGAGTAGAGTCTTCCGTATATAGATTCTGATAATACTGCTGAAATAGCGAAATAATCTCATCTGCCTGCATATATGATTTACCATTATCAGTTATTAGTTTTATCTGATTGGAGACATTCCTTTGCCGGGTGTGTAGTGCCAGCTGTCTCCCCACTTTTTCCCCATTTTCATAAATATCTCTCCTATGAGCACTGTAAGTCTGAGCTGCTTTTTGACTAAGGCTATTGTTTAGCTCATTTTTTAATAGAGTAACTAAATACATTGACTGTGTAGCATCTGCCCCGTGGGAAATAGCTGTGGTATAATCTTCCTCCGCCTTAGCCAAGGCTATTACTTTAGTATTAAAGTTATTCTTATTTAAGTCTCTCGTCCTAGCTTGATAGCTAATGGTCTCACCCCTAAGGGCAGACTTAAAGGAATCCCATACAGTATTTCTGGGGGCACTAAAACGGTTGATATCAAAAAATTTCTCCGTCCATTTTTTAATGTGTTCAATATAATCATTATCAACCAACAGTTTTCAATCAAATGACCACTGTCGAAACTGCTTTCGATCGCCAACTGTCAGTGTGAGAACCAAAGCATTGTGATCAGATAGGATTTTAGGACATTTAGTAATTACCGCCTGAGTCACTAAATCCCTAGTAGAGAAAAAATAGTCTATACAGACATGTTTTTGATGTGGGTGGGAAAAGTATGTACATCCTAAGTCCTGCTGATTCTTAACACCCCATATGTCTACTAGCCCCAAACTATTTGTGAGTCTCCTGATAGCCTTATACACTTTGGGTTTGCGTCCTACATAACTCTGCAGGTTGTGGTCACTTTGATCGTTAAATAAATGTGTTTTTAAAGAGATGTTAAAATCCCCACAGATAACTAATGAACCTTGCCAGGTTGCAAGCTCAACTTCATGTAGTGAGAATACTGTCGTATCGTCCTGATTAGAACCATAGATTGTACAGATAATCAGACCATTTGCTAATTTCGCTACTGCCCATCTACCGTGTGGATCAGAGGCAGCACATGTAGCTTGGCCAAGATAGGTTTTAGCGAGAATCGCCACCCCTCTTATATTTGATGTTTGGGTAGAGACGGCTAACAGGTTATATCCTCTGAGCCTCAGTTGTGATCTTTTAACCCATGAAACATGCGTCTCTTGTAGACATAAAATGTCTACAGGATTAAGCTTTACTAGTTCACACAGTCGACGTTGTTTTTCCCTATTTAATAAACCCCCAATATTCCAAGTTTGAATTTTCAATCTAGCCATTAGTCAATGAGTCAGCATAGATAAAAAGCTCTCTAATTCTCTCATTGTAATTGTCAAGGAACATTGACTTCTTCATCATACAGTTATTTACTTTATTTATAGAGTTCTTGTAATGTTCGAGGAAAAAAAAGCTTTACCCTCTGGATCAGGTTCTTTTCCTTTTTCCAACCACCTCCCCCCCCCTTGCAGGTCCCTCCCCCTCTGGGGACCCCCCCCTACATTTAGTAGGCAATCGGACTCTACCAGAGTCCTAGTGATGCTAGCAGTGCAGCGCCTGAGCCACCGTATCCGCTTTAATTATGTAATACAGTTTTATCCTAAAGGAATAGAGAGTTACAAGCTAAATAATAAGCAGTATCTCATTGAAACAAAAAGAGAAAATATTGCATAAGTATACATAAGTGTCAGGTAATCCAGCAATAATAAACCGATGGTAGCTACTTAGCTAAGAGATTCAATATTCAATGTTACACCATTACCAGCCCCTATTTGCTAATCTCCTCCAGATACGCCTGCGCTTTAATTTCTGAGATGAAAATTTGGCCTGCCCTGCCCATACCACCTTTAGTTTTGCGGGATTATTTAAATAGGCCTGGGCCCCCTTTTCTTGAAAGGGTTTAATTAAGGAACGTAGTCGCCAACGCCTCTCCACTGTAGCATGGCAGAAGTCAGGCCTAGTGAAAAAAGAAACCTCATTACAGATAAGTTTATGATCGGGTCTAGCTTTCTCGGCCACTATTTGTCTCAATAAAAAAATTCCCAAAATAGATTAGGATAGCACGGGATAAGGACCAGGTTTAGCAGGAGGGTTAAACGGCATCCTGTGAGCTCGTTGGATCTCAAGTTCCCAGTTCCAATTTGTTAAGTCGGGCATAGATTTCTTGAACAGTTTAATAACAAAAGTGCGTACATTCTCCCCCTCCATTTTTTCCGGAATTCCCAACAGGCGTAGGTTATTACGGCGTTGGCGATTCTCAAAATCTTCCAACTTCCATTTCATATCCATTAGCTCAGCTTCTTGGAGTTTGATCTTCTCTATGTTTGCTTGAGTTTCATTTTCAGTAGTCCGCACTCTTGCCTCAACTTCCGTAACCCTTTCACCAATTGATTTACAGGTTTTGGTCAGTTTCTTAACCACCCCTTGAATCTTGCGTAGAGCCAGCCTAGATCGTTTACTGTCCTCCTCTGTCTGTTCCCTATGGGCTGCGATGGCCTGTAAAATGGTTTCTACCGCGGTAGGGGGGAGTACATATTGATTAGACAAATCTGTGCTGCAGGGGCCTCGTTGTTTAGTCCTGGACAAGGGTTTAGGTTTTGATTTAATTGTATTTATTTGTGCCTCCTCCTCTATACTCCCTTCCGTTGAGGATGAAGATGTAAAAAGAAGGGATTCGCCATCTTCATCATATTCCAGGTCATCATCATCATACTCTACACTAGAGTTTGCTTTGTCTGATTCTCCGTCCTCAGTCTCGGACTCCGCTCCTGTTTCATCAGAAAAAGAGTAGAACACAGTGGGTCACTTTCTAGCCGCACTTCCAAGCAACCAGACAGGCTGATGCAGAGGTGGTCAAGTCTCTGGCCTGTTATATGTCAAACACAAATACAATGTTCATGAAAACAAACTTACTTGTCAGTGTTCAGTGTTTATGACCACTTAATACAGTAAACAAGTGCCAACTAAACCAGCTACTGCAGCTCGCAAGTTGAGTTTGATCCCTTTAGTATAATATTGTAATTGCATTAATAAAGCACTTACTACCCCTGACAAGGCATTGAAGAACTTTATGCCAGGCAGTACGCTTCTCCAGAGCCTAAGGTTAGAGTTTAATCCCGGTTATTGGTATCAGCTATGTGCTGTCATTGAGACGTTCCATAAATTTGCTCCTGTGTCTCAGGTAGATTAAACTGATAATTAGATGCGATTGTTAGAGGGAATTATGTACATTTGTCAGTAACTAATAGATTAACGGATAGGCTATGGTAGATTTTGTATCATTAGATTGCAGGGGTATGGTTTCTAAGAAGGAGAAGAACTGATTTGTGAAATGAGGGGTGGGCCTTTTGGAGAAATACAATAATAGAAATATTAAGGTAAAGATGCATGCAGCTTATTGCATCCTGTATTCAGAGAGAGGAGGCCTGCAGGGGATAGGAAGTAGAGACGGTCATTCGAAACAAAAGGAGGGAAACAGCCGCTCGTTTAAAAGCTGGGTATTTTTGATGCAGATGTTTAGCAGCAAATAGGAGGCTTTCTGGGATAGAATGCACTCTGTGGTTGCAAAGCTGTGGAAAGAAACTGCCTTATTTACCTTATGAGTGAGAAGTTTCTATATTACTAGAAACAGGAAAACGGTCTGTAGACTACCTCTAGATGACTGGTATTAAGTAACATGTCAGAGAGTCCGTCTACTGACCTTTGTAGCTGCAAAATGTTCTAATGTCTTAGGTCTTTGCAGATCTGAACCACTCTTTTCCCCAAGTTCAGTCACGTGGCATACATGTAAATTCCTGGGGACTATTTATGAGATGGGTGCGATTAGTATCAGAGTTTAGGACCCATATTTTTGAGTGGGACAGCAAGTGAGCAGTGGAACTGTTTAAGCAACGGACCGTGATTACCAAAGCCAATAATAATAATACAAATTAAAAAAACACCTTTGACACCCCGCAAAAAAACCTTGAAATGTCCGAGGTACGCGTAACATTTTTATATTCAGTTAAACTAGTGAGGACTGGCGTTTGAATCTGACCTTCCACAGAAACAGTGCCGAGTTCACCAGAGGTGGCCGGCGGGGATGGAAGTCGAGTCGACGGACGTCGTGAAGTCGGGGAACACACTCACCCCGGGTGTGTGGTGAGGAAACCCCCCTGTCACCGGAAGCTGAGCCATGAAGCTCGGCACCGCCACCCTCGGACTCCCATGGTGTAGCCGTGCCACTGATAAGACAATGCCCCTCTATTCTCCGCGGGTGCTCCTGTGGGCGGGCTGGGGCGGGAGCGGGGCATTCCTGGAGCCGCGCTGCTGGCGCATCCCCAGAAGCCGGCCGGAGGAATGTGCGGTTTGTGACGAGAAGTGTCTGCACTGAGAGGCTCCTGCAGACGGCTCTCACAGGCCCATGAAACGACGCCTATTTTTAATATTATTTGGAAAATATTCTAGGGCGGTGATGTGGTTAAGGCTAGCCTATAAACCATCAGATTTTAACTCTAATCCTAATTTGCCGCCACTTGACTAAATTGTGTGACAGTGTTCAATTCACATCGTCCCTCTGCAAAAATTGATGTGATATATTGTATTGCAACATTTATATAGTGCTTACTACCTCAATATGGGTCACTGACGAGCTTGCCTACATGGGCACACGCTATGCCTTGTATGGTGTAGTTGCAAGAGTGTCGTCTTTGTTAGTTTTTTTCTTTTCCTATGTTGGTTGGAAGTGTTTTAATATTATGGTGTGGTGACCACCGAAGTGCGGTTATCGTGTTACAGGACGCACTGGATGAGGTGCTGTGAGGGATGCATAGTTCATGGTTTTCAGTATTCTGGCAGCTTTAAACAGCTCCGCCAATCCCTTTACGGTATTTCTAATGATCACTGTCTACTTAGCTGGTTACTACACTGAGTTGTCCATCCTGATGTTTTTGTTCCGTTTTTTTATCCTGAGGAGGCATGCTTGGGGAAATAATTAATGAAAGAGATCTGCTTGGATGGCCTTTGCTATTATCATCCCATTTCTGAATATACTCGTGAGATGTGTAGCAGCGAATATACCGTGCAGCTAGTTGGGACTTGCAGTTATTTCATGCCACTTCATATTCCATGCTAGTTTGTTGGCTGGTATAGTACTGTGTGATGGACAAGATGCAGAGCATATATATTTTATGTGAGTGTACAATGATTAAGCTGTAGTTGGCAGCTGACCTGAGTGTTATGTTAGTGGGCCAGAAGGTAGGTGTGTGTGTGTGGCTTTATGGGTGAGTGAGTGGCTGTATAGATGTGTGAGTCGCTGCATGGATGTGTTAGTGAGTATGTGAGTAGCTCTATGGGTGAGTGAGTGATTGTATTGGTGAGTGAGTGAGTGGGTGTATGGGTGAGTTAGTGGATGTGTGAGTGGCTGCATAGGTGAATGAGTGGTTGTGAGAGGGCTGTATGGGTGAGGTAGTGGGTGTGTGAGTGGCTGTATGGGTGAGTGAGAGTAGCTGTTGAGTGTGTGTACTGGTAAGTGAGTGGGTATGAATGGCTGTTTTAGAGAGTGACTGTCTGTGTGAGTGGCTGTAAGGATGAGTGAGTGGGTGTGTGAGCAATTGTATGGATGTGTGAATGGGTAAGTACATTATTCTGTGGATGTGAGTGGTTGTATGAGTGAATGGCTGTATGGGTGCATGTGTTTTGTGAGTACCTGTATGGGAGTGTGAGTGGCTGTAAGGGTGTATTCGTTGGTGTGTGTCTGTATGTCTCTATGACTGGATGTGTGAGTGTATGGTGAGTGAGTAGCTGCATATGTGGCTGTATGGGTGAGTTAGCAGGTGTGTAACTGGCAGTAGTTATGAGCGAGTTGATGTGTGAGTGGCTCTGTGGATTAGTGATTGGTTGTGTCAGTACTGGTATGGGTATGTGAGGGGTTGTGTGGGAGTGGATGTATGAGAGGTTGTATAGGGATGTGAGTGGGTGTTTGTGCTTCTGTGGATGATGTCATCAGTGATCTCGTTTAATATTTACAGCCACAATATTCCTAGGCTTGCATATTTCACACAATATTTTACAGACTTGGGGGTACCACAATTGTGTTTACTCCCTTGACAAGAACAGTGGTAATTTGAAGGCTTTAGTCCATTCTCTGTTTCTTGATAACAGTACTTTAAACTGTTCCAAAAGCTTTGTGGAAATGGCATGGGTGAGTTATCATATCGAGATTGCCCTTCCGGTCGGTTCTGGCACTTATTTGGAATGGATACCGAATTGAAAGCATTGTTCCTTACTTAACTCGTTTTAGGTTAAACCTTGTTAATTTTTTGGTAGCTTATTCTTGACAGGGTAGTTGGTTTGCATCCTTAACATGATGTCCTTGAAACGTTATCAGCAAGCAATCCTGTTTACATTTCATGACTTTGTGTAACTTTTATTCAGGTATTAAAAACATATTTACAGCCTATTTTATGCTCTTTTGGCTGACAATCCGTGAAACAGAGGCATATATTTCTGCAATATTTATCTTCTGAATTTGGTTGCCACACCATCCATTAGTTTTTTTCGTGTTTCCATTAAGATCAAGAAAGATATGTGCTAATTGATCGTTTGATTGATGGGAATTCTTTTTCTGTATTGCCTATTTTAATATCCATTGAAAGAATTATTCATTTTAGGCACACCCAAAGAGGGCTCGAGCAGCAGCATTTTGGGTGACCTACAATTCTTTTGTGACATGGGCAAGACTGCCCAAGGACGTGTGGTTGCTGTAATCTAGGCGTGATAGAATTAGGCCTTGCACTACGGTCCTCCGGTATTCTGCAGGAAGCCACTTGGATGTTTTCCTAAGGGATCTTAACAGGCCAAAGCAGGTACCCGCCACCTTCTTAACCTTGGAGATTATAGTCAGATCTCTGTCCAAAATAAAGCCAAGATTCTTGACTTCAGGTTTGGAGGTGGGGGAATCAGACAAGGGGGCCATATGAGTTGTTCCCAGAGTGACGGTTTGTTGCTAACCACTATCCTCCCTGATTTTTCCCCATTCAACTTGAGACAACTTGCTGCCATCCAACTGGCCACCTGTTTTAGGCATGTATTACATTTCTTAGAGGTTGATTTGATGTTAGATGACATTGAAATGACATGAAATCGTCTACATAGGACACCATTGTGAAGCCATGGGCACAGATGGTGTCGGTAAGAGGTTGAACATATATGTTGAAGAGCCCTGAGGCACTCCACATTCCAACTTATAGGTTTTTGACAAGAAGGGTCCTTCACTGATTTGGAAGCTTTGGAAGTTCAAAACATCCTTCAGATAGCCAGATCGGACATTTAATTAAAATCAACAATTGTAGCAGTTTCAAGCAGTCACTGTTATACTTAGGCATATCAAGCAAAAAAGCCCCACCTTCTAGGAGGCGTGGGAAGGGGTTTTCTCCCGAGAATTGTTTGTAAAGAACGAAGGCCAAATAGAACATTTTTAAAGTTGTTTGTTGAACGTATTGGTTAAGAAGATATTGGTCACACGGCCTGTCTAAAGAGAAAGCACGAAACTAATATAAAATTTCAACCTCTGCTGCAATACCCTATTTCACTGTTCTCGTCAGCAACAAGTACATTGATGCACCAATGTCTATAAATTATGTGCGTGGTACGCTCGGAGGCACTGACGACAAATGTTTGTGTTCTAAACAGAAACAGTGAATATGCACTGAGCTGCAGTGGAAATAGCCCCCACCTTAAATGCAGTGCCAGCAGAAAGAAACCCAGAAGTACTTTGCTAGGGGGTATAATAATCACTACAGTTTTTGTTAACAATCTATCCAAAATATGGTCATAAAAAGAAACATCAGAATTGATGCCATTGTATTACAAGGACCTGTTAATCTGCACAGTAACATGTAGGGCTGTTCACCAGGGAGAAATGGAAAAGAACAAAGTGAGTCAGCCAGTCATGTACACTAAAGTGAAGGAAAATTGGTTAATGTTAGATTAGCCATTTTAGCACGTTAGGTATGAAATATGTCCTTTTGTGATCTGATGGGTTTATATCAATCATATAAGCAAACAACCTCAAAGAATGGAGTTGTCTACCATTTTACCAAGTCTGATCAAGATATTTTTTGTTAATCAAGACCTGTACATCTGTTCTCAACAAGCATAATAACAACATTCTACTAGAAATGGGGGAAACTCCTAATGATTCACTCAGTCATGAAACAGGCTTCAGACCTCATTTTTAAAACTCAAGCTGACTAAAGATTCTTTGAAACATGAAATCACGTACAAAACAAACTGAATGAATGAAGTGCATATAAGATGTGTTAATAATATTTAGGTGGACATGTGAAGTTGACTTAGTGTCTCACATTTCTTTTTTAAGTCTAAACCACACATTCAGTGGTAGGCTTTCGATTCACTGTGCCATTCCTTGGCAACTCGTTCCATTTCCTTTCCTTTCCTATTTCTATTGCTTATTTGGTGAAATGGTTAAAAATATAAAATGTTTCTTCATAACACAGACTACTTTTCAATTATAGTTTTTATGTAACAACTCACGAGGTTCCATGTACAACATTTTCACAATGAGTACACATTATAAAATCATACTTTATAGATCTCTTTGATCCGGTATCCTCTGATCTGGAGAGGGAGCAGTTCTGACTATAAATATCTTCTGTGATGGAACCGGGGGCATAGCTGTCAACTGGTCTTGTATAATATAGAAGTGCACATACTCCCTGTAAAAGTGTACCTGCTTGCTACTGAGAAATGACATACTCTGCTTTTCAAATTAAAGAGCAGTGGCGAGCGGTGACACTTAATTGTGGAGGGGCGTTGGAGAGGGTAGTGAATTTTAACCCAGTGACAGGCACTGTGATAAATCAACAATTCCATTAGGCTCAATGCCAAAGCTGCCAATCATGTATTGTTAACAGTGTTTTATTTATAATAGACCATGTTTGAGAGCTCCGGGCTTGAGGCTGAAGGCAATGCTTGTTTCTCACAGTGCCTGTCAGTGGGGTCAAAAAGGAAAGAATAAAAGACATAACATATTTACTTACCCACGCGTCCTCCATGTTCTCTTCTGGACTGCAGTCCGAGCGCGAGTTCTCCTGGAGTCTCAGCCAACTCCCCTCTACCAAGCCAGACTCCGCTCTCATGCTGCTGATAATGTTAAGCAGCAGGGGAGAAGCGCCAGGATTGGTTGAAGCGGGCTACCTCAAAGCTCCCTCAGACGATGGGGCCTGTGCCTGCTCTTCCCCCAGCGAGAGTTTTAAAGTCACGTCAGGTTGGCCGCCGCAAGACAGCCGGCCAAATTGACATGCACACTTTAAACTGGAGTGAGCAGCACTCATCCTCCCATGCTGCTAGTCAGCAGCAAAGGCCCACTCTCATATACTGCACTGACTGGGAGCAGTGAAAAATAAATTGATAATAAATTCATTTTATTACCATTTTATTTTTCACTTTGCTGAACTTGCAGCAAGGGGCTGGTGTCCTTTGCCTAAATGAGGGGCTGCCGCTGTTATAGAGGTGCTGGAAGTGGCAGGCAGTTTTTTTAGGAAGTAGGGGGGCGAATGAGACGCACACAGACACATGCACACCTACTGACTCACACTCACAGCCATGTATTCACACACGTGCGCACAAACAAATCCATTCACAACACTAATGACCAAATATTCATACATCCACGCAAGCACACACCAAACATTAATTTTGAAGAAAACACGCACTTACCTGCAGCTCAGAGGTCCCAGGAGGCTTGGGGCTGCTTCCTTTCCTCATTGGCTGACATAAGGTCAGACCTAAGGTTAGCCAATGAAGACTGCTGCCAATGAGGGAAGGCAGCGGTTCCAATGTTACCACAGACTGGGATGGGGTCAGTAAGACTGCTGACCCCACCCCACTCTATGATGAAGTGTCATTGATTGACACTCAACCCTGGGCACTTCAGAGCCTAAAACTGAAGCGCCCAGGTGCAAGGCAATCAGTGACGCTGCCCTTCGTTACCAGCAAATTTCAGCTCAGGCAGCCAGGAGCCTGTGCATTTAGCTCATGTCTGGCTCCTGACTGACCTGAAAATGATCTGTGTCTCTGTCAGGCTGACCTTTGTTCAGCCTGACAGACACTGTTCGTAAGGGGAAAAAGGTGGGGAGGCATGGCCCCTCAGTCCTAGTGGACTGGCCATGTCTGGGTGCTGGTATTGAGTATCTGAATGTATCTGGCCATTGAAAGCATGGATTTTCAACCAGTTTTGCATAATGACTCCTGATGATTACTTTAAGGCAGGTAAGATTTTCAGTTACGTAAATTAATTATGGAAGAGTTGGCAATTTCATTTGTCTCATTCGAACTATGGCCTATAGGTCTTTTGTTTCTTTAGAAAGGCTCTAACTGTCTCCATAGTCTCATGTGATGTATAGGGGCTTTGGTGAACCCTTTCCATTCACTGGTCTGTTTAACTGCGAGTCGCATTTTGCTTTCACCTTCTACAGCAGACAGCATAGGCTAAGTCCACTTCAGACATTTTCTCTCTTACACTGTGACTAATGGCATTTTGAATAGTCCTAAGTACACATCCAGCTAAAAAGAAGTGCACTTCAGTACTTCTACTGTTCCATTTGCTCATATTCTGTCCTTTCCATTATTTACCCCTTTTTGTTTTTCTGCTCCTCAATATGTGCTTGTTTTGAAGCTATTAGAACATTGACATTAAACCATTACAAACCATTTTCCTGTGATCTGCATTAAAATTCAAAAGTATGTCTGTACCTGTTCTAAGTGTAAAAAGAACAATTGATTGACAGAATGCAGAACAATGGCATACATTCACCCCAGTACAGAGTTCTGCGCCTAAATCCATCGTTTTTTTGCTCCCCATGCCATTCTAGTTTGAACCCAGCCATATGCAAATCATCCTTGACCCTGCGCCCAATGGGAACAGTCCAGCCCGAACTGCCAGGCCAGGTCCTCTCTGGACTGGAAGCAAGCATGCTAGGACCGGTTTCGGGATTTCAGCCCTCACCAGCCAGGATAGCTTGACTCCAATGGCATGGAGAGCATGGGACCCACGTCTGGGCATACCCGTCCCACTCAAGGTGACAAATGCAAAAAAAACAATTGATGGACAGAATGCAGAATAATGTCATACATTCACCCCAGTACAGAGATCTGGGCTTAAATCCATCGGTCTGGACTGTTCCCATGGGGCACAGGGTCAAGACTGATTTGCATATGGCTGGGTCCAAACTGGGGTGGCGTAGTGGGCAAAAGAACGATGGATTTAACCTAGATTTTTTGACTGGGAGAAAATGTTTGCATTGTCAGCATTCCGTCCATCCTTTGTTTGCTGTAACAATTTTCGCCCTAAGTGGGATGGGTATGCCAGACATGGGCCCCTTGCTCACTGTGCCACTGGATTCAAGCTAGCCTGGCTGAAGAAGGGTGACATACCCTGAAACCGGTCCCAGGATGCTTGTTTCCGGTCCAGGGAGGACCTGGCCTGGCAGTTGGGTCTGGACTGTTCCCATGGGGCAGAGGGTCAAGACTGATTTGCATATGGCTGGTCCAAACTGAGGTGGCGTAGTGGGCAAAAGAGTGATGGATTTAAACCAGATCTTTTGACTGGGGGAGGATGTTTAAATTGTCAGCATTCTGGCCATCATTTGTTTGCTGTAACACGTACCTGTTCTAAGTGCACTTGCTTGCTAGAGAACACCTATCCCGTTCTAATAACATTTGTCTTTTTCCTTTCTATTTTGTGGCATGCTTGCAGCACATATTGAAAAATGTAAACATTACATCTGCTTGCCAATGCTATACCGGTTGGCTTTGCCAATGTTTTATTATGCATCGCCTTGTGTAGTACAGAATACATCCAGCTGTGTTTCAGAGTGCCCTACATTAAGAAAGTAAACCGCCCATCAAAATACAGGATAACCAATCTGGTAACCTCACAACAAGGCACTCTTTCGAGTCCCGAAAGGACATATTTCTCCATATGACATGGAATGGTCACAATATCCAGAAAGGGGTGGGGATCTCTTCAGCATCTGTCCATCGATATCCATATCCACAGAGATCGATGCCCCCTCCCCCACAGGATACCACTTCATGCCCATGAATTCATCCTCCTTAAAGTGCCCCAGTCTGCTGCTGAAGGGGGACAGGCCCAACATGTATGTGTTTGTATGAATCCCTAACTCTTCCAATTCTGCAAGTGCGCAGTGCACTGAGAAGGGCCTCTCAAATACAGCAACATATTATCTGCGAAGAGAGGTAGAGTATGCACCTGGGCACCCACCAAATTCCCTAAGTGCTCATGAAGTCACGCAGCTGAGATGCGGGGGGCTCGACCGCAAGCGCCTGGAGTTTTGGGAAGAGTGAGCATCAGCTTTGAGTACCTCTGTGCAGGACCCAGGCATCGGAGGTCACTTTGTCCATTCGAATCCTAGCTTTTTGGTCTTTATAGAATAATTTAACCTAGCCAGTGATGTTGGGACCAACCCCCATAGTTTCCAGGGCCACCCAAAGATATGCCTAGCTAAAGGAGTCAAATGCACACTCCAGATGGAGGGCAGATAGAGCATATTTAAAATCAGAGACCATCAGAGCCCTCATAACATGTCAATCATCTGATATTCAACATATTGCTACTATCAGTGATAGACCCTCATTGATCATCATCTGTAAGGAACTAAATGATTCCCTGCGGCCTATTAGCCCGAGCTTTACTCAACAGCTTAGCATCCATATTTATTAAGGAGATCAGACCATAAGATGATATTTGGGCGTGATCCTTACTCACTGTGGGCACCAGGACGATCATTGCGTCCTGCATTGTGGGAGGCAGTTGACCAACCCTCTTGGCCACATCAAAGACCCCTGCAGTTTATCCAGAAGGAGCATGTGAATTTCTTGTTACAAATCTGCAGGTTGGCATCCAAACCCGGGGTTTTACCTCTGGCTGCACCCACCTTCAGCTCAGGCATGCTGAGTGGGGCCTCAAGGATCTCATTGCTGCACATGTGTGTGCTGCGTTAGGCGCACCCTGCCCATAAAGTCTCTAATCTCTTGTTCATCCCCTGTAGAGGGGTTACCTCTCCCGCCCTTCCAATAATCCTCACAGAGATCAGTAATTTGCTCCCTTGCCTTTACCACCCTCCCCTCACCCTGTTGTAGTGACAATGTTTGTGTGTGGGGGCATCTCCTGATTAAACAGCAGTGCTAGAAACTGTCCAGAGTTGTCTCCTTCTTGAAAGAATCTGTGTCTGTGATGCTTATAAGTGTATCTAGTAAGCAGGGTCCAAGTGTCTTCGATCCATTCCTCCAAACCAGCTAATGCTTTTTCCATATCCACCAGCCCCCGCACTCCAAAGGTCCGCGATATGCATTCTCCCCTGAGGACTACCTCATATACATCCCACTCCCATTCTCTGCTGTTTGTGGACCCTTGGTATCCAGAAAGTAGTGTCCAGTAAAATTTCGGCCCGCATCTGTTCACACCTCTGTCTGCAAACACCATAGAGGTACTTGAGGCCTATACAAGCGTATTACAATGGAAAAAAGCACTGGGGAATGATCCCAATAATAATCTATTCACATACCTTGCAGAGTCAAATAGTGCTATGTCCCCATGCCTACCCAGCAAAAAATATATCGTGCTATATGTATCCTATACAGGGGAGTGTTTCTGTCCATGCCAGTGCCTCCAGCCATCTAATAAATCAAATTCTGTGGATATTCTTGATGGAGCTGTATCCATTACAGGTTTTAATCCCTGTCTAGAGTGGTGCTTGTCCAGTCTCTAATATCTTACACAGTTAACTCCAAAATAAATTGAGCTCTATGTACTGGGAGACAAACTGCAAAAGAGAGGAGAAGAATTGTGCATTATCAGTATTTGAAGCATAGGTATTCACCACGGATGTATGACGGTACGACGCATAGTTTTACCACGCGTACCGTTACAACGCGGTTTTTACAACGCGGTTTTTACAACGCAAGTCATTACCACGACTTGTGTTGTAGGGGTGCGGACTTCGGAATTTTTTTATTTACTATTCCAACACCAGCCTACGTACAGTAGGGAAGGTGTTGGATAGTAAATTAAATTATTTCTTGTCCTGTTGCGCCCTCCAGCGCAAGTCGTGGTTACGACTTGTGTTCTAAAAACCGTGTTGTAACGGTATGCGGAGTATAATTCACGTGGTAAAGGCTGTTCTCCATTCACCACCTCATCTAGGACACCTGATAGCACCACATACCTCCTCTGTGGATTTCCTGTCTCCACCTACAATTCAAGTGGGTCCCCCACGCAACCTAAATCAAGACTCCACTAGTAAAGTAGCATGCAGCGTAAACATGGCCCACCATTTCTTCCTTAAATGGGACACCACCTCCCATAACAAGTGAGTTTCCTGGAGCATGGCTATTTGAACACCTATGTTGTTGCAAGAAATCATAGATCCTCTATCGATTGGGAAATTAAGTCCCAAAACATTCTGGGAGACAATCTTCCTAACTATGGCCTCCATCTTTCAGTTGGGTCAAAGGCATGCATCGTGCCAAATAGAGGCCGCTCCTCCAGACCAATCAACTCACCCTTCTGTGGTAGAGGGCCCTCACCCCCAATCCCATTTTTGCAGTAAAAAACAAAAACAAACTATTCATTATCTCCCTCCCCTCGATCCCTTGCGGGCAAGCACCATAACTCCAACTCATTGGTGTCCTAGTGTGTTCAGACTTTACTTCCTACCCAGGGTCTGACACAAGATTCCCCCCCAATCAAACAAAAACAACTTAGTAACACTCCAAACTATGTTATGTATTGCATCTAGCATTCAGTCAGCAGTTTGCATGTCCCTATCAAAGGGAGCTCGCCAGCCGATCTTAGGCTACTTGTGTATCTGCCTCCTATTGCAGGGTCCGTCGAGTGCCAGCCCTGTTCCAAATCTCCAGACAAGTCAAAGCATCTTCCGGGTTTCAACGAAGTGGCTCTTCTCTTGCGCCACCACTCGCAGGTGGGCCTGAAACAACAGCATGTATTTGAGGTTCATTGCCCAGAACTTTTGCTTAACGTCTAGATAAGATTTTCACTGGGGCTGAAACTTCCTGGTATAATCTGGGTAAATTGTGTTGTTGTGGTTCTTGAACTGTCGGTGTGCAGACTCTCTAGCCGCATTGAGCATACAATCCTGGTCCCTATAGTTGAGAATGCGCGCAACGAGGGCCCGGGGAGGTGCACCAGGCGGCAGTGCTGGAATTAGTGCCCGATGCACACTTTCAATCATAAAAACCGTGGAGAGTCCATGTGGATGTAGCTCTCGGCAGGACCGATCCTTCAAAAATCGTTCTGCAGCTACACCCTCTGCTCGTTCTGGAAATCCAATAAAATGCAGATTACAGCGGCGACTACCTCCCACATCCTCTGCTCTACTTTCCAATATATGAATTTTGGTCATATATGCCATTTCGTCCTTCAAGGCAGCCACCTCAGATTTAAATTAAAAAATAGAACCTTTCACCAACGGCACCCTCTCTGCCAGTTTGCGCTGGTCTGTGTAACGCAAATTGACCTCTTTGGGCACCGTATCAATTTTTCTTTCTAGCACAGTGCAAACGTCCTGAATGGCTGCCATAATGTCCGCTCATCTGGGCTCAACTGCTGCTACCTCCTGCTCAGCAGGTCTCTGTGTGCCTATCCGCCTGGTGCAGCTGTGGCAGAGCCTGAGAGCTCATTCGCTGCATAGTTTTGTTACCCTGAGGCAATGTAGGTGCCATGTGTTTGCCCATGGCGCCTAAGTCAGGTTTTACTCTACAAATTCCTTGTCTAAAAGTCTCGCTAGGTAGGGCACCTCCTCAGGCAGCAGCAGTCCAGCCCGCACTCCGTCTACCGGGCCACTAACCCACTCTGTTGTGTAATGGTAGCCGAGTTGACTGCACTGGCATGGCTCTCAAACAGAGCTGTAGAAACAGGCTCGGCTCTCAAGGGTTTAGTTCTAAAGTGCAACCCTTCGATGAGTGCACGCTGAAGCATCCCAGCGCCACCGAAGTTACAGATTAGGTAATACTCCCATAGGCAGCTTAATATTGTGCCAGTAGACTGCCCTTCTTTCAAGGCCAATAACTTCCTCTTGCTCCAGTCAGCTCGACCATGTGTGTTCTTGCTTAAAGGACAACCTGATATTGACTGCAGTCTTTCCTTCCACCAACAGGCTCTTTTTGCCTCCTAAAAGGTAACCCTGCTTTCTTCAATCATGTGCACCAAAGCACTAACATGTCACTGGCAAAATGTTGCAGATTCATGTGTGTCGGTGGAAAATAGAAGTTCTGCACCATGAACATACGAGAGAAAGGATGGAACTGGCTATCCACTTCCCACTGTGGCTTTTGCCAGCCACCTGCGCCCATGGCACAAAGTGTTTAATTCCATTCACCACTGTTACATGCCTATGTGTATATCGCTTATTCCTCTCAAGTGCACCACACACTTTTCAAATATGTCTCTATCTCTTTCACACATGTCCCCTCTCTCTGATGTCATTAATCGCTCTCTCACACACCTCTGCCTTTTTCTGCGTTTCTCACTTTCTGTAGCGTCATTTTCCTCGCGTTATTTTTCCTTCATAGTCTTTTCACTCTAACCTCTCTCTCTCTCTATCTCGCTCCCTCTCCCTCCCCCTATATTTCTACTTTCCTTCACATGCTTGGGAGCAGTAGGAGTTACGTACAGAGATGCATATTTCAGGAGTTGAATCCACTTGCAAAATAACTAATAGTTTCCAAAGTGTGTTAATTTACTTAGATCCACTTACTGCTGAGTGCTCATGCCTTTTTGTGCATGTAAGGTAGCGGAGAGGCACAGCAAGGTAACAAGGCTTACTAGAGCCTTCTTTAGTTTCCGTCTGTGATACTGCCTGTACCATCTCTGAGCCCAGGGGTCACAAGGAGAGTTCCAGTGGCCACAGGAAACAAGACAGTGGTCTCACATGCGACCTAAGGGAACTTCCAAATGATCTCCATTGTTACAGGCCAAGACAGGGGTGAACTTGGTTTGGCAAAGAGGCGTAAGGATGCTAAAACAATTCTAAACCCCGGATTGGTGCTCGGCAAGGACTACATCCCAGACACTATATGAATTATGTTGCCAGTGGAACAGAGTACTACTGTGGTACCCTTATTAATATGGCAACATCATATAATGTGAAGGGAACCATAATTATATAGCAAGGTATTGAGAAAATAAAACCTCAAGCTTCTCCAAAGCAGCCTGTGCTGGTTTCTCTCCACATTTTTTCTTCTTCTTCATCACCCCTCCAACACTACCTTCCCTGATTGGAGCAGCCGTGGCTGGGATGGGCACTCCAACTTGCTGTTCGGTCATCAACACCCACCAGATAACCTCCTCGCCACCATATACATGCCTATAGCTCTCGGGTTGCCGAGACCTATTGGCTTTGCCAATGCCTGTTCTGGGTATGATGAATCATTTGGGAGTAGACTAATTTCTTGAGCTGCGGCATCACTGACAGTACTCAATTTGAGATCCTAGGGCTGGAGCGAGAGAAAACAAGAGAGGACTCAGAGGTCATATTCACAGTTTTGAAGTAGACACTTATTGCTCATCCATCTCTGACCTACTAATTGTTTGCTCCCCTTTAGCCTACTCTTCTGAGCCCCATCCTTTGTGCAATCTACCAGTCTTTATAGGGTGTCTTTATGAAGGTTCGGGTGAACATAACTGCTTGATTTCCTCAGAAATGGCTCATTCGATGCCCTTGATCTTGAATCTCTCTTTATCTCAGAGGAGGAGGGAAGAGGAGATCAACAATTTTCTCATTACACCCATATGGTACAATTGACTAATTTGACTCATTAAGTGATCCATCTAATGAAAGAGGTGGTGGGATCATATGATAAGAACAGGGCATGGGTGCTTGATGGAAATCCAGTGAACATTTCACTAGGCTGCAGAGTAGAGCTTTCCAGGACCACCTCAAGGGTGTAGATTCCTTACGCTGCTTTAAAGACTGCACACTACTAGTCGTGTTTACCCCAGGGTATTGTGCACTGCCTTTCACTGCCCTGGCTCTAAACATCCTACAGGGGGGCAGAGACCCCTTTGTGTGAAGACAGGCACATTTCTATTCAGGTGTCAGTGACAACTCCTCTCACCACTCTAGCTCATGAAGGCCCATCAGCCTGGTGATGGGCCATGAGGATATGCAAGGCACACCTCGGCTCCCTTTGTGTGACTGTCTTGCGTGAATGCACAATAGCCCAACTGTCATCCTAACCCAGATGTGAATTTGACAGACGGGCAGAGAGACGTACAGAATGGTTCAGCAAGAAAATGCCTACTTTCTAGATTTGACATTTTCAAACACGCAATTTAAAAAACAACTTCACCAAAAGATATATTTTAAAATTGTGATTTCAGAGTCCCCAAACTCCTTATCTTGATCTGCTTCCTATTGGAAATTACACCTAAAAGATATTTCAAGGCAATCCCCATGTTACCCTATGGGACAAATAGTCAGTGCAATAGTGAAAACGAAATAAGCAGTATTTCACTTTTAGGACATGAAACAACACACCAGTACATATCCTACTTTTTAATTATGCTGCACCCTGCCCATGGAACTGCCTTGGGCCAACCTCAGGGGTGACTTACATATGCTCTGACAAAAGAACTTCGGACGCAATCAGCAATTTAACAACAGGCTGTACCCAGGGGTATCTGTTCAATGACCCCCCAGGCCCATCAAATGTAATTACCATTAACCTGGCCAATGGTGACAGGGCATCACACAAGTCCACTACTCACCCCTGTTCTCCTACTATACCTATCTTGAAGGAAGAAACAGGATGTAAAATTATTAGTTGGAACATTGCCGGAATCAGTACAAAAAGGAGCGACAACGAGTGGGTCACCTTTGTCGCAAGCCACGACGTTATCGCCCTACAAGAAACTTGGGACTTGTCTTCCAATCAATGGCTGGATGGCTTTGCTGGCTTCTCAGTCGCGGCTCGCCCAAGTGCCGCAGGTAGAGCGAGGGGAGGCCTCTCGACCTTTTTTTCTCTAGACTTTGCTGGCACGCTGAAAAAAATTGAGTGTGATTCCCCAAATTGCCTAATTGTGGAAAGGCAAATCTGCCCATCAAAAAGCATTCTGTTCATTAATTTCTACAACTCTGTCAATAAGGAACTCGGGGGCAATAACATCACCCAACTGGATGCATTCTTAACCGCTTTTACTCAAAATTCCCCCTCTAGCTATGAACTGGTGTTAATGGGTGATTTTAACATTCACCCCTGCAATCTGGGTTGCTCCGCCCTAGGAGTTACGGAGGCTTGGGGTCAGGAGGGCCCACACTTCGAACATACTAGGCGTGGAGAGGAACTGGAGGATTTTCTGGCCAAATATAACCTTCTCGAATTCACAGCAGGAGAGGGGGCTCCTAGAGCATCAACGTTTAAGGGCTCCCCCATGGGCTCTGTTATTGACTATATTTTTGTGACTTCTGCCATTTGTAAATGCATTATTGCCTATTGTACTGTGTTTTCGCCGTTTAGCGACCATAATCCTGTTTTCCTGTCCATCTGCTGGGGGGGTGCCTTAGGCCCAATGCCAGGGCATTCCAAACAGGGCCTCACCCTTCGCACAACAGATCAAGGCAGGCGTTTGAAATGGGGGAACGTGGTGGCAGAGGAGTTCTACACTAATATCGGTCAGCAGATCGAAGAGCACATCAAAATTTGCCAAGACCCGACCGTGCCAGGCAATGACACCATGTCCGCCTTTCAATCAATATGCCATGTAGTGGTTGAGAACCTTACGGTATTAAGGGGTAGGGGTGAACAAAAGCCGCATAAATGGTTCGATTCTGACTGCACCAGGGCCCTTAGAGCCTTAAAAATGGCCCTTAAAGCACAACCTAGGGATAGGGTTTTGGTTTCAGCCTTGAGAAAAGAGTACAGGGCCGCAACAAAGTCTAGAAGGGATAGCATTAAGCAGGAGGCATGGGACCAACTAAACGACATTAACATCTTGAGAGACAGCAGGCAATTTTGGGCTGTAGTAAATCACCCTTATTTTTCTGATTCTCCAAATCTAGATACCGATTGTGTAATACCAGATGAGAAGTGGCTGGCCCACTTCAGCTCTGTTTATGGCGAGTCTGGTGCCTGTTCGTTGCCACAAAACAATGTAGGTTTGGTGGCCACACCTATACAATTTAATAGTGGGGAAGTGGAAAAAGCAATTTGTGCTACAACAAAGAATAAAGCCCCCGGACCAGACGGGGTACCAGCTGATTTTTATTTACATTCCCCCAAACTCTGGGCTGGTATCCTAGCCAATGTGTTCACAGCCGCAAACACCTCGCCCCCTCCAAATACATGGGCTTTGTCCACCATCGTCCCAATATTTAAAAAGGGCAGAAGGGACGACCCAGGGTGTTACCGGCCCATTTCTCTCCTGGACTCGGCCATTAAGATCCTGGGCAGAGTCCTTTTAGTGAGATTAAGAGACAGCCTGGAGGAGCGTGGTGGCCTGGCTGACATACAGTACGGCTTTAGGGAAAAAAGGGGCACGTTAGAACAGTGCTCAAACCTGCACCTTCTGATTTCCAAGTATACGGTGGCCAAGGAGGGGACCTTGTATTTAGCATTTATGGACCTCTCCTCGGCCTTCGACCTGGTAAACAGATCAAAACTTTGGGAAATCCTAACGAATATGGGAATTGACGCCGATTTGGTGGCTTTTATAGCTTCTATGCATCAGGATTTATTCGCTGCTGTAAGAGTAACCAAAGAGGGAAGATGTACGTCAAGTTTTCGATCTGTACGGGGCGTTAGGCAGGGATGTATATTGGCCCCCCTGTTGTTTACCATCTATATAAATGACCTAGGCAAGCATCTACTTGAGGCAGCATGTGACGTACCGCATGTAGGAGAAGCTAAGATTCCTGCTCTCCTATATGCGGACGATGCTGTACTCATTGCACGCACAGGGGTATGTCTCCAAAAATTGTTGGACGCTTTTGGGACTTTTATGGACCGGTTGGACCTGAAGGTCAATGCCTCCAAATCGCACACCATGGTTGTAGGGACACAAGGGAAAAGCGGCAAGAGAGGAATTAAAACCTTCTTTTGCAAAGGAGAGATTGTGTCGGGAGTTCCCGTGTTTTCATACCTGGGCGTGCTCTTTGATTGCAGGGGTACCTGGGGCCCACAGATACGTGCAAAAAGCCTAGCGGTTACAAGAACATCTAGGGCCATTTTAAGTTTCGCTAAAAGGCTGGGACATAGACCCATGAAGGCCATTATCAAGGTTTATAACAGTAAATCCCTTCCTGTGGCCTTGTATGGTGCCTCTTTATGGGGTTATGCACGACTAGAAGAAATCCAGGTAGCTGAAAATAGTTTTTTACGCTCTGTCCTGTCCCTCCCCCAATCCTCCCCGGTGTTCTCAATCCATACAGAACTTGGTTTGGACTACATCCAGGACAAACTGAGACTGGCCCCATTAACATACTGGCTTAAGACTTGGTTAAATCCTGAACTTGTGTTAAATCACACGATCATGAGGGATGTGATGAGTTTAGAGTATAGTCACAAGATACCATGGATGGCGTATTTGCACAAATCTTTTACTGAACTAGGTCGTCCAGATTTATTTACCTCCCCTTCGTGTATCACTAAGCAGGATGTGAGTCTTATAAAAAAACAGTTTATGGTTAGGGCATACATGTTGCGTGAAGAAGTCGAATTGTCAAAACCTTCTGTTCGAATGCATTATTTGTCACTCCAGTCACTTGCAATTGAACCCTATTTATGTTTTGTCACTAATCCGTTTCATAGATTCTTGTTAACAAAATTCAGATTTAACACTATTCATTTTTATTTGGGCCATTTTAATACCTGGATGAAACCTGAGTTAGCTCCCCCTTGCACTTGTGACAATTTTTCTGTTCAGGACAGCTTACATTTTGTTATGTTTTGCGATTTCTTTTCCGACCAAAGGAAAAAATACCTGCTACCAGTCTTAAGAGAAGCGGGCTTCTCCCAGGTGAGACCAGCCATGTTATATTTAAAATCACTGGGTAACATCTGTATCACATTCGCCATGGCCAATTTTCTTGTGGCAGCATCCAGAGCCAGAAGGGGCATGAATTTGGAAATTTGATGTACATAATGTGTCTTTTTTTATCCAAATTAACTTACTCGTAAATGAAATTGTTTAATTCTTTCTTAAATTGTAAATAATACTGTTTTTATGTACTTTGTATGATTTTAACAAATCGAATAAAGTTAATTTGACTGACTGACTGACTGACTTACATATAGTAAAAGGGAAGGTTTGGGCCTTGCAAGGGGGAGCACTTGCCAGGACCAAAAGGCAGTTTACAACTGCTCACGCAGCTCGTTTTGGCCACTATAGGTGTGGCAGGGTATACTCAGACATGAGTCCCTTTCTCACTGCTCCATCAGGATTCAAGCAAGCCGGGCCAGAAACCGGTCCCCGGTAGCTTGTCTCCTTTCTGGTGAAGAATTGGCTTGGTAGTTTGGTCTGCCCTGTTCCCATGATGCACTGGGCCAGGGACAGACTAATTTGCATATAGCCAGGTTCTGAGCTGGGATGGGGCAGTGAGATAAATAACGGTGATGGATCAAGCCCTGATCTTTGGACTGGGTAAGAGTGGTCTGCTTAATTCAGACACTCTGTTCATCACCACCCCCTTTTCTAAATCGTTTTTGGCCACTATAGGTGTGGCAGGGTATACTCAGACATGAGTCCCTTTCTCACTGCTCCATCAGGATTCAAGCAAGCCGGGCCGAAGAGGCTGAAATGCCAGAAACCGGTCCCCGGTAGCTTGTCTCCTTTCTGGTGAAGAATTGGCTTGGTAGTTTGGTCTGCCCTGTTCCCATGATGCACTGGGCCAGGGACAGACTAATTTGCATATAGCCAGGTTCTGAGCTGGGATGGGGCAGTGAGATAAATAACGGTGATGGATCAAGCCCTGATCTTTGGACTGGGTAAGAGTGGTCTGCTTAATTCAGACACTCTGTTCATCACCACCCCCTTTTCTAAATCGACACTGCAGTAACAGGCCTGAGACATGTTTGGAGGGCTACTCATGTGAGTGACATAATCAATGTTGCAGGCCCACTAGTAGCATTTGATTTACAGGCCTTGGGCACACTTGGTGTACTTTACTAGGGACTTACTAGTAAATCAAATATGCCAACCATGGATAACGCAATCACCAATACAATTTACACAGGGAGCACTTGCACGTTAGCACTGGTCAGCAGTGATACGTTCCCAGAGTCCTAAACCCAGCAAAAACGAATTGCAGCACACAGTCATGAACTGGAGGTCAGAAGAAAAAAGACTGTGGAAATCATGCCAAAAGATGCCAAGTCTAACAGATGAGCTACTGTAATTTGTGCTGCAGTCATTCGAGGGTTCTGTTGAAGAGCAGGGGTAGGTAATAGCCAGTGTTTCTGTGAGGGAACCTGTCTCCTGGTTACAGCTACCTTCTTCTTTTGAAAGTGCTTTTTAGCCAGTCCAACTCCCCTTTCCCTGCTCATAGATCTGTCCATGGTCAGGTGCTAGAAGAATGAGCACCTCTCCTTGGACCTGGTCGCTAATCTCTTGTGAAGAGTGAGAATAGTAATCTTCAGAGGATTGGTATCTCTGTCTTCCTATCTTCTGTCGTATCTCTCAAGTTATATCCATGTTATCCTTCATCCCTTTGTTAATATTGGGTTTTTATTTTCTGAATTCCATTCAGGTTTTTCCAACTCTATCTTGGTATTGTTGATTATTTCTTTTTTTTCGTCTTTCTGGTCATTCTCAATCTCTGATCTGGGGTTTGATTGAAGTTTCTTTGGTTTTGTCCGGAGGGTGTTTTTTCTAAAGATGCCATAAACCTGAGAGAGATTCTTTGGTAAATTTACCTCTTTTTGTCCTGTGGCATATCTTTGGCAGGTGAGCTATAAAGACTCATCATTCTTTATAGTCCCAATAACATTTTCAGCTACAGTATCAATGTTCTCAATCAATTTCAAACTTAAGCCTACCGCAGGTGACGCACCATGCTCATCCCGTTTCTGTTTCAGGACCTCATGCAACTCTCCGCTATTGAGGGTATTTTATGGGTGGTGGTATATAAAGCAGCACATTTCCTTCTCTTTTACCCCAATTGTCACTGCTGTGGATATGGTACCATTTCTATTGTGCGGCCCATATTTCATTATTCATCGTTTATCAGTGTACACTGCTTTTCCTGGTGACCCAAAATGGGATTTTGTTTTCTTTACTTGGGCCCTGCGCTAGCAAAGTGTAATATCACGCTACATTGGATAAGCTCTGCTTCCCCAACTGTCACCTCCATGGCCAGGTCCTCGCTCTCTCTGAAAGCACCTTGCTGCATATGGGAAAAAAATGAGCTGGTCTGATGAAGTATTCTATCGCAAAGGCATAGGATATGCTTGTGGAGGAGTTTAAAGGGGTTACCAAAGATGACACTCACCTGCCATAAATCACCTCTGACGTAGATTTCGTTACTGCAATATATTACTGATTTACGCTTGGTTTCGTTAACTTGTATATTTATAAACAAGGAGACACTAGATTCCAAGAATAAGTGGAGTTTCTCCCTTAGTGAGTATTTCATGCTGTATACTGTCACTTAGGTGGACAGGGTACATAGGTAGGTAAGTCAGATAGGCAGCGACATAGGGGAGTAGGTGAGGGAGAGTTGTTTGGGAAAAGTGTTAGTCTTATCTTGTCAGATATTAAGTATTGTTACCACCTGTTACTATAACATCACTTGTTTACGAAGTGCTCGCTGACTATCCCTAAGCATCAATAAAAAATAGTAACAAAAAAACCTGAATGGCTCTAATTGGGCATGTGTGTGCAACTTCTTTTCGAGGTCGTGGGTTAGGCCCCATGTTTGCACTCACCCCAATATTATGTGCACATGCTGCATCTGTAGTCTGCATGTCAGACTGTTCATGGTGGAAAAGCATCTTATGGGTTCAGCAATGCCTTTAAGCACACTATCTAAACAGTTATGTCTTCCTGTAGACTTCCGTCCTTCAGACCCTACTGAGTACTTCATCATGGCAGAGGACCACTCTTCCACCTTCCTCAATCACTCTTCTAGCTGCAGTTTATCTCACTTTATTTAGTGGATATTCTGCTTCGGCCACAGCAAGTGTCAGGGCGATGACTGTTTTACTCATGTTATTTTAGTGAATACGGTAATATTGGCAATAAATGTCCCCGGGGAGTTTGGGGTTTGAATACCACTGCCTTTGACTATGCTATTGAGCACCTGCTCCCAAACCGCTGCCACTTTTGAGCTTGTTCAAACCATGCAGCGAACGTCTGCTTTAGGTGTTCTACTCCTGAGGCAGTTTGTACTCTTAGTGGTGTTGATTTGCCTAAAAGCATCTGGATCTTCAATGTTCAATGCAGATCATTAAATTGTCTTAGTCTAATTTGTGCATTCTACGCTACCGTAATGCTCTTAGTGAAAGCCCTGGGATGCTCTTTGCCAGCATATTCTATGCAAAAGTCTGTTTCCCAGTTAGTCCTGTGCAGTATCACAAGTCTAGACTTTCAATGGGTTTCTAGTGTAGTTGCTCTATACTTTCTCATTCTGGGTACTGCAATCTGTTTTTACTGGTTTTGAGGTCACTCTCCCACAAGGTATTATTGTTGGTGGCTGTATCTACTTGTGTTGGGTTGCCTGTCAAGTTCTGTTCTTTTATGTGTTATTATTACTGCAAGTTTTATCACTGTATTTAAATATTCTGAGCATAACTTGGTGATTTGTGATCTTCAGTGTTTTAGATTACATGTTTCTAAGTTTTTATTGTGGTGTTTGCAGTCCTTTCTACGCCATGTGTTTAATTGATAATTATTTTTCTGCATTTTGTAATTGCTGTACCTTCAATGTATATGTTAGTAACTGGAGGTAGATTGTATTTGCACATAGGGCACAGTTCTAAGTCATTTTCCTGGTTTAGCTGCCGCTGCAGATCATAAGATCGAAGTAACGTTGAAAAATGAAATTGGCTCTTGAGAGCTAGTACTTATTCAAGCCTGGAGGTACTTGTTGAAAGCCAGTGCCCATTCAGAAGGTGTATCATATTCCTGTCAGAGACAAAGGCATTTCAGGTGGTACGTCAGGACAGATATAATCTGGGAGGAAGCCAAGACAGCGAGGGTTTTATCCCCACCGTTTGAGAAATTCTTGTCAGTGTCTCCTGAGGACACACAGAAGATCCTTATGGATGTAAATGCAGGTTCACCTTACGACCCCTCTCCAGTTACGGTGATCAAACTGGCCTCAGGCCCAATCGTAGGTTCACTGACATCCATATTCAATATGATGTTCACAACAGGGCAATTCCCTGTACGATGGAAACTGGCATCCATTTTGCCCCTTCTAAAAAAGCCTAGATCCTAAAGATTCGAACAATTTTCGCCTGATTTCCAGACTCCCACCACCAGCAAAACTGATCGAGAAAATTATGAATACACAACTAAGCCTCTTCCTAGCAGAAACACAAGTGCTGGATCCCTCTCAATATGGTTTTAAAGTGGGGCACAGCACAGAGTCCGCACTCATTAAAGCTACAGAGGAGATTAGGGAAGCCGTAGATCAGAGAGGCAGGGCAGCACTGATCTTGTTGGATCTGTCCGCTGCTTTTGATACAATGCATCATGTAATACTAATGGATCGTTTGAAGCATGTGGCAATCGTGGGAAAGCTTGGGATCTTTTAAGATCCTTCCTTGCTGACTGAAGACAAATTGTGGCACTGGGGAATTACCAGTCCGAACCTTTCACACTACCTTGTGGGGTCCCTCAGGAGTCTTCTCTTAGTCCAACGCTTTTTAATGTTTATGTCAGTGCTTTGGCTCCCGTCATAAGTGCATTTGGATTTGGTCTTACCTCTTATGCGGATGATACCCAAATTGCGGTATCTCAAGAGTCCTGGCAAAGAGATAGGTATTGAAGGACGGTTCCAAGACTGTATGCTATCAGTGGGTAGGTGGATGGCAGAGAACTGCCTCAAGCTTAACTTGGGTAAAACCGAGGTTATATTGTTCAGCAATAACGCCAACTTTTGGACACCCTTTTGGTGGCCGGACACGTTGGGCACCCTTCCGGTTCCCACTAAAAAGGTTAAAAACCTGGGCATAATACTGGGTGAGAGACTTACCTTCGAGCCCCAAGTAAATGTGGTGGCATCAAAAACTATGTTTGTTATTAGAATGCTTAGGAAAATATTGCCACTTTTGCCCCTGGAAAACAGGCAAACAGTGGTCACGGCTCTTGTAATGACTGGACTACTGCAATGGGCTTTACATAAACGTTCGGCAAAGATCCCTGAATAAAATGCAGATGCTGCAGAATGCAGCAGCTAGACTGCTCACAGGAACGTCGCGATTTTCCTCGGTATCTAAAGACATTAAGAAACTGCATTGGCTCCCAATTAAGAGTGGAGTATGCTTTAAGGCTCTATGCCTGGTTTTTAAAGCTCTCCAAGACACAGGACCGGATTATCTAAAAGGCAGACTCCAATCAGACCCCCCAGGATATAGCGGCATGGATTCGCAAATTTAGCGGCACAAATATGGAAATTTAGCGGCACAAATATGGAAATTTAGCGGCATTTTAGCGGCACTTGAAGTAGATGTCCCGTTTTTTGAGGGGGGACAAAGGTGAAGTCATCCTGGAATCAGAATTGAAACGTATATTTTCTTTTCCATGGGCGCTTCTAAAGTAATTTTCATCTCCTTTCAGGCGGCAGGAGGAGGTCGGCTTCACGCTTCCTGCATAGGGGAGGCAGAGTAGGGAGGAGGGCAGGGGGGAATTAGAGTGGCGGTCCATTCACAGTTAATTATATATATATTGTAGAAATCGGGACATGCCAGACATAGACTAAAGGCTTTGGGCCTTTTATATCTAGCATGTTCCGGTTTTTGCTTCTCAAATAAAGGGGTGTTTTGTTATGACCCAGGTATGAGGTAACCAGATTTTGAGTCCATTCCTGTCTTTCTAGCCCCTCTTTTTGCATGGATCCAAATGCCCATCTATTGCCTCCACCCCATGTGCCCCTCCCCAAACACCTTAAGCGACTCATCTGAGGCTCCTTGTTAGTGGGAGGGTGGATTAATCTAGGTTTACCTCAGCATACAGACTTCCACCATCATGCATGCCACTCCGAAATACAGCTATCCACTTGGAACATTGGTATTGTTACACACCCACCCTGCCCTGGAGTGTGAGTGTGTCACCACTGCAATATGACCGGTACTGGCACACTGATTTATCTAAGCAGCACTGTGATCTCGTTGGCAGCACCCTGGATTATTTGAACCCCTCGCCACGTTATCTATTTGCAGCAGCAGCCGCACGTGGTTTCAACAGTTCCAGTTGTATTTTCTTTCTGGCACAGAGATAGACATTATATAATGGCGTAGTATTTCAGTGTGTTTCAGGCACACTGTTCCCTGTTTCCGAACGACTCTATAGGGTACTACTAGTTTTTTCCCTTGTGGCACAAGCTTTTGGGCACTATTAGTTCTCTGGGGCACAATTTTGTCTGCTGTCCATCCAGTGTTTACACCTTGCACACAGCTTTGTAATGAGCACATAAATCCATTTACAGACACCAAGAAATAATGATGCAAATTGAATACATTGCCCCAAGGGAGCAGTGCCCCCAAAACCACCGCAAGCCCCTGACACCTGCCAGAGCCGAGGATAACAGGCGGGGGCGTTAAAAACAAAGCCTCATTAACGAGTGAAAGGTCTTTTAATGACCTGTGAAGTACTCGGGTGCGGCTGGCAGCCATCTGAAAACTGACTGTCTGTGTGTGTCCCGGGAAGCTGTTGACACACACGATTGGGGGGGGGGGGGGGGGCGCGCACAGCCAATAAAAGGCATTGTTTGAAATATCGCGGCCAATATAGTTATTATAGCGGCCATCGCGGTAATCTGCCGATTTCACGATTTTTTCGTGAAACGCGAAATCGCGATAAACTGGAGGGTCTGTCCAATGGTATACTCCTGAGTGAACATTGCGGTCAAAAGGAGCCCAGTTGGTCTTAGTGCCGGGTATAAAAAAAAGCCCGATGGGGTGGTAAAAGCTTTGTTCACTGTGCAGCAAAAACCTGGAATGATTTGCCATTTCAGTTAAGAAACACTATGGATCTGATGTCCTTTAAAAAAGGGCTAAAAACGTGGCTCACAATGAACTGTTCCTTATAATCTAGAGGATCTAGTTAGCGCCAGGACACCTCCGGGTAATTGACGTGCTTTATAAACATCATTATCATTATGATGATAGGTGGGGGACCAACAAATGGCCAAAAGGATGTATATTGGGCAGTCACAGGTCAGACATTGCAAGTGGGGTTGAGCTGTTGCAGGAAAGATTCAGGGACTAAGCTGCACATCTATTCTTGTATTAAGTCTGGGTGATTTGTCTCTTGACACAACAGGAAAATAACTGTGTAGGATATACAGTTAGCTGCAGGTGTAGGTAGCTAAGGATGCACAATCTTGACTCAGTCTCTGTATGTAATTCCCCAGCGCTGCCAGCAGCTGGCAGTGTCAAACAAAGTTTGAATTTTGGGCTTCCAGACAGCCAGTTCTGGTATCTCATTAGCCAGGGGAGAGTACATCACATGCCTGCGAGTAGAACCAGCTGGGCCAGCTTAGTGCTCAAAGCAGTCAGAAGTACACTTCCCTTAAAGACTCTGTTTGAAATCTTAAAATGCAAGAAAATACTCCCCTCTTACTTTAAATGCCTTGCTTGATTTTTGTGTTGCTTTATGTGTTTTTTCGTTGCATTCACCCTTGTACATACTGTTTTGTCTTATCACACCATTGTCAGTTTTTGTTTTCGATTTTCTCTTTTCAGGCCCAGCATAATGTGCTTTACTTCCTTCGAGGGGATTATCATTTACCTTTACTTCTATTGCGAAATGTATATTCATTCAGCACACTATGGCCCATTCTTGGGTCTAAACTTTTATAAGATCTCAAATAAGTGAAATTAAAAATAAAATTGCTGGACTGCTGCACACAATGCTTATAACCGCCCGACAATGAGTTGGCGGTCCCAACTGCCCTATTAGGACAGGACCGCCGTGCAGTCGGTAGTAAAATGCTTTTTTCTATTGTGACTTGTGCTGCAGGCCAGGAAAAGGGCAGCAGCACAAGCTGAAGTAGAAAAAGGCACTTGGTGCACATCCATGCACCTTGTTCCAGGCACCATGTGGGGCCTGGCACACAGTGCATGGATGTGTGGGGGGGCACTACAAGTGCTCCCCAGGGCACTTAGTAGTGGCCCATGGGGGACAGGGGCCCTGCTTGTGGCCCCCAAAGTCAATTTCCATCTACCTTTTCATGGTATTCATGCCGCCATGAAAAGGCAGTCAAAAATGGACATCCTAATCCCTATGGCAGTGCCTGCGCAGGCACCGCCTCCATTGTAGGGATAGGAGTCCGACTGCTGTTCCGACTGGATCTTGAATCCTGTCGGAGGCGACTGTCTTTTCCTCCGACCGCCGCTATAATAATCCGGCAGTCACACTGATGGCCTGTTGGTGGCGGTCCGAACGCCATCATAATGAGGCCCATAGTAAGAAATGGTGAGAGTGGCTAGAGTGCAAACATTCACCGTAGCATTAGCATTTTTATTTTTCACATTGTCATTAATAGCTAACAATTGTCAGCATATCTTATGTAATACCTTTAGGCATTCCTGGCTTTTTATTTCTCTCAAAACACTTTGTATGCTGTTTTTTGAGCCCATACTTACAATGTCTAAAGCAAAGCTACATTTCCAAAATGTACCGTTGGTTAAAATACCATGACTCATTGAAGGCGTTGCACAGGCTCTGAGGCAACTTGGCAGCTCCGAGCATATTTAACATTACCTTTATCTTTTTAAAAGCACACTTCTACATTATTGGCAGACCGATCACCCAAAAATATACATAGTGTGAGCCCTTATCAGAACTGAGCGGATACGGTGCTGGGTGTTATTTGTAGGCCCTTTTCGACCTCTGCTCCCAGCCAGGTAGCAGAGTGCTTAGCATAAAGTCTAGATTATGTTATGGTAGCAGCATATCTACAAACTGCATGCCATTGTATCACTTCAGTAGTCTAGGAACTCTTGCCACAAAGCCCTAGTTGTCTCCTCACGCTCTATCCCACAAGTTAGCAGGTGACTGTTTCCTCGGTTATGTGCTTTGCTCATGTAGTTGAGGGCTATGGTGGTTATCTCCTCGAAGGCATGTGGCAATCTCTTGCCAGTGGTATCCTTCGGAAGCTACGGGGGTGATTGTTTCCTCTGTGTTGTGTGGTACTCCTACGGTTGTGGGCTACAGTGACCATCTTCTCTTTGTCATGTGGTATTCTTGTAAACAAAGTGCCGGTGTGGTTGCTTTGTCTGAATCGGGCGGTATTGTAAATGTGCGGGATGCATTGGCATCCTTCGGTAGGAGACGTCTTTAAATGTTTCTTGACTTGTGGATTTTTCCTACATGCAAGAGCTGACATAGTTGTCACCTCTGTCTTGTCATCAGTCGAATCGCTACTAATTGTCTTTAGATTAATTACCACTGTGTTTCTATTGGTTTAGGCTGTCCCTCTAAATCACCTGTTTGCTAAGTGAGTCGTCCTAAGTGCTGCTGTGACATGCGGATAACTTGCTGTGCCTTAGGTACTCAAGCTGCACCTCTGTGAGGCTCAACCTGATTGTGAATTCAGTCAAATTAACGGGGTGTTTACAACAGAACGGTTCGAGGTGTGTACTTTTTAAAACTGTGTTGCACACCAACAATGGTCAATAAAGTGCAGGACCATTTAGAAGAGGGAGAGGTGTGGCGCAGCAGCTAGAGTGACAGACTCCCGAGCGCGGGATCCGGGTTCAATCGCCGGCATCCGCTCAGCATTATGTGACTCTGGGCAATAGCTCACTTAATCTTCCCTTCAGCCCCAAGTCCCTTGAAACCTTAAGAGGTGATATGTTCGTGCTTTACAAATATGGATTATTATTATTAGATCCTGCTCTGTTTGTGGCTGCCTTGTCAATTTCGATGAAAAGTTGACTTCTTGTTATCCTTGTGCAATGTCGGGGACACTGGCCTTCATGGTTATTCAAATCTGGGTCTACAGGTCCCTTGTCTTTAAAATTAATTGAACCTTGTGCATCACAAATTCTGCAAATGGTGGCCGGTGCATTAGCTCAGTGATGATGAACAAAGCAATCATCTCAGGGTGCTACTCCCACCTTTGGAGGGAAGCAGTAGTGCAACCACTTTTCAAGAAGACCATTCTTGGTGCCAATGACCTTAAGAACTATCAAACTATTTCTCTGCTACCAGTCCCAGCCAAGATCTTGGAGAAACATCTTAGCCGCCACTTGATGGCTTATATGGAGGTACATTGGACAAGTCACAGTTCGGGGTCAGAAAAAATCACGGAACAGAAACAGCTCTTTTGTCTGCTAGGGATAGTATCAGATGCTTAGTGGATGCAGGGCATGCCACGGCTCTGATCCTGTTGGATCTGTCTGCAGCCTTCAATACCATCTCCCCATCACTGCTTACATGAATTGTGTATCTAATAGAGACTACTAGCTGCAGATTCCTTCAGGTAGAATTATCCCCAGGCGTGAGACTGGATCCGGAAAACTTTTGCCACAGCATCCCTGCGCGCCGAGGGCGGGGCGACACCACGCAACTCCGCCCAGGCGTCGTCCGTGTACGTGACGTCAGCGGGGTCACATAAGACCCACCCTCGCCCTTCTCGGATGTCACGTGAGCGTCGCTCCCCGGTGGGTAAGTGTTACAGATTGTCCCTGGGGGCTGGTTTCCGACCTGCCGGGGGCGTGGGCTCTCCGCGGGTGATAAGGCCCAGCGTGTCGTCCTATCCACCGTTTCCCGGTGTTGGGGCGGCGGTTTTGCAGGTGTCGCTGGCATCTCCTCCTCATTCCCTTCCTGGGGCGTCAGCGGATCCCTTACCTTGCGCGGGGCCCTGCGCGGCGCCGCCGGCGGCTCCGGCCCGGCGCCGACTGGTTCGGATCCAGGCTTGGATGATGTGGTGCGGCTCCTCTGATGCACCTCCTCCAGACCACGGCGTCTCTGCCTCGCCGCAAACTCCCGCGGGAGTCTCTGTGGTGTCACGGGAGGTCGTCCGGTCCCCGATACGGTGTGACTGGGAGGAACCAGGAACCCTGTCCGGTGATGCCGGGTGGAGCCGACATTCTGCCTCAGACGGTGGTCTCTACGGCTCCGCGCAGGAGTCGTGCTGCGAATTAGTCTTTGGACGCTCCCTCTTCTCCGGAGGCATGCTGTATTTTGGTGTCGTCCTCCCCAGAGACTGGTCGCCGCATGGTAACTTTTTCGCCGGCGTCGTCGAAGGGCTTCTCCCCACCTTTCCTGAGGCAGAGGTGTTTGTCAGAAGAGCGACAGGTCCCTCATTCTTCAGCTCCTTCTGACTACCAGGTCTGGCCCTTGCCCGTCCCGTCCCGCTTGACTTCGGGGACAGCCACATTAGTTTGCATCCGTCACCCACGGAGAAGCTGCTTTCTCGATCGCTGGGCCCTACAGAGGCGGTTGCGGCCTTTGCTCACGCGGAGTCCACGGCCATAGGCATTCTGCGCATGGGTGACCCGTTTGCTCACTTTCCTGCAGACCATCTCTTGGAGGTTCTCCACCTGGGCTCTGGTGGGAGGGAGATCTTACTTCCCTTTGAGGGGTCGCTCCTTTCTTCCCTGACTGGAAATTGGAGGCGTCCCGCCTCTAGGGATCCGGTGCCTCAGCACCTTCTGCACTGGCATCTTCCGGGGCTGTGTGACCCGGCATGCCTTTACCTCCACCCCTCTGCTGCCAGTCCACTTTTGCGGACCGCCTTTCCCTCCCTGCTGCCACTGTTGACTCCGCCGTCCCGGGAGGCCCGCTGCCTGGATTCTTGGGGGCGCAACATCTTTCGCTTCGACCAGCGCTGTCCTGCGGTCCCTTAACACCTTGTGTGTTTTGGCCTGGGCCTCCTCTTGTTTGTGGGATTCGGCTGAGTCTCTGGGATTCGCAGCCTCCCAAGAGACGGTCCAGGTGGACTTACGGCATATTGCTGTGGATGGCCAGGAGCTAGCGGCGTTTATTCTCCGCTCCGCTCTCGACATCTCGGAGGTACTGGGCCGGGCCATGGCTTCCTCATTTGCCCTCCGTCTCTATGCTTGGCTTCGGGACGGTGTGCTCCCTGAAAATATTCGGGAGAGGCTCATTGATCTTCCGTTTGATGGCAGCCTGTTGTTTCATGCCCCATCCAAAGGTTCCTGGCAGGGCTCCGTCCTCCTCCTCCTCCTCCTCTAGCTTATCCTCCTCCGCCTTCCCCTCTTCAGTGACTGCTGAGTTGGGCTGGCTCTGGACCTTCTTAAGACTCTTGTTCTGACTGTGGAGTGTGCTGTCTGGCCATTGAGTCCTCCTTGGGACTTTGGCATTGTTGGCTGCTGGATGGCCCTTTTTGCCTATGTGTGTGTTTTGCTGGAGTTGTTGCACAGACACGGCCCTAAGATTAGGCCTTCTGCTTTGCTTTTGCTGCTTGTCAAGCCTTACCTCTGCTTCGGAAGTTCTTCCAAAGAGGGTTCCCATATCTTGGGACTTAACGTACCCTATGTGGGGTAGTGGTAGCTGCTATATAGCTTGCGCTCTGCTAGGGAGTTCTGGTCGCCTTCGGGTGCCTGTTCTCCATAGCGTTTCTGTATGTTGCTTTTGCTTCTTGAGGTCTGGTGCGTGGCCCCTCGTAGTGTTGTGGCCGGAAATTTTCTCGCCTTCCTGCCCCTGCTCTGAGGGCTGGAGTGATTCTGAGTGCTCCCTTGTCAGGCGTAGACAGCCCGGTCTTCTGGGCCCCGGGCTGTTCTTCTTGCTTTTGCAGCTTATGACTGTTGGTGCTGTCCTGGCTGGCCTTTTGCCTTCCATCTGGAGGGGGCTTGCCTTCCTTTCCCTCTTTCTTTGGCCTCTCTGGGCTTCTTCTTCTTTCTCCTCTTCCTGTCTTGGCACTGGATAGAAGCTCTGTTGCCTTGGTAGGGAGTGAGGTGCTTCAGCCTCTCTAGCCTTGTCCTTGATTCTTCTGCTGTGAGGGTACGGGCCTCTTCAGTCTCCTTTTCCTCATACATCCTCTGGGGTCGGTGGTGTTCTCCTTGCGGGGGTTCCTCTTGACTGGTTGGGATGAAGTTTCTCTTCTGGCCCACAGTGTAATGTTCACATCCTCTCCTTGGATTCCGAATGATGCACAAAGGGGTCTACCTCCTGATGTTCCCAACTCTGGAAACTCAACACAGAGTAGTAAGGCAATCAGGCGAGGGAAGGTAGAAGGAAGGGAACAGCGGGGAGAGGGATACCTGCAACAAAAATGCACATGATTAGTACAGCGTAAAATTCTGGCTACTCTCATATATTTCTCGCTAGGACTAATCAATACCTGGGCTTAAGTCGGGACGAATGTCTGTATTCCAACAAAGGCGTCAACAGACCTAATGGAGATACTTCTCTCCTTGACCTCAGTGTAATCCTACAACAAGAAGGCACGACATTAGTCATTCATTCAATTCAACTATTGTTCCACTAGGAGTTTAAAAAACCAAACCATACATACCCAAGAATTATATAATGAAGAAGCCCAAGGTGAGAAAAGGACAAAAAGAAAAAGAGAATACTAAGGGCCAGCTTGAGTCTTTGCGTTCAGCTTAGTTTCCCAAAAATGGCAAGTTCATAACTCCAAAACAAACCGGTAAGCCCTAGGCCATAGGACTAATAAGTCTCAATGTCTCTCACAATGGTAGAGGTCTCCCCTTCTTCCCTTGAAGAACCAAGGCTTACCTCAGCGCAGTCTTTAATTAGTTTGAGTCCAGGAATGCCAGCCACAGGAAAAGAAGAATTCCACAAGCGCTTCACACAGCGCGGAATTCTCAAGAACCGTGTAATGCTTCTTCTTCCCACACGATTCTTTTATGTGTTAGAACAAGATTCCCTCCGCCTGCACTTCCCTCAGTGCGCGATGGAAACTGAAAGGAATTCAAGTCACGCTTCGACAGCGCATAAAGCAAAAATAAATCAGGCAGCTCCAAAAGTACCTCGGTGATGGCGCTTCCACAGCCCGGCGGAGATACTGTTCTCCCTTTACCGGCGCTTACTTCATCGCAGTGGGGAAAATGAAGAACACGAGTCGTGCTCAGCCAGCGCTTGACTCGTGATTCGAAAAAGACTTCCACAGATATCTCTACGTCAGCGCTTCCTTCAGCGCGGCGGAGATAGGAGAGAACCGGCAGCTCCGATCCAGCGACCTTTGCCTGCTGCTCGATAAGTTTCAAACCTTGAAGCACTTAGCCAGCGCTTCCGAACCAAACAGAAACCAATCAGAATAGAATGGAATGGTTCCCAATACAGACTGAGGAATAACGGGTAACTCAGCAACTCGGGATACAAGACTGGTAGCCTCTAGCTACCTAAACAGAATTACGCGCGCTCCAGTTTTGAGCCTGCTGGGTACTATAAACTTGGCTCCTCCCAAGCCCAGCAGGAATTCTGGGAGATGTAGTTTTAGTCTCCTGTGAATTCTAGTAGGCGCTTAGAGTCAGCGCCTGACACACAGATCTCGTCTCCTGTGGGACCTTCTGTTCCGTCCAGGCTGGTGGGGTCCTTTCGCAGACCCTCCTTGCCCATGGGTATTGCTAGGGTATCTATTCTACGTGAAAGAATCTGCGGCTAGTAGTCTCTATCAGATGTACAAGTTACTTACCTTCGGTAACGGTGTATTGGTAGAGACGATTCTAGCCACAGATTCCTTTACAGCCCGCCCTTCCTCCCTGTTCTGCGAGGACCCATGGGTTGGTCTTCGGTACTCGACTCCTGGTCGGGGGCTGTGTCTCCTGTGAGTACCTTCTTTTGCTCCTGATGGGTGTCTTCGTCTGGTTGCGGTTCATTCCTCCTCTTGGTTCCTTGGAGGATGGGGTTACGGTGATTCCGTGCCCCGCTGCTCTGGTTACTCCAGGTTCGAGGGGGTTTACCTTCCATCTCTGTCCTTCCCTCCCTTCCCTTCCTGTTGCTGCTGAGGGTCCTGACCTCTCTGCTTACCTCCGAATAGGGGTCTTCTGGCTAGGCCTTGCCCTTATTCCTTATTTCAGGGGAAAGGCTGTCTATGGGCTGGCAGGGTGGCTGCTCAGGGCTCTTCTCTGTTCTTTCTTCTGCCCCTACCTTTGGACACTGCAGTATTGCACTGTTCCTTATGGTGTTGTTTGTCTCTCTTTTTTCTACTCTTGCACACACTGTTCCCATGCTCCCAAAGTTTTTTGTCTTGTGGCTCCTCGTTGTGGTGCGGAAATGTTATCTGAAGAAAACGGAGGTAGGCGTGCCGGGGTGGGTCTTATGTGACCTCGCTGATGTCACATATGCGGACAATGCCTGGGCGGAGTCGTGTGGTGTCGCCTCGCCCCCGGCGTGCAGGGATGCTGTGGCAAAAGTTTTCCATATCCAGTTTCACACCTGGGGATAATTCTACGTGAAGGAATCTGCGGCTAGAATCGTCTCTACCAGATACACCGTTTCCAAAGGTAAGTAACTCGTACATCACAAACTGAACTATGAAGCGGCTGTCCTCTTTTCCTAAGCATAGATCTCAAAGGGTGTCTGTGAAATGGTTCCATCTGTGGGATGCTGTAGGGCTCATCCTTGAGCCACATGCTATTTAATCTCTACATCTCCACACTGACCAGGCTCATATTCTCTTTTAGGCTACAAGCAGTGTCGTATGCCAACGACAATCGGATAATTGTGTCGATTCCAAAAGACACAGATGCTACCGCTGCCAAATCTAACAACTGCATGACAGCACTAGCTGGGTGGATAACAACCAATTATCTGAAGCTTAATGGTGAGAAGATGGAGGTGCTGTTCTTTGGAAAACAAAGTAAACACAAGGAAATGATAGACGGAGAGCTGAAACTTTTCAGACACTCACCCTCAGTCTTAGATCTAGGTTGAATCCATCATAGTTCCTTAGCTCACTTCACTAGCCCAGTTCAGACCCAGCCATATGCAGATCAGTCTTGACCCTGTTTCTCTTGGGAATAGTCCAGCCCGATCTGCCAAGTCAGGTCTTCCCTAGGCTGTAAACAAGCATCCTTAGACCGGTTTCGAGTAACATACCTTATCAGCCAGGCTAGGTGGAATCCAGTGGCAAAGTGAGCAAAGGACCCACGTCTGGGCATACCCTTCCAACTTAGGGCGAACAAATCAAACCCAAGGAGAGGTTATTTTATGTTATACGTTTTGTAAAGCGCACTGCTGCCCCAGCTAAGGGTAGTCCCACCGCTGAAACTGCAAACTGTTAAAGACACTGGGGGAGAGACACCAGAGACCCATTAAACGATGGATGATGGACAGAGCGCCAACATTTTTCAGACACCACCCCCCAAAACCCTCCCAGTTGTAGATCTGCATTGAATCCATCATCGTTCACCAACCCAGTACAGACCCAGCCACATGCATATCAGTTTTGACCATGAACCGCATTCCAGGTGAGATAATCCTAGCCTTTTATCTATAATAAAATTGAAGATTACCTTTACAATTTAATGCTATGTCAGGACTGAAGGCGACGAATATGCAAGTTCAAAGATTGCTAACCACTAAAAGCCACATCCAGCATCGACTTAAAATACAATTTATTGAATGTGCCTGCTTCTTACTGTAGCCTTGCCAGATGGCTGTCAGTACCGCTGCCTCAGCCCATTTGTGACCGTTAAATTATAAGCCAACTGCAGCCTTAATAGGTAGCTGATGAATATCACTGCCTCTTGTCCCAGCCTCAATTGCTAGCCAACCATAAGCACTGGCTCTTGCCAAATCATAAACGGGTAATGAACCACTGCACTGCCTCCTTCTGGAGTCTTGAGAGGCTGCTCTGTCAAAAACACTGCCTGCTACCCTGTCCTCGACAAGTAACTAAGTACAAATGCAATCTCCTACTTTTACTTCCATGGGTAGCCAACCAGAATCTTAGCCTCTCACCATAGCCTCGCCCGACAAATATATCTAGCCAAAGCACAACCTTTAACCCTAGCCTGGAAAGTTAGTCTGGCATGATCACTGCTCTACTGTCATTAGCTAATTAGTCGAGTAGTAGGATGTGATCCACTTGATTAAATGCTGCACAGAAGACTATGAAGAATTGTTGAACTGGCTTTTTAATCCGGACAGCTGAACGTACTCCTGACTGCTGGCCGGATGGACACACACACTAGGACCATGATTCTTTATTATCATGAATGTTTTCTGTTAGGGTGCTGGATTAATGTCAGATCTGACAGGTTTAACATTATCCTTAAGTTTCCAGGTGTGTGGGGTGGCGATCAAAGCCAGCGTTTGAGTGGTGGCATAGCCACTGTCCGACGTGATTCCATGCTATTGATGAAACACTTTGCACCCGTGTCCTTAATACGGCACAGAGGCAAAGAGACCGTCCAGTGTCATACTGATTAGTGTGGTGCACTGACCAGGACTGTCTGGTGTACTCTTTTGCAGGCGTGCCCACGGCTCAGACCAGACAGTGTGCTTTATATATAAAGCTGCTCCCAGTTTTGTTTTCCAAGATATGAAATTATGACAGTCCACCATCTGAGGCTCTGTTGTAGAACAAGCGTATGGATGAGACGCCATCTTGCAGGAACCAGAAGGAAAGGTCATTTGGAACAGACCAAAGTCTGCGACTTCCAGTGTTTGAGAAATCCACTTTGATTTTGTCAGCAAGTTAGTTTTGAGATGATTGAAGTTGAATTGTTTGTGAAGCTTCCCTGTTGGCAGTTATAACCTCACAGCTAGTGGAGCTTGGTTTTGCTTGGGTTCTGCAGGCCAAGACATTTGTTGTAGGTTTTGTGGGTAGAGGTTTTTACTATATTCTCTCCGTTTCAGCGACTATTTTTGTGTGCTGCTCCCATTTGACTGCATTTTGTTTTTTTATTCAGCATTCTTTCATTGTTGCGTTGCAATGAAGGCAATATCCATTTCAGACGTAATTAGGGTTAATTACATTCCAGTTTCCTTTAGAATTGAGCTTTGCAGCATGGTATTATATGTAATGAATTATACCATATTTCTTTTGCAGTTTTGTATAGCGAACTTGGCCCAAGAACACTGGAACGCTTTGCCTGAGCACCAGTTAAATAACGGGGAACAGCGTTTACTAAGCAACTTTTACAACGCTGTGCCTTTACGAGGCAACTTATACAACGCAAGTCGTTACAACGACTTGCGCTGGGGGCGCTCCAGGATAGGGAATAGTTAAATTTACTATCCATACTCCTTGCCTAGTATCCACGGGGACTGGAGTTGGAATAGTAAATTAAACTATTCACTATCCAGCGCCCCCCAACGCAAGTCGTTGTAACGACTTGCGTTGTAAAAGTTGCGTCGTAAAGGCATGCGTTGTAAATGCATGTGTAGTAACGACATACATCCTTAAATAACACAAGGTCCCATTCATGTTTTTTAGGCACGTGGATATTAAGTGATTCGATTTGCCCATTATCACAAGATGTTGAGCCGATACCGTGCCTGAAACCTGGTTCCCCAGTTTTAAGTTGCCAGCTCTGGCCATCAGGCCACATAATTTTCCATTTATCATTGGTCTCTCTTCAGATAACTGGAGAAGCCATGTACTCGGCCGAACTGTTCTACAATGACTTTTTGTAAACCTTAAGAGCAAGGGTGTTTTTTCTCCCTCAAAAACTCAAAGTATTTTTCGTAGTTTGTGGGAGAAATGCCCAAAGTTTGCTGGTGACTTATTTGGTCTTTCTTTATTGAGTACATATGATAACTCACTGCCACCTAAGTAATATTTGCAATGTTCGCATTGCTCCATTGGGCAAACACTCTACAATACATTTTAGACAGACTTCTCGACACTTTCACATGTCCAGCACAGATCTAAAAACCATCTCGTTGGTAAAGCGAGGCTGCTGCAATAGCACATTCCTCGTCTCCTGCCGCCAGTCTTCCAGTTTGCAATGTTGACATTGGCTGCCTTTCGCAAAACGAGCAGAAAATCTTGCCCAGACCATATTACACCTCCACATTCATTTCACAGCTGTGTAATCGGGCAGACCTTAAAAGGAAAACGTCATATCCTATTCATCCGAGGGTGTTTCTAATAGTCATCAGAAGACAGTATGTAAGCATTACCACGCCGTCCTGTGGAGCAGGGCTCTATACCTGTGTAGCTAGCAGGGAACTGCAGTATTATTTTGTATTTATTTATTTTACTTATTTGAAGAGTTTTATACAGTGCGAACATGACTCCTGAGGGTATCGGAGCGCTGTACAGATGGGAGTCCAGTCATACATGCAGGGAAAATGCATAAAGGAATAAGCAAACATCAGTACTGGTATGGTATAAACAAACGTCTTGGTAGAGTCAAGATCCAAGGTTCTCAGCTGGAAAATAGCCAGGCTAGTTGACTGCAGGTGTGCTATTAGAGGAATGTTTACTTTTTTTTGAAGGAGTAAGTCGAGGGGTTTGTCCTTATTTCCGGAGCCAGAGCCTTCCATATTGTTGGAGCTAGACAAGAGAAGGCGCATTTAAAAGTTCTTTTTTTGTTGAACTTCTGTGGTTTCAGCAGTAGAGAACTGGTGCTTCTTGTGGTGCGGCTACCCCCAGATAATTAGAGTTTTTTGGCCAAGTAGACAGGAGTGTAGTGGAGGGCCTTTTGAGTCATGCAGCTATATTCAGCTGGATACTCGCTTCAAACAGGATCCATTTTAGCTTTTTAAGGTCTGGTGTGATGTGGTCAAATTTCCTGGATCCTGCGATGAGCCTAGCAGCGGAGTTCAGTGTTGCCCTTAATGTCCCTAGCCTTGCTTTAAGTAAGCCTGCAAGAGTAGCACTCCCATAATCTAATAGGACGATTACCAGGGATTGGACTGCACACTGAAAGTCGGCTGGTGGCAAGAATGGTTTAATTTTCTTAAACATGTTCAATTGATATTTGACTCCATTGCTGCTTGCACTAATATGATCTTACATATTTAGACGATTGTCCAAAGTGATACCAAGTGATCTAATAGGTGATAACAAGGGGAGTGCATTTAAGAGTGAGTTGTATGACCCATTCTTCTATAGGGAAGATTGGTTATTTGGACGATCAAAAGGAATTCAATTGAGAGTTTTGATATCTTCAGGTAAGAAAATCTTCAGTTGTTTGTACGTGTGGTACAGAATATTAGATTGTTTCAGAATCATGGTTAGAGGTGCCAAGAATAAGTTGAATAATTGGGTTGAGAGTGTGGAGCTTTGAGGCACTCCAATCGAGAGTGGGTTAATGCCAGAAAGGGTTTGATTAACTTTGATTCTTTGGGCCCTGTTATGAAGAAACGAAGCAAACCAGTTTAAAACCGGACCAGATAGCCCCATCCTATTCTCAAGAAGGTCAAACAAGTTGTCATGTTTTACTGTGTTGAGAATAGAGGAGAGAAAAAGAAGTATGAGCAAGCTGGGTACATTTTGATCAAGCGTTCTCAGGCCATCATCTACAATAGAGCCGATTAAGTGCTATGTCCCATTCTGAAGCCTGCTTGACATTGGTCAAGGAGCTAAAATTGCTCAAGGTGGTTGCTTCATTGTAGCTGTTTGCATTATTCAAGTAGCTTTGCTAGTGTCGGGATGTTGGTGATTGGACGGAAATTGTTGAGTTCAGACATATCTGCATTTGGTTTGTTTGGAATTGGTGTGACCTGACCTATCTTTAGGCAATGGGGAATCAGGCCTTGTGAGAGGAAAGCTTTGATAATCTTAGACTAAAGCAGTAGGACAAACTAATCTCTTTGAGTTTGGTGGGCAGAGTATCGTTGAAATGGTTGGAGGGTTTTTTGATGTTATTGTTTTAAGTATGTAACTTTGTACGGAATTTTGAAGGCACTCTAAGTAGCATTAGTTTTAGAAGTATAGCCTGTGTTAGGGGATCTCAGCAAGTGTGTTAATGGGAGGAGACTGAGATGATCCATGGTAAGTAGACATTGAGAGGCGTGTTGCAATTCTCATTCAATCCTCTTTGTCTTTTTCATGAAATAAGCAGAGAATTCATCTCCTCTTAGCAATGATCCATTTTCTGTTGATTGGAGTTTAGCTTGGCAACTAAATTGTTGTTTGACGATTTCGAATAGTTTTTGGGTCTGTTTTAAGCATTGTCCAAGTGCACCCTAAAGTATTCTGCTTTTGAGCTTTGGATGTTTTGTTGTAGGAGCTATTACAAACACTTTTTGCACAGGTGCACAGCCTGTATGCTTCCAAATGTGTTTCGAGAAAGTTTTACATTTTCTGGGTGCTCCACGGGTGGTGTCTTCTGCCACTTGACGTCCAAAATATTACTAATAGAAAGTGCTTCTAATGTACATTAGTCGCATCCCCCTGGGTACTCCTTTGGTTCCTCATTAAGAAATAAGACTCCAAAACTGTATATATAATTGCTGATATGTTTTTTATTAATCCAATTCTTCTTGAACTATTAATGAAATTGTTATCATTCCATTTGACATTCACAAAAGTTTTCCAAAAATCATGTAGAGTTATTGCATTGTTCTGCAACGAGCACAAATCGAACATCAGAACACGCAATATGAAATCTACAATAGCGACACATTTCTTGGAGGAGTCTCATAATATCTCACAACTTTTTGGTTCTGGAAACTATCGAAAATATGGAAGGGAGGGACATTAATAAGCATCTATTGCGACGTGAAAATGTTTGGATAAATAAGTTGAACTCGAGCACACCAAATGTTCTTAATGACCGTATAGAATTTGCATGTTATTTGTAACTGAAACATGAACAGCCATAGGCTGATTAAGCTATCAGCAACCTTGGTACCTTTAATGGTGATCATTTTTTATCATTTTCATCATTCATGCCTATCATGATTTCTATCTCTTTCTCATAACTTGTTATTTACTATTTATTCAATGTACATACATCACCACATAGGCACAACCCGACATGAACACTTTACAATATCACACGTTTCTGGGAAATTGGTTATTGGCCTATTACATCGTATATGTTGGTTTCTTTTCACCACTTTTTTTTAGAATCGTAGCGTGCTTATTGTTCACGGAGTCTTGATAAACTTCATAATCTTAAGAGATTCTAGCAATTGCGGCTGTCTTCTAGACCGCGTTAGGGGATAGGCTGTTGTTCTTTTAATGGTCAGAATAGAGCACATGATTGCATTGGCTTATCCAATCGCGTGTATTGTTGTGAAAACACGGAAGCGTTAGCCGCGGTTGTACGTAGGAGAAAGTTTTGTGAAAAGCGGAGACGCTACGTTCAGTACGTTTGCTCTTAATATGTTTCGGAGTGACTTTGAGAGCGATGGCTTTGTGTAGATTCCATTTAAAGGTTGTTTTTTCTTTTAGATGTATGTGACGGCAGTTGAAGCATGTAAGTCTTGATATTCTTCATCACATAAGTTTGCGTTTGAGAATCACCATTAACACGCACGGGGAACACAATAATAACATATACTTTTACACATGGTTTGCACTATAAAGCACGTAGACACCATACGTTTGTTATGTTATGCACCATGGCATATACGGGTTATACCATCATTGAGAACAATGAATATGGAAATGTACATGATGGACAAATGTTTGTGCTATTGTTCTTTGATTTCTAGTGATGCTCCCTAAAGAAGGGCCTTCAGCCCGAAATGCATAGGAGCGGAACAATGCAATAACGCTACATGATTTTTGGAGAACTTTAAATGCATGTCAAATGGAATGATAACAATTTCATTAATAGTTCAAGAAGAATTGGATTAATAAAAAACATATCAGCAATTATACATACAGTTTTGGAGTCCTATTTCTTGATGAGGAACCAAAGGAGCGCCCAGGGGGATGCGACTAATGTACATTAGAAGCACTTTCTATTTGTTGTAGGTGCTTCATGTCGACCTCAGGTGATTGAGATGTGCTATGGAGGCAGAGCTTCTTCATGCTTTATCACCAAGCCTTAGATTGCTTCTTTCCTCATTATGGGTGCAGCTGAACCATGGTTTGGATTGTTTGCTCTGTGTTCTTTTTAGCTGCTTTGGAGCAACAGTGTTAAGTATATTTGTCATGGATTGGATGTAGTGATCGGTAAGGTCTTTTATATTTGTGGGAGGAGGTAGAAGGTTGTTTCTGATGGAAGTTAGATTTGTTAAATTAATATTTCTCAAGTTTCTAGACCACTGTCTGGGTTTAAGACGTTGTCCCTGTCTAATAGGCACCTTTTCCAGGATGAGGAAGGAGATTAGGTGGTGATCTGACCAGTAACACGGGGATATGGATTCAAGTTGTATGACATCATCCTTAGCAATGATTTGATCAAGGGTGGAGCCTCTATTGTGAGTTGGGCCATTGCAAGATTGGGTAAGGTTGAAGTGTGAAATGAAGTCCTTGAAGGTGTTAAGTAAGGGGTCATTTGAGTTGTTCCAGTGAATGTTAAAGTGCCAGAGGAAGATCTGGTTGGTGTATTGGTCTGAGCTAGAGGAGATGGTCTCCATAAATTCAGTGACGAAAGGGAAGTTGTTTCCAGGAGGGTGGTAAATTGTGTGGAGTATGCACATGATCTTATTATTGTTCCATATTTCAATACCTAGGTATTCACACGTGGGTTTTGGAGCAGTTTGTGCACATTTCAAGGTGAGTTTAGACCGGTAAATGCATGCTACCACCCCCAACTCTTCCAGATCTGCCCAGTCTAATGATGTTGAAATTGGCTGGAACTAGGATGTCCATAATGTGTGAAGAGGTATCATTGAGCCATGTTTTGGTTAAGTTTAGGAGGTCTAGATCTTGTGCTAGGATGAGATCCGTGATGTCAGCTTCATGTCTGACAGCAGACCTGCAGTTAATAAGCAACAACTTGATAGGAGATTTAGTTATAATGCTTCATAATGAGTTATGGCGAGATGTAATGGATTATGCTTGGTCATTGATCTAAAGTTGATACTGGGTTCTCTGAGCGGGTCGAAGGAGATGGTTTATATCATGGGTACTCAAACATTTTCCCAGGGGCCGCAAAATTTGGTCTATGGTGTGACCGAGGGCCGCACTGATGCCAGCGGGGGTGTAAAGTGGGTGTAGGGGAAGCTAAGCATGTATAACTAATTGTTGTCTTTACAAATGAAGGTGCTCCTAAAGGTAAAGGCCTAGTTACTTCCTTTCCCTAACTGCAATTAACCTTTAAGTAAGTGTTTGCTGTATATTTAACTTTTTATTCATACTAGTGCTGCTGCTGCCGCCCATGGGGCCACATGTAAAGATCAGGAGGGCCGCATGCGGCCCCCGGGCCGTACTTTGAGTAGCACTGGTCTATGTAGTGACCAGTGAGGGTGACTAGTCCTTATATGTAGAGGAATAAAAAAAGGGAACAAATGTTGGCATCAGATACATGTTTAGTAATCATCAGGGGCCTGGGTGAGATTGGGACGGGAACTCGAATGCTAGATCAAAGAATTTTCATTGGTCGAGGACTCTAGCCGGTGGAGGTTCTGCCTTCCCCTAGTGAGTGGGTTATATTGTTTACTAGGTGGGATCCTGTTAACCCCAGATTTCAAGTTGAGATTCCAAAGCTTCTCGAGCTTCGAGGTGATGAGTATGAGGTTCTGGAGATAAGCTTTAACAAGTTGAAGATGTAGGCTTAGATTCGCAAGTTGGTCCTCCAAGAAAGGAGACCCTGAATACGGCTGGAAGTGTAATGGGGCTAGGACATGTGTGGTTCTTCCGGGGCAGGGGATTGTTCCATAGACAAGAAGGGACTTCGGCAACAAACAGTCTTTAGGTTACAAATTGAGAGGTAAAGTCCTTTAGCTCATGCATGTAATATCCTATCATTAAACTATACACTGAGCAGTCTTAACCTCACTGTCAATACACAATATCATCAAAAGACCATGTCTCCGATAATTCAGAAGTACCGGAACCACACCTGAAGGGTGTGTAGAATCTACCAGCCCTAAAAGATCATACATGTTAGAAATGAGCTTTATAAAGTTTGTAACATAATGTGAGCCCTGCAGTAAGAATATTTCATACATTGGCGGGGAGGGAGCCTTGAGTTAGTGAAGACCAAGATTATGCGTTCTTACCCATTCAATTTGCTAGCTAGAGAAGTATGAAGGAAATGCCATTTCAAGCTGGACGTTGCCAAGGTGTCTGCTGGTGGGAGTTAGTGGGTGAAAGTAAATTAAATCACCACTGACGTTATGAATTAATCGATATGAGTGCAGAATGATCCAGATTACTCCTCTCCTTTGACTCAGTGGTTCCGCATCTGTGCCGACCTAAAATATGATCTTTTAATACAAGTCTGGAGCACAAAACAATTAGAATTGCTACATAGCGGTTTTTTTTAGTTTGGACTCTTTCCAGGTGCTGACTCAGACTGCGGGTATTATCCCTTTTCAAAAGAGTCTTGTACACTTTCCATGCCTATTGACATAACCTATACTGCGCGCCATGAATGATCGCTACCAGGCACCAAATTGACACATTTGTTCTTGAGTACCCAAAAAAAACTTTTTCACATTTTATAGATAAATATATTGATATCTGATCAGCACCATGCCTATATGGTTATAGTTTTCCTATTATACGTCACCCTGAGGAATTCTTGGATAAAGACGAAACACGTGTTGACTCTGCTCGGATTTAATTACATATTGTTAAGGATGTGTTTGGACTGAACAACACACTGTTAACATCTTTATCTTCTTCATGCAAATCGCATTGGATGATGGTAAGACTACAGTCTTGCCAACATCCAAGATGTACAGCCATCTTTATAAATATTATGCCTAATTAGTGTTTTCAGCAGACATTTTGACTACTGAAAGTTACAATTCAAATTGTTTTGCGCTCCAGACCTGTACTGAACGTTGTATAGGACATTGTCCTTGGGATATGTTCATGATTGCACTTCTTTGCAGCAGATGTGCTGTCTGTTGTAGCACATGCGAAGTCCATTTACTGACCTCAACCTGTGAGGGGTTTCAATGCTGGCTGTATTGTCCCACTGCTGCTGTTTTGTGTAATAGGTATTGAAATATGATATTTTTTGGACTTCTGAAGTACCTTGGTAATCAAGACCTTAAACCATCTAACAATCAAAAATGAAAGTGCTGCTGGAAGGCCAAACTTCTACACAGTTTCCTCCCCTCATACCGGAGGTAGACCACCAGAAGTGTCTCCAGCAGTCTGGTCATTTCCGAAATACTTTCGGATTGCAGTTTTACCAAATCTACCAAAGCTCCCTAAGATGGCAATGTTTCAGCATGTCAGCTGTTGAAAATACTTTCCATGACATGTTTATACACACTTTGTCATCATCTCTAATGTGTCTTTTTGTCCTCAATGAGAAAGTGAAAAATGTGAATGGGGCTCTAACAAAAACATTTAGCAAAATCGCCCACTTAAAATCAAAAATAAAATTCCAAACACAGGGCTATCGTTCACTATAGAAATCAGGATTTTAAAAACACTAGGCTGAATAACCCAACGCAGATGAAAGAAATACAGAGACAATCAAACAAAACATTTCCTCTCATACACATAAAAACTTATTTTTACGAAAACTAAAAATTGCTTTTTTCACTGTCCCAGTCCTTGGGCATCTAATAAGAAATATAAATATTGAATAATAACTTTTAAGAAAGATTGAAAGCTCCAGAGAGCGATCCTCATCCACCTTGGCTTGGTGTCATCTCGACTATTGTGTCTTTTTTCTTAACATTTAAACAATTAGAGACAAAATACCACAGTCTTCTAGTCTCTCGCCGCATCCCCCTGAAGTAACACGCTGCGTGGAGAGCCTTCGGAAGGCTACTGGTAGATGCCTTGCTAGTCTGAGTCAAGAATGAGGACTTTTGTAGCACTTTGTGTGCTCAAATAATACGCAGATTAAAAATATTCAGGATGAGTGAAAAACTTGAAATGTTTGGCTTGCGGATATCTTTAAGGCTTGGACGGGAATTGGAACGTCATTACAGACTAAACTCAGGGTATTGTAGGTTATCAAATATCTAAATTACAAAGTAGGGCGCTACACTAGCCACACTGGCCTACTACCAGAAGCCTAGAAAATACTGATAGGGATCTGCAAGCTGCATAGAAATGTATCCTTTTGAGCATGCTAAAAACAAGATATTTGTTGGAAATTTTACGCAGAAAAAAACAGAGGGCCCGATTCACACAGGGGCCTACGAGCAAAATCTCTACACTGAGCACTGCAGCGCAGGGATTCTGGCCCAGGTGCAGAGACGCCTCACTGTACGAGTTGTAAGTCCCTTTGTGAATCGGGCCCAGAAATGATAGGTTTAAGGAAGGTATAAAACATGGCAGGAGTGAAAGCTAAGGCTGAGTCACACAAAACCACAACTATGATTCAGGTTGCTTGAAGAAGGCAGGTTCCACAGATTACATGGGTGTAGGAACTAAGTGAGGGGGATGCAGGGGATTTATCCCCCCCCATATTTTCAAGTGAGGGGACACGGCGGACAGAAGTGGTGAGACAGGTGACAGAAGAATTGTTCCGCTCATCTCGTAATTCACTGCTAAGGAGCACTGTCATGCTGTGCGCTGTGTGGGTGTAAAATTGTAGTCCTTCTATTTTTGGGAAATGTCCCGGTTTTTGCATTTAAAATTCTGGTCACCCTATCCTACACCCTTGCAGTTACACTGAAGGCAAAACCAATACTTAATGTCAGGAACCTGTGGAATAAAGTAGGGCTTGAGTTATACACCCTTGCAATCAAAAGCTACCCTTAGTTGAAGCCTGGTGAGCCTTTAGTATTTGATGCAGCAGTCCACATCTTCAGTATGGTCGATGAGAAACGGATGTGAAGGGGCGGCGACGTGGCAGGTGTTCCGTATTGGTGTCAAATTTCATGCACAGCCACACGACAGAAATTTACATACAAAAAAATGTAAGTAGGAATTATTTGCATAATGGCTGTCAGAAAAACTGTCATGGCGACTGCAGAGCGAGCCTGGCCCTGTAGATTCCGAGAGTTTGTAGTATTGAAAGAAAGATATATGAGCGGACAAGTGTTTTTTATGGGTTGTTTTTTTAGTTCAGGAATGTACTTCTGATTTCCAAAATTCCCAAACTCGTATATACCCCGTCTTGCATGCTTGTGCAGAAACCTGTACCAGTTTTCACAAGGGATGAACATGTTTAACGAGAATCGTGTACCAGATATATTGCATCTTCCAGTTACCATTGAACGGTAACATTCGTCATACAACAGTACTAGCAAATATGCGCTCATTGTGTTCACATACCGAGTTTAGGACTGGTGGTGGCTGAAAGTTGGACTCTAAACCTTTATCCCCGCAATGATATGGTGGGCCCAGATGGACCCTCCTGCGTGAAAGAAACCTTGGTTAGCATCTTCTAAGCCATAGGGCATCTGTAAACCACTCCGAGTTGTTTGCTCTCAAATATGTCTATACTATTAGAAAGGTTCTTTCTTCCCTAAATAATTGTCTCTTATTTACATTCCCTTTATTACCTGTTTGGTTGTTGATGACCTAACAGGACTTCCAGCTACTTCGTCTCTATTGTTTATGTGAACGTTTTTTTTGTCCCATCCGTGACCCTCTAATCCAGACCTGACATATTAATTCACATTTCACTGTACTGCATCCGTTTTACAACTGATTCACATTGTGGGGTTGGACCCCTTCTAAGTCTGGCATGTCCAAACCGGAGGTGAGAGGTATTATTGGTCCACTTTGGCCGTTAGAATGCCCATGGTTGTTCCGAAGTTTTCGAAATGTTTCAGAATCTCAAACTGCCTTCCTGGAAACCGATGGGTTACCGTTGATAGGGTGACAAAAGCGTTGCCTTCTGCGGGGTCTGTTTTAACGTGTCCACATGCATAAGTGTGCCACTGGATTTGAGATTCTGTTTCACTGTACCGATTTAATATCCCGTTCTGCTGAGGTCTTACAGGACTACTGGCATTATGCGGCAGTGGAATACCACATTATGCGGCTGGGTTGACTAATTTCTTTTTTTTTTACTAGAAATGGCAGCTTGTGCAACGGTATGTGACACATTTTGGGATGGTATTCATTATTTTGTCATTTGTATGCTTAATAGTGTATGGGTAAGTGCTCTATCCAATTAATACCAGTTTAGCATACCAAATAGGGCAATAAATAACAACAAGCATTTACAATTCAACGGTTTCGCCTTTGTAAAAGTTAGAGCTATTGGCATTGTAAATGACAAATTTTGTATTTATGTGTTGGTTTTGAAAACAGATAAATAAATGGCATTGTCATTTACAATGCCAATAGCTTAATCTCTTACAAATGCGAGACCTATTGCATTTGCACACACACACACACACACACACACACACACACACACACACACACACACACACACACACACAGAGCACAAACACACACACAGAGCCACACAAACACACACACAGAGCCACACACACACACAGACCGAGCCACACAGACAGAGCCACACACACACACACAGAGCCACCCACAGAGTCATTCACATAGAGCCACCCTCACACACAGAGCCACCTACACAGAGCCACCCTCACACACAGAGCCACCTACACAGAGCCACCCTCACACAGACAGAGCCACCCTCACACAGACAGAGTGGGGGGGACGGACACCTGCACAACGAAGAGGAGCGGGGTAGGGGGGAGGGATACCAGCACAACCAGGAAGAGCGGGGGTGGGGGGTGACGGACACCAGCACAACCAGGAAGAGCGGGTTTGGGGGGTGACGGACACCAGTACAACCAGGAAGAGCTGGGGTGGGGGGGGACAGACACCAGTACAACCAGGAATAGCGGGGGTGGGGGGTGACAGACACCAGCACAACCAGGAAGAGCGGGGGTGGGGGGTGATGGACACCAGTACAACCAGGAAGAGCGGGGGCGGGGGGAGGGACGGACACCATTACAACCAGGAATAGCGGGGTGACAAATATCTTTTACACGAAGGGGGCCTGAGGCTTTAAGAGCAGTGTGACCGACTGAAGGACAGTGCACAAGGGGCCATTGTTCTGCTGGGAAGCCATCTCCACGGTTGTATGTTTTTTCAACAAACTCCGTTGTAACGCATGCCTTTACCACGCATGCGTTACTACGGAATACTATTTACACGCCTATCTTTCTCCACGTATTTTTGCGTGGTGACGTCATACGTAGGAGAAAAAAACGGCCGTTTCCTTCGTCTGCGATTCTGATTGCCTACCATCTCGTCTAAAGGTGAGTGGTTTTTTTTGGGGGGGGAAGCCCCCCCCATACTCCCCTTTTTTATATGTACCCTTTACCACACATGCCTTTACTACGTACCTCGTAGTAAAAGTATGCGTAGTAAAGGCTGTCGTTGTAACCACGTATGCGTTGTAATGCATGCGTGGTTATGGTTTTCGTTGAAACGGCCTCGTTGTAGTGGCCGTTTCCCCATCTCCACACTGCTGCCCATCACAACCAGGAAGAGCGGGGGAGGGTGGGACGGACACCAGCAGGACACCTTACTTTCACCAGGATTGAAAGCACGGCATGGCCCTTACAGCAGTCTCAGTAGAAGGGGTCATGTTTTACTTTCCACACCTACCATGATGTATAAAACTAATTCCTAAAGGTAGTCGCTGCTAAAGTAGTTCCTATTTTGTCATTCTATATTGCCCTAAGCATCAGAATACTTTACATGAGCCACAAATTACATAACACAATTCCAGGTGTGTTAAGGCATGGAGGAGAATTAAGCTATTTGCCCAGAATCACAGGACGTTGAGCTGACGCTGGGACTAGAGCCTGGTTCTCCAACTCCAAGGTCGGTAGCTCAGGCCATTGGGACACTTCTCACCCTATCTGTCTCTGAGGGGACGTGAAGGGTTGCTGGCAGAAGTATTCTTACCCGACCGGCAAAGAACTGCTCTTTGCAGCCACGAAAGCGCTGACATGTTCGCAGCGGACCCAGCAGTAGAGGTAGCTGCGAGGACTGTACACCCGGTGTTCAGAAACGGACAGTAAAAAAAAAAAGACTACCTTCTGAAACTGTTCAGCCGAGTTTATAGCGGCCAAGTTGGAACGGGTATCCTGACACTCTCCAGTTTGGCCACCGAACGCTTAGTTAACATCTAGGATTGAACATCATTCTTCATTTTTTAAGTTCCGAGACACTTTGAATACATCTACTACACTCAGTCAAATCCACACGAAATAATTTAAAACAAAACTTTTCATTTTTATTTTTACAAACAAGCAAAATATTGATTCATTTAAAAAGCAGTCACAAACATGGTGGTCTGCTGACACCAGCAGGCCACCATCCCTGTGATTGTAGCCGCTCCCAATGGGTCTGCCAGCTGCCATGAAATTATTGAGGATGGTGTGGACTTGTATGACTTTTGCAGGATTTCTATGAGCCCGAAGGACCTTAGCAATTTAGCGATTTCGTGCTGATTGTTAATGAAAAGGTCTTTAATAAAAACTTCTTTGTCTAGTCTCTTCCATTTGTAATTAACTTTTTTATTTATAGGCATCACATTCATTAGTATTTACACTTGCCTTTATCTGTGTCTCTCTTAACAGTGGGACATTTAAATGATCAGAATGCATTAATACTTCACAATCACCCATGTCACTCCTTTACACTATCACAATGTAGGAAAACTCTGTCTTTCTCAAGGTGTTGTGGTCCATAAAATGTAAAACTATATTTGCATCATGCACTTTATGCTGCAAACCCTCCTGCAGAGCGCCTTCTTTCCCCACGTATTTCCTAGCTTACGTTGCAGAGAATGGCCGCCTCGAAGACATTAAGAGGCTCTCTGAAAGGAAGAGATTTTTCCCCTCTTGGGAGAGGGCCAGAATGTTCCAGCATTGTCTCTGCAACTGCCCAGTGTAAATATTTAGAGTGTTCCTTTCCACTACAGATTAAACAAATTGTAAGTACTGTTCGTAAGTGATAGGTCGAATTAATGCTCACGGCAACAGGCCTCTCCACCCACTTCTGTCAGGAGTAGTAGCACGCTCTAACATGACGCATGAGCCAAGGCAGCCAGCGTGACAGAAGACAGACGTCGGAAAGGAAGGTAACGCGAGCCTCCATTGGCTACCATTAGAAACCATAATTGCAGTTGCCGCAGCTCACAGCGCGAACTGGAGACCCATGTGGAAAGGCACATTGTCATCACCACAACATCATCTGTTTGTTTAGCATGAAGTCCATGTGCGGCGCGGAGTTTATAAAATGAACACTTTAGAACGCACATCTGTGGCGGGAACAGTTTCAATAGAGAAGTTTACAAACTCATAAAGCTTTCTTCTAAATTGAAATTGGAAAAAAATGTAACGTAATTGCCATGCCCTCCTTGTAAAATAGCCCACGTTCCATTTAATTAAATAATGCAAATGGCCACCAGTTTCTGGCCATGCTGACTGTAATGACCTCGGAAGCTGCCCTTCAGCTTGTAACGCCTTCAAAAGGGATACATATAAGGGGCGAAGGCCGCTTGGGGTCTTACACCCAGAGCAGTAAACCAGTGTGTGTGTCCATGTTAGCGTTTTAGTCACGCTACATTCTGCAGCAGCGTGCCACGCTACACTGATGATGGCACTTAGAATGGTAGCACACAGCTATAGTTATGCACACATAGATTCATACACATACACAGTTCACGTTTTTTCTGTTTGGAATGACGATAAGACAAACAACAAGCCGCTCTGACGGACCGAACGCTCTGCAACGTACCAGTAGATGCGAGAAGTCGACGGGCCCCGGCGCCATCTTCGGAAAAGCAAACCTTGGCAAAAAAAAAAAAACGCCCACCGCCGCAATTACGTTCACAAAGGGGCGGAGAGGGAAAAAAATCGCCGGAACGCCCACGAATCGCCTCGGACAATGACGGACGCCTCTCTCTTCCAATGGCTAGCCTCCATTTATGGAGCTAGCCAATGGAAAAGAGAGGCGGGACAAAGCCACATACTGTTCTCAAAAGATTTCGCCTGTGCGAACGCTGCTGCGCACCGGATCGCCAGGCGAAACCTAAAAAGGTAATCAGTCAACCTTTTCAAAGGGCATTTCAATGCGCGGCAGCAGATGTTGCAACTGTTTTAGTGACTTTTGGTTCGTTTGGGCTAGAAATATATATTTTTTTTAGTCTGCAGATAATGCAGCAGGTGATGGGTAATGTGACAAATCCATAATGAGGAAAACCCTGTGGTCGCAAAATCACACAACTCGAGTGACCTTGCTTATAATGAGCCTTCAGCAGCACTGTAAGCAGCTCTCTGTCTCACCCTAGGTTGCTCACTCTACAACAAACTTTCTTCAATTTGTTTTTGTTGCTTCCCGTGGGCCTCTTGCCCCCCCTCTTTCTTTGTTTCCCTCTCCGCCCGATTACATCTAATGAGGATAGGTCAGCAGGGTTGAAAGGTCGTGTTACCATACTTCTCTGATATGGGACAACCACAAAAGGTAGATGACGCATGCTTCATTCATCACAAGAAAATGAAGACATCCATATGACAGAAAAGCTCCAAGATTGTTGCCTGGCAAAGTCATTATATCTTGCCAATGTGAGATTTATTGCCTTTGCTAATGTTATTTAGCTATGTTGCAAATGGCTGAAAGTAATGTAAAAGGCTGTTTAACACAGCCAGCGTTGTCCACGTTATAGCACTTTTGTTTTTGTTTTCAGTTATGCTGCACTGATGCTCGTGCTGCTGTATAATATCACCAAACAACATTGACAAAGCCAGTACCATTTGGTAAGTTGTAAGTATTTATATGGTGTTTACAACTGCTGAAGTGCTAATGTTATAGAATGGAGAATCAAACAACAAAAGAAGAGAGGTCCGGTCACGCACAAAGCTACCAGATATTTGAGCAAAGAGATAAGTGGGTAATTTAATCACAGTCACTCTATTTGAGTAGGAAAGCCCTCACACACCGACCTGGTCAGTGTCATGCTTCATCATCGGGCCCCACCGAAGAGACCGAGTGTCTCTTCGGTGTGCTGCGACGCCAGAAATACTGCGGAGCTGGTCGTGTGGGGAGGACGTGTTGTGGAAATTGCAAAATTAAAAGTGACTAAGGGTATCGAAAAAACCTTTAATGAGTGATCCCTAAGCCACGTGTAAGTGGTATATGTGTCTGAATTTAAGGGCCAAGGTTTTTAGGATTTTGATTAAATTCAGCTAAATACCACAAGTTTTAAAATTAATCAGTCAACATGTTTCTGCCTTATTTGTGGTATATATTCACCATGGCATTCTTCAGGACTATACCCCGGCGGTATGGACACTCTAATAGTCCACCCTGACCTGGGGACGTGTAAGTGAAAAAAGAAAAGTGAAAAAAGTGCTTTAAAAATTAGAAGAGCAAATTGCTCATTCCAAAAAAAAACCAAAATTCAGGGGTGTATCAGCACTTTTAAAACAGGGCGCTACTAGCACCATGGGTCTCGGGAGGAGGATTGGAGCGCGCTTGGCACATCGCCCTCTGCGCTCACAACCCGCTTGTCAACCTGCAAGATTCCTCTAAACCGGACCCCGACGATGGAATGAGCAATTTGCTCTTCTAATTTTTAAGCACTTTTTCACTTTTCTTTTTTCACTTACACGTCCCCAGGTCAGGGTGGACTATTAGAGTGTCCATACCGCCGGGGTATAGTCCTGAAGAATGCCATGGTGAATATATACCACAAATAAGGCAGAAACATGTTGACTGATTAATTTTAAAACTTGTGGTATTTAGCTGAATTTAATCAAAATCCTAAAAACCTTGGCCCTTAAATTCAGACACATATACCACTTACACGTGTCTTAGGGATCACTCATTAAAGGTTTTTTCGATACCCTTAGTCACTTTTAATTTTGCAATTTCCACAACACGTCCTCCCCACACGACCAGCTCCGCAGTATTTCTGGCGTCGCAGCACACCGAAGAGACACTCGGTCTCTTCGGTGGGGCCCGATGATGAAGCATGACACTGACCAGGTCGGTGTGTGAGGGCTTTCCTACTCAAATAGAGTGACTGTGATTAAAATTACCCACTTATCTCTTTGCTCAAATATCTGGTAGCTTTGTGCGTGACCGGACCTCTCTTCTTTTGTTGTTTGATACTTAACTGGGGTGTAAGAGAGTGTCTCTGACCTTCCCTACCTCTCTCGTTGTTGATATATAGAATGGAGAATGCCTTTCCAAGGTGTCGGTGTGTCCAGATTCAGAAGCGTTTTAGGACCAAACAAAAACTGAAAATGTGCCATATAAATGCGCTGAATGTAACATAGGTCGTAGCTAGACAGAAAAGTCCAATAGGTTACAGCTTTTATTGCAGTGATGCTTTAGGCTGTGATTTACTTTGGGTGCAATGCTTACAAAGGAACGAAAAAAGCACTACTAACCTGCTTGTTTAGTAATACAATATGGCTATAATCGGTGTTTAGTGGGTTTCCTAGATCTTTTGGCTCCTGTGCCACTGCACCTGCTGCTCCACTGAAATTATGACTCTAGTGCCTGCAAGGTAATTGCACCTGACTGCTTGTTCAGTAGGGAAATATAGCTATATTCGGTGTTCAGTGACTTTCCTAGACCCTTTGGCCCATGTGCCACTGCACCTGCTGCACTATTCAAATCGTGACCCTGGTGCCTGCAAGGGTACTTGTTATTTCTTAGTAGATCCTGAGTTCCATCCCGACTCAGATTTTTAATGTATCTCTAAAAACAGCTACTCACCTGGATATGTGGAAGTATGCTCTAATTCTCCCACTAGCCCAAAAAGCTGACGCATTTATATTATCAAACTATTGTCTGCTCTCTTTATTGCCATTTATTGCTAAGGTTCTTGAGAAATTGGTTAACTTCCAGGTGACTACTCTCTTGGAGGATAGCAACCTGCTCGACCCCTCCCATTCAGGCTTTACAGTGAACACCAGTACTGAAAGCACGCTCCTTGCAGTCTTGCATAACATCCGACTGAAGGTAGATCAGGACAAGGCAGTAGCCTTGATTCTACTAGGCCAGTCGGCAGCGTTCAATACGGTCTTTTGATAAAGAGACTGCATGAGACAGGATTTCCCACCAACTCCCTCCAGTGGCTCGGTTTGTTTCGATCTACAAGATCCCAATCCGTTCAACTACACCAATTTAGATTGCTCCCTCATACCTCAAAGTGCATTTTAACATTTGCTCTTACACTGATGACATCTGACTGATCATCTATATGGGCAACAATTAGTCAGATACCAAGAAAAATTTGTCTGGCTGTCTCTCGGATGTGGCTGGATGTTGGCACATTTTTTAAAACTCAATGCAGAAAAATCTGAGATCCTGCTGTTTAGAGGTGCTGAACACCTATGGGATGATTCTTTGTGACCCTCTTCACTTGACACTGCACCAGTCCCTAAAAAAGCAGTAAACAATTTAGGAATTATTATCGACCAATCCTTTTCGATGCAAGACCAGGTGCTATCTACCCGTGGCAACTACTTTGATCTATTAAAACTCCTCAGAAAGCTGTTCAGATTCATCTTGATTGACTGTCGTTGCACGGTTGTCCAGGTACTGATTCTCAGCCGTCTGGATTAAGGAATCGCTTTGTATATGGATATGGCGGACTACTTGTTCAGACGCCTTCAAACGAACCAAAAAATGCAGCTGCAAAACTTATCTGCAATAAAGGCAGATATGATTCTGTGACTTCATGTTTAAGAACATTGCCCTGGCTATCTATACACAAGAGGGCTCAGTTCAAGCTGATATGTCACACACACAGCGTTGCATGATTCCGGGTAGGGTTGAATTTTAAATTCACAAATTTTTACAAACCTTTAAGAAATTTGAGGTCATCCAACTTGGCCTTATTTAAAGTAAAGAGAATCAAGAAGGCCAGAGCTGTTGGGCCATTTTTTTACTGTTATGGCCTCTACCCACTGGACTCCCCCCCCCTCTGGATATTCGCTTCACCGAGGATTATCTCATGGTCAGAAAAAAAGTTAAAAACTTACCTCTTCCCTAACTGATATGCCTCTGCATTTGATCTCTAGCTCTGCCCAACTGTTGTAGCAAATTGTAGTTATCAGCACCGTGATATCCCATTGGGGATGATTGTTAGTGCTCTACAAATGATATAAATAAATGAGGAATAATCTTGGGAATCACGATAGTTTTATTTCTATTTTTACCATAGTGAAATATATTTACCTGTGGTGAAACACTTTGTCACTACCATCTTTGACATGCAGGTTTTTGGGTCTCAGTCCCTCATAAAAGGACCTCTTTTTTTTAAAGTTCTACATGTGCATTGTTTGTGAGAAGTTATGTAAATGTTTACATATACTGTACATACAAGGTACATACTTGTAGGTATGTACAAAATGTTTGTTTGCTTCCACTGTACAAGCTTATTCCCACCCATTTGACACCGAAAGATACAGGACGGAATTTTATGTATGATTAAATGAGTTTCAACATGTAAATCCTGATTCTGTGAATATTAACATATGAGAGTCCACATTATTCGTATTCTTAGGTGCCAGATATGAGTCTAAAAACCTCTATGAATTGCCTCATCTTGCACAGCTATGAGAGATACTCCTGTTTCTTTATGTTTATACTTATCCTTAATCATACTGGGTTTGATTCACAAAGGTAAACTTACTCTTTTGTGTAAGTTTACGATTGTTTTCTATTCACAAAGAGATTTACGAGTTGTATCTTTACAAGTGCGGGGTCTCTGCAAATGAAAAGATAGGTATTTTATGTGCGGTTACTCCACACATGTAAATATACTACTTATAAAATCCCTTTGTGAATAGCAAACAGTTGAAAGCTTACACAAAAGTGTAAGTTTACCTCTGTAAATCAAGCCCTCTAGTGACACCGCCATGACTTTACCTTATTGTTTCGTAATTTAAAGATAACTAATTCCAAGATTACTTTTGTGTTCAGCAACAGTTGTGACCTTACCCCACTTTCTGTACACCTAAGTATTTCTGTGTTTCAACAGCATGAAAAGTGCAATATTATCACAAAGACACCAGAGCACACCAGAATATAGTTACTCTACTCCTTGGTACGTTATGCACTGTCTACAAGAACATCCAGGTTCATAGATCAAATTCCAAATACACAGTCCACAGTAAATGATCCGCAGCTGAGAATTATTCCAAAATCCCTTTTTTATTTCTTATTACAACGGCAGCATGAAAAGTGCAGTTGAGTAACAATCCAAGACTGGCAACGATTGGAGGCAGTGGGAACCATGGAGTTGTTGTGTGCAGGTGACTGGTTGGAGTATGAGGACTCTCTTCTGTGTGAGCTAGTTGATGTGAAACTGATTATATTTAATCTCCTTCAGTCAACGAAAATTGTATTTATTGTTTGCATTAGATGCTCAGTCAAACTTGCACACCAATGGTCACAGAACAATACGTTTTGCGCTGTTCTTTCAATTGTGATGACGCAACATGCCAGAAACGAAATGGATTTATTCTCCCAAATGACCGCATCATTCTTCCATAGTGATTACATTTATCTGCACAATGCAAAAAAAGAACCGCTTCATACTCTTATTGAACACCTCAATTATTGGCCATGGTGATTACTGCCTCTCACATACAATTCTTGGTTCATCGACACTCTGCTATTTAGTGGTGTGGAATTTTCTTTAGGGATCACCTGAGCCTCTGGTGACCACTTTCTTTATTTTAATTACTTCTTTGTACCATCTTAAGATATTGATTGTAGTTTGTACTATCATATTTACACTTCACAAGTTGCACCAGTATTTATTATGGACTAAGATTGCAACTTCAAACTATTTTCTTTAATTATTTTATCTGCTGAGATTTGTGTTCAATTCTGTGTTTTACTTGAGGACAGCGTGCCGAGGAGAGGGCCTCCTCCTTTCTTGCATGTTGCAGGGAATCCTTCTTTGGACTTTCACATATGATAAAATCCTTTTTAGGTCTCGGCTAGTAACGCGCTGAAAGAGCGTTCTCGCCAGAGAACTATAGTCGGCGTCTCAGCAGTCTGAGAACGCCGATGTGAGACAAGACCTGGCCGCGCGCAGCGTTTCCCATAGGATAACCTTGTAAGCGCGGCCATGTCTTGTCTCCACAGCATTGCAGGGCAGACCGGATCGCGTCACGCGCCTCTCTGGAATGCAGGGGGAGTCTGCAGAGGGGTGCGCGGTGCTGTTCACGAGGCGCGCGGCGCTCACTTTCCGGATTCCTTGGTTTTATTCAAATCCCGTTATCGCATATTTCCTAAAAATCACAGCTGGCCGTCACAGCGGGCAGATGTCAGGCCCACCGAGCACAAGTGTCAGCCCCATTGTGTGCGTAGGAGGGAATACACAGGATATATGCAACTCCTCCGACACACCAGATGGAGCCTGCCCCTCGTGCACAATTGTGTGCGCCTCCCACAAATTGCTAATGGGTGGCATCTCTCAAAGAAAAGTCAGCGGACCCTTAGTGTGTCACCCACCAATACTTTCAAGATGTAGCTCCTACATTAAAAAAAAAAATGTTTACGTACTCTGCTCACGCCGCACAAACGTGCTCGGTGTCCAATCCCAGACACTTAATCTCTTTGCATGTCAACCCATCTTCACAATGAAACCTTCACAAGCTCCTACATTTCACCAAAAGTCGGAGACAAAATGCTGAGCAGCTCCGTGCTGTGCACGAGAAGCCGGGCCGCTCCCCGAGGTCCGTTCCTGGAAAGATGACCTGGAGAGGGGGTTTATCTAGCAGGGACGGCTGTGGAATCCATCAAATGATCATAGGGCCCCCCTCCCCACCCACCACGCCCCCGCGATCCATCATTAAAAGGTCATTTGCTATGTGCCATTGCTGCTCTATTTCAATTTTTTTTTAATCTGTGAATGAATACCCGGGGTGTCTGCAGCTATTTGTCAGGTGTCTAAAATACAGAACACATGTGCCCGTGCGTCTGTGGAGATAGCAAAACCCTCTGGGGGTGGGTGTGCGCGCGAGTTTATACAAGAGGCAGACAGGCATACTCACGCGTTCAGATGCACACACGCATGCCTGTGCGCCCACACACGTCCATAAACACAAGGTGGGTCGCAAACACAAACAGGCCTAGTCTATTACACACACACTCCCTCTCTGCCGTACACATCCAGTCAATCTCCACACCATCACACACTTACAGCCACATGAGTACTTTCAGATTCCAACGTCTAAGCCAGATAGATGTACACTCTCACCGGCGCGTTCATCTTTGTGTCTGTATCCATGCGTTTCAATTAGTGTGAAAGCATATGTACCGGATACATCCGCTCCACACACGAACGGGTCTATATTGGTCCAGATACAGATGAATATAACACTGTTTATACATATCGGTAACTACAAAGGAGGGAGACAGGAAGAGGAGGGTACGGACCCACCAGCACCACATCCAACACCATCACCACATCCACCACCACATCCCCCACATGCACCACATCCACCACATCCACCACGTCCACCACATCCACCACCACCACATCCACCACCACCACATCCACCACATCCACCACCACCACATCCACCACATCCACCACCACATCCACCACCACATCCACCACCACCACATCCACCACCACCACATCCACCACATCCACCACCACCACATCCACCACCACATCCACCACACCCACCACATCCACCACACCCACCACATCCACCACATCCACCACATCCACCACCACCACATCCACCACCACCACATCCACCACATCCACATCCACCACCACCACATCCACCACATCCACCACCACCACATCCACCACCACCACATCCACCACCACCACATCCACCACCACCACATCCACCACACCCACCACATCCACCACACCCACCACATCCACCACATCCACCACATCCACCACATCCACCACCACCACATCCACCACCACCACATCCACCACCACCACATCCACCACCACCACATCCACCACCACCACATCCACCACATCCACCACCACCACATCCACCACCACCACATCCACCACCACCACATCCACCACCACCACATCCACCACCACCACATCCACCACCACCACACCCACCACCACCACACCCACCACATCCACCACCACCACATCCACCACCACATCATCCACCACCACCACATCCAACACCACCACATCCACCAGATCCACATCCACCACATCTATGTGTGTGTGTGTGTGGCTATGTGTGTGTGGCTCTGTGTGTGTGTGTGTGTGTGGCTCTGTGTGTGTGTGTGGTTGCAAATGCAATAGGTCTCACATTTGCGAGAGATTAAGCTATTGGCATTATAAATGACAATGCCATTTATTTGTCTGTTTTCAAAACAAACACATACATAAAAAAAATTGTAATTTACAATGCCAATAGCTCTAACTTTTGCAAAGCCGAGACCGTTGCATTGTACAGGTGTTAGAAGGGTATGAAAGCGCTTCTCAAAGGACACTGTTGTGAATCAAAACTTGTCTGGAGGGTTACGTCCTAAAGGAATTTAAAACTTTGCCTACGTTTGTGAATCCTGGTAATAATGGTCTTGTCATGTATTCCTATAGGTCCTGAATCGATCCCCCTATTCCTGACCCTATTCTAGTTAAACAAACCAACAAGTTAACTAGCAGTCAGCCCATGAGGCAGAAAACCCCCATGATGCAGATACCGTTATCTGACGCAGTCACACTACGGCACAGGAACGTGTTATCTGATTAGGTCATAACACTTGCGATCTAATTAGACAAGCGATATTCCTCCAGCCCCTGATAAGGCATACGGAGTTCTCATAACAAATCAAACCTATGACAACCTGGGCAAAACCCTGCGGCCATTGTTTTGATTTCACCGAGAACTTTAGTAAAAGAATGTGCTAACGAGCAAGTCGTATGACATCTTTATTGACGTATCTATGTCCATCCTTACGTCAATCTCGGCACCTTAAAGGTATAAATATTACCGATCTTGCCATATGCAAACACACGCGTGGTGACGAGACGGAGCAGCCATACTTGCCGAAGCGAAGAGCAGAGCAGACCCCGCTGGCAGCAGCCCCGCCTTCCTGACGCGCTGAGAGACGCGCTGCTTTCTCCTGCCGAGAATCCAGCACCGGCGTTTCCGGGTAGCCCTCGCAGGCAGCCTGGAATATCGAGACCAGAGAGAGAGATACCATTCCTCATTCATCCTAAATTCCAGGTACAGAACTGAATAACCCCTCACAGAGAATTCTTTAGTTATTCACTTGGCAAAAACAAACTTAACTTAAACTGTAACTATCTATTCCCGCCCACGTATTAGGCTTAGGTCAGGTACACGGGGTAGGCGTATCTAGAAACACCAGTTGAGTACGTTTAGTCAAATGTATATGTGTATATAATATATTTTATTCATTTTAAAACATCTTATGGCTTAGAAACCATATCAATGTTTTTACAGTATTATTTTATACTATTGCTTTTAATGTATGCACTTTACTTAACTATAAGTATTGCAATAATATCGATCCATTTCTCTTGTATGAGAAAAGAGACTGATCAATAAATAACACCTTTTTATTGAACATGCCCGTCTCTTCCTTTTCTCTACATTCTGATGAGACTAAGAATGCACGTACTGACTGAGTAAAATAATTTGCCTTTTGTTCACACGACTCTCGAGATTGACTCTTGATTAGGGGAGAGCAAAGTTGTCATGTTCTATGGTTGTCAGAAACTAAATCCCTTCTTGTCTAATCAGGGAAGTTAATTCCTCCTTGAACATTCGAGAAAGTTTCTAGTGAACTCTGAGCTACGCTGGCAAACCCAAAACTTTAAGTCTAGTATCGACAGTAGTAGACCTAGTTAACGTCTGGCCTAGGCCTTTACTGCTGTAGGTATTATTCCAATGCGCAGAGCCTATTGGGAAGATAGGAACTACACTACATGGCGCCCAACGCGTTTGGAAAGGGCGATAAAACTAACGTAAGACATTTAGAGTAACTCAGTCGTGCTTTCTCACTCAGACCCCTTTTCCCACAATACTCCAAAGACGTCTGGAGTGGGTGAAAGGTTATATCCGCCAGACCTCGCAGGAGGGAACTCCTATGTATGGTTCTTGGTATAGTCAACGTTGAAGGATAAACAGTTCCAAAATATTGTGCATCTAACCTTTGTTTCCACAAGAAACCTGATCTGCAAACAAACAAAATAACCTTTTGGACAGTAAAATGTCAGAAAATGAGGATGAAAGAGAGGCAGTTAGATTAGCAACTGAACTCGCAGCAGCTGACGCTACCATGCAGGCAGCAGACGAGGATATAATACTCATCCCGGTCATCAAAAGGAGATCTATAACTTTAAAACTTATAGAAAATGGACTGACACCTAGAGGTGGCACAGTCATATTCGTAATTGAGGCACACGAATATCGGCAGACAGAGGTATATTATTCATGGATACATTTTCCAGCAGCAAATGCTGTAACAAAGTACTTCCACTATTACAAAATAGAGGAACCTCCTAATGAGTACACTCCTTTCGAGGAGGTGGAAGTACCACTCAAATTCCAAGAGCATTTGCTCTTATTTGATGGCGCCCTAAAACATAATAATCACATCACCAGGCTCGGTCCTTTAGGTAGACCAGGAGCAACGTGGCCGGTCCTAGCCGGATACACACCACATCCAGACATCAATGGGATGTCTGCAGCAGAGCTGTTAACACAGCTAAAACAATTAATAAAAATTCATAGACAATTAGTTCAGTATGTGATGCGGACTTCAACAATTCAGCCAGCGATTAAACTTCCACAGCTGACCCCTCACCAGGGGAACACAAATAAAATTACACCACAGAACATCCAATCCTGCCTAGGTAAAGTACCGGCTAAACGGGAACAAATACCATTCTGGTTGGCACAGAAAATTACCCAAATAGAGGCGGTGTTTCCTGACACCACCCCGCTAGAAAAACACAGGATTCTGACTATCTGTCTCCCAATGGGAATCGCACCACACATAGAGGACTGTGACACTTGGGGTACAGTCTTTGCTTCCATCTACACAAAAACGCACGGTGTTCCATCCATTTCGGTGATACCAGATGTGCTAAAACAAATTCAAGACGAATACGGTCCAGAACCCGCTTTAACTCTTGGTATGAAATTACTGAAAGACTTCAAGCAGGTCTCGGCTATATTATTAGCCAACATAAAAGGTGAAGCAGCCAACGTGGCGATCCGCCAGAGGTTAAAAGAGACAGATATAGCTGACCAACCAGCTGAAATTGCCAGAATCATAGAAAAATCCTATGAGGAACTAGGTAGAGATAGTTTAGGTGGAATACCAGTAAAACCGCAACTGACTGAAAGTCCAGAAAAAATATTTTTTAATAATAATTCACCAAAAAAGAACTGGGATGGAAACAAACAATCCAATCCTAAAGAAAAGAAATTCCAGTCCAGAGGAAGGTCTCCTAGGCGAAGAGAGAAATCTCCGAACCAAAGACACAGGTCACCCCAGAGTGACCCCTCTGGGAAAAGATATAACCTTAGAAATAGGGATAATATAAAAAAACCTGATAGATATCAAGACATTGATACGCGTCCCTCTCAATCTTTTCAGACTACCTCGCAGAAATCGGAAAGAAGAGGACGATCAGAACAAAGAGAAGAGCACGCCAAGTCCAAAGACAAGGAACCTGCTCAACTAAAAAAGAAATTACAATTTCCAAAAAAGAAGGTAGCCAGTATCAAGGTAGGTAACAATGCCGAGAATACTGAGGACACAACTGAAAAACGGAGAGTGGGCTCAGACAATGCTAGACAGCGCAGCAGAAGTGAGCATAGCTCGCAAAGTCCTTATGAATCCTCTGGAGACAGTGGACACGAATGAATATCTTCAAGTGGAAACTGCAGACACCAGGGTTAGCAAACCTCACAAGATATACGAGATAACATTACGTATAGAGGGAGATAAGACTAGGAAAATAAGGGGACTATTTTGGGATAACCTCTCCAAGTGTTATGACATCCTTCTAGCTGAAAAAGACTGGCCACCAGAGTTTGTCAGGGAGTGCCCGCATGGCGAAGAAGTAATTATGCCTGCCTTCTCAAATCAAATTCCAATTCATAAAAAATACACACTTGCTAGAAAGTGGGCAGTGGCTCTAGCACCTGCTTTATATAAAAATCATGTAGGATGGGATGAGGACTCCCCTCCTCACAAAATCCAGTTAAAATCACAACCTACTGCACAAAGGCAGTACCCAATTAAGCAAGAAGCTAAAAAACAGGTAAATGAAATACTAGATCAGCTAGAATACCAGGGGGTGATTGAAACTTGCACCTCACAAATGAACAATCCTTTGTTTCCGGTCTCCAAACCAGACAATTCATATCGTCTAGTTTTGGATTACCGACACCTTAACACATGTTGCAAAACTTTTGCAGTGCAAAACTCACACAGTGCTGCACTAATGAATAACATAGTGCGCAAAAAATACAAAACAACCTTAGACATCTCTAATGGATTCTTTTGTCAAAACATAGCACCAGAGAGCAGACATTTAACTGCATTCTCAGTAAATGGCACTCAAAAACAATTCTGTCGGTTAGCCCAGGGGTACAAGAACAGTCCGGGGGTATTCTCAGCAAGAGTAACAGAATTACTACAACTATATGATGATGAAGCATTATCTTATGTCGATGACATTTACTTAACAGATGATGACTTGGAGACTCACTTAAAAAGAGTGAACACCATAATACTTGGGTTCGCTGCAGAGGGTTACAAATTCAACTTTAAAAAATCCAGAATTGCCCATCTGACAGTCCTGTTCTTAGGATATGAATTATCAAGCGAAGGCAAAAGCCTGGCTGACAATTTCCTAGAGAAATGTGCCGTACTCCAAGCACCTAGAACACTAAAAAACTTACAGTCGATTCTAGGCTTCCTAAATTTCGGAAGAACATACATTGCAAACTACGCAGAAAGGGTCAAACCCCTTTATGATCTAATTAAACCAGATTTTAAAAAATCCAATTGGACTCAAATACACACAGAAATTCTGAGATCCTTACAAACAGACATGCTAATTAAAACAAAATTAGAAACACGTGATAACACACGCAATCTTGTGATTCGAGTCATCCCAGGGAGATGCGGATTCACATACCTGACCTCTAATGAGGGGGAAAAGGTACCAATTGCATTCAAATCACACTTGTACACTAAGGCTGAAACGAAATTTAGCCCAACGGAAAAAATTCTTACAGCAACACAGACAGCTATAGCAAAAGAACGAGCCCTGGCACAAGGTAAACGAATAATAATCGTGACACCAATACCAGCCCTAGAGGCGGTAACAAAGGCAAGCATTCCAAATGCTAAAGCACTCCATCCGAGATGGATACAATGGGCTAATTCTCTTGCTGCAACAGACGTGGTGTACGAATTTGATCCTTACTTAAAAACACAAGAATTTCTCCAATATGAATTTGAATGTCCTCCGCCAACCGAAATTCTGCCTCTAGACCACTACGGCTGTATAATATATACAGACGGATCAGCACAACCCGCAGTGGGGGGTAAGCAAGCTTACAGTGCTGCGTGTGCGATCGTTAAAGGTCGCTGGCACGAAGGAAAATTTAAACCAGCAATCACTAAAACACAATCTTTAGGAGATTGTACAGCTCAGCGAGCTGAACTACTGGCGTTCAAGATGGTGCTTGAAAATACCGATCGAGAATTCCCCACACTCATAGTGTGCGATTCGTATTATTGCGTTCAGTCTTACAATGAATACTTGCAGATCTGGCTTCAGAATGGTTTCAAGGATGCGAAAGGTGGCACAATCAAGCATAAAATGCTCTGGGAACAAGTAGTTCTTTTACAAAAAGAACTACCAAAGACTCACGTGATACATACACTGAGTCATCAACGTGATGGCGTTCACGTTGCAGGGAATTCATTGGCTGATGAGGCCGCGAAGGAAGCTGTGCAAACGGCTTCCGTAGCTGCCGTCACCCGGTCAAAAACAAAAATAGACAGCGAAATATTACAAGCTGTCAGCGCTTCAGAAAAGGATTCGATAGAACCACTCCCTAAAGGCTTTCCAGTAAAATACTCATACATAACTGATGCAAACAATGTTCCTTTTGCTCGAATCCCTGGAGTGGGGGATAGGGCAATTCCAAACATGGAACATAGGTTAGGACTAATAATAGCGGCACACGAAGGGCTTGCTTCTATACATGCTGGCGTCTCAGCCACAGTATCATTATTAAAACAGAGATACTGGTGGCCACAAATGAGAAGACAAACAAGGAACTATGTTCTAGAATGTGAAATATGTCAAAAAATGAAAGTATCAACGGTGAGACGTCCAGCTCAGACGCCCCTTCTAATCTCGGATAAACCATTAGCATGTGTTTATCTAGACCACTGCGGTCCCTTACAAAGGGATGGTAACTATAAATATATCTTGGTCGCAGTGGATTCATGCACAAGATTCATATGGATGTGGCCCCAGCGAACGGCTGACGCCAGAACTGTTATAAAAGATTTGCGAGTCTTTATCGGCACATACGCAATTGGCATGCTGCATTCGGACAATGGTCCTGCTTTTAGCTCTCGGGCTTATAAGGAGGCCATGGTCAGCATGGGCGTGCAATTGCGGTACTCTTGTCCATTTCACCCTGAGGGGAACGGAATTGTTGAAAGAAAAAACCGTGACATAAAGCAATCTATAACGGCAAAGGTATTAGGTTCGGGAGCTGGGTGGGTCAAACATCTTATAAGTGTCCAACGTAGTCTCAATAACTTGCCAAGAAATTCTCTGAAGGGATTCAGTGCGTACGAATTATTATTTGGAACTAGGATGATGATCTCTGACATTGATAGTCGGACTTCAGTGGTGAAAGAAAAAACCTTTGATATCAAAGACCGTTTGGCTATTTTGCAGGACTTAAACAAAACAAGAAAAGACCTGAGCAACATAAAGTTGAAACAACAGCCAACAACCACTGAAGAACCACCACCTGTCCCAGCAAGATCTGTCTGGATTCCAAAAGTCGGGGATCTAGTCAGGGAAAAGATCGCGGTAAAGAAGGAATTTGGGCCTTCTTACAGAAAAGCAGTTCCTGTCTTGTCTGTCAACGGGACAAGATCAGTTGTACTACCGCCACTTGCTGGTAAAAAGGAGAACCGAGTTGTATCCATCGACCTGGTAAAACCACAACATGTGGCCGATAACAAACAGTAGGCCAAGTGGACTCCCAATAAGTAGCAGAACACCAAGGTTTGCTAACAGTACAGAGGTCCTAACGAAGAGGCTCATCACATTCGAAACGCCTACAGAAGAACAACAAGGACTATGCAACAATGCAATAGAACTAAGACCTCTGAATACCCAAATAAAAACATTTAGCAGAGACACACCAATCTATAATGAAGTACCAAGTGAAAATGCAAGAAACAGAAATCCTGAACCAATTGGAACAATTGACAGAACTGCATCCGGCTACTTCATTAACTTCGATGATTCCTCTGAGGGCTTCAGCGAATCAAAGACACAGCCATCATCAAAAACCTTTAAAGACAAAGCTAAGGAACTTTTGAGACAACTGAAAGAAACATATCTGATTTCTCCATGGATTGAATTTTGGGTGGGTTTTGGTGCATTTATCCTCATACTTTGGCTCATCATGGTACTTACTTTGGGACGCTTCATTGAGGGAAAATATGCTAAAATGGACACAGCAAGTCAGAAAATCAACTTGATCCTCAAACCACACACATCTTCACACGTCGAGAAAAGAGAACTTTCTTCAGCCAACTTCACAGCCAATCCGATACCTGGTGGGGTAGCCTGGGACAACACTGACTATGAAATTTATGGTCCGGTCGAGATCCTGAAATATCCACACCAAATTAAGATCTCATTGAGTGACTTTGCAAAACCAAACTCATTTGCTGATGATTGGGACTTCGAAAGCATTAATAATATGATGTCTGACTTAGTAATGTCTGCTAAATTTACCAAACATGATTATTTGCAGGGTTCTACAAATTATGACAGTATGTATTGCTATAACCACTATGGTAACCACTTTTTACATAGATCTGCACAACCTAGAAATGTTTTAAATTATAATCAATGGGAACATTGTGCAACACCTCCAAAAGGGAGCTCAAGAACCGTTTACGACAAATATTCATATTTTTCAGGTTTTAACACAAGTAATGCTGAAACATTTTATTTTAAATTGTCGAACAAGACAGGAACCAAAACCATGATAACCAACACAAAATTGTTATATTCAGACTCATTTTTTGAACAAATGAATACTTTTGGATTTGATTATTGGGACAAAAATGTTGAATTGAAAAGTGTTTGGGGTACAAAAGAATGGCAAGTACAGGGTATAGAAGCTTTGTTTAGAGCCTGCATGATCCCAGAACAAATGATATTTTTAAATGACACTGTTCAACAGACCACCTGTCTTGGCTTAGCCAAAATCAAAGATTTAAATAAACCGTCTATTCCAAAGCCAATAATGTTTAGCAATAACTCTGATACAGATGAAGAGATAGACGTAAACCATATATTAAACCAAAACAGAACACATCCTGATTGGAAACAGTGGTTGATCTGGCCCACAGATACTAATAACTGTCAAGACAGATTCCTGAACAAAACACAGGGGTTCAAAATGACCAGGCCAGACCCTAGATATCCTCAAAGACATCACCCAGGGATAATAACCACCTACAGTGTGGGCAAATTATGCCTTCAATGGCTACAAACTTCCACACTAGCAGAAATTAAGCAACACCTAACTTTACTTACTGATGGTGCTGACTTGCGTGATTTCACTTTGGGACCACGCAAACAGCGTCAAAAGCGTTTCATAGCAGCCTCTGTATATGCAGCATACAATGAGGCCTGGAAGGTTACTCAAATTGAAACAGCAGAGAGAATACGGGAAATTGACCGTATTAATTTGGAAAAATCACTTTCTGTAGTGGACAATGGGTTAATGACTCTATCCTCCAGAATTTTTTCTTTGGACAGCATTGTGTCGTCAGCAATCGATATATTATCGCAAGACTTACTGCTATTACAACACGGTCAGTCACAATTGCGTTCTATTGTACAGCTTGGCTGGACGTTACAAAATCTGCGTTCAGGCTATGTGCCCTGGCGTTTAATCAACACAACGTCACTATACACTTAGCGGGTCTGGGTTCTGTGGGCTCCTCTTCATTTCTTTGGCGCCATCTTGGGTGAGGACGCGCCGTCCTAGAGGCGCAGGACCGAGCGCTCTAGACCTGCGGCCCTCCTACGCCCACCCTACTTAAGGCTGGTCATTCCTGGCCTACCAGAACTTGTATTGGACAAACAGCGTGGTTGAGACCCTGACGCTGCAACGCTCTGCTGCATAGCGCTTCGCGCTTTTAAAACTCCCGCTTTTTCTATTTGTGTTATTTTTATTTTTTCATTTTACCTTGTTTTTAATTGGGGACTCCTGGCCCTTACTTGCACTATAATAGTCTCCCGCACCGCTACTTAGCGGGTCTGGGTTCTGTGGGCTCCTCTTCATTTCTTTGGCGCCATCTTGGGTGAGGACGCGCCGTCCTAGAGGCGCAGGACCGAGCGCTCTAGACCTGCGGCCCTCCTACGCCCACCCTACTTAAGCTCTGCCCTGGCGCGCAGCGGTGACGCGCAGCGGGTCGCGCCTGAGTCGAGCCAGAGTCCTGCCCGTCTGCGCCCGTCAGCGCTGAGGAGGCGCCAGGGCAGGGCTCTGTCTCTTGGCCGGTAAGTTCACTGTCCTTTCATTCCTATGTATTCAAAGTCCGACTTACTTCGTCTTCGCCCTCCGTCAGGGCCTTGCCCTGCTCACTCTCTCCATCCTTTGTGTGGCCCCTTTCGATGCCCTGACTGCGCCTATGCGTTTCCTATCCCTACCCCGGTCGCTACCCACTGCCCCGCTCCTCGTTTGTCACCTAAACCTACAATATTCAAGATATACCATCTCAATGTTCGCTCTTTGGTAAAACACCATCTTGAGGTTCACGATCTTCTTGATGAAGCCCCTGACATTCTTTTTATGTCAGAAACTTGGCTTCATAATGATGCCTCTGCTGCTATCAACTTGGCTCTTCCACCTGAGTATACCATCTATACTCTTAACCGCGACTCTAGAGGGGGCGGCATTGCTGCCGCTATTAAAACTAGGTATCCCTGTACATGGAAACCTATGGATATTGTGGGTTGCGAAAGCGCCTACTTCTCTGTCTCTGTTAACTCGCATTTTTCTTTTTCTGGCTTACTTATCTACCGACCCCCGGGCCCTGATGCTGCTTTCAGGACTGCTCTCCCTGAGGCTGTTAGTTCTCTGGCCCTAACAACGGCCAATTTTAACATACTTGGGGATCTTAATCTCCATTTTGATTCTCCCTGTCCTTCGGCGGCCAGTAGCACTTGTGCTGATCTGGAGGCCCTCCAACTCTCACAATTAGTTCTTCATGACACACATATTGGTGGTCATACTCTTGACCCTTTTTTTACCTCTCTTACATCGGTCAAAGTCCTGCCTCCTAGACCTATGGCTTGGACTGACCACCACCTAATTGAATGCCATCTCTTACTTGAAGACCCTCCCATAGCTGCCCCTATTCCTACTATTTCCAGGCGCCCGTGGAAAAAGTTGAAGCTCAGTGATTTCCATCTGCTTTTAGCTGAAGCCCCCCTGGCTCCTTTCACTGATGTGGAGTCCGGCTATAATTTATACTGCTGTTGGCTCACTAATGCGTTGGACAAGCTTATTCCTTATGCCTTGACTAAACAACAGCGCAGCCATCCCAGTCCTTGGTATGATGATGCTCTTCGACTTTTAAAAAAATCTTGCAAACAAGCCGAACGAGCCTGGCGCAAGTCTTATGACCCGGCTAGGAAAGCTTTGTACCTCGCCACTATCAAGACCTATCATCGAGCCATCTGCAGGGCCAGGGCCGCCTACTTCTCACGTGAATTCAGTGCTAGTTCCAACCCTAGCAAACTTATCTTTAAAGCACTGAAAGATCTTACTGCTTGTAGAGCCTCTAACACTGAGATCTGCTCTGCCTCCCACTGTGAGGATTTGGCCGCTTTTTTTATCAATAAAGTGGAGGGAATTTACCGAACATTTCCCAGCTCTACGGGCCCCCGGCAGCTCACCACAGCCACTTCTAAAACTACTCTCTCGCTATCTTATCTTCCGGAGCTTTCTATAGAGGAGTTTGACAAACTCGCGATCAGGGTGAAATCGGGTTCCCCGAAAGATCCCTTGCGGCCCTCACAATTTAGAGAATCCTCCGCCAGCCTTCCTCCGCTCTGTAAACTCATCAATTTATCACTGTCATCGGGCTCTGTACCAGCTGCCTGGAAACAGGCGCAGGTAATTCCTATTCTGAAAAAACCTGCGTTGGACCCCAAAAAAGCTGAACATTATCGCCCCATCTCTCTCCTCCCGTGGGCTGCTAAGCTGACTGAGGCCCAAGCTAATACTATTCTTGCAAAACATCTCCATTCTGCGAATATTTTGGATCCTTCACAGAATGGGTTTAGGCCCGGCCATAGCACCGAGACGGCGCTCCTGTATATGGCCGAACATCTCCGCATGTTAGAGGATTCAGGTCACACGGCGGCACTTGTGCTCCTCGATCTAAGTGCCGCCTTTGACACCGTCTCCCATGACATTTTACTCCAACGTCTGGTTGAGGCAGGGGTGGATAAGTTGGCCCTTGAATGGTTCAGATCCTTTCTATCTGATCGCTCCTTCAGGGTCATCACTCCCCCCTTTGAATCCAAACCTCATGCGGTGGCCCAGGGCGTCCCCCAGGGATCGGCCTTAAGCCCCACTCTTTTTAACCTTTATGTCCAGCCGCTGGCTGATGTCGCCAAGCGTGGGAACCTTTCCATCGTGTCCTACGCTGACGACACGCAGCTTGCGGTAGCGATTAGTGGGGCCTCCGATCTCGAGGCGGCTAAGTTTCGTGAGGGACTTATATCTGTGGCCCACTGGATGAATGATAATTTCCTACAATTGAATGCTAAAAAAACCGAGGTGCTCATTGTGGGGAAACAAATTCATCTGTGGGGTGACAGCTGGTGGCCACGTGAGCTCGGTCCTACCCCTACCCCTGTCACTGAAGTTAAAAACCTCGGGGTGTGGTTTGACTCCCAACTAAGCTTTTCCATTCACACAAAAAAGACCGCGGCATCTTGCTTTGGAATCTTGCGTCAACTTCGGTCCACTCTCAAATTCTTTGACGCTCCTACACGCCAACTCATTGTGCAAGCTTTGATTCTGTCTAAATTAGACTATGCCAGCTCTCTTTTTCTTGGAGTCAATCAGGCTGAGCTCTCCCGTCTCCAACGCGTCCAGAACGCTGCCGCCAGGGCTCTGGTTGGTTTGCCTAAATTCTGCTCAGCTAGGAGAACCATTTTTAACCTCCATTGGCTCCCGGTGGCACAGAGAATAAAGTTTAAATCTCTGATTTTGACATTCAAAATCCTTAAGCTTTCTTCTCCTCAGATCCTGCAGCAACTTATTCTTCCTTATGCTCCAGCTCGTCCTTTGCGGTCTTCTGTTCTCCACCTTGCCACTGTTCCCCGTTTGAAAAGATCCAGGATTGGCGGCCGCTCCTTTCGAGTCCTTGCCGCCAAACTGTGGAATTCCTTGCCCGTCCACATCCGTGCCATCGATGAGCTTCTTGCTTTTAGGAAGGCGGTTAAAACTTTTCTCTTCCCCATAGCCCCCTAGTCCTTTGTCGTTGTGTTGTGTTTTCCACCTCCTGTCCGGTTTTAGTTCTGCACTAGCGCCAGGACGCCCCTTTGCTGGGGCAGCTGTGCGCTCAATAAATCAGGATAACATAACATAACATTCCAAATCTTTAACCTTACTGATAGACAAATCAGTATGGCGCAAAAGGGTGCTGATTATACAATCTTGAGCATTGAAAAACTAGAAAGATTACCAATGACAATGTCAGAGCGACCTGTCAATGAATGGATAATACATGGGATAATAAATATTCCAATCTCAACCTTCAGGTTTCAATACTGCCAAAAATATATACAGGCTGGCATGTACGAGAAATTAGGAAAGGGGTACCTTAAAACAACATGGAACCTGCCCTATTCACATGCATGTGTCAGTAATAAAGGACAGAAAGTGTTTCTTAGTGGCAACAATTGTGCGATGTCACTGAGTGGCACACTTCTGTGTAACGGAATTAGTTTGCATGGAGCCTGTGAAGGGAATTCATACAACCTTTCATGTCACCAGCAAGGCGCACCTGCAACAGAAATAGAACCATTCTTTCAAACACTCTATAATGGGAGTTACATTCTTATTGTAGACCGCAGATGTTGTAGTCTTATGCCCGGGACTCCTTATCTAGTAACTACTACTGCGAAGGTCAAGTGCTGTGGACGCACATTGTTCCCCAGCTCCTTCCCAGACAGGGAGGCAAGGGCATGGCCCGATTTGAAAATTACTTCTATTCGAATAGATACTTTAAGCAGAATGAAAACAGTCCTTCTTCAGACGCCTACCAGGCTCTCGTCATCAAAAGAAACGTATGATCTACAAGTCGCAAGGACGACTGCAGAGATACATACATTATTATCAACTAATTCCCCCGTACATTTCGCGGAAATCCTGAATGAAATCTTAAATATTTCTGATACCAATGGGGTCTCAAAGGTATTTAAGACAGTATTTTCGATGGCATTAACACCATTCAAAGCCATACTGGGTATTTTTCCAGATTTCGTCCATTCGATTTTTGGCGGACTTCCCCTGATCCTGGGACTAATTGCAGGAATCCTATTCTTAGTCCTTATTTTTCGTTATGGCAACCCATGTCACAGACAAAACTCTAGCGACAAGGGAAGAAACAATCCTAGCCATTGGATACCGGGACCGGATATCAAAAATCCTGGGACTCTCCCGGCTTAGAGACCTGAACATGACTTGGTTTCTATCATTTCGACCAATGTGGCAAAGATGTGTTTTACCTGTATTGAGGTGTCTGCTATGCGGAGAAGAATGCGTGTTAGACACCTGTCTGACGCTACAATCGGATGCGCCGATGGATGCAGAAACATTGTTGAGCCCGATCAAGGTTCATGCTTTGTGCTGCCCTCAAAGGCTACCAATCCTGATGACGGCATTCGTGGAAGCTTCACCACTACGATTGATGGGTAGTGAAGTTCAAGATGAAAGCAGCATCGAACAGGTACGACCTTCTGTCAGTAATGCAAATCAGAATGTCAATGAAGACAATCATGCGCAAGAATGCATGATTACACCTATTTCCGAGTTAGTGGAACTTTCCCAGGAAGCTGTTGACAGTTTTTTCGAAAGCCTAAATGATATGATGTTCTCACCCGAACAGAAATAGAGACTTTTCAGCAAGCTCGCACACGGCGTTCCCTGAATTCGGCCTTCATATTTAAAAATAAAGTCACATGAACGTTTTCGCTCCAGTTCACGGACAGCAGTTTTTTCAGCAGCCCCAAATATTTTTGCATTTTTTCGGGACACTATCTTCTGCTTAAAGTAAGAACTATTCTTAGAGAACTAAGGTTTCTAAATTTTAGATAGCTTATAGACATTAGCTGCCCGCTGGCATGTTCATAAAGATATTTTATTCTGTGATGGAATGGTCTCGAAACTTTTTTCTGTCAGAAACCATTTCATGTGTAATTCTCATATACCAAATAAGCAATAATGTATACAAATGCGATTACTTTGGCATTTTTCTACAGCTTGAGTGCATACCATATATATATGTCTGCAATTTTTTTCAGTATATTTGAAAATTTCAAAATGCATTTATGTATTTTGGGGTGGTAAGGTATACACACTACTCTATAGTATGTTGTACTATGTTATACTATGCCTAGATTAGTAAATATGTCCATAGTTAGCGTGGAGTGGGTGTCATGTATTCCTATAGGTCCTGAATCGATCCCCCTATTCCTGACCCTATTCTAGTTAAACAAACCAACAAGTTAACTAGCAGTCAGCCCATGAGGCAGAAAACCCCCATGATGCAGATACCGTTATCTGACGCAGTCACACTACGGCACAGGAACGTGTTATCTGATTAGGTCATAACACTTGCGATCTAATTAGACAAGCGATATTCCTCCAGCCCCTGATAAGGCATACGGAGTTCTCATAACAAATCAAACCTATGACAACCTGGGCAAAACCCTGCGGCCATTGTTTTGATTTCACCGAGAACTTTAGTAAAAGAATGTGCTAACGAGCAAGTCGTATGACATCTTTATTGACGTATCTATGTCTATCCTTACGTCAATCTCGGCACCTTAAAGGTATAAATATTACCGATCTTGCCATATGCAAACACACGCGTGGTGACGAGACGGAGCAGCCATACTTGCCGAAGCGAAGAGCAGAGCAGACCCCGCTGGCAGCAGCCCCGCCTTCCTGACGCGCTGAGAGACGCGCTGCTTTCTCCTGCCGAGAATCCAGCACCGGCGTTTCCGGGTAGCCCTCGCAGGCAGCCTGGAATATCGAGACCAGAGAGAGAGATACCATTCCTCATTCATCCTAAATTCCAGGTACAGAACTGAATAACCCCTCACAGAGAATTCTTTAGTTATTCACTTGGCAAAAACAAACTTAACTTAAACTGTAACTATCTATTCCCGCCCACGTATTAGGCTTAGGTCAGGTACACGGGGTAGGCGTATCTAGAAACACCAGTTGAGTACGTTTAGTCAAATGTATATGTGTATATAATATATTTTATTCATTTTAAAACATCTTATGGCTTAGAAACCATATCAATGTTTTTACAGTATTATTTTATACTTCTGCTTTTAATGTATGCACTTTACTTAACCATAAGTATTGCAATAATATCGATCCATTTCTCTTGTATGAGAAAAGAGACTGATCAATAAATAACACCTTTTTATTGAACACGCCCGTCTCTTCCTTTTCTCTACATTCTGATGAGACTAAGAATGCACGTACTGACTGAGTAAAATAATTTGCCTTTTGTTCACACGACTCTCGAGATTGACTCTTGATTAGGGGAGAGCAAAGTTGTCATGTTCTATGGTTGTCAGAAACTAAATCCCTTCTTGTCTAATCAGGGAAGTTAATTCCTCCTTGAACATTCGAGAAAGTTTCTAGTGAACTCTGAGCTACGCTGGCAAACCCAAAACTTTAAGTCTAGTATCGACAGTAGTAGACCTAGTTAACGTCTGGCCTAGGCCTTTACTGCTGTAGGTATTATTCCAATGCGCAGAGCCTATTGGGAAGATAGGAACTACACTACAGTCTTTACATGTGCTAATATTAAATTAAATTGAGATATGGTAAGAAAGTAAACACTGTTATGGAAATATTTAAATTTGATTCCAGGAAACAGGATCTCTACCTGTCAACATGTGATTGTGAACACATAAATTAATATCAACTCCTACATGATCAAATCCTTATAAAGACAAGTTGTAAAAAATATTCAAGAGTGATTGTGGGTTGGTACTGATTTAACTCTGAATACAGCTAGTGGCATAACCAAAGACTGAGAACAGTCTGCACGTTTTGTAGAAGCGATTAGAATAGATAGCAATTCCAATGTCGGTGTAATAAAAAAGATGCATGAGGGTCAGAAGAACAAACAGAATATGGGCAGCAACGAGAACAAAGCATGTGACAAAAAGAAATCCTCCTTTCAGTGTTACAAGTGCATGAGTACTCAATTTATAGGTAATTTCAAAATCTTTCCTGCACTTCAAACAATATTTTATTAAATATAGGAAGTAGGGCTATATTGGGCAAGTTTGCAAAAATGAAAGGAGAGTTAATTTGATACTGACACCCAAATCATGAGTAAAAGGCTCCCCAAAGTTATTGTTAGCATTGATCGTGACAGTATTTATCTTATGTCAGATCTTACACCAGTTTGGTGACAAGACATTATAGAACACCGACATACAAACAGAAGGTTGGGCAGGAAACATAATCATTTTGTTGGAATAATAGGGAGGAGAGATGAACTTCTGGAGAGGACACATCAAATGAAAGTTTAATGTAGTAGATAAGGATGAACTGATATTGGGCAGCCTCATCAGGAAGATATGAGAATAAACGTATACTAACGAGTGACTCCCCTAGTCGATGATGTCACATCTACAGGTGGCGTTATTATAGGAGGGAAGAAGGTAAAAGGCAATAAAGAAATGTTACCTAATGAGCATATTAGTGGCTAATGGAGAAGCACCCACATGTTTTCAGTGGTAATTTAGAAGAGTACAAAGGCACTCATCACCATATTATTTTAAAGGAGAGTGCCGTTCCAGTTAAACATAGAGTGAGGAAAGTGCCTTTTAATTACTGGGAGCAACTTATAAGGATATTTGGTGATTTATGCAAAAACATAATTGAACTTATAGATTCGTTAGCATGGGTATCCCGTGTAGTGATTTCTTTGAAGAGTTCTGGAGAGTTGAGACAGTGCACAGAACTACGCAGTTTTAATTATTTGTTCTGGATAGATTCCTATTTCCTACCCAATTTTGAATTAAATCGTATTGACATTGGTAGGAATTAGGGTAATCTCCACCCCAAACCTAGCTAGTGCCTACTACGAGGTGGGCTTGCAGAGGCGTACAAATACTTAACAGCTTTTTCTCTCCTGAAGGAATGTGTCTGTACTGTAGGATGATTTTTGGGTTTAGATAGAGCAACCTCAGTTTTCCAGCGATTAATGGATTAGGCTCTCGGTGAAGTCACTGGAGCTATGGCTTTATAGGACAACATTTTAGTTTATGGAAAGAATGAAGAAGAATATGATTTCAATCTTTTAAGTGTGTTAAGTGAACGAGGCCAGACTGTGAACGTTTTCAAGAGCAAATTCGGAAAGGAGGACATAGAATAGCTTGGACATTGCATCAGGACGGGTTATCAGGTTCAAGAAGAATCACCTTAAGGTTATATTAGAGCCACCAATTCTGAAAACACAAAAATTGCTTGCATTGTTTCTAGGGTTAACTGAGTTTTATGCAATATTTGCAAACTGTTATGCTAAAAAGTCGAACTACTAAGATGATCACTGAAATGAAATGTGACATTTTGCTTGGGGTGATATTCAAAATCATGCGTTTCAAGGGCTCAAGCAAGAGATTGTGCAAGCAAGTGCCATCTTTAATGGCATTTGTTGTTTGAAAAAAAAAAAATTTGTGGGTGCGGATGCAAGTAGTTGTGGAATTTTTGTAGTTCTGATGAAGTGTAATTTGGGAAGAGAATGGATTGTGTCGCATGGTTCTAGGATGCTGTAACCTTCAAAATGGAATTACTCCATCATAGAAAAAGAAAGGCTTGCATATGTGAAGGCCGGTAAACATTTCAGTATGTTCCTGTGGGGGACAACATTTTCTTTGCGGTCGAATCGGATACCATTGGTCAATATGTTATCCCCTTAGGGTAGACTCACTTTGACAGCAAGATTGTCTAGGCTTGTGCCAAAATTACAAGTTTCTCAGTGCAAGATTAACTACATACTGGGAAAGAAAGACTTTCATGTGAATTGTGTATATATAGGCTACCCTTTTTAGATTCTTCGGGTACTGAGGAAAGTGTGGAAGATTATGAGGTTGCTTTTGAAATTAAATATATTGGTTTTGGGAGTGGTACATTTGATGAAGGCACAATAACTGAAGTTGAATGGATAGCTATAGATTTGGTCATGATTACAGTGTGGCCAGAGGAACAGAAAATCAGCTCTGAGTTGAGTAGGTATATAAAGATGTCAGAAGTTGGTCGGTCCTGGGGTATAGTGTGCTTAGGAGGATTGAAACACTCATCCCAGCATTTGGGTTGTAGAAGAAGTTGTTTAATATTATGCATGAATATTTTGTAATGCCTTGTATCAAGCAATGCACAGTGAGTTCGGGAGTGAAGAAAATCCAGGTGGAGTGGCATGTATTTGTGAACCTGTGTGGTGGGGACCAAGCCAGTGGAAACTCTGGATGGTCCTAGATGGGAATCTGGGATCAAGAAGGTAGGGAAAGACACTTTGGAATCCATCCTTGAATTTTGTGACTTTTCTGCGTGGGCATCTGGGAGGATGTTGTATCTGATAATGGGCCGCAGTTTGTAAGTTGAAAAAGGCTGGGAAGGTATTTGTGTTCCATCCTGAATCCAAAGGTCTGGTGGAAGGTTTTAACAAGATTGTTAGTTAATACAGTTGGCTGTGAAGGGAGACATTGAATGGAGGAAAGCTTTGTAGGCCACACTACTTAACTACAGAACAATTTCTCACAAATTTATGGTGCTTTCTCCTTTTGAGCAGTTAAGAGGACACAAACCTGGTCCCAGTCGGTTCGAGTTTAAGAACTTGAAATGCAGTGGATAAGTTGATTTTCAAGAAATAAGACCTGCATATGAAATGTACAAGGGAAGGAGTGTGAAACATGTTAATGACTTGAGAAGGGAAGGTAGAATAGCTTGTAATGTGTGAGTTGTTTGATGTAAGTTAAGTTACCTGTTGATTATCCATTAATTTGGGATAAGGCACATCATGATCGTCTGATTCCAATCTCTGTGACGGAGGTGATGAGAAACGTTGTGACAATGATGGACGGTAAAGTATGGAATATATCCAGGATGTCTGTGTTTATAGGTGTTGATTCTTCTGCTAGTGTTGGGGTGGGGGGGTGGTAGGGTGTTTGTGAAGATACTGTTTTTCTTTATGTTGCGGAGATGAAGGTGAAAACTGTTAAAAGACAAGGATAGTCTGTTTAGAAGACTGACTGAAGGAGGGAACAGTATAACTTGAGGGAAGGATGTTATGATGTTTGGGGTGCAGTACCATTGCATGGTAGTGGGAAACTGATAAGACCGTCGCCTCTGAAGTTTCAGGATTATGTGTTGAAATATTCCTGTTCTCTCTTTTTTTGCTTATTCTTATATAGGTTTCCTGTAGTCTTCTAGCAGTAGTGTTGCGTGTGTATGTGCAGAATGCTTGTGTGTCCGAGTGAAATGTGAATCGGGGATTGTTTGAAGAGTCCCCCTTGTTTCTGTTAGGCCATTACTGATGGAAGGCATTGACGGCTACCCTCTTGTGCTCCCGCTTTTAACCCATTCTTATTTAAATAATTACCTGTTTTGGAACTGGTTGTTGTTCCTATATTCTCTTGCTATTCGTTTGAGTGGTGCTAAGGGTCACTGGTTAGTGGTTAAAGGATTGTACCCATAGTGGATGGTTGATGCCTGTGATACTCTTATAAGCCTATTGACCCTCCTTCTTTCCATGCAGGGTCAAATGGTCCTGCAGTGTGCCTTGAAGTATCAGCCCCACAGATGTTTGAAGCCAGCCTACTGCTTGTTTCTGCTACCATATTCCATTTCATTCTACCTCTAGGCAAGAACAAAACAGCTTGCGTTTGCAGGAAAGTAGTCTCAGAACATCTTTTGAACATGGTTGACTGGGGGCCAACGTTGTTTTCTTGGTCGGTTATTTTGTGGGACATTTTTCTTTTCAGTGAACTATGAATTGTATTGACAAATTAGTCTCTTCTGCAACATTTCTTCAGGTAGAAGAAAAGGTGAATGATAAAAGTCAATTTTCTTCATGATATCATTGGTGGTGTTGTCTTGAAGTTTTTATGTGGCAAACATTGCACAGTTTTCATAATTCAGATTAGTATGTGTTTTCCCAATATTAATTAGGGTTTGGGTGGTGGGGTTAGTTTGTGGGGGCATGTTTCTCTTGCCACTTATCATGCTGGTGATTCTTTTGGTCTACAGGATCGGTAGGAAAACCGGTCAGGTCATGATGTCACACTTTTATAGTAGAGTACCATTTGTACTCTCGCACTTAAGTTTGCTGCAGTGTACCGTCATGTTTAGAGCTGGTTCATCCATCTTTTTTTGCTTGTGTGATTGGCTGATAATACTGGCCTCAACCAATATTCTTCTTTCTATACATTTTAATATCTTGGGTGTAATAAAATTGATCCAAAAACGTTCTCACCAACTGCCAGATTCATCAAAGACCCGTTTTGCGAGTCTTTAATAGCGATTCATAAGGAATCGCTATTAAGGACTTGCAAAACGGGATTCATGTAGGAAATGCAAAAAATATTGCGATTCCTACATGTTCCTTATTTGCGATTAGCAAATTGCTAATCGCAAATAAGGATGCGATTTCAAGGGTGCAGGGGTGTCCAAAGGACACCCTGTAGCACCCCTGAAATGTAATCTACATTGGTGTTGCGCACACACATGTCCAAAGGACATGTTTGTGTGTAACATGCAACTTAGAAAAATGCATTTAAATGCATTTTCCTAAGTTTTTGCTATTTACCACGAGGTCTGACCTCGCGGTAAATAGCGGCCCAAAATTGCGATTTCGCAATTTTAAAATGATTCATGAATTGCATTTAAAGAATCTCAAATAGAGATTCCTTAAATGCAATTCTTCGCAAATGTGCGAATTCTTTAATAGCGAATTTTGCATTTGGGATGATGAATCCCAAATGCAAAAATTGCACTCGCAAAAGGCAAGAATCTGAGAATCTTGCCCTTTGCGAGTGCAATTTAGCTTGATGAATCTGGCTGTAAATCTTTATATTACTGGTGAGTCAGTAAGAGTATTGCACCTCATCATGGCCAGGGCCAATGGACATGTGTCCACTTATTTTCTGAGTATGTGTTTCTTTGTTAAGTGACAAGCAATGCTTGACACAACAGCAGTTCATGTTTTGACACCTTGATTATGTTGTGGTATTTTATTTTATATTACTTACGCAAAGAGCTTCTTCGGATGTTATCACCTAAGTGTTATTGTTTTTCTGATGTACTCCATCCAAGCAAATAGGTAGAGTTTAAAGCAGCTGTCCATATTTAGACTGGAGGAATTTGTAAAACAAAAGCCTTAAACATGTAACTCAATTGTTATCATTTTTTTCAATGTTGGTTGATTTAGTGATTTCGACAGTATAATCTGCTAACAACCAAGTATACATAGCACTTACTTGGATTTGACTCCCTGGCTGTGGCGTATTCTTCCATTCCTGACCATATCGGTACTCCCTTGATGGGCCACCATGACTGTGTACACCCAAACAGACACTAATCAGATCATCGCAGAACAGACTCAAAGACTATTCTCTAAAGCACTCTTCTCTAAGAACATGGGATTCTGTACAATTGGTGCCACCTTTTTCCAACAGTCCTATGGATCCATCCGAGTTCTGCCTTTAATTCAGTGGCTCACTTCTCTGTATGCAAATGATCATCTAACTGGAATTTACCTTATTCCACCAGACTTGTGACGGCCCCTGTCAACACCCACCAATATCACCCGCAGAGTCCTCAATGGATTGGCCATCATGCAGATTCTCTTCTATACTGGCATTGCACCACTGCACACATTTGCTACCACATGAACAGTACATAATGACAGTACATAAATTGCTTAAGGTACACAGATGTGGAATGATTAAAGGAACAGGTTACCAGCGGTGTGAAGCAAGTCCAGAACTGAATGCAACAAAACTGCCTCTGCCTGAACTGCCAAAAGATACAGATCCTTTTTTATGTCTCGCCTGCGCAGTACGCATGCGCTGCATAGGCGACCTTTAGCCGTCGTACAGCTCTTTTTCGAAGCACATACTCGTGCTTGTGGCAGCATACAGCTTGCGGGAGTGCGCAGCGGCGTGCCACCACCACGAGTATGTGCTTTGAAAAAGAGCAGGCTACCGCGCGCACCTTCGCCATGCTTTTTTAAAAAGTTCCTTTTAGAGCGCGTGCGTTCACCACTCCCGGGCTTGTTTTTCTTGAAAGTGTTATTGGGAAATTACATCTTTACCACTTTACATGTAGTGTCATATCATGCTAACTTTCCCACTTTACAAGTATGTTCTTCCGTTTGCTTTTGAAAAAGCATTCCTTTGATGTGAGCGAGCTAGGCTGGCCGACGTCTCTCTGTTGTCTCTTTTGCAACATTTATCCACCCCATCACGTTTTCCCTCTGTCGTGAGCTCGGCCTTGCTTGATACGGTGCACGCAGTCTGAACTCATTGGCACCTGCCGTCTAAACTGGTTGTGTTACGTCTGTCTTGAAAACGACGCCGATTGACAGCAGCTATGCTAGTGCGTGGGGATCATGTTAACAAACACTGTGCACACTCTCAAAGAGCGAACACATATCTGCAGGTCTGGGCTTCGCACATTCTCAATGCAGGAGTGGACTGGAGAATGTTTTTGGCGAGATAGCGTGGTCAGCGGTTAGCTTTCTTACGTCTAGTTTTAGTGACTGACCTCTTGTTTAGAGATCAGAAAACAACGTCTCTTTTCCGGGTGAATGTTTTTGTGCCTGTCCTAGGTGTGTGTTATTGAGTCTTTGCTAGTAAGAATTATGTAACAGAAAATGCAAAGTATTTGGCGAGGCGATTCATTGCATTATGCTGCCACGTTTCTTCTGACTCAATATTTTTGAGATTGTTCCCCTAGGCGCTTTGTGTTCTGTGAAAACTTCCGGCTGGTGCGAGATGGCCACTTATAGGAAAATCCGTCAGAGAGTTGGCCTGTGGCACATTATTGAGATTACCACATCACATTGACCAATCAAATGTTTCTACTATAATCTCCCTAGCGTCTAGGAACAAGCATTGACATAGCCAATAGGTCTCGCCTTTGGGACCTTATAAGTATTTAGTTTTGCAGCACAATATCCTTACTGCAACAACATTAACTGTTACATGGCTAAACACTCATAAGGTCCCAAAGGCGAGACCTATTGGCTATGCCAATGCGTGTTTCTTGTGCAGCATCACATGCATATAGTTTTGTTTTTTAATTTACCATTGTCGTGGAGAAGTGTGGCTCAATGGTTAGAGCGGCAGCCCCTGATGCAGAGGTCTGGCCTGGGACCAGGGTTCAATTCCCGCCTCGGCGGGTCTTGGGCTCAATTTCCTCGGACCTGATAATTCTCGCCTAGGTGCCTATTCTAATCATGGGTCCCACTCTGCAACTCTGGGCAATAGCTTGCTTAATCTCCACAACGGCCCCAACAGCGCTGGGATGCCTGGCTTCACTTTGGGGGTGCCCAGGAGTGGACATTTCACAGGGAAAAGCCTGGAAGGGTTCCACAGCGGTATGCGTTACAGCGCCAGGACACCCATGGGTATTAGTGCGCTTTACAAGTACAAATTACATTACATTACAAATGCCCATCAGCCATCTTGGAGTGATAAATTAAAGTTCAACCACTTGACTGCTATGGCTTCTCCGTTCCCCCAGTAATTAACCCATTTTCTCGATGTTTGGGGCAATTCGCCCTCAAGACTAAAAAATGTGTTTTCCACAAAAGGTATATAGAACTAATATGTGTCCTTTTCTCTCACATCTTGGGGAGTCTAAAAGTACTCAAGGTTTTTGGACTCCCTGGAAGACACTGAGAAATTAACTTTCCCTCACAGAAATGTGAGGAAAATGTATAACTTTATGCAAGTTTTGATGTTTACTGGGCATCCTGGGTATGACATGGTTGTGGGATCCATGCAAGGCACACCACCCTACAAAATGTCTGGGTGTGATAGGCTTTCCTGGTTGCCGGCTGACCCTATGCCCGAACAGTACAGCCATTCAGTATAGCAAGTGAGACGTAATCGGAATCAACCCGCACACTGCTGGCCCACATATAGAAACTATGCCCAAAAGAATGAAACTCCTCTCTTTAGGAGTTTGGGTGTGGTCTAATACCCAGACGGGCCAGCCCTCACTGCGTTGTTAATTAAAAAAATATCCCTGGAATCAAGTGAGCTTTCCGATTGGGACAACCAACACCTCCTAGTGGCCCTGGTGGGACAGAAAGACTGTATTGCCCATTTTGGAGTGGGGGTATTGCCAGACACCAGTTGGGCTGCCTTTACCCCTTTTTTCCCCCCCAAAGAGAAATCTCTGGTGTTTACTGGGCTTCCTTTTCCCCTTCCCCCGGTGGGGACTGTTGGGGGGCAAACCCGTTATCGGTACAAACTCCCACTCTGGCCCTCACCTTTTTGCTTTTTTTGGGGGCTATTTTTTCCCTGGTGTTTAATGGGTATTCCAGCCCCTCAGAACAGCCGGTTGGAGGGTAAACCTCCTCCCCCCGGACAGACTGTTGTGCTCAGGGGGTGGAGCGAGCACTGGCCCAGACACGTGCTCAGAGTGACCACTCCCCTGAAAAAGAACTTTCCTGATGTGTAACAGACTTTCTTCCCCCATCAGGGCAGAAAGACTCTATGGACCATTTTAGTGTGGGTGCTCAGCCTGATACCTGGCCGTATTGTCCCAATATCCATGCAGAAAGACAGTTGACTCAGTTTTGGGGCTCAAAAATCCACCTCTTTCAGTAATGGTGCCTAAATATTTTTGTGTGGTCTATTGGCTTATCTTCTAAGCCTGGGGTAGCTCAATTGAGGGTAAAGGCCCCCTATCTGCCCCTCAGGAGCTAGAAAGAATGTTGTGCGTGGGAGAGTGAGGGTTGCTAGTCCATTACCTGGCAGGGGAACCCCTGCCCCATTCAAAAGAAATCTTTGGTGTCTAGAGGTTGGATCCTTGTTGGGGATTGCCCTCCTAAGGCAATCCCAAGCAGGGATCCACTAGGGAGCTATACTATTCGAAAGGGGAGGTGCTCCCCTTTCCAATGATACCTCTTCCATTGCAGTCTTTGCTCAGAGGGGATGAGATATGCCCCCCAAGCAGCGATGCAAGCCTATCGGCTCAATTCAGTTTCACTTTTAAGTTAATGACATGCATGCACTTGAGCGATTCCCTGTCCTTGGTGCTTTGTTGTGAACTCCACATCAACAATGCCTGACAAGAGCTCTTTTGACACATGGAGGTCAGGTCAATACAGCCAACCGGTAAAAACATATGCCACAGTGGCCACCAGTGCATCACAATATCTGCTTATGCTTCAGTGGCCATCTTGGAATGCTTCTTCTTTATTAGAAAACACTTTCCAAGAAGACCGTTTTTGCTCGTGCCTACATTGTGAAGCACCTGCTACCAGCTTGGAATGCTTTTGCTCATAAAGTAATAATATTCCATGACATCTGCCCACCGACTGGATAGTCATTGCTGTCTGACTCTAAATCCTAATGGTTAATCTTGGAGGACAGTATTTATCACGATTTAATTAACATGAACTGCAGTCGCATTTTCGATGATCTTACAGAAAATGGGAGTTGAATGCTTGAGCTGTAGCTTAAGAGTTTATCAGGGTTCAGGGTGCCTTTCTTCCCTGTCAAAAGAATGATTTTGAGGGTGTCGGAGAAGACTCCTTTGGCGAGGAATACTTTGTCAATGTTCAGGAGTGGCTTAACCCCTTCCATGCTGATGACGGCCCCGGTCGTCATGCACCACGGTGGGCGTGTGCTGATGACGGCTGGGGGCGCAGAATCGCGGCCGCGCCCAAGGGGTTAAGAGCTGCACCTGCAATGGACCTAATTACTGAGATGCTGCTATGTTCTTAAAATGTGGTTGTTGGGGAGGCTGTTGGTGTCATCAGCTTACTGGCCTTATTACTTTTATCTTTTAAGTGCTTGAATGGAATACTCTTGTCTGGGGAAGAATCCATCATGCATCTGATGAAGTACTTAACGACAGTAAAGAGATCTCCAATATTGGAGTGATATGTTTCCTTGGTTTTGAGGTTGCGTTTCTGCATACCAAAGTGAATTGAAAACCTCAATATTTTCATGTAATTGTACATTTCAATACTGATTTGCTGTTTGTGACCAATGCGGTATACCGTAGTGCTTGGGTTTAGATGTGCAGGTCGTCAAGGGAGCTCTGCTACTTCGTTTATGTGGAGTCAGAGTTTGAGAGTGAGGATTTGAGCTGGGTGTTGATGGTGCAAAGGTCTGTGAAGTAGTCAAGTGGGTATTCTCTGAAGTTATAGTATTGCTGTTTGGAGGACTTCTGATAGGTGTGATGCACTTGTCTTAAATAAGTGAGAAGCAAGGGAGTGGTGGTGTAGTATGACTAGTCTATCTATGGGTGTATGACAAGTGAGGCTGGACATTGAAGAGATAATAAAGTTGAGAGCAAGGTGCATTATTTAATTGTGTGTGTCTTAAGGCTTTCTTTCATGTGTTTTGTGGTTGGTACCCAAAGTGGTTGAGGTCACTGTTGTAATGATGATGCGAACAGATGACAGGATACTTCGTGTTGGTTACAAATAGGTTTAATGTAGGATACAGCCGAGCACAAGCCTCGCCAGCTGACCAGATCACCAACTGACACTAGTGGAATTCTCCAGGTAGAAGTCAGAACATACATAGGCATTGTGGTAGAGAGAGAACAAGAAAACACAAAGAAAGGACTAAGACAAAAGACAACCATATTACATGAAGAATCAATGTACAACACATCTCCCTCCTTTATAGAAAAGAAAAGAAATAAAGGAAACAAAGATTACAATACAAAAGACTGCAACGACAACTACAAAGACAAAAGAGTAGTCAGAGACACAGAATGGAACGAAACTCTTAGATGAAGCAAAACACTCAAACAACACCTACCCCATGTTGTACAATAACAAGATAAATCCGAAATATCAATACATTCCATCCCCCTCCCTTAGAGATTGGGAGAAACACAACATACCCCAAGAAAGTTAAAGAAACTAAAAGTTCCCTTTTTACGGACACACAGACAGTGTAAACATGACCCCTCAAAATAAGGAACAACATAAGGAACCAAACCTGGTAAATAACACAACTTTCCTTAAACAGGGTACACTTCAGGATAGACAACCAGGGAACTGACATGGGCAATGACCAATAGGAGTAGCACTAACCCTACAACCCATTTCAGAAAAACTAAACCAGACAACTGGAGAATTAATATAGGTATTGATTACTCACCAACTCTACACCCTCCAAAGTAGGTTACACCACACGACAGCACAGGATGGTTAACCTGGAGATTGATTAACTTCCAACACTATTGCTCCAAAGAAGGGTACAACACAGAGTACAAACCCTGAAACCATACCTACAGCATGCTATGGGTACCAACAGGCCCCACACTCTCCCCAAAGAAGAGTACACCAATGGGTAAAACACCACCATAGGAAAGTACAACAACAACAACACATACAGGTTGCACAGGGTTCACACCCTGGAATTTATACACCAACATGCCCTACATAGGGTATGCCATGGGTACTAACTGGCCCCACACCCTCCTCATAGAAGGGTATACCATTGGGTAAAAGACACCGGCATAGGGAAGTAGAACCACAACAGTTCTCAAAACACTTTCCACACTGGCCCCCAAAACACTCAAAAGGTTAACCACACCAGGGAAAACACATAAGCCCTCCTAGATAGAGTACAACGGAGGAAATGGCCCTTCAGATTAGAATGAGACACCAAATATCAGTGCAACCTCATAATAAAGAATACAAAAGGATAAGAGACCCATTGAAACCGTCATCACACACCTGGTGTTGACCTCTCACAATAATGCAACATTTACTAACTAACTCGGTGACTTAACCACCAACAACACATCAAAACAGGGTGACAACAAACATTGCACAAGGTTCACACTTTGGAATTTATACTCTAACACGCCCTACACAGAGTACATTGAAACCATCATCACACACCTGGTGTTGACCTCTCACAATAATGCAACATTTACTAACAAACTTGGTGACATAACTACCAACAACACAACAAAACAGGGTGACAACAAACATTGCACAAGGTTCACACCTTGGAATTTATACTCTAACACGCCCTACATAGAGTACACTATGGGTACCGACTGGCCCCACACCCTCCCCAAAGAAGGGTACACCATTGGGTAAAAGACACCGCCATGGGAAAGAACAGCCACAAGAAAACACAAAGAAAGGACTAAGACAAAAGACAACCATATTGCATGAAGAATCAATGTACAACAGTCACGCAGAAAAATGTTGCTGGAATAGTTTGAGACTTACTTAATGATATTCGAGATTTTGTTATGAAGGAGAGTCTGTTGAAGTGGTGAACTGTTTGGTTGTGGAAAGCGGGAATCAGCAGATGAGGAGTTAAATTTACTTGAGTGACAACCGATCCTGAAGCCTGCCTAACTAGGTTGATTTGTGAATGACTGTAAGGCTGCCCTATGCTTTTTGTGAACCATCTGTATCTTGTTGTTGCAATCTTATTGGGTCAGGATGTTGAAGATGTTTGTTGGTGTTATGTTGAGATAGGTTTCAGTAACAAAGAGTGCATCCAGTTTGTCTTGATATGGTGTCTGTGTTGTCAGCTGTGTATTTCCCTGCAGAGCATTTGATGGAATAAGTGACAGTGAGTTTTTGGGGGATAATTGAAGGCGTGTGGGTGAGACTGTTAAGATGTGCTGTGCATGTTTAATGAGTGTGATATATATGAGCATGGAGGTTGTGCGTGGTGTGTAGTATTACCAAGATAAGAAGCCACCATGTCCAAGCTTTCATAATCTTGTGTTATTTGCCCTCGATCTTTCCATAACTTAATGGGAAAAAACAGTAGGCGCCCATGTCTCAGTCGGCCTTTATTTACGGGAAACAAGGCCAAGGGCCCTCTGGCTGGGCTTGCAGTTGGGGTGGAACCAGTCACTGGACTGGGCCAAGGCAGCATGCTTAAATCTCTGATGGGTGGTAAATGGATTTTTCGTTTTGTGAAGCACTCTAATTGGCTGAAGATTTGGGGGCGGGGGGATGGGAGGTGTCACTAATTACAGGGCCGCCCTAAGGCTTGTGCAAGCTGTGCACCTGCACAGGGCCGCCAAACCCCAGGGAACGCCACGCCAATATATATCCTTAGATACATATTTGCGTGGCGGCCCCGGGCAGGGATTTGGCGGCCTCGGGCCCCCTACCTACACTCCCTGCTCAGGGCCTCCGTGAGCCTAGAGCCGGCCCTGCTAATTAGTTAGGCTTACTCTTCGTGACAGTGCCAATCACAGGACTGGACCATGACAATGCTCTACTTTTTCTGGTGCTGGTACGAGTTCGTCCTTGCATAGCTCTTTTTTTCTGAAGGCAACTGCTGTGGTAAACCAGTATTGGCAAAGCAAATACGTCTGGTGTTGGCCATCAGACCTTTGGCTTTGTCATTGCCTGTTTGTTTTTGAGGGTTTTTACTAAACTTTGTTGGCTTTGTTTGCTAAGCTGCTATGCCCACATCGTTCCAAACGAAATGGCTTAAAACAATAATATTTTTTGGGTGTTAAAAGCACACATTCCCATATAAGTGCATGGAACTTAAGAGAAGTAATTTAAGTGTGGAGGTGCTCCTTACGAAAGTGCCGAATGCCAACACTCATAGTGAAGTTAGTCATTGGCTGAAGTGGGCCCCAAGCTGTGTGTTGTGTGGTAGAAAAATTGATAATGACACAATAACGGACTGAGGTATGAAGAAAACTCGTTGAAATACCCCACATGCAAGAATATATTATACACATGTTAAAACCAAAATGTCTTTCCAAACACTAGATCTAGAAATGCACATACATACATGAGGGGGGCTTTGGTTCAGCCACTTCATCCACTGATCTATTCATATGGCATTCACATTTTGCTTCCGTCCATCACAGCATACTGCATGGGGCAATGGGTCACCAGTCCTCTTGCATGGTGTTTGGCGAATTTTTCCTGGTGATATACACATTTGCCTAAAAAGAACTGATTGAGAAACAATACTTTAAGTTGACTTAGATTTGTATTGTTTTTTTCTTTCCAGTTTTTCTTTTCTTTGTCATCCTTTTGTGCTTAAACCCTATATCTTCAGGTTACAGTAATTCAAATCGAATAATATTTTATTGCACCGCTGAAAATCATATTTTTGTGTGCTGTACATTAAAATAACTCAAAACAGTTTCTCAATCTATATGCATGTTTCTCTGTATTTTATGCCTCCTTGATCGTGAGTGTGTTTTTGTTACATTCATTGATATTGGCTATTGAAGATGGGATCTCCTATTTACTACTACATTGCCGGATCCTCACTGCACATCTGAATAACCCTCATGGGCCTTCTGAGCATCTCAAAGCAGGGACTCACTTTGCACCCTTGTCGTTAAAATCAGAGCCTCTTTTATCCCAGTGTGCCATCCTGCAAGATCTCCCCAGTGCTCCTTCTTAAAACCTGTATTTACTAATTCAACAGAGTTCGCTTCTAGATCCTCCTTGTTCTCTGTGGTTTGCTGCAGCCTCTTGCCAGTACTACAGAAGATCTCGGGTGCCATTCGTACCATTTTGAGCTAGCGCACAATTTTTTGATTTAATACAAACTTCATTTATTGAGTTTTAGAAGCCATAGCATTGAGGACTATTGAGATTAACTTAATCATGTCAAACAGGAACATAGACAGCAGAATTCATTTCTTACTTGCTATTCTCGTCTATGCGTATGTCACAAGTGTAAGATAAGGCAACACACATTGTGTTCCCCAAAAGTATGTGGCGATAACCAATATTCAAATATAACAGTCCCTTCCCTCGCCCTCATAACATGACATTCATCCATTCAAGCATGTCTTGTTGCAGCATTTTAGGTAGCAAGTAGGTCGGTTAGCGGACTTTCCCTGTTGTTCAGCAGTTAAAAGGATCAGTTTCGGGCAATGTGGCTCCAAAGTCTGTAACCACACTCGTGCAGCCATAAGTGATACGCAGCCCATCGGAGACAAGTGATGGGCCAAAACTGCTGTATATCTAGGGTATCACCTCGGGCCTCCCATTAGAAAGTATCAGTATTCAGGTATTGAGGAGCTGACACTATAAATTAAGCAGTGGTTCTCTTAGAAAGTTCTAGCCACGGATTCCTCACCTTTTGAATACTTCCTAGACATCAGCCTGGATCCAGTAACCTTTCAACAGTACCTCTGCACGCAGGTAGGTGGCACGGTGTGGCTTTGCACTGACAGCGTTCCCCTTGAGAAATGTTGTGCAAAGCCTATATAGACGCAAAAAACACAGTTGATGGACAGAATGTAGAACAATGTCATACATTCACCCCAGTACAAGGATCTGGGCCTAAATCCATCGTTTTTTTGCACTCCACAGCACCCTGGGTTAGACACTGGCTATATGCAAATCAGCTCTGACCCTGTGCCTCATGGGAACAGTCCAGTCCGAACTACCAAGCCATGTCTTTCCCAGACCGGAATCAAGCATCCAAGGACCGGTTTCTGGCTATCAGCCTTCATTCAGCCTGGATAGCTTGACTCCAGTGGCGTGGAGAGCCTGGGACTCACGTCTGAGCATACCCAGCCCACTCGGGGTGAAAATTGCAAAAAACACAGTTGATGGACAGAATGTAGAACAATGTCATACGTTCACCCCAGTACAAGGATCTGGGCCTAAATCCATCGTTTTTTTGCACTCCACAGCACCCTGGGTTAGACACTGGCTATATGCAAATCAGCTCTGACCCTGTGCCTCATGGGAACAGTCCAGTCCGAACTACCAAGCCATGTCTTTCCCAGACCGGAATCAAGTATCCAAGGACCGGTTTCTGGCTATCAGCCTTCATTCAGCCTGGATAGCTTGACTCCAGTGGCGTGGAGAGCCTGGGACTCACGTCTGAGCATACCCAGCCCACTCGGGGTGAAAATTGCAAAAAACACAGTTGATGGACAGAATGTAGAACAATGTCATACATTCACCCCAGTACAAGGATCTGGGCCTAAATCCATCGTTTTTTTGCACTCCACACCACCCTGGGTTAGACACTGGCTATATGCAAATCAGCTCTGACCCTGTGCCTCATGGGAACAGTCCAGTCCGAACTACCAAGACATGTCTTTCCCAGACCGGAATCAAGCATCCAAGGACCGGTTTCTGGCTATCAGCCTTTATTTCAGCCTGGATAGCTTGACTCCAGTGGTGTGGAGAGCCTGGGGCTCACGTCTGAGCATACCCAGCCCACTCAGGGTGAAAATTGCAAAAAACACAGTTGATGGACAGAATGTAGAACAATGTCATACATTCACCCCAGTACAAGGATCTGGGCCTAAATCCATCGTTTTTTTGCACTCCACACCACCCTGGGTTAGACACTGGCTATATGCAAATCAGCTCTGACCCTGTGCCTCATGGGAACAGTCCAGTCCGAACTACCAAGCCATGTCTTTCCCAGACCGGAATCAAGCATCCAAGGACCGTTTTCTGGCTATCAGCCTTCATTCAGCCTGGATAGCTTGACTCCAGTGGTGTGGAGAGCCTGGGACTCACGTCTGAGCATACCCAGCCCACTCGGGGTGAAAATTGCAAAAAACACAGTTGATGGACAGAATGTAGAACAATGTCATACATTCACCCCAGTACAAGGATCTGGGCCTAAATCCATCGTTTTTATTGCGGTTAGCGGACTTTCCCTGTTGTTCAGCAATTAACAGGATCAGTTTCGGGCAATGTGGCTCTAAAGTCTGTAACCACACTCGTGCAGCCATAAGTGATACGCAGCCCATCGGAGACAAGTGATGGGCCAAAACTGCTGTATATCTAGGGTATCACCTCGGGCCTCCCATTAGAAAGTATCAGTATTCAGGTATTGAGGAGCTGACACTATAAATTAAGCAGTGGTTCTCTTAGAAAGTTCTAGCCATGGATTCCTCACCTTTTTGAATACTTCCTAGACATCAGCCTGGATCCAGTAACCTTTCAACAGTACCTCTGCATGCAGGTAGGTGGCACGGTGTGGCTTTGCACTGACAGCGTTCCCTTGAGAAATGTTGTGCAAAGCCTATATAGGCGCCACACCCGTGCCCAGTCGTCAGTTTTTTTTCTTTCCGCACCGCCAGACACAGTTCCAGTGTTCTTTCACTTGTCTCTCATTGAAACTTATCTTCAATATTTCAACAAATAATTTCAGTGTGCAAATGATAAGTTTGAAGACCTTTAGCGACTGTTGCATACAGATGTCAGATCCACATCAGGTGTGCCTGAGTTTGAGTCACAACTCCAAGGCCTGCAGTGACTCCAAAGTCCAGTTGGAATATGGATTTGAGCCCACCTGCCTAAGCTCAGTAGGCGCCCACCTGAAGGAACAAAACCTCACAATCTTGTGACACACATACAATTGAAATTCTACCCCTGAAGAAAGATTTCTTGAAATGCATTGGGCTTTGTGTTATGTTTAAAATGTTACACACAATATGAAAATATTCTTGATATTTAACCACAGTGAATTGGCAACTGAATGTTAATACTTTTGTTTAATCTTCATTGTACATAAGAAGTGTTTGAAAATACAATTTTACTTTGGGTAAAGAACAATTATATTGCATGATTTGTTGTCATTCTGCCGCAGCGCTAGGGGGGAGGGGGGCCGTGCGGCGCTCCCATGCTCGTGACAGAACCGCTCCGTCATGAGCCTCCAGATACACGATAGCTTCACATGCACCGTCCCGTAAACTGTGCATATAGACTTTGGTTGTAAACTTCCATGCCTTGAGTCCAGGGATGACCAGATCAGCAGTGCACCACTGAACAGTGCCAAGTCGATCTGGTGATCCTAGCTGCAGTTGTACCATTGTCCTGTTCTGAAAGCAGCTGAATATACTCAGTGGAAGTTTTCTATTTTTTTTTTTTATTCTCTCCCGCAGGTTGGACTTGCTGTTCCAGTTTTAATAAAGCTTGGGAGGGATGTAGTGACCTGCTGATCACTGTTCTAAACTTTGCTGTGCGGGCCACTTCTTGAGGGCTAGCTTACACTGTACCCCACACCGATCCAACACAGGCATCACAGGACATGAGACCCTGGTAATAAAAGGGGCAAGGCGCACGTGCCCTGGGCCAGTTCCAGTAACTATATTCCAGAGTCTGTGTCATCATTCCAAGTGCATGTGACCTAGGGCCCAACCCATTACAGCCAGGTCGCACTAAATTTTACCTGTAACTACTGTCAGTCTTCCTGTCTGATTTCTGTCTTTTAAAGTTAAACATTTTTTTTTACTAAAGCACCAAATATACTGTGTGTCACCGAAATATAATTTGGTAGGGTTTGAACGTTGATTTAGCTCTACATGTCCGTTTAGATATTATGACGTCATTAACTCGTATTGAAAGTGGTAGTGCTTGTTAGAATATAGGCCAGCCCACCTCCTCAAATGAGGAGAGGGTGTGGCATAATTCTCAGAACAGCCGTCGTTCAAGCAGGGGAACTAGGTGGAGCCTCGACGTCGGCTCAACATCCTGTGATTCTTCCCAAATCACTTAATCTCCCCGTGCCTAAAAAAACCATAATGGAACACCACTTCGTGATAGCCTGACCCTCCCTGTTCTCATTTTGGTGTACAGAGATGAACAAACTGGGGCACTCGGCCTCGCTGGCGATCTGCACACACTACGAGGCTGCAAAACATCCTCGGCTGGAACACAGGAGGCAGCACGATGTGACCTATTTTTCTTTTGTTCTTTTTTCTGGCACGATGTAGAAATAGCTTTAGACTCCCGGGACAACATGGTCCGCAATAAAAGCTCCCGGCTGGCTCGGAGCTGGTGGAAATAACTTCTCTAGGAGCCGCAGAAAATGCTTGATCCAAACCTTGTTTCGCGGCACTGGTTCTGATCCAGGTCCATACACTGGCTTGGGGGGTACGGCTCTTTCCTGGGTGACTGCCTGCAAGATTAGTTCTCTGTACTGTAGGAGCTGCTCTGACCCCGCCCCCCTTCTCAAATGCATAACGTCTTGCATAATGCCTCCGAGAATGAAAACCAGGAAGTGGCCGCCCCAGCCGCCCCTCTTGAAGAAAGGAGCTCCTGTATATCAGCAATCTTATGTGCTGAGAGAGCTCTGCCCATGACTTCGAGGAGCTGCATGGGGCCAGAGAGGCACCGCACACAGCAGCAGTATTCCAGCCTGCTGGCAGCAGTATGCGACTGCACGCACGAGCGCAGCAGTCTTGCAAAGCCGTGCTGACAGCCCCACGGAAAGCAGCGGGACCCTACTTAAAGGACTGCTAATTTCGCTTTGCAAACCAGATGAAAAATAACTAAACTATGACTGGCAGTGTTCAACCTTCTGAGTCACACAGTGTAGTGTTTCCAGTCGCGTAGCTTGGTCAGTGTGAGTGGAGATGTGTGAACTTCAGATTTCCCAACAATCACGCTGGCACATAGGGGTCTAGTTACCAAATTCTCCTGCAGCGCAGCAGCCAGAAATGCTGTACTGCATGAGAAGAAGAGAAGGTGAGCAATACATTTGCAGAGATATGCCACTCTTCTCCCCTCTCCCTAGTGCCGACACATAAAAACCACCCGTGCACCTTTGCACTGTGGGGCAAGGGTGTGTGCATGAGTCTAGCACACACCCTTGCCTGGACGAGAAGGCTTCCAGTACAAAATACAAAGCTTAGACTAACTTTAAAACTTTTCGCAACTTTTTGTGTGTGCGTACAGTGCAGCATACATTCATAGTTGGGAAAGGAAGGAGAAATAAAAGCATTTCTCCTTGATAATGCTATTTGAAATGGGTGTTATTTTTTGACACAAAACTCTCTCTACTTTTTTTTAGCGAATAGGGTTTTTGCATCAAAAACCATGTGTTGTTGCATGGGAAATCCCATGTACTATCAATAGAACGCACGCTTGGCGCTAAGTAATGCAAAGCTTCATGTGAGTTTTAAAACATTCCTTATTGTTAGATTTTTCACCAGAGCCAAACTCCAGGTTTCCCCTGTCCCCTGTAAATGCAGTCATTTTCTTCCTCGATTAAAGCTCAATTCTTTGTTATTAGTCTCCCCTGGTTGGTGGAGGCTGGTAAGTGATGCACGTCCGGGGCGGCTGGGAGGTGCCTTCTGGAGTACTTCAGACCTCTGCCCCTTTGGGGAGGCCTCTTTGCCGCTCCGGACGTTGCGGTACAATGTTGGGACACTCTTTTCGCTATCGAGGTGAGCGAGGCCTTGGCCTATTCTCCCCCCCCCCCTTTTTTCTCCGCCTGCTCCCTCCTCCGGAGTCGTGAGCCTGGCGAGGCGGCCCATTAGCGTGGGCTGCTGTGGGGGGGGACGTCCGGTTCCCCGATGTGTTCTCCGTTTCCTTGCCCTCTTTCCTTGCGGGGGGGTTTAGCGGGTCCGGCCTGTAATTCGTCGGCCCCGCCGCGGCAATCGAGCGGCCGTACTGGTGCGTGTCCCCATGCCGTGTTACTCGGATCTAAGTCAATCAGGGTCCTTGCGGTAATACTGATCAATCCCTCGGCTTGGTCCACATGGCGGCGCAGCGGCGACGCTTGCTTCCTTAACATCTTGGTGGTGGGGGGCCCAACCTCTTGGCGGTGGGGGTCCATGTGCCCGTTCCTAAACGATGGGTCGTTTTCCCGTAGCCCCGGCAGCCGCGTGTAATCTCATACCCCACCCCCCCATTACCCTGATTCCGGCTGTTCCAGCGGCCATCTTAGGCGGGGGAGTCTCGGGCGGCCATTTTAGCAGACCAGGCATGTGCGCTCGCCCCCTTTCTTTGACAAGTGAACATTTACTATTCATGAACATGGGCTCCGGCGTCCGGGGCGTGTATAATTTTCATTTTCAGGAAAACGGGGTGCGTGTCGGTGTTCGGTCCATGTGGGCTCGGGACCCGACGTGCGCTTTAGGCTGTGTTTACCATATCTGCTATTTCGCATAATCGGCTTTTGCCTATTGAGGTATTGCCTATTTGCCTGTCTATTTGCTATACGCCCTGTTCGTGTTTGCGGTGCGAGTGGGGGGACCTGGCAATTATTGTGTGTGCCCGGACTGCAATGTTGTCGCTATGCGTTTATTGTTGCCAATCAAATCCGATTGCTTCCAGCCCCCCTGCCCGCCGCGCGCATTCTTTTGAACGTACGGCGATGTATCTCTGGCTGATCCGCATACAGGGTAAGAGGGGGAGGCCAACCGGCGAGTACGATGCAGGTGGATCGGGCTTGGGGGGGGCTGGTGGCCCCATCTTTTAGGCACCGTGGGTGCGCACAAGGGTACCGTGCTTGGGGCGATGTGGTCGTTATCTAGTGAGAGACTGCCCCACCCTGGCTACCACCTGTGTTTCCCGCGTCCTGCTGCCGCCTGCTCCCGCGCAGTGCCAGCGGCGTATGTACTTAATTACGTTCTTATTTAAGTTTCGTCTTTTCTTTAGGAGCCGCCCCTGTGTGTCTTTGGTCGCCTGGGTGAGGCATGTTCCTCGGGGACACGGAACTGAGGTGTTTATTCTGTTGCGCGAGCTTCGCGGGTTTCACGACGCTCAATTGTGAGCACTGTTTATTTTAAAGTGTGGCTGTGCATACTTCAAGGCTATGAATGAGCCTTACGGGCGCAATTTGTATAGTGCGATTGATGTATTGACTCCGGTTATTAGATAACTGCGCGAGGGTGCAGCCCACCACGCGTGTGCATGTATGGTGCGACCGTAATTTTGAGGGGAGCACAGTATCATTGGGCCTAGTATCTCTAGGATCAATAATATCGTTAGCATGCCAACGCTTCTTTGCATCTGCAGTGTTGGGGTGTATGGTGCGTTCACCCTGGGCAACATGCTCGATAATTTCAGCATATTATCGCTTGTTATTGATGTCATGTGTGTAGTATCAGGTCGCTAAGCTTGTGCGGGGCTGCAGTGTAGTTAAAGGGCAGCTCTATCACGCCAGGCGTAGGTGGGAGGCCGCTGAGCTATTTCTTGATCCAAGGCTTCTGTGCAACGCTTGGCTAGGGGCTCGGCGAAGCTCCGGTGGTTGACCTCGTGGCCTCGTGGGAGCGCAGCCGCAGCGGGTTCGTCTCGGATTGGTGGCCACTTGTTGGGTTTAAATCCTCCCTCATGTCTGAACATTTCGAGGTGATATGCCTGGTATGTGGCGTAAGGATTGCTCAAAGCGCCAATTTTAGGGTGGTGTGTCCGGCGTCTTTTGCGGCGTACGACTGGGTTGGGCAGTTTGGCAATGGGTCGTGGGGGTCGGTGTGGGGGCACGATGCGCTACTCCAGGTCCCACGTTGTGGAGTAAGCTAACATATATTGTCTTATTTCCTCCCGCTGCAGGCCCGATTCACATGCCGCCCCCCCGCCGGACTTTCTTTTCGTGTTCCTAGGTGCTGTATTATGTCCCACAGCTTCAGACAATTGGCGAGGTTTGTATCAGCGAAGCGTGGGGGGCCAGCTCAAGATGGAGTCGGGTGGGCGAGTGATCATGTGGAAGGTTTGAGGCATTACGTTGGCCGGGGTGAGATTCTTGGTTACAAGACTTAGTTGCCTGTTGCACGGCATATACTGTGCTATCTTTGCTGAATGACTCCCCAGGGTAGCTGGCCGGGTAGCATGCCATGAAAGTCTGCGCATATGTCGAGTGCAGCTCCGCCCACTGCTCGTTTATTTGCTCATCTCTTGTGAGGGGTGGTTTAATTTCTAGCGAGGCGTTCCTTCCTAAAGTTTGCAAGCGTTTTGAGTAATAAGGTATGATGCTACTCCTTTTGTTCAGCTTGGTGTAAGTGCGTGGTTGCATAGTGCTGTCGAATAAAGAGCGCAGTTGAGGGTGCCATGCTACCACAAAAAGAATTATCGCAGAGCGAGTCAACGATCGCTCCTTGGGAATTGAGAAACCTGTGTTGACCTGATTCCATTTGTAACCGTGTGTCCCAGAAACTAAGTCGTCGAAATTATTTCTGCCTGTACCACCTGTGTATTCTTCGGGGAGAGCGGTATATTGCGTCACTTACTTTCCCGACCAATTTTGTCTCGTCCTGAGTTATTGTGGGGTCATAAGAAGTTAGGTTTTCGACCAAGCTACGAGCGAAGTTTTAGCACCCTCCCCTTTTGTTACGTGTTGTATACGTAAGGGGGGTTCCTGTCATAATCACTCAGTCTCAAGAGATAGAACGGCTGGCAACCCTGATGTAGGATAAGTTAGACATGACAGTAAACCTGCACACGGACGAGATAGATGGACTAGCTGGTGAAGCTTAGTTATTTATAAAGGTTAAGTGAGTGATAAGGGATTTGAAAACTGCCTCCAAGTTGTTCCATTAAAAAAGCAGACATGCTATACAGGGCTCCTGCTGAACTCCAAAATAGCTCTATATCGCCATCTTCTGGCTTCCTGCCGGATTCGAGTAAAGGAATGCGCAGCATTAATTAGACTGTGTTACCTGATACCGGAGGGAAAAGTTTCTTCAGCGTGCCTATGCGAGGTGTCACCTTCACTAAGAAGGCTTTGTTGTCACCCTCCTTTCCATTATCGCTGCAATATGCAAGGTAGTGTGGCCCCCCTTTTACTTGAATTAAGTGGGAAGCCACCAAATCTCCTTGTATCCGCATAAGTAAGATTTTGCGCTTATCTTAAACTTCTTGCTTGTCAGGGAGTGAGCGTTCACTCTGGCTTTTGTCCTGACGTTCACCGGCCTCCGTGGCCAGAGGCCCCGTTCTTGCGCTGTGATTGTCGCGATCGGGACTATATTAATACCGGCCACGGAGAGGTTGTACGACCGCTGGGAAAGTGCCAGGTGTACAACAGATAAAATTAAAAGCTAGTCGGGGGAATTCACTGTCATCAAAGACTACGTCTGCTCCATAGGTTGGGCCTGAAAGCTTAGCGGGCTGAGTACTGCAGGCAGGCGGCCTAAGTATCTGTAGTGCCTACATATGAAATATTTACATCACTATAGGGCCTACACAGTTCTACTCTCTGCCTTCAGCGCAACGAGCTTCTAAGTTGGGCCTTAGTAGAACTGCAACACTGGCGTAAAGTGTTTTCATTAAATTCTGTGTAAACCTAAAGTCCCTATCTGGTGTATAGTAGCACGAGGTGGTGATTAGTAGAAGTAGTCACAACCGTGGAGCCTACTTTTGCTTATGCTCCTTTTACATAACAGATCCAAAGCGCACGATAGGGACCTCGACAGGGCCTAGGTAATTTCATGCAATGTCTTGTGGTTAGGTCCCCCCCCACAAGCTAGTGTTGTTTGGCCCAGCTGTGTAGTCTAGACCGCTGTTGCCACCCCATTCATGTGTAAGCCTGAGAGCCGGCTGGCTGACGGATTACTGACGGTTACAGATTGTCATCTTGTAAAGATTGCTTTGAGCTTGGGTACTAAAGTTCTCCGGCAACATAAGTGTAAATAAAACAGCAAAACCGTGGGAGGCAAGTGGAGCGTTGGGACCTATTGCCCTGGCAATTACAATGGAGATTAAGTCGATTTCTGTTTGGAATGTGTTTACCAGGTTTTATTTGGTGCCATTCCGGTTGATCGCTTGTATAGGGTTCTAAGAGTCAATTTAGGTATGAAGGAATATTCTAATGACAAATCATAGAAATATGCAGAAGCAAAGTTGAGTGAATTTCATCTAAATCACCAAGGGGCAGATATACCATCCATTTGAGTGCCATTCGTGATAACTATTATCATACCTGACACCACTATTTCATAGTAAGTGAGTGGTAAAGCAGCAATGTGATATTGGTATCATTCCCAAAACAGGTTAGTTCGACTGTTCGAACAGATGTAAATAGAACACAACAGTGCAATCAGTGTGCCAAAGGTGTTAATATTCAGTCACGTTCTACGCATTTGGCGCCTTTGAGGTCGGTCCTAATACGTTAGAGCAGGCACCCCACAGTATGTCTCGGCCTTGTGTGCTAGGGGGGCCCAGAGCCGCGTTGTGACTATATGGCTGTGTGGAACTTTTCTTGGCCCCTGCAGTAGTAGTAGTATTTCCGGTATGCAGCCGGCAGCGTTGCTCATTCCACATTTAGTGGAGTATATTTGCATCCACTGCTTGAACCTGAACTGCCAATAATACCTATAGACGTGGGCCCCTAGTAGACTCTCAATAAAGAGTGCTCCAGAAGTGAAGTTACAGCTGCTTTGAAACTCGGAATGTCTCCGGCAAGTGATACTAATTATACATTGCGCACTGAAAAACCCCTCTGTACTTGGCCGAAGTCTAGTTGCACATGCATGCATAAAGCGCAATTTAACAGTTGAAGTTGTTATCTGCGCTTCAGCAGAAGTGTGACGAGACTGGGTGTAGTCTGCTGAGGCTTTGTGTGTAGGTGTGTGGCTGATTTCAGTGGCTGCGCTGGTTCTCCCATCCTATAGTTAGGAGCGCAAGCAGCAGGGGAGGTCGCTGTATCCCACGGTCTCTTCTCTGGGTATGATCCGCGTACCTGGTAGAGCCTGCACTATTGCTGTAGAGGGATTTGTCCCGGGGGTATATGCTGATAAGTGGCTAAGGGGCTTTAGTTTAGGCAGGCATGCCTGCCTACAGATAAACTATCTTAGAGGTAGCATGGCCAAGCGTCATGATGCAGGGCGGGATCTTAAGGGTGCACTTAGTCTTAGTCCCAGCATTCCCTTGTTGGTGGTCCTAAGTTTTCCTCTCTGACCAAGCTATCTTGGAGGTAACATGTCCGAGCTGCCTCCAGTCCTCATCTCAAGAGGGCAGGTGTGGCCTGCCTTTAAGTCCTGTCAATCCTGTATTGACATATGTAGGTATCACCCAAGTTACAGTATAATGTGTATTGTCCCCCTTGTCCCTGCGCTTTCTCGAAGTCTAGCAGCTCTAGCGTTCTTCGTGAGCGCACTTTCGCCATGTTATGCGATGAACGGCGTTTCACCAGTAGTGGCAACTTAGCTGGGTATACCGGAGCGGGCCTGTGGTGCAGGATGGGGTTGAGTTTAGGGCATGTGCTGTAATACCTATGGTTCAATAGCCTAAGTTGCCTTCAGTCTACAGCCCACGGTTGGGGTTGAGTTTCGGGGCATGGCCGGCAATGCCTATTGTTCTTTAGCCGAAGTTGCCTTCTGTCAACAACCCATGTGGGCATGTGTTGCCAGCTGTTACGCCAATCCTGTATTGTCATATGTATGACATCACCCGAGTTGTATAGGATAAGTGGTACTGACCCCTTCATTGTCCCGGTGCTCTTGAGCATTGCAGCACAGGCGTTCATCGTAAGCACACTTTCTCCATGTTCGGAGGAGGATGGCAGTAACCCCGCGGTAACCTAGCGGGGTTTGCCTGCTGCGCTTGTTGTGAAGGGTTGGTTTGAGTTTCAGGGCATGTGCTGTTACGTCTAGGGTGCGATACGAAGCACCTTCAGCAGTCAGGGGCCCCCGCTCTTCTCGTCATTTCCTGTTAGTATGTCCTCCCGATCCGGGGATGGCTACACTATGGTTGTAAGGACTAAAAGACCTAGGGGTATCCGCAGATAGTGGCAGGAGGCCTGGGTGTCTCGTTAGGCATGTAAGGTTCATGCCAGCATCAGGTATCTGCGAGGTGATAAGGGTCCACCGCTCTACCGTTGTCCTGGTCTTGTTCAGTGTCCTGCAGGACCCTGGGGGTCCTGCAGATTAGTGGCAGAAGGGGCCTCTCTTCCCTTCAGGCATGTAAGGTCATGTCGGGAGCCTTGGTCTCTTCGAGGTGGATAGGGTCCCCGCACCTGACGTTGGGTCATGTGCCCAGGACTGACGAGGAGCTCGGCCGAGCTAGTTTTTGAGGTCAGGGTTAATGGTGGCTGATGGTGGCATCCCACCCCGATGGGCGTTGTCCTGTTCCTCCTCTATCTTAAGGAAGCAATTCTAGGTAAGGTTGCAGGTAAAGAGCAGTAGCAGTGGTGGGGGGGCCCGTGCGGCAGCGGGAACCACCGCACGGGCTGTGGCGGAGTTACTGGGCGATCCGGAAGAAGAGAGGTGCAAACGCTGGACGTCAGCGGGCACACAGGGGTGCCAGTGCATAACCTCAGAGCCTAACCTGTAACCTCATGGGAGGTGCAGGAATTCATGTCGGCGCCCCAGTAGTCCTTCGGGCGGTTGTGGGCCTGTGCAACCGGGGGTTTGCCTAGTCACGCCCAGCAATGGGCGTGTCAGTATAATTATGGTAATTGTGCAACAGTTGGGTGGTTCGCCACTGTGTTGTTTGGCTCAACAGGCGGGCAGGTGGCGAGAATGCGGCCTGCCCTAGGATCGCCCGTAAGTTAACCCACCGTCATTACATATGTTGTATGTAATAAACCTGCAGCAATTTTTCCCAAACCTAACACTTGTGTCTTTGTGTTATTTGCGGGTTTGGGCATTGAGGGGCGGGGGTTCATGTGGCCCTGATGTGACTATGCCCATGACTTCGAGAAGCTGCATGGGGCCAGAGAGGCACAGCACACAGCAGCAGTATTCCAGCCTGCTGGCAGCAGTATGCGACTGCACGCACGAGCGCAGCAGTCTTGCAAAGCCGTGCTGACAGCCCCACGGAAAGCAGCGGGACCCTACTTAAAGGACTGCTAATTTCGCTTTGCAAACCAGATGAAAAATAACTAAACTATGACTGGCAGTGTTCAACCTTCTGAGTCACACAGTGTAGTGTTTCCAGTCGCGTAGCTTGGTCAGTGTGAGTGGAGATGTGTGAACTTCAGATTTCCCAACAATCACGCTGGCACATAGGGGTCTAGTTACCAAATTCTCCTGCAGCGCAGCAGCCAGAAATGCTGTACTGCATGAGAAGAAGAGAAGGTGAGCAATACATTTGCAGAGATATGCCACTCTTCTCCCCTCTCCCTAGTGCCGACACATAAAAACCACCCGTGCACCTTTGCACTGTGGGGCAAGGGTGTGTGCATGAGTCTAGCACACACCCTTGCCTGGACGAGAAGGCTTCCAGTACAAAATACAAAGCTTAGACTAACTTTAAAACTTTTCGCAACTTTTTGTGTGTGCGTACAGTGCAGCATACATTCATAGTTGGGAAAGGAAGGAGAAATAAAAGCATTTCTCCTTGATAATGCTATTTGAAATGGGTGTTATTTTTTGACACAAAACTCTCTCTACTTTTTTTAGCGAATAGGGTTTTTGCATCAAAAACCATGTGTTGTTGCATGGGAAATCCAATGTACTATCAATAGAACGCACGCTTGGCGCTAAGTAATGCAAAGCTTCATGTGAGTTTTAAAACATTCCTTATTGTTTGATTTTTCACCAGAGCCAAACTCCAGGTTTCCCCTGTCCCCTGTAAATGCAGTCATTTTCTTCCTCGATTAAAGCTCAATTCTTTGTTATTACGAGTTTACCATGTATTTTCATTGGTACATAATATTGCTCATGATCTTCCTGATTTTTTTGTGAACTATTCTTTCTTTCATTACTGGGTCATTTGCCTCCATTAGAAATGTAGGTTATCAGAGCGTGCTCAGTTTGTACCACAATGGATGCCTAGTACTGTTACTCTCTACCTTCGAGTTTACAGGTTCATACTGCCATCTGCTTTCATCCCTTCAGTTGGCGTCTTTAATTCGACCCATCCTCATTGTAACATTGTAAGGATACTCTGAGCACTGTTCTCTTTGTCAGTAAAGGTTTATTGCAAGCTCAGAGTCTTGTCTGGTTGATCTTTCATGTTAATGTAACAGAACTCTGAGGGAGAGAGAAAACAAAAAACAAAAAACCACACACCCTGAAATAAAGGTTGAAGTGACAATGTTATAGTTAGGTGTGGAGATGAGATAAAAACATTTAGGTAAGTGAGTTACCTGCAGCTTGCACCCGCCATGCACTGCTTATGACCTCACATACTCCATTACCTATTAGATGTTACATGATAGCATTGATGTACTCGCTGATCATATCTTAAATGCCAATAGCAGAACTAAATCACTAGGCAACATGTTGGTCAAAAAACAATAATGACAGACCTTAATGTGGATTTTAATAAAGAGATCAACTCGATATTCTAAGAACCAGCTCCACATTCATGTATCTGTTGATATGTATGTTTCTTTATTTTTATTAGAGTGGCTTTCCTTCTGACTGTGTGTATGTATTATTCTAATGTTTTTTGATATGTACTGTATTAACACGAACATTTTCATGTACAGTGTGTAGTGACTTTTATAAAACAAGACAGAGAGTGAGATCATTATCATTAAGACCCTAATCTCTGTAACCAGCAATAAACACACTGGTCTGTTGTTCACTATATGTACTTGAGTCATTGTTTGTTTAACTTTTAGCCACATTTTTCACGATTTTGTAATAAAAATAAATTGATATATTTTCTTAACTCTTTGGTACAGCGAGTTGATCTCTTTATCAAAATCCACATTAAGATCTGTCATTATTGGTTTTTGACCTATATGTTGCCTAGTGATTTAGTTCTGCCAATTGCATTTTCACTGTCCTGGGAACGCTTTATTAGTTACAGGGGGTCCATATTTCTGCTTCACATATCTTAAATGCCATCATTGATGACATTGGTGATAACACCATAGTGATATACAGCAACAAATTACTCAGTGTAGACATGTGGGTCTATTCCATGTATTATAGAACATAGGGGTGTCCCACACAGAGATGATTTATCTCAAACTCGTGTTGTAAGCATGGCTCTATGGTTGTATGTCATAGTGCCCACATCAGGAACTTGTGTAATGTATTTTACTTTAACCTTTGTTTTTGTCAGGGAATTTCTTTCCCCCCCTTAATAATCCTATTCATTCAGCTCCTCCACTGCGCTTGGATCTAGCCAGGCCCTCCACCCACCCCTCCACGGACACCCAACCACTTTTGTTTTTTAAAATATTTCTCAGGTAATGCAGTATTCCCACGGTACTTGCGCTCAAGGTTTAGCCCCCGCCCCATGGTGCCATGGTGGCTTTGATGGAAGTACCATAATACCTCATGGGAGAGCTGTTCTGCCTCCCACTTGAACACAACAATTCCTACTGCATGATTTATTTTTTTCAATTTTGGCCTTTCGGGACAGGATGGGGTTCCACTGTTGTCCCCCCACAAGTGCCAGGGGGTCAGGGTGTTCCCAAACCTTCCCCTTTATGCCTTTTTTAAATTTTACATTTCTAGGACATTAGGACCGTGTCCTGTAAAGACAGCCTCAACCCAGAAAGATTTTTCTCTGGGTTTTTGACAGCGAATCAGTTCACTCGGTACCAGGGTCCAGGTCCTGTGGTACTGAAAGGGCCAACAGGAGAAAAAAGCTCCCTCTGCCTAATTTAAAAACAATTTGTGGTACCACAGGTCCACATTTTTAACCACTTCATGACCACCTGAGTACTTCTTTAAATGTTTTTTTGTCAAACGGCTTAAAGGTTTTTTCACAACTGCACGCTTTCTGAGTGAATGTAGTTTTGCTAAATTTGGTGTAATTTCGTTTAGCCACTTTTTCTGTATCAGAAAGCAACGTTTCCTATGGAAATTAACATGGGAAATCAATATTTTGGGACCCCTCCCCTTTTTCCCCCTTAGCCTCCGCTTGATGTAGTGCTGCAAAACTTTCAAGGAAGGAGCTGAAGTGGGTGGATAGTTTTGGGCAGATTCGAAAAACAGCGCCAAAGTTATTGGTAAAACAAAAAATGTCTTCTTATATGGAAACTAATTATAAATACAGTGGCAACCACCACTGTAAAAAAAAGAAAAGAATATATGTATGTATGTATATATATGTGTATATATATATATATATATCTATCAAGAAGCCAGGACAGATCTTGGTCCAGAAAGCGTGCTTTTTGTGATTTGGTGTCAATCCGTTTAGGAGATACTAATCTCCAAAAATATTAGTATATCTTGATAGTTGGGTTCTAGGGACTCTCGCAAAAATGCAATTTTTTAAAAATAGTGTGTTCTGATTGGCCCAAGGATCTGTTTTTCCCTTGGGCCAATTTGCCACCATGGGAGGCATGCTCTTGCAGGAGCGGGAGCTCTGATTGGCTGCCAGCAACATGAAGAAAAATGTTGCTGGCAGCCATCACAGGACTTGGGAACCTAGTCCCCTGTCCTGAAAATGTTTATTTTTAAATAGATAAGTGGGCTCGGTAGGGATACCCCGCCCCCTAGCTCTTGAGTGTTTCATTTTGGGCCCTGTGAACCCCAAACACTTTATTGATGGATATGTTTTCCCCTATCCTGTTAGTCATCAATTTTTTTTATCCATCCTAGTTTGCCACATGGCATTACCCAGTGATATGACGTTTGCGTTGTAACATGGGCTCACATAAAAACTACCTTAATCGTTACATTCAGTAGGCAGATTTACATTGTCTCTCTCATTTTCAATGGAAAAAGTTTGCAGTTTTTTCCCAGGGTTTTTAATGCTTCGGCGTACGGTTTTGCTTCTCATGATTTGAATGCTAAGTTATTGACATTTGTGACTTATGCTACCATTGCATCAAGTGGGATACTTCTCGGAAATTAGTTTTGATGTGATTTTGACATTTGTAGCCCACTGTACTTCATAATTATGTGACACGTTCAGGATTATGTTCTAGCAATCTTTCTTCCATGAAATATCTTGATAAATGTATCCAATATAATCTAGAATGTCTAAGTAGTCCTTTATTTTCAGTAAAAAAATACTGGTCTTTGTGAACTATGACTCCTATGATGGATAATTCTCAGACTGTAGGCTACAGAAAAAGGAAACTCGCTAAACAAAGAATGATCAACACACAAACATAGCTCAAGGTGTCCGCTCTAATTCTGATATCAGCTGCTAGATTTTCATAGAGAACCGTTTTTTCGATGTTAACAGTGGTATGATATTTCTTGTAGCTTTAACATATTCATGTGTTTCAAACCCGTCCCCTATCTGCCTTTCTGACTTCCTTTTTTTTACGGAGTTTAAATAGGATCCTCAGATGCTGAGTTGATAAGCTCTGCTTCTCTTTGTCTTCCTAAACTGCCTGACTCCCGGAAAATTGATCCGTTACAAGCCTAATTCCATTTGCAGAGCTTGAACTCGCTCTTCAAAGTCCATTTCAAGTTTTCATTATGGTACTTGTAGGTTATCTGACTCATGTCCATATTTAGCCTTTGATGTAGTTCACCATCCGCTCTGGGCCGAACAGATCCATCACTATCTAGGTCTCTGCATAAGCAAAATTCCAAGATAGAACTTGAGAATTTTCTACCCCACGTCTGTTTCCCAAGATACTTTTTTTCCTGTTCTATCTTTGTGGAGGTGTGTATCTTGACCTCTCTCTTTATCTTGGGGTGAGGGATGTGAGCATAGTACTTATTGCCATAATAGGCCACTTCTTTGTGGTTTCTGGGCCTTGCTCCTCTAAATTTGGGCTGTAAGCAATTTCTCTACAAAGTGCCAAAAGTCATCTGGATCTATACTTCCTGTCTCATTCTCCATACCATTCAGTGCTGTCTTCAATGAATACCTAGGAATAGTCCATTATTAGGTGCATTTACCATATATATCTCAATTTCTTATCTTGAGTGAATTCTTCTTTGCATGTGTCACGTTTAGAGGTATAAGAAAAAGAAGGGAATGTTTGGACCATTTAGACTGGGGTTTGGGCGTGACATTGCACCAGGATAATAAAGGACAACTGCTTGGTCACTTCCTAATTCACACATTTTAGTATACATACAGGTAGAAATGTCCACAGGCCAGACTGCATTCTTTAGAGGCCTAAACAGATGTTGGGGGCAAGCAGAGAAAATTCAGGCTACCAACACTCCTTTGTTTGCAATCAAGTAGCATAGCTGTTTTAAGAAAGTCAGTTTCTCCTTTTTTTCCTATCCTATGCCACACATAATTATTAAGACTACTATTTCTTAAAAAAAGATTGAGTATTATTTCTTCTAATAATCTTGTTTAATATAAAAGACAATTCACACTGACTCATATTAAGCACACTAATATGTTTTTTACAATTATTCATGTTGCTTGAAGGTCACGTAACATATTTATTGATATTTTGTATGTGATTTGTGTGGTATTGATTGTCTGACATCGTTAACCATACAATTAAAATGTTGACACTAAACTCAATTTGTATTTATTTCTACTAAGCAAGTGTTACAGGTTAACAATAGCCTTTCAATAAGAAGCTTTAACTTATAGTACTGTAAGCACTTCACCCACACTCATGGGCAGCTTCTCCAGGTGATCTACCTCACTGTAGGATGAGTAAAATTTTATTTTCTGTGCCCCCATTACTGGTCTGGGTATGTATGCACAGTAATTTTCTCCTAGTCTTGTTGGTGGATAACATTCTCTAATTTCCATAGTTTGAGTGCCTGTGGGAATTGTTTGGCAGAGCTATTCTTTACTCACTCTAGAGTGTGCATGGATGGCTTCTGTGGTCTGTTTTTGCTTTCTGTTTCATTCTGTACTTTTTGTATTTATAGTCCTCTTTTTAAAAAGCCCTTGTATTATTCTTTCTTGTCAGTTAATAAATGCTCCTTGACTATCTATTAAATAATTTGTATGCATTTACATTTCAGTTGCTATCATTGTAATGTTTTATTTTTATTATTTTCCACTTGCTGTGTTTGCAGTTAGCTAGTATATGGCAGGCAGAAGTACTTTCTTGTTGCAGGCGCTCATTGATACTCCGCTCATTGATACAGTAAGGTTTGGTAATGTAGCAACACTTAGGGCTTCTTCTATCTTGTTTGGATAGTTTAGTGAACAGTCCTACTATTTTCTCACAGCCTTTGGACCTAATTTGGAGGATGGTGGGTGGGTTCTTCATCATAAACATTACAGATATCCTGCCCGCCCAATTGCAAGTGTACTATAATGTACTTGTATTAAGGTAGATGGGATATCCATCGCATTTGTGGAAGAGTACCTGTCTGCTAAACTCTAAATCAGGTCCATTTTCTTGTAATATTTTTACATTTAAATCTAGTGTAGTGGTTAAGCTGTGGTTTCAACAATAATATAAGTTTGTATTTTCATGTTGTTTACTTCATTTTTAACCTGATAGATACAACTGAGTGTTTTGGTTGTGAAGGTCTTCATTAGTGCTTAGTGCCATGCAATCTGTTTATCGTTTTCAAATTTGGTTAGGTTTTTATTTTATTTCTAGAACTTGAGCCCATTGGTCATTAATTTGTTGATAATTGGATAACTGTACATTTTGATCACACTGACTCTGGTGCATTGCTGTCCTTTGTAAATGTTTTTGGAAAGTTGCATTACTTGTCTTTCTGGAAGTACATTCCTATATCTTGAATCCTACCTTTTAGTTGCGTATTCTGTTCTATATTTTTATTTATTTATTTTATTTAAAAAGTTTTATATAGCGCTGGCTAGACCCGGAGGTATCAGAGCGCTTTACATGAGCATCAGATCATGGTTACAGGTTACATCGTTCTGCGTGGAAAATGTAAGTTTTCATCGACAAATCATTTCTATGTTGTTAAAGATTTAATATTTGAGAGTCCTTTGCTTCTAATCGAGTGTGTTGTACTGTCATATTTCGACGCACAAATTTGAAATGCCTGTTTTTTTATTTTACATTTCAAGATCATGGTCTCCATACAGATAACTATAATGTGACAATAGTGTAAAACCTCTTCTAATTCTGCCATAACAAAAGAAAACTAAGAAAACTGTTCAGAAAAAGATTTAGATTCGGAGAATTTATATAAACTGCCATGTACATTCTGGATTAGCCCAACCGACACAGGCGATTTTGTTTAATCAAATTATACACAGACACAAACAGAGTTCCAAGTGTCTTCAGCAGGTCTCTCAATAGCAGTGCTTTGAATGGAAAAAAATAAGGGCAGGTACTCATTAAATTGAGCTAGGGGCGTTTTAATGGGTGGGGTTAGAGGCGGGATGAGACATGTTGATTCAAAAACACTTCTGTTGAGTATTAATTTTGCCCTTGATAGTGGTCTCAAACTTTTTATATGTGCAGAGAAGGGCTTTTACACCAGTTGCAGGACATACGAAAACATGAAAGAAATGTCTGAAAAAACCCCAAAATGTGCTAAATCATTACTCAAAATGAATGTGTTAACGCGGGATTTCTGGTCTATTGTTGTTAATCCAGATCCCACTCAGGTCGACTAAATCGTTGGTACCTGTCATTGAGTAAAAGGCAATCCACTACTAGGTTAATCAAGAAAGAGCTTACACCACTCTAAAGAACCACTTACCACTGGAAAAGGTTTAAAAGTTTATTATAAAACCAAAGCTATCTGGAGATACAAGCACCTCAAAATGAGATTCAAAAGGTATACAGGAATCAATACAAACAAGAATTCTCTAAATGCTCTTAGTCGGCAGAAGGATATCACTAAAACAAATTCAAAAAGCATTAAAGTTGCCAACATAGACACAAGCTGTAGCTTGTGCGTCATTTACAGAAAGGAAAAGTTCAGGTTAGACTGTCCTTACACTAGACCAAGTGACATCCCTACTTAACAAGATCTTTACCTAAAAAGGTGTCAGCCGTGGTGACTTCCAAAGAAGATCACACACTTCCCTTAGTCTTTGTCTCAAAGTCGAAGTCTTGCAGTTCCCTATCTGCCTACCCATCCGCTCTCTTAGGCTCCTCAGATCATCTGCTCTAACTCCACCCCGGGGTGCTGTCCCTAATACAAAATCACATTTCCAATAGGAACGCCCCTGGAGACGCCTCTCACGTGGTGTAGATTCTGGCGGCAAATTCCATGCTGGTACTCCTCGGGACCCTTCGTTAAAGTTGACCTTGCTTCCCAGGCTTCTCTCCGGCAAGACGGTACCCCCTAGAAATTCCTGAAGACTCCTACAGGCCGGTGCCTGGCGTCTCTTGAACAAAGCCTATTAATCATTTTCTGATTAAGCCCCCTCGCACCTGCAAAAGACACTTTTTCTATATAGGCCCCAAATTCCGGCCTCCACCATATCTTGAAGTCGTAAACTATGTAACAGGATTTACAGTTAGTGTCTAGCACGACTTTTCTCTAACGAGCACATACAGATCAAAGAAGCAACTTTATCTATTCAGGCCTGCTAAAATTACATGAAACGGGCCTCTGCCATATGCACATTTAATTTCTTTGTTTAAACAGTATTCTAACCAACACACATTACTATAATGTAACACATCTATTTAAAACATTATTTCAATTCTATGATTAATAATACTTTGCAGTAAAATGACATTAGAATCCAAGTTACTTAAAAGTGTAGCAGCATCTTTAGTTTCTTGTGAAATGCTATGTGGCCTACACATTTCCATGGTTTGCAGAATTACATTTCTTTTTCACACAGCCTCATAACGTGAGACTCCAACATCATTCTAACATTTCTACAAATCTCTACATTAGTTTTTCACACTGATATATGTATCCCTACTCTAATTAAACACTTATATATATATCTCTTCACCCTATAGGTTTGACACTCTTGTGTATTCTATTCTAAACTAATACAACGTGCTTGTAAATATGGTGCACTTCTACATTTTTCAGATTTGTGCTCTCTCAATCCCCCCTTTGATGACTTCCAGTAGTCATCATCATCACAACACCCTCTTTAAGGTATAGAGTATCATACTGAAGTCGTAGCAATATTCCCTCTTTTCATCTCCTCTAGAGCCCTCAGACTCCGGTACTGATTCTCCTGCATCGCAGCTAATCTCCTCCCCTGCTCTCGCATGGATCTCTGCAACCTGTTTGCTCTATACCATTTGTACAGTTTCACCAACCCCCACAAAGCGATTACACAAATCACTGTTATGATGATAGGTTTCAATATGTACCAAATGATATTCTTTCCCAGGTTGGCAAACCAACCTCCAACTTTACCCATTCCTTGACCTACTTTTTCCCATACTGTTACCTTTGTCAAATCCTCTATCTCATGATGTATTTCAGTAATGTTTCGAATGTACTTTTCTAGAGGTTTTGAATGGTCTGGAATGTAAGTGCAACATTCCTGGACCTTCAAAGCCTTACAGACTCCTCCCTCTTTGGCCAACAGAACGTCTAGAGCAAGTCGGTTCTGAAGAACCATTGGCCTTATCGATTGCATCTCTCCCTCCACCAGCATTAAAGATCTAGCAGTACTGGCGGATAGTCTATCTACAACTGTTGCCAATCTTCTTATCTTAACATCATTTAGTGCTATCCCTAATATAGGAAACATAGCACCAAATACATCTCCAACTACCTCCTCAGCGCTTACATCCCTTCTTCTTCTAGTTTGTTTTCCTCTCTTTTTGGTTTCTAAGTCCTCAGCATGGTATTTTTTTGGGGAAGACAATTGCTAAGTAACATGATCCATACCAATTATCTGGTAGTTTCACGTATGCATTTCTCCCACAGACAAAATACACATTCGGAATCACCTGCATTTCCTTTAGGAAATCTTTGGAGTAATACTCCAGTTGGAAAGCATGTTCACAACTGACTTCTCCCACAAACACATTCTCATAATATGTTTGACTTCTGTGTATACACAGCTTTCCCCTTTTCTCTCGGTCTAAAGCTATTGGACCATTGCTACCTTTTCTTTGGTGTGCCCTTTCTTCCTCGGTCCAATCTGTTTTCCACTGTCCTGAAGATTTTAAAATCTTTTGTCTCCTGTATAGATCATCCACCTGCCCTATAAACTTTTTCTCAGTTTCTGACACTTTACAAGTCAAATTATTTCTTCGGGCATGTGAAGTATCTAATGTTCTCCATGGAAGGAAAAATTTCTGTAACCTGTCTTCACTCTTGTAATAATCCCATTTATTGAGGTGGTTATAATTTGGCACCTCTGGCAATATCGAGTCAAAGTTGGAGAAGTAATACTCGAACCCATCCCTTTCATAAAATATGCTCAGCAACAAACTACATGTGATTCCATAAGTCAATGGAAGATGATGATACCTGATGCCTTCATCTACAGAGGCTGGCAACTGCATGCAGACATAGCAGTTCTTCGCCTCCATGACATCAATGTATTCATAAAGCAATTTGGCATAAGCATTTGTTTTAAAATTCCCCTGTGATTCATCTGCATGTAATCTTTTTATTTCAGCATCTAACAAAGCTTTCTCCTTCGCTGTGTTTTCCCCCTGTTTGCCAGCCGTAGGAGGCTTCTGTGTTGATGCACTTTTTGCTTCTTTTTCTGCTTTCACATCATTTTCATGTCCCACTACATATGATACAGTAACCACTAAAACTATAAGAGAAATCACTACCACTAAAAGTGTGCCTACTATGCATTTTGCCCTGCGGTTCGGGTTGCCAGCCTCCATGATCTCAAGACAGTGTAGCTCTGGTTCTTTTTCACAGTACAAAGTCTCTTTTCTTTGCTTCTCCAATCTTTCGAACCACACCTGGAAGCTAAAAATCCCCCCCGCCAGAACAGTCTCTGAGTTCTGTAGCAATAGACAACCTTAACCCTTCTCCATCCTCTAACTTGAAATCCCTAATTTCGTCGTCTTCGTCTTGAAGCTAGGTTATCTCTCAATCTGTATTTACAAAGTTCTTTGCAAAGTCTTTAGTAATCCGAAATTATGCGTGTTCCAAGAACTCCCACCACTTGCTCGAATATTTCCAAACGAAGAAGGATTCCCTCAAGTATTGGACACCTGGAACAGCAACACGGAAATTCAACTGTCTCTAGGATCAATTTTCTTATTCCGCTCAGGAGAGGAGGATAGACGATGTTGAGTGTCAGCAGCCCTTCGACCTCCACTCCTGGTATCAGCAACTCTACCTCCACTGTTATGATGGGGTCAGTTCTGGTCAGGGTCACTTTCCTCACCCTCCCAGTTCTGCGTCCTTCGGACATCTGTAGCGAGGTAGGTCCACTCAGCAGTAGCGTATCTTCTGCAAGGCACCCGCACCCTCCTTGATCTCCTCGGACCTTCCTGTTCTTGTCCTTGTGCACTTTCTTCTGGATCTGAGTCTTCGGATATAGGAGCAAGAGTTTCCTCTCGAGCTGGCTTCAAGCTTGGCCTCCTTTTTCTTTCAGGCCAGGTAGCTGCTCCACGCCTTGTTCTCCTATTTCTTGTCCGTTCACTCAGTTCTGGATCACTCTGAACTTGTTCTGTGTCTGAGTTGTTTTCACAGCAGCTTTCTCCTTCTGTGGCAACTTCAGTTTCACTGCCGTTCTGTCTTTCTTCTTTCTCTGGATCTGTGACACTCCCCCTATCTTCAGACACTCCCACAGCTTGACTGATCCCCTCTTGCGATTCTTCCTCCACAACTGGATTTTCGTCTGTGAAAGGAGCTGTTTCTTCAAGAGGTGCTGGAACTCTTCGAGTATGGGAAGCGTGGATCCAATTTGGCAGCCCTCCGCACTTCACGGCAGTGTTCGTCGTTAAGATGATCTGGTAAGGGCCTTTCTAACGCACGTCTAAGCAGTTCTTCCGGACGTGCTTCTTCACCACTATCCAGTCACCTGGACACAGGTCGTGGCATTGATCTCTTGAGGATGGAACTTCTGCGGCCTGTACCTGAAGAGACACAGAATGAATGGCGTCAGACAACCCCTTGCAATAATCCAGGATCAGGTCATCTGTGATATTCAACAATGCGGTTGTTGGGACAGTTGGAAGTCTCATTGCCCTCCCCATCAGCACCTCGTGTGGAGAGAGACCTGTCCTCCTGTCGGGTGTGCTACGCATGCTCATAAGGACCAAAGGAAGAGCATCAGGCCAACTTAAGGAAGTTGATGAACATACTTTAGCAATTCGACATTTCAACGTCCCATTTATCTGCTCCACGATACCTGAAGCCTCTGGTCGATAGCTACAATGCAATTTCTGATCAATGTTCAATGCAGAGCAAAGCATCTTCACAACTTCGCTGTTAAAATGTGTTCCTCTGTCCGATTCCAGAGAGGCAGGCACCCCGAAGCGCGGTATCAACTCTCTAAGCAACAACTTTGCTACTGTGAGTGTATCGCACCTACGTGTAGGGTATGCTTCAACCCATCTGGAAAATATGCATACTACCACCAGAACATACCTAAAGCGGTTGACTTTTGGCATTTCAATAAAATCCAATTGCATTCTGTTGAAGGGCCCTCCAGACCTCCCAATGTGACTCAGTGTAACTGGTGTTCTTTTCCCTATATTCAACTGCTGGCAAGTAACGCATCGCTTACACACTGCTTCTGCTGCAATCCTAAATTTTGGGCAATACCAAGTCTGCCAGAACACCCTCAACATGGCATCTCTTCCCAAATGCACTGGACCATGTATCTGTCGTGCCATTGGACTCGCTAACTCCTCGGGTAACACTGCCCTTCCATCTGCTGAAACCCAAAAGTCCATTTCACTTCTCACACAACCTGCTGTTTCCCATGCCTGCTTCTCAGATTCAGGTGCATTGTCTTGCATTTGTTTCAAATCTTCCCAAGTATCAACAGTTTCTAACATCATGCTTAGTTCTGTCTTTTCCTGAGCCCCACCTACTTCCACCTCCGTGAAAGTATAACCATGCTCCGCACAATAGCGGGCAACTTCGTCTGCATATCTATTTCCCTGTGACACAAAATCTGTATTTTTCGTATGAGCTACACATTTCACAACCGCAATTGCGGCAGGACCCTGTAATGCTTCTAACAGCAGTCGTACAAATTCTCCGTTTCTGATTGGCGAACCAGAGGAGGTCATGTAACCCCTCTGAGACCACAATTGCCCGAAATCATGAACTACACCGAAACCATATTGGCTATCAGTATATATGGTGACTCTAATTTTGCTACCTGCTATACAGGCACGGGTCAATGCAATGATTTCTGCTACCTGAGCGGAGTGTACTCCTTCCAGGCAAGCGGCTTCCACAACTCCAGTAATGGTGCAAACAGCATAAGCTGCTCTCAACCGACCAGTATCATCTCTTAAACATGAACCATCGACAAAGTAAATTTCATCGGGGTCGATCAATGGTTCATCCACAATATCTGGTCTCGGCTTCGTACATAGTTCAGTCACATCAAGGCAATCGTGATCTTCACAGTCTTCGCTTTCAATGTCATTAGGAAGTGGCATCAGTGTAGCAGGATTCAAGACAGAGCACCTCTTAAGGGTCACGTTCTCTGCAGCAAGAATAACTTGCTCATAGCGCGTGAGCCTACTGTTAGTCAAGTGCTGGGTCTTGGTCCTGGTCATTAACAGTTCCACAGAATGAGGTACATACACCACTAACTGGTGTCCCATCACAATGCTTTCACAACGCTCAATGCTGACACCTGTTGCAGCAACGGATTTGAGACATCCGGGCAACGCTGCGGCTACTGGATCTAAGGTAGCCGAAAAGTATGCAACTGGTCTACGGGCATTTCCATGGACTTGCACTAAAACTGACAAAGCACAGCCCTCCCTTTCGCAGCAATAGAGGGAAAATGGCTTCTCATAGTCCGGCATCCCCAGAGCCGGAGCACGACACAAGTCATCTCTCAGCTGTAGGAACGCCATCAAGCACTCATTGTCCCATGGTACTGGATCACTCACCTCCTTGTGCGTCAGTTTCTGTAAGGGTTTTGCTTTCAGTGAAAAGTTAGCTATCCACTGTCGGCAATAACCAACCATTCCTAGAAACATCCTGACTTCTCTCTGGGTTGTAGGCGTGTTCATCTTCATGATTGCCTCTATTCTATCTGGTGACACCTTGCGCTTCCCCTTCTCTATCCGATGCCCCAAGTACTGTACTTCTGTCAGACAGTACTGCAATTTGCTCGGGGACACCTTGTGTCCATTCTCACCTAAATGGTTCAGCAAGGCGATGGTGTCTTCTTTGCAAGCTTCTTCTGTTCCTGACGCAACAAGTAGGTCGTCTATGTACTGGACCAGAACCGAGTTCTGTGGCAGCACTAGACTTTCAAGGTTCTTTTTCAACAGCTGGTTGAAAATTGAAGGGCTATCTGTGAACCCTTGTGGGATTCTACACCATGTTAAGACGCGGTTCTCCATTTTAAAAGCAAAAAGATACTGGCTTTCTTCGTCTAATGGGATTGAAAAGAAAGCCTGACAAAGGTCTATCACTGTGAACCACTCTGCTTGGAATGGTATCTGAAACAGTATCACTGATGGATTCGGTACCACTGAACAACATGAAACAACAATGTTATTAATTTTTCAAAGATCCTGTACTATTCTAAATTTCCCACTAGGTTTCTGCAAACCCATAATCGGGGAGTTGCATGGACTTCCCACGATTTCCTTCAGTATTCCCTGTTGAATCATAGAGTCGATCACAGGTTTTATTCCTGCAATCGTCTCTTGGGACAGCTTGTATTGTGGCGTTCTTGGATAATCTGCAAACAATGATATGTGATATGCACTCCTTATTTAAACAATTTTTTATCTTTTTTGTTTTCAATTAAACCTGGTGCTGACCCATATCTTGACTAGCCCCTAGCCAAGTTGGTACAAATAGATAATCAACATTTGGTTTCACTATGATCTTTACTGGCTCTACCCCTTTGACCAATCCTATCTCTTCTCCTGTAAAATCCCATACTTTGGAAGATACTGCCTCGCGTAGGTCCCAAGGAAGATCCTCCACAGTCAGAGTAGGATACAGTTCTATGCATGTTCTTGAGTTCACAATTTTGAAGGTAGCGTCATCATCTGTCGTCTCTACCTCTACTCCCTGAGGTGTGCAGTATATGGTACAGTTCAACTTGCACAATAAATCCCTTCCTAATAGACACACAGGACTAGAATCACACACCACAAACTGGTGTTCATTCATGTAGTTTCCGATTTTCACTGACACTGGTTCCGTCAAAGGGCTAGTCATCCTCTTGTTTGCGACTCCTACCACCTGAATTGTTTCCCCCGACATTGGTAGATCCGGAACCACTGCTGATCTCAAAGTTGATCGGGTAGCTCCGGTATCCACCAAGAATGTTGTGGGACATCCTGCCACTTCAGCCTCAACAAATGGTCCTCTTTGATCCACTTCCAGAACTGCCCCGAGGGTACAGTCCTCTTCTTTGCTTACACGTTGTCCCGTCAAGGGATCAACGTAGTAACACTCTTCTTTACCTGTGAACAAAGGCATTTGTCTATAGACCTTCGCTCCAGTCGTAATCTTTGGTGGCTGAGGGAACTGGGCTCGTGGAGCCGAAGTCCCCCCTTTGGCCGCATTACTTCTTGACACTGTCACCCTTTGAACTGGAGCCTCCTGAACTTCCTCCTCTACTTCTATCTCTCCATTTTCAGGGTTATAGGGACACTTGCGTCTCCAATGTCCCACCTGGTGACACTGATGACACTTTGTCGTTTTCTTCAACGTAGCAAGGTCTATTCGAGGTCTCGGGTTGTCTTCGCTGTCTCTATTCTGTCCGTTTGACTTTCGTCCCATTGTCCCTGTTCCCAGTTGGCGCTGTCCACCCTTTCCAGCTGACTGCATCTGCACTACCATCAATTTTTCCTTTAATTTTTTTGCTTTGGACTCTATCTCATCACTACAGTATCTTGCGTATCTCAAAATCTCATCCAATGGTTTGTTTTGCCAACAAATTAAATGCTGCTGAATCATCAGACAAATATCAGGTCTCAACCCCAAAACAAACTTTGATACAAATTGTCCTATATCCTTGGGGTCCATTACATCTAGTCCACTGTATTGTTTGAATGCTTTCAGCAATCGCTCATAATACTCATGGACTGTCTCCTTTGGTTCTTGTCTTGTTCGGTCTATTTTTACCCAATCTATGTCTTGTGGCGGCACCTTTTCCTTCAGCCATGTCATTACCCTATCGTATTTCAACATTACAATTTCAGACGGTCCATTTGTAGCAGCATTCCTTTCTGGTTCTACCGTTGGCCACTCGACACTAGTCTTGCATGCTGTCCACAAATCTCCTGGCACCACAATGTCAAACAAGGTGTTCAAATCAATCCACAATACCTTCGAGATCTTCACAAACCTTTCTACCTGCTTGTACCACTCAACCGGATTGTCCCTTATCTTCGGAAATGAGTTGGTAAATGCAGCCAAATCTCCTCTACTCCAGGGCACATGTACATAGTTCCCATTCGATATTTCTCTCAAAGGATATGCCTCCATCTGCATTACCCTTCCTTCCGGAGACATCACACTCGTGCTCCGTCTGACAGTACCCCTTTTGGACCACCTCTCTTCCCATTTGTCCAGATCTCTCCACGCTCTTATTCCTGTTATCAGGTCCCTTATGTGTGTTTTTAATCCTGTAGTTCTCTTCTCATCTAAGTCTTGGTCTGAATACTGCAACCTATGGTTACTCTGTAATGTCTTTGTTCTGGACAAGTCTACCATATACTTCTCTGCCAATTCAGACAGTTTCTCATGAATTGCTCTTGCCTTTCGGGTAATATCCTTTGCTATAAACAGTAACTCATCTTGTTAGTACAAGTCAATCCTTTCTAAGGCCAACGTCCCATCTATTATCTCGTCCAGATCATTTTTCAAACTAGTGACATCAAGTCTTCTGGCCTTTACTGCAGCTTTCAGTATGCTAGCTCTAGGGGGTCCATTCACATCTCTCCCATCCCAGCTCCGAGTCCTACGTCTAGGTTCAGGCGAGTTACGGGGAGTCCTCCCATGTTCCCATCTCTCCAGGTCCCATGCAGTTCCATCCTCCCTGGGTGTATGGTGAAACACTTTCCCATTTCTCATAATCCCAAAAGTCCCATCCTGCATGGTTTCCCTAGATGCATAGTAAGACATTCCGTTATTCCCCCTTTCTTCATCATTTGCCGGTGGTCTCTGATCTCTCGACCCATGGCAAGATCCTTCACTGTTCCCCATGCTCCCACGACTCCAGTACTGTACATTATCATTAGGTGCATGGTGAGTACATCTAAACCTATCCTTGTATTCTTGTGTCCTTCGGTCTCCCTCACTTGTAATGAGACGGGACGTCTCCCCACATTCTGTACTTCTCTCCCTTCTCTCCTGCCCATTTCCACCGTCTATATGACGTATAACTCCTCTACTCTCCGGGCTGTTACCATCCCACTCCTGACTGCTTGCGCTAGCCCCGCAGTGAGACAATGTTCCGTTGCCTCGACTCCCCCACTCAGCCCCTGTTCTCGACCTGTGGGCTGGTGCTTCTGTGGACCCATCCCATTCTCTCAAGTCAGCTCTCAGCTCCTTAAAGGATTTCGGCCGTGGTCCCCTCAGATCCATCGGTCCTCTCTGACCCCCCTGTTATTCTGCGGGACCCACTGCTGAATCAAATGGGGTGCTCCACGTCACTGGTCCTGGTAATTGCCTCCAGGCATTTGTCATGTTATTTCTCCTTTCCATTTCAACTCTTTCTCTGTCTAGCCGCATCTGTTCTTCCTCTCTGTCTCTCTCGGGGTTGTAAATCGATACTATAGGACCTATGGTAACGGGTACTCGTAGAGCGTCTGGCAACCCATAAGACTCAACCCTCTCAGTTTCCGGTACCTTCTGCACCACAAACCTTCCGACTACACTCTGTACTGTACTAGGTTGAGGTGTCTCCTTACCTTTGGTAGGTGTCCACTCCGATATAGGGAGTGGTCTATACCCCTCTATGGCAGCCCCAGCTCCCCTTGGGAGTTTGTTACTTTCTGTCTCCCCAACGTTCGGAGGCGGTCTATCTATTAGCAATCTATTTATCAAGTTGTCCTCCGACTCGCTCTCCTCATCCTCTTCCATGAGCCTCTTTTCTCCTGCCACCTCTCTCACTGGGTACAACTTGTCCACCTCAGGGTACAACTTGTCCACCTCAATAGCCTGTACCCTCCATCTCTTGGCGTCTGCATCCCATTGGGCATCTCGCACTGCCCTTACTGATCGCTTCAACCTTTCTTGGCGCCTGTTCAAATTTCTATCGTGTGCCGCCCTAATCCACGCATTAAGGGCCTCAAACTGTGTTGGTCTAGGCGAAGGATTTAATGAGGACATAATTGCTTTCAGCCGATGTAAAGCCTCTAACCTAAACGTTCCATACTTAGGAAACGTCAGTTCCTCATTCCCTTCCGAAACCTTGCTCCATTCACTAATCCATAGTATAGTATGCAAGCCAACATTCGCTGCCATATAGTAAGCTGGTGTACCCTCTGGCGGTGCCTCTTCCCCGTAATAAGAGTTCCTTCTTTTTCTCTTAAAAATCCCTCTCAAACATTTAAAACACTTCATGTTCGAAAACTACAGAATTTCTATTTTCTCCGCGTTTGTTTACTTCCTAATGACAATCCACCAATCTCAGCACAGTTCTCGCTAACTGCCCTATCACAACGTGGCTTTTCACTGACGTCACACCAACCGCCCTATCACAGCATGGCTCCTCACTAACCGGCCTATCTCAGCGCTGCTCTCGCTGACGTCACTCGTCCCCCTTCGCAGCAGTTCCCCTCCTTACTCAGCTCGTCTCCGCGGTCATGCATGCGTCCCATTCATACTCCGAAAAATGATTACTTCCGTCCAAGCGATCACTTTTCTTGACTGTACGCCCACAGTCTATCTGTAATTGTCACCTTAACTGACGAAATGTCTTTCCGTTTACGTCCAGACAATCGCCTTCTCTGATAGGTTACTTACACACAGTAACTTTCGACCAGCGTCCGTTACTCACACACTCACTCTTACACTCCCCCTATCTCGGTCCTGCGGCGGTCAATGGTACCACATGACCTCCTTACTCTGATCGACAATTACTCTGGATGTTCGATACACCCGAACCACTTAAGCTCTACCCCGAACTTAAGATTTTACCAGGTTGCGCGCGCTCACAACCTTCTCACAATCACACTACAGGCATTCAACTCCGCATGACATTACAATACAAATACAACACAAAACACCGCAATCTGTTCACGCATGACCCTTGTTATACTCACTCTCGTCCGTTACTGCTGCTTTTCTCTCGCGCCGTCAGCACCTTCTTCTGCAGGCCACCTCTCGATCTCTAGGGACCTTGGGGTAAACTAACCTAGTCTAGATCACCTTCCTCAAGAAGGTAACCATCCTCACTCTGCTACCAACTGTTAACGCGGGATTTCTGGTCTATTGTTGTTAATCCAGATCCCACTCAGGTCGACTAAATCGTTGGTACCTGTCATTGAGTAAAAGGCAATCCACTACTAGGTTAATCAAGAAAGAACTTACACCACTCTAAAGAACCACTTACCACTGGAAAAGGTTTAAAAGTTTATTATAAAACCAAAGCTATCTGGAGATACAAGCACCTCAAAATGAGATTCAAAAGGTATACAGGAATCAATACAAACAAGAATTCTCTAAATGCTCTTAGTCGGCAGAAGGATATCACTAAAACAAATTCAAAAAGCATTAAAGTTGCCAACATAGACACAAGCTGTAGCTTGTGCGTCATTTACAGAAAGGAAAAGTTCAGGTTAGACTGTCCTTACACTAGACCAAGTGACATCCCTACTTAACAAGATCTTTACCTAAAAAGGTGTCAGCCGTGGTGACTTCCAAAGAAGATCACACACTTCCCTTAGTCTTTGTCTCAAAGTCGAAGTCTTGCAGTTCCCTATCTGCCTACCCATCCGCTCTCTTAGGCTCCTCAGATCATCTGCTCTAACTCCACCCCGGGGTGCTGTCCCTAATACAAAATCACATTTCCAATAGGAACGCCCCTGGAGACGCCTCTCACGTGGTGTAGATTCTGGCGGCAAATTCCATGCTGGTACTCCTCGGGACCCTTCGTTAAAGTTGACCTTGCTTCCCAGGCTTCTCTCCGGCAAGACGGTACCCCCTAGAATTTCCTGAAGACACCTACAGGCCGGTGCCTGGCGTCTCTTGAACAAAGCCTATTCATCATTTTCTGATTAAGCCCCCTCGCACCTGCAAAAGACACTTTTTCTATATAGGCCCCAAATTCCGGCCTCCACCATATCTTGAAGTCGTAAACTATGTAACAGGATTTACAGTTAGTGTCTAGCACGACTTTTCTCTAACGAGCACATACAGATCAAAGAAGCAACTTTATCTATTCAGGCCTGCTAAAATTACATGAAACGGGCCTCTGCCATATGCACATTTAATTTCTTTGTGTAAACAGTATTCTAACCAACACACATTACTATAATGTAACACATCTATTTAAAACATTATTTCAATTCTATGATTAATAATACTTTGCAGTAAAATGACATTAGAATCCAAGTTACTTAAAAGTGTAGCAGCATCTTTCGTTTCTTGTGAAATGCTATGTGGCCTACACATTTCCATGGTTTGCAGAATTACATTTCTTTTTCACACAGCCTCATAACGTGAGACTCCAACATCATTCTAACATTTCTACAAATCTCTACATTAGTTTTTCACACTGATATATGTAACCCTACTCTAATTAAACACTTATATATATCTCTTCACCCTATAGGTTTGACACTCTTGTGTATTCTATTCTAAACTAATGCAACGTGCTTGTAAATATGGTGCACTTCTACATTTTTCAGATTTGTGCTCTCTCAATGTCAAACACCACATGTTAATATTTCCTTGTTTCATAATAGTTGCAGCTTTTTAATGTTGTACTGTTCCTACTTGCTTGCATTTGGCGCAATCCTTTTGTATTCAAGAGTGCACAACATACACACAAAACAAGTATTCCACGCATTTCTTTTCAAATACCTCCTGAGTGTCCCGATTCTCTTCCACTCTAATTTCATTTCTCTCTCACACACAAAGAAGCAGAGAAACACGCTCTATTAGTCTTCACATCTCTAACCTCTCATTCCCTCCCCATCACTTCTCTCCCATTTGTATCTAACTCTGTCCCACTCTCTTTACCCCAATTGTATCCTATCATTCGCTACCGTCACTCTCTATTTCTCCGTGCCTCTCTTACTCTTTCCATAGCTGTCTCATTTGCTTCCCCATCTCTATCTGTGCTTACCCCTTCAGTCTATCCCTTTCCCCTTTAAACTCTTCTCTGCTTCTTCTATCTCTGTCCCTTCACTCTTCACCTTCTATCATCCCATTATCTGTCCTCTCCCCTCAGCAGAAGACCTCCGGGTCGGTAAGCTTTCAGCGGCAGACTGTAAGCACTGCTGCGTCGTGAGCATGTGCAGAGTCCAGCAGGGTAGAGGTCAGGGGTAGAACAATACTGGCCTCAGATGGGAAGGTCAGTAGACCACCTCTCACCTCACCTGGGCCTGAGGGAGTCCGCGTAGATAATCCCTACCATCTCATCCCCGCCCATTAAACACTCCATGTCACAGCAAGTGGGCCGGGTGGGGTGGGTTCCTAGGGGCAAGCGAGTGGGGAGGGTGGAGGGGGGGGGGGGGAGATAGCCAGACCCCAGTGAGAGGCCAAGGGGAGAAAATGACCCTTTTTGCCTGGGTTCCTAAGAGGCCACACCTGAGCAGGCTCCCTCCACCCACCCCCGCGCACACACACTCATTCAGTCTGCACACATCACTGTGCTGCGCCCCAGGTAGAAAATGTCCCATACACCATCTAACAAAACGTCCCGGCATGGAGGCTCTGCAGGGGGCTGTTCAGGTCAATGATGCCCTCCATCTGGGTGGGGAGGGAGAGAGCAGAGGCTCTCTTGCCACAGCAGCAGGTCTCCAACAGTCTGCTCAGGCCCCATGGTGCCGCTTGTCTCAGCTGAATGACACAGACAAACAGCAAACATACTTCTAAAACAAACAGGAACACAGCTGGCCCTCTGCATCGGCCGGTGCCCACCTTATCAATTAGACCTTGAGTACCGGTACTCTCCTTGACAGTGGAGAAGTGCTGGTACTCAGCTCGGTAAAAATGAGAAGTGCCGGTACTCAGTACCGGTGAGTACAGGCCCATTTAAAGCACTGCTCAATAGTTAACCAGAAATAGCCAGTTAGTGCTAAATTGGCCTTACCTCTTGCAGCAGCAAAACATTCCGGCGCTCTTTGCATGTCCCCCACCAGGCTGCATTACACAGCTTGGTGGACAACCTGCACAGGCTCCCTTTTCCCGTCTGAACGCCGGACCACGGTGCTCATACCAATCACAACTCTGCGTTGCAGCGTTGTGATTGACTTAGGGAGCCCGGGAGCCCAGGCAGGCAACTAGAGACAAATTTCGGGGGGGGCTGAACATTTTTTTGGGGGGGCTAATTCTTCCAGCCGTAACCACAGTGGCTGTAAGAAGGGGTGAAAACATAAAAAAAGCCTCATTTACATTTAAAAGGTCTTTTACAGACCTGTGAAATACTCGGGTGCGGCTGCAATTAGACGTCGTCAGCCGCGAAGACGTGTCAGCCCGGGCTGACACATGACGGGGGGGGAGGGGCTGAAGCTCGGTGAGCCCAATGGGTGTTGCGCGCCTGCGGGAGCCCGTGTGTTTCCTGTGAGGAGGAAAGGTGGCAGCTGGGATGCGACTGGCAGCTATGTTTGATTTATACTTTCTTTTTTTTTTATTCCCCCCTCTCTAACCCTCCTCCCTTCCTGGTCTCTCCCCTCCCTCCCCACCATTCCCTACCAATCGCCACTGATCCTGACTCCTTGTAGGTTAAGATATCCTAGTGACTGGGGGGGTCTGGAATTCCCTGTCTATAGGTACAAATAAAATACTTATACATCCTTTCTTACTCAAAATTGGTATTGTTTTATTTTGATAACGTTTTCAATCAGGAATTTAACTCATTTATTCAGTGGTTTATTATTAGCAACAGTGGCAACCTTTCAAAATAATTTTCTCTGTCTCTCCGCAGTGTGGCTATTATCATAACTGGTTCTCAATGTTGCTTTAAGTCTGTTAAGCATGGTTATGGTTATGGCTGCAGTGTTTTAGGGAGTGTATGGAGGAGTGTGGATGAAAATGTGGAGGATTTATGTAACTCATGTAATCCTAAATCCTTATGTATCGCAACTGGTTCTTGTGTAAAGCGCTCTGACACCTTCGGGTAATGTTCGCTATCGAAAATTGCATTAAATAAATGCATTAAAAAAAGAGAGCGCGAGGGAGTGTCAGAGGCTGGGTGAGAGGGAGAGCACAGCGATAGTGGGCAAGAGAGAGCAGCCGAGCCTAGGTGGCTGAGTGAAGGACACAGTGACTGCGAGAGGGACTGCGCTAGTGAGAGAAACATTTCTCTTACGCTGGACTGCCTTATCTCTTTCTCCTCCTCAGGTCCCCCTCTCACCAATCTCAGCCTCCAACTCTTCTCCCCCACATACCGCTCTCTACCCCTTTTTATTTTAATTTTTAATTTTTTTTATTTCTCTTTTCACCCTGTAAATATGTGATATATACTTGTCCAAGCTGAATCGCTGGTAAAATGGAATCCTGAGAAAATCTACTATTTGTATATATATATGTATATAGAGATAACTCTAACCACTAGTATATGTAGTAGACCTTTGTACTCACTACCATTCCGATGTGATTCTTAGAGTTTATCCATTTGTATCTCTTCCTTGAGTGACTTTACAGCTTGTACATTTGCAATTTTTTTTATTTGTATCTCTTACCTGTGTGACTTTATATCGTGTACATTTCGCAATTTTTTTTCCTGTTTGTATCTTTTATGTAACTCATGTAATCCTAAATCCTTATGTATCGCAACTGGTTCATTCGTAAAGCGCTCTGACACCTTCGGGTAATGTTTGCGCTATAGAAAATCGCATTAAACAAATAAATAAATGAAATGATTAGGTAATCTAATGGGAGTAAGGTAAATCATAATGACATGAAAAAATGTTATGTAAGAGAAAAGGATGTTAGATTAAAGAGTGCCCCCCTTATAGGAACAGAGATATATGCAGATCAATAGATTCATAGATAGATTTGTACATGGATAGAAGGAGAGATCTGTAGAGAGAGACTGATAGGAAAAAAAGAGATTTCCAGATATAGACAGAGATACAGAGACCTGGGGATAGGTAGAGATACATAAAGATAGATAAGTATAGAGATTCAACGAGCGTGTTCAGGTCACATGACCTCACCCTGCTGTTCTTCCAGACAGCCTACTGATTCATTTTCTCGTCGCCCACCTGCTCAAAATGTTTAACTAGAGGCTGCAAATGCCACCAGCATGCCCAAAAAGGATTTGTATGGCGCCTCTGAGTGGGACGAGTATCCTTACACATGGGTCCCGTGCTCTTTATTCAGCCTGGCTGATGAATGGTGACGCCCCGAAACTGATTCCAGGATGCTTGTTTCCAGTCCAGGGAGGACCTGGCCTGACAGTTTGGGTTGGACTGTTCCCATGGGGAAGAGGTTCAAGACTGATATGCATATATGGCTGGGTCTGAACTGGAATGGCACGGGGAGCAAAACAACGATGGGTTTAGGCCCAGAACTCTGTACTGTGGTGAATGTTTAACATTGTGCAGCATTCTGTTCATCAATTTACACATGATCTTAGCCTCTGGTCCACTGTACTTTAAATCAACTTTGAGGAGCTGATTTCACACCAATGGACGTGCTATAAAAAAGTAACGAGCAAAAGCCACCAATAGTCCCTGTAGCTACTAGGCAGACAGACCTGCAACTAGCTAGATCTAGACAGGAGTAGAGACATGGGGATCAATAGAAATGAATGGAGAGTGATAAGCATATCTATTACATCAGCATGCCCCAGCAGGCACCCTATGGTACAGGTCACGTGACCTGATATTCTAGGCTGCCATAACTGCAGCAAGCAGCAAAGGTTTTCAAACTGTCAGACACGACCCACCCTCCAGAAGTCAGTGGCCATGGCTGTATTCCCATGGGCTATTAAAAACTAAGGGGGTAACTCAAAAACGGCCAAAGGACCTGGTTGCAATATGATACAAAAACAATTGGTCCTTTTGGGTAGGATACAAAACATTGCTCATCTTGGTTTGTAGTGGTGGAGAGGATGTCCTGATTCACACACCTCTTCAGTGAGTGACCCCCTTTGAGAATAATTAGGGGCTCTTCTGAACCTGACTCTTTAAAGTTGAAGTTAATGACCCATAGTGATTCATCCATTCATGGAACCACCTTGTTTTGTTGTTTTCACCGCTACTAGGCAGTACACTTGTTTTCTCCTGCCTGCACGTGAGGTTAGCTAAGGAGCCTACCCGCCCACCCATGTATTAAGAGTGAACATGACTGTTTCATACCACTGAAGGTTCCTCGTGGTCCTCATTTCACATCCTAATGAAGACCCAGCTGTTAGGTTTTTAATTACCACACTTAATATCTGGGTTAAAACGTCAACGTCACTATCATAAAAGCCTGGATCATTTTTTGCATCCTCCTGAAAACAGATAGATGTGCCATGATTCATCGACCTCTTTTTCTTATATGGATACATTTTGTAACTTGTGTGAGACCCTTCCTGGACAGGCTTGCCAAAGAGATATGGCTCTGTGACATTGTTGTCTATATCTTTTAGAATTCTTCTTTTCCACTTCTTTCACATCACTTGAGCACTCTCATGAGCACTTTTCCATGCACTTATAGGAGCAACCTTAAATCATCTAATAAATTGAATGCATTTTTTTTAATGATAATATAAAGTATTGAATTGATTTTCATGATACAGTGTTTGATTGTGTTTTCTTTGGTGAACAGTCAAAATATCGACTTCAAAATATCGACTGGACATACTATCGAGTTGTAAATATCGACTGGACAAAATATCGACTGGACAGAATATAGACATCAAAAAATATCATTTTTAAGGTAAGTAAAGTAATATCGACTGTTAGAAATATAGACAGTTAAAATATCAAAGTATATAATATAGGTTATTAGAATTATCTAATTTTTTATAATATTGAATTTTTTATAGTGTTTTTTATGTTATTATATGTGTGAGAAGTGTGTATTTATGTTATTAATAATATTTAATGAAATTTTAAATTGTGGGTTTATAGGGGAAAAGGGTGGGAAGTAATTTAATAATAATTAATTAAATATGTATTTTTTTATTGTTAATTTTTAATTTTTTGTTAATTATTTATATTTGGTAATTAATTAAATTTTAATTGGAAATTAATTTACAATAATTGATTAATTGTTAATTATGTTAATTTTTCTAATTTATATTCTGTAGCGGGTTGTGGGTTTATAGGGGAATTGGGTGGGATGTAATTTATTTATAATTAATTAAATTTGCAAACATATTTATTGGTATTGTTGTAGAATTAATTGTTAATTAATCTTTTATGGGTAATTAATTAAATTAGAATTGATAATTAATTTCATTTCATTGATTAGTTACTAATTATGTCAATTTAATTTATTTTCTGTAGTGGGTTTATAGGGGAATAGGATGGGAAGTAATGTATTTATAATTAATTAAATAAATCAAATTCAATTTATTGTATTTTGAATTTATTGTAAATTCATTTTTAAATGTTAAATTATTAATTGTTAATTTGTAATTAATTTGTATTAATAGTTAAATTGTAATTAAATTTAATATGTAATTTTAATTGATTCATTATTATATTATATTAAATTCGTAATTACTTTTAATTAATTTTTTATACATATTAATTTATATTTATTGAAATAATATATGAAGTATTTAATTTCTCTACTGTTGCACTCTCTGGAGTGGGAATAGTAATTTTTACCCCTACGCTATCCAACGCCTTTCCTACTGTTGCACTCTTTGGAGTGGGAATAGTAATTTTTACCCCTAGGCTATCCAACGCTTTCCCTACTGTTGCACCCACTGGAGTGGGAATAGTAATTTTTACCCCTACGCTATCCAACACTTTCCCTACTGTTGCACCCACTGGAGTGGGAATAGTAATTTTCACCCCTACGCTATCCAACACTTTCCCTACTGTTGCACTCACTGGAGTGGGAATAGTAATTTTTACCCCTACGCTATCCAACGCTTTCCCTACTGTTGCACCCACTGGAGTGGGAATAGTAATTTTTTCCTCTACGCTATCCAATGCTTTCCCTACTGCTGCACTCTCTGGAGTGGGAATAGTAATTTAAACCCCTACGCTATCCAACGCTTTCCCTACTGTTGCACTCTTTGGAGTGGGAATAGTAATTTAAACCCCTACGCTATCCAACGATTTCACTACTGTTGCACCCACTAGAGTGGTAATAGTAATTTATACCCTTACGCTATCCAACGCTTTCCCTACTGTTGCACTCTTTGGAGTGGGAATAGTAATTTAAACCCCTACGCTATCCAACGCTTTCCCTACTGTTGCACACACTGGAGTGGGAATAGTAATTTTTACCCCTACGCTATCCAATGCTTTCCCTACTGCTGCACTCCTTGGAGTGGGAATAGTAATTTAAACCCCTACGCTATCCAACGCTTTCCCTACTGTTGCACTCACTGGAGTGGGAATAGTAATTTTTACCCCTACGCTATCCAACACTTTCCCTACTGTTTCACTCACTGGAGTGGGAATAGTAATTTTAACCCCTACGCTATCCAACACTTTCCCTACTGTTGCACCCACTGGAGTGGGAATAGTAATTTAAACCCCTACGCTATCCAACGCTTTCCCTACTGTTGCACTCTTTGGAGTGGGAATAGTAATTAAAACCCCTACGCTATCCAACGCTTTCCCTACTGTTGCACCCACTGGAGTGGGAATAGTAATTTTTACCCCTACGCTATCCAACACTTTCCCTACTGTTGCACTCACTGGAGTGGCAATAGTAATTTTAACCCCTACGCTATCCAACGCTTTCCGTACTGTTGCACCCACTGGAGTGGGAATAGTAATTTTTACCCCTACGCTATCCAACGCTTTCCCTACTGTTGCACCCACTGGAGTGGGAATAGTGATTTTTACCCCTACGCTATCCAACGCTTTCCCTACTGTTGCACCCACTGGAGTGGGAATAGTCATTTTTACCTCTACGCTATCCAATGCTTTCTCTACTGCTGCACTCTTTGGAGTGGGAATAGTAATTTAAACCCCTACGCTATCCAAAGCTTTCCCTACTGTTGCACTATTTGGAGTGGGAATAGTAATTTTAACCCCTACGCTATCCAACGCTTTCCCTACTGTTGCACCCACTGGAGTGGGAATAGTATTTTTTACACCTATGCTATCCAACGCTTTCCTCACTGTTGCACCCACTGGAGTGGGAATAGTATTTTTTACATTTTGCTATTGTACGTTAATAATATTGGATATTATTTAATTATATTATGTTAATATTATGTTATGTTGATATCTTCCATGATCGAGTTACCTCACAATTAAAGGAGCTACAGATTAGAACTGCCAATTCGATCAAACGCCACACCTATAGAGACAAAGAATACCACACTTTGATCAAAAAGTTGAGAGATAATAAGAACTTGGTGATCAGACAATCAGACAAAGGGGGTATCGTGGTCTTGTGGCCGCGGAAAATGTACTTGGAGGAAGCCCACAAACAACTCAATGACAGGGATTGTTATAGACGTATCTCTTCGCAGGACGCTATGCAAACAAGAAACGCAATCTATTTGAAGTTGTCTGCTTGGAGAAGCAAGGGCTTGATTTCGATGGATGAATACAAATTCCTTAAAAAGGATTATCCTGTGATGCCGGTCATCTATTTTATCCCGAAAGTGCATAAAAATTTGATTCAACCCCCTGGTAGGCCCATTATATCTGCTTGCAATAGCCTGTTAGAAAACATGAGCAGGTACATTGATTTTTTCTTACAGGACTTTGTGAGAAGCCTACCGTCTTTTATATTGGATACCAGTGATCTGTTGAGAAAACTACAAGATTTTGTATGGAGTCCTAACTATGTTCTGGTAGCCATGGATGTGACTTCTTTGTATACCAGTATAATCCACGCTGATGGTTTGAAGGCCATACAACATTTTCTTGACAAAAGAGACATTGGGTTTCAAGAACATTCAAAAATGCTATTTGATATGACCACGATCTGCCTTGAGAACAATATATTTTTGTTCGCCAACCAACTTTTCTTGCAGACCCGGGGAGTGGCAATGGGGGCCTGCTTCTCTCCCAGTTACGCCTGTCTCCATATGGGGTACTGGGAGGAGCAGGTCCTGATGAAACAACACGCTGCTACCATGAATGCTAAGGTCAAACTGTGGTTAAGATATATAGACGACCTATTATTTGTATGGGATGGCACTGAGGATGAGGTTGTTGAGTTCATAGAAACATTAAATGCCAACAATTCTAACATCCATTTTACTAGCACCCTCAGTAGATCGTCTATTGTCTTTCTAGATGTGGAGGTATTTGTTCATGCAGGAAAGCTACAGACCAAACTACATCGTAAACCTACAGCAGGGAACACACTGCTGCATGCAGATAGTCAGCATCCCGCGCATCTGATTCGTAGCATCCCCTACGGGGAGATGCTTCGAATTCGGAGGATATGCAGCAATGAGTATGATTGCCGGACGGCACAATCCCTCTGTAAGGCACGATTCATGGAACGTGGCTATAGACTAGAAACTATAGATAATGCTATTGTGAGGGCCAATAAGATTGATAGAACTACACTCCTGGGCTCAGGAAGTGTTCGACCCAAGATTCCAACAGACAGGGCGGGCGAGGAAACAAGACTAATTATGACATACAATAGCCAACATAAAAGTATTCATAAAATAGTCAAGGACAATTGGTTCCTAGTCTCCAGTGACCCTATTATTGGTTCCCAGATGGGCAAACAACCTAGCATTACTTATCGTAAAGCCCGGGCCATGCAGGATAGTCTTGTGTCTAGTAGCCCCGAGGTAGCAGCAGCTTCATGGCTTAGTGGAAGCAAAGGATTTTTGAGATGCTCTATTTGTAAAGCATGTAAACACGGTATTAGCAAAACAGAGGTTACTACTCCTCTCTCTCCCTTTCCTATTAAAATCAGACAGAAATTAAACTGCAAATCTGAGTTTGTAGTTTACGTCCTGGAATGCCCATGCGGGTTGAGGTATGTGGGAAGTACTCGACCGCAAGTGCATAAGCGAATACTACAGCATTTGCGAGCTATCACCCACGCAGATGTGACATACCCTGTAGCCAGGCATTTTGAAAGTAAACATGGAAAGGATGCATCCCTACTAAAGTACTTTGCGATAGATTGTGTTCCTCCCCAAAGGAGAGGTGGTGATAGGGAGTCTCTTCTGCGCAAATTGGAGACTCGCTACATAATACTACTAGATACCAAGGCACCGCAAGGTCTCAATACTGGGGAGGACTGCCACACTTATCTATAAGTACTATTTTTAACCTCATGTTATCTAGACTATGCAATGTATCTCTTCCTTTGTCCGCACTATGTATTCCTGTAATGAGTTTTTACCTTTACTATTGTAATGAGACTCATGAAATTCCATTTGAATGTTAAACATGTCCCTGAAAATCTCCATGACCATTTTAAATTCACTAACAATTTGTTAATCTTATCACAATTTTGGGAGCACTTTTGTTGCCATCACTATGTTTACACAAGTAGCGATTTTTTGCACATGTACAGTAACTACAACTGGCTTTCAAATAAGCAGCCCACTTGGGCATTACTGCAAGTAATTAGGAGTTCATGACAACGTAACCTTAATTTACAATTTGCTTTGTACAGAGTTTGGTGTTTTTAATGGTTATATTTTATCTGTATATAACTATTTAATTGGCTTTTAACTTTTATATTATTTTAAAAGTTGGATACAGCCGTTGCCATGTTGACTCTTGTAAGTATATGCCTAGTTGTTGTAGATGGTACGTTCTGGTTAATGATATCTGTACATACTAAACCAGTAGTGACTATTATTGTCTTGGGAATATGTGCAATTCGGACATTTATGTCGAAATGTAAAAGTTGTAACAACATGGAAACACTAATAGTATGTTTTCTGTTTCCATTGCATGTGATGGCACCTTTGCACTTTAAAAGGGTGATCAGCCCTCTTGACGCTTGTCATGTGATCAAGGCTATCTCTAGCCGAAACGCGTCATGGCGGACTGGTGCTGGGCTAAAATACAATAAAAACATTTGCACCTTCTCTGGGTCTCGCTGTTCCTGTTTGCTGTCTGACAGTGATTGCTGTTGCTGTCCATTTGCATCGCGGGAACACCACGTACCTCATATATATGTGTTTTAACAAATATGATTGTTAAATTTTTTCATAACTTTTATTAAATATTTAATTATTATAATTTAATTTAAGTATTTTAAAGTATTTTTTAGTAATTAATTTTAATTTTTAATTTAATTTAACACCGTTTTTAATAAAGTCGATATTTTTTAAAACTATATTTTTGTAAACGATATTTTGTACTCTATATTTTTGTACTTACCTGTTTGTACATAGAAACTCGATATTTTGTCTGTAGATATTTTTTCCTCTATATTTTTGGTAGTCGATATTTTGTCAGTCGATATTATGTCAGTGATCCGTTTTCTTTATCTCAAGCAACAGTGGGGGTAGGGGATGAGATGCCTGGCTTTTTTCCATTCTTTTATTTCTTTACAAAGTGGCACCGGACCCCAGGAGTGTGAGGCCCACCGCATTAAAATTATGACTGTATAACTTTACAAAAAGGGCAAGTGTTGTGTGTCACCTAACCAGGCAACTGAATTGGCCGACAATAACCAATAGTCAGTGCGTGTCCATACAGCTTGGGGTGCAGAGTAGAATGTGTATGCAGGTGTGGTAGCGTGTTTGTGACGCCCTGTGTCCTTCAAAGCTTAATTGTCGCTGATGTCTTCAAACACCCGTGCGGTATGTGGGTTACCTATGTTGGGGGCAGCAGTGGAGTCAACCGTTGGATTCTGTACCATATTGAGGTCACCTCAAAATATAATAGTATATGTCTTGATCCGTCCCATAATGGAGAAGAGGTCATGAAAGAAGACCAGACTGAGATTTCTTGAATATAGGGCTCAAAAGGTCACGCAAGGACCAACATCATCTGCATAGTAGGACTTCCCGACGAAGCAAAAGGTCAAGACATGAAATGTTGACTGAAGACATGGCTCAGCCCATCTGCGGTCTCCATGCTCTAGGCCAGGGTTTGTCCTGTGGTGGCCAGAACACTAACCTTCAGGCACTGAGACATCTTATTGCAGAGAGCATGTCAAACTGGGCCCTTACACTTCAGTGTTCCTGTTCCCAGATTATATAGCGGCACTACTGAAGCAGAGGAGTAACCTTCTTGGGCGTCCAACAATGCTGAGCACTCGGAATCCAGTATATGCTATTTTTTAGCTAAGCTGAAGATACTAGAGAAAACACAGCACACTTCTTTACTGAATCAAGACACATAGAAGTGGTTAAAAAATGTGTAGTAACTTTGGGGTAGACTATATAGAATCCCTACAAACTTGTAGACCTGGAAGAGGAAATAGACACTGGCTCGTCGCTTTGAAAAACCCACAGCTCAATAAGAAGCAAGCGCAAGACAGCTAGTGGTGACGGCGATTACCAACTGGAGACCAGAAGCAGCCTCACAAGGTGGCAGACCCCGAATTACCAGACTCCAACTCATACATGGTTGAAGATGGTATAGGAGCAGAGCGACTGACGGAACCTAGAGTTGCACTAATGCAGGGCTTTGAGTGGAAAGAAAAAACTGTGTGTGTGGGGGGGTGTTCTCTCAAAGGGGCGTGGCCAATGCCGTAAGGGCGTGGCTTAAAACGCCTACACCAAAAATCTGTGCTTATTATATCTGCTTAACATAGTGTGCTGACTGACTGATAGTTTGCGGCTTCTGTTATTAAATCCAGATATATAATACAATAAGTAACATTGCACCTACAACAAGCCAGAGCTATTGGCTTTGTCAATGGCTGTGAGAGTGGCACTGCTACAGGATTAAGATTTTTTTTTTTACCCCGAGGGTGAGGACACAAACGGAGAGCCCGATTGGGACCCGTCTCAGACCCTGTTTTTTAGAACTGCCGGCAGAACCCGGCCCACATAAAACACTGCACTAATGACTGCAGAAGAGGTGGTATAAACTTGCTATGCTTTTCATATATATGACCCATCAAGTTTACCGGGATTAAATGTTGGATTTAGATACATTGACGTGGATTGCTTATAGTGTTACTCCCGAAAACACGTTTAAATCAGGATGAAGGGGCTGCTCTACAGAAATAATAGCCGGGCAAGCAATAATCACAATACACGTTATATTCCTCACATGTATATCCGGCCCTGGGTCCAGTGCGCATTAGTTAAAAACAGATATGCACGGATGGCAGATATGATACTAGAAGGAAGACTTGATGGAAATCAACTGATGTTTGTAGGTATTTATGTCCCAAACATCTCTCAGATAGAGTTCTTTGGGTACACGACTATCCAACTCCACAAATACTCTATGGGAATACTAATAGATAGTCCCATACATGCACGCCATATTGCTGTCCCTTGACAAGGTCCTACTATCCTCAGGAGATACACAAGTAGACCCCCAATTTAGCAAATCCTGTAACCGATTCAGACTAAGAGCAAGTCTGATAAATCCTGCCTCTTTCCACTATACATGAGCGGAGCGGGAGCTGTCTCTCCTGCACAGGCACACGGAGATGGTCCAATACCTAGGGATACAAATCTATCAGGTGACTCCAAAGTCATTAAGAGAACTGCAGACAGGGCAATAGTTGCAATCAAGGGATCAATTTCAGAACAAGCACTGGCAAAGCCAATAGGTCTTGCCTATGTTAGAGTTATTGGCTGTGACAATGTTTTAGACACCGTGTACACAGTTTCTGATGTTCAGCATGGCTAAAAGTTAGTGGCATGTCTATTAGGAATTCCCCTATCAGGGCACTCGATATGAGGTCCTGCTGCTTATATAAGGAGGTAAACAGGCTGCGAACACCCAGACCCGAAGCGTCAGAACTGGAGTGGGGGACATCGCGGCCTGACATAGACGATGGAGCATTTTACTGGATTTATCTCCCCATTGATAGATCCTGTGCTGTGACGCTAGCTAGATCTCACGTGACTCATTGGTGAGATGTTGTTGTATTTATTGTTGTGTTTGGAGGAGATTGCGCTGCGACGTGGGACTGGCATTAATATCGAATTGCGATTCAGGGGACCCCAAAAATATTTTTGGACAATTTCTTGCCCATGAGGGGTTCCTCAAAGACCTATCCATCAGTCCTGTGGGGTCAGGATACCTGTACCAATTACCAATTAATATAGAATATTTAGACTGTTTACAAGCAGCATTGAGTATAAAATCTGGTCTTGAGTTTTTTTTTAATACAAGATTAATAATGATCCACAGCGACTTTCTGTAGCTGTAAAACCACATGCTCATGCCAGGCAGCATGCAGCAGAATTGCAGCTATTTGAGGTATGAATATTTTTATATGCGTAAATGAATTAGTCTGTGGGCACAACAACATCAACAGCAACACAAATGTAGCTCTTCACACTTTTAAAAGCTTACTTTTTTACTGGTGTGTGCATTGCTGTTCGTTGGTTACCAAACTGGAGTGGTAGTCATAACTGTTCTTGTCTCCCTGAGCTTTGAACCCACTTCCATGGCAATCAACAGCAGACACAGCAAAGATGAAATTGTGCTTTATGGACACTTGAAATGCTGCTGAAAGAAGCAGATGCTAATACCTTTTGGGTAGTCAATAAAACACTGCATTAAGTGAACAGGGACTTTTAAATCCTCAAAATAGAGCTTCATGATATATGGATTTATTTTCTTTGAAGTATTGATCATGTTCTTATCCATTTTACTGATATCTGCACCAGGGAAGTTGCATCCTGCAAGTCGCACAACAATGCCAAGAAAGATTAATTGCTCTGTGATGTAATTTTGTCATTATTATGATTATTATTTATTTATTATTCGTTTTTTAGAGAGCACAATTACCTGAAGGAGTCCTAGATCTACGTCAAGATATCTGATTTTGCTATTGTGCTCAGAAAACAAATTGATGATAGGATGATTATCACTATCCATTAAAAATATTCAATAAAAAGTTGAGTCTTTAGAAGTTTAGGACATTTTAGAAAATTTGTTTCCAAATCTAATTGGGAGATTGTGCCATGCCTGTGCTGTGATCACCGAAAAGACGTGTCCTCTCAATCTAACTCTTCAATACTTTGGTAGAGAGAGCAAATACACTGAAGTAGAGCGAAGCAGCCTGGATAGAATATGCTTTCTAAACATAGTACATATATAAGTAGCATGCGCTGGTGCTGAAGGATAGAAGGACGTGTGACGCATGTAGAGGGCCTGAACTTGAAGCCAATGTAATTTCTGAAGATGAGTGGACACACTGTCAAATCTTCAAATGTCAAATATCGGTCTGGCTGCTGTATTTTTAAGTAAGTGTAGTCTTTGTGTTATGTCCTTGAATCCTTGTCCGAATCTATTCCCCCTAACTAGGCTAACCTGATGCCGCCCAGGTCCCCCACCCAGCCCATAATACCCCCTCTACGATCTTCACTCAGTCAGACCCTCTGCAAATACCTCAGACCCCCCAATAATGGCTTCCACTTGCAACTTCTTCTCTCAACTAGGCCTCACCCCCCAACCCATAACTACCTGTAACCACGTCTCTTGGGAGTCACACCTTGATGAGACTTCACTTAGCGTGCTTAATCTCAAGGAAGAACTCCAGAGACTTACATCCATCACCTCAGAGCTAATGCTCACTCATAGACCCAATAGTGCCTTGATGAATTGGACTGGCTTCCAAACGGGAATGCTACCGTCCCATGTCCTTCACACCTCTCATATTAGCTCGTAAATAATACCCTTCCCCAAAGACGCCTCTCAACCTATGAGAATGAATGATGGTCTATCTGATAGTGACATCCACAACCTCCTCCTCTCTTACTCCCACACAAAAAACTACCAATAAGGCATGTCTGGGTCAAATCCAAACCATTCAGGCTAATCCTTACAGATACCCTTGTTACAATCACAGAGCTGTAAACAATGAAAACCTCAAGCATATTAATATCTCGCGAGCTGCCGCATTCCACAGCAATGATTGTATGTTGGAATTACTCATGTGTTTGGAACGCATGTCTTTTTAACGCCGTCAGTACGAACGCGCTGTAACAACGTGTTTCTTTTGCATGCAAGTCGCTATAGCGACTTGCCCTAGGGGGGCGCTGGACTTTGGATTAGTTCATTTACTAATCCAACTCCAATCTGCTCATCAGTAGAGAAGGTGTAAGATTTGAAATCCAAAACCTCTGCACCAGTGCGCCCCTCTAAAGCATGACTTGCGTGCTAAACGAATGCATGTTAATGACCCATTCATTCAATTGCCGGCGCTGCTAAAGCACAGCGTGCTTCCAACGTCGTGCTAAAGGCTACTTTCCATACTAATAGCCAACTGAAATGTATGCTCCTCAACTGCAGATTGGCTATTAAATATGCACCCAATATTTAGACATCATCCTCACATATGAGCTTGTTATCGTTATCCTAACGGAAACTTAGTTAAACAGCTCATTGCCTCATATTTTAGACTTAGTAGTCCCCCCTTGTCACAGTATCATTTGACTTGATAGACCTCGGAAACCTGGTCGGGGAATTGTCTGCATCTTCCGTAACACCTTCTCTGTGTTTCAGTCAGAAACTGCCACCCTGCCTGCCTGTGAATATCTTTTCACCAACATCGCTAGCAACAATAGTCTCATTTGTAAACTATATGCGTTCTACTACCCTCCTGGAGACAATCTATCATTCATTAAACAAATCATGGAAGTCATCACAACTAACAATGACCATCTAGTGACCCAGACCTTCCTCTGGGACTTTGACCTCCACTGAAATTACCAGAATCACCATGCAGTGAACAGCCTTAAGTCCTTGTTATCAGACAATGAGTTGACCCAAATCTGTGACAGCCCTATTCACAAGAAGGGTGAGACACTGGACCTTATTTTGAAAATGGAAAACCTCACGTTGAAGTCTATTATTCCCTGTGACTGGACAGACCATTACCTTTTCACCTGTGTATTCTAAGTTGCTAATTGTAAAGTTCATGAAGGAAATCATCCCTAAAGCGACTGTAGGCAAGTTAAAGGAAATTTCGTGTGAGAAAGGCATACCATCTGTTGTTCTTACAGATAATGGCACACAATTGACTTCTCAGGAAATACGAGGGTTTCTGGAGGCTTCTGGTGTTAAGCATAACTGCATCTCACTTTACAATCCCCAGGGGAATGGTATTGTTGAGAGGGAAAACTGTATGGTTAAAGGTACCATTCAAATGGCGTTAGCTGGTGGAAGAGATGTGGGTATTATGGTTTTAGAAATGTTGTGACCATATTGCTCAAGTGTACATGGAGTGACTGGTAACATGCCCCCGTCCTTTTTCTATGACGAGCGGACACTATGGACTTGGAGACAGTCTGATTCCGACTGGCTACAATATTTTTGTTTAACATATGGGCTTCATCTGATTCTGTTTTGGAGCGACCACATAAAGTCTTGTCCTATTTGACAGATTTGGTGATGATTTAACACTAAGTGAAGTCTATTGACATGATTGAGCACATCTAATATTGCTGTTATCAATTTCTCGGCCGTTTGGATCATTATTGTTGCGCAATATCTATAAGGAGCACCTTGCTTGTCTTTTTAACCTAAGCTGTTTGAAGTATATTATAACGAGTTGGCTACCCTTACCCCTGGGTCCGCTTATCGTATTGGACCATCTCTTTCATTTTACATCTATGAGGAACCCCTTGCTTGTGTTTATGGAAGTCAAGTTAACAGAAGTACATTATACTCCTGGTGTATTTTCATCGTTGTGCTCACCGCATGGCTCAAGCATGCAAACGTTTTGTGCCCCGAAGAAGTCCTTCATAAGGACGAAACGCGTCGGCTGTATCGTTGTTTGATTGTCCTCATTGTGTTTTAAATTTGCATCAAAATCAAAAGAAGAACTGTGAAGATTATACTTGTGGACACGGGCTCAAATATTTATTTTTCCTTGTCTGTGTTTTTTGGTTGTGTGCCTTTGTTTAAATTGTAATATTTCTTTTTTGAAATTGCATTGTGACAGTGGGTGCGTTACAATGTGCACACAGATCTCTGGGTAGTTTCAGAGGATACATATAATATAGGGATAGAGGACCAGGTGCTGTGGCCTAAAGGGTTCCACTGTCTAGTTCAATTGTTATTTTATGTTATTTTTATTTGTACCGCGCACAGCTGCCCCAGCAAAGGGGCGTCCTGGCGCTTTGATAAGGCGAACATAACACAGCACTAAAAGAAAACAAAAGGAAAAAGAAAATACATCCTAAAGGTTTAAGCAAATAAAAAGGTCTTGATGGCCCGTCTGAACTGAAGGAGCTCATCTATGGCCCGGATTTGCAGAGGAAGAGAGTTCCACCAGCTTGCCGCCAGGACTCGAAAAGAGCGGCCACCAACTCTACTCAATTTAAAACACGGGACCACTGCTAAGTTCTGACCCAGAGATCTAAGAGTGCGCGAAGGAACATAAGGTGTTAACAAATTCTCTAAGATTTGGGGGCTGTACCCCTGAGGATTTTGAACGCAAGGCAGAGAACCTTGAATTTAATCCTCTGCTGCACAGGGAGCCAATGGAGAGAGCGCAAGGATTTAGACACCGAGCACCGCCTAGGCAAACCTGTCAACACTCGAGCCGCGGCATTCTGAACTCGCTGCAGCCGAGAGAGTTCTGATTGGTTAATCCCCGCCAGTAGTGAGCTGGCATAGTCCAACCGAGACAACACTGATGCTTGAACCACCAGTTGTCTCGTGGGTGCATCAAAGAATTTGAGGATAGGTCGAAGTCCTCTAATAATGCCATAGCAAGAAGCCGCCACCTTCTTGGTATGACAAATAAAACTGAGGGATGGGTCAAGCCACACCCCCAAGTTTTTTATCTCCGATGCTGGAAAAGGAGTCACACCTAAGTCCGAAGGCCACCACTTGTCACCCCACAATGCCGCCTGTTTACCAACCACCATAATCTCAGTCTTCTTGGTGTTTAACTGGAGACAGTTGGAATTCATCCAGTTAGCCACTGCCCGTAAACCATCACAGAACCTGGGAGCCTCCAAGTCTGAGTAACCACTCAGTGTGACCGCCAGCTGCGTGTCATCTGCGTAGGAGACCATCGTCAGGCCCCACCGTTTGACGACCGCAGCCAGCGGTCTCACATAGAGATTAAAAAGAGTGGTTCTCAGCGATGACCCCTGAGGGACCCCCAGATCTAACGGGTAAGATGACGACTTACCAGGCGGGATCGCCACCTGGAATGATCTATCTGTGAGAAAAGATCGAAACCAGCATAGGGCGAGGCCAGAGACGCCCACTTCCTCAAGTCGCTGAAGCAGAATCCTGTGCGAGACCGTGTCGAAGGCGGCACTGAGATCTAATAACAATAGTGCCGCCGTCCGACCAGCATCAAGCACGGAACGCAGATGTTCGACCATGGAGAGGAGGGCCGTCTCCGTGCTGTGACCCGCACGGAACCCGTTCTGAGTAGGGTCGAGAATGTTAGCCCTAGTCAGATGGTCTGAAAGAGTGGCATTCACGTGGGCCTCCGCAACTTTCGTGGCCCACGGAAGTAAGGAGATAGGGCGGTAGTTTTCAGGTTTAAGGGGGTCAAGGGTCGCCTTCTTCAAAATTGGCGTGACTACAGCCTGCTTCCATTTGACCGGAACCACTCCAGAGGAGAGGGACAGGTTGATCAGAGACAGCACCGGGGTGCGACAGACCGGCGCCAAAATCTTAAGTTGGGCCGGTTTCAGCGGATCTGCCGGAGATCCTGACTTAATTTTAAGACTGAGAGAGTCAAACACCTCTATAGATAAGGGGGGCAAGATGGAAAGACACGCCCCGTCACCCAAAGTGCAACCAACCCGCTCTAAAGTGGAGGAGCCCATAGGGAAAGTGCGATTGATGGCTTGCACTTTATCGCGAAAGAAAGAGGCCAGGCCCTCGCAGTGGGTATCCGAACATATTTCCGCCGCGGTTGCTCTCTTAGCCATCAAGTCCTTTAATACCTTGAAAATGAGTTTCGAAGGGTTAGCAGAATTCTGAAACTCATGGGCATAGAAGGAGGCTCGTGTTTGACACACTGCCCTGTGGTAGATTTTGATCTTAGCAAGGTAACAAATCTTCAGTTCCGGGTCGAACGACTTCCTCCATAATCTCTCAGCCTGTCTGCAGTCTCTTTTAAGAGATGCCAGGGCACTATCGTACCATGGACTTGGCTCCTTCTGACGGCGCTTGGACCAACACATCGGGATCAGAGAGTGGAGGGCCCCAGAGATCCACTCACAAAAGGAGTCATATCCACGATCAACCTCAGTGAGAGGGCCTAAAGGAGCATCCTCAAGCAGATGGTAAAAATCCTCCAATCTCAATTTGTTCCAATGTCGTTTAAGGACGGGTCTATCCTGAGATAAAAAAGGAGGTTCAGACAGGGAGCATGCCGTTTTCACCTGCAGGTGGTCTGTCCAGACCAACTGGGAAGAACCAAGAGCTCTAAATCCTTCTAAGTTTGTAAAGAAGGGGTCAAGAATATGACCGTCTCTATGTGTGGGAGTGGTGATCAACTGAGAGAGCTGTAAAGCCTCAAGATCCGCCAAAAAGCTCCTGATGGAGGGTAAAGAGAGGCAGTCAAAATGGAGATTAAGGTCTCCCATAACATTAAAATTCGCGCATCCTAGTGCCTCTATGCTAATAAAATCAGGGAGTGCAGCCCTGAAAACAGAGTCACAGCCCGGAGGGCGGTAAATTAATAAACCAGAAAGGGTAAAATGGTGGCTAAACGCAATTTTAAAAAGAGCGCTTTCACACCCAGGGAGTTTAGCAGCTTTCCATTCACACGGATAACACCGTTTAATGGCCATAGCAATACCTCCACCTCTAGTCGCCCGATTTAGAGTGAAGATGGCATAATCTGGAGGGAAGGCCAGATTAATTATGGAGGAATCGGAGTCCCGGAGCCAGGTTTCAGTCAGGAAAAGCACATCAGGGGAACCATCAATAAGGAGATCATAAACCTCCTGATAGTGCTTCACCAATGATCTGACGTTTAGGCTCCAGATACTCACGTCCCGCAGTCCTACCTTCTTTTTATGTGGAGCTAGAAGCTCCAATAAGCGAATAAGGTAGGAGGGCTCAAGTGACCAAGCACCACAACTACAATGATAGGAGCCACATAGTGGGTCCACGGGCGGGAGATCGCAGCGTATAGTTAAATCCCGAATGGCCAAAAAGTCAGCCCTATTGTAAGTGATCGGAGGCAGAGTCATGGTGTCCAGTCCCAGAGTCCTGCCACGACCCGCGCTTCCTTAGCGCTGACGGGCGCAGACGGGCAGGACTCTGGCATGACTCAGGCACATCGAAGGCACGTCTGCTGCGCGTTACCGCTGCGCGGGAGAGGGAGCTTTAAGTAGGCGTCCCTGTGGTCGTCCGGAGCGCTAGACCGCTCCCTGAAGATGTTCCCCGAGAGACCACTCCAAAACACAATTCTTTCTTGACTGGTAAAATGCCCTTTGAGTTGATGGGTGGACGGTTGCCATGCACAAAATGTGTTCCCACATTGATCAAGGAGATTGTAGAGCGTGCAGACGACCAACAATCTGTAGATGAGGGCAAGATTTCCCAACGCATTTGTGGGAGAGATTGGGCGAAACTTCAGAGTGGCAGATGTGGAGTTGGTTTGTCTAATTTCAAAGGGCCGCTCAAAGTAGTGCGAACCCAATGTCCTTTTGTGGTTGTGGAGAATGGTGAGACATGGAATTATAGACATGTACCATTGTATCAAAGCGGGGGGGGAGGCTGCATTGGATGTTAAGCAGAAAGATTTGTCTTCCTACAGTGCCTAGATGTTGATGTTGTATGATGATTTAACACGTCCTTCGTCAGTGGGTAGAAGTACAGGGGCTTTTTCCCAGGACAGAAGAAATGCCCATGTCAATGTTGACCACTGTGATTCTGCTGTAGAGAGGACAATGTGCAGGAGAGTTTGTCACCTGCCAAGGAACCTTGATGATTATTTGGTGGCTTAAAGTTCTAGTGACTATTTTGATCATTCATATTTTTTATCTTGTTCGTTCATTTTGTTTTTTGTAACAAATTGTCGTTTGGCTATAATAAGGGAAGGCGGTGTGTGTTTTACTTGCGTCTTGTCTTCACCTACCTTGTGAGGAATGTGGAAAACGACCTTCGCTTGTGTTCCAGATTCCTGTGAGAGTGGTGAGGTTCTAATGAAGGCGGTTGTAGTCTAGCGGGCGGAAGAATGGCTACCCAGACGTCGCAGGGTGCATACATAAATAAAGCTTACCTACTACAGTACCTGGTGTGCCACTGTACTTAATTACCCTTCAAAACAAACCACTCCCCATAACCACCACAACTTGATAAAACCAAACTCCTTTGATTTAACCACACTATAAAACAGAATTAAACACAGATCAAAGCGGATTCATTCAGTATTTAGGCATATAAAGTGCCTTAACTCTGAGGTTGCTTCTTGTGCTGTCACGTCACATGCAAATTAGAGTTACTGATATCGTCCTTTTTGCCAAGGACGCTGCAATTTCTGGGGCCAGTCCCGAGTTTACTTAAAACACAATAACTAGGAATCCTCCTGCAGGACCTTAAATAATAGTGAAGCCTTGAGATCCTATCCCCCCCTCAGCCCCTACTCTTTCGTCTTCTGCTCCCACATTCACTTCCAATCCACTACGCACTTATGGTTGACTATCCATTGCACACTAGTACTCAGCCAGCTTACGTGGTACGAGCATATTGATTCCTCCTTCCCTCTGCTCCCAGGGGGCTTTGTGGTAGCATTAGGAGCTTTACAAGTACCTACCAACATGTAACGCTATGTTTTATTTCGTGTAAGTTTATATTTGTTTTATTAACATCTTGCACGTTTAAATTTGTTTTATTAACATCTTGCACAGCATAAATATAAGAATATATTAAAGCTGGTAACCTAGAGTGGTCATAGTGTTGTAGTGAGTAAGGCTAGATTGTCTGTATATTCGCTGTAGGCTCTTAGGCCTTTATAGCCCTTACAATTTGCGAGCTGCAAATTGCGTCATTTTGTGACTCGCAAAATGTAATTTACAACAGTGTCTCAGGCATTGTTTGCGATTTCTAATGGGGTCGGATATTGCATGCTTCATTAATATTCATGAGGCAGGTGCAATTTGTGACAATATTGGGAATCGCTAGCACTCCCAACGATGGTGGCCTGCTGGGGTCAGCAGACCACCATGTCTCTGACTGCTTTTTTAAATAAAGCAGGTTCTTTTCTTAAATGCAGCCCGTTTTCCTTAAAGGAAAACGGGATGCATTTAAAAAAGAAAAATATAACGTTTATGTCAAGTCGCAAACCCTATTTTGCAAGTCAGTAATCGGTTACTGGCTCGCAAAATAGAGTTTGTACATGTGGTAGACCAATTTTGCACTTGCAAACGTGCCGATTTCCCGTTTGCAACAGCAAAAAACGGTCTTACCTCTGGCCCTCAAAGTGGAATGCTAACAAACAGGACATGATATAAGGTCTCAATAGCCCTGTCACATAGTCTGCAAGTCTCTTCCTCAATCGGTACATTATACCATATGCCACTGAGCACAAGATAGGTAGGTGTCCAATTCGCATTCTCATATCTTTAGAAGGCAGAACTATTGAAAGCTTTGTGTTCCAGTGTGAGGGAAGAGAGCAGAGTCACTACACTAATAATGATGAGATATATTCAGACTTGGTGAAATGTCTATTTAACGTCATTCTGTAACATGACATGCAGCATATAAACACTCTCCACCACAGTACACCCTGCAGTGACCCGCCTGTCTCGAGGCAGGGTGCGGGCTGGTGCCTTACTGTCAATTAACGCCCAACCTCAAGGCACCACAGACATCTCTGCTGCACCTGCCACTCCTGAGATGGAGGCGTGGAGGCGCCAACCCCACCCCGAGGGTTCCTCAAGGTTGGTGAATACATTTCTCCACACAGCATTAGCCTTCCAGCCGCCAGGCCTGCCCAGTGCCCTTCTGACATGCAGGTAGAGCGGCACAGAGAGCTACTGCGCCCTGCTGTGCCTCTAGCCTCGCCCAGCTGGTTTCTCCTACCTTCTGAAAGCCTTACGTTCACACCCTACCCACCTCGCGCCTCCTACTGTACTTTGGCCCACAGCCAAAGGGTGTTGTGTCTTTACCTTAGGTTTCCTGCCCTTTTTTGGAAGCGAAGTTGTTTTTCGTCCTCCTCCCAGGTGTGCTCACAGCACTTCGAAGCCGGCACGGAGTAAACAGAGCCTGCCTGCCTCGGCTGCTTTCATGACACCTGGCACAGGTGGTGCTGGGCGGCCTTTCAGACTCCGCCGCAACTTTAGCTTGGGTTCGGTCTCTCCAAGGGCCTAGGAGGCGCGCTGCCTCTGAAGGAAAAGGCGAGGTTTGCCAGCAAGCAGGTTGCCTTTGAAAAGCCAGAGAGACTGTCGAAGAGCCTGTCACATATAGGGCTGTCGAAGTGCCTGTCACATATAGGGCTGTCGAAGAGCCTGTCACATATAGGGCTGTCCTAGTGCCTGCACGTATAGGGCTGTCCAAGAGCCTGTCACGTATAGGACTGTCGAAGAGCCTGTCACGTATAGGGCTGTCGAAGAGCCTGTCACATATAGGGATGTCGAAGAGCCTGTCACATATAGGGCTGTGCAAGAGCCTGTCACATATAGGGCTGTCCAAGAGCCTGTCACATATAGGGCTGTCCAAGAGCCTGTCACATATAGGGCTGTCCAAGAGCCTGTCACATATAGGGCTGTCCAAGAGCCTGTCACATATAGGGCTGTCCAAGAGCCTGTCACATATAGGGCTGTCCAAGAACCTGTCACATATAGGGCTGTCCAAGAGCCTGTCACATATAGGGCTGTCCAAGAGCCTGTCACATATAGGGCTGTCCAAGAACCTGTCACATATAGGGCTGTCCAAGAGCCTGTCACATATAGGGCTGTCCAAGAGCCTGTCACATATAGGGCTGTCCAAGAACCTGTCACATATAGGGCTGTCCAAGAGCCTGTCACATATAGGGCTGTCCAAGAACCTGTCACATATAGGGCTGTCCAAGAGCCTGTCACATATAGGACTGTCGAAGAACCTGTCACATATAGGGCTGTCGAAGAGCCTGTCACATATAGGGATGTCGAAGAGCCTGTCACATAGAGGGCTCTCAAACAGCCTGTCACATAGAGGGCTCTCAAACAGCCTGTCATATATAGGGCTGTCCAAGAGCCTGTCACATATAGGGCTGTTGAAGAGCCTGTCACATATAGGGCTGTCCAAGAGCCTGCACGTATAGGGCTGTCCAAGAGCCTGTCATGTATAGGACTGTCGAAGAGCCTGTCACGTATAGGGCTGTCGAAGAGCCTGTCACATATAGGCATGTCGAAAAGCCTGTCACATGTAGGGCTGTCCAAGTGCCTGTCACATATAGGACTGTCGAAGAACCTGTCACATATAGGGCTGTCGAAGATCCTGTCACATATAGGGCTGTCCAAGAACCTGCACGTATAGGGCTGTCCGAGAGCCTGTCACATATAGGGCTGTCCAAGAGCCTGTCACATATAGGACTGTCGAAGAACCTGTCACATATAGGGCTGTCGAAGAGCCTGTCACATATAGGGATGTCGAAGAGCCTGTCACATATAGGGATGTCGAAGAGCCTGTCACATAGAGGGCTCTCAAACAGCTTGTCACATAGAGGGCTCTCAAACAGCCTGTCACATATAGGGCTGTCCAAGAGCCTGTCACATATAGGACTGTCGAAGAGCCTGGCTCATATTGGGCTGTCGAACAGCTTGTCAGATATAGGGCTGTCGAACAGCCCGTCACATATAATGCTGTCGAAGAGCCTGTCACATAGAGGGCTCTCAAACAGCTTGTCACATAGAGGGCTCTCAAACAGCCTGTCACATATAGGGCTGTCCAAGAGCCTGTTACATATAGGACTGTCAAAGAGCCTGGCACATCTAGGGCTGTCGAACAGCTTGTCAGATATAGGGCTGTCAAAGAGCCTGTCACATATAGGGCTGTCGAAGAGCCTGTCACATATAGGGCTGTCGTACAGCCTGTCACATATAGGGCTGTCGAACAGCCTGTCACATATAGGGCTGTCGAAGTGCCTGTCACATATAAGCCTGTCGAAGAGTCTGTCGCAAATAGGGCTGTCGAAGTGCCTGTCACATATAGGGCTCTCAAAGAGCCTGTCACATATAGGACTGTCCAAGAACCCGTCAGATATAAGGCTGTAGAAGAGCCTGTTACATATAGGGCATGATGGTAACTAGCAGAGTTTGTCCCATCCCTTCCAACGGTCTTAGTTTGGTGCAAAGAGGGGTTTGTCTCCGGCCTATATAATGTGACAAATACTCCCAGTTTTGACCATTTCCGTTGCAATGACTGGAGTAATTCGGTAGGTTCGTACAACGCCGACGCTTTCAAAGCCTCGAGGTCTCCAGGTGCAGTCTCAGCCTGACGTCTGAAGAAGCGTGTGGGGCTTGAGCGGGTCAGCTAGTTCAATGACTCATATCAATGACGAGTATTTCCAGTACTGGGCCAGCTGTAAGTGATAACATCCCGTCAAACTAGGTGCATTACCCTTGAATTTCATTGTGATATAGTGTTATTTAAAGAGATGAATCTTCAAGTCTTTCTTAACGTGGAGCAGCGCTGGGCGGACCTAATGGACACTGGGATGTTTTTCGAGGTCTTGCTGTATAGATGGAAAAGCCCTCTTGTAGTGTTTTCTTCTTTTACACTTAGTCTGCAGTCTGAAGATGTCCTTTGGTATCCATGCTCTTTTCTCACTCAACAGTGGCAATATATGGCATATTCCTCTCCTTGGCCTTCCTTTGCTTCTCTTCGCCATACTGTACTTTAATGAGCAGAACATAAAAAACAAAGCAGTTAACCAGAGAACATGGGGTTACATCCGTTTGGTCAGATAAAATGTCGTTAAATATTCCTTGTCAAGATTAGCCAAGACTCGGTGATTGGACTCGACGAGGCAGTAAGGTGTGTTTTCTCAATTTTAGTTAGGCAATACAGAGGTAATAATGTAGTATACGACCTTTGTACTACAGTATTACATGTGTAAATGTACCTATTTTTTAATAGTGTATACGTAAGAAGTCGTAAAATACTTTCAGACCTGCCCTCAATGTTCAACATTCACTCATGTTGGACTTAGAGAAAAATACCAGTCATTTGTTGTTGTTTTAAGAATCGGCAAAGACCCAAACATGATACTAGATAGGACTTTAAACAAAATCGTATGTATTCATTTGTAACCTGCCTTTTCTGCCTGTGTTTATTTTAATTATTAGTCAGGGATCATTAATTCTGCTATAGAACACATTTAAAAGTATTTTCTATTTGTATTTGCTGTTTGAAGTTGTACAGATAAGGACAAAAAATACCAGCTTTAAGTGGTTTCGCTTATTTTTGTACCACTAAGAACATTTAAAATACAGGGGGTGCTGGTAAAAAACGGCAAGTTGGCAACCCTAGTTGGACTACTACCTATTTGGGTGTATGTACCAGAGATCTCCTAACTAGATGAGCTACTCATGCCTGACATAAAATCTCTGATGTACAGTAGAAAGGCACTGTGGATATGCCATTTTGCATACTATTCCTTTTACTAACAAATTCTGCGAGGCCTGCCTCTAGCTCACCCTTGCAAGTGTACAGCATTATTGGGAACTGTTCTTTCTTGCTGTACTCTGTCCTCACCATAACTTATATGGGTGTTCCCGGTACTCTGCCACGTTTGCAGCCTTGAAGTGGAAGTTATCCCATTGCCATAGGCAACTGTAATAAATTGTCATTACATTTGTGTAGCACTTTGTGCCTCATTGCTAGGTGCCAAATCCCAGTGTCAGTTGGGTAGCACACTGCATCATGGCGGAGTGTGTGGTTGGAAGGGTCTTGTATGTGCTGTGTCCTATGTGGGAAACAGTTTTGTGTTGTATGTGAGTGACCCGAGTGATGCTCTTATCGCGTCTTGGTCTGCAGCACTTAGCAGGTTATTGAGAAGGGTAAATGAAAAATAGGGCACATGAAGTTGTATCAGCTGGCTCTTATTGTATGTGCTTTTAAACGCATCCATTTCTACTATGCCAGCAGCCTCTTATCTTACAAAGTGGGAACGAGCTCAACATGGCGAAGACTGTGAAATCATAGCTATTATTATTGCTCAGTGTATTAAAGTGCAAGGGGCAGAGATCACTAGTTTAGATCTTTTACAAGGTAGCTCTCTGCATTTATGGAAGACGTTTATCCATACTTTGTGTCAGAGGTTCCATATCTAGTAAGATACCTCCAGTTATGTGCCAGCTGCAGAAGCCTGTGTTTAACCTCCAAACCGCAGTTTTCAATCCCTGTGAAAAAGATCTGCGGTATGAGTCTCATGCAGAATTTTTTTTTTATTGTTGTTTGTCTTCAAGCCCCCAAACTATTTCTCATTATTTGTTCGATTGAGATGTCTGCTAGCTCACAGAAGCCCTTAACCAGGACATGTGTCACTACAAAGATATACGATCCAGTAGGATAAGTAAAGTAGCCTCTCCTCTGCCACATGTCCCTGGTTTAAGTGAATGTCTTGCTATGTATTCCCAGTGATTTTCACGTAGCAGTTAATGCGGATGGATTGGCCACAGATATGTAAGTAAATAAAGGCACACTGAGATTAGATGATTTCCAAATCATCACACAATGGTCAAGTGGAGAAACTGAGGTAGGATGGAGGCCTTGTGGGTCCAAACCATAAAATAAAGCCATTGGACCACATTTCCTGCCTGTAATGACGTATCCCCCATGGAGTCCTATTCCAGGTTTGAATAGACAATTCATACTTTTGTACTGACATTGGGTGTGTACGCACCTTGGGCCTTGCCACCACTTCTCTCTGCTTGACTTGCTGTTCCCTCTTTTGTCGCAAAAACTAGGTTGATTTTTATGTGTAGGGTAACAGCCATGTTGGGGATAGTGCTGCGCTTGACATGTCTCGACATGTCTCCCAGAACAAGCTGATCTAGAGCCAGATGTACGACCATTGTGATTTGCGACTCGCAGATTAGGAGTAGGAATTTGCAAGTCGCAAATCACAATGTACAACAGGGTCTCAGACATTGTTAGCGATTCCCAATGGGGTCGCAAAATGAAAGGGTCATGAATATCAATGAACCACTCGCAATTTGCGACCCCATTGGGAATGACTGGCCCTCCCAAGGATGGTGGCCTGCTGGGCTCAGCAGACCACCATATCTGGGAGTGCTTTTCAATAAAGCAGTTTTTTTTTTAATGCAGCCCGTTTTCCTTAAAGTAAAACGGGATGCATTAAAAAAATAAAAGAAACTTTCATTTTTTAAGGGCATGCAGTGGTCCCTGTGATCACTGCCTGCCCCTAAAAAATATTTTCCCCTGCATTTGCAAAGGAAAAGGGGTCCCTGAGGACCCCTTCCCTTTTTGCGAGTGCATTGTAATTTGCAAGTGTTTTGCAATTTGCAATTGTGGCCGCAAAACATTCATACATGGCTTTCGGGTCGCTATTAGGAAGGGAACGCTCCTTCCTAATAGCGACTTGCAATTCCTAAATAGCGAGTCACAAATAAATTATGACTCAATATTTAGGAATCGTACATGGTCCTGTGAACTTTTGCATGCACAAACGGGTCGCAAACCTGTTTGCGCATGCAATTTAGGGTTGTACATCTGGCCCCATCTGGCCCCTAGTTCTGCTCTTTGCCCGTCCTTCTTAATTATGGACAATGTAGTTCTATGATGTTTCTTAGGTTCAGCAGGCAGCAGATCAAGAGAATCTATTTGGGTTGACTGTGAATGGACAACACAGTAGCAATCCAAGAATAGGCGCAATGAGTTGCATATTTATTTGCTGGAATACCATACCGTGAGTCCAGCATTATACTGATGTTCTAGATCACTAACCAATGAACAAGCCATGTAAGCTTTATAGAAGCAATTGAAACCCCATCCATTATTTGTGTTTCTTTAGTTTCTCTTATTTTCGTTAGCACAGCTTGCATAACTACAGCAAAAAAAAACCTCTCAGCTAGTCACACATTCCAACTTGTAAAATGACTTTAAAGCCATTTCAAATACTTTCATTTGAAGAACACCATCAAACTGCCAATCTTTAAGTAAATAAACTTAAAATATTTGGCTGCAAATCACAGCTGAGATCGATTATTGATTTGGTAAATGAATATGGGAAACGCTATATGCCAATCCAAAAATTCTTTATTTCGGTCTATTAGACCATAAAAGATACAATTAAAACATTCAACATTAAAAACATTAAAAAGAACATTCCCTTGTACAAAGAACATTACATAAAAATTAAGTTCCTTGGAAGAATATTCATGAGAGGGAATACATTCCAGTTCATGTCAATGCTCAGTCTTTTAAAAGTGTATTCCTTATCTGCCACATGGCCATTATGTATTTGGCAACTGCAAAAACTATGTATGGCAGGGTGCTATTTTTCAGTATTCTATAGGAATTCAAATGGCTCCGTATGCCCAAATTCCTGCATAATGGCACAAGCCAGTATTTCCTTGGTCTATTGTAGGCTGGGCAGAAAAACAAGACATGAATTTCCTCCTCATCATGATTACTACACCCCGGACAGATTTTATCGTCACTCTTTGTCCATTTGCAGGTAAAAGTTTTAATAGGCAAGGTGCCCAACCTCCATTGGATGAACAGTTTTCATGCTAAAATGGGGAAAATAATGTCCAAGAAACCTTCAAATTGATAAGAATTTTTGGAATTCAAAAAGCGATCTGTTAAGATGCCGTTATTGGGTGCGGACACCTGAGTAAGTAAACTTCTTTCCTTATGTATTTCCACCAGTCTTTTGCGGGAGACCCTTTGGCAACCTTGTTCGGGAACCTCCCATAACTCCTGAAGTCTCAGACGATACAGTTCTTTCTTAATGAAGACCAACCAGGGAATTTTATCACGCTTGTTCAAGTTCATTACATGGATGAGGTCTAGCCTGTAATGAGCAAGCTCGCTTGTGGACCAAAGCCTGTGCCAGAATCTTAAAGGCTTTAATTCCAGATCCTCAGCTATAGAGGGGAGACCTACATCTAATCTCAAGGGGAGCAAGGGTGTGCCACGGGGGAGAGCTAGGAGACGTCTGAGGAAATTATTTTCTACACTAAGAAGTTCTTTCCCTGCTTTATGCCCCCATAGCTCACTACCATAAGTAGCGGCCGCTTTGGCTTGAGTTGTATAAATTTCTATTGCTGGGCTAACCGGTTTGAAGGTAGAAGTGTTTGCAACCTTCAAAATTGCACCAGACAATTGACATAGCTTTAGCCGGGATCTTGCTATTTGGGGTTCCCAGGATAGATTCTCATGTAGGGTTACACCCAAATACTGGAAGGTTTTAACCCTTTCCAGTCTTGCTGTGCCCAAGGATGGGTTAGGTCTAGTTTTAGGGGAGGGGTTGAATATCATGAACTTGGTCTTCTCTGTATTGATCTCAAGACCATGTTGTCTACAGAAAAGACCAAATCCATCTAGGATCCGCTGGATCCCCATCAGTGATTTGGAAAGCAGGAGGGTATCATCGGCGAACATAATAGCCGGTACCCTCCTGCCTGCCAAGAAGGGAGCGTCGTTGTCCCTAACATTGTCAAGATGGGATATGACACTGTTAACAAAGAGGCAAAACAGGGTTGGCGCCAAAACGCAACCCTGTCTTACCCCTCTAAGGACTTGGAACCTAGATGACGACGCTCCATCCCTCCCACACCTAACCTGTGCAAAATTACTGGTGTGGAGCCTAACTATGGCGTGTAGTAGATGGGTAGGAACACCCAACTCCTTTAGGACCTCCCACAATTTCTTGCGGGGAACCAGGTCAAAGGCTGACCTCAGGTCCACGAACACCATGTACAGCCTCCCCCCCTCGATCCTCACAGTTTTCCAGTAGAGGAGAACGAGGCGGAAGATCTGATCCATGGTGGACGTGTTCTTCCTGAAGCCAGCCTGGAGGGGACTCAGTATTTCATTTTCCTCCATCCAATCCAGAAGGTGGTCCAAGAGAAGGCGGGAAAATAGTTTTTGGGGGACATCTATGAGGCTGATCGACCTGTAGTTGGCTGGGAGAAGAGGAGAGCCCTTTTTGAAAATAGGCACTATCTCCGCCCCCAGCCAAGTACAGGGGATCTCCATACCTCCCGCGATGGAATTAAACAAAATGAGGAGGTACGGGCCCCATATCTCTGGATGGTGTCTGAAAAGATCACCAGGCAATCTATCCAGTACCGGGGCCTTCCCCTTCGCTAACCTCTCTATTGCACTGACCACCTCACCAAGGGTAAATTCTAATCCGGCTACAGGGTTGGACGTAACATCCTGGTCTACATCATTGGCAAATTCAGAGATATCTTGATACAATTTGCCAAAGTGTTCTTCCCAAACGGAAGATGCAATGTTTGACTCCACTGCAGCTTTTGGTTCTCCTGTGCCTGTGTTTACCAAAGACCAAAATTTTCTAGAGTCCCTCGCTTCTAGCGCCATGGAGAGATCCTGCCATCTGTTCCAATCCCATTCCGACCTTGCCACTGCCATGGCTTCCCTATATTTCTGCCTAAGCTCGGCGACCTTACCCTTTTCAGAACCTGCTTTTATTGTAGCTATCAACTCTGTCTTGATCTTTCTACAGGTAGAGTTATACCAGGTTGAAGTTCGAGTCTTTTTCTTCCGTGGAACTACCACTGGAAAAAAAAACATCACCAGGAGCTCCCACTAGGTCTACATGGATTTGGGCAACTTTCTCGTTGTAGTTTGGTGGTCTGGGCTGATTAATTAGTACATTTAGTTCATTTAGCTTAGGGAGTGCTAATTCATAGATTTTAGTTATACTCTCTTCTGAATTAACCAATTTCCCCCATTTTACCATACGTCTATTAGAGCTAAGAACCAAATTTCCCAGATCTTCACTGGGATTATCGGGTAGTGAAGCAACCACAGGTGCTGGATGCACCATATCCAATAAAAGTGCATTGTGGTCGCTGTCTGTTCTTACGATTACCCTAAAATCCTGTACCTTAGACCACAGACCAATAGCCACAAAGATATAGTCCAGCCTCGATTCATGGTCCTTCCTGTTGAAGGTACACGATGAAGGGGTATCAGAAGGAGTGCGTCCATTACAGGCCCTTAGCGCAAAATTTAATGTTAGGGACATAATTTGCACTGCAAGAGGGGACCAGGATTTAGGATGGGGGGATTGACATGGTGGTACACCCCAAAAATCATCTTCAGCAGTAAGGGCACCCTCCCTTCAACCTTCCAGTGGTTCAAAGTGGCAGTTAAAGTCTCCGCCCATCACTATCTTACAATCAGTGGGGAGTTGGCCCAAGAATGACGAAAGATCATCTAATGTGGGTGACTCCATAGACACTGTGACTGGGCGAGAGTAGACATTAATGATTGCCAGATTTAACTCATTAGGCCACTTAAGTAGAACACACTGTATGTCTTGCGAGAACGTCAGTACATTCTCCGCATTACACCCAATGTGACTAGCTACCCAGACCGCCAAACCACCCGAGGGCCTCCCTTTACCACTCAACCTGGCTTTAATTTCGAAAACTGCATACCCTGCTTTGCACAAGGGTTCCCTGGCCCATATCTCTTGGAAAAGACAGATATCGCTACTACCGACTAGCGAGTCCCAGTCATTTGCATGTAGTTTATTAACAATACCCGCCACATTCCATGAGAGGATCTTTAAGGTTTCGGTTGGAGATTTTAATCCCAGCCCCCTTGTTTTCTCTGGTTCAATTTCCGGTGGTGGAACTGCTGGCCCTTGCAATGATGTTTGCAATAGGGATAAGGCAGTGGGTGTTAAGTTAGGACCAGGCGGAACTGCGGGAGTTGGGCTGTGACCAAGTAAATTACAAGGTAAGTTACTTACTCGGTCCGGGGAACAAGGAAGAGTTGGGCCTTCCTGGGGGGGGATTGATCAATTTCTCGAGTAATAACACCAGTATCGCCTACAGATTCACTGACGATACTTTGGGTACATCGCAAGGATGCACCCTTTCGAAGTCAATCGACAAGGCAGCTGAATCTGTTAGGATGTTCATAGGTGCCATAAGCAGGAGTAACATTACGGGTGGGCCTGTATCTCGATCCATCAAAAGCAAAGCCAACCATCGTCCCTCCTTATGGTCAGATCATGTGCATTGGGGTAGAAATATGAGAGGGGGACCAATTCTATGGTGGTATTTCTTGAACCCCCAAGCCAATTACTGATGTAGGTAGCAACATGGGGACTCTTGAAGCTTACAATTATGCAATCCCCCACACTTTTCTTGGCAGTGTACCCAACCCATGGGACCCTTCTAACCCTTCTAACCATAAGAACCTCTCCTCTAAGATTAGGTGGTAAGGGCCTTTGAATATTTAACCAGCTAATGACCTTATTACGCAAGGAATCTTAAGATTCTACCGCGTCGCTGGAAAGCTCTGGTACCCCCATCAGTATCACAGTATAGGCTGCCGCCTCTGGAGGCAGATTAACTACTTTTCGCCGGTTATTAGAACTGGCTAACCACTTTGGGCAGTTAGCTGTTTCATTCGATGGTCTTTCCTGGCCAAGTGAGCTGGCCGGGGCGGGTAACTTCGACCTCCTTACAGTTGGTACCAGAGGCACTAGCCTAGGGAGGGGTACAGGGGCAGGCTGTGGCACCGGAGCTGTAGTCATAATTTCCCCAGAGGGAGCTATTGGTGGGGTAGGAACCATAACAGTTGAAAAAACAGCAGAATTAGATGTTCTAACATTATCCCCATGGGCTCTATGTGTGCTTTCTCTTGGCCCTAGCTAGTCACCACCACTACCACCGAGCCTTTCTATAGCTAAAAGTCAAGCCTCTATAGAATCTAATTTAAGGGAGAGAGGATCCAGAAGGCTTTTGAAGATACCAGTGAGTGAGCAAATAATGTGCTCTGAGGTATTAGGGGCTACCCCGCCAAAAATGAAAGGACCAGTGAGAGTGGGTGTGGGAGTGGAAGGTGGAGTACTTGCCATTTCCAAATCGTCCCCCATTACAGATGTACCAAGGGGGACCAGGCTATCCTCTGTGATGTTCACTATGGGATCAACTTTAGCCCTTTTGGCAACTTTGGGCTTCCTAGATCTTTTCCTTTTCAATGCAGCATCTTCTCTGTGGCCCAAATATTCAATTAATATAGGATCACCCCCCTGAGCCCTAGATGGTACTATCTCAGCAGTGGGGAAAGTTCTAGCTCCCCAGTGTTGCGTAGTAAATCTCTGTCCCTGTGGGAGTTGGATGGTGTCCTTAGCTGTTGAAGGACAGACTCTATGGTTTGGTCAATGCTGTCCATAATTGATAAATGCGTTGTATCAAGAAGTAGAGATGTCCTAGCATTGGATGATAACTCTGGTGAAGCCAGATGCGAATTTTCTATACCCTCCGTGATTTGCTTTTCCAGCACAGTAAGGCCCTTGTTAACCACAATGTTTGCCCTAGCTAAAAAGTTATCCGGAGTACCTGATGCCATCGAAGTAGCCTTACTTCTTGTTTCTTTAGTGGTCATTTTGATGTCCCTTCGCTAGGATGCAAACAAGCAGAACAGTAAAAGTACCTAAAGAATGAGCGTTAGGGGAATAGCCCGGTCCGGTCTCTACAGTTCTCTAACGGCCTCAAACGGCCCGCCCTTTGCCCGGGCTTAGCCCCGAGCTTGGACCCGCGCGCGTCCGGCGTGCGCGTGGGTGTTATTCTTTTTAAAGGTTAAGAGACTGGGAGGGGGAGGGGCGAAGTGGCGGAGCGAGAAGAGAACCCAGGTGCGGCCAATAAGCTGGAACTTGGCCCCCTGGTCCTCGCAGTCCCGCTGCACGCCCGTGCGGTGTCCTCACTCCGTGTTCACAAAGTCAATCTTGCAACCAGCAATCTCCACGGGCTTGAATAAGGAAAACAGCGTCTCTAGCGGCTCCCGCGAAGCGGGGTCCGCGAGGGGCTGATAAGGGCGAAGGGGCGAGCGAGAAGAGAACCCAGGTACGGCCGATAAGCTGGAACTTGGCCCCCTGATCCTCGCAGTCCCGCTGCACGCCCGTGCGGTGTCCTCACTCCGTGTTCACAAAGTCAATCTTGCAACCAGCAATCTCCCAGGGCTTGAATAAGGAAAACAGCGTCTCTAGCCTCGAGCGGTCACAGGTGCACCCTGGGGAGTGTAGTCCTGTCCCCGGGTGTAAGCGCCATGGAGTCAGGTCCAGAGCAGCAGGCAACCCCCTCTGTCCCTCGAAACCCACACTCCTCTCAGCTCCTCTCAGCGTCAGGAGTGAAAGTTGGTGAGAAGGAGCCCCTATGGTTAGATAATATCCCCGTGCTCCATGCACTCACCAGCCAGGCTCCTCAGGCTTCCTTATCCGAAACTGCGCTGGATACAAAATATCACAAAGTAACAAAAAGGAACTTCCTGCGGAGCAGCAAAGACTGACTCTCTACCGGCAAACCTTCACGTTTCCTCGACACAGGACAAAGCAGCCAGCTCGCGGTCGTCCTCTGATAAACGCTATATGTATATTTGCCTGTTGCCCAAATGGGATGTCAACAATATGTAACCAACCAAATTGTAATTGCATTTATATAGTGCTTACTACCCCTTAAGAGGCGTTGTAGTGCTTTTTCGATGAGTAGCACGCTACCCTGGTACTCAAAAAGGATCAGTGGTGAATTAGTATGGAGAGATTTGAAATTAATTTGAGCGATTGATATTTGAGTTAGTTATCTGGATTGAAAAAGGATAGTGGAGGGATAGAAGAGGGAAGGGTTTGCATTTATATAGCGCTTGCTACCCCTGATGAGTTGTTGAAGTGCTTTTCGGAGGGTAGTACGCTACTCTCGAACCCAAACAGGATTAGTGGGGAATTAGTGTAGGGTAAATATGAAATTAATTTGAGGGGTGGACATTTTAGTGTGTTAGTGGGATTGAAAAGGATTTTGGAGGGATAGAAGAGGGAAGGTCTAGAAAATGTTGTTTTTTTTGGAGCTCATAGTATTAGTTGGAGGTTTGGGACGAGTGAAGGGGAGGTGGAGGGGAGAAGAGTCAGAGGGAAGGGTTTAGAAAGTTTTGATTGGGTGATCTGAATAGCAAAAGATGTATGAGATTATGCAAGGAGGGGTAGAGTAGGGAAGAGTCTAGATGTATAAGGAAGGTAATATATATGTGTGTATATGTATGTGTGTATATATATATATATATATATATATATATATATATATATATATATATGTGTGTGTGCGTGTGATATATATATATATATATATATATGTGTGTGTTGTGTTTAATAAACTCAAACTTTCAAGTGTTGCTGTACTTTAAGTTAATGTATTTGTTTGTTTGTAATTCAATAGTGAAGCAATTGTGGATAAATAGTTATCATAAAAGAATTACTTATTTATTCACTCACCTATATACATGTTAAACATAGAATAATAAAACCATAGGTAAAATGTGCCACTTTGGAACATTCAGCCATCCCTAGCTCTGATCCTGAACAGGTTCCAATTACATAATGCCTCGGAGCGGATCTTAACTGGCATCTTGACTGGTATTTTTCATTCATTCTCATGTCATCGTCTTTCAGTGATAGACAAAAGCGTCTTTGAAACAAGAGTTTGCCCTGTTTGATGTTAGGTAAATTAGTTTACACATTCCGGTAATCCATTACAGACTCGTACAGCAGTCCGTAGAGAACGCTACACTAATCTGAGTAGAGCCAATCAGCGGGGGCAGACTGGGATAGAAAGTAGGCGCAGGCAGCAAAATGAAAGTGGCCCCATAGGTGAATCGGAGAGCTAAAAATTAGCATACATTTGCAAATCGGAGTTGTTTTTAAATTGTAAAAAGCATGCTGTACCAGTGTTTTACAAGGTATGGGACACTTCATGCATTTGACTTGATAAAGGCAATCTGTGTGACAATATAAGGGAAATCAAAATTAAAAGCCGGCCCACTAAACCATAACCAGGCCCGTACCCTGACCTGTCAGATCAGCCCTTTTGACACTGCCAGATTTTCCTATTGGTCAGTCCGTCCCAGCAAGTCCATTAGGTCATCCACAATGCTTTTCTAGAACGTCTATGATTCCTGCCCAGCTTGGACACCCAGGAGGAACCCACTTGGAGAGTTTCTGCCTTCAGGAGGAGCAAACCCCTACTCAGTATCTGCTTCACCTTCCGAAGAGTAGTCTGCAAAATCTGGAGTTCGATTGTGGAACAGATTATTTGTTAAAGTGGTGGGCAGGCAAGAAACACATTTCTGAAAAATCTCCAACTCACATAGACTCACTGTGCTCATGTTCCACTGCCTACATTTCATGAATTCTTAAAATACGGTTTGTTTTTATATATGCTCAAAATATATCCAAGTACGCTTAAGTTGCCCCATCAAACTTGCTGGTGCAACATAATAGACGTAAATGATCAAATTGGGAACATTAGATATTGTGTTTAGCTGTAGCCCGCAGTGGACTGCCCACCACCTCCAAACACGGACCTCAGTCCAATCGGATTAGACCTATAGCAAACCTTTCCTGGCATTACTGTTCTAGTCACTCTTTCCCCAGGGGGTGAGCGAACCTTCTAAGTCCATAGCCAACGCTACTACTGTCACTAACACTGTGTGATCTTTGGCCCCCTTCTATCCCTGTCTCTTATTCACTCAAAAGTAAACTGGTCGGGACCTGAGGTGGCATTAAGTGGGTATGACTATTGGCTGGTAGGCAAGGAACAGATTTCTGAAAAATCTCCAATTCGCATAGACTCACTGTGCTCATGTTCTACTGCCTATATTCCATGAATTCTTAAAATACGTTTTGTTTTTATATATGCTTAAAATATATCCAAGCACGCTTAAGCTGCCTCATCAAACTTGCTGGTGCAAGTTAATAGGCGTAAATAATCAAATTGGGAACATTAGACATTGTGTTTGGCTGTTGCCCGCAGTGGATTGTCCACCACCTCCAAACACGGACCTCAGTCCAATCGGATTAGATATATACCGAACCTTTCCTTGCATTACTGTTCTAGCCACTCTTTCCCCTGGGTTGAGCGAACCTTCCAAGTTCATAGCCAACGCTACTACTGTCACTAACACTGTGTGATCTTGGGCCCCCTTCTAGCCCTGTATCATATTTACTTAAATGTAAATTGATGGGGCATTGAGCTGGCATTAAGTGGGTATAACTACGGCGGTGCATCCGTCTCTTTCTTTCTTCACCCTGTGCCAACCTGCCTCATTTCGCCTCTAATCGCACCAGGGCACTCAACCTGCTGAAATCATGACGAGTGTTTCCTCTGCCCACACCCTGTGAAATAAACGTAATCGCCGGCCCATCCCTTCCTTGCTCATTGAGTGGAAGGGGGGGCAGGCCCGCCCTGAAACCATCTCAACAATGAGAGGAATGTTCCCAAAGTCTCCTTTCTGGAACCAGACAATCGAGCGCGGCTTCAAGCTGCAAATGTGCGGCCGGAAGTGCGCGGCCTTCCCTCGCCGTGCGGCGCTGCCCCGGGCCCCGTGTCACCCTAGGCGGCCTAGGCGGGCCCCTCCCCTCCCCGCCGGGGCGTGCCGCGGCCCCGCCCGCCCAGCCCCGCCGCCCCCGCTGCTGACAGTTGAGAGCGCTGCACTTGTCGCACGGCAGCCGGCCCAGCAGGTGAGCAGGTGAGCTACCTGGAAGCAGCCTCCGACCCGGCCGCGCGCGCGAGGGGCGTCTTATACACTTGAGGGGCGAGGGCGGGAAGGGGAGTCCGTCCCGCGGCCACCTGTGAGGAGAGCGGTGCGTTCCGCCAAGCTTTGGCCGTTGTTTGGTTGCTGTTGTGTCAACAGACGGCTGACACGGGTTTGAGGGTTAAATTCCACTGATCTCCCGGCCGTGGCGGACCTGGAGGAGCGCCTCGCTGAGGGGGGACGGAGGGGGGGCGGGTGCAATCAGCCTACAGGCCGGCTGGCACCGAGACCCCTCATGCTCGGGGGCATGGGTCCAGTACATACAGGTGACGCCAATCCCGGCTGTAACCTGAGCTATATCTGGCCACACCGGACCTCGGCACTGCACCGCCGGGATACTCACTCATGGAACGGGTCCTACCTGTGACCCCAAGGACTGAATGATAGAGAGACATGGCAAAGCATGTGCCCCAAGAGTAGCGCGCCAGGGAAGAGACTAAATCAAGAAGCGCCAGTACCAAAGGTGACAACAGCAATAGAAGGGAGACAGAAAGAAGCTAGAAGGCACTGAGATGCTGCAGGAAGAGATAGGGGCGAGGGCGAGAGGCAGAGATGGTCAAAACTCGAGGAAGGAGCAAAGGGAAGGCAGCACTTGAGAGCGGAGGTGCTGCAGAGAGGGGTTGTGCATTTCACTCAGGAGGAAAGTTAGAGACTGTTGGGCAAGATAAATGAATACGTTGCTACAGATTTACACGAGCAAGGATATCTGGAGATATGTATGGAAAATATGTAGGGAAACAAGGCTGGGATCTGAGAAAAGGGGACGGGATTACTAGAGATAAAGGGAGAATGCAAATATGGGGAAAACTTCTGCAGGAAAGAAAATATAACAGGGGAAGATGACGGAGTCCGAGAAACATAAATGAGAGTGGTAGAGTAAGAAAAGTCTAAAGAGAATTGCGTCGGTTGAGAAATGGACTGAGTGATAACTGTAAGAGATGAGAATAGGGGAATAGACCAACGTCCTAATGAAAAAGAAGAAAAATATAGGGAAACGCAGAAAAGAATCTGAGAACCTTTGTACCTATAGTAAATAGGGCAATACATGTGGAAAGAATAGAGACTGGTGGAAGAAGATTGCATTGGTCGTTCTACTGGATGAGAGGGGAAATTTGGACAATTTATTAGTAGTGCTGGGTATACCAAAGTACACGGAAGACGCAATGTGCGAGCATTCATTTTCAACGAAACCGTACTTGTTAAGGGCGACTACTTTTCCTTGAGGGTCTCAAGGCGCTGGGAGGGGTGGGTGGGGGGTGGTGGTGGTGGGGGGGTGGCCATGTCCGACTGAGCATTTTGGATTGATCACCACTGTTAATACATTTTTCGGGTGGCTTTCAACATTGGGCCGCCTACTATATCATTTTGTTCGCTGCAAATCATGTATTTACAGGATTCTTATTGTATAACAACATATGTGCTTAGAAATATTTGTTCACCCCATGTATTGACCTTAATGCTTGGATGGGATGGGAGCTCGTAGCAATAACGTGCAATAAATAATTATGAAGCTGTGCTCCAAAAACGTTTTGTAAAATGAGGGTAAAGATGTGTATTATTTTAGGTTTGTGCTTTAAGAAAAATCATTGGCGACTTGAGTTTGATTGTAAAACTTACTTCGTGATGTGAATAGAGAACATTAACTCATTCTAGAGGTTTAAATGTTTTGAAAGTGTTGACACGGAGTGGGTCTGTAATTTAGCTGGGTTTTATTTTATCAAGGACATCGCCGTCAGACGGCAGCGCTGTCTAACACAGTAGTCTGTTATTGTGCAGACTTCAAAGCTGGCGTTGAAAGGCAGAGCGGAAAGCCTACCTTGCTGGCGTTACTTCTTTGAAGAATGCTGTGGTGGGTACAAACACCTGGCGAGTCTGCCGACCAAGCCGAGATGAGCCCGCCACCCTGCTCTGCTAGGGAGGTGCAAACTAAGGCTGTGCCTGATTCTGCCCCAGCCTCCCCCTCCTTGAAGGGCTCGAACCACCCGTCACCGCTGATGTAACTTTTACGCCCGTCGGCCTGTGCTACCTGCAAAGTGGAAATAAAACGTTTCTCCGCCTCCGTTTCCCACCCTTCCCAGCAGTATGGACGCAGTCCAGGCATGTGGAGGGCCTTAGCCGAGTGGGCTGTTTGTTCTCACGTCTCCCAACAATAGCTGCACCTGCAGTCTGCTGCACAGGCCCTGACTTGACTTTGGCAGGGGTGAGTGAGGAGACATGCACGCGAAAGGAGCGAGCGCATGACAGCGCCTAGAAGAGAGCTGCGCACCTGTTGTACCTGTGCAGAGTCTGCCGACTGTCGAGGCGCCACCCCCGCATAACGAGCTCACAGTAGGAGTTGGTCTGCAGTCCGCTACTGCTTTCATTACGCATGTTGGATGATACAGACTCGTAACCCCCCTCACCCCAGCTGGGGCAAACTGGAACCGGAATGACGCCACCCCACACACCTGACTGGAGCATTATCGGCCCTCTCCGCCTGGGCACCAAGGAAGCTCGCCCTTGAGTAAAAACTCCGACACCTTAGAATACCTTTACACCCGCCCCTTAGGTGTCTGACCCTCTTCTTGGGGCCGCTCTGCCCACCATTACAGTGGCGTGTGAACCCTACCATGTGGCAACGACTGCTCCAGCGTCTCTGTTGATGCCCATAAGGGCAGAAACACTTGTTAACGCGGTAGGCCTTCTATGCTGCCATCGACTGCTTCCCGCCAGGGCCGGCCTAAGGCATGTGCAAGCTGTGCACCTGCACAGGGCCGCCAAACCCCAGGTGCCGCCACGCCAATATATATCCTTAGATACATATTTGCGTGGCGGCCCCTGGCAGGGATTTGGCGGCCTCGGGCCCCCTACCTACACTCCCTGCTCAGGGCCTCCGTGAGCCTAGAGCCGGCCCTGTTCCCGTGCCTTTAGATTTGAAAGTATTGAAAACCTAGTGCTATTGAGTATTATCTCGACTCGTACTGGTTTAATGTTTGGCCACCACGTTGAGGCCTCTCCATGGACTGTAAACACCTCAGTACTGGATGGAAGGGAACCATCTATGCGGAACAGATCACTGTTGGGATGATGGATATGTCTGATGTGCTTGGTACAGTGAGACTCTTTCACGTGCTGTAGGGGAGCCAGGGTTTAGTAATAAGTTTATCTCGGGCAGAGCCAGATGGACGCTCACCTCGGGCAGTGGGAGCTCTGCAGAGATCTGCCTTGTCACCTATACGCTGTAATACCAAGCTCTGCTCCTACACGTCTTGCTGGTGAATCAGCCTGTAGAAATCCACACCTATGCCAAAGGCACCCAGCTCCTTATCATGCTTTCTGAGGGTCTAGAACACGGCATTGTGGCTCTAAATGGCCTTACTAGGCTAATACTACCTGCTTGAACCAGAAATGGCTGATTTGAATGCTGGTAAGACTTAGCTGGCGTGGTGGGTTCATGGCAGCATTGCTCAAGGGAAAAAAAAAACCTATGAACAACTTGGCGTTGCTGTTAGTGCAATTTTTCTATGCAAGGTGAAAGCTGAGAATTGACTCCAATCCCACGGGGTCATGTAAATGAGACGACCAATAATTGTTGGGTCCATATAAGAACGTTAGCCCACCCGAATCCCTCTTTACACGTGAGCACAGGAGCTCTGACTGAGCCATTACACCCTCTCGAAGCAATTATTGTTTGATGGCCGACCCCAAGGACGATTCTAGATCACATGCAAGACATTCCAAACTTTGCAGTAAGGATGGGGACAAGGCTTAAGGTAACCAAGCAAGTCCCTTATCTCAAGAACTCTTCAACGCCCTTTGTTGCAGAGAGGGTGGAGAGCAAGTGCCAAGTTCTAAAGTACCATAATTACACCGTACAAGCCCAATTCACTGGGGAGAGTAAAGACAGTGGCATAGTCCCAGCTGTACTTGCTCAACTGAGCAGGCTTTCGAGCAGACACATGCCCATGGAGACACCAAGACTCAAACATTTAACCTTCACGTTGAGAGTTTAAGACCTTGACCACATGTCCACAAGTAATTCTTATTGCTCAGCACTTAAAAAGTGCCTCCATTTCATAAGAAAACCCCTTCGGAGGGGACAAACTAAAACTGCAGGCTACCACTGTGTCTCTGGCACATGTTCAGGTAGTTATAAAAAATTGTAAATTACATTTTTATTTAATGATGAGTGAATTGAGGACCTGCCTTACTGCAGCTTCTTGGTACCCGAGAGGGCTTGGGTGCTATGCCAATGTTAGTTTAGATTTTAAGTGATTTCATGGCCGTGTACCATCCTGGCATCCACAGATATTTAGTGAAATTATTGTGCATCCCCTCTCTGGTTGCACCCCAATTTACGTGTATGCTTTCATGGTCTGAATCCGCAAAAGGATAATAGAGGAATAGGTTTCCCTCCAGCTGCAGGTAATTTGAATTACCTTGTGTATGTGACAGTGTGTGGGAAGAATGAAGAATGTATGTCACAGACCAATTGTGACACTCCCAATATACTTAAAGGAGATCTGGATGTTGCAGGATAGTTCTGTCAGTCTCAGTGTAGATCGTTCTTTCAATCCCAAAATAGATCAGACGTGTGTCCTATGAAAGATGAACATTTTTAAAAATCGAGAATCAAGCACTTCAGTTGTGATCTGGAAGGTCTCAATACAGAAGGAGCAATGCCAAGTAGCTTCAGATGCAGAGATTTACATCCAGTGGCAGAAGGAAGCTTTTTGTGAAATTAGGATGAAAGAAAAGCAAAAATCCAATCATTGAAACAATTCTCAAATTCAGGAGGCTTAGTCTTTTTATATTTAATTCTCATAGCCATAAACGTTAACGCCAGTATCTATTTTTTCAGTTTTTGGTGTATGTCTGAACAATCATTTTTGAATCACAAAGACCCAGTAGATTGTGCTTCTTCTGTTAGTTTTATCTGCACCTGTAAAACCAACCCTTTTGTAAGTCCATGACATATCATCAATGTGCGCTTCCTCCTTGTGCATTCTGTTCTTCTCCTTCTACTCTTTCCCTCAGAATGGAGTCATGCAGCATGGTGCTCACAGATGGGTTAGAAGCATGGCTTCTCACACTCCCCATGTTTATCTTTGATCCTTCCCCTTACACTATTAGGCTTCTTGAATTGCTCTTCTATACCAGTTTAAATCAAGAGAGCCACAAATATACAATTGTTATGAAAAGAAAAAAGCAAAATAGATTACTGACATGGTTCATTTCAAGTCACTGTAAGCGTATAGGTGCCTGGTTGATTTCCTTGGCAGTATTCACCCAGCACTTCAAACACTGGATAAATGATTCAGGTTGGCTGATTTGAGCTGATGTTGGAGAGTGCAATGTCACCAGTGTAGAGATGATGATCAGGCTTAAACGAGACTGATGCAAAGTTGTAATTAAACATTTTTTATTTGAAACTCTCACAAGTACGTCCCACAAGCCCTACAGGGGTCACATTAACCTGACTCCCTAGCAGGCGCACTCCAATCTTAAATACACCTTACGCTCGTTGTCTTTTTACATACGGAGATAAAGTATTCCCGCAGGCTAAGACCGGCTTTTAAGTTCCCAGACTTCTCAAGGTCAAGTTCTCCTAATTCTTCTAAGATAGCCCTCCGTTAACCCATCTATTCTGGAATAAGCTTGGTGACAGTGCAACAGATAACCCCTCCCCCCCCCCCCAAGAATGTAAACATTTGTGGTTTATTTTATGACAGATGGTGAGATTTTTGCTTCACTTCACCACCTGTAAAGGTTTGCACAAAGTCTGCAGTTACGGAGGGTTTATGGATCTCGCACACAATGTTGTTGGCCTTGTGTGCATGTCACTAACTGATAGTGGCTAACAATGGCCCTGTTGTCAAGGTAGTTAATCACTGTTGATCAAAGGTCAGAGGTCAGACTCTGGAAACAGGTGGCATGCAAATATTTTTTTCCCCCTTAATATGGGCTACTAACTCGTCGATGGGACGTTTGTGAGACTTGGCTTAGGAGACCAGTCATAGAATGACATCTAAAGGTCTAGTTTGTTAAGTAGCACCTAATACCTGCACACTTATCAGTTTAAAGCACTTATTATTTAGCAGTATTGGAACTGGGGCATGAGTATCGAAAGTTATATGCCTGGCCCCATAATTTCTACTAGTAAGAAAGCAGATCGCAGAACTATAGCCCTCCTCGGGCCTCTAATCCACACCTCCTTAGAATTCATTTTTGCAACACCAAGGGTTTCGGTCTTCACATCTGCCCCTTCCACATAAATCCATTTAGGTGCAGTTGCCACACAGATGGATAGCTGTGTATTGACTTGAGCTCTCATCCACAGATGTGTATAAATAAGATTTCCAGTCTGCGTGGAAGTATCCTTGTCTGCATAAATCACGCAGGACAGTAAAAGGATCTCTAAGATATTTCACCAGGAGAGCACTCCACGCGGAGTGTACAAGCTGCCAGCGACACTGTGGGTGCCCTTTATGCATAGTAATGCGAGTGTTGGACTGCAGCCATTGAGATAAGCTGGGATGTGCAAACGTTGAACTGCGTACAGGAATGATGAGCTCTGTGGCCATCTAACACCTTTCAAATGGACAGTTCTTACTAAGAATTAGCATATTTCATTACATCACTAGAAGTGACTGGACCATTATCCTTTAGTATAGCACACACATTGACTTGTGACTTCACAGGAAGTGGAAAACTATTTACTAAAATAATTGTAAAATTATATGTATATGTTAACCTAGACACTACCACCCTCAATTTCTCTAAAGTAAGGACACATTGCCTAAACATTGCATGTGCACTTGTGTAAAATGACTAACCCAACCTGAATGAAATTAATTTGTTAGCTCATATTTTAAAAATAATACAGTTGCCCTGTCTCCTAAATAAATGCAATTACTCCAAGTACACGATTTGAGTAAATTTGCCTGTGTAACTGCTCCCCGAGTAATTAAACTCCTACATATATAAATAAGTACAAAATATGTATGTTATCATGTATATTTGAAATACAATTACAGTAAATACTACTAAGGGGAACACAGCACATGTAAATCACCCAAATTTTAATATTATCTAAAAAACTACTGCCTTTGTTCCCTCACAGTATCGTATATGCAGTGGCATGATGTATATGTAGACACCCTGACCCTTGATTGATGTGCTGACTATGCAGCCCGTATACCATGACCAAAATCAAGGTGTAATAATAATGTGGTGGAATGGATGACGTTGCTCTCCATAGAGATGTGATGCAACGTATAGTATATAATCTCATTAGAACACTGCCATTTAATGTGCCAGGAACCTTTGAAAGAACGTATAAAATATAATGCACGTCTTGCAGTTGCTATATCTCTGATTACCTTGACCTGGGACTGACGGTGCCAAAGCGTTACTACATTTTCAGTTATACACCTGTCCCTAAGATCTCAGTTTCAAATGTCCGAGTCCTTCTCTAGGACTCGGACGCGGATGCTCCTGCCTTTTCCCCTCCAGTGGAGTGAGCAAGGGCCTCCTCTTCCCATGTGCTGAGTTGCATTGTCCTAACCTAGAAGGCCATGAATATTGTATGAACCTTGTCAGAAATAAACGCTGACATTACCTCTGGGTATTTGATGGAGCATTTCCATGATCTGATCTGTTGTAACAGTGTAAGCTGTTTTCATCCTCTGCATTTAATCTTAAATTTGAGCTGCAAAAGTGCTTCTCAGCTCACATGAGTTATATCGCAGCTGGCAGCTCTCACAGGAAGCAGTTGTTCTGTAAGAGGTTATTCAAAAGCAAGCATGCACCCCTTCTGTCTTGGCCTAAAAGCCTATGGAAATCAGGAGAGCTAAGTATGAGCAGTGGATGTTACCAGAATCTGCCGAATGTTTCCTTAGAATCCTAATGTTCATTTTATAAATCACAGGGTGTTTTGTCTTATCAAAAATAGGAATAATTTAATGTAAATATTGCTTCCTGGTTCAGGGCACTTGGCACTTTGTAACGTTAATAAACATGTTGGTGGGTAACTGGTGTGCACTGTCTTTTTAGAGTGCTTAAGTGTAAATTGAGTGAGTCTAAAAGCTGCTATCCGAACGAAGCTGTTCGGACTCCAAATTTGGCAACTTATTCAGTAGACCACAAGTAGACTATAAGTAGATGTCACTTCCAATATGCACGTTTCAACCATGCTCCTCTACATCTGCACTTTCAAACCTTGAATGTATGTCTTGCTACTAAAGGATTGGCATGAATGAGGTCAGAGTGAAATAAGGGGGCGATTCAATTGTCATGTGCAAGAAGAAAGGGTGGGAAGACTTCAAGGATGGCGGAGGTAGGCGTGACCGTATAGATGTCCTATGCCTCTACTTCTGCTAAAAGCTCGTCTCTCTGGGAAGCACGCCTGTTGTGTTGGGATGTTGTCCACATCTTTAATACATAGTGACAAGGCCTGTGTGCTTTATTTTTAACTTATAAATTTCAGTTTTTAGTCTGATAGTGTGTTAAGTTAGCCACCTCAGGTGCTTCTTTTTCACCCAGGTATGCTTGTTTGAGCTGGCTTGGGCTTTTTAGCAATGAAGATGAGTTGTGTTTAGGGTAAGTTCGGTTTAAGCTAGGCACTTGCCATCCAGGCTGAAATGAGGGTTAGGCATTTTTCGTGTGTGGGTGTCGTTTGCCCTGCACATATTGTCCATATTAATGACTCTGAATTCTTTTATTGACAATCAAGACCCTGAAAGATTTCAAGTAAATGTTGAAAACTGATTTCATGTAAAGAAAGGACCCTTGGGATACTCCACAGGAATAACTGGTAGCTGCTGAGGTCTGGAGGTGCCCATGTGAAATATGTGTTGTCAGCACGAGAGGTGGCACTATAAACAGTGAAGTTTCTTGAATTCTATGTGGTGACGAGTGTTAGTGAGTGAGTCCATTCGTATGATGCAACACTTTTGAGAGCCAGTTCTCTCGAGCCACTGGAAGGGGGGTGCACCGTGAATAGTTCTTGGCTGCACACAGCTTTAACTGCCTGTAGGCAGACCCATGCCTTCTAATCTATAACATATACTTGGAGTGGGCTTTGGGTGAGCCACTTGCTCCTGATAGAATGGCTTTTTTGATTATCTCAGTTGTGGGCTCTTGATTAATTGGCTTTTCTTCCTGTTCGTGTATTTACCCTGCCCTTGAAGCATCTTTTACAGGAATAATTGTAGGAGTGTGATTGTAAGGTATCTGACACACCAAATATCCTCCTGAAGCACCGGTAAGTCCAGCAGCATACTGTTTTTCCTGCTCACTCAAAACCTTGGGCTTTTGTGCCCCTGGTTCTCGACCATTAGGATTTTGTCTGTATCCTTTAAAGTCCGGAAGCTGCTGGTATTTAACTGCATTGGATGGACCATAACCCTGCTTCCAGAAACCCAAGCCCAAATAGTCAGCCTGTGGGTCCATTAGGTGCTCCTTATCCCGTGGGTGCCCTGGCAAGCTGAATTATTTACCTTTATCAGTCAGTTTCAAGGTAAGGGTCGAAAAATGTTTTTGACCCCGAAGTATGTTGTTGTGGGTGCAATTCCCATTCCACTCGTAGCCCCTAACACAGACTCGAGACCAGTTGACCTCGAAATTGGTCTCCCTACTGAATTATGAATCATTTCAAGGACATGGTTAACTGAACATAGACTTGTGGCACTCTGAAATAGCAACTTAGCTTGGGTGTCTCTCCTGTTCCTATATGAGGGACAGGCTTTTGGTTTTTTAGTTCTGGGACTATTTTTGATAGATGCCTTGCCACATGTTCTCAAACCCACTAAGTTGTCAAGCACTGCACACACAACCACTGAGAAGCTAAAGCACAGGAAGACATATTGTTACGAACTTGATGCACTCAGGTATTCTGTGTCGCACCTAAGCACTGACTGATATATGCCACTGTCTGGGGGTTAGTAAACAAGGGAGACCAAAGTGACCTCATTTCCCTTTTGGCTTCAACTGGCCATGGTATTTTAGCATATACATTTATGGTTTAGGAAACAGTGTATTTAGATCAAACAGGGTGATAGGGCTATCTGCATTTGTGTTTTAGTCCTACCTTTTCTACATGCATGTAAATACCTGTTCTTTTCTTATATATAGTTTCCAATGGGCATTACATTTATTTATTCATGTAATTGCTTGTGTGAGGTAGTTAGATTTTCACCTAGCACCTTCACTGCTCCTCTTGTTTTCCTTGGCGAACCACTAGTAAAGGGGATCATTATATTATCTAATTGAAGTTTTCTGGTACCCGAGGCATGTGTGCCACTGGTAGCCGCTAATAAACACTTCGATTAACCAGGAGAGTCCTTCCAGAAGTGCAGGCAAGTCAGCGGGCCTGATGGGGCTCAACATGGACTCCGGTGATGGGCAGTTGGTCTGGTGGTCCCATTTCTCGAATCGCAGTCGTGTGGCCTTTTCTTGCACAGTGACAATGATAATACCTTACTCACACAAGATGAGTGTTATTTTCTTTTCATCTTGCATGATGGGTCCTTGCACGTTGCTGGACAGTACCAACCACGAACCCTGCCTTCTAACCATTCACTTTCACAAAGACTTCCCAAGAGCTGAGTGCCTTTTGGTAACAACTAGCGCTAGTGCTTAGACATTTTTCCAGAAGTTACTGTGCTGGGCGATGCTCTTACCGAGGAGCAGATGGGACTCTGGGAGTGACGCCTACCTGACCGCTGCCCATTCTTGGGAAACATTGTATATTGAAAAGGAGAAATTGAGAATGTGGTGGGACAAAATGTCCGACCAGAGGTACTTATTTGTACTGGCTCCCATCACGGAAAAATCCAACAAAACTGGTTCCCTTAGGCAGTCTCCAGCCAACTGGACTTGTGCCAGTGGTTACTGAGCATTAAGCTTTGTTTGGTTTCTGTATCTCATGAGGAAGCATTTATGACTTGGTATGTTATATTCAAAAGTCCCAGTAAAATTTGTCCACATGGTAATTTGCAAATTTTGCGCAAATTCTTCAATTCATCAGTTCATCAATTCCATTCAGGCTGCTGAGGTGATGGAGAAATTGACCCATCACCTCAGTAGCCTATCACCATCAGCCAGATTTTATGACGCTTTCATCATTGTAGCGTATCCGTATGAGTTAAAGGTAGATATGCATTCATAGAAGATGTGGGCCATATTGCTCCTAAAAGCATCCTTTCATGGTTCAAATCTAAGTTATTCTTTTATCCAAGAACATATACACTCGCCTACATCTAGCTGCCCGTGAGGTATAACCATGGAGGTCGGGGGGGGAGGGAGGGGATTAAAATAGGTGAGAGAAGGGGGATGGGGAGGAACAGAGGGGGGTCAGTAGCAGAGGGTTGGAATAGTCCAAATCTGAGGGAGGCAGGTGGTATTGGTCCCCACCGCAATGGCACCTTCCTCATCTGTTGTTAACATCCGGAGAAGTGGGTCATCCAGGGCGCCAGCTTCAGGTCTGTTGTTCCTTACTAGGATGAAATATTGTGTTCTCATCTTGTGTAAATCAGAGTATTTGGAGTCGTTTCAGACAAGAGAGTTTGCTGAAATGTTGTGCTACAAAGCGGATGCATGGACTGCACATTTTTCAAAATGCGGCAATGTATTATCTATGGAAGCTGTGAGTTTCTCTCTTCCTACGGTGTCCCATAGTTTGTGACTCCAGTCAGTATGGCCAGGTGTAGTACCGGTTCCCCATCTAGAGGGGTCGCCCTATTTTGCAGCTCAGAGCGCATTGCAATTGCTTTTCCTGTGTGGGAGTGCAGCGGAAAAGTCTGCACATTCAGGTGTCCTGTAGTATTTAGCAGCGGAGACTGCGGATATACTTGTTGAAGATTTCATTTACATCTTTTAATACTACCTCCCAGTATTTTTTGAGTTTATGGCAGTGCCACAGGAGGTGGGTCAGTGTGGCCGCGTTTGCTCCAGTAATTGTCTGCGCTGAAGTAAGACATACGAGCTCTGTGAACTATATCTGTACATTCTTTAGAAGTGAAGGAACATTCCATCTCGGTCTCCCATCTCCTCTGAGCTGGAGATTTACTGGCCAGAGCCACTTTGTTTATGAAACACCAGTGCTTTTCAGTGAGTGACCTTTTCCATTCCACCATATAGCGTAGCTGGGTTTCAAAGTGGTAGTGGGTGAGATGGGGGATGCTTAGACCTTTCTTGGCCAGGGATAAATAAGCCCTTTTCTAGCCATGCTAGGCTTCTGCCCCCCCCCCCCCCGCCCCAATATAGGTCTCGATCGTTGTAGCTTACGGAGAAGGTGTGATGGTTAGAGTGGGAGGGTCTGCATGACATGCATTATCTTGGGAAGGAGGGTCATTTTCACTTCATCCATTCTGCCTATTCATGAGAGTCCACCTCCCTTCCAAATCTGTAAGTCTGAGCAAGCTGTGACAGTGAGGTCTGAGTAGTGGCATTCCACCGTTTTCCTCAGGGGTATGCAGATTTTGAGCCCTAGAAATCTCACCCAGTGGCTTGCCCACAGGAAGGGAAACTGGCACTCTAGTTGGAGATGATCATGCAGTGGAAACGTGAGATTAAGGACCTGCGATTTCTGAATATTTACTTTAAAGCATGAGATCTGTCAAACTCCTTGTGTTCATGCAGTAGGGCTATCAATAAGGTGAGGGGCTGTGTAAGCGGCACCACCACGTTGTCTGCATATAAAGCTATTTTGTTTTCTTTAAGGCCGATAGCGTGCTCTTGATCTGCACGTTTGCCAGGGCTAAAATAAAAGCCGGCCGTAGGCCTGTGAGGTTAGGCCGTTGTCTCTTACCCATGCCATAAGCCTAGTGCAGCGGCATATTTTTCATTTTTGAAATCCGGCACCTAAACTCATCTTGACAATCACTCGCCAGAGAAATGGCTTATATACTTGATCAAATGCTTTTTATCGTCGCTCTATATAGGGAATGCCGGGACAAGATTGCTTTGTCTACGAGGTGCATCAGTCTTTTGGTGTTGTCACTGCAGCCTCCCTCCATTATGAACCTAGCTTGATCTGGATCTATGAAGCCATGCATATATGGGTTGAGGTGTGCGGTTAGAATGCCGGTAAAGAGCTTGGCCTCAACATTGCGCAAGGATATAGGGCAGTAGGAAGAGCATTTCGTGGAATCTTTCCAGGGTTTGGGAATTACTGTAAACACTGCTTCTTGCATGGTGTCAGTTAAGGGGCTCGTGTTTCCAAAGGAGTTGTTGAGACCGGCAAGAATAGGAGCCAGCTGAGCTATGAAGATTTTGTGGAAGCTTGAAGTGAACCCGACTAGCCCTAGGGCCTTTCCAGATTGTAGTCAGGCAGTGGCCAAGAGTTCTTCGTCTGTTTGCATATTCCCCTCTAGGTTCACCTCTGGTTCTGGCAGTTGCGTGGTGTGGGTGGAAGAAACATAGGTATTTGTCTATGCGAGACCCTTTTCCTCTGCAGTTTACAGTTCATTGTAGAAATGTTCAAATCTTTGTGCAATTTTGTGTGTACTGCTTCCTTTCTGTAGTTGGAACTTTAGGGCTGTTGTGAGTTTGGACCATCGGTTTGTATGTATCTGCTTTGAGCTCCCAGCTTTATTGCCTCCTGCTGCTTCGTATGGAGGAGGCCGTACTCTGTTCCGTGTCTAAAGCCTTAAGTTGTTTCCAAGACAGTCAGTTGTCTCCACACTCTATAGGCATGGGATTGTTTATGGGCGTCTTCCAGGGCTCTCACTCATTTACCTAGGGTGATTCGTTTATTCTTTCTAGCCTTATTGAGCCTAGCTGAGATGGCTGTAAGGGTTCCAACAGTTTTCAAGGTTTCACACAGAAGGGAGGATGAAGTGCTTTGATTGTCATTCATCTGGAGGAAGTGGTAGATCACCTCCCTGACCTCCTTTGTAGTGGATTCATACGTTAAGAGTTTGTCGTTGAGGTATTGTTGGACTCACCATTATAATTTAATGGCCAGCAGAATCACCACTCCTGCCCTTTTATTAGGCCCTGAGGAAAAAGATTGTCTGTCTAGCCAGCGGGATCTCTACTGCTCCTGGTCCTTCTTCATGAGGCGTGTTTATTGTAGGAAATATATATCCAAGTTGGAGTCTTCGAGCAGGGACATGAGCGGTGCCAGATGTTTTGCAAGGGCGTTAAGACTGTGGACATTAAGGCTCATAAGCATATCGTTCAGCTTATGGGCTTCAAGTTCTGTATTGCTGATTCAAGTTCTATATTGCTGATTGCCAGCTAGTTCCCACCCCCACCTTTGGTGGGGGTGGGAACTAGCTGGGTGAACACAAAACTCAACCGCTCCCTCCATGGGAGTCATGGGTACTGCATGTATTGGGATTGTGCCAGAGGGAATAGTAGCAGAAGTGGTAGAAAGAGACAGTGGTCGTCCTGTCGCCTTGACAAGTTAGTGTGCAACTGTGACCACTACCAACTGTGAGTGATGGTTCCATTATCAAGGGGGCCATGTAGATAAATCCTGTGTGATGCGGCATGTGCGCGTGACCTTGGGAGAATGTAGTTGAGCGATCAGTCTGAATTATGTTCCTGAGCGACATTATAGTCCTGGAGTTGATGGAGTACTGCTGAGCGTTCTTGGCGACTTTCGTCTCCTGATGGTTAAACTCCTGAAGGTGTGTCACTCCTGCCTGCCAGTTATCTCCAGTGCGGAGGAGTCACGGGGTCAGTTGTGCTGACTTGATTCCTCGGAAGATCTCCCAGTCCTAATATAGTTCGGGCTTTGTCCATGGTGCGAATCATATACTTTTCATTATTCCACACAAGATCAGGTGGAATAGGTGACTCCATTTGTATTTAACCCCTTTCTTGCATAGAAAGGAGTTGGCTACCTTAAGCAAATGGCATCGCTGGAGAGTTATAGGGGACAAGTCCTGGTCCAGCCAAACTTTACCACCCTCAAACAAGATGGGGCTTTGGTTGCATACCGCTGCCATGATAGCTTCCTTCTGTCAAAAGTGGTGGCTACGATTTAGGATATCTTGTGCTGCACGTGATGTGTTGGATGGCCGACCTGCTTTATGTGTGCAATCAAGAACAATATCTTTTGCCATCCAGATCTGGGAGTATATGGCAGAAGAGGAGGACAACGTAGCCCTCCAGGTCACCATAGCCTGCCATGGGTGGGGGGATGACTCTGGATATTTGAACGCCAAGATTTATTTTCAAGGTCCTGCCAGTGGAGTTCTTCAGCCCGCGTCTGTAGAGGTCAAGTTCCTTCTCTGTAGCATCACAGCTGTTTTCCGAAGTGGCCACCCAGAGGTCAATACACGCTATGTAGATCGACTTAACTCCACTTCTCTCTACTGCTAGTGGTAGGGGCGTCTGCCTCCATGTGTTCAGAGCTCAGGGGCTGCGTGTTGTGAATCGCTTGGTCCATGGGGAGGTGTTGAATGTTTGGTCAGGCTTTTTGGAAGAGGCTTTGTTCAGCATGTCTTTAAGTGTGAATTCTTTCCTGTGTATCCGTGGGGTGGCTTGTGGTATGATCTTTCAGTTGTTAGCAGGACTCTCTCTAATACACAGCCCTGAATCCAGAGGAATGGGCAGGTTTCGGTGCACCTTGATGAGCGAGATCGCTTTGGGTCACGACTGTCTCCCGCGCCCTGGATGTAATCAGTTCTGCTTCTGAGTTTCCCTGGCCCGCAATAGGTGGCTTCTGCACCTGGCCTGTGTCTGTCCACGCTCGTGGACCTGTTCAGTACCCTGGTGAAGGCCTTGCTCCTGCGCTATCGAAACCCATGTGACCACTTTTCCCTGGCACTCCACTCTGGAACCTCTTGTAGTCCTTTCTCTGTTATACATGTGCCGTCTATGTGGGAACAGTGCTGACATGGGAAGCGCAGCAGGGAGCAGGCACTTTGCTCTTACTTTGCTCTTACTTCAGCTCCAGGCATCTGGGCCTGCTCGGCCGCTGGGTGTTGAGTTGCCAGGGTGGATCACCGTCCGGGTCTCTGAGGGTGTAGAACTCTGAGCTGTGTCACAGCACTGTGGTAGCCTCGAAGACTCTGCTTATGGTGCGGTGTCCGGTCCAACTACTTTCAGACAGGTGCATAGTCTGGGACTCTTATAACGCGGTCTCCGTGGCGGACGCCACCATAAGTTCAGGCTGCGGAAACAAACTGGCCACCCCCTGCTGCTCTGGGGATATCTAGTGGAGTGTGCTGGCTCTTTTCAGTTTGCGTTTTTCTCCACTGACTCCCGGGAATTACAATTCCATAGACTGTCCGGGTCTGCAGGTTGGTGTGTATGGGTGGTGGAGCATCTCGGATGCACTCTTACATGGTTGCCATCTTGGCCTCACTTCCCAAACATCCTTTTAGAGTATTCTGAATATGCTCTTCCAGTGGTTTGTTCTCGGAAGCATTTTATTCCTGCTCTTTTGTTACCTTTTTGAAATATAAGCTTTGGTATAATACTGTGGGCTTCTTCCTATCTATTTTATTAGGATTTTGGTTTGCCGCTGGTGCGATGGGCAGTGTGGTATTAATATAATTTGTTTAGATGTACGAAGTATTCCTTTGCACAAACCTAAGTGTACTCAATAGAAGTTTTACATGCCTGCGAAGGGGGTGGAGTGGAAAATACCATCTCTCTCCACTTTATAGTGGAGGGAGATGGACTGTGTGTCTTAAGGGGATGCTCAGAGCAGAAAGAAGAGTTTCAGAGCTGCACTTTGGCAAGGAACTAGGCTGTTAACATGGCGAGCGCTATTGAAGTGTGGGGGCCCAGCTTCTGATTGGTCATCTTGTGATGTAGTTTGACGGATCTGAACTGGGATGACATTCCATGTCCTAGTAGCATAGTAGAACTCCTCATGTCTTATTCTTACAGTCCCTAAATTCCAGTCTCATAATGCCTTTGCTGCATGTAGTGCATGTTGTATGCTGTAGGTCTTAATCTTGATTACCAAATACAGTGGATTGCCAGCATTGACCTCTTAATAGGTAGTGCAGCAGGTCTTAAATGTGACACAGTGATATCAAACATACGGGCAAAAAAGGTGTTGGGTTGCTTGTGTTCAGAGAGGGCCTGCCTTAGAAGTATGGGCTGGACTATGCTATTGGAGGAGGGTTAAGCCTAATTTGCATATGCCTAGTTCTAATCTGAGGTGGCCTGGTGGGCAAAACAACAATGGGTTGTAATGCTACCCCATGCGATTGCCTGTGGTTAGACTTATTGCAAGCATCCTCCCATCATGTTTTGTGTGTTTAATGAAACGCCATAAGTGGCCAAGGGTATGCCCAGATGTTGGTCCTTTGCTCACTGTGCCACTGGAACCAAGCTGCACCAACTGAAGAGCCCAAGTCAGAGTGAAATTGGTCTTGGGCTGCTTGTGGTCTTGTGCCTTGGTACTTCAGGCTGGAATGTTTGAACCAGGGTCAAGACTGATTTGCATATGGCTGGATCTAATCTGAGGTGGCATGGTGTGCAAGCGAACGATGGGTTGGAATGCTACCCGAGTGATTGCTAATGGTTAGACTTATTTCACACAACTTCTCATCACTTTTTCTGAACTTGATGTCACACAATGATAGTCAGGGGTTCGTGCAATCCTGCTGTACTCGTAAAGACCTTTGCAGCATGGAGGATCTCCAGGATGCAAGCCAGTACAACGATGTCTCCACATAGTTATCCACCCATCAACATATTGCTCCTAATTATCTATGTAAAAATCTCTGCCTCCCTTTGTGGGCAATTCAGCTAAAGCAAATAACATTGGCAAGGAGGAATTCCACGATGATACCCCTCACTGTCCAGAATAATTGTCAAAGTGCTTTTTACCCATATTTTTGCTATTTTTTAATAGTTTTTTCTATCTGTCTAGTGCTTACCTAGTGCTCCGTAAAAAACAGTGGGCAGAAAGTTACCTGTGTGGAATCACTAGGAAGACCCACCATTAACCCTTTCAAACTCCATCTATTATAAGTCATGTAAAAAGCATGTCTTATGTGGGCTAGTGTTCTGTGCCTTTGTGAGGTTATGTAATCAGGAATTCAGCGGCAATGGCAGGAGATCGTGTTTGCATGAGGCACACCCTATGTAAACATGGTCTGCATAGCCTAGCAATTACCTCCACCGCAGGGTTTTCTGCCAGCAGAATACATAGATCCTTGTATCCTGCAGATGTGTATTATGGAGAAGGATTCTGTCGGCAGAAACTATAGTTACTTCTTCCCAATACATAATATAGCCCACAATTTGCTCTATGGTGCAACCGTTTAATGTGATAGTGCCCCTTTGCAGCAAAATATTTGTAACTTCTAGGTTTAAATCAATGATGGGGTTGACACACCCTTTCATTATTTTGTGATCTGAGACCAATAGAAAGATGACTATTTAGGATGGAAAAATGTATTTAAGTAACAGAAGTCTATTTGGCTAACAGTGCTCTGTATATACGAGCAGTAGTATTCATATGCAATATTGGGTCACTATTATTGGCATGACTAACGTTCAACATTGGGCCACCTGCCCAGACCCAGTGTCCTGTCTTTCGAGCCTTGAATTGCTTCTGATAAGTAATTAACACTGTGAAATGGGGTTAATGTCGCCTTCATTGCATTTCGTCTAGTCTGCTGGCATTGCTTTATGCAGACTTTTTTCTTGTGGCTGTTTCTCTTTGGAGAGCAATGAGCTGTTGGCTACGAGCAATGCTTCTTTGAAATTAAGTGTAAACTCTAAGTAGCTGGAAAATAAAGGAATATTAGATGGTCAAGAGGGAGTGAATGCGTCCCGCATTCTGTTCACAACATCATCTCAACTTAGATTTTTCCTTTGTAGCACTTTACACCTGCATAATTTTTGCATGTGAGGGAATCCATGTGTAAGTAAAACGATGACAATCCTATATGCCCATGGGGACTAGGGTATACATACGCAACAACACAATTATCCTGTGTGGCTCTTTGAAGTAATTACTTTGCAAGTATCTCTCTAGTAATGAGATCAATCATGTCTTCATTTTTACCAACTTAAGTCACAAATCATAACGAATAACTCTTAATAAATCAATAGGATGAAAATGAATTACACATAGCTCCTTCTGTCAGTGTCTCGGGTTTTACGATACATCTGATCCAAACAAGGTTACGGTGGAAAATAGTGAAGACGACGCAGTGCTCATAAAAAGTGAATATATAGACTGATGTCGTATGTCTAAATGTTTGCTTATTATAATTTTGTAAAAAGAAGACATATAACGTATACTATGCTGCAATGTAACATAAGTGAATTGCTGAATACTGACTATGTTAATGAAAAAGATTTATTAGAAATAATCAAGGTTGGGGGTATTGACACTTTGACCCAAAGCTGACGGTATCAACCCGCGATCTGTCTCTTGCAAGGCTGTATTTGCAAGTTCCAGAGTCACAAGATATGTCACAGTTCAAGATATCAATTCATTCTTGTGTATCTAGTCAAAGCTGAGCACAGATTAACTTCTGTCTGACAAAAAAACAACACTGGTAGGCATTCCATTGGATAATTTACATCTCGAACCATTGCCTTTCTTGGACCTCCTTCCTGATGCTACACAGGACTCAGTGGTGAATGAGTGCATGCGTGTTGCTAGTGCAACGACTTGAGATGTAAATTGTTTTGAAATGTATTTATTTTTTACTGTATGTGGGTAGAAATATATATTACACAACAGTGGTTGCCACTGTGTAGTTATAGTAAGGTCAGAGTTTCCATAGGAAGAGCATTTTTTATTTTGCTAATAACTTTAGAGCCATTAGACAAATCTGCACCAAACTTTCCAAAAAAAGTTCATTCACCTCAAAACCATTCTCGAAAGTTTCTGGGTGATCTGTCAAGCGGAAGCCAAGAAAAAGGGTGTTCCAAAACATTGAATTCCCATGTTAATTCTCAATCTCTGACCGAGGAAAAAAAGGGTAAATTAAATTGTGCGAAATTCGGCAGAAAGTTAGAACACGTTTTAGTTTGCTCAGTAATCTGTAACTGGTGAATATTAGTGTTTTTGTTATTTAAATCTTAGTATTTATCTCATATTTTGTATTTCGACACCACACTATAAAATCACTTCAAACTTTGGTATTTTCAAAGAATTTCTATGTTTATATTTAACGTAAGCTAAGATCGTATTAGCATTCCTACCTACAGCATCACTTAAACCTTTGATTTTTTTTTCAGTGAAGTTCTTTTTTGTGGGAGACACCTGTAACCTCTTTAAATTTCTCCTTTATTTGAACACTTTTTGACTTACCCATCTCTTATCGATTTGTAATTTTTTTCAGATATTTTCTCGACCTAACTTATTTTTTCATCTGATGTTTTATTCCTTATGTACTCACATAATCTAAAAACACTCTGCCAGAATAACTAGGTAGCTCTGCCTCAACCTTACCCCAGACCTATTAGCCATGAGTGAAGGAAATCCCTTAGAGACCTGAGCTTTTGGAAAACAAAGGCAGGCCTTCGGTACCATTGTACCTGTTCTTTACTTTGCAAATTAAAACTTCTAGCGACTGTTCTCTTTCTCATCACAAAACCCCTCTTCAGGAGAACGCACAACACCCTCCTCTCGGACCCTCCTCTGCCATTCTTCTTTCTTCCTCCTCTTCCATAGTACTTCCTTCAGACTGACTTCTCAATTGGACTTACAATTCCACTTTTCTCTGCAAACCCTCTTATGTTCGCTCTGGCTCATTTCTCAGCAGTGCGTGCTACTTACTAACAATTATAAGCACAGCTAGTAGGGCTCTGCAAGGCAACTTTGTCAAAGCTTTGTGTTTTAAATAGCCACCATAGACGCATATGTGTCCTTGGCTGCCATTTATATATGGGGGTGTTCAAATATTACAGATGCATTAAAAGATAGCTGCTATGGGATGCACGTGCATCCATGTTGACCATCTTTGAATGCACTTGTATTCATTTAACACACACATTCAAAGTGTATATTCATGGTGGACCTATATGAATGGGTTCATTAAAGAAATATTATATATATATATGGTGAGCAAGGTGACTGAGTTCGCCGAAACGCGTCGGATCGTGGCACTCCTAATGCACTGAAAATAAAAAGAAAATTTTTGCAACCATACCGGATTGAAGTGTCCGTTTTCTCCTTGAAGGTGCTGTTTTGTGCGGCGTGCTTTGGGAGCGTGGTCGATATATATATATATGTGAGCAGGGGGCAGATTAGTTCATGTTCTTACGTGTGGCACAGGTAGGAACACCACAGGTTTTATACAAAATGAAACGTCCAACATGAATCAAAAATATGCAGTACATTTAACAGGGCATTGAAATGTATATTTTGCAATGGGAGAATTGGTGGTGCAATCGATGGATATCAGAATGCATGCAATGCCCTAGTGCTAAAAATGGAGGATTCTCGACATGCAGAGACCTTTTGAAAGGACAGTAGAGCGAAAGAAACATTCACTAGGCAGGTTTACTGTCTCATAGCCTTTCTTTGGGCCTGCCCTGTCAAGCAGTCACTAAATTTCACCATAGTTTGGTCTGTCTCCTGCCGATCTTGCACTGGGACATCTCCTCTGGCTATTACATTTCAGGGCGTGAGTCCTGGAAAGCCAGAGGATCACTGTTTTCACACAACACTTTGGAAGTGATGTAGTGGCCCGGAGCGGGATGTAGCTGGTGCAGCTGCCAGCCGCAGTGTTGCCAACACATAGCTAATTACTGGATGATTTCTACAGAAACAAATGCCCCATTGTGTCTTTGAGCAAGCTACTGGCCTGCCACTGGGTCCAGCTTCCATCATCTGTGCAGTCTTTTATAATAGTGTGCTGAGCAGCTTGAGGGAACTTAACGTTTATCTACTCATAAAACACCACCAACTGTTGATTTCCATCAAGTAAATGGTTGAGAGGACCAGGGTGATGTACCCAACTGCCAAAATGGCAAATCTTTCATCCATCGACTCGCCAGGTATAGACTATCCTCTTGTGCTTATAACTTGTTTTATAGGTAGTGCTTCAATCACCAACTTTTGCTGACAAACCATGATCCACTTGAGCCACTGGATCAAAATATTGACACTTGGGCCTCTCTGCTGAAAGACCAGTGGTACTTTCTGGCATTCTCGTCATGCCTCCAGGAATCCACATAGGACTTCTAAGAGTCTCTGCCACTCTAATTCCCATGTTTTCCCAGACAGACCCACTTCACACATGCATTACCGCTCAGCGTAAGCAATATTCTGTATGACCATTTCACCCAAGTGGGTGAAACCCTTTGTTGTGGGAATGCAAGGTTTCTTTTTTACAATAGCGTTTTCTTTTAGTAAGTAATACACAAATGCACTTGCAATTTATAGGGTAAAGCATAAATCCGTGACTTCCTCTAATTATATTTCTCCATAAAAAGTCAATAATAATCTTCAGTTAAACAGGAACAAAATATTTAATATTTTTAAAAACATTGTTTTTTTTATTTTTCATTGTAAACTTAATCTGTACATACAGTTGTATTTTGCATCACCCTGGGGAATCTGAATTTTCTATTTGTATTTTTGGTTTGAGTATTACAAATAAACAACATATCTATCTATCTATCTATTTTATCACCTATTGGGCTTTTGGCATCTCTGGGACTGCCCTCCTCTGACATTGTGGTGCTACGCTCCCAGTATCCTAGGTTTCCCCACCTTGCATAGGATTGCTGCTGAACTCACCGCTTCCACCTGTATCATCGCAGGCCACTCTGACACCATACCTCAAATCACTGCCTCTGCTTTCCTGTTTTCTTTGATTTAGTTTCAGGGTAAGCTTCTTGATTTTTCAGTGTGTGAGGACGTGGGTAAGGATGCTTTTTTCGATGTCGGTGCAATAACGGCTACTGCTGATCTCCGCACCGGTCACAGTCAGCATTGATGATTTTTAATAGCTCTTGCTGATTCTGCATTGATTATGTTGAGATGCCTGTGGGTACAGGGTGTCCAAAGCAACCTCTTCTATTCCGTAGCTATCTTAATTGGTGTTTGGCCACATTCCTCATTTGAATCACAAAATTAATATTTCTATGTCATTTTTATTAATGTAAGTAACTATTTTCAAAACATGAAATGTGCTACTTATGATGTCTGTATTGTGTGCTTTTTCCAACTCCCATAATTCAGGCTGTTTCCAGTTTTGACAGAATATTTAGAGAAGGGCTTTAAAGGGTAGAGTAATATCAACCCGCACGGATTGCGGGGGTACCAATAGAGATGTGAATGGTCAGTCTAGAGGATCTGAGGGACTTGGAGATAGAACAAACAACATACCCATTGCAGCAACCTAGCCAGAGACTTAAGTTATCTTTGAAAGTCTTCATCACCTTTCCTCTGCAATACGTTTGTTTCATCTAGTCCTAGGTCAGCTATAACCCTCTACGGAGAAGCTCCTAAAGCCAACCTCAAGATGTTTGCACCACTGTATTTGTGGAGAAATAGACCACCCTTTGTATTTATGGGCCGAATCGCTTCTGGATTCCATAACCTTCTCTGCTGCATTGAAATACCACCTACCTTTTCTTCCTTAATGATGGCTTCTAAAATGATAGTGAAAAAATGGGTGCATTTTGGAGAACATTCTGTTGCACGCCCGTAGTTGCCATGAAGATGGCAAGTGCTTCTCTTCTGATTGGTTTTATAACCAATGTTTCTTTGCGACTTTTTAATGCTTTTCAGAGAAACTCACTTGTGAGGACAGACAGGATTTTCAGGAGATGTCACAAAATGGACTGATGGTCTCCAGTAAAGAAATTAGTGCTGTGGCACACTCAGCTGATTTTTGCCACCAGGGTAAACTGTCATGGACTGGCTTTACGCCATGAATTGTGGCTACATCTGACCGATATGAAACCAGCAGCACAACAGAGAATCTTAAACCTATTGTTCTCTGGAACCACTCCATTTGAAGTCATGCATGTGATGAGATGCAAGACATGAATGCTGAATTGGAAACAGTCACAGCTGTGGGGCTTGAAAAAAGAAGAGTACAGGAAACACTAGTACATACCTTATGATCATCGGTACCTTTAGCAGAGAGTTAAAGGCCCTTAATGAATGCAGCAATACCAACAGCAGCAACATCAGATATCCTACAAGTCTCATAAGTCTACAAAAGGGAAAGGCAGCTATCAAATACCAGCTGACGCAGAAAAACCCGCCAACCAGATCCCCACTTCCTCCTCCTCCTCCTCCATTTGCCACTTTGGTTGGGGGGAGGGGGGAGCATACGCAATAATGGGGAAGAAAATAACAGACATGGATAATGAATATTAAAGCAAAGTGGATATTCTCAGAGGTTTTGTTCATTTCCTCTATCAACCCCTCCTCCGAGAGTTACTTCAGCTGGAGTCAGAGACCTTCTGAGAAAAAAGACAGTGGAACTGGTCCTTTATTCCCAAAATAGAAATGGATGTGACTTTCTGGTTTGAAAGAAGAGACCAAAGCAAGAATTTAGACCGATTCACAACTTGAGATCAACTGACTAACATGTGAAGAAAGATAAGTTTTGCATGTTGGCACTTTATCAAATATACAGCCAAATGCATCATAGCAATTGGGTTGCATGCCATACACCTTCAGGATGCATTATTACACCTCGCCATCATACAGAACTAATGTTTCTTATGGGTAACATGTACTAACAATAAATAGTCCTTCCTTTTGGTCTCAAGTTGGCAGCACAAACATTTTCAAAGTGCATGGCAGTTGTCACTAGACATCTAGGGAAAATGTTCATATGAGAGTCTTATTATACATTGGCATTTCAGGAAACCCAACATCACTTCAGCATGGTAGCCTGTGCTCAACTGTGATGGCACATATTAAATCACTCCACGTCTGCATCAGTCCCTTTCCAATTCATCCATTACCAGGGAGAGGTTCTAGAGACAGTCTGCACGAGGTTATCCTTTCGAAGGGGAGACTGTTCTATCGTTCTGAAGTGTCAGAAGCTTCTAAACTGAGACAATGACCCAATAGCACCCTACATCTTTCTGGTACCCAATAAAGAATTACAGATGAGAGTATTGCCACAATGCCTAAAGGACCACTAGTGACAGCTCTCAGGCTGTTGGGAAGACAACTTGACTCTCTGAGGCTGCAGTTAAGTCTTTTTTGATGATGGCAATAAGCCAATCCCTGAAAGTTATTCATAATCATCTGGACATGCCGTCTCAGACTATCCTTATGGCTATCACGTTGGTACATGAATTGTTTTCATGCTCAGGACCTGGGGTCTGAGAAAGATTTTACAACAGTTGTACATGTTGGAGGCTGTCAATCTAATGTTCAGGTCTTCCCTACCTAGCTTCAAGACTACATGCTTGCATGTTCAAGTGGACAACACAACAAGAATGCTTTTCATAAACAACCTAGGGAGCACATGTTCTAGAAATGTGTCTCTAGAAGCACAAACCATCTGTAAATGTTTGATTGCAAGCTGTTTGCATGCCATAGCAGTCCAAATCAAGATTCTCTCAGCAGAGCCATTCAAGAGACTCACAAATGGGTATTAACTGGCACAGTGTTACACAAAGTCTTTTTTGAATGGGGATTTCCACAATTGTAGATATTTATAAATGTGGAAAACAATAAATGTTCAATTTACACATCCACGTATTACCAACCAGACACTCTGGGGACAGCTGTTTTGACCCGTTTGTCAAAGAAACTTGTGTGCACATTTACTTCTGTTCGCACTGATTCCATTATTAATCCTCAAACTAACGAGAGAGCGAGGATGATCCTTTTTGCTCACAGCAGTGGTAGTACACCCATCTGCTGCACCTAGCAAAATTACGACACAAACTGCCTTCTATTGAAGTTCTAAGGCTAGATCCTGCACCCCAACCTTCCATCAATGAACGTGGCAGCTTGGCTCCTGAACTCTTGCAATATGAACATTTAAAACTCATGCAGGATTACACAAACCTTCTGAGAGAGGTGTGGCCACCAGAATCTCCTACTGTTTCATATGGTAGAGGTTATATTTCTGTTGCATCCAGAAAAATAACAGTCCAACTAGATGTAAATAGCAAGCAGTGCTTCCATTTCTTCTTGATTTGGTTAAAGCTGGGCAGCAGTTTTCTTAATCTTAATAGAGTGAAATGATTCTTCAGTAGAGGTATATCTAGCAGCCATTATTGCTTACAGAAGTCCTTCACAAAACTTGTTTTCCAGAAACCCAGTTGTAAAAGACTTCTTAAAAGGAATTAGAAATCTTTTCACTCTCTTAAGATGACCTTTTCCTCCTTGGGAACTTAATCAGCAGCGGCTGGGACAGGAAAGCGCAGTGGGGCTGGGTGGGGGGCATGTCGACATACGGAATAAGATTTATTTATTTATTTAATTTTCTCTATTCCGTCGTCTGTCGACATCCCCGCCCCACCGTGCCCACCTGCATAGGCCGTTGCTGAACTTAATGATATCCTTTCTAAATTAAGGTGTCACCCATTTGAGCCCATCTTTACAACATACAACATTAAGACTACTTTACAACATATTTCTTTGACAGTATGTTTCTTGGGGACCATAAATTGCTTCTGTAAGGAAAGTGAAATTCAGGCTTTAAGCAGGAAAGAATCCTATACGAACATTAGGCAGACTAACCACCTTTTTGTAAATTGTAAACCTATGCATACCGGACTTATCACTTTGAAGCAATCGTTTCCTGAGTGGATTTATTCTTGTATTTTTCTTTGGTATAGCAATGTCAACAAAACCCTAGCTGGTAGGTCCGAGCCCATTCAACAAGAAATAGGGCCACAAGTGAAGCATTATTAACACCTTGGCTGCTTGACAGATCCTTCTCCTGTGCTGGGCCATAATGTAAATGGGTGTGGTCATGACGAGCTCAGCTCGTCATGAGCACCCTAGAGGTATACCTCATGACGAGCTGAGCTCGTCATGAACATCGAAGGGGTTAAGGAATATATCCATTGGGGATGTATGTAAAGTGGCTACCCGGAGGTCTATACATGCTTTTACAAGACAGTATAGTCTCTATACAGATTCCAGAGCGGCACCCAAATCAGCCAAGATTCTTTGCGAAATCTGTTTGGTTAGTGTAGTGTTGATATGTTTTCTTTGCCTTTTTTTTCCTTGCATTTGTTACGGATAGGCTTGCTATTCTTTTCAGTGCTTAAGAGAAGTGATAGTTACTTACCTGTGATCCTAGTTCTCCTCCAGGGATACTGGTGATATGTTCTTCCTTAAAGCAACAGCATTGGTTTCCCTAGCTTTTCAGGTTGCAGCCTGTATTAGACTAATTTGACCTTTTCCTCTCACCCTTTCTTAAAACAAGTTTGTGATAGAGTTTTTGTGTTGCAGTGTTATTTGCAGTCTCCCTTATCCTGTATTTTAGGTTAACTTCTTTTAAAAAAGGAAATAGCACATTTAGCCTTTTATAGATTGTCCAAATTACTTTGCTTAAGCAAAAAAGGGGTTTCAAAGAAAATACTTTATTTATACATCCATACATCTATATCTGTTTCTAAGATGTGGACGAGACAATTCATTGCTCATGACTTTAATTAATGTTTCCCTTAGAGAAGAACTAAGATTCTAAGAATGTAATAATTCCTTCTGGACTAATGAAGCTAAGCGCCTATCTAACATCTATGCCTCCTTTAAATTGTCTTTATGCCAGTTATCTATGGTGTTTGCATTTGTTGGTGGTGCTGCGCAGCAGTAGTTGAGCGTGGTAGCAGAGGGTGACATTTTTTCAAGTGGGGTTCAATTCATCGAAGTGGAGGAAGCGCAATTAGACCTTCTTTGGCATTCCTCTAGTGCCCACCACACACGATCCTTATGACCGCGACAGAAAGCCTCTGCCGTGCCAGAACTGTTCATTCACAGTGTTGCAAAATCAGAATGCTTTTTCAGGACCGCTGCCAGTGGTGCTAGAGTCCTGCCAAAGAACATGAAAACAAGTGAGGCCTACATTGACGCAGCAGCTGCAACCCTGCACTCTAGAACGGGCTCAAGGCTCTGTTGTATCTGAGAGCTTCTGTATGCGGTGCAATGCTCTTTTCGAAATCTGAGTTAAATTTGAAGTGTTAGCATAGATTAGAAGGAAGTACATTCGTGCCACCAGGCTCACCCAGACCACGCCACTTCTACAACATGCTCCCATTGCATCAAGAGAAAGAGTGGCCTAATTGACTCTTTGTAGAGACAATACTTTAAATGTATGATCCGCCAATTCAAAAGCCTCAAGACTGGGATTCCTCTTTATTTTGGTTTATATTGATATCATGTCTACTTGTGACCTTGTGCATTTTTTAAACTAATCATTTATTGTACTTAGAAAAAGCATTCATATGAGTACAGGATTTAGAAATCCCTATTGCAAAAGTTGTTTATATTTCAGTTACATTTTAACCAAACTAGCACAGATACCTTGTACTGTCATAGATTTAAACGTAAGGAATGTTTTGTCGTTCACGCACTGATGTATGGTAGGTACACCTAATAGGCACACTAAAATGCACGTTTTCATATTGGAAGATGGAGGGTTCACGCCTTCTGGATATTCATAGGCCCTCTTGAAGGATGTGATCATCTTCTGCTTTAGGGCTTGTGGTTCGAGCAATCTGGAAAAATAAAGGCTGGCTAGATTTCTCTTTAACCCCTCCTTTTATCGAATACTTGGTAGAGGGTACTCGCCCCACCCCCCTTGCTTGCCTCTGATTATCAGTTCTGCTTTTCCAGTTGTACTTGTAAGTTATTTTGAGGTTGGTTTGGGGCTGAGGCTGCCTGTGGTGCTTATTTTTCAATTCAAGGAGTGAAGCTAGTGACAGCCCTTCAATGCTTTTACAACTCTTGTGCTACCTGGCATGAACTGGGGAGACGGTAAGCTGCAGTGGAATTCCTTTCCCTGATATTGCATAGTAAAACACAGGATTTGTACTCTGTAGACCTGGTGCCTGTTTAGGTGTCGCATTGACCCATCTTATTATCTGATGTGTAGTTAAGGCTGCAGGCAAAATCGTGTAGAAACTGGATCCTGCACCCATTATGTTGTTGCCTTGGAAGTCCGTCTTGGTATCCTGAGGAAGAGTACTCACCCCTCAGACTGCTTAGTCTGGTGGATTTGACATAATTTGCTGAATTTTAACAGTAACAAGAATATTTTATCTGCACCATCTGATGTTTGCCTGATTGCCATGAAGCTCTTGAACTCCTGCTTAGTCTTAACTTTGGGTTGTCACAGCACTCGTATGTGGTTCTGCTTTTCCACCAGAGACCTTAGATCTTGACTGTAGTCAAGCTTGTACTCCATGGTCCTCGAAGAGTTGCTCCCTCTCTCAGAACCGTGAATCAAGAGCCTTGTACATTGATGCACTCCGATCACAAGAGCTCTCCCCATAATGAAGTTATAATTTTTATGAATGCCTTGATAACCAATGTAATAGTGTCATGTCAGATTAACGCTGGCATAGAAGATTCTACATAGTCTTGTGTATCACTGTGTCCGTCTCCACTTCACTGTGCAAGGAAATGCCTTGTAGATTTCTTAACAAGCACAGGGTATCTCACCCAGAGCGTGCGTGGTGAGGCATTCTGGAGTGCTGCAGCCGAAGTGTGGCCCTTCTCTGCTCCACCTTCTCCCCTGCCAAATGCTGTTCCCACTGGCTTAGTTGGCTTAGGGCGTACCTGTTGGTCCATGCTATCTTACATGTCAGCTTGAAGTATTGATGATAAATCATTATTTGTGTGTTAAAAGCAGTCCCTCAACTGTATAGTACTATTGCTAGGTAAACATTAAAAAATGAAACATACATTTAGAAACGGTGTTTCCCCCTGGAGCAGGTGTTCTGTCAGAGTATGGTGGACTTTACATCCCTTTTAGCTTGCTCTTGGTGCGAGTCAACCTCTAGCTGATTTAAGATTGCCAATAGAGCCACTAAGGGTGTGCACACATGCATTCTTCTTGCCTTGTTTTCGTATCTATGGCAATCGGACTGGTTGTAAAATGGGACTATTGTGTGACAGGGTGTTGCTTCTGGAAGGCCTGCAGGGGTTTTCAGTCGCACAAAATACTATGAAAGTTTCTAGACTTTCCATATGTAAATGCCTCGTCCTTTTCAATAGCTCGCACTTGTCTCCACCTAGCAGACAAAGATCCCATCAGAATCTCGATTGACAAGAACATGTAATTTGTTAATCTGTATGAGAAGGTTTACACCGATATTTGGTAAACTTATGAACTGTTGAAGTTGTTGTATAATTTAAGCAGAACATCTGGGAATACTCAGAGGTGCAAACAGTTGTACCTGGGGTGCAAATGTGCATGTATAAACGCTTATTAATGTTAACCAAATACTTATTTTTTTTCGCGAGGGAAATATTTTCTCTGGGGGAAAAAACTCCTTACCTGCACGCGCACAAATCCTCTTATTATATTTTTACCATTTAGTGCCTCGTATAGCTGACTAGTTACAAGAGAAGACATACGTTTCTCCACGAGAGTGTTCTGGATGGAAGAGTGTATTAGAGGGACTCTGTCTGATGTTGCACGTGCAGCCCTGATTTATGTTTTTATCAAGTTATGTTCCTGCGCTAAACTGAGTTGTAAGTGGAATAAAGTAACTGAGTTTCCATTGGTCCCAAGCTAGAACCTCATACAGTAGAAAACAGTTGCTCAGAAGTCTGCACTCATCCTTCCCATTGTCTAAATGCACAAGCTCAGTGCAGTTTAAATGCAGTTAAGAACATTTTCCTTTTCCATTGATCACTTATCAACTGAAATCTTCTCGATCCTCAAAGTGTTTCACAATGGAACATATCTCTGAAGCTCTAAATGCCAAGGCTAAAGTGGAAATGGAACAAGGTATTTATGGATAATTTTAGAGAGCAGTACATCAGCGGCCCTTATCATGTGCCAAACCCTTGCATGGTCTGTGTGGGTGGGGGGCAGGAGCCCCCGCCCCCACACATTAAAAAAAAGATATGAAGCCCTGGGGAGGTGCCAGTTCCCGGGTCTGCCCCCCCTCCCCATATTTCATTAACATAGCCCCAGGAGGTAGCGGTCCCCAGGGCTGCGGCGGCCCCCGCGGGCCCCTGCATCATAATCTGGCATTGCCCACAGGCCTGGCCCATCCGGGTGTTTAAAAGAAACAAAGCACGGGAGTACGCGCTTTGTTTTTTTTTTCCAAAATTTTCGTCGCGAATACTGCCAAATGTTTTTTAAAGTGGGCTTAGGGGGTCTTGTTGTTTCTACTCCACTCCCTTTTCTTTTTTTTTAAAATCGTTTTTATACCTTTTTTCTTGTGACTCAGTTCAAACGAGTCACAAGATGGCTGCCACCTCTTCCTGGTTGGAACTGTTAGCAGCCAATCGGAATTCAGTGTCGAGATCGGGAGGATTCGCGGATCCTCCTCGGGGATATTTGTAAATCTGAAAAGTGTTAACATTTCTTAGGAACTACTTTTACACCATTTAACGAAAATAGAGATCTTTCTGAACCAAGAGCTACCTTTTTGCCAAATTTGGTGTAATTCCGTTCAGCCGTTTGGGCTGTAGCCGTGTCTAAAGTTTCCTATGGAAATTAACTTGGAAAAAATGCGTTTCGGTAACATACTTTGGAAGAAATGGGCAACTTTTTCTAAAAAAAATATGAAGGTGGAATGATAGCGTCTTTTAAAATCAAGTCTCCAACTCTCTGCGGCTACTGAAGAGTAGATAAGCAAGAAAGCAGGACAAAATCAAGACTCTAGAGGTGACTGTGACCTCCAGTGATCTGTTTTACTGTGAATCGATTGAAAGTAGCTGACCTGAATCATCTGAGCTACTACAGATGGGGGTGGTCTAAGGGAGATAGCTGGTGACAAAGTCCCACCATCCAAATATATATTCACATATGTAAATAAGCATAGAAATGATGGCAGCAAATGTATGTAAAATATGCATTGGAATTATCGAGTGCCATATTGAACCGATTAGCGGAACCTTTAACATAATGCTGAATTCGGGCCATTCATATCTAGCCATTCTTAAAAGGCAAATAAAATTTTTGCTGTGTTTCAAAAACTGGTAATTTTCAGGGATAGGCGAAGGTTAGGGAGAATACAATGGTCTCCATTCATCTGCACTAGTTATGATGTAAACATTTGAACACTGAGTGGTAAGAGCCATTGTAGTAGTTAAAATGTTTTCCTAAACCAATAAATGCCTTAATCAAACATAGCCGATAAAGTGTACACATGTAGTGTTTAACATCCTTACTGAAATCATCTCTCCATGTAGCCGTAGAGACTTTGCCCTCCAAAATCTCTGCAGCTACATGGAGAGATGATTTCTGATGGGGGTGCATGCCGCGGAGTCTCATCTTAGCCTTGTGTGGTAATAAGATGGAATGGTTGGTAATGTCAAATGCTGAAGATGAAGCTCAGATTAGTGCACTGAGGTGGTCGCCATCAACAGATCATCAGGTCTACTATTTGCCTATAAGTTGCCAGGTTTTGTTCTTCCTTCAAAGGTCGCTATGGGCATTACCCCATTTTCAAGACAGAAAATATATTTGTGGGCTCTTCGTTGCCCAAAAAGGGCAGTTATTAAATTGGTTTCTCGTGCATGTTTGTAGCTAGTTTGCAGTTTCTCAAATGTTTGACAGCTTTTTCGTTTAGTGAGAAGCATCGTCTTGTGGTTGTACCCTGGTCCAGAACTAGTGCTAGTTGCTGTAATGAGCATGGGCCAGTTGGAGTCAGAGCAGGGCTTTAAGTGGGCCAGATCCTGCCGAGTCTGCGCACCTGCAGTATTTAACAAGCATTTGAAATGCAATAGATCTCGCATTTCCAAGAGTTTAAGCTATTGGCATTGTAAATGACAATGCCTTCTATTTATCAGTTTTGATAATTAAAACATAAATAAAAGGCAATGTCATTTACAATGCTTTCAGCTCAAAACTGGTGCGCCGCCCGACTGGTATTTTGCTAATTTTGTCATTATTTCCAGATATATAATACAGCAAGTAACATTACACTTACACCAAGCCAGTACTATTGGCTTTGTCAATGGTTGTTAGATGTGTAACATAAATAAGCAACAACCATGGCTTCGTAGCATAGCATATTGAAAATGGTTCAGTTCTAAAATGGTGAGACTGTGAAAGAACTAAAACGAGTCTTTGAATTGCAGTGGCACTGCTGCAGAGTTGAGATTTTTTTCCCCTGAGGGTCAGGGTAAAATGGAGAGCCAGATAGGGACCTGTCTCAGTACCAGCTTTTTAGAACTGACGGTGCTGAGCACCGGCAAGACCCGGCCGACTTAAAGCCCTGTTGTTCCCCCTGATTAAGTGTTGTAGTGGGTAGAGTAAACTACTGCACTTTCCCCAATCCCCTTTCTTTATGTCGGCTGCATGACTGGCAAGTTCCTTGCCCACAATTCGTGATCGCCGAGAAGGTCTTCTCCGGTCCTGGGCTGTCACAATAGTAGCATGAGCAAGCTGCTTAATTACTTGGTGCAGTACATCTCTGGGCACGACAAAGGTGGTTGAAATAAGCTCCCAAGTGATGGCTCTGGTCGTAAAGTCATCTGAGGCTGCAATAATATAAATTCAAGTCGAGCCATAGGAACTCCTATTATTCTCTGTCCTTTTTGTATTCGAGGTTAAACAGGGCTCATCAGCGTGGCTCCCACTGTTACCCTTCTTTGAAGGTGACTGCGCTGCACTGTATCAAGCGTGGAAGCATTATCGAATTGGGAGCCTTTTCATGAGATGTAGTATGTGCCTGCCCCTGCTATGCAGATGATTCCTCCTAGTATTATCTGAAAGACAAATTGGCTGAAGTACTTGAGCATCAGTGTAATAATTATATCAACAGAGCTTTAGCTCTGGCGTTAAAAACATTTACTTCGCAGTTCCATAGCGACACACTGCGGCAGACGGACAGTAAGCCGTCCAGCTCTGGTGAAGTGCGGACAGGATAAAACAATCGTGCGGTTGTAGCTTGTGTGCACGCGGTGGGAGCGTGTGAGGCAGAGAGGAGATGCCATGCACGTGCACATCGCCTGTCCGTGCGCGCACATGATTTGTCTCCCTTCGCGCACCAAACCGACAACAATAGTCTCGCCAAGGCGAAGCAGCGCAAGCGCATGCGCTGCGTTCGCTAGGCGAGACCTAGAAAGGGCAACTGAAACAGGTCCCTTTCTGGTTCTATATTTAGCCCCTACAGTTTAGTCAGCGTAAAAAACGCAAACTACAGCAGGTGGAACAAACCGGACAAAACATTTCCTTCAGGAACTGGTTAGCTGGCTCACTGTTGCATCCCCGGCCATCACCAAAGAGAATTAAAAACAGGAGGGAAAAGGCCAGAGATGCTTTCTCTTTTATTCTTGTCTAAGATAAAGGTCATCTTTACATAGGACTGCGCTCTCCTAAGGGACTCATCTTGATGGTCTGTGCATTGCACACAGGACTGGAGGACCCTGTCTTTTTTTGCTGCTGTATCAGCAACACTTTGGGTGCACTATCATTTTCCGTGTACTCTGCAATAGTAAAAGGTGAGCCATGGATTGTGATTGCAGTCCAACTCATAGTATGCATTTCTTTTTTAGGTCGAGCCTGGGCAGCGCATGCACTGCTCTGCGAGACATCCTGTTTTCAGATGTGGACTTGAAGCTTCACCCACTCCTCCCGTATTTTTCATTGACTTGTGTCATTGTCCTTTGGAAACTGTGGCTTTTCATTGGTCAATAGACTTAGCACTCCCTCCTCAGTACCACCTTGGCTCATTTTGTAACCTCCCATGAGGACACCTCCTGTTACATGTGTTGTTACTCAGTAGGCTTTAATTACAGCCTCCACACTATTTGCTCAAATTATTTTCTTTTGCCTGCTATTGCAGGCAGGACACACTCTCCCCCATTGCTTTAATTATTTTTTCTTTATAACACGGCACGCTCATACAGTGGCGACCATGCCTTTAATTTATTTGCGGCACTGACGTGGCTGCATGTTTTTTTTTTTTTACTTACTATTAACTTTTTTTAGAACTGACCCTTGCCGCACTTTCACTTTAATGCCGGCCCGCCCCTTTCCTTAGACAAGCCGCACTGCGGCATGCAGCGCTTTTATTAAAAAAAAAGCATTTGTTTATCAAGTTGACAACAAATGCTTCTTTTTGTAAAAGTGTCCCAGACTTTAATGACGACTTCTCCCCTTTCTTTAGACACAGCTCGTCTAAGGAAAGGGACGCGGCCAACATTAAAGTGAAAGCGCAGCATGAGTGCTTTTACAAACAAGCATTTGCAATCCAATAGGTCTTGCATTTACAAGAGTTTTGTAAATGTGAGACCTATTGCATTGCAAATGCTTGTTATAGTTTGCTTGCAAGAGGCGTGTTTCTGTGCTTGTGTTTTGGGCCCTGGATCGGTGGGCAAGGGAAATAATGTATTTGTGTAAGTATTAACCGTATCAGATCAACAACGCTGGGTAGGGGTGTCATTTTCATTGGTGCAGCAGGTGCAGTGTCAACAGGGCCCAGAGGCTTGATGAGTCCACTGAAGCGGGATTATTGTTGTAGTTTATAATTCAAACCACAGCCAGGGTGTCCATTTCCATCCTTGCACTGGGGCCCATGACACACTGGCTGCACTTCTGGCACTGGGTCCAATAGAGATATGTGATAATGAAAATGTATGTAAATTTTTCGTTTTTATGGTTTGTCCTACAACATTCTGCAGAAGGACTATGGCCAAGACTCAAAAGAAAAGAGCAAAATGTGAATCTGAATCCTTCTCAAATGGGAAAAGCCCCCCCTCTGTTCCTTGTCCGTATGTTTTTCCAGCCTTATCTTAGTGTGTTCAGTTTCTGGACTGCACCATGGTGTCCTTGCACTTTCCCACATCTCAGGCAGCATGCTCACTTTTAGAATTTGTGAGTCTCAGGATTCTAGATTCACTTGATTTAGGTCAAACTCTTAATTACATAGACACCGCCCCTTGTAAAGGACTATATGGCCATGACTCATTTAGAGACCCGCCAACTTTTTAAGTCTTACCTGGCGTTGCTGCGCAAAGCGCTGCTCGCTCGGCGAGAGATACTGAGAGAAAGCAGATTTCAGAAGAGGACTTGAAGCCCCGCCCATCATTTTCATTGTGTTGCGTCAGCGTTTATGCTAAACGCTGGCTTCCCATTGAAAAGGATGCTTTTTGGTCACTGCCCTTTCTCCCTTTCGTCCGGCCCATCCGGACTGGTTCGTCTGCTTCAATGCTGTCGTGAAGCAATTTCTTATATTTTATAGGGGCCATCTGTTTCTAATTAGCACACCCTGCTCACGGTGGACAATTTAGTTGCTCTGCCTGCCCTGCTCTCTCCACCCCTGCCTCTCCTCACATTGGCTCTCCTAACCCGGGCTGCTACAGGCACAGATTTGTCAGAGCCATTCAATTGAAACTGATTATGATTATGTCCCTGCTTGATTTTTTTTTTTTGTTTTTTTTTTTTTTGTTTGTGGGAGGAGACCCACACTCCTCCCAACTTTTTTTTTTTTATTATTTGTTTATTGGAGTAAGAGTATCACTGCACTTCATGCAGCTGACGAACAGAAACACATCGTAAACATATATAGTGCAGTTGCCTACATCCATAAATGGCCGGCTACCTGCACTCAAAAATCAAAATCGTTTGCATTAGTGTTACACGGCCCATCAGCCGACATCCAGCGGACCGGCGGCGTAATGATTGTTAGCATCCATGCGTGTGTCAGTGCTATGTTCGCTCACTCATAAATCAGTAATCTTACATTTTCAAAGTTCTCTCACTTCTTATCTGGTACCGTAACTTAAACAAAACCAAACAATGTAGTCCCCAACTTTTAGTTCACATCCTGCAATTATCTTCTGTGTCACAGCATCCTCCCTCCTCAGTTTCATTACCACTAAACTTGTACATTTAGAGTCGTCAGTGTCTTATCTGTTGATCTCTCTATATCTCCGTCTCTGATCCAGAACCAACATGTGCCAGTAAATACACTCGCAAGTATCCCCAATAATCTTTGGGCCTAGAGCCACCTGGCAGCTCTTCCTCATACGTTTCAAGCGTATCTCGACAATACACCATATCACTTATCCATTGCTTCACCCCAGGGGCCCTTCCGCCATTCCAGAACATAGACACCCTTCGCTTAGCCAGTAAAAGCGCTATAGCACAGAATTTGCGTTTCAATGCTCTCAGTTGCGGGATAATGCCCAACAAGCAGATTTTCGCATCACACAGCATAGAGGTCCCCAGCATCTCGTTCAGGACCTGCATCACGCCTTCCCAAAACCCCGCCACTTTGCGGCAGTGCCACGCTAGGTGCATGAAGTCCGCTTCATCCTGCTTACACCTACAACATTGTGAATCATCCCGCAAACCATACCTATGTAACCTCTGAGGCGTGTGGTATACCTGATGTAAATACTTGTAATGTATTATTTTCAAGTTCCCGTTAGGCGTCAACATACCAGTGAGTGCACAAGAGTAATCCCATTCCAAATCAGTGAGAGGTTCTGCTAGTCCGGCACTCCATCTGTCCCTGGCCTTGTGAGTATTCGCCCCCGCCGCCTCCTGTACAGTGGCATACAGTTTGGACACTAGATGTGACGCTGTCGGTGTAGTTAGGAGCAGTTGTAGGGGCGCTAGTGTGGGAGGTTCCTCCGGGTGTGTCGGGAAGTGTTCCCTAAGCGCTCTTTGTAGTCTATAGTAATTAAAACTGAATAATAGTGTCGGGTTTGTGATGTAGGTCAGCTTGTCCAGCGTGAGAAAGACCCCGCCATCGTATAGATCCCCAAGAGTGTCTATGCCCGCCCGCCTGAACAGGTCTATGCCCACCTTTTCCTGCGTCACCGAAAGAGCCGGGTGATGTGCCAGAGGGAGTGTTGGTGCATACAGTGGTAAGTTGTGTGTTGCCTTGCCTATCAGCCGCCAAGCCTCAATCGTGGTATTAACAGGATTAATGTCTCGTTCATGCCGTTTACTGCGTTTATGTGTTAATATGTTGGCTAGTGGGATAGGGTCAGCGTCTCCCGCCTCTACGGCCACATGTGTCATGAAGGGCACCTCGTGGTACCAGTAATGCGCGTATTGCGCTTGCGCGCACAAGTAATATAGATAAAAGTCTGGCACCTTGAAGCCCCCCTTAGCATATGGCAGCGTCATGGTACGTAATTCCATCCTCGCTTGCTTTCCCGCCCACAACAAATTTAGGACCAGTGTGTTAATATTACGGAATACGGCAGCGGGCGGTTTGATTGGGATATTGTTAAACAAGTACAGGAACTTCGGAAGAAGCACCATTTTTACAATGGCCGCCCTGTCTGCCAATGAAAGGGGAAGTCTGTTCCACCTTTTAACCTTGTCCTCTAGCGACGATATGGTCCGCCCGTAGTTCGTTCTTACCACCAATTCTGGGTCTCTGTGGAACCATACACCCAAATATTTCGTAGGTTCTTCTTGCCACTTTAGAGGATAGTCTAGTTTCGTCGGGTGGGTGCTGTCCGTTAAGGACAGAACTAGAGATTTATCCCAGTTAACTCGCAACCCGGACTGTAGGCCAAAACTAATGTACTCTCTCAGGAGTGGATTCAGGTGCTGCTCAGGATTCTTCACATATAGCACCATATCGTCTGCGTACAGTGAGATATGTATGGGTCTGGAGGGCATTTGTATCGCTGAATAGTGGTGATGCTGCCGGATCTTACATGCCAGCGGCTCTAGCACCAACGCGAACAGCATCGGCGAGAGCGGGCACCCCTGTCGAGTGCCTCTGCATATTGGAATGGGCTCTGATATGTACCTGTTCACTCTGATGCGTGCTGTCAGGTTGGAATACAACATCGTTATCCACCCCAGAAAGACCTGCGGAAATCCCATACGCACCAGTACTGCTTGGATAAAGGGCCAGCTGATTGTGTCGAAGGCTTTTGCTGCGTCCAGTAACACAGCCACCGCCTTAGATTCCGGTGTTAAATAATGGGCCAGTGCGAACAATGTACGAGTGTTATGTGTAGTCGCTCTGTCGGGGATAAAACCTGATTGGTCTGGCCTGACCAGCAAAGGCATAAGGGGCTTCAAGCGGTCCGCTAATAAACTAGCTATGATTTTAGTGTCCACATTCAATAAAGAGAGAGGGCGATATGAGTCGCACCTATCGGCTTCTTTACCCGGTTTCAACAATGCCACGAGCAGTGCCTCTCTCATGGACGCTGGTAGCGACTGCGCTTCATGTGCCGCCCCGTACAGCCGCACCAAGTATGGTGCTAGGGTATCCGCGTATTTTTTATAGAATTCCGTGGCGAAGCCGTCCGGCCCGGGTGCCTTGTTATTTGGCAATCTCCGAATAGTGTCAGTCACTTCCTCTACTGTCACCGGGCGTTCCAGATATTGCCTGTGCCCATCAGCTAGCCATGCCAGCTCTATATCATCCATGTAGTGAAGCAATTCACCCTGTGGTGGTGACGGACGTGCAGTGTAAAGTGCCTCGTAAGTTTTCATAAATTCAGTTAATATCCCCTTGGTGTCCGTGATCGCCTCCCCTGTGTCCGTGCCAATGGACGTTATGTTTTGTGGGGTTCTACCCGCGCATATCTTTGCGGCCAATTCCCATGTCCCTGCTTGATTTTTATTACTTTATTTACCGTGGCGCCTGCTAGGGACACTGCACTCACTTTATTTACTTATATTTTTGCGGTGTCCACTTCAGGGACACCGCACTCTGTTTGGGGACACTGTGACAGAGAGCTCCCAGGCTGACGGACGGATGCTGGTTTGGTCATGCACGTGTAATAGAGCAGTGGCCACATGTGGTTTTGGCCACTTGGCAGAAATTTGTTTTTGAATGGTTAATATTGAGGGATGCATTGAGCAGTTGATGTGGGGAAGTGGCCACATTGTACCTCCGAGTTAAAAAAAAAAACGGTTCGGGGCTGGATTAAGCCGGACCATGTCGTGCTACACAGCGTAGCATACCTAGCACGTTACAGTGCAGCTGTATGTGTGCAATGTGCCATATCCATGGTGATATGATACACACAATAGGAGATACGAGCCACACTTCATTATATATCTAACAGTTTATTGGTCTTGCGCAAGTCTGGTACAAATTGTTGAATAGGTGTTTGAACTACTTTGGGACCTTGAGTACACAGAGATTTTCCTTTTCAAGCCCCTTGAGTTCGTTTTCATGTGTCTCCACTATATGGAGTCAATGTGATGGAGTGCCTTAAATCGAGGATGCCAGGCAGTGTGCTCCTAGTATAAAGCCCTCACAGATACACAACACCCTCAAGTGCTGTAGCCTTAGAGAATCCCTGCTTAAGCCCTAGTCTACACCACAGTAACTAATTGCTGCAAGGAAACGGTGGATGATGAATTTGTTAATTGTGGGTTCACCTATAATTCTTAATAATGGTTTAAATTCTGTGGTAACTATTTATTCAGTATCCAACAGACAATTATGCTACTCTTGTATGGAGTAAACACATACCCACCTTCCCTGCCTGTTCACCAAAATGCTCCTTGTCTCAAACATTGTGGTCCAAGACTGTGTCAACATTTGGCAATTGTTTGATTTATAAGCACGTGCTGCCTGGACTCCGCGAGGGCTGCTGTCAGTTCTGGACGCATCACCCAACAGCAGCCTGGACTAAGGAGCTTTGGCATTGCAGTAAGATGAATAACGGTAGGAAGAAGATAATAGTGGATCAATCTCTAGGACTGTTGACCGAAATAGGAAAAGCCGTTAGCCTGGAACACAGTTTAAAGTAGTTCCTGGCAGATGTTAGACGTTGGCCTCTCACCTCACTGAACTTAGTAACACATTAAACCAAATGAGGCTTTCCTTGATGGCAAGTATGTGACATAACCCTCTGAACGATGCTATAAAGGGCTTTGGCTGCGTTCCACAGTGTAGTAAAAAGTGGTATGATGCCAGGGAAGGGAAACACACCTATTTCTTTAGTGTGTCTGTGAGCTTTATTTAAGAGGCATTGAGACCCCCCCCCCACCCCCAATGTCATGTTGCAGCTGTGGGGTCCCTATTGATACTAAATCAATTAGGTTTATGTATTACATGCTCAAATGGGTGCTGGTCAAAGCAATAGAAGTTATTAGCCCATTTGTTAAGATTTGTTAAGATTTTGTTTAACCTCTTCCTAAACTTGGCCTGCGTTCTAATTACTTGGAAGCAACGATGGGTAAAACTCTTCCTAAAAAAAGTAATCAGCTAACCCGGAGATTCTTTCCAACTTTCAACCCATTTCTGTGCTCCAATAATTCTCTAAGATGTTAGAAAGAGGAGTCAAAATTCAATGATCTGAATTTTTGGAATCCTAAGGGCTTTTACCCCGTCCCAATCAGGCTTTAGGCCACATTCCAGCACCGAATCCGCCCTACTGGAAGTCTCTGACTATCTTAGATAGAGGAATGAACGCCATCCTCTTCTTTTAGAACTATCAACAGGATTCCATACGATATTCCATACTCTATTCCTAGAACTCCTGTCAGAGATGGATGTTTGTGGCCAGAAACTAACATTGCTCCAGTCTTTCCTTAGTGATGGACACCAAGCAGTGACAATGTCCAATTTCTCTTCAGGTCGAAAGGCTCAAATGTGGTGTTCCTCAAGGAGCCTCCTTGAGCCTCATTGTAGTCAATGTTTATATGACCTTCCTGGCTATATTAATAGTCTTTTGAGATTTGTATAGTTTCCTGCGCTGAGGATGCTCAGCTAATCTTAGCAACAGATAAAACTGCTGACCCTCAAGAAGCTGCCTTTCAAATTTGCCTAGCTAAGGTTATTGAGTGGATGCAGCAGAGTTACTTTAAATGTACCTCAGATAAAAGTAAGATTCTTGTTTTTGGATCCATCAAGAAATTTTCAAATAGTGACTAGTGAGCTATAAGGCTGCCAACTCCTGCTCCCCCAGCATTGGTGGCAAGAAACCTTGCGGTATATGTAGTAGGTCTGCTCAAAGCTTTGATTTATTGGCTGCAGGTGGTTCAACATGCAGCAGCATGACTGGTCTCATCGAAGTCTCCTTATCTCAAACAACTACATTTGCTGCCAGTGTGCAAGTGCGTACATTTTAACTACTCATCCTGGTTCATAGAGCATATTATGGGACCGGACCCACATATCTTTGGGAAAGATTCTATCACTACAATCCATGCAGAGACCTGGGATCTATTAAGGCCATGCTCCTTAAAATCTCGAAAATCAAGCTCCAAGAAAAGGTTAAAGATCTTTCGCCTTCCTAGTAGCAAAGGTTTGGAATACGCTTTATCTTAGTCTTTGGGCTATTATTAATAAAAACTATTTTAGGAAGCATCTGAAGACATGTATATTCTCCTAACTCAGTTGAATAAACAGGTTACCTCTGATTGTCGGTTTAGCGCTGTGGCACCTTTTGGGACAGCTTTTCTTGCTATATAAAACTTTCTCATTCAATTATTACATTTTAGGTTTGTGTCCATCTGGCAATGTATCCATCTCCTGTACCCTTTGTACACTGTGTGATTGTGTCGCTAAAGCAGTTGCCACAAATATACTAGCGGAGATCTATATGCCAGTTTTAATTCATATAGCATTCACTCTTCAGTGTGAAGTTCCTTAACTTTTAAAAAACATCTGCATCTCAAGCTAGCTATTGCCAAATAGTGGCCTCTAATAGAGGATTACTGTATGCTGGTAATTGGGGTTTGCTACTTTTCTATGAAACTCCCCAGCCCGTGCAAATAAGGAACTATGCCTTTTATTGAAGCCTCTTTTCTGCTCCTTTGCCACCGATGGATGAAACATGATTGGTTTTTAAAATGTGTGAATGAGAGGTCAACTCTGTCATCTTCTTCAGAAAATGTAAAGGTTGTCACTGAAATAAAGATATGATGGAACGGTGTTCGACAACATGTGGGCTAAAACTAGGAAGGATCATTCTCACTTCCTCTTGATCCAGAAGCAAGAACCACACAGCTAACTATGATGGGCAGGTCATGGATATCACAATTGATGTTATAGAAAAGACTGTGCGTGATGAACTGTGCAACAGTACCACAAATGGGCTCCAAATCAAAGGCTAGCGGACGAATTCTGAGTGCCCTGGAGTCAACCCAGGCTCCAGGGCACTCGATTCTTTTGAAAGGCCCAACTAAACCTACCAAAAGAAGTTTCCTGTAGTCAAGGTGAAAGCCTTGAAGTGTCCTGATTGTGGTAGCACAGACATCTGATGCCAAGCATTGAAAGATCCTGCACAACATCTTCAGATTCCTAAAAATAATATTAATCAACGGCTTTACCCTAGGAACTCAATGGCAAATTGTAATTGATTGTAGAATCCAGGTTCTGCCCTATGTCTCTAGCTGCCCAGGCGTCCCCAGATCTGAAAGCCTTACCTCAGGTTCCACATGGCATCCAACACCTCATCTTAGTGATGCTACGATAAGCTGGTAGCTACCCATTCGGTGTCTGGTTTTCACATACCCGATTGTAAACTATGGTCAGCATGCCGTTGGAGCCTTCCATCAGGATGCGTATGGTTGGTGTCATCCTCATAAAAATAAAAGTGAAGAACAGCAGACTTGACAAGTCAAGCAGGAAACTGGGTGAAGGCAATTATCTTCAAGCACCCGTCTAGTGATTATCCAAAGTAAACACAAAAGAAGAAATAAAATCAGTTGGTATTTCATGAACAAAGCCATGCCAGCCACACCAGTATCTCCACTTGATGATTACTAAAGCTGGGGAAGGTTAAAAAAAACATCTAGGCAGTGAAGCCCTCCACCATGAGTCAAAGCTCACATGAAATGAATCGTAGAAATTTAAGAGAAACCACTTTTCCTTATATTCTGGGGCTGGTGTAAAAAATGGAGGTTGGATAATTTGTCGGATGAGAGCAATGCAATGAATATTACTTTACCAAGAGAGTAGCAATAGCTTATTTGAATGGATTGCAGCCATTACTAAAGGCCAGTTTTAGAAAATAGCGACGGTGAAGAACCAGCAGGAATATATTGTTGTCAATGCTCTAATACGACAAGGCTCAAGAAATAAGGCTGGAGTTGAATGATTCAGGTGAAGATATTCTTATTAGAGACCATTTTCACCCATTCAAATATGTAGAGTTTCTGGTGGCACAAACTGCACGCTTGTAGCTTCTGCAATTACTTTTGTGTTAGTCCTTCTCAATGTAGTCGTACTTGGCTCTACACTAGTGTGCAGCATTTTAACTGAAAGCTGAAAGCTGTAATATGACAATTAGGCCATCGTGCGAAAAAATAAGTGTCTGTGATGCATGTTGTGTCCAGTTTTACAGATCCTGATGCTTGATGAGGATTTATGTTATCTCATACCCCATTGTTGTCAATGCTTAATACTTCACATTTTGGCATAAAGGTATGTCAATTCTAAGAATACTATTTAGTGCACTCTTTTTTAGGTAGTCATGAAAAACATAGATCTATAGGTATTATGTTTTAGGTTTGGAACTTCAGATGTACCTAAGTGGGGTAGTCAAGTGTTTGCCATCTATTAACTCTTTGTGTGCACCAGCATGATCCTTTTTTCGGCAGGTGGCCCTCTTAATAGGATTTAACTGTTGGTGTACAAGCCATGCTAATATCGTTGCATGTGTTTATTATTTAAGACTTAGGAACAAGATGAATATATTTTACCGTTTTTGAGTTATATTTGCATGTGTGGTATGTCTTACATGCATTAGGTAAATACAAGCCTGTATAGTCTCATGATCTTGGCAGGTGCAGGCTTGGGCCAACTTCTCAATTCTGAGCTGAATAAACAGACTGCTTGTGGCCCATGCATCTCCCTCAGCTGACCTAGAGATATTGCATATTGGCCATGTAACAGTGCCAGAGGTTGTCAAGTAGTTTTGATTTATTGTTGTTGTGGGTTCTGGCACCTTTCGCTACAAGTGTGCACTCACAAGAAATCCACGCTTATTTTTGAAGGCTTTATTTGTAATGCTCAAAACGCATGAATAAAGGTATTAGTTATTGCAAATGAATAACAACTAATATTCCCCGGGCCACCTTACATTTAGAGCAAAATGATGGGGATTGTCATTAGGTGTTTTATTTATATATATATATATATATATATATATATATATATATATATATATATATATATATACTGTTTTCCAATTTTTACAGATAAATACGGACAGAAAACCATCTATTTTCTTCTCTGTATTTATTTTTAAATATGAAAGAATAAAGAAAATAGGTATTTGGACAGTTATCCCTACTGTCATTCATGGGGTACAGGTCAGTAGATGTGAAGATTGACAGGTAGGGGAGATAAAAAAGAAACCATTTCCTCACTAAGTTTAAACAACTATATACCGATTGACTATGAAGAATGATGATAGTAGTGGAATATTAAGTGTGTGCTGATATCTGGTGGTGGACGCCTCTGTGCGTCAGACAGTATACTCTACTGTTGCACTTTTGACAAACTTATTGCTGTGGTGTTTGCTGGCATGGCCGGAGCAGCCCCCTGAGACACATTTATTGCACTTAATACTGCACAAGAGATTGTTAGTACAATGTTTGATCTGGTAGATTTTGGGGTCCAGGGGCCAGATAGTTTTATAACAGAGTCCGGCAATGTGTTTTTCGCCCAGTTTCGTTCTTTGTTTGCTGTTAATGTAGGAAAACTCACGAGTAGGAGGGTTTCTTACATCTTTGTGCCGAAAGCATCCCCCTATTGTGGGCGGCGGTAAAAATACTATAGTAATCACTCATTGTCCTGGCTGTAAGGCATTGCAGTTTCACCATAGAACTTGACATGTATAAATATGCGTATCCTAGAACTTAGTTTTCCTAAGGGTGTGTAAAAAATCTGTGCTACCCACTGCTTCCTTCTTGTATGAGGTAAACATTAGATATCTACAAAATAAGTATAGCTTTAAAGATTATGCGAGAGTGAACACAATACCCCGAGACCTGCGACTTTTGGTCTTTATGATGTGAGTGGTGGCTGTCCCTGTTAATGGGTGTCTTGTATATCTGGGATATGCTAGTCCATTTCTTTGTGTCCATTGCCATGCTTGAAAATTGCTTTCAGTCCCAGTCATTGTGATGGATCACTGGCACAATTGTCTCCTTTACTCCTGGATTGGGGAAGGAATTGAGAAGTAATATATCATTAGTCACATTTTGGATAGGTGGTAGCTCAGCTTTGGCTTGTACTGTCCGTGCTAAGGTGTCCTTTTCATTTATCTTTTTGTGGGTGGAATGTTGCACTATGCCCCTTATGGCATTAGCATTGTTCTGAGTGGCTATGGCAGTGTTCCCATTCATGGATTCACCTTTTCCACAGGAATGAAGGGGCTGCCTTAAGGGGAGACACGAGTATGCCCCGTTCTCTTCATTAGCACTTGTGCCTGTTAATTCTGCTGAAGTAATTAGAATAATTTGGTATTTTGATGCCCAATCAGGGACAGCACTCCCACAGTAGCCTGCCCGAGACCATCGGAATCATTCTCCATGGAACTGTATACAGTCATTGTCCTAACTATGGATGTGATTCTGTATAACTAGAGGGAATGGGCTCCTAACAGAGCGCAAATTCTTGGTATATCACCAATCCCCGGATTTTGGGCAGTTTGGGCTAGACTGTTCCTATTGGAGCAGTGCCACGGCTTATTTGCATATGGCTGGGTCTAATCTGAGATTGCATGATGGGCAAAAAAAGATGGGTTGGAATGTTATCATGAGGGATTGTCAGTGGTCAGTCTATATGCAAGAATTTCTTCCATCACTTTTTGTGTAATTTATGTTATGCCCTAAGTGGTCAAGGGAGTGCCCAGCCATGGGTCCCGTGCTCACTCTGTCCCTAGCACCAATCGGCGTCTTACTGAAGAGGCCCTGTAGGCCGAAACTGGTCTGCAGTTGCTTGTGTTCCAGTTCAGTGAGCACCTGGTTTGGCAGTTTGGGTCGGACTGTTTCTATTGAAGCAGAACAAAGGTTAATTTCCAAATGGCTGTGTCTAATCTGAGGTGGCATGGTGGGCAGGCCCGGACTGGTTGTTGCGGGCACCGGGCAATCCCCCGGCGCGACGCAAAGGTGGGGGCCGGTTTTGGGCCCTGGGGGCCGTTTTTGTTACAGGGCCGTTTTTGCAGCATAGCTGCAAAATCGGCCCTGTAACAAAATCGGCCGAAAACCGGCCCCGGCAAAGAGCTCGGTCGCACCCCCAGCGGGCTGGCCGAGCACTTTGCCAGGGCCGTTTTTGGCTCTCAGTCCGGCCCTGATGGTGGGCTAAAAAAAATACATTTTTAATGCTACCTTATTTACTGGAGGTTAGACTATTTGCAAGCATTCCAACCATCACCTTTTGTGTGTTTGAGTTCACATGTACAAACCAAGATGTCATAAAAACAGTCAAAAGAATTTTTTTTAAACACCTTGCATACAAGCACAGCTCAGATATTCCATATGGTTTGCTGTTAGGGGAATCATAATAGTACTAACCAGAATGAGCCGTCACATAAAAACCCCAAACAAAGCTAATTGAACAAAGTAACTTACACGTATATAGCACAGTTGATAATCACAAGCTACAGTTCTTTTATGCCTATAACAGTATCAACCTTGGTTTATCTCTAACGTTCGGTCAAAGGGGGGGATTACTGGCCAAAGATTCAGATGTGCACTGACTAGGTTCCTAGTAATGGCAGAGGGGACACTGAACAAATGCCAATAAGATAACATTGATCATGCTGCCACTAATCCGCTTCCCATGGTGCCAGGTGATTTCCTCTTCGGGGAGGTGGACCTTGCAGTGCAGTAGGGTTAAGGAATGGAGTTAATCCTAGCACAAAGTTCCCTTCACATGTCAAGAGACCTTGCTTGGTTGAGTGTTAGGGACCACACTTTTATCTTTATTTGATTTCATAAACTGGGCCTCCCTTCAGTACCTCTCCACGCACACCATGGCTAGAGAAAGGCAGGCGTTTTGAGTCGCAGATCCTTCATCATTCTTCATTAGGAGAAAAGGGCATCCGTGCAGGGGTCTAACTGGCTGCCTGCACTTCCAGGAGAAGAAGGGGTGTGTCCAGTACTGAGGAGGAGCCTGAAGGGCAGGGTGAATAGTAGGAACTGCTTAAATGTACCATCCTCTTCCTGCTCACACTCCTGGTATCCACTGAGCCCAGTTGTCCTCT